>NC_136065.1:678793593-680153887 GCF_964261635.1 Lissotriton helveticus
AATTAAGTGAAAATAATGGTCAACATGTTTCAGGACCAAGATCTGATCCGGGAGGTCTGCACACTCTTAGGCACATCCGTCACCTGGTTCCACTACTAGCCAGACCGTGTACTTACGGTGACGCCACTCTACAGCATATGTGTAGGGAGAAACAAATTCCTTATCTGAAAGAGATAGAACACAACGTTTGCACACCGTTATATACGTTTGATTTTGATGTATATACATCTAATACACATTTTTCCAATAAGTAAATGTACGATTTGCTAATAGTATAAAAACAGCACATTCACTCCATACTGGCTACCTGATGCGATTTGTTAGAAGACTAATTTATCTCCTATTTTTCATTCCATATCCACGTACAGTCGTTTTCAGGGGTGGGTGTCATGCAGAGATCTAGATTCAAGAACCTGCGGTCATTGTGACTTTGTGAGTCTAGCTTCATGCATCAGTACATAGTGCCAGTGACAGTAAGTAAGTGACAGACATTGGATGGAACCAAAGGGTTAAATGTACAACTCACTGAAGATTAAAGGGGTTCTTGCCCAACGGATGCCGTGGGGGTGCTGGCTTACAGATGCATTCTGCGGGGCACAAAATAGAGCGGATTGAGAGTGAGTGAAAACTTTTGTCTTCCTCATAGAAGACAAAATTGTATTTTAAGCGGTGTCCACCCGCCATGGTGTTCAATGCGGTATGTACAACGGAATACTGCAAGGCTGCTTTTCCCCACTCTCAGATGTACTCACGTTCTGTAGCCTTCTGCGCCACCATCAAACCTGCATATACTGCCCACGGGATTCCAAAGATGAAGAGCAGGTCTCCACCGATCTATTTTATGTGTGCATCCTGTTTCCGCGTACGTGGTCACAGGTCATGTGACCTCGTCGCGTTTGGACTTGGGGCCGGATGATGGGCATGGTTATGCGCCGAACGCTAGTGTTAGAGGCCGACTAAACTTGGAGTCTTGATAAGTGCCTCTATAGTCCTTGCTCCATATGTGTGTGTATTCCCAATCAGGGATGGACAATGGTGATGGGCACATACCTCGATATTTAAATGAAACATAGATGGTGTAACAGTCATATATGTTGTGCTCCGTATGTGAACATCAGGTTAACACAATTAGTGTGGTCAAAAGGTTGATATTTACACCATTGTTTGCGCTACTACAGTGAAGTGTATTCCCAATCAAGCATGGGCCATGGTGGTGGGCACATACCTTGATATTTAAATGAGAGTAAATGGTTTAGTTGGCAGCCATATATGTTGTGCTCCTGTACTTGGGGCGGGGTATTTTTCAAATGGGATAATACTATAGGAAAGGAAACTCAATTCACGGAAACATTACTCTTATCTTTTGTATACTGGTGCAGCGTTAAGTCTAGTCATGTTAATGTGTATGACTGTATGTTCCTCATCTCTGTTTTACTGTGTTCCATGGTATATTATCATTTAGGCCAAAGGTGTTAGTGGCCAGCCTGATCACCCAGCGCTGTTCGTTTTCAAATAGGCGTTGTGAGGTTTGTTGGCCTGGTTTTACCACTTCGATCACTGTCCATTTCATGTCATTTGGGGTGTGATTATTCTGGAGGAAGTGTTCAGTTTGTTTTGTTGTGATTTTCTTGCATCTAATTGTACTACGATGCTCGCAGATTCTTTGCTTAATTTTCCTCCCAGTCATGCCAACATAGTGAAGCCCACAGGGGCATGTTATTAGATATACAACGTTAGTGCTGGTGCAGTTGGTACGTACCCACTGTGTCCATACTTTTCCTGTCTCTAAATGTAGTGTCTTCATTGCTGATGTTAAATGGCAGACACTACAATTGCCACAAGGGTAATGACCTGTGACATTGGGGAGACCCCAGGCGCTAAGTACAGTTATAGTTTGTTCCTGCACTACTCTGGAGCGGGTATTCACTAATATGTCTCTAATACTCCTTGCTCGATTGTAAGAGAACAAAGGTTTCTCCCAATGTAGATGACCCGTGTTCAGGATCCCCAAGGTTTGTTAATAGAGCTTGACACTTTATTTGAAAGAGTGTTATAAGTGGTGACACACATGAGTGGCGCTTCTTTCTCAGTTTTTTCATGGTCTTCTAGTATTGCATCTCGTGGTTGGTTTCTTGCACGTTTTTGGAATTTCTTCAATATATGGTCACAGTATGCCCTTGTAGAAAGTTTGTCAGTGAGGTCAGTGGCTTGATCACGGTAATCTTGTTGTTTGCTGCAGTTTCTTCTCAGTCGAAGATACTGGCCGTACGATAGATTCTCCTTAAGGGCTCTTGGATGGAAACTCTCAAACCTCAATAAGTTATTTTTTGCAGTTGGTTTGTGATGTGTCCGGGTTTCCAAACGCCGTTCCTCCTTGGTGATAACAATGTCTAGGAACACCATTGTATCTTTGCTTGTTGAATGCGTGAACCTCAAGTTGCTGTCACAGGTGTTGATCCATCTTATGAACTCCATAAGAGAGTCTCTGGTCCTTGCCAAATGGCAAGGACATCACTGATGTACCTTCTCCAAACCTTGATGTATGGTGTGAAAGGGTTGACATCGCCCAAAATGTATTTATTTTCGAAGTCAAACACGTGCCACACTTGGAGCAAAAGTACTTCCCATGGAAGTACCCCCTGTTTGTAGGTGGAACTTCCCTTCAAACTCGAAAAAGTTATTTTTTAACGCGAGGGTGGCACATTCCAAGATGAAATGTTTGGGAGTTTTGAATGTCCAATTGGTGTCAGTTAGGGCTCTTCCGAGGACTTCTACGGTTACATCTTGGGGGAGACTTGTGTAAAGGCTTTCGATATCAAAGCTCACAAGGGTTGTAGTCTCATCTACCTGGATCTCTTTTAGCTAGACCAGTAGATTCTTTGTATCACGTAAGTAGGTGTCTGTTTTTTGCACCATAGTTTTGGGAAAATATTCACAAAACTTAGACAGTGGTTCAAGGAGTGAACCGATGCCCGAAACGATAGGTCTTCCAGGTGGGGTATCCTTTTTTGTGCATTTTAGGCAGTATATAATGCTGGTTCACACCACGTTCTGGTGTGAACATGGACTTCTATTGAAATTCTCCAGGGCATATTATCAAGCACATTATTGCCGCTTTAGTGGCAGTTTTCTGCCGCTAAAACGGTGATAATTTTAACGCCGTTCTTGATAATATGTAAAAACTTACATAGGCTGAACACCAGACTTAAAAATACCTGTCCTGGGACACCTAGCAGAGCTGACTTTAGAAACAAATATTTTTTTGTGCAAAAGAAGGTCTGGTGGTAATTGGTAAAGAGTGCACTAAATGACATTCGAAGTTTAATGATATCCTATTTGTTTTAGCAGAGTTCGCCCACAATTAAGCTAGGAGTTTTCTCTCTTTGGGCAATAAATGTATTCCAGGCCTTTTGCCAAATGCAGATATCTAGGGGTAGATTTACAACTTCTGGCGCATCTCTGCTAATCAGCAGGGATGCGCCAGAAAAGGTGCGAGATGCCAAACCACCCCTGCGCCACCACTGATGCGCCGCATTTACAATGCGGCACGCCGTGGCGAATGGATGAGCATCCCCTGGTGAAAAGGCGGCGCATTGCTGGAGTCGCGTTGTAAGGCTTCAGCAAGGCTCGGGGTGCCCTATGCCTAACATGCTGCATCAATCCTTACGCCTACTTCAAGCAGGCGCAGGATTTTGACGCAGCATGGCCGTGAAAGTGACTCAGTGAAATCTTGTAGATTTCACGACGTCACTTTTACGAGGCGTACCTGCGAGGAAACGCCCATCCTGCGCGGTAACGCCCACATGAAACCTGACACAGCTTTCATGTGGCGCAGGGGTTTACAATGTGACGCATCTCCCTAGATGCGTCACGTTGTCAATCCGGTGCAACGTGGCGCATGGTTTACACCGCCGCTGCGTCACAAAAGTGACGCAACGGCGGAGTAAAACTGTCGCAAGGGGCTTGTAAATCTGCCCCCTAATTTTTAATCACACAGAGAAGTGCTGACCTAAACAACATGTCCTGAGGTGATGATACACAAGAGTACCAATAACTGAATGTCAATAACATTCTGGTGTGCGACTAGTGGTCCACATTTTCGATCTGGCCCTTATTCTCTTGAGGAATAGTTTGGATACAATCTTGAGATCTCTGAAAATAGCATGTGATATCGCAGTCAGTTTGAACATGGGATCTCATATTTTCTATATTGAGTTTATGGAAGGGAAAACTTCAGAGCACTGTTCCTCATGGAAATCCTAATGCTCAAGTTGTTTTGCATGATCTGTGGTCCTTACATTGGGCCATATGTAGATAGCCCCATTGCGATCGCAAATGCTGAAATTCGCAGAATTTCAGCATTTGCGATCGCAATTTGGGCAGTGTGCTATGTAGCACACAAAAAGCCACACGCAAAATAAGGAATCTCAAAATTTGCATTTAAGGAATTACAAATTGCGATTCCTTAAATGCAATGTAGGAAGCACCCAAGTTGTGCGAATTGTGGCTTAAGGAATCGCAAAATACCACCAACTTCAGGTTGGTGGTAAATTGCGATTTTTTTGAAAAATGCACTTTTTGGCATTTTTCAAAGTGCCATGTGGGTCACATACAGGCCCTTAGGGCATGTATGTGGGCCACATGTGCACACATGTTAATTTCAGGGGTGCAACAGGGTGTCCTATTGACACCCTTGCAACCCTGAAATTGCATTCTCAATTTGCGATTCTCTAATTGAGATTCGCAAATTAAGAATGTCTTACAATTCATTTCTATGGGCCTTCTAGCCCATAGGAATGAATGAGAAGGTATTCCTTATTTGTGAATCTCTATTTGCGATTCGCAATAAGGAATAATTGGGATTCGCAAATAAATTTGCTAATCCTACCTATATTTTGTTTTGCGATTCTCTCATGGTGATTCCCCAAAAAATCACAATTTGAGAATCCCAAAACAAAATTACCTACATATGCCCCATTGTTTTCAAACATCAGTAACAGCAATCGGATAACAATACATGAGATTCTGCAATCCTGGTATAAAAACCCATCTCCAATTCCGTTGTAATATGCAACTAGTGACACGCCTCCAGTCTCCGATTATAAAGAAAGGGCATCCAAACTAAATTGTAATAGCCTATTACAGTTGAGCTCTGAAGTCAAAATGCCTGCTGCCAGAGAGAGCCACTGGCCAAGGGAAAAGGCAAGTCAGGTCATCTAGCATAATTAAAGCAGCTTTTGCAAGCAAAATTGTGCTTTTCTTTCTTCTGATTTGTTTTTCTAGCTGTACGGTTGCAACCAGAAAGGAGATAAATCAATATGTCTATTATTGCACTCCTCATGTAATTATACAAATGTTAGAACCTTTCTGCATGTTTTTACACATTCTGAGCTACTGCAAATTTTTTAAAAATCAAATGACGTGATAAACTGAGTCTAATATCTTCTTGCAAGAGCTATAGCACAGCTTTTGTGATGTATTTAATGTTGCACTAGAGATTCTATTTTTATTCTTTATGTTTGCAAAAATGCACTCTTTTTTACATGAAAGAGTTATTTACGAAGGACTTAAGTGGTTCATGGGAAAGATAATTCTGTGACCATGTATCATAAGGGATGAAGTACTATATGCAGTACATGATAAGGATATTGCAGGTCACCTTGAAGTTCCATAACATTACAAAGGAACACAACCTTTGGCCTCGGTCCTATGTATGGTTATGTAACCACTCGGTTACTTGCAATATCCTTATGATGTACGACAGTGGGTACTTTTTCTCATATCTTCTTTATCATTCATGCCCTCTCAGAATGTACTGTTGTCAGTGTATTATCAGGGACCACTATTATCTACAACACTACAGATTTAGAAAATGATCCTTTGTGAATTGCCACCTGAAAGAAAGTCTATGTGACTCTCAACAGTTCCTAAACCTCAGTGCATTTAAGGTTAACTTCAATACGTTCAGGACATTCGAGACAAGGGAGTCTTCCCATTGAAGATCAACTGATCTACAAAAATTGTCTGCATTACTTACAATCATACATACTGACAGCCTCTTTACCCGACAAAAAAAGTACAAACATCTGAGTATCAACGTCACTATTCAGTAAGGAATTGCTTCAAATGGAAGCAAATGTTTTCGAAAAACAATGTAGACTTGCACAATCTTTCTCAGGATTTGCTGTTTGAATTTGAAAATCACATTCTCCTCTCCTCCTCCTCTCCTCTCCTCTTCACAAGCAAAGTTAAAGAAGGATCTTAAAATTCTTCACTTTTAAACACTTCACTTTGAAAGACATTTCCAAATCTATCAACAGCTTTTTTTGCTCACTGTATTTTCCTTTGGCTCTGTAGCTCAGTGGCTCAGGTGTTCACATGATGGCCTACAATTGTTCATTTTTTCTTCAACACTCTCTGCCTTCTACTCTCAATATTTTGCCATCTTATTTAATGTGCCTGCCCTCCGATTATCTGTTTTACATCCAAGTTCCCCACATTTTTGCATTATCATCTTGCTCTAAGCACTGTAGCTTCTTTTAGCATGATCCCTTTTGTGTCTTTGTGACACACCTGTAACTAGAACTACCAACATTCTCCATTTCTAATCTGCATACCCTTGTAACCTATTTCATATACATACTGCAATCTACAGTAATCTGATCTTGTATTCCCCATTGTTTGTATACTATGACTACTTATTAAGTCACTGTGTTTTCCCTTAACCATGGTGTGTACTGTATTTTTATGCTCAGTTTTGCATTTGTAAAGTGGATTTCTCTGTCTCTATTGTAATCTAGGGCCTTGTTAGAGTTTGGCAGGCCGGATACAGTGTAAGAAACATTGCAGATGTTTCGTCCACTGTATTACAGGTGCATTAAAGCAAATGGCACTTGTAATGTGGCATTCCTCAAGTTTTTGACAAAGTATCCCATTATAACATACTTAGGGTCCAATTAAACAGAGGGCTATGTGTGGACATGGGCATTACAGAGGATGTACACTAGGGCCCCGTATATCTGCGAGCTCCCTTTGATGATTGCTCATCACTGGCAGCATCTAGGGGGGATTGGGTGGTCTGTGGACCAAGGCGGGGCTCACCATACTGGGTGACCTATTCGCAGATGATGAAGCTTCTTCTGGACCTGAGGGAGACGTATGACGTCCCAGTGGGGCATTTCCTGTTGCACAGGGCTCTACTGGGGAGGATCCATGCTTGGTGGGAGACGGGTTTCACGGAACCTCCAGAACAGGAGTGCTTTTGCTATGTGTTCCTCATCACGGGACAAACGAAGGCAGTCATGCTGCTCTATAAGGCTCTCTTAAAGGGGGCGTTGTTGGAACTGTCCCAGCTACAGCAACGCTGGTCGGCGGATCTATAGATCATGCTTGGTGACACCAACTGGAAGGAACTCTGGTATTCATCCCCAAGGTGTCCCAAAATGCAAGATGTAAACTCATTGAGTTTTATTTCCTACACTGGGTGTGCCTCACCTCACAGCATATTCATACCATGTTTCCTGGGCTCATCAGTGTGCCCTCGTTGCCACGTAGCATATGCTGGGTTCTATCATAAGGTATAGACTTGCCCATTGATGGCCCCATAGTGGTTTGCGGTATTACAAGTTATCTCTCCGGCCATGGATAGGCACTTTGACTGCTTTTTAAAGCTGTGCTTGTTGGGCCTCCATAATTGAAATTCGGCCCAAAATGCGACAGACAGGGTTGCAGATTTGGCACTTATTCTTGCCCTTGGAAATCTACTATCTGCCTGACCTGCGTAGATGGGGAAGGAGCTGTCTAGATGATCGGATTGTGAGAGAGAGGGGCTTCACAGAGAGGATTCTAGGGTAGTGCTTATAGTCCTGATTTTTCCTGCTTGGGATGCAATATAAGTGGCCAGCCTCAGAATAGTTGCCCAGGGGCCGATTTTGTCTGAAGAAACCTGTTCTGTGGCACCCTCACCAAATGTTGGTGCACCCCCGTTGTCCCCTACTCCTGCTTCGGTGGTCTACATTGGTGAGAACCTGAGTGGTTTTTGCCCGTTTGCTAGATGGCTACGCGATGAGTGTGGGAGGAGACAGCTGAGTTACTGCCTGGGGTCTTGCCTCCAGCTCTATGCCTCCGTAGGGATGTATGACATTACAACGCATGCTTTTACCACGCATGCCTTTACAACGCGGTATTTACAATGAATACCTTCACAACCCATAGTGCTTTGGGGCGCTGGATAGTAAATAGTTTAATTTACTATTCCAACTCCAGTCCCCGTGGATAGTAGGGAAGGTGTTGGATAGTAAATTAAATCTATTCCCTATCCTAGAGCGCCCCCCAGCGCTATGCATTGTAAAGGTTTGCGTTGTAAAAGTTGCGTCGTAAAGGCACTGCGTGGTAAAAGTTGCGTTGTAAAGGATGTTTCCCCCTCCGTAGCGGTGCAACACTGAGCAGCTGAATCAACCTTAACTCAGTGTTCTGACTCCATCCTTTCTGCATCTTTTCTTACTCTTTAAATTATGTTTGGCAGATATGTCAATAATCATTTCTCTGACTGCGAACACCTGCTTTTCTATATTTGTAATATAGGGCTATTTATTTGAAAACTGCAATACAATTGTTTTTCTAAAAAATAAACAAGCAAGTGAATCAGATTTGATATTTAAATCCAGTGAGAGTACCTAGGATTTCTGAATGTTATTGGAGATGGTTTTTATCTAATATTAGGGTATTTGTTAGTATTAAACGTTCCTGGTTATTGTAATTTCCTGAAATGTAACCGGGTTCCCTTACTAATTGTGACGTGAGATCTTCAAGCTCACATGCAGCTGCTAAAGGTTGGAATGCAGTGATGTAAGAATCAGAGATGTTTTAAAACATGAGCAGAGTGGGCAAGTGTCCAGTGCCCCATCTTTTAGAAGCTGTTAAAGTGAAAATCTACAGAATCTTAACAGAGAAGGTTTTTCTTTTGTTTTGCAATGCTCAAATAAGGTGTCCCGTGCTGGGGAATACTACGGAAGATATACAGGCACAGGCATCAAAAGAAAAACCGGTCACAAACGGGCAGATTCTCAGCATCTGCCCCTTTGCGACCCGTATTTTTGCATTTGGGATGCAAAAATCGCAATTTAAGGAATCTCTAAATTGCGATTACTTAAATTGCGATTGCATTTAAGGAATCGCAAATTGAGATTCCTTAAATACAATTCATTAAAGTAAAAAAATTAGTGATTTCACTAATAGGGGGCGCAAATTACCATGAAGTTGAACTTCATGGTCATTTGCAAAACCTTTGAAAAATGCACTTTTGTGCATTTTTCAAAGTTTCATGTTGCGCACACACATGCCCTTAGGGCATGTGTGTGCGCAACATATGTGTGCAGATAAATTTTAGGGGTGCAACAGGGTGTCCTTTTGACACCCATGCACCCTGAAATTGCATGCACAATTTGCGAGGACTTATTGGTACTCGCAAATTGCGCATGCAATTTCCAATTCATTCCTATGGGCCTGTAGGTCCATAGGAATGAATGGGAAGTCATTCCCTATTTGCAACTCGCAATTTGCGAGTTGCAAATAAGGAATGTGTAAGAATCGCTATATTTACAGCGATTCCTACATGGATAGGATTTTGCAAGTCCTTAATTGATATTCTTTAATTATCACAATTAAGGACTCGCAAAATCCTACCTTGATGCAGGTGCATAAAATACATGTATGGTAATTAATTATATTATAGCATTAAATAAAATAGGTTATAATTTTTACTTACAGGGGAAGGCAGTGCCAACCTTACTCATGGCAAAGACACTGAGAAGCAATAGGCTTGTCACTAAGGCACAGGTTACGAGTTTGTCAGGCTCAAGGTGCTATGTATTGTACTTCAAGAATAACGATACAGCTGGGATTATTATTTATTGGATGCAGTAAGTAACACCTATCATGAGGTTTTGAGGAATGACATGCAGATTTTGGTCCATACTGCACCAAAATAAGCATGGTATAATAAATACTATAAACTTTTCCCCAGTTAAATTCAGGCAGGTTTTACCCACATTTTACCATGGGTGAGATATTTAACTTGATTACTGAGTGGGTGCGTTTAGTAGCACCAAACTCGTAATTCCGACCTACTCATATTTAGGCCTAAATGTCAAAACCATATGTTACTGTATTATTCACTGGTACAGGCATAATGATTATTTGATATGCATGTAGCACGCAAAGTAGTGTGAGGTGCCCGTTAATGTTTGATTTCTTTGTTTCAAAGAATTTTGTTTCGGTTTTAGTTTGTTATCAATATGAAAATAAGTCACAACAGACTTTGTGAGCTGGAAAAGCTCTGCTCGGAGCACTGCTATGATAACAAGTTCCAACTGGCATGATTTATCTACATGTTCCTTCTTTTGACACAGAATCGCAAACATTCAACTGTGACCTGATGAGGAGAATGGCTGAAAATACTGTGCACATTCATGCTGTTCTGTGCCATTCTTTTGCCTGAATCATCAAGGTCTTCATATTGTGGTTGGGAGATACTCTTCTTTACCAGAAATCTTTTTTAAAAAATGCGACCCCATTATGCATTTTACTGGATAATCCTCACATTATTTAGCTAAAAAAGCAATAGGCCTTCCTTTCAGTTCTTAAGACGCCTCGCGAAATAGTCAAATACTTTTATAGTGAATAAGTCAAGCCTCACCCTCCCTGTTTAGCAAGCAGTAGGAATATGAAATATTTAAAATTCCAATTTTGCTAAAAATAATAAAAGCGATATGTTTTAGTGGAATTCTGACTTGTTCAGCTTCCATTTTCAAGATGATTCACTTTTTCATTTTTCTTAATTTCTGTTTTCCTCTCCATTATTTACACAGCTTGCCCCTTTAAGCTTGATACATGTTCATGTATGGAAACTGGGGGGCATATTTACAATAACTGGCGCATCCCTGCATATCAGCAGGGATGCGCCATTTATTGTGCGTCATGCCTCCGCCACCATAGATGCACCGCATTTACAATATGGTGCACCATGGGGCAAATACGACACAGATTCGTCATGCATCTGTGTCGTAAAAGTGGCGCATTGCTGGAGTTGCGTCACAAGCGCGACACAGCTTCAGCAATGCTCTGGGGGGCCCTATCTTGTTAATTCTGCGTCAATCCTTATGCCTGCTTCAAGCAGGCGCAGGGTTTTGACGCATCATGGGGCCCCAAAGTGACTGAGTGAAATCTTGTAGATTTCACTCAGCCACTTTTAGGAGGCATTCCTGCACCGGAACACTCCCCCCTGTGCAGGAACCCCTCCTTCTGGCGCAGGGCTTTACAGCGTGACGCATCTTCCAGATGCGTCACGTTGTAAATACCCCGCACCATGGCACATCTTTTGCGCCGCCGCTGCGCCACAAAATGATGCAACAGCGGCGTAAAAGAGGCGCAAGGGGCTTATAAATCTGTCCCTGAGAATCTACTTGCAGATGGTAGGGATGAAAAATGAAAAGTTATGCCAAATCAGCAGGTTTATTTCTTAGGCTAGACCTATATCACAGTCTCGGAAACCACAGCTACTGCTCAAGTTACACAGAAATCTCAAATAGGCATCCTCCTCACATGAGTGATAAAAGGTCCGGGTTAATTGTCATGTATTCACAATGCAAATCACCCTAAACTGCTCCAGGTGAGACACAGCTCTCAACTGACAAAACTGCTTCCCCAACATTGTAAAGAACCCTCTAACGCTAACACACTCTGATGGAACATTGACAGTGAGGAACATACCAACAAATGTCCCTGTAGTGTAAACTAGATATACACAGTACTTACCACTAAAATAAGCATATATGTAATTTACTTGAACCCTTCCAGTTCTTTCTGTAACTTTACATATCACGGCTGGCCGCCGTGATATGTAAAGTTGCAGAAAGAACTGCAAGGCTGGACTGCCGTGATATGTAAAGTACCACAATTTGTCCAAGACGAAACGCACTCGCATCAGGTAAAATAATGCTCACTTGAGCAAGGATGTTGAAATTTGAAATGCGTTGGGCTAATTAATAAAAGAAGGAAAATGCTGACTCTGGTTCGCTGCTGAATAATTTTACTTGATGTGAGTGCGTTTTGTCTTGGACAAATTGTGGAAATTTACATATCACGGCGGTCCTGCCGTGGAGGCGCAACCCCGCCCATACTTGGAAGATGGGTCTGGGGCTTCACAACAGTTGAGCCTGGCAGAGCGTCAGGTGGCTTTATTTGCTTGCCAGTGTTATGGATGGACCTTCAAACTTATCAGGGTTCAGTAAAGAAAATTAAGTAAATAATTTTCATTTATTTTACCTGATGCGAGTGCGTTTCGTCTTGGACAAATTGTGGAACTTTATATATATATATATATATATATATATATATATATATATATATATATATATATATATATATATATATATATATATATGTATACAATACATATATATATATATATTACCTACTGGCGGTCGCCAGTAGGTGGTTATAGTTAGGACCTAGTTACCATAGGAAAATCGCAACATTCTATTTCCAATAACAATTGACGAATCTTCGCAAAAGTTTCAAAAGTAACTCTTTGTTAATATCAGCTCCTATATTGAACGTTTGGGGGTGATTGGTTGGGGGGGGCGAGAAAAAGGGGGGTCCCAAAATGTGTTTTCTCCATGTTAATTTTCATAGGAAACTTTAGACAAGGCTACAGGTTGAACGGGTGAATGGAATTACCCCAAATTTGGCAGGGAGAAGGGTGTTGGTCTGGAAAGCACACATTTGTTTATTTGGTTTAAATCCGTTCAGTAGTTTTTGAAAAATATTGAAAATTACAGATATCGATATTTGGGAATTCTGATTGGCTGAGGCATTACGAGCATGAGCTTGCTGCTTATTGGCTGCGAGCGGGGCGAGCTGTTGCAACTAGGAAGTGTTGGCTGCCATTTTGTGATTCCGTTGGAGTAAGTAAGGGGGAAAAAAGGGCAAAAAAAGTGGGAAATAGGAGGGTAGGAGCACTGTACCCTCTGTGGGGTGTTTAGGGTGTGCTTTAGAGAGGGAGCGAAGCAAAGTATCCACCCCTACCAGTGTGAAAGTGATGGATTACGGAAATTAAGTGAAGTATTGCCTAGAGTCTGTTGCTGCTCAGGTGAGCTGGTGCGGGACTCGGGGATTAAAGCGAGAGCTCAAATTTTGTCTTATGCTGTGAAGTCATTGGCTGGGGCCGCTGCACTACACCTGTGGAAGTAGTGTCAGCATGTGTTTATACCTACTAGGATGAACTACTGACCCGTTCTGGTCTGAAAGTCCAGGGGTACAGAAAATTTGTGATCCCCTGCGTGGAAAAGAACAGGACTGAAATATGATTGTCTGAAGGCAGGCGAGTGCCTGAGCAGCAAACAGCACTTCAGTTCTTACCTGAAAGGCTTGTATTTTACTGTAGGGAGTAGGTTTCTTGTGTTATTTGGTAGGATATGCACACATTCGCCACGCATGTGTTGAATTGCTGCACTGATGCAAAAACCCACTACAATTGGGTGGGTCACACTCACGATCAATGTTCCTAGTGATCATGTTTTTTTTCTGCATCAAGCTCGGAGGTGTCCAAATATGACAAAATGCAGGAGGAAAATCTTTTACTCCAGACCAACTTCCTGTGAGATTTCCCAACGCAGGCGGTCGCCGGTGGTTGCTGCACCTCGTGCATTTAAAAACATTACGCTCGTGTTGAGGAAGCTGCCACCTCAGTAAAACATCTACTCGAGCGGCAGAAAAAACCAGCGCCTGATTGATTCAATTGTGGACTAATGAATTATTGAACTATTTATGTGAATGTTGAAGCAATCAGTCGAAACCCGACAGAACCATTGCTTATATAGTTTAATACTGCCCAGGTTCTGAGGTATACTGGGTTACCCCGTTGTAACTTATAATAATTGCTTATAACATTGGCGTCATTTGATGAATCTTCAGGAAATTTTGAAAACACATTTTTTTATTTATATCAGCTCCTATGTTGAAAGTTTGGGGGTGATTCAACAAGGGGGGCCAAGATAAAAGGGTGGTCCCAAAATTTGTTTTCTCCATGTTAATTTCCATAGGAAACTTTAGACAAGGCTACAGGTGGAACGGGTGAACAGAATTACCCCACATTTGGTGGGAGAAGGGTCTTGGTGTAGAAAGCACACTTTTGTTTATTTGGTGTAATTCCGATCAGTAGTTTTTGAGAAATATCAAAATTTACGGATATCGATATTTGGGAATTCTGCCATCTGATTGGTTGAGGCGTTACGAGCAGTAGCCTGCTACTTATTGGCTGTGATGGTGTTGCAACTAGGAAGTGTTGGCCGCCATTTTGTCTAGAAATACCCAGGCTTCATTTGTCTAATAGTCAGTTAGATTATGTTTGGTAGGTGCACTGCAATATTAGAAATGTTTGGCCTTAAAATCTCCTATGAACAGATGATTATCACAATAAATAATACACAAGTGTTGTCAGAAAAAGACCTATACACTCAGTTATTTGAAAAAAAGTAACCTTTATTAAAACATAAATAAATAGAAACTTAACTTTAATAGAACAAACAGTATAATATAAAAAACGTGGGTTGGACTCCAGTGGAAGCAGCGTAGGAAACCTGCAAGACAAAAATTAAACATAAGTATGTGTGCTATGTGGAAGAGGTAAAGAAAGGTAGTCCGAATGAAAGGACAATAGTGAGAATGGGAGGGAGGGGGAGTGGGTGGAAGGGAGAAGGGGAGGGAGAGTCAAAAGAAGAGAGGGAGGAGGAGACTACTACACTCAGCCCTTAGTGTTTACCCTCCCGTCACCCATTTGTCTAGGACACTGGGGTCCACGAGAAAGAGTGTGGTTCAGCAAGTCCTTAAAATGAAACACATGAGGCCATAGATTAAGGGCCATATTATCAAGGAACGGTGATAACATGATCACCGCTTTTGTGGCAGGAAACTGCAACTAAAGCGGCAATAAGGGGTTGATAATATGCCCTTGTGAATTCCCATGGAAGCCCAGGTTCTGGTATGAACCTTGGCTTCTACGGGAATTCACAAGGGCATATCATCAAGCCCATTATTGCCGCGTTAGAAGCAGTTTCCTGCCGCTAAAGCGGCGATAATGTTATCGCCGTTCTTTGATAATATAGTCCTACATTATTAGCTAAGGGAAATTCGCTTGCATGTACCTGTGCACCCAGGGTGCTGCACCCCAGCCCCTTACCCCGCACTGTGTTCAATTGTAGGTCTTGCACACCAAGGCTTCACTGCTCACCTGCCACCTCCGGTGTGTCCCACAACGTGTTGGTGCAAGTTCCGAGTCCGGGGTATGTTTGTACGGTAGGAGACCAGGTCTCCGGTCGGGGACGGTGTCTTGATACCACGATGGAAGGTGTCAGAATGCCCAGGGCATCATTGCGAGGTCAGCTCCCGCTTCGCCCTTCTTGAGCCAATCAATTGAATGTCTGAAAAGGGAGAAATTATTTAATGGTGGAAACGTCTGGAGGTAAATGAAGGTTTATTTCAAGCTTGATAGAAAACAGGAGTTGAGTGCATCCTTCGTTTTTGAAGTACGATCTACCAACTGTTAGTGGTTATCGTGGTTCAAAGAGGAGTTGGAGTGCTCGAGAATTCACAAGGTTAAATAATAATACGTTATACTAAGGTTCATATAGAAAGGAACAGAGCGCATGCTAGAAGCATAATGTGCGCGTGTAATGCAGTGGCGGAAGGCTGTGTGCATGAACACTTAGTAATGAGCTCACTACAGTGCCCTAAAAGCCAACGCCACGTGTCTGTAGGGCAGTGCTGCCCGCTAGTTCAAGCCTACAATATGGTACAGCAGGTCCTTAAAATGAGACAGATGTAACTGAATGAGGTCAGAGATCACATCATTACGCACGGCAACATCGCTTTTTTGCACATATGCACTCAGGGTGATGCACCCCAACCCTCTCGCAGCACCACGCTCAACAGGTGTCTGTAGGGCAGTGCTGCCCGCTGGCTCAGGCCTACAGTATGGTACAGCAGGTCCTTAAAATGAGACAGAGATGTGACTGAGTGAGGTCAGAGGTCACTTTATTAAGCACAGCAACAATGCTTATTCGCATGTGCGCACTCAGGCTGATGCACCCAACCCCTCCCACAGCACCGCCCTCAACAGGTGTCTGTAGGGCAGCGCTGCCCGCTGGCTCAGGCCTACAGTATGGTCCAGCAGGCCTTTAAAATGAGACAGAGATAAGACTGAATCAGGTCAGAGATCACATCATTAGGCACTGCAACATCGTTTGTTCGTACCTGCGCAGCCAGGGTGATGCACCCCACCCGTCCCGCCGCACCACGCTCCATTGGAGGCCCTGTGCACCCAATCCGCTCTGCTTACCTGCTGTCGTTGTGTGAGCAAGCACTATGGGCAGCAGAGCTCACAATTCAGCTGGAGTGATGATTGCAGGATAGTGTACACCTCATGGATCCCTTTTTTTATTGTGCATTGTGATATGCGAGGTGGATGCGGACATATCACCTGAGGCAGTGTGGAAGAAGAGGGACGTGCATCGTTGTGGTTTTCTTATTTCTACGTACGCAATGTGGCCTGGGCTTGCGTACACCAGGCCAGCGTAGGGGTGTGAATAATTATTCCAACGACCTGGGCGTTGTTCAGTTACTGTCTGGCCAGGAAGTGTACTTATGTGTGTTTCTTTTGTAGTTTTGACCTCGCAGAGTGTGCAATTTACATTAGTGTATCATGTGTCGGGAGGGCGGCAAACTATCGTTAATGAGTTGGTGTTTGAAAAGATTGAATGGTGAATATTACCTATCGTTGTCAAGGTTGTGGATATGCGCAGACACGCATGTCAATGGTGTGTGTTATTATTGAAAGTGTTGCTATCGCGAAGCGTACACATGTGAATGTGGTCAGATGGAGGGAGGATCAGCAGTGAGGCTACGTCATACACAGTGATAACACTCATTACAGTCAAGGAATACATGTCAAATGTGAATCTGAAAGTCTCACATATAACACACTAGTATATAGGTAAAGCCTGTCAACAGAGCGTACAGCAAAAGAAATCTACACATTGCTGTTTACTGTTTGTCACATGTGATCTAAGCTGTGCACTGATACTTCTTAGAGCCACAAATACCCAGGCCAAAAGGGAGCACAATATGTGCACATACATACACCACGGGCATCGTGTAACACATATTTGTTTTTTGATGGAACGTTTGAGATGCATGACAATCACACATGGAAGGCTAATGTACAGACCATGAATATATATCAAGATGATCGTTGCATGTTGTGTGTAGTATAAGACATGTGTAGACAGCAATACAACTTTTCAAAAAAGCTCTCTAATCAGAAGAGGTGTCTCTCATCAAACGCTGTAGAGAGAATGAGTAAAATGGGTAAGGTCGTCCAACTGTTACAATGGGAAATGTTATGAAGCAATCAAATGCTTTTTTTAAAGGTCACATGGCAACCGCTCACTGAGCGCGCAAGGAGGCCGCACCCGACGCGATTTTGACAAAATATATTCATCATAATATAAGTTTATTACAGTTAGAAATATATATATCTTTAAAATATTTTAGATTATATCTTGCTCTCATATACTGTTTAAAGTTATTTAGATATACTTTTGAGACAAAGAAAACCAAGGGAATGGCGTACCTGGTGCGACACTATATGTCTGTGATGTAACACAGGGCCTGGCAGCATGTACTTGTCGCATACGCAACACGCAGCGGGTGCGACCCCGTACGTACATGATGTCACTCGTGGCTTGGTTCTGTGTACCCATTGGATACCAAAGTAGCAGCTGGGTGACTTCATGAGTATATGATGTTACGCGGGATGCGGTGCCACAAAGTCGTCGGACACGAAACGCGCATCATTTACGAGTTTAGCAATATGGCGGATAGAATTCGCGTGGTGATGGAGCTTAGTACGCTACTGGTATGGGAGTGCAGTTTTCTCCGGAAAAAAAAATATATATATACCTTTTTGGGGGAAGATATAAAACATGACATAATTTTTAAAGTTAAAAAAAAGAAGTATAATAGAGTTGCAAAATATTTGAAAAATTATAGGTTTTAGAAACACTAAAATATGAAATTAACATTTAAAAAACCTTAGAAATTAACTGGAAAAACCATAGGTTTTAGGAACGTTATAGTTAGGAATTAGCATTTAAAAAAACCTTAGAAATTCACCAAAATAAACATAGGTTTCTGGGACGTTATAGTTAGTTGAACATTTGATTCGTATAAAACCAGAGAAATTTGCCTGTTCTAGTTAGTTGAGCTAACTATAACTTGCGCGCCCGCAATGCACTGCTGATGATGTCACATATTACATCACTCAAGACATGGTCAGTGACATCACTGATGTAATCTCAAATAGCTCCTCCAAGGAACTATTGAAAATCCTACTCACCAAAGGCCTGTTCCACGAATACAGCAGCTTCACAAACATTTAGCAATACCTTAACTATGAATTTTCAAAACAAAATAGACAATATTAACAATAGTTTCCACACGATCAATAAACCACTGATTCTTCCACCGTTACATGTCCCTTCAGTGACACTAGAAAGTTTTGAACCTTTTTCCCAAACACAAATGTTGGAGCTCATAGCCAAAGCAAAATCAGGGTCTCCTTCTGATCCATGTACTCCACACATCATCACACTTCTCTCCTCGCCCCAGCAATTGTAGCACTGTACAATTAATTCCTGAGCCAAACCACAGTACCATAAGGACGGAAGGCTGCATATGTGACACCCATTCTGAAGAAGCCTATGGCTGACCCTCCATACCCGGACAACTATCGGCCCATATCTCTTTTCCCTCCGTTGGGTAAGATACTGGAGACACACGTTAAAAAACTACTTTTGGTCTAGCTCAAGAACAATAACCTGCTAGACATCCTGCAATCAGGCTTTCGGCCAGCGCACAGTACTGAGTCTGCTCTACCAAGAGTAGCAGACACTATAAGACTCTCCCTGGATGCTGAACATCCTACCATGCTGGTCTTGCTTGAATTATCTGCAGTGTTTGATACCATCTAACATTCTGTTCTTCTGCAGCGTCTCCAGCAAGTAGGCATCCAAAGAGCTGCCCTTAAGTGGCTGACAAATTGCCTGAAAGATAGGGTTCAAACTGTCTCCTTGGGAACATTTTATTCTAACACCACTTCTATAGACAAGGGTGTTCCGCAGAGCTCCTCATTGAGCCCTTCTCTTTTTAACATCTATGTTGCTCCCTTGGCCCAGCTAGTGAAAGCATTTGGGTTTGAAACTTTTTCATACGTGGATGACATATTACGTGGATGGCACACAGTTAGTCATCTCATTTGGACAGGACATGGAGAATGTCAAACTGAGATTTCACACATGCATGAGAGAGATTGCCACATGGATGTCCCTAAACTTTCTCCAACTTAATGGGAGTAAGACTGAGATTATACTGGCAAAGCTCAGCTTAACTGGACAGAGGAATGTGGCTGGAGGAACTTTGTCTTCCCCTTCTGCATAGCTGTACTGCCAAAAATCTAGGCATTCTCATAGATTACCAATTATCCATGCAGAATCACATTTCTGCTATTCAGAATCACATTTCCTCTATATGCGGATCTTGCTTTGGCACCATGCGTCTCCTCAAGAAAATCTTTTGGTGGCTTCAGCTGAGATAATGAAAAATGCTCATGCAGGCCCTTGTCATCAGTCGCTTAGACTATAGAAATGCCCCATTACTTGCCTCAAAAGAATATCTTCTATAAAAACTGCGGGTGATTCAAAACACTGCCGCCCATATAGTAAACAACCTGCCACATATGAATGAATGAATGAATGAAGAGGGTTTTGTATAGCGCAATGTTCACTCCAAAGAGCATCTTGGCGCTTTTGTGGACAGAAAGAAGAACGGGCGTCTGGTGATGTGTAAAGATGTTTAACAGAGGAAGGCGAGACTGCAAGAGGAATGAGATTAAATTAGTGATAGCACTAGGTGGTCTGGGGCGGCAAAGATCCATGTTTTGAGGAGTTTCCTGAAAGCGAGTTCCGTATGAGTGTGCCTCAGCTGAGTGGGTAAGGTATTCCAGGCTTTTGTCCCCAGTACCGCCATGGTTTTACGGATGTATGACGTTACAACGCACACTTTTACAATGCATACCTTTACAACGCATTTTTTACAATGCAACATCCATTACAACGCATTCCATTACAACGCATGCCATTACAACGAAATTTTAAAAACTACATTTACAACGCATTCCATTACAATGCATACATCCTTTACAACGCATACCATTACGTTGCATGTTTGGTAAGTATTGGATAGTGTAGGGGTAAAATTTACTATTCTAACTCCAGGGGGGGCAACAGTAGGGTAAGTGTTGGATAGTATAGGGGTAAAAATTACTATTCTAACTCCAGGGGGTGCAATAGTAGGGTAAGTGTTGGATGGTAATGTTATGCGTTGTAATGGTATGCGTTGTAATGACTGAGTTGTAATGACATGCGTTGTAGTGGTTTGCGTTGTAGTGTCATGCGTTGTAATGGTTGCGTTGTAAATGCATGCGTTGTAATGGATGTTGCATTGTAAAAGTTTTGTTGTAATGGTAGTGCGTTGTAAAAGTTGAGTTGTAAATCTTGTTTCCCTGGTTTTACCACCCCGGTTTTCAATTTGAACCTGGGGACAGTTAGCAGGTTCTCTGATGTGGACCGCAGAGTTTGTTTGGTGTTATAGGGCTTGATTTTGGATCTCAGATATTCAGGATCAGATTCACTTATGGCTTTGTAGGTAATGGTCAGGATTTTGAAAAGCATCCTTTTGTGGACTGGTAACCAGTGAAGTGTTTTGAGTGCCTCAGGTGAGGAAGAGTGCCTGGGGAGCCCGAGTACCAGCCTTGCGGCAGAGTTTTGGACTACCTGTAGTCTTTTCACAACCGTCTTTTTTGTGCCTGCATAGAGACTGTTGCAGTAGTCCAGAAGAGACACAATCACGGCCACCGCAACCGTCTTCCTGGCGTGCAGTGGGAGTAGTTCAAAACATTTCCGGAGGGTTTTTATAGTTTGGAAACACATGCCTGCGATGGTAATTGCTTGCTTATGAAAGGATAGCGTGGGGTCGAATTTTATTCCTAATTTTTTTGCAGTGTCTACTGTAGAAGGTGGGGCGTCTGAATCAGAGGGCCACCAGTGGGTGAGTCTAAAAACATTGGACTTTCCAAACAGCCTGATTTCTGTTTTGGAACTATTACATATGAGGTGAAGTAGTTTCATCCAGTCAATTACTGCGGTGAGACAGTGGTGGAACTTCTCTTCCACTGCTGTGGAGTTCTTGTTTAGGGTGAGGATCAGTTGTGTGTCATCCGCGTAGGCAATCGATTCAATATCAAAATTCGCTATCAGCGAGAGAAGTGGTGGCATGTAAAGATTAAAAAGGGTAGGGCTCAGGGATGAGCCCTGAGGAACCCCTGATGATAGCCACTTTCCTTCTGATCTGTAGCTACCAAGTGTTACAATCTGATTCCTTTTGTCTATTAATTATATAATCCAGGCTAGAGCCTTGTTATTTATTATGCTGTATTTCAATCTGTCTCTCAGAATGTCATGAGAGACAGTATCGAACGCCACGGATAGGTCCAAAAGAATCAGTACTGCTTCCTTGCCCTGATCCAGGGCACACTTGAGGGCATCTGTGGTGTGTAGCAGCACTGATTCTGTTGAGTGGCCTGGTCTAAAACCTGATTGCTTGGAATGTAGGATGTTAGTTTCTTTCAGGTACTCATTACGTTTGGCATTGACTAGTTTCTCACTAATTTTGCTGAGGCAAGGTAGTAGGGAGATGGGTCTGAGGTTGGAGAGAGTGGAGGGGTCCGGGAATTTCTGTTTCTGGATTGGCTTGACGGTAGAAATTTTCAGCCCCTAACCTCAGAATCCTTCACTGGTTACCCATCCATAAGAGAGCACTGTTCAAACTACTCTGCCTGACCTACAAACCTGTGTCAGGCTCTGGTCCAAAGTATCTACAGAATAGACTTACTCCCTATACCCAAACCAGGTGGCTGAGATCTAGCAACCAACAGTTACTACTCCCAAGAAGCATTTGAACTGCCAAGTATGGAGGCAGAGCCTTTTCCCATCTCGGCCCACTTCACTGAAACAAACTTCCTTTGTTCATCCATGCGTCTCAAAGCCTTCTGGGATTTTTAAAATCTTAAAACCTGGTTGTTTTAACACTGCTCTACCTAATGTCTGTCTCTTGAGCATCGAGATGTCCCCTCGGGGATGATTTGTACCCTATATTAAGATACAAATAACATAACAGAGAGGGCTGCTGATCACACCCACACCAGCATAGGCAATTGGAGTGACTGCCTGCAGTGCATGAGTGACAGAGATCTTGAAAAGCAGCAGTGGGTTGAAATGGGGGTTGACTGAACTCACTGCACCTATCGTACTTCCCCGATCGCAAACAGCAATGCCTGCTCTGGCACAACCCGAAGGGAAGGGGGAAATAAAGGTGTGCCAGCCTCTTGCATTCAAGGAGACCTGGCTAACAATGTGCATGGAGCAGAGGGTCAGGCCCAGGCACCTGCAGTGCACTTTACAGATGGAGTGATCACCTACATGTCCATGATGGCACACTTGCCTTTCTTTAAGCTCGCTGAACTGCCATTGATGTCCCCCAGGAGGAAGACATGGGTGAGACGCCTCAACAACTACTTCACCACTGAGGAGATCTAAAAGTTATTTGAGCATCCCCAGCCACAGGAAACAATGATGACTATGAGGTAGCCATAATGGAGCTAAATGCCCAGTGCGACCCCCAACTAAACCATGACTCTGAAAGGTCAAGCTGTGGCAAGCTAGACAGCGTGAATGGGAGACTGTGCACCACTTTTATACTTGCCTGTGGGAGCTGGCGAGCACGTGCACTGACAACGATCTGCCAAAGGAGGTCTGTGTGCAGCTCATACAAGGCTACGTTGACTAATCCTCCACCAGCTTCGCATCAAGCTGGAGTACATGTTGATAGTTAGATCCCACAACCTCTCAAGCACCCACACAGAGAAACAGAGATGGCGCTCACAAAAGGGTCAGGTCCCAACGCACAGACTACTGACAGTAAAAATGGAAACGGTTGATGCCATCCAAGGCCGGCCTGACCAGAGTTTGAGCAACAGACCATGCTGAGAGGCTGCCAGGCAGATCCAGAACTGCGGTTTGAAGCTCCACACAGCAGACGAGTCTCCAGCTCAAGGGAAGTCATAGTCCACATGTGGGAAAGCAAACCACTTTGCTACGGTGTGTCAAAGCAGGGACTGAGGACAACAGTCAGGGGGAAGGACACCCCTAATGTCAGTCATTTGACCGCTCACACCGAGTGAAGGAGAAACACGTGCCACCAGGAATACTGGCAATTGGAGGCATAAATATCCGGAAGATGATGAGTCAGAAAAAGAGGAAGCATATGTGATCTTGTTAATGTCCAAGGGCTATCAAGGGCAGTGGCCACAGTCAGTTTGTGAGGTTATGGTTATATGGACACAACAATGAAAGCCCTCTGACACACTGGAGCCTCAGTGGATCTCATGAATGCAGGTCAATACTAGAAGATGCAGCCCCAACCCCAACTCACACCCACCACCACCTATGGAGATCATCATTCCTTTCCTCTTGCAGTAATTATGGATGTGGTGGTATGTCAAGGCAATCAGGACTCCTGGGCGATGTTCCATGTCACCACAGAAGGGGAAGGAACTCTTCTTGGGGTGCATCACCAATGAGGACCCCTCCTAGTTCTTTCACATGTAGGGGAGATGCAGAATGAGCACATGCAGGGCCAATTCCTGCCACTGATCTAGGGCATGGGTTGTCTAAAGGTCGACCCCCATACACCTTTACATTGACAGGAACATCCAGCCTACTGCAATGAGGTGCATGTTGGTGCCATTTCATCTAAGCCTTCACATGAAAATGGAGCTAGACAAGCTAGAAAAAGCTAGACATCATTGAAAGTATAACTGGGCTACCTACATGGGTCCCCATCCATGGAGATCAATTAATAGCTGAAGCAACCTGAGGTTATTAGACTGTGAACTGACAGGCGCCTGATCAACAAAGCCATAAAATAAGAGAAGCACATCACACCAATAATGAACAATGTCATTACAGACCTGAATTGTGAGCAGTGGTTCTCAAAGTTGTACCTAAATGCACGGTATCACTAAATAATGCTTAATTTGGAGAGTTGATACATAACAACATTCTCAACTAATCATGGGTTACGCTGCTACAAGAGACTGAATTTTGTGAGTCCTTCAGCCACCAAGGTGTTTCAAAACACCATTGGAGACATGGTATCAGGGTTTGTAGGGCTCCTGAACAAAACAATGTCCTGATTTTCTCCACAACCATAGTAGATCACCTTTGGTGACTAATAGCTACCTTACATCGCCTCACGGACTATGGGCTCACCCTACAGAGCAAAAAAGTGCTTGTTCTATGAATCCAGTATTGAATTTTGTGCATACATTTTTTTTAAAGACATCCTGCCGGTAGATTCCAGAAAATCAAAAAACACCAAGAACTCCCCTGCACCTTGTAATGTGAAGGAGGTCCACAGTTTTCTGGGAATGGCAACATATTACGGGTGCTTCTTACCGAACACTGTGACATTTTCAGAACTGTTAAGGTCCCTCACCAAAGCCACAGCCAAATTGTAGGAGGGCATCAAGGAAGAAGACACATTTAAGGGCACCAAAGACACGTTACTAATTATTTCAGAATATGACAATGGCATACATCAACCTACAAAAAACCACAGAGCTGCTGATAGATACCAGCCCAGTCAGTCTAGGGTCCTTTCTCTCACAAGAACAAGATGCAAGGCTACGGTCCCCCAGCATCCACCAGCAATGCAACTGAGGTACGGTATGTTCAGATTGAAAGGAAGGCCCTGGCAACCAAGTTCTATCTGTATCTCTATGGATGCAAATTCAAAGTGGTCATGAACCACAAGCCCCTGGTCAGCCACTTCAGAGGCACAGCTCCTTACCTGCTCCAGTGGATCGAACAATGGGCAGTCCACCTGCGTCCTTATCATTTTACCATCACATAACAGCACATTTCCTGTCACGCCGCCAAGCACCCCCATGAGCCATGACACTAGCTGAGGTCTAGGAAGCAACCAAGAATGACGACAGAGTTCAGACAGAAAGTGTTGGAAGCATTGCAACAAAGTTCCTGGAAACACTTCTGTTGAAATGCCCATCAGTGGGTGGCCAACATCAAAAATATGTTATCCCAACTGTGGAGGGTCTGTAAATATGATGTGCCTCTAGGAACAGAATATTTTATGAGAGGGGGACAAATTAGTGGTCCCCTGATCCTTGCTCGCCAGGAGTGTTGAGTTGGTCCATGAAGGTCACCAAAGACTGGATAAGACTAATTTCCACATCTGAGAGAAGGTGTGGTTTCCAGGACCCGACCTGTTGGTAGAGGAAAGAGTAAAAGGTTTTCTGTTGTGCCAGCTCATAGGCCTCCATCCCCAGTGATCACTGATGAGACAAGCAAACCCCCTTGGACCAAGGCCAGCCTCGACTTTGGGAGTTTTCCTGATGGAGAGCTCACCCTGATGATGGTTGATGTGTATGCCCTCTATCCAGCTTACGACCTCAATGGCATTCCATGCAGGAAAACCATTGCGGGTGATGATATTTGTGACATTTGGCTCCACCGAAGTAGTTCACACTGATAGTGGGCCCCCATTTCATGGGACAGAATTCAAGGAATACCTGGAGGGGTTTAGCCTTGTCCATAGGAAAACTATGCGCCAATGCCCTCAAGTGAACAATGATGTTAAGCACTTCATGTACACACTAAATATCACCTTATGGATCACTGTTAATTAAGGTGAGGGCTTAGAATGGAGTCATTTCCTTTGAAGTTATAGGAACACACATAACTGCATGACACTGTTCACACTAATGGCTCTAATGTTGGGGCGCTCAGTGAAAGACAGCATCTCTGCCTGGCCTGCCCGCCACTGTCAGAAACTCCTCCAATCTGATATGATTGGCACGCAACAGCGTAGATCGTCCACTGAAGAGCAGAGCCGTTGAACTCAATGAGCCAGTGATGTGGGCATTGCAGTTGGGGACCAAGTGCTGGTCAAGGAGTGACACCCGGGATAGAAGTTTAAGACCCCTTTTGAAATAGAAGCATGGATGATAACGTAGTCAAGGATACCCTAGTGTCTGCCCAACAGGGCTGGGAGGTGACCACCTGAAACATATCATGGTTCAAGAAGCTGGCACCCCTTCATAACCATACCCCTCAGGTGGTGATGGAAGATTCCACCAGGACAGAGGAGGATATTGGTCGAGTGATAGGTCTGTGTCCAGATCTTGACGTGAAGAATTGAATTGCGCCAGACAACAGCGAAGTGTTGGTGCAGAGCGCAAGAACACACAGACCCCGGAGGAGACTAATTTCAGGGGAGCCTCTGAGTTGATCTGGAGCTGAAGATATAACATGAGACCGAATCTCACTCCTAGTAAGCGGCTCAGAGACTATGTCTGTTTAACATACTGTAGTCACAATCCAATATGAGAAGGGATATAGTGACCCACCCAGGTTCTAATGTCTTGGAGTGACCACATCTTGCACCCCTATGGCTGGGCCCAGCCAATGGGATAAATGAAGGGGCTCTGCGCTGCTCAGGGCTAGTCTCAATTAGCATGTACAATGTCTATGTGACTTTGTGAAACGAAATACCTCAACAGTGTTCCAAGTCTGTCGTCTGGCCAGTCTTACAAACAGCAGCAGATACGCATTCACTCATCACTCCAAAGCAGGTTCTAAAATACCAATAGTGGTATGGTGCAGCATAAGGGAGTGTGATGCAGGCAGTTGTATGCCACTAAATCACTATTCAATACATTGGGAGTAACAACTTCACAGACACTCCATCTGGAGTCAAAACATCGAAACTATATACACTCACCCACAGATATATGTTTGTGTATATATTACCTACTTGCGGTCACCAGTAGGTAGTTATAGTTAGGACCTAGTTTCCATAGGAAACACATTTTTTGTTTTCCCAATAACTTTGGCGCCGGTTGACGAATCTTCGCGAAATTTTCAAGACTTATGGCCTACTCAGGTCAGCTCCTATCTTGGAAGTTTAGGGGTGATTCGGCAAGCGGGGACCGAGAAAAAACGGGGTCCCAAAATGTGTTTTCTCCATGTTAATTCCTATGGGAAACTTTAGACACGGCTACAGCCCGAACTGCTGAATGGAATTACACCAAATTTGCCAAAAAGGTAGCCCTTGGTTCAGAAAGTACTCTTTTTGTTAAATGGTGTAAATCTATTCAGTAGTTCCTGAGAGATTTAAAAAAAAGAGGTAAAAAATGCATTGCCCATAGCAAACCTTAGACACGGCTACAGCTCGAATTGTTGAACGGAATTACACCAAATTTGGCATGAAGGTAGCCGTTGCCTCAAAAAGAACTCTTTTTCTTAAATGGTGTAAATCCGTTTAGTAGTTGCAGAGAAAATAAAAAAATAAAAGTTTTGATATATAGAGGTGCAGTGGATCCGCCCACCCTTCCGAGCACGAGCTGCAGTCTAATTGGCTGTCACACTCCAAACCAGGAAGTCTTGGGAGCCATCTTGTGCCTCATAACCGAGGCATAAGAAAACAAAAACAAAGGCGTAAAACAAGAAAAGGGGACAGGGTAGAAACACCCTATCCCCTTTGCCTGCTCAGGGGGTCCCAAAAGGGCAAAAAAAAAGCATTTGTTTTAAAAAAAGTAATTGAGATGCGCGCAGGATCTGCGAATCCAGCCACAAAAGTAGAAAAATGAAGTGCAGGCTTTATTAATTAGCCCCCGGGTGGGCCAAGTCCCGGGGGCATGTTAAAAAAATATTTGGGGTGGCCCAGGGGGACCCTCGCAGCCCCGGGGACCGCCACCCCTGGGGCTTCGTTTTATAATGTATAGGGGCCTCAAAGGCCCCACCAAACCCCGGGGACCACCACCCCTCAGGGCTTTCATTAATTATTATGCGGGGGCACACGCCCCCCTCGCTGCCCCAGCGACCGCCACCCCCTGGGGCTTCTTTTTAAAAGAAAAATACCTGTGTGTGGGGGCTCGAGCCCCACCACATGCCCGGGGGACCGCCACCTCCCTGGGGCACTAATATGTAAATTTGGGGGTCTGTTAGGGACCCCCGAGCCCCGGGGACCACCACCGCCCTGGGGCTGTGTACACATTGGGGGGGGTGGCACGGCCCCCCTCCTGAAGCTTGTGATGGCCCTGGGGACTGCCACCCCTCAGGGTTGGCTCCTGCTGTGTCCCAGGGTGCCCACCCCCGGGACACTGCTGTTTGCTATAACTGGGCGGGAGCCTCATGGCTTCCGCCCTGTCATGGCAAACACTGGTTTGGATTTTGGAAGAGAAACTTGCTCTCTCTTCCAAAATCCAAACCAGATTGCTTTTCCACACAGTGAGCTGCATGTCAGCAGCTCCCATGTGGAAAAGCAATGCCGGCTCCCGCAGGACGCAGGGAGGGTGGGGGCATTGGGCCCCCCCCCACATTCCCCAATGAGAGGTCAGGCCCCGGGGGATGGTGTACCTGGGGCCAGAAGTGGCCCGGGAGGGGGGGCACGCGGCCTCCCTCCCCCATTAAAAATAAATAAAAATCCACAAAGGCCGGCCCCAGAGGATGGGGTCCCCGGGTACATAAATGGCCTGAGGAGGGGTGCCATGCAGCCCCTCTCCAAATAATAAAAAAAAGGATGGCCAGGACCCGAGGGATGGGGTCCCCGGGGCCAGAAGTGTCCCAGGAGTGGGGCCACGTGGTCCCCCTCCCCCTCAAAAAACTTAAAAATAAAGGCAGGCCCCGGGGGGATGGGGTCTCTGGGGCCAATAGAGGTCTTAGGAGGGGTACCATGCAGCCCCACCTTCCTATAAAAAAATAATGTTTGGCCATGCCCCGGGGAATGAGGTCCTCTGGGCCAGAATTGGCCACTGGAGGGGGGCCCACACGGCTCCCTTCCGTTAATTCTTTTTGTATTTCTTAAAAAGGGATCAGTCCCTGGGGGATGGGGTCACCAGGGCCTAAAAAAAGGGGCAAGAAGGGAGGAGGCCACACAGCCCCCCTTCTAACAAAAAAAAAAGAAGAAAAAAAAAGACTGCATTGGTGCCAGAGGCCTCACCCTGTGGCGCATTTTATATTGGGGAATTAATTCCCCTTCAATACTGGGGGTCCCTGGTGACCAACTATCCCACCAGGTACGTCCAGTAAGTGCCACAGAGTTGCATTGCAGAGAGGTGTAAAATTGGGCATTGCCTCAGACCACCTGTCTGCAACGCAGCTCTGTGGTGCTTACTGGGGGTACATGGTGGGCTAGTTGGACTCAGGGACTCTCAGGATTCAAGGGGGCTTAATCCCCCAACTTAAAAAGTGCCAAAAGGCACCTTTGCACTCACCCGCTCAGTCCTTGCGGTACCACTAACTCAGTGACCAAAGAAGCCACGCACGTGGTGGTTGGCACCCCTGTTCGGTAGTTCGGGCCTACATGAGGCGTCCAAACCACCAGGACGGGCGATCACAGCGCTTGCGATGGGAGCAACTCTAAAATGGCGTAGAGCATGTGCGCCCTGTCTTTGTTATTGGTAGGGTCACGTGTGTTGTGACGCCTGTGCTGGATGGATGTGGTGTGGGTGTATACCAGTCATGAGGGAGTGTGTGTGTGTTGTTCTTACAACTAGACCTGGAACTAGCAAATCACTTCAATGAAAATCTGGGCCATGTAGCGTTGTTGTGTTTACCTGTAAGCATAAGCGGAGTGGGCTGGCCTGACGTATGCCAGTGCTGCGCGAGGCTGTGAACAATGACTCCGGAGCTATGGGCGTGGTTCCGTCGTGAGCTATATCAGAAATCAACTAATTGGGTGTCTGTGTTGTAGTGCTGCCGTCACCCGGGTCTTAAACGCAAATGTGTCATTAACGTCTGTGAGGTCCCACAACATGGCCAACATGGAAGGTACAGGGAATCACTGACCCTACATTCATCCATAGTTCCACACATAAATGATGGTGGACATGATGCATTTCTGCGAATATGAATGTTTGTTTTACATTCAGTGGAGTGTTGTAGCTGTAGTAATACAGGGCTATGAAAGCTTTAGGTTGCAGTTTTTGGCAAATGAAGGGCAGCTAATATATATACGTATGTGGTCATTCGGGTATACTGTCGAACTTGGTGCTGAAATCAGTGTTCGAGCCTTGGAGTTGCGTCCACATCCTGTTATTGTAGGCAAATCACGTAATCTATGTGTGCCTGAAAATTTACTGTAAATACAGTGCTCATGTAAATTGCTGACATCGTTTTGAGTCGACTTTGCGCTATATAAATATGCTACAAAAAAACCTCAAGCAGTAGCACACACTTATAAATTCAGAATACACTTTGCTTGCAGTATTGTAATGATCCAGTTTCTACGTTCGTATTTGTAGAATGAGCGAGAGAAAGTTAAATAACCCAAGTTTTTGTTACTGCCAGAGGTAAGATGTTTGCATACGCTGTTTTCAGCACAATATAATGTGGTGGGGCCCAGCGGCAGCATTTTACAAACATAATGAATACACAGACACAGATAGATAGTTGAAGTGGGTACAGGCACATGCGCTCAACCCCATTTTATTAAGTTGCTGTTGGTAACAAGTTCAATAGTGACAGAGGAGCTGCCTGGGGGTAGTGTGACTGCTGAGATGATTTGGCCCAAATGTTCTTTCCCTTTGGGATACGGCTGGAACTTGTTTGCTCTGATCAAGCCCTTGGGACAGCATGATTAAGGCAATCTCCTGTTGCTTGAGCCTTTGGAATACCAGAATCTTTAGATGAAATGACCTTTGCCCTAATATGTTGGTCAGCTTTCAAGGTTTGATTTGCAGATTTTGTGAAAAGTGATAGGCCGGAACTACTGATACGGCTTGGTTTTGCCCTTTCTCATTGAGGCAGCTTATTTGTTGGTTCCTTTTTTTGGTTGTGGTTAAGTAGCTGGGTTACTTGCTGGTGACCAAGGTGGTATCGTAGGTAATAGTGTTTTAACTAGTGCGGTGAGCTCTTCAATCATGTGCCTCATATTTGCTATCTCGCACCTAAGGGCATTGATGGACTGAGCGGTGTCATGTGGAACAAGTGTCTGTTGGACTTCACTACCATTTGGTTGGGTTGGTTGTGGTATACTTGTCAGCCGGGGAGCTTCACTTATATCAATGTTAGTATTGTGCGCGGCCAGTTGTGCAAACCTATTGTACAGGGAACTGTGGGGTGGGGTATAAGCTCTTCAAGGCTAGTGGGGCGAACAGAGTACTTGGTAACCTCGCCTTGTCTTTCCGCCTGCCCTTTGACTTGGGCATCTGTTGTATGTTTGCTATAGTCAAGGTTTCCCTTGCTGAGGTGCTTCTGAAACATTGCGGGATAGTTGATGTACGTAGCAGGCTGGTGTGTGTGGATGAAGCTTTGTCATTGGTGTGTGGTGTTGGTGGATCTAATGCTAAGATTTCTTCTCACTCACTAATGAGGTTGTCAATTCTATCAATAACGTGTTTCTGAACTTTCCTAGCCTTTTTCCCCTTGCCTGCCCCACTGCTGGTATTGGATCCCGCCACAATGCCCTCCATGGTTTTATGTTTGCCCATATTTCGGTACAGGTTAAAATAATATAAGCAGTTCTCTTTAGTAATCCAACCCCCAATAATTACCAAAGTTAATAAAAATAGAAACCCCAGTAAGATATAGGTCCGGGAAGCAAAGTTCAGGTGCAATGATGCTTAAAGGGAGAGTCACACTGATGTGCTTAAATGTATTTGGAATTTGAAGTTACCGAAATGCTTTATACAAACAAAATAAGCCAAAAAGATGATATGAAACTTATGGGGATTCTCACTATTTTGGATATAACTGATTGGAGGCCCTAGCCACATTGAAACAAGTTGCAGACAAAGTGTAATGATGGATGATTTAGAAGATGTAGTACTCGAGAGTGAGGGAGGCAGGCCACCCCGCCCATTTGTTGCCCAAATGCTGCATGATACTTTAGACATTTTCCTACAAGCAGTGGTTTCTGATTTTAATGAATTGTATGTAAATGTTAGTAAAACATTCTACAAACATACTAATAATCAGTGCATTCATGACAAGGGTACTAAGTCACCGAATGATGATGATAATATAATTATCAAGCAGTCTGACAAATGGGGGGGTGGTGTTGTGGCCTAGGAGTATGTATGTGGATAAAGACTATCAATAACTAAATAACCATGGTTGTTATGAGAGCACAACAATGAAATTCTGGTGAAGTCAAATGTAAATTTTTTGAAAAATGTAGGGATTAGCAAGACAGAGGTATTATTGAGAGAGAAGAACATGAACTCCTTGAAGTTGAAAACCTTTTGATATCTACTGTGTACCTATTACTCAAGGTGCATAAAAGTCTAGACAACCTTCGCATCTCCCAGGGGACCTATAATTTCAGGTAAGAATAATTGAAAAATTCACTATCTATATAGACGACTTTTTTGCTGCCATGTGTGAGATCTTTAACATCTTATATTAGAGACACAAAAGATTTTCTATGTAAATTATAATGTAAACAATGATAACTTGATTTTATATTCATCACCTTGGAAGTGGGCTCTCTGTATACATCCATAAAGCATGAGGATGAAATAAAAGCCGGTGAACATTTTTTAAAGGCACAGTATTTTCAACTTTCCGAAATGGCTTAACTATGATGAAACTGTACCTCGCAGAAAATATTTTTATCTTTGGTGACAGAGTGTTAAGGGAGTTACAGGGAACTGCAGTGGTTACCTGCTTCACCCCCAGTTATGCAAATTTGTTCATAAGCTGGTGGAAGAAGCAGATGGCCTGGAGCGGTTTTTATTGATCACTTTTCCATATTGTGAAAAGGCTCAGAAAAAGAAGCTATTGATTTTATAACCAAAGTCTGTCAGAATGATTTAAAAATACAATTCAGTGGCACCATGAGTATATCAGAGATCACATTTTTAGATGTGAAACTTATAATGACAGATGGTGCTGTCCACACCACATTGTAAAGAATTAACCCATCATAAACCAGCATTTTACAATATGAGTTTCTACCACACAACCCTCGAAAGTAGTATACCATATTGAGAATATTTGAGAACTAAAAGCAATTGTATTATAGAAGGTGTCTATGAAGCGGAACCTAAAGTGATCAAGACCCATTGTAGGACAGGGGGATATTCTGCAAATGTCTTGTAACAGACAGAGCTCAGGGTAGAGAAATTAGATATGGGAAACTCCTATTTCCAGACAGCCCTAATGAGAAAAATATACCAACAAAAATGAAAAAAATGAATACTGGATTCATTACTGCTAATAGCAAATAGCAAGGGCAGTTGCTCCGGTTAGACCTGGCCATAGGAGGAACTGCAGGAGAAACGCAGTTAAATACGTTCAATCGAGCCAAATCCCTGAGAGACAAGCAGACCGTGAGCCATTTTTGGGAATCCAAAAAAACAAGATACCTGGCTAAAACAACCTAATGGCTTTAAGAAAAGCTCTACATGTAAGCTCTAAATGTCCCCCAGGCCAGCTGGGTATTTCCCTGTCCTCCTGGCCCTTCTTTGAGAGGCTACGGCACTTACCTTGGCCTGTAAGGACCAGCACCCTGCAGAGGCCACCAACAAGGGAAGAAAGGACAGATCAGTGAAGGACATGTTGCTTAAACCGCTTAACCCACAGCCTGACAGCCTGACAATGTCGAAGGCCACAGAAGAGGTAGAGGGCGCAGACGGAGCGGAGGCCCCAGTCAGTCGATCCTTCCTGGAATCGCTCTTCTCCTCCCTTCATGAGGACCTGTCAGCCATGAAGTAGGACCTATCAACTGATTTGCGGGAGGTGCGACGAGACATAGACTCCTTGGGGGAGCGGGTCAACACCTTGGAGGAACATGAAACTAGCCGAGATGAGTAACTAGAGAGCCTTCAGCAAGAAGTCATAAGGCTACAGGAGCAGAACATTGACCTCTAGGCCCACACAGAGGACTTGGAAAACAGGTCTTGGTGCAATAACATCTGCATCAGAGGCATTGCGCATGGGACGGAGGGCACAAACATCAAGGCCTTGGTGACTGACTTTTTCCGCTCTCTCCTGGGCGAGGTGCAGCTCTTACCTATCAAGCTTGACCACACACATTGAGTGGGGCCTCGGAAGGCTGCCCCAGGCCCCCCAGCAGATATTCTGATCGGTGTGCATGATTTTCAGCTTACGGACGCGAGTGGCCAGGGATGATCCAGCTATCCAGTACAAAGGCCAGAAGTCCACACTGTACCAAGTCTTAGCCGCATCCACGCTAGTGAAGCTTAAAGCAGTCAGGCCTATAACTTCACACTTATGAGCAGCTGGCATCTCATGCTCGTGGGGACAACCGTTCTGGCTGATTTTCACCTTCAAAGGGGAGCTCCGGCAAATACGCTCATTATCTGTGGCCTATAAGCTACTGGACATTGACACACCTGCGGCGGTAGAACCTCAACAGGACAAACTGAGCAGAAGCCGCCGGAGCGACCTTGGATGGACAACCATCAAGCTCCCAACTCATGTGTTGTGCCCCTACCCGGACACTATGGCCAAAGCATGACAGGCGCTCCTAGCATCCCTGACCGAGGTCCTCTCCCAGTAACTAACGATTTCTACTGAGGAGCAGATAGCGGACATCTTTCCAACCCCTATTCCTGCCTTCTGAGATGCTTTAATGCAAGCACAGGGCTACATTTGGTGGGAGGGGAGAGACACCGGCTTCTGGTACCCCTTAATCTACTTCCCAGGAGTTGGAAGCTCCAGGCATTCATTTGCCACACAATGATTTTCTTTACCTGGATAGTTTTTCTATTTGGGGTCTTTTTCTTCTTTCCTGATCTCTTTTCTGGGCCCACCACATGCCTGGCCCCACATGCAAAATGCTGTCCTCCCACTGGAACCGCTTCTTGGCACACTGGGGATGTCTGAAGACAGGGGCCCCCAGCACACGCTGGCACCTCTCATAGCCTCCCACTCTGGTCTCGGCCCACATGTTAGCAAACATTAAAATTCTTACACTAAACATGAAGGGGTTAAACAACCCGATCAAAAGAAGAGGTATTCTATCTTATCTTGAGCACTCAGGCGCACATATATGTGTGCTTCAGGAAACGCATCTCCTATCTAGAGATACACATAGGCACCGATCAAAGGCTTTCCCACATCAATATTTCTCCTCACACCCAGCCAAAATGGCCAGAGTCGCCATCATCATCTCCTGCACTTTCAGAGGGACATTGGAAGTGAAAATATCTGAAATTATGGGGCGGCTTCTGGCGTTCTCAGTGTCCATTAACACATACACTCTCACACTAGCCTCCATATACGTGCCCAATGAAGGTCAAGAGGCATTCCTCCGCAGAGCAGTGATGGGCTTGACGACCTCTCCAGACAAGCAGATCCTAGTGGGAGGTGATATAAATATGGTGTTCGACAATCAGTTGGACCATTCAGCTCAACGGCAGGGACACATAGGGGCCCTCTCCAGGTGTGGGAGGGAATGGCAGCAGGATCAGGGGTTGGTTGATATCTGGTGCTCCCTACACCCTCACACTACAAACTATACATTCTACTCTCATGCACATAAAGCCTGTGCCAGAATTGACTACTTCATTGGGTCCCAGTCCCTGCTCCCCTTGACACTCACATCGGACATTGAACCCCGAACACTCTTAGACCATGCCAAATTGACTCTGACACAAGCAATACATCCCGCAGGCAGACCACCATGCTCCTGGCGGCTGCTTGACACACTCCTTCATCTCCGGACAGTAGTGCAATGTTTAACCAAGACACTGGAGGAGTTCCTGGCTTTCCAGTTCCAGATATCCCAATTGCTTCCCTATGGAAAACACTCAAGTTGGTTGCGAGAGGGGACCCTGCTGCTACGTCCTTGGTGGATAACAAGATCCTCAGGGACAAGAGGGAAGACCGCTCTAAACAAATGCAGGAGCTAGAACGTATTCACAAGCGGACAGGGGCGCCCCGGGTGTGGCGGCAATTGGAGGCAGTGCGCTCGCAGCTGGCTGACCTTGACTTGGACAAGGCAGAGTACACCACCTTACGATTGAAGCACTCCTACTATACTTGGGGAGACAGGTGTGGGTGCCTGCTGGCCCATAAATTGTGCGCTCAACTCCAAATGGCCACTGTTCACATGGTTCAGGACGTGGTTGGTTCCGAGTGCACAAGGATCGCAGATATCTCCCACGCTTTCCACGACTTTTACGCTAAACTGTGTACAGCGCAACACCTTTCAGAGCAGGTCATTCAAAAATATCTGCACAGGATAACTCATTCCCGGCTGACCCCGAATCAGGCCTCCAGTCTACACATCCCAATCTGCATTGAGGAAGTGATCTCATCCATTGCCTGACTCAAGCACCTTAAATACCCGGATCCCGACGGGTTTATTGCTATTTTTTATAAAAACCTTCTGCACTATCCTAGTGCCTATCTTAACCAGACTCTTCACTGCTATACAAGACACCTCTGAGATCCCCCCAAAATGCTTCTTGCCCCAGTTGTTGTGCTTCCCAAAACAGGTAAAGATTGTTGGCCTTGTGCCTCCTACCGACCAATATCTCTTCTGAACATTGACTTAAAGCTTTTCACAGGGATTCTGGCAACTAGGCTAGGGCCACTGATGCCGGGTTTGGTGGATCCGGATCAGGCGGGGTTTGTGGTGACTAGGTAATATGGGGACAATACGCGGAGACTACTCCTCATTGACAAAGTTCGCCACCAAATGTTTGAACGGGTAGAGCTGTCGGTGGATGCTGGAAAAGCATTCAACAGGGTGCATTGGGAGTTTTTGGAGGACACCCTGGTGCAGTTCGGAGTGGGGGGTCGCTTTCGCAAATGGGTACTTAGCAGCTATAGTCGCTCTACTGCTACGGTTCAAGTGAATGAATATACATTGGATCCTTTCCCGATAGCATGTGACACAAGGCAGGGGTGCCGGCTCTCTCCACTGCTGTTCACTCTGTACATGGAACCCTTTGCCCAGAGAGTGCGGGAGAATCCCCTGATCTCCGGGGTCTGGTTTGGGGGGAACGCCAAACCATTACTTTATACGTGGATTACATAATTGCTACACTTGTGGACCCCCCGACCTTATTCCCAGCGTTCCTTGCAGAACTGGAGAGCTTCACGGAGGCTTCGGGCTTCCGGGTCAAGGTTTCCAAGCAACAAACCTGAGGGATTTCTCTACAGCCCTCCACCAAGGAAGCCCTTAGACAGCTATGCCCGTTTCCATGGGAGCTGGAATCGATTCCTCCTGTCGCACACCTGACAAGACCTTTGCTGCTTGCGGCCATTCGGCCTCTCCTGGCTGGGTCCTGTGGCATCTCTTAAAATAAATATGCTACCAAAAAATATTATATTATACCTCTTTCAGACGCTTCCTGTGGAGCCCCCCTCCCAGCATCTTAAAATAGTTCCATCAAGAATTCCTCTGTTTTGTCTGGGCAGATAAAAAATAAGGATGAACAAGGAGCTGAGCTACAGATCACCAGGGGAGGGCGGCCTTAGGATCCCCAATATTGAGCGCTACTATCAGGCTACCCAACTGTCGGTCCTGCTGGAATGGTCCCGTAGCAAATCCAAAAAGCATTGGCTATTCATGGAAAGATCCATAGCTGGCCAGTCCTTGTGGAAAATCCCCTTTCTCCATAAATATCGGCACCCTGCTGGGCTATACCAAACGCCAGTCATGCGTGCAACACAAAAGGCTTGGGACACATCTGCGGTACTATGCTGCCTTACTTCCTTCCATTCACCCCTTACACCTATAACTAACAACCCCGACTTCACATGGGCCTCGATCTTGTGGCCTTCAAACACTGTGATAGAGGGGGGTGCAGATCGGTAGGCCATCTCTTTGCCGTGGCGGGCCCTATGACTTTCGAGGACCTTTGCGCTGATCTCGTGCTATCGGAAACTGAGCGTTATCACTTTCAACAGAAATGCCACTGGGTCCTGCACCCTTGGTACGCCCAGGGGCGACAAGAACTCTCACCCCGTATGAGAAGTGGCTGCTGTAGTATCGTGTGCAGCAGTCTATAGTGGGATAGATTCGTGGGAGGAGCAGGAGAGGGAGGAGCAGGGAACCGGAATGGGAAGGCAGTTAGAGTAGGGACAGGGACGAGATAGGAGTGTCTGAATAAAGCTCCTGAACCAAGAAGTGTCTGTCATCTACTGACACTACAGCTGGCAACGAGGGTGGGATATAAGAATCTGACATCCCTATTTGCTTGAAGAAGACGTCCCTGACCCGGGCAGCACGATCGACGCAGTCGCAGTCAGAACACGTGTGCCCCTGAAGAAATCGCCGCCTAGAGACTTAGGCCAGCGGTGTGTCAGATCAGGCGATCGTGTGAAGCCCTGACTAGCAAGCGCTGTTGAGCGCTGGAGCCGCCTGAAGCCGAGCGCTGTTTGGCGCCCAAAATCGGGAGCTCACCCCCCGATGCGTGAGATTTGGCACGCGGCCGCCGAGTGAGCGCGCGACCGAAGAAAAGTGAGGTGGGAGCCCACCCCGACCTCACCTGGATGCTGCAGCGCTGCAAAAAGGTGAAGGGACCTGGAGAAGAGTTGCTGCCTCTGAGACCGGCTGTCGGTGAGTCCTGGACGAATCAGCACTGATTGGAATGAATGGAGAGGAAGTCTCGTGTGAACTGAGACTTCAGTGACGGCGGCCATCTTGAAGTCAGACAGCCTGTAGAGACACCCCTGTTCAAATGCCCAAGCGGCCATGTTTAAGTCAGGCAAGCAGAGCTTGGAAATGAGCATTGACAAAAACAGGAAACAAGCATTGACGCACAGAATAAACAAGCACTGATAAATGCAATGAACAAGCACTGGCAATAGCAAACAGAATAAGCACATGCACAACAAACAGAAGCAAATGCAGATCCCGAACGGAACAAGCACGAGCAAAGGCAAGTACCAAAGTAAACTTCAGAACCACGTGAAGACAAATAATTAAAGGTAGAAGAAGCGAAAGCGGGAATTCGCAGAGCCACGAGTCACGCATGGTGCAGCTGAATGGTGGCCATCTGACCTCAGGAGATCCAAGCCTAACTCACTGAAGCATACCGAGACAGTAGCGCCAGGGGCGGACAACATACAATAGTCACCCGAGCCCAGCTAATCTTACCAAAACCAAAGGAAACGACCAAACAAAGACTATCGGCCGAGGGGGGGGTCAGCAAAAGAAGGCAGGAAGAAAAGGGAACAGTCCTGTGACATTGTTATAGATTTCACCATCATGTCGGTGAGAGAAGAAACACACACATCCAAACCCTGCATTGAAATACCACCCCCAGTGACGCAGACCAACAATCAGAGTTTGGGTCACCAATGGAACAGGTGGCTGGAATCACTGGATGACTTTCTTGAAACAACCGGTGAGCGAAGGGACGGAAAACGTCTACTATTGCTACTTCAGCTTGTAGGTCACGAAGGCCGACGCTTAATCAGAACATTTTCAGCAAAAGACACAGAGACATACGGAAAACTCAAAGAGACGCTACGCGCTCATTTCGACACAAAGGACGACGTGGATCATGAACGCATCGCCTTCAACGCGGCCCGGCAGGAACCTGGAGAATCATTACCAAACTTCATAACAAGGCTACAAAGTCTTGTGCACCACTGCCATTTCAACACATTTACAGATGAGGAAGCAGTTCGACTCCGGGTAATTGAAGGTTGCTCAAAACCTGAAACAAAACGCAAGATCCTTCAAGGGTAGTTCTCGCTACAAGAAATCATCAGGAGGGCTGACGGAGAGCGGGTTAAAGCAAGACAATCAGCAAAAGAACTGCACCCGAATGCAAGTCACGAAGATAAAGGAATGGAGACGTCTCTCATGTCTGTGGAAAAAGCCCAAGTAACAAACAAAACCAGAAAGAGGGAGGACGAAGGCAGAATAGAGACAAGACAGCGGAAGAAACCAAGTGACGTGAAACACCCTGAGTTAACAATACAAAAGGCAGTGAAGGATGATTACGACAGCCTCACTGATACGTCTTCATTGAATCACTCAACAGACATCACAAACTATTCGGATGAAGCATCAAGTGAGACAGACCACACAAAGGGGACAGATGACAGTCTGCTCAATGGATATTTGGAAAGGACCAAATACAGACGAGTGGACAAGTCACGCCAACTCTGGACACCGGTATACGAACACACTCGAGCAACCCACTGCCCATCAAATGTTGTAGACACTTCTGAAGAAGCACCAAGCAGGAAGACACATTACACAAGTGTCACTGCCGTTAGTGCACCCAACAAACAAGAAGAAGAAACAAACCACATGAGGCGTGGTAAGCCACTCAGGCACCGGAAAGGGATAGGCATGTGCACTAAAGAGATCCACAACAATGAGAAAACTGGGAAGAGACAGTTAATGTCATGTGAGAGAGACAGAGACCAAATGCTCCACGACCAGACCAAAGAAATAAATGCGTGGCTAGCAAATAACCTATCCACAGCAATAACACAAAAGACACCTCAAAAGCTACACTCACAAAAATGTCTTACAGATGACTCCGACTCCAGGAGCATGTCATCACAGACTACCAGCTCAAGAAATGTATCAGTCAAAACGCTCTCAAAGAAACGTTCTCAGAGGAAATCAGCAAAAGGCTCCTCCAATTCAGAAAACATGTCTGTACGGTCATTCCGGTCAACCGAGTCAAGGTCCTTACAATGCTCATGGCACCAATCACCAAACTGCACAATAGAATCAGAGAACATTCTCCCCGTCCAGAGCAGCATATCTCACGCCAATGACTCAGAATATTTGATCACCCCACAATACAATACGTCATGTCAGTCACAATTATTTCAAGACATAAAAAATATATCGGCACCCCTGAATGGGTCAGCGAGGCTGACTCAACGCGCTTGCAGAAGGAAACCAGATATACAGGACAGCACCCACCGGGTGAGAAAGGACTATCCTGCCACTCGGCAAGGAAGGCAAAATGGGTGGATAAGGAAGAAACATACACATGCCCGGATGATTAAAGAGTCCACCAGTCCCAAATGCGAATGGAAGTGGGTCAGACAAACAGGGTCAACAAATGAGTCCCAAGACCAAACCGAGCCACCCATGTCAGATAGTGCCTTACTGCCTGATATGCACGACTTGGAACAAGAGGACTTTGCTGCCCCCGACCGGAAGAGACAAAAGGAAGCAAAAACTCATGCAGATGTTCGAAAGAGAACCAGAACACCGTCCACTCTTGAAGGAGATCGAGCGTCAGTCGAACGAGGGCTACCAAGAAAGACAGATTGCCGTCATCGGGCTGAGCTATCAACTGTCACTTCACAAAAGGCAACCACGATTGCGTCAGAATCTGTAAATGAGTGGATGACTCGGAAGATTATTGGAAATCGCAACGAATCTGAGAACCGGAGGATCACACAAAATGTCTCGCATTTTTCAAAGGCGCACTCCCACAGTCAAGGATACTCTTGTCAAGGCGGCCGACAGCTCGAACAATGCAGTGTCTCCAACAGACTATACCTTGCCAACGCCTGGAGAGCTGACTGAGTCTAGGCCTGGAACGGCAACGCGTCTATGACCCATGCGGACACTCCGCAGACCTATGCGGCCAGTCAAGGAACAATAAACATGTTTGAAGTTAAGTCTATTTTGTTAAGAAAGGGGTAGATGTTGTATCGTGTGCAGCAGTCTAGTGTTTGGGATAGATTCGTGGGAGGAGCAGGAAAGGGAGGAGCAGGGAACCGGAATGGGAAGGCAGTTAGAGTAGGGACAGGGACGAGATTGGAGTGTCTGAATAAAGCTCCTGAACCCAGAAGTAAGTGTCCTCACCAGAGACCCCGACACCGTCAGAACCAGCCTACACGAAGGGATGAAAGACGTCGCCGAGTGGATGAAGAACAGCCGCCTGAAACTGAACTCAGACAAGACGGAAGTCCTCATCCTGGGACCATCACCCTCCGCCTGGGACGACTCCTGGTGGCCCCCAGCCCTGGGCACCGCTCCCAAGCCAACAGACCACGCACGCAACCTGGGCTTCATCCTGGACTCCTCCCTCTCGATGACCAGACAAGTCAACGCCGTCTCCTCATCATGCTTTCACACCCTCCGCATGCTTCGCAAGATCTTCCAATGGATTCCGACCGAAACCAGGAAGACGGTCACCCAGGCCCTCGTCACCAGCCGACTGGACTACGGAAACACCCTCTACGCCGGAACCACAGCCAAGCTACAGAAAAGACTCCAACACATCCAGAACACCTCCGTCCGACTCATCCTGGACATCCCCCGACGCAGCCACGTCTCCGGCCACCTGAGGGACCTGCACTGGCTCCCCGTCAGCAAGAGGATCACGTTCAGGCTCCTCACCCACGCACACAAGTCTCTCCACGACCTGGGCCCCAAGTACCTCAACGACGGCCTGACCTTCTACACGCCCACCCGCCAGCTACAGTCTACCAGCCTCGCCCTCGCCGCCGTACCACGCATCCGAAGAGCCACCACCGGAGGCAGATCCTTCTCCTACCTGGCGGCCAAGACATGGAACTCCCTCCCCATCCACCTTCGGCTGACCCAGGTCCACCTCGCCTTCAGGAGACAACTCAAGACCTGGCAATTCGAGCAGTAGCGGACCCCCTCCCCCAAGCGCCTCGAGACCCTTCCGGGTGAGTAGTGCGCTATACAAATATCATGATTGATTGATTGTCATCATTATACATAAGACACTACAGCTGCACACTAAATTAACAAGCAGGCATCTTATTACGGAGCTTCATCATTTCCTGTGGCCCCCGGAACAGTTGGTTGAATCCGCAGGGCTGAGGCACGGGGGCAGAACCGGGGCACATGTTGTCACAGAAGGAATGGGGGGGACATTTTTCAGTGGAAATGAATAGTCTCCAACGTAAAAACAGCGACCAAGATCGCATCATATTTGTATCCCAACCCCCGCAGACTGCATAGGAGCAACCCTAGCCACACTCCAGGCTGTTGGAGAAAATGTGGGATTGATGGTACGCTGACACACATGCTATGAGACTGCCCCCTGCTTACTTCATACTGGGATTAGATCCTCAATTAAATAGATAAGCATTTCGATACACAAATACCACGTTTCCCGGCATATGTCCTTCTGATTTTGCACAACGCGCTTACATTCCTCCTCAGATCACGCAGAGGCAGACAAATGGGATTGCTTTAGGCACAGCCTTGCAAAACATATTGTCTCACTGTGGCACAGAACCGAATTCCACGTTCCAAGGGTGGCTGCATAGGCTATGGCATGTATTGGGCATGGAGCGTATATGCCTTTCGCTCCAGGGTGACTGAGCATCCTTTGCAGAACTGTGGCACCCATTCATAGCTTTGTGAGCCCAGAAATGCGGGAGCTTACCTGCGCCACCTGTGCCTCACTAAGCTATTACAAGATACAGCCCAACCGCTACCTACAGTTCACATCCCTCGGTAACTCTGATCTTTTCCTTCTGTTTCCACATCGGTTGGGCCCAGGGGAAGATTACACTCCGGGAGTTGGGGGGAGGGACCTTGGGGGAGTCTTGTGATGGAGGTGAGTGGCAATGGGGTTTTGCTTTTGTTTTAGACTTTACGTATTCGCATAATTTGTTTGGTTCACCACTGACGGTACTGTATTGTTTTGCTGAATACATGTTCTAAAACAATAAAAAGATTTAAACCCAAATGTGTAAGGCTTGTAAGATTGGGTAAAATGTAAAGAAATAAATTAGTCCTCTCTTAGTGAAAACAAGATGGATAAACAGTATGCTTCTATGCAAACTGAGTTTGCGGTATACATATTATATTTCCCCGGTCATAAGAGATATGTGAGCAGTACCACTTTTAAAGTCTACAAAAGAGTCATGGATAATTTACATTCTATAAAAAATAGGGATGTCAGTTATCTGGCAGCACAGTATTTTTCAAAGCATCATGAAATTAATGCTCAAGCCTTAATAAAGTAAATAAAGTATTTTGTCACTGATCATAATAAACCTTAGAAACAGAGGAGGGGGATAGATAATGAGCATTGAGTAGACTTGAATCGAGATATATAATTGAACTCAGCACTTTGGAACCAGCTGGTTTAAACATAAGTCAGGAACTTTCATCACACTTGAGGAATCAAATAAATTCTTTATGATATTGGACCTCACTTTCCCGAAAATTGAATTGTAAGTTTTAATGTATTTTCTCCCAGGTAGAGGATGAGACTGAACAAAAGAATAGTATTTTTTTGGCATCTTGAACGTGTGTCCCCATAATGCCCAGTGTTTTCATAAATTCTGTCATTTGAGATGTTATCAAGTGATGTCATGAGTGATGTCATTGAACATGTCTTGAGTGATGAAAAATGTGAGCTCATAAGCAGAGAATAGTGGAGGCATAAGTTGTAGTTAGCTCAGTAATTTATAGTGAATTTCAGTGTTTTTTTATTTAAAATGTTTTATTTTAGCTAAATATTTTCACATAACTATAATGCCACATTAACAATTGTTTTTTTCAGTGAATTCATAAGTGTTTTTAAATGTACAGTTAGATATTATTATCATACCTACCTATATCATCACTTTAACCTATAGCTTTTTTTAATGAATCTCTAGGGGTTTTTTCAACAGAAAGTGGCAATATCTTTATTTCTTCTCTTTACTTTCTCCTTCTAAGCATGTTGCATTTCACATTACACATAGAAAGAGGAAAATGCCTCTAAGAATTGTTTTTGTGAAAAGAGGTATTTCTTCCTTCACAAAAACAATCTTGCCCCAAAACAGGCACACTTGCACTATGCTGCAAGGGTGTCTGCACTAGTGCGAGGCATCACAGAGTGTGCCAGCACAAGGAAAAAGCAGAAATGCTGCATATCTCTGTAAATATGAGCATTTTGCTGTCTCCATTTCATGCAGTGCACCAACTTTGCTTGATGCCCTGTGTTGCGTTAAATATTGGTAAACATGCCCCTACATCTCTCCTTTATAATGATGGGAGGCTGTTCCATAAAATAGAGCTTTAATATATTTAATTTCTGGTAGTGGCTGCCAGCAACAGTACCAGCTGAAGGTATTTTTAGAAATAAATGCTCAAATACATCTTTGCCCTCAATGTCCAATATTGGGAGTACTTATGCATTTTTACTTGATGTTTCAAATATTATCCAATTTTTGTCTAACATGTAAGAATTTCAAAATATTAACCCCTTAATCCACTTCATTGAATGATGTCATGGACCCGGCAGAAAAGGTGGTGTTTGATTAACAGACTGCATGATTTTGGTTGATTTATTAGAACAATGATAACCAAATATTGTGTGTATAGGGAAGTCCTGAATTCAGGTTTACGGTTGTTTGAGTTGCTCAGTGACTAACACTCAGTGGCGGCCACCACATACAAAATGTGGTTGGCCTGGTAGAAGGGGGCACGCGGGAGGAGGTGTGCAGAGGGGGTGGAAGTTTAATAATAATTTTTTTAAACCCGTTCCGTGCTTGTGACGGAACAACTCCGTCACGAGCCACGGGCGCGCTGTGCTCATGACGGAGTGGTTCCGTCACGCCGCGGCCGCTCCGCCCACATGGCATCAATTCCCCGCCTGCGCGGGTGAATTATTGAGCGGGCGGGGCCGTGACGGAAGCACTCCACCATGAGCACAGCGCGCCCGTGGCTCGTGACTGAGTGGTTCCGTCACAAGCATGGTGGCGCCACGCGACCCCTCCTTGCCCACAGTGCCGCGGCGTAATTACCACCGCGGCCAAGGGGTTAAAGGAAGACCTACCTGAAGCTGCTGGCTGCCTCCCACATCACACCTGAGTGTTCTTCCTTGTCTCAGCAGGCACTGGGACAGCATCACAGACTCCGTGTGCAATCCCCTCGCTGCTCTCATACTATGGGAGCAACACAGGAATTGGGTTGAGAGGGCTCATGTAACTCTCCACTCAGGCACAGGGGTCTGTGCTGTTTATCCAGCCCAACTGTTCCATACAGCCGGGTTGGAGAAACCTAAGTGCCCATGTGTGTTTGGCCGGCCTGAGACGTCCGGCGAAACACACATGCGCATTTAGAAGTGCACAAAACCAGTCCTCCTCATCCCTCCCAAGGCCCGGCCCGCCCCTCCCTACACACGCTTGCTGAGCCAGCTGCTAAAAAATAAAACAATGATAGAATATTGTTTTATTTTTCAGCTGCTGGCTCTGAGCCACTGGGACAAGGCTTCTCCGGCATTGCTAATACTATGGTTCTTTTACAGCCACTGTGCTGCATTGATGTTAAATTACAGAAGCTCTGGATCAGGCTCCGGAGACCAGTGAGTGTTATGAATTGTGCCCCATAGAAGCTCAAATGCAAGCTCTGCTGCTGGATGTGTGATAGCAGAGCAAAGATGGCAGAACGTGAGGTTTCTCAACACTGTGTGGTTCACAGCTTTGTGCACCACCAAATAGTTTCTGATGACATGAATGCAGTCAGCATTGCATTGCACAGGACAGCTGCTTGAACCTTCTGCAATGGATTAGCCAGTAAGGGCAGTTGCACGAGCCGGCAGTTTACAGAGAGTGAGTTGTGTCTGTGACTGGCTAGTTGAAGCCATGAGCTCTCACATCTCGATCACCAATGTGGTGATCGAGAGTTCATAAATAATGAAGAAAAAAACGAAAACGTATTGACCACGCAAAGCTCACTTTTCCTTCTCCTTGCCTGCAATACAACTCAGAATGATCATCTGTAGAAACCTCAAAGTGGATCAAAATGGCTCATGAATTCATAACAGAACTATATGACTAAAATTCAGGTCTGCTTGCCAGACAAAATAGAATTCACAGAAACTAAGAGATAAGTACACCACATATAACTTCATGAATATATTTTTATCCAAGTTACTCCAGAGTATTTCAACATTATCAAAACAGCTTACAATGGTGAGATCAAATATGCACAGTCCTAATGCACATTTCAATTTGTTTTTATAGATATTGCTATCAGAATGTACACAGGCCACATCAAATTCAGAATATGTTTTGTTTGGTGAACACCCTAAATATCAATTCAGAAATATCGACTGCCCATAATATAGAATAAAAAATATAGAGAGGACAGAATATCGAATTACCAAAATATAGTTGGTTAAAAAATTTAAATTAAGGTAAGAAATATCGATTTCCTTAATATCGTATTTAAAATATCATTTTCCATAATATTGAATTTTATTTTAGTGTTATGTATGCTAGTATATGTGTTAAAAATATATATTATATTTGTAATGTATGTTGAATTTTTTTTAAATAATGAATATTATGCTATTTAATTTTTGTGTAATTTAATTCCATAGTGGGTTGTGGGTTTATAGGGAAATAGGGTGAGAAGTAATTTACTTATAGTAAATTAAATATTAGTTTTTATGAATTATGAATTATTTTTAATTTAATTTTGCGTTTTCGTTCTGTAGCGGGTTGTGGGTTTATAGGGGACTAGGGTGGGAATTAATTTAATTGTAATTAAGCAAACATGTATTTTTATTTGTATTTATTGATAATTATTTAATTGTTAATTAATTAATAATTGGTAATTATGTTTTAATAATTGGTAATTAAGTTTTAATTACTTGGTTAATTGATAATTATGATAATTGTTTTAGTTTATTATTTGGAGTGGGTTGTGGGTTATAGGGGAATAGGGTGGGAAGTGATTTAATTGTAATCAAGTAAATATGTCTTTATATTTATATGTATTGATAATTAATTAATTGTTAATGAATTATTAATTGGTAATTCATTTTTATTAATTGGTAATTATTTTTAATTAATTGTTTAAGTGATAATTATGTTAATTGTTTTCAATTATTATTTGGAGTGGGTTATAGGGGATAGGGTGGGATGTAATGTAATTGTAATTAAATAATTATTTAAATTATTTTTGTGTATTGATGAATAATTTATTGTTAATTAATTATTAATTTGTAATTTGTGTTATTTTATTAGATTTTTGGTATTTAAAATTAATTGGTTGTTAAATAATTGTTAATAGGTCAATAATTTTTTATAAATAAAATGTATTGGTATTTATAATTAATTAATTATTAAATATTTTGTTTTTGATAATTCATTTTAATTAATTTTAAATTGGTATTGATAATTAATTTATTTAATCATTACTTTCCTTACTGTTGCACTCTCTGGAGTGGGAATAGTAATTTTTACCCTCCCGCTATCCAACGCTTTCCCTACTGTTGCACTCTCTGGAGTGAGAACAGTAATTTTTACCCTCCCGCTATCCAACGCTTTCCCTACTGTTGCACTTTCTGGAGTGGGAATGGTCATTTTTACCCTCCCGCTATCCAATGCTTTCCCTATTGTTGCACTCTCTGGAGTGGGAATAGTAATTTGTACCCCTACGCTATCCAACGCTTTCCCTAATGTTGCACTTTCTGGAGTGGGAATAGTAATGTTTACCCTCCCGCTATCCAACGCTTTCCCTACTGTTGCACTCTCTGGAGTGGTAATAATACTTTTTACCCCTACGCTATCCAACACTTTCGCTACTGTTGCACTCACTCACTGGAGTGGGAATAGTAATTTTACCCCTACGCTATCCAACGCTTTCCCTACTGTTGCACTCATTGGATTGGGAATAGTAATTTTTACCCCTATGCTATCCAATGCGTTCCCTACTGTTGTACTCACTGGAGTGGGAATAGTAATTTTCACCCCTACACTATTCAACGCTTTCCCTACTGTTGCACTCATTGGAGTGGTAATAGTATTTTTTACCCCTACGCTATCCAACGCTTTCCCTACTGTTGTACTTACTGGAGTGGGAATAGAAATTTTTACCCCTACGCTATCCAATGCTTTCCCTTCTATTGCACTCATAAAAATGATTACTTTAATTATTTTAATTATTATATATTATCTATTTTTATATTTAGATAATATGTTTATTTATATATATATATGTCAATATAGTTTTATTAATGTTCTAAATATTTTATAATTAGGAATAATAATTATTTTATCATAGTATTAAGTAAATATATATTAACTTTTTTTACATTACATTTATTATTTTTAAATTTTAAGCATTTTTACATTGCTTTAACTACGTTTTATTTAATTGTGTTTATTATTTAATTACTTTTATAGTCTTTTTAATACATTTAAAAAATTCGATATTTTAGTTAACTATATTTTAACTTTCTATATTTTGGAATCGATCTTTTAGTACTTACCTGTTTTTAGAAAGGCATTCTATATTCTGTCCCTCAATATTTTGGAGTTGATATTTTGGCCAGTCGATTTTCGGTCCCTCAATATTTAGTCACTGAACTGTTTTGTTTCTATGGGCAAATATGTTCCTTATTTGGAATGTAGGAAAGTTTAATATTATGTGGTGTGGCTGGGAAGCCTTACCATATCATATTATCACAATACCCCAAAAGTGGTACTTAGATTCACACTAATAAATCCTTAGCTCAATCCTGTTACAGTGTAAAAGAGCAGTCAGGCTTTTACTAGAGGTACTTGTGTTAAGCATTCAGAGTACTAATTTGGATAATAAGTAATTGGCATGACTCAAGAGAAATCCGACACCAATTAATAAAAAATAGAGTGCATTTTTATCTTAATTTAGATACTAAAATGAACAGAATATCATACATATAACCGGTGTTATAGATTTTCAAAGCAATATTAAATCAGTGCAGTAAAATACATAGACTAAATAACATTGCTGTCAAAGGCAAAAACCACTTGTGACGAACCGGTCACTTGCAGGTCGAGTTACGTGGAACACTTATAGGATTCAGGTCATGTGGGGCCCAGGACCAGGTCGCAACAGTTATATCAATTTTACCTAGCCCATGGAGTCGGGATGCAAAGTTGGTCTGGCTGTCCTTGGTGCTGCTTAGCAGGAGCTGCGGGTGGTGATATTTGTACCGCTTACACTGTACTGCAAGAAACAGAATGCAAAAACACACTGATACACAGCTGCTAATGTCGAAGGATGGTTGTACTTTCTTCCTTGTAGATGCAGCATCGAGTGTGGGGGGGGGGGGTTACCAGATTGGTGATCAACAAGCCTTGGCAGCGGTAAGCACAGCGAAAAGCTTCTGGAACTTCAATGGGTCCGGGGAGTAACCTGGCAGCCTTAAACTTCAGGGCAGGTGAGACCACAACTCCCACAATGCACTGGACCACATGCATTTGGGCGATCCCTCATAGGAAATAAGAATATTTAGATCCCCATTCTAAGCTTACCAAGCCCATAGGATGGAGTTTAGTATCATTGTCATCATTGAAAACCTTTTGACCGACACCATTCAACATTTGGTCTGGGCAAATCAGTATAACTGCCACCACAGTGACACTGGCAACTGTATCTCTCAGAGCCTCTACCTCTGGTCCATTGATCTTTGGCCTGTGTCTATACTTCTTCAAGCTTGAAGGCAAGATAGCCAGGGCTGCCCTATCCACCCTGCCCAGGGAAACTAAAGTAGCCCCTGGCCTGGCTATCCCGACTCCTATGTTAGCCAATCAATGGGGACTTTTTTTTAGCATGCTGCTTCTCTTTTCTTATGACCTGCCTGGTGACATTCATGGCATAACCCATAGCTCTTTGCTGCTTTATCCCAGTTTCTACCCTTGTCACCCTTGCCTTTTGACTGGGAGAAATCTCAGGTCCATATGACTGAGAAGTATGTTGGGGCCTTTTCGAGAACTCTTTCTTTTTGTCTGGTGTGTAGCTCACCTCCTTTCCCTGCTGGGAAGTCTGTGAACCCTTTTTATGGTCACTCCCACTATGAGTCTTTCTGGACACCCTGGTTCAGACTCATTTATCAGCTATCTTCCCAGCTCTTTAGGAGAAGACAACTTTGAAGTCAACAAATGTTGATGTAATCTCATAAGGGTACAACTAATTAAAATGTGGTCCTTCACAATTAAATTATACAGCCCATCATAAGTGTCCACCTCATTACCTTTTATCTAGCCATCTAGTGCTTTGACTGAAGAGCCCACAAAATCCACCTATGTCTGGTTTTAAACTATATATGTATCTCTGAACTTTACCCTGTACCCTTCTGTAATGAGTCCAAATCCTTCTATCAAGGTCTCCGTTATATGCTGATAGGACTCAGCTATCTCCTCATTAAGGGTCAAAAGTCTATCTCTGCACTTCACTGAGAATAACTCCAACAGTAGAAAGCCCTAGTGCTGGTGTGCTATCTTCCTCATTTTGCATGCCCTTTCAAAGGCTGCAAACCACTTGTCAATAACATCACCATCACTAAACTTAGGGATAATCCCTTTGGGGATTTTAGAATCAAAGGATTCCTCCTTCTCCCTGGTACTATTATTGCTACCACCATCTTCGACCCTTAGGCCCAAATTAACCCTTCTCTCTTCAAGATCTAGTCTCCTTTCCTCAAGTTCAAACTTTTTCTCCTCCAGGGTTGGTCAAGAGTTAGTCAAGCTCATTCTCAAGGTTTCCTACAAACCAACACACAACATACACAGATAACAAACAGGCATATATATCATCCCTACATCACAGATATAGCCAGACGTCACTTAAGTAGGCACACATAGTGCGGCAGAAGGTGAACGGACATAAAGAAGTAAGAACAGATACACGGATGCAGGTCTAGTGTCTGCTTAATACGTAGCCTAATCAATTGTTAGCCTTAGAAGAATCAGTGTTATAGGGTGATGAAATAGTATTCTCAATATCCATTCAAACACTGTCCTCCTTTTAATGATCACGTCAGTAATAACAGTGCTCTCTGTATACCCCATGCCATAAAACCTCAACTTTGACTTCCCTGTTAAAGGAAAGCTAATTAGTCACTGTCGCAAGTGTTTAAGACAATTTATTGTATTGTTTATTTTATTTTCCTGAGAGATTAATAAAGCACAAGCATGTTCCTGGGCTATTGAAGTGTTGTACAGAATAAACAAGCAAACACACTGAGTTACATAGAAGATAGGTAAACATGGTACAACAGTTGAAGGGGTAGACCTGATCCAATATTGCTATGGGGAAATACTCCATAGCTGTTCTCATTACATAATCCTGTTCCATAAGTGCCTTAAGCTAAAATGAAACCTATGGGAACCCCCTGGTTGACAGGGCCTGGGCTCGATAGGGAGTCCTAGAGTGGGTGCAAGTTACATCCACATTTTTAGACACCTCTAAATTCACCTCAATCAGAATGCCCACTTTTAGTGTTTCGGAGACGGTGTTAAACCTCAATTTTATGAGATAATAGCTCCCTATGTTAGGACACCTGCCATGCATCAAAATATCAGAATACAAACTATTAAATAAACAGCCCCACTCAATAAATGGGTTCTAGATCAATAGAAGGTTAAATGGTTTTACTACAAAATTCAAAGTTTAGCCAGTTCCATAAAGGCTGTCGAAGAAAAGGGCAATACACAGAAATGCAAAATGAGGAATTATTCTAAGTCCCAAATGGGCAGCAAAATCGGGAGGGTAACAGATATCACCCCTAGTAGAACAGGACAGTATTCTAGCTCACCCCCAAAAAATGAGGGTTTTTATACATTATTTTTGCATATTAAATTAACTGAACTGTTAAATCACTGTGGTGTGACCAATTGTGTCATTTCATCAGCAAATCAGAGCACAATAACTTCAAACATCATGTTGCCTTAACACCTAAGCACTATGCCACTACATGGATAATTATTCTGCCCCTCCATGCAATTGTCGTCTGGAGTGCTAGAACAAACTAGATAAATGAACAACAGGGTGTTATATGAATGAATAAGGGCACAGCGAAACCGCAGAATGGCCTTGAAGAAAACAGTTATAATTTCATAACCAAGCCAAGGAAGTTCATCAAGAGCAGCATAAACAATAACAGTGTTTATAAATAAGTACATCTCAGCTTGACGGTGTGCATCAGAAATTGCGAGAGGAAATGTGGGCAAGAGAGGAAGAGATGAGTAACAAGGGTGACTTCCGTCTTGGAGAAGATGGTGTTTATACCTAAATTGAGGTCTAGTTAACAAGTATCATCAAAACACACTTTTACACATCAAAGAGAATTTGTTTCAAAGACAACAGTGCTATATCAGAGTATACATGTGTAATCGAGTGTAAAATGTATTCTGCCCATTGTTAGTAATGCATAAAATATAAACGCATACAACTCTTTAACGTTAGTTTGATTTGTTGGAAACAGATGCTGAGGTATAGAAAGAGCAATTTTAAGACTGGAATGCCAAGCCCCATCCATGATTTAAGGGTGTTTAGACGAATGTTGTGATTGATTGTGTCAAAAGCTGAAGAGAGGTCGAGGAGTATGATTAGACAGGAGTCCCATTTGTCACAAATGGAGAGGGTATTGTCCATAATGTTGAGGATGGCCATCTCTGTACTGCAGCCAGCCCTAAAGTCCAATTGGAAATTGTCTAGGAGGTTGTAATCCATGATATGTTGATAGCACACACTTTTGAGGACTTTGGCCAAGAAAGGGAGGTTGGTCACAGTGCAGAAGTTGTTCATATCTTCAGGAACTGCTCCAGGTTTCTTGAGGAGCGATGTGATATGACCTAATTTTAGACAGTCTGGGACTGCCCGTTGTAATTGTCATAATGTTGTTAATTTGAGTTCAGATGGATGATGAGATGTCTAACACTCTTGATTAAGGAGGCTGTTAAGGGGTAAGCAATGTGTATGGCAAGATTTGTATCCGTTACAATTCTGATGAGTTTGTCTTCTCTAAATGCCCGGAAATTGTGCAAGGTGGCATTGTTTTAGGTTTTCGTGCATGTGTAATTTTTTATAATCTTACTGACACTCATGCCAGGAATGGTCCTAGAGTGGGTGGATGGAGGACGGGGATTATCAACAGGTATGTCAGGCCGAGGGAGTTCTATATTCTTGATCTTATCTGTGAAGAAATGGGAGAATTCCTCACCTATTTCTTTTGAGAGGCTCCATGGCTGTGTACGTTTTGGGGGAAATCAGTTGTCTGATGATACTAAAGAGTTTGGTCATTTTGTGCTGTGTCTAGCTGTGATCTGAGGGTGGATACTATTGCTTTACATACATATTTTTTGTGTCTACTTCTGTCAGAAAATTGTAGTGATGTAGAGTGAAGGGATTTTGTCTCAATCTTCTTTCCACCAATCTGAGCTGTGGTCTCTCTTCATTTATGTCCTAGTTGAACCACAGACAGGATCACTTGATTTTTTGCCTCTTTAGTGTCAGAGATGCTACTTCTTTAAGTATATTTGACATGGCTGTATTATAGTATGAGGTCAAGTCTTAAATAGTGTATAGATAATTTGAGGAATTAAGGCGTTAATTGGTTTTTGCTGAGAAATCAGTTGAGATTATTTACTGTCTCTAATGCAATGTTTTAACCTGATGTTTTGTTCTCTGATGGATAGTTTTTCGGACATGAGATGGAACAGGATGATGTGTTGGTCAGAACAGCTGACCTGTAGTATGGAGTCTATGATGATCGACTCTTCCTTGCCTATAAGGTGGTCAAGAGTAGCACCTTGGTATGAGTTGGACCAGTGCAGAGTTGTGATAGGTCATTGTTGATTAGAAACTCCTTGAGATGGGTGGTTTGGGATTACTGTGGTCATTCCAGAGTAGGTTAAAATCCCTGAGAAAAAAATTGTTGGAGGCCAGGAGTGCTTGTTGGGTGAAGAGATTATATGTTTGATGAAGAGTTGCTTGTCTTATGGCAGGTGGTATTATAGGTGGAATTTGGTAACTTTCCAGTTTGTCATGAGGAGTTCAACCTCAAGACATTCAAATGTTTTTTTTTACATTGAAACAGTTGAATTGCTGGGTGTATCCGAGGATGAGGGCAACACCACCGCCGAATGAACCCTTCTGGTCACATTGTATAATGGAGAAGTTGGGAGTGACTAGAAGGTCAATATTTGAGAAGGAGTGGTTGTTCAGCCAGGCTTCAGTAAATAATAGCATGTCAATCCCATAATATAAGAATCAGCAATCTCTGTTTTTCATTTAGCTGCAGATATGCAGTTATGTTGTTTATTGTTGATATGATAATTCAAGTTAAGGTATGCTTATGTTGTAATTTACAGACCTACTCTTAAAAAGGGATTGCCTATGGTTATTGGGTCCCACCATAACTGGGATATTGTGTGAATTCAGCTGCAAGAGTTTCATGCAGGAGGACTTGTATGAGTTGAGGAGTTAGTCTATGTCTTTCTGCATGATATTAATAACAACTTTCTTAAGTCTGGTACTTAGGTTGTGTGATAATGGGGATTATTAGTTGGGGTGGCTGGTAGTCCACCACTAGTTATGATGTTACTATTTTTGTTAGGTCTAGTAAAGTTCCAGTAAAGGAATGTTTTAAGTTTTAAATAAAAATGGCAGAAAAAAGAAAAAAGTGGCAACTTTAGATAATTGGTTAATTTAGACCTGGTCAAATGTATGTTTTCAGGCCAAGCACGAGGGAGCGTCGGTCAAATGCAAGTACAAGCTTGGCCCCGGTCAAAGACTTGCCTACAGACATGAAAACTTTTAATTGCAAGGTGCAAGCTGGATCTGAAGCAGGCATGATGACAGCAAGTTGCTGAAGAGTAAGTTCCCAGTGTGAACACTGATGAAAGTGGAAGAGCTCCGAGTGGACAAAGTTCAAAGTCTCTGCCTAAGAAGGCCTCAACGTAATTCCTGGCAAAGCCCTCTACATTCATACTTAGAAACTTTTCTGTAAGTTGGATTTTCTTCAGTGGGGAAAACTAATATGTTGAGACCGACCGGCAACTCAATGTAGATGGCTGCAGCTTCAGCAGTGACCCTGGTATTTCTTGGTTCTCCAGTAAAAAAAATGAGACAAAAAAAAGTACTAATTCCTGGCTTTTGCAGTTCGGCCGGGTGGAGTACAATCTCACAGCAGCCAAGAGTTTCCAGGACCTCAGGAACAGTACTTGGGGGCCAGGAATCAGTCCTACAGAAGCCACCAGCAGTGTCAAGGGCAGGTCCAGTTTAAATTGGTCAGCTGGGCTCATTTGGGAAAGTGGTATTCCAGCAGTTTTTGGTCCCCTATAACGTAATAGGAGGCCAGCCCAATGATCCTGGAGTCAACTTATTTGTCCTTAGGGCATATCCGACTCATCACAGGTCACAAAAGCATGTGCAACCCTTCGTCTGTCTTCCACAGGTTTAGTAATGTTCTGAAGAAGATATCCAGGGGTGCCATATTTTTTCCAAGTACTAGCCTGTGTATAGGGGTAACCCCTGGCCCCTTCATGATCAATAGGGAAAAAGGTCCCATGGATAAAGCTACCCACAGTGCTCCTCTCTATCTAAAACCAAAATGGCAGAACCTTTCTTTTCCCTCTGCATATCTCCAGAGCCCACCTAGAGGTGTAGCCAGAGAAATGAGAAAACCCTCCCTTGTAGTCATTTAATACTGGTTCTGTGGCAAATCCTCTCTGTAAGAAATTGGGTTATTGTTTGAAGGGAGGTGGATGCCACACTCATGCAAAAACCACAATGCTTGTTTAAACGAGCCATAAAACTCACTAAATTAACCTGTGCTTAACCCTCTGGTAACTTGGTGCAAAATAATCAGACTTAACTTAGATGCAATGTGTGGAGTACTTATGCAGCTCACAAACAATAGTAAAGTGAAAACAAAACACAAGAAAAATCCAAAACCAAGAATCCAATCAGTGGAATTGGGGATATTCAGCTTCAATGTTTTAGGTAAAAGTGGTGCCTAAGGGCACAAAGCACCACTCGTGGTCATTGGTCATGCTAGATCTTGGGAAAGTCACAAGTTTAGGCTGACCATGATGAAGGACTGGTCGAATTCAGGGACCTGGTTAATCTCTCTGAAAGAGTTACCTTCTCAAAGTCTGGTGCAAAGAGTTCCCTTTGCGCTGGAAGAGGCCACAAGGAGAGGGTGCGCATCGTGGATGGTAATCGCTGTAGCTCGAAAAGCAGGCTGGGCCATGTACGCTGCTGTCACTATAGCGCAAAGAGCCAGTCGAGCATCACACAGTTGTTGATGGAGCATCATGTTAGCAGACACCGCGGGCTGTTGTTTCTTAGGCATGAAGTGTACATCTAGCATTGTAGGTGGTCTTTCAGGGTCATTGTTGCACAAAGAGCAGGTACTGGTTTTCCACACGGGCAGCAGGGACTCTGCACAAGGTAGCCCCTTTCCAGTTGCAAAGAGCTTAAACCTCAAGATTTCACCTTTATCCTTGGGAAGAGCTCAGACTGATGTCAGCCAAGGGTACAGGACCTGGGGGGGTAACTCCTGAAGATCAAGATTCACTCTAACAGAGGCCAGAAGGGCTCAGGTTTTTCCAGTTACAGGTTCTTGCAGGTCCAGATGTAGCAGGTCATCTGAGCTATTGATGGGAGGCATCTGAAGCTTGTTATGGACTTGTAGATCAAAGGGGAGGCCAGCCAACTGACCTTTGGTGTCACTCAGGTTAGCCTAAATGAAGGTAAGGAGGCCCAGTCTCCCTTCTCAGACAGCAAGGCAATTCCTTAAGCAGGTGGTCAGTTATCTAGCAGCAAGGCAGTCCTTCTTCTGTAATGTCCACAGGTCCAAGAGTGTTCTGAGGAGAGGCTCTTGAGGTCCAATATTTATACCTGGTGCAAGCCTTTCTGTGTTGGGGGGACACTCTGTCCTACCCCCACATCTGGTTTTGGAACGTTATTCCCTTTCCCTGTCAAGGCTCCAAACTCTTTGAGGTGGCAAAAGGCTGGAGTCAAGTCCCTTTGTGTTTGCTGAAAGCAATTCTGGTGAAGTGTAAGTCTGGGAAGGCACAGCCCACCCACAACCACCCTGCAGAATTCGCCATCCTGCCCACATCTAGTCCTGTTTGTGTCACTCTCTGGGAGGAATGCACAAAACCCAACAGCAGAGCCATTCACAGTTATGTGACACATAAATTTGGCATCAGGCACAAATGGTTAGGATAAGAAAATGACAACTTTCTAAAAGTGTTGGTTTCAGATTTGTGACTTAAAATCTGACTTTATAATTACAGAAGATTTTTAAATTACAATTCATTTGAGTGTAAACAGCATATTTCCATCTGCTCCCAATCCAAATCCCTGAGTACTTGTAGAACCATTTATTAGGAACATACAAGTAAATTAAATATGACAACTAGATGTAAGCCAATTGTGCCATGTCTGTAGGAAAGTCATAATGTCAACAAAAAGGAATTCAGAAAAACAGGAAGTGTGATGGCAAAACATTTTGGGGGAATACCACCCCTAGGGTATCAGATCTAATGCTCTTCGACTGGGATTATTGCCTGGGTGTCTGGGAGGGCAGGTCCCTTTGAAGATGAATCACTTCTTGGACAGTGCCCAGATGGTCATTTTGTCAGATGAACACAGTACTACACCACACTCAAGCTTTTTTTCTCAGTTCTAGGGAAGCACTTCACACCTAATCAAACAGCCAGATCAATTGGATAGAACTATGTCACACACGCAAAAGGCTGCTCGAAAGGAGCCCAGACATTTAAACGGGGAATGACTGGAAAAGAAGAATGTTTTAGAAGGACAAATCAAATTGCCCTATTTAAGGGATGAAACATGTTGGCTGGGTCTGTTTTTTAATCTTCTTTTTTTAGTCCTTATACCTTCTCCAATCTCAAAATAAACCCCTTGCGTGCTGTGATGACCCTGGTGCCAAATGGATCGGACTGATTTCTTCAAGCAACAAAAAATAAGCGTTGTAGATGTAATCATTTGACCAGTGTTTTCACGAAGTTTTCAATAGATCTCATACCGTACTCCCAGCAACTCTCCTGGATTCTCTCCTATCCACCTTCTCAAAGAACACCACTGAGCTCCTCCATTCTTGCCACAAGGGGACGTAGATTGCAGTCCATAATTTTCAATTTTCCTTTCTTGTTATGAGGATTAGATAGAACATCAGATGCCTTTGTTTTACATTAAGACATGAGCTCATGGTCTTGCGGCCTTATCACTAACATAATTAAATCTGGGCTTACCTCCACATTGGAACCAATCACATCAGAAAAGGTCTTACCAACAGCAAGCCAAAACACTTGAAGCTCTGGACAAGTGGCAAATATATGCATATCGTCTGCATCAGCTCTTCCACACCTCTTGCATTTGGTATCACCATTTTGCTTACATTTTGCCAACTTTTTAGGAGTCCAATATATTCTGTGAAGAGAAAAAAAAATATTCTTCCTTAATGCAGCAGATTTAACTATTGTATAAAGTGTAGATAAAGATTCTTGCCATAGTTCTTCCAGCTCAGCCTCCAGCAAGCATCCTTACCATGGCAAAAAGGAAGCCCTCTTCCTTTTGTTAAAAAGATACACAATTAGTTCTGTCAGGTGCGTAATATTTCTTCAAATTGTTTTGACATTCAAACAATTATTCATTTCCAGGCTATTCTTTTGCAAGTGAATTGATTAAAGAATTATAAATCCAAATGTCTAGGTATAACAAAAGATTTTTATACATTTCTTCATTTATAAATACCCTTATTGAAATATATACAAGGCTGTCAACAATACATGGTGGCGCATCATGTGTGAAACAAATGTGACAGTCAGCTCTCAGTGTTATTCGTGAAAGTGTAATATATACAGTGATAGTTTTGGGTAAGGGGAGGAAAAGGGGGAGGGATTAGCCAGTAATGCAAGGTTTTTTCAGATAGTTCTGCGGACCACATGAGTTAGTCTCGTCACAGAATCCATAAATCTGGTCCAAAAGGTTCTAAAGTCGACGCTTCAACCCAGGAAAAGCACTCTTAAAGTGTCAATGCGGGTCTTCATGAGGACTGGGTATAGGGGGTTTGACAGCCTCTGAGGGGGGGGGGGGGAGGGGGGGGACTTCCCTGGGACTGGTTCAAGTGGAGCCACTCGTTGTTCTGTGGCAGGCTAAGAGTACAGGTTCCCTTAGCTCAGTGATTCTCGAGGTTCATGGTGCTTAATTAATGCAATCCACTTGTACAATAAATCATCAAGGTATAAGACAGACGATGCGTGGCCAAGACGAAGTCTTGAGGATCCACATTGCTGTTCAGAGGTCGCTCGAGTGCCGTAATTGCTTTCTGCCCCGTCTGCGATCGCTAGAGTTTAGGATTACCATGGCAAAAAGGGAGCCCTCTTCCTTTTGTTGGCCCGCTGAGAGTAGATGTGAGTACCATAGCGCTTCTTCCTTCTTCCTAGCCTGTGGGTTTTGAAGATCCATTTCCATTTAGTTGCGGCTTTCACTTATCCAGTCTTGATTTTTCATCCATGATTTTATTTGTAATATTTTAAATCTAGAGATTCTCCCATCGGTCCTTTGGTTCCAATGCTCCCAACTCAAGTTGTGATATGCGTCTAACAGTTGCCCCCACCTACTTATACTGCACTGTCTCAGGGGATCTGTGAGAGAATCTAGCATGAATTCTGAAGTGCCTGGCGAGTCCTTGATATGAGATACCCACAACAGATCTAACTTCGTACCAAATCTTGGGCGTTGCCTCAAGGCATTTTAGTCTGATCTTCTTAAAGTATTTTAGGGCCCCAAATTTATACAGGAAGCCTTCTGCGGGTAGCTCTTAGAACATTACTCTATACATTGCACCAACTAAAGTCTCATCCGTGCAGGATAATAACATTGTATTATTTTTGAGTTGAAAGGCCTAGCAATATAATTGAAGATCGGGGAGCCCTAACACCCTACACCTTCCTTTCTACTCAATGTCTTCTAAGAGAGACGCACACCCTTATTGGACCAAATAAAAGACATTATTTCCCCTTGTAAAGCCAATACACTTTTCTTCTCAAAACTTAGGGGGATGTTATCAAACAGGAAGGTGATTTTAGGTAGGAGAGTCATTTTAACCAGGTTTATAAACCCATAAATACACAGTGGGAGATTCTGCCACCTTTTTAACAATGTCTCTACATCCTGGCTTATCTTCCCAAAGTTTACGGTACTCAGTTTCCCTAGGTCCCTAGTTATATGGATTCCCAGGTACCTCATGGCCGAAACACTTCTTATCTCCCCTTCATTTTGGCTCTACCCATTTACTTCCATCTTTTCCTCGTTCACTTTATAACCTGAGAGGGCGCCAAATTCTCTTGCCTCAGCCATTAGTTGAGGTAACGCAGAGTGCACATCTGAGGTGAAGAGCATCAGATCATCGCGTATAACGCAATTTTTTGTGTGAAAGTTTCAGACTTGAATGGTTTTATGCCCTCATTTAGCCTGAGGCTTTGAGAAAATGGCTCAACATACAGGTCGAAAAGTACCTTGCCTACTCCCTCTTTCTATCTTCACAGAGGGTGATAGGCCGTTGTTCACTAGAATTCGGGCACTTGGGCTGTTGTAAATCTTCTCTAATGTGCCTATCATTACCCTACCCATGCCAAAATGATCCATTACAGCCATAAGATAACTCAAGTTGACCCGATCGAATGCCTTTACCGCCTCTACAGTAACAACAGCAAGGGGGAGGCCCTTTGTGGTGGCTAGGTCTATGGTACCAATCAGGGCATGATTCAGCTCCCTCAGGTGCCTCTCAGGTATAAAACCCTTTTGGTCTTTGTGTATTAGGTGCCCAACTACCTTATTAATACGTGCCGCCAGTATACTTGGTAAGAATTGCATAGTCGGAATTGGGTAGATAAATGGGACGGAATGACTGACACTGGAGGGTACTTTTACCTGGCTTCGGGATATGCACTATAACTGCTTCGTTCCATGACTCCAGTGTAGGCCTACCTTCTATCAGAATATAATTGCACAATTTAATCCAAACTGGAACAATCCCCTCAATAATTGCAGAGTAGACTTCACCAGGGATTGTGTCGGGCCTGCTGCCTTGCCTTTCTTTGTATTCTTAAGAACAGTAAGCATCTCACTACCCGTTATCTCCTGAGACAAATAGCCCTGCTGTTCTAATGCTAACTTAGAGAGCTGCTTCTTATGGAGCCATGCATGTATTTCTGGTCTGTTTGTTGTCAGATCTTCCGTATATAGGTCTTGAAAAACTCCCTGAATACCTCCCTTATCCAACTGCAGTGTTCGGTAGTGTGTCCAAAAGTATCCACTTCGATCCTTCTAGCATAATTTTGATTAGTCCCTAACCTTGCCTTCCATGCCAACAATTTCCCACAGCACTCCCCCTGTACTATATCCCTAGCTCTACCTACTTCCCATTGTCGTCGCGCCTTGGCATCCACCTTAGCACTAAAATTCGCCTGCAATTCCTCTCAGTATGTTTTCTAACTCTGGCTGGGTCTGTTTTAATTTTGATGGAATTATATACCTAATAAAAATAACTTTATGGAAATAGACACCAACGTCTGGAAATTAATTGAAAAACGAGATATGGAAAGCAATTGAAAACAAAAATGTGATTACAAAAACATGTAATTCGAATTGGAAAGTTCAATTTGAACAAGGAATTAGGTTGCCCTTCTAATATTATGAAAGCACCTAATCAAGGAGCCATTCAGCTCCTGTATAGCAGTTGCAAGCTCAGGCAAATGGACTTTGGAGGCTTTAGGCAGGCTGAAGGTACCTTTTTAAAAGTACCTTTTGTAAAATATCTGTTACAAGTCAAACTCTATTAATAAATTGAATTTGTAATAAGTCGTTTTATAAAAGTCCAAGAAGTAACTTTTTATCCGGTTCCGTGGTGGAACGTTATTTAATTTTACCATTAACTCCCAAAGCTTTCCTGTGGAACAGCTACCCCTTCCTTATATGTTGAAAATAGCTTTGTAGGCCTTTTCTCTTTAAGGATATGATTTACTCTAAACTTATACTCCTACTCTTAAATATTACACACTCTGCCTTATGGTCACTTAATACTAACTGAGAGGAGACTCATTAACATTTGAAAAGGAGAGCTTAGCCTGTCAAAAGAGGTTATCTTGACAGGTCGAATTTTCAGTTTAAGCCTGCACAACCAGGCTACGGGTGGCAGGCCTGCAGTCATGTTTTGCATTGTTACTGTAGTGCTCTTGCCCGGACTGGCCGTTGCGGGCACCGTGCAATCCCCCGGTGCGGCGCAAGGGTGGGGGCTGGTTGTGGGCCCCTGGGGGCCGTTTTTGTTACAGGGCCGTTTTTGCAGCGTTGCTGCAAAAATGGCCCTGTAACAAAATCGGCAGAAAACCGGCCCGGGCAAAGAGCGCGGTCGCACACCCAACCCCCCCCTGGGGTGTGGTGGGGGGGGGCAAGCAGTTTGCCAGGGCCGGTTTTGGTTCCCAGTCCGGCCCTGGTAGGGCTGACACAATATGTGCTTCAGGCAAATTGTGATATTTAACTTAAAGGCCCTTGGTACCGTGTACTAAAGGCTTATATTTAAGTTAACTATGTATAGCCAAATTTGACATGTTATAGGGGTCAGAGGACATGCAATGGGTCTTGGTCAGCAGAGTACCTGGAAGCAGAGTAAAATCAAAAACAGCAGCATTAGCCCATAAGAAATAGGGATGATTATGATTATTCTAAAATAAAAAAAACATTTTATTACAGGCTGTATTTAGGAGTTGTGTGCTTGGGTAATTTTGGGTCCTTAACCCTTCCCCTTTTATTTGAGTCCAACGTAAGTACAGTCTAGTATGTCCATTGAGGATGCATGTGGGTGATATGACATGGTGGGTACCTGGGCAAGGGAACCAGGGCTAGAATGACAGGTCCTTTTTTCACAGTACTGGATATTGGATGATGAGATGGGTGAGGGAAGATTAGGGAAAGATGAGATTAAAAGAGGATTGCTCAGTAGGGAATCAGGGTTAAGTATGGTCAAGTGTTTGGAGTGTTCTAGTCAGGCAGTCAGTGAATCTGGACTGAGGAGGAGAAGAAGGTGGTCTAGTCTGGTGATCCGCAAGTGAGGAGTATAAGGGTCATATGGGTTGAATATGTTGATGAGGTGTATGATAGGGGGGGAAAGTGCGTTGTGGGAGAATGGGGGAGGATTGGGTCAAAGTGATTGGACAACTGGGTGAAATGGGGTTTAGGACAACAGGTGTGGTTAATATAGCCTGAGGAGAAGGGTGGTGGATTTGGAATACTACAGGTCTTTAGCAATCATTCAGGGCAGAGGGGAGAGGGCATGGACACTTAACTGGAGGGATTAGTATTCAGGAGGCTGTGAGTGGGTCGAAGTATCTAACAGGGCGATCACATGGGGGCTGAGCAACGTTGAGGCAAGTTTCGGCTCTGGCTGGTAGGTAGGTGGCTCAACAGACTGGAGAAGTAGAGATCAAAAATGTTGAAACTATGGTCCGGGCGTGGATCAAGATGTTGTAGTTTTTATAGATGGAGGCTGTGACTTCTGCTCGGAAACTGGGTGAGAGTTAGACAGTGAGCTTGAGTCCATATCACATTTTAGTTAAGTTAGGAGATTATTGTGCAGATCTTTCCATCTCGCACTGCGGTGTGTGTAGAAAATGACATCCTTTTTAAACTAGAAGTAGATATCGGAGAATAGCATCTCAGGGAATTCTTTAAGTATTCTATGTTTGAAGTTCCCTGGGGCATTTTTATAGAGGTTGGGTGGAGAGATAATCCTAAATGAGTTAGGACCAGCTTTCAAAAACCTTTAGTCATCGGAGGGATCCATTGAGTATTCTCTGGTGTACAGAGTGGGCTTTAACTAAGGTGAAGCTCCACCAAATGAGCAGGACAGGAAGACATGAACTAGGATAGGGACTAAGAGACAGGTAGGGTATATATATGTAGCATGGATCCAAAAGAGAACTTTGTTTGCAGGTAAGAACAGGATTTAGCTAACTAGCGCCTATGATTCAGGAGTGAGAGGTCCGTGAACGTTTAGATGTGGAGAAATGTGCCAAGGCGGCTGACATGGAAAAAAACACTCCTTGTGTAAGAGGTTCCACTATGGCAATATGTTAGCTCATTGTTAGTATTTGAGAGAAGGCTAGATTGTTCAGCCTATAACCTCTGGTAAGCAGCTATCAAAGCACATGTGCAAAGAGGAGGCCTACGCTTAGAAGGTTAAGATAGACTTGGGAGGCCAGGGCAGGTGGCATCTCCTGGGAGGGCGGGGGGCGAGCACGAGCAACCGCAAATAAAAAAAAATAATAGTAATAAAAAATAAACACATACTAAGATGTAGACACACCAGACCTCTTCCTTCTTCTTCTTTCTTCCTCAGCAGCCTGGCCACCAAGAAACTCCCATGACCAATTCTGACACTGCTCTCATACCATGATTGGTGGGAGAGGCCTCACTCTTCTCTCCACAGTGCTCCAGTGGCTCTAGCTTGCCCCAACTCAGCTGTCTTAAGACAACTAGGTTAGAGCTGTTTAAGGTGTGCGTGTGTGGGTGGCCGTTGCAAGCCGGCCAGCCAAAAAGACGTGCACACTTTAAATAGTGCTTTGCCAGCCCACCCTCCTCCCTGCTGAGTGACATGCTGCTATCACTTAGCAGCTGAGTGACATGCTGCTATCAGTCAGCAGCGGCACCTCCACCATCCTGATGCTCTGTTCGGGAAGGGGCATGAAAAATAAAATGGTAATGAATTACCTTTTTTTCATCTTGAAGGCTTTGGGAATAATTTAAGTAGGGGTGATGCTCCTCTGCTCCAACGGAGGAGACGCCCCTGGGTCAGAGTAGGGCAAGGTGGAACTCAAGGACTGTGCCTTTAATAGCCTTGTTTGGAGTATGAAGAATGATTGACCTCATCTGTAGCTGAGTCCATGAAACATCTTTCCAGTCGGTGTCAGAGCTGAGTTGAGACTGAAGGACTATTTTGGGTCCGAGCAGACATAAATTTGCATCAGCTTTTCTCAGTTGTAGTGTGCCAATGGCTTTGTAATCCCACCCAAGTAGGATACTGCTGGAAAGGTGGAGACCAGCTGAAGATGTTCAGGGTGGATGGAGACATGGAGTTATATGGTATTGCATGCTTGGTTGGAGATATAGGTGTTTGGAGGAGCGAAGTGGACTAGAGAATCTGTGGCTGACTGATACAGTTTGTGTCAGCTGGGCCTGGAGTAATGTTCTCACCCCACGTGGGAGTTAGAGCCTGCTATGGTGTTGTGGTGCATCTGAGTACATTAGCAGGTGTTCTTCCGGGCTGGATGCTGGAAGGGTTAATGGTTATTAGTTGAAAGGGAGACTCTCAAATGGCTGTGGGTTTGTATTGCCGCCAGCCCCCAGGGGGTCAACTCATCATCAGGGTTATATTAATAACCGGCTGGCTGCCATGGTGGCAGATGTAGGTGATTACAGTGTTTCTCCTTTTTTGGTGGGGGTTGAGTTGGGGGTCTACACAGCAGGAAGACCCCTTTGCTTAGGTGTGCCGTGGTCAATTTTGCAGGGACATGACCAGGGGCAGCAGTGTCTTTTTAAAGGCAGTAGACACTTGGGAAGCTGTGTTTCTGTATTGCTGGGAGGTGGTGACTCAAATATGAGCAGTGGAGAGAGGTGGCACCCTAGGGGCTTGGTACTAACTCACCAACTGGACTCCAGATCCAGTTTACTTGTGTACCGGATATTTGCCTGAGGTAACTGTGTGCTCTGAGACTATGCCTCGGGGTAGGGTGAGTAAGAGTGGCTATTGCCATTCTCATATTACTCTACGTTTAGGTGGGGGGGGTCATTCTATTAGTGAGAGCAACTCATAAAGGCTTTCAGGAAAAACAGAAAGGAGGGTATGGCAGTTGCACCAGATAGGGAGAAAGTAGAGGAAGGCATTTGCAGAGATCCCCACCTAGCTAAGCCATTAAAGTGAAATAATGAAAGTGTTTCAATAAATGCTAGCTAAGATCCAATTTATTTAAAAGAAAACAACATAATAGCTAAATAAATGTTAGCCTAACCTCGCTTTTAATGAAAATAGAGTGATGTGTGTGGGTGTACCACTGAAAGAACAGTTAAGTATGAATTGCAGCAGCAGTATTGGTGCAAACAGTTCAGGAAGAATAATAGAAAACGTGCACATTACGATTTAAAGGGAATTGCAAAATGTACGTTTTTTGCTAGAGTTGAGCTATTATGCAGGAAGGACTTCTAAGCTACCTGCTGTTCTGTTGCACATATTTAGGGGTTTCTGGTTACTGTCCCCGAAAGGGAGGACAGAAGGAAATGAGGGAGCCCACACCCGAAGTAGTAACTGTGCCCTGGCTGAGCTTAGATTCCAAACACAATTAGTTTTTGGCTGGGACAGATTCCAGGGGTCTGGATGGGCTGCAGTGCTTCAGTCTTAGATGCACAAGGGAGGTGGTACCAATGTGAGGGAATTCAAGGTAGAGCAGCTGCACTGCAGTGATCAGGAGCATCACAGTGTAGACCTGAGGAACAAGCAGAAAGAAATGGAGGTGAGGGGATCCAGCACAGCACCGGACAAAATCTGACTACCAAAGCACCATATTGCCAGAACAAGCATAGGTACATCTCACTACCATTGTGGCAGATATTAAGCGACCATCACCTCCTTGACCTCCAATTTTGAGTCAGCCAAGACGGTGCTTGCATATCTGATGCTTTTGAGTGACTGCCCCTTGTCCTGCCAGCTTAGTACTGCTGTGCTGCACAGTACTTTGAGCCTTGTTGGTGCTGGTCTTTTGTTCAGTGGAACTCTGACGTCTGCAATTGAGTGTTGGGAGGGTGATCTGCTAAATTTTGGAGTGAGGGTGGTGGCTCTCACTACATAGCGGCTCAGCAGAGAACATTTGAGGCACATTCTGTAGTTTGCCACACCACGTGGTGCAGGTGGCTCAAAGGCCAAACTCCCATCCCAACAGACACCAATGGAGGGTGAATGGGGTATTTGCCTGACTGCCCTATCTCTCTAGGGGACTTGTGGCAGTGGCAGTTACCAGATATGAAGAGGGTCCTGATGCATTTCATGCTTGGGTCTGTAAAAGCCTCTTCTCCTGGAGTTAAGAAGCTCAATAGGCAGTGACGGAGTGAGGTACAACAGTACGTTTCTCCCATGCTCTATCTGGCATTGAATATGCTTTTAATGATATGGGAGCCATCACAGCAGTCGAAGTACCTGGAAAGAAGTATGGGAACTGTGATGATGCATGCAATGGGGGCGGGGTCTGCGAGCACAGGGGTGAGATTAAAGGTGCAGCTAAAAAACAAAATATTCTGTACTGTTTTTGGTGTTTGAACGTCAAGTAGCTACATATAAATTAGCTTGCAGCTCAAGTGAAAAATACATTTTAAAACACATGATACTCCGTGGAAAATGAGCTATATTACATTATAAAACCTCTATTAGTTAATGCACTGCAGAGGTCGTTGTGTAACCAGAGAGCCACAGACTTAAATTTTGCTTGGTGCAGTGGAGAATAGTGAATTGAGTTTTAGTGTTACATTGTCACAGCCTGTGACACAAAGCAATGTGAATATGTAAGTCATTATTTTAAGCTTGCATTACACAGAGTATAAGATAGACTACTACAAAATGTGCAAAAAGGTTTAAGATAAAATGCTGCTTCAAAAATATAGATTTTAGTAATACCCAGAGCCGCTTTTTCATAACAGTGAGGAGGACCTGTAAATCCGCATTGCACCTTTGGGAGAGACTAATTGCTACAGCTCGCCTTCAGGAGAGAGGATCTAGCGGGGGGACACGTTGTGGACTGCAACCTGGGGCGGCACTGTGCTGTAAAAAACTGGGCACACAACGCTAGCAGGGACTCGGTCTACCAGGAGTCACTGCTTCACCACGCACACCTGGTCCCGCGTTCTGATGCCAGCCACGCCCACAGAACGTCATCTTGCCCATATAACAAACACAGGCACCCAGGAGAAGCCCGGGCAAAGGGCGGGCCGTCTACGGCCGTCCGAGGCCGGTAGAGGCCGGGCAGGGCCACCCCTCTGACTGCCTGCTACCGAACTGAACTGATCCTTATAAGGTACTTTATAAGGCATTTTGACTATTTTTTCAACTGACTAACATTGTGCCTTGTATTAGCAGCGCTGTTTGAACTGATCATAAATGTCAATGTCGACACGTTCAGGAAAGCTCAGGAAGGGGGGAGGGGGCTGCGTGAGTGGCGCGTTAGATCAGTTTATCACCCGCGCATACTCAGTTTTGGAAAAATAAATTGCAATTACTGAGCGGCGCCTTTCTATCGAACCACTAAATCGCAAACGTTCCTCGCTAGGGCCACTAGCACGGGCTCTTTCTCCTGCAAATATCCAGATGCACGCTGAGGGCCTGCAGTCGGGCAATACATCACCCAGTTTGGGGGGTATAGGGGCGAACTCGGATGGGCTCACCTTACAAGGCCATTCAACGAGCAGGGACTCCGGGGGTCGTTCACAGAGGGCTCCCATACATACGGAGCGTATACTTACTCTAGACACCCCCACATCCTCGGCCACACCAGCGCACCCAGATTCTCTATACAGCGTAGGGCCAAGACTATCCACTTATAAAAGAAAAAGAGTTGCTAGCGTCCGGAAGGGGGGGCGCCCACTAACTTCCAAAAAATTAAAATCCAAAAAACACAACACAGTAGGAAATAAAACTGGGCGGGGGGGAGTAGAATCTACATCTGTTCCACTAGTTGTCGGAACTTTTGCTGATAGCTCTGTTACAGGCAGCGCTTTTGAGCCGGCAATCACTTGCCCTAAATCATCTTCTGCCACAGGAGCTGTACCTCAGACCCCTCTTATCGCCCACATAGAACAGATTGCAAAATCACTCATACTGCCTATCCTGGAGAGGGTAAAAGTGTTGGCGGAGAGGTTGGATCGTTTTGAGCTAGCCACTCTTGACAACTTTTTCTCCCTCAAAACATTAATTAAATTGCAATCGAGAAATAAGCAGGACGATTGCGTTTCCGCGCAAAAACCCTTGGTAGACCTTACATCTATCCCTGAGGCGGCCTCACCTAAAGCTGCTCCAGTTTCTGGGCCGATACCCAGAGCGGGTCGCATAGTATTAGACACCACAACCCATAGTTCCAAACCTTGTGAAAAAACGTTGTCTTCATCTTTCCCGAAAAGGGCAAAAGAACCAACAGGCGGTTCTTTCACACATGTCCAGGGCAAACAGAGTAGCCCAAGAAAAACAACCGGGCATAGTAGTGATTACCCTACACCCAAACAAAAGTCTGAGTTGTTATCCCAAGATAGTCAGAAACTGGTCTGCATTAGTCTACTGCCCGAATGCCAACAATATGTAGTGGTGTTAACTGGGGTACCACACCTAAAGTCTGGGAAATCTGAATCTTATCACGAATTAAAAAACAAGACTACGCACTTGCTGAATAGGAATAGACCACTCCCTATCCAGCTAGATCGTCAGGTCCTCTTTGTCAGAAGGGTAAAGTGGGTTGGTAGCAGGATTAAGTATCATTGTATCATTGTAAACTTTAGGGACGCTCGTGTCGCTAGGCTTATTTCTAACCAACAGATCGACTTCAACTACAGTGGGATTGGCACTTATGATCTGGGCCACTTCCACTTACAATCTGTCGAACCCCAGCCCACTGAGTACTCCAGTTATCCATCTGGGGGGAGGATCCACGGAGGGTACACTCCCACCTCCACTTCCATCACTCCCTTTAGTTATCCTGCACATTTAGCATCCGCTCCAAATAGAAGTTTTTTGCCCTATGGGCTGGATTGTAGATACTGACAAGTAGTTAACTGCTCACTTGTTCTCCCAACATATGCTGGTGTTGGGACTCTGTTAAAGGGCAGCAGGATGCCCATGGGAAAAGAATGGATCTTTGGAGCCGCCTATGGTGTTTTAAGTAGGAACAATGACCCCTGGAATCTCAGACTGGCTCCAGAACCTCGAATTCCATACAGCAGTAGTTGGAGTATTAGTAGAGGGAGAAACCAGAGGGGGACTGCTATAAGGATCGATTTAAAAGGTACTCAGAGTCCTGGTGCAGGAGTTCATGAAAAGAGCCCTACCTTATTGGATCAGAACATCGGGGTGGGGCACGTTCCCAGCACACGGGTAATTATCCCACAGCACCGGGCAGTTGACTCTAGTACGACAGGAGATAGTTCTTTCCTAGTGCCATCTTATACACCCGGAAATCCAGTCGTGGTCGATCCTCCTATACAGATAATGTCCTGGAACATAGCGGGCATCTCAAGGAAATTAGACCTGCCTGATTGGAACGCCCTGGTTGAGCCCTACTCAATCTGTATTTTCCAGGAAACTTGGAGTTTGGTGCCCCATTATAAAGTAGGTTACACCACCTTCTTCCTACCAGCAATATCCCCTTGGGCAGGGAGAGTACACCCTTCAAGCGGACTCCTAGTTTGGGTAAGCATTTCACTGGGATGTAGTTGCAAACAAATCCAATGTAACTCAGCAGACATCCTAAGAATTACAGCAAGTGGTGGACGGAGAGGGAGAGTTATGGAGATATTCAATGTATATGCTCGTGGCACACAAGGTGGCTCCCCATCTCCCATTGTCGCACTTCTGGAAGTTGAACTTAGGCGATGCAACCAGAATGCTTATGTCCTCTTTGCAGGGGATTTCAATTGTACTTTTGAGCCCCTGGCAGTGGAAAATATCCTCGATACTGCTGAGGACGATATTAGGAGGGGCATACCCATACTCTCAATTCAACCGATACAGAGATGGACGCAACGGGCTATACAGCTGAATATGCTTGCAATGGAATTTGGCCTCAGAGCAGCAAACGGTAGGACCACCTCAGACCCATTCGGGGCTCATACCTATAATAGGGTAAACCACTCTACAAGGATCGATTATATTCTCCACGATTTTAAGCTATGGCGCTTCGTGGAGGACTTGGAAGTTCGTCCAACAACTGATAGTGATCATAATCCCCTCTCCCTGAGCCTACATACTTTGTGGCCGCGAGTATATGGATCTGTACTATTACCTCCGACAATGTTGACTAAAGAAGTGTGCCCATCTAACTGTGGCAGGCGCATGAAATGGTGTAAAGGTGCCCTGGATGAGGGGAAAATTGAGAACATTGGGACCATTCTCCTCGCAGCACAGACCAAGCTGCATACAACTCCCTCAGATCAGTGGGGCCTGTCTAGGACCTTAGATATCTTCCAGGAACCCGTTGAAGCATTGGGCAACTTATTTCTTGTCCCAAACAGAGGCCAAATGCAGAGAGAGCCTCGCAGGCCTAGCGGTAAAGAAGGGTGGTACACAACCAAATGTCGCCATATGAAATCAGCGCTGATAAAAGCAGTTAAGAGTAAGTCCCAAGGGTGTATCCAGTTGGCTAGGAAAGCTTATAAGCGGGCTGTTGCAGAGGCAAAAAAAGAATGTGAAGACCAGTACTGGCAATCACTCAAAGAGGCTAGCCATGGGAGAGATGCTGACCGTTTCTGGAGTATTATACGCACTAAAAACAGACCCATTAACGACCTGATAACCTGTAATATAGCAGGCCAAGCATGGTTTGACCACTTCCTTAAATTGTATTCCCTCCCACAGGGTGGCCAAAACGAGCCCACCTCTTACAGCCTCCCGCCATCCTCGGGAGACACTTATAGTTTCCCATTTTTAGACAAAGAAGTGGAAATTGCGATCAAGTCTATCGTGCCACATAAAGCAGCAGGGCCTGACGGCATTCCCGGCGACCTTCTCCGCTTCGATCCTCCCAAATGGGCTAAGATTATTTCTAACTTATTAAATACCATTGTTAATGGGGCTCCTATTCCTGAGTAGTGGAAGGGGGCAGAGGTCGTCCCGATCTTCAAAAAGGGAGACCGGGGCGACCCTGCCAATTACCGTCCAATAAGCCTCATCTACTCCACTCAGAAGGTCATCGGGAAGGTGATACTTGAGAGAATCCTGCAATGGGCAGAGGATAACAAAATTCTCTCGGACTACCAAGCAGGTTTCAGATCCGGAACAGGGACAATAGAGCAGGCCTTTAGGCTGCTACTTATTTATTGGAAAACTGTATATATATGAAGAGGCAGTCTTTACTTGGCATTTATCGATCTAAAGACTGCCTTTGATCTGGTGCCCCGTGAACGCCTATGGGGAGTATTGGGGATTCCAGCAAACATCCTGTTGTTACTAGTGAGGCTTCACGACGGTAATTTTGCTCAAGTGAGGTGGGGCACCCAGGGGTAGAAGACTGGTAGAATTCCGGTGAACAGGGGTGTCCGCCAGGGATGTGTCCTTGCTCCCACTTTGTTCTCACTCTATGTGAACGGAGTGGTGGAGCACTTGCTGAAAAGTCCATCTGATGCACCATCCCTGGCGAGCGAGCGAATTCCAACTCTCCAGTTCGCCGATGATACCCTCCTCATTTCCAAATCCCCGGTTGGCCTTCAGAACTGTCTGGATAGCTTCCAGTCTTTTTGTACCCTGAGGGGGCTTGTGATCAATACAGATAAAACCAAGTATCTGGTCATGAATCCGCCCAAAAAACTCGGCAGGTCCCCAGTTTTGAATTCTGTATCGCTAGAAAGGGTCATGGTATTCGAATATCTCGGGGTACGTATCTCGGATTCCATGAACTGGAACCCTCATATGCAGAAAATGTTGTTAGGACATAAAAGGGTAGTGGGGTCCATTCTCAAGGAGCAGCGCTCTTCATCGACTAGACCAATCGGACCAGCAATCGAAATATACAAGGCCAGAGGAGTAAATTTGGCCCTATATGGAGCCGAACTCTGGGGCGTAAGTAATATGGAGCAACTGTCCAAATCTGAAAATAGTTTTTTTAAAGATCTAATGGCACTTCCCCAGAGCACTCCTACTGTCCCTTTGCTACTGGACCAGGGCTGCCATTCGATAAATGATCTGGCAAAGCTTCGTCCACTCTTATTGTGGGCCCGTCTATGCCGAGCCCTGGAGTTAATAAAGTATGCCGAAGGCCTGTCGGAAGTGATGTCCTTACTGGGTTGGCATAAAATCAAGTGGCTCAAAGAGGTTAAATCCCTTTTATGTGATTTGGGACTTCGTGAGGCATGGGAGAACAAATCCGCTCCACCGAAAACGGTATTAAAGAAACTATATTGGGGCTGGGTGATAAATAAGCGGAACTCCGATCCCAAATTAGGAAGAATAACTAATGACTTTTTGAGGATCAAGGACATAACACTTATTGAGCCCTATCTTGATATTATTCACAAGTCCACTGATAGGGCGTTGTATTTTAAATTCAGGATTGGTACTCTCCCAATAAGGGAATTTACCGCCCACTGGAAAGCTCCCTCCCAGACATGTCTTTCTTGCCCCAATTGCGATTCAAGAGTAGAGTCAACGGCACACATGCTGTTTGCATGACCGGCATACAAAACACCCAGGAGCTATTGGTTCAAGCCATTGTGCAGAGAATTGGGCACTAGAGATCACTCTGTAGCACTGTGCGTTCTTAAATCTAACACTAGTTTGTTATATGTATGTGGACTGGCAAAATTTCTAAGATGGGTCTGGTCCATCAGATCTAAAAGGCTGAGAGAAAACGTTTAATCCAAGATTTTACTTGATGATGTAAATAGCCTTTTATCTTTTTGCAATGTGTTTAAATTTGATGTGTAAATGTGTACTTTTTAAAGAAAAATTGTAATAAGTTGTCACTCGGCGCAAATCTGGATGGGAGCATGACTTGTTAGCCAAAGTGCTTTTTTTTATGCTGATGCTTTTAAGATATGTTTTTATCGAAATAAAGCCTTTTTCATACTCATACTCATACTCATACTCAATACCCAGACTGTACATAATGCAATTTTATTTACATAACTGTCCCTTCAACACCTCTTATGTGGTAGTACTTGCTATATAAATACAAATTAAAAGCATGCACTTCACAGCTCGGGTGTTAACTCTTTGCACTACCCCTCAAAAAGAACAAATCTCTGTCACCACAAAGCTTCAAGTGATTTGATCAACCGGCTCCCAATCATCCTTAACATTTTCAGATTAACTTGTGTAAATTTTTTCATTTCTTTCAAGCAAGCAGGCACCCTGGTATGAAGGCTTGTTTAGATGTATGCCCGGCTTCAGTTTCAACGCACAGGAGACTCACTGAATGACACTTCAGCTGAAGCATGTAAACTATTGATATTAACTGTCTTGGGACAGTTGTCTTTTTACAAAAATGAGGGGGACAGTTTCTCATAAATCAAAAAAGTATACACGTCATAACCCTCCGCTCCCGCCCAATTAGACCTCTGATCAATCAGATATTTTAAGTTTAGAGGATGGGAGATCTTGTTTTCTTATGTGAAGCACATTGTAGATTATAAATGTCACAATGAACAGAATATCATCTACAACCTGTGTAATGGCACTTTATATTCCTCATGTTGGGCGAAAACCAGATTGGTAGTCAGGAAGCTTTCCTTTTTATACCCATGGAACACCCAAACAGGAAGTCAGACACCTAACTTTTGAAGTGCAGTACCAGTCTCTGGGTCCCAGCGGAAGCTAGGAGTCCTTTTTCCAGCAGGGCCTTCATTCTTTTGGCGTTGTATTCCCAGGTCAAGAAGTGTTGTGACGAGATGATGGTAATTTGCCTCTCTTATCCTGTGCACTAGTCAGTGAGTGCAGAATATTTCCTACCCAACACTCTCTATTTTCTCACCCCATGATCACATGCTTTAGCAGCACCTTCTCTTTGCTTCAGCACAAAAATTTCCCAGAAGCCCAAAATGCAAATGTGCTAGTCCCTATTTGATCAGAAGTGGCACTTGTGCTCCCTAAACCAAGCCCCTGTTTAAAGGGGGTCTCTGACATCTGTCAGGGCCAAGAATTGCTCCCACTGCCTAGATTGGAGCCAGAGAGTCTAGGATGACCCTGGGAATGAGTGAAAGCATATTCTTTTAGCCCCATTTGGCATCTCCAAGTCAAACGAGGTAATGTGAAGGCTGTACTGTGTTCTTCCACTAGCGCCGGCCCCTCTCCAAGATGGCGAATCCATATTAAGAGGTCAGTTAATGGCAACCCTCTCCTAAATAGAATTGTTTCACTGCCACTCTGGCCTAGTGGCCCTGTGGAGGAATGGCCACGAGGTCAGGAGTGTGCGTCACAGCCAGCGGAACTTCTGCCACCGGAAACCCATGTGTTCCCGAACCTCTAACTATTGAGGGGGAACTCTGAGTCCGCCGTTAGTTTATTCTTTCTTTGAGTGTATTTCACAGCTAAGACTTCTTTAAAAAAAATTGTTTCAAAACTCCTTGGCCTAGATTATTATTTGCATGTAGTGGACGTAGTATGATATCGACTTATCACGATGAGAAGTGCTTCACTCCATACAAAGCAGACTTTTTTGATTACAAATATGGCACAATACATTACATTCCAATTCGCTCACTGGGATCCAGAATAAATACATTTTAAAAGCGATTCCATATCCTTTCCTCTGGAACAGCACAGCATCTCGTGTTTTTGAAGGATTTGCACGTATTCGAAGCACTTTATGATAGCCTCATATATAAGTATTGCCCTCGGTATTAAAGTGTTTGAGGCAGTAAGCATACCTTTTTTCACAAACATCACAGGGCTTTAGTTCTAAGGGTCTCGCGTTGAATCTCGGACGAATGAAAACAATCGAAATAGCAGGCAGGGTGCATGGGTTAGCCGTTCAGACTTCAGAGCGTGGTCTCAGATGAAGACATTCTAGATAATGGCGCTTTTGGCTTTCCATTTAAGAGGCTTCACGCCTCCCTACTGGATTATGCTCCCGCTGAGAGTAGCAATCTTCTACACAAGCTGTATATTTCAGCAACATACTTAAAAAGAGTGATCGTATTGCATATTTTATTACACATGAGCAAAACTTTTCCTACAGTTAATTGGCTGATCGAGTCTGAAGGGGCACACGCGGGTTTACAGGCTGTCTTAATTCCCGTTTTAGTCACAGAGCTTTCCGCGCTCCTGGTTTTAAGCCCCGCGGTAGCATGGAAAAATAGGTGTCTATTCAGATGCCTCATTAGGAGCTTATATTTAAGGCCCAAAGACAGCGATAAGACGCTCTCTTGGCACTTATGCCACCACCATTATGCAAACCAGGTGCGAAACTGCATCCCCGCCGTGCAGAAGAAATCGGACGAGTTTATCAAAAGCTTCCCTCGAGCACAAACGCAGCTATCCCCGATGTCCACGCCATGTGTTAATAAAACCCCAAATGTACCATAGCTTTCATGGCTGGTGCCGCTGATTGGCTTTCATTTGCTCACTAAATGAGTTTCTGCTGGATGGGGCACTGAGCTCAGCCTATTCATGTTGTCACGTGAGGCGAGCGAGTCGATATAGATAACGCAGCATGAGTGGGCGCAAATTGCCGATTAGGGGAAAAATCTGCCTTTGAGGCGAGGATTTCTATTTCGTATTGAATTACTATGTGTTTAGCTCCATTATAACTTTTAACAATGGCGCCAGAGTGCTTTGTAATTGAGAGAGGGCATGCTTTTTTCAATTCACTTAATTACCTTATTTGTAAACAAAAACGTCTGCTTTATGTGGAGGGAAGTATTTCTCACTGTGAAAAGTAAAAATCATACTAAAGCCGGGTGGACACAAGTACCACACAACCGGGATGGGCAGGGGTCAGGACACCCGACACCACTTCCGGTCAGAGAGAGGGGCAAAGACACTAGCGGAATGACCACAGGGGGAGAAGGAGGTGTTTGCGTGGCACCTGCACAGCCCTGACGATCCGGAATAAAGAAGCGTTTATACACCCTTACAGGCCTCCTCCCGTCATTCGTTGGGGCACGGGGGCACGACAACTACGTACAAATAAAATGGTCAAAAGTGCCTGAATGTTACTGCTAGATGAACAGAGCCCATTTATAAGAATTCTATCCAGGGCCTTAGAAGGTGCTGGTTCACAAGATAAATAGTTCCTGCATAGAAGTTGGAAATGTACAAAATCTTTAGAGAAATGGACAAACAGTTTGGAGGTAACAGCTATTTGGCTAAGAGTGGACACTGAAGACTCGGTTTAAATGTTTAGAGACCTACGCCTGGAGAACACAGGAATGGTTTTTAAAAGGTTTGTCTGCCCTGAGGCTCGAAGCTGTTGTCCTACTCAAATGCCAGAGGGAGGACCGTCTCTCCAAGCGGTTGCAAGGATGGCATACAGGAAATCTTTCAAGTCCACAGGGCCTTCTCCTTGCCTACTCCAATTCCTCTTACCCTGGCTTTCACACCCAGAACAGATGTGTCTTAAAGGCCCCAGTTTAACACTCATGTGGTTTGGACCTGTCAAGAACAGATAATCATCCATGAATCTACTCAATACAGTCATAAAGGGCCAGATGTAGGTAACTTCAATTTACCGACTCATAAATACCGAATTTTACCAATTCGGTATTTATGAATCGGTAAATTTGAAGGTGGGAGATGTAGGTAAATTTTAAATTTGATTTACCGAATCGGTAACATTCGGTATTTACCGATTCGGTAAATACCGAATCGGTATTTCCCATTGATTCCTATGGGCTGTGAAGCCCGTAGGAATCAATGGGAAATACCGATTCGGTATTTATCGAATCGGTAAATACCGAATGTTGCAAGGGTGCAGGGGGTGTCACTTTGACACCCTCTAGCACCCCAAGTAAAGGCATGTGTGACATGTGGCACACATACATGCCCTAAGGGCATGTCTGTGTGTCACATTGCACAGTGTGCATGCACAGATGTGCATGCACACCTGGATTCGGTATTTTACCACACAATAGGATTGTGTGGTAAAATACCGACTCTTAAGGGCCTGTGGCACTCTCAGGAGTGTCACCTACATTTGGATTTACCGAATCGGTAAAATTACCGATTCGGTATTTTACAGAATCTGTAAATTTACCGATTCGGTAAATTGACCGATTCTGTAAAATAATGGCCCCTACATGTCAAACACCAAATACCGGTCGGTATTTGCTCCCCTACATCTGGCCCAAAATGCCTTACAAAGACAGCTAGGTTTATTCTACTCAATTACTATGAGGTATTTAGCGCCGTTATCAAACGTTCTTTAGCTCCAACAGACTGAACTTCACGATATACTTACTCATGAGGATTTTTCTGGTTCAGGTGTTTGAGGTGGCACATCACAGCATGCAGTTTGACTGCTTTGCCAACAGAGGACACGGATCCTTCTCCCATTTGATAATGATATTATGATGAGAACTTTAGATGACTTATACAAGGCGGTGGTTACCAAACTGAAGTAATAAGTAAAGGTTACTCTGGTACGGGATGATTGTGGATTATCAAAATGTGTGATAGGTAGCTGATGACTGGAGTTTACACAGGTTAACAGAAATGGCTTGTAAGGTACCACCAGATAATGTTTGGGCCTGTTCATGAAATGTCAATAAAAGCCACAGAGAGGAGGGTTAGAGTGCAACAGACACGTTTTTAGCGCTCGCCTAGCGTTTCAGTGCGTTTGGCGAGACCTATAGTTAGAGAGGAGATTTTAGAAGGGGGCTCGAAGCCCTGCCCCTCATTTCCATTGGCTTGCGTCACTGTTTATGCTAAACGGCGTGCCATTGGAAATGTTTTTTTTTTGTCGCTGCCCTTTCTCCTTTTCAGGTGGCCCATTCGGACAGTTTTATCTGCTTCACGGCTGTCGTGAAGCACTTTCCTATCTTTAGGGTGGACCATCTGTTACTTGTCTTGTTTTTAAAAGCTCTCCTGAAGTAGTAAGTGGGGCAGATCAGCAGAGTTGTGCCTTTTCTCCTTGTTTACAGCTCCAGTCGGCCCGTGTGCCATAAATCTTCCTCGTAGCCACAGAGACGTGTGTGTTTGTATGCATCGTTAGGGCCAGCTAATACCTAAGCCATTAACAAGGTCAGTGTGGGCTCCTACTTTTGCAGAGGAACATTAACTTACAGTTACATTTCGTGGAAAGAGAGAGGGCGAGAGAAAAGACATTGCAAATTTGCATAAGTATATTCATCACTCAGGTTTGTCATATTAAATTAGTGAAGTTGTGTTCTTTTTTTCCAACCGCCTAAACAGAGCTTCCGTTTCATATCTATTGTGTGTGTTCCCTTGGCACATGAATGCATTCGGTGCAGGTAACCCCTCACGCAGAATCCTTCCCAGGGAACAGGGTGTTCCAGTCCAGGTTTTCCCTCTCTGAGTGGCTTAATCTGGAGACCATTCATCAAGTTGAATATCAAACTGGATGCGCCTGCAGCCCCTTCTATAAAACACATTAATGTAATGGGGTTTTGATCCCCCGGGGTGGCCTCAGGCCAGACCCCTCAAGAGAGACCCCCACAGATCTCGGGGTTCCTCTAGCCATGGTTGCACCCAGAGGCCCCGTAAGAGAGCCCTAAGGGTCTCCCTGGGGCCCCTCCCCTGCAGCAGGCCCAGACAGCCTGCCCTGGGCCCGCGCAGCCTCATTGTTAATTACAAGGATACGGTAGGGTGGCTGATCTAGCCACATGATTATACTTATTCTAACCATGTTACACATTTTTTTCTGATTTTGCTTTCACACTGATAATAATAGATGTTGCAGTAGCTGTTATTCCAGCCTGGCCCTGAAGAATGCCTGTCAAATATTACCATAATGGCAGAAACATGTTAGCCTAGATCGTATATGCTTACTGTACAGTGATATTGTTACACTGTCATCATATTTCTTTTAACCTGACGTTCAGGGAGATACCAATAAACAATTTTTTCTACCCTGACCGCCATTTTAATCACGCACTTTTTTTCTTGAGCACTGCACCCTATCAGTACCACTCTCAGTGAGGACACATCTTCCTTCAGCACAGGATCAATTGGTACCAAGCAATTCCTTGTGAGCTTGGCCACATGAGAACCTGCTGATAAGGTCCTAGATGACGATGTTCCGCCATATGGGTGGGCTGAAAGGACTTCTTCATAACTGATGGTCTTTCACCGTTAGTCGTGATAGTGGTGTGTGTCATTTTCTTGTGGTCATTTCTTTTTCTTCACTTTGACAGACCTTCAAGTTTTTTTGTTGTTGTCAAATAGGGACCCTCTCCTCTAGTCAGGACAAGGGGATTACACTCCTAAAATAACCCCTGCTCACCCTCTAGGCTGCACGGCGCGAGCAGTCAAGGCTTATTTCAGAGGCTTTGTAAGTTAAGCAGTTGTGACTACATACAGTAACACAGTGACAACACTACAAATGGACACCACACAGGTTTTATATAAAAAATAAGTAGAATTTATATAGAGTTACCTCAAGACTATAAATGACAAAAATACACACTATGATTACTTTAGGATGGTAGATTTAAGCTTAATTCAGTTCAGTTCCTAGATGCGACACTCTACGTCAATGTACCTTAAGTTGCGTTGCGCTTCCACGACAAGCGATGGGAAATGCGGCAAAGTTCAGATACAAAGAGATAAAGACGTGAAGATCTTCCAGATGCGGCGCGCTTCTCGGGGATGCGAGAAACTCTCGGTTTGATGCGTGGACTGCAGCTGCGACACCCTTACGATGCGACGGCAACAGCTCCAGCGGCGACGCTCTTCTCCACGATGCTTGAAGCTTCCGCTCGATGCGACAACTACAGCGGCGACATCCAAGTAGCGACGGCAGCAGCTCCAACGGCGGCGCGCTTCTCGGGGATGCGAGGTGCTATTGGTCGATGCGGTGCAGTGCGACAGTTCCAGCGGCGAAACCCTCCGGCTTCGGAATTGCGAAGGCCAGCACAGCGACAGCGATACGCTCTGACCTCGTTGCGAGATTCTTCTCCTGATGCGGTGCAGTGGACAGCTCCAGCGGCGACACCCTCCTTCTTCTGAGTTGCGACAGTAGCAGCAGCGACGGCGACACTCTTTCTCTTCGTTGCGGCACGCTTCCCTCTGATGCAGTGCAGTGTGACAGTTCCAGCGATGACACCCTCCTTTCTCCGGAGTTGCGATGGCAGGCACATCGACGGCGACACGCTTCTTCTCGTTGAGTCGCGCTTCCAGCTCCTTGCGACACGCAGTTCCTCAGAAGGTCCAAAACAACAGCAGGCACTTCCAAAAGAACTCTGGGGAGCTGGGGGTGAAGTCTGTTGTCCCTGAGACGTCAGCAGGAGGCAAGCTCTTTTCCAAGCCCTTGGAGATCCTTCACAAGTTGAAAGTAAAGTACACAAAGTTCCTGTCTCCTTCTTTTGGCAGTAAGGCAACCACTGCTGGCCAATTCCCCAAGCAGCACTTCAGCTTGGGAATAGTCACTCCTCAGTTGCTTAAGGTTCGTCTCCTCAGTAAAGGTTTCTTCTTGTAATCCAAAAGTGATCTAATTTCATGGGATCAGGGTCCCAATATTTATACCCAGAAATCCTTTGTTCTCTGAGGGGAGAGGGGTCTTTGCCCAGTCCAAACCAGTTCTGAAGCACTCTGTTTACCAGACTTCTCCTTTCCTTTCACAGTGCAGGCCAAGCACATCAGACGCCCCACAGGAGGTGGAGCCAGCATTGTGGAAGGCAAGTGCAGTCCTGGAGCACTTTCTTTACAGGACTCCTTCTCTTCTTTCAGTGTGCAGGGCAGAGACATCAGCCGCATCCCAGGCGGTGGAGCCAGCATTGTGGAAGGCAGGCACAGCCCTATTCAGAGTTCAGGTGCACTTCTTCCTCCCATCTAGATGCAGATCTCTCTATTCACCACTGGGTGACTCAGCCTGTCTCCTGGAATTCCCCAGCCCTGTCACCCACAAAACCAGACATAGGAATACACAAACTAGCAGAGGCAGGTTTGAACGGTTAGACAAGCAAATACCTACTTTCTAAAAGTGGTATTTGCAAACACAGAATATTAAAATAAACTTTACTAAAAGATGTATTTTATTATTCTGAGTTCAGGCATACCAAACTCATATTTCTACCATGTTCTCTGAGCCTGTTAGGATTATAAAATGTAATAACCCTAACAGCCCATTCTGGCCTATGGAGAACAGGTAGGCTTGCAGTAGTGAATAAAGAAAATGGATGTAATTCACTATTAGGACATGCCACACACCAAGGCTTGTCCTACCTTAAACTTACAATGCACCCTGCCCTTGGGCCTACCATAGGGGTGACTGATATGAAGAAAAGCGAAGGATTAGGGACTGGGAAGTGGGTACACTTGCCCAGTCAGCATGACAGTACCAGACTGCAGGCAGGATCTGCAATTGCAGACCTCAGACATATTTTACAAGGCTGCTTCTGTGGGTGGCACAACCAGTGCTGCAGGCCCACAAGCAGCATTTGGATTACACGCCCTGGCACACTCAGTGCACTAGACTAGGGTCTGACAACTAAACCAAATAGCCAAACATGGAACCACTGATTAATACATCAATTTACAATAGGGAGCACTTGCACTGTGGCACTGGATAGCAGTGGCACAGTGCCCAAAGCACACAACACCAGCAAAAACACATGAGGCAACAGCAAAAAGGGAAGGGAGACCCACGCCAATGGGGCCAGGTCTAAAACGTGTCCCCTCCAGCTGAAAAGTGGGGAGAACTACCCTAACTCTTGGGAGTTCTCTTCACTAAGACGGAAAAATCTGGACAGACCATCAGCGTTGGTGTGTTCTGTACCAGGGCGGTATTCCACCGTAAAGTCCATACCCTGTAGAGAGATGGACTACCTCAACAGCTTTGGATTCTCACCCTCATCTGCATCAACCATGTGTGGAGCCTGTGGTTTGTGTGAACCCGGAAGTGAGTCCCAAACAGGTATGGTCTCAGCTTCTTCAGTGCCCAGACCACAGCAAATGTCTCACGCTCAATAGCACTCCACCTATGTTCCCGTGGAAGTAACCTTCTACTGATAAAGGCTAAAGGTTGATCTAGGCCCTCCTCATTCATCTGTGACAGAACAGCCCCCACACCATGCTCTGAAGTGTCTGTTTGGATGATAAACTCTCTTGAGAAGTTGGGTGCCAGGAGCACGGGCGCCGTGCACATGGCAGCTTTCAGGGCCTCAAAAGCTTTCTGACAGGTGTCAGTCCAGATCACCTTCTTGGGCTGCTTCTTGGAAGTCAGCTCTGTCAAGGGAGCAACAATGTTGCCATAGCCCTTGACCAACCTCCTTTAATATCCTGTGAGACCTAAGAAGGCTCTCACCTCTGTCTGGGTTTGGGTGGCTCCCAAGCCAGGATGGTTTCAATATTGGGTTGTAGGGTTGACACCTGGCCGCTCCCAACTTGGTGTCCCAAGTACACCACGTAACCCTGCCCGATCTGGCACTTCCTCGCCTTGATCGTGAGGCCTGCCTTTCGCAGCGCCAACAACAGTTCTCAGAGGTGGCGCAGGTGTTCCTCCAAACTGGCACTGAACACTGCAATGTCATCCAGGTAGGCGGCACTGAATTCCTTCAGCCCAACCAACACCTGGTTGACCAACCTCTGAAAGGTGGCAGGGGCATTCTTCATCCCAAAAGGCATAACACAGAACTGGAAATGCCCATCTGGTGTGGAGAATGCTGACCTCTCCTTTGTCCCATCAGTCAAGGCAATCTGCCAGTACCCAGACATTAAGTCAAACATGCTGAGGTACCGTGCAGCCCCTAGCTGATCAATGAACTCATCAGCTCTGGGGATGGGGTGCGCGTCAGTCTTCGTGACTGAATTGAGCCCTCTGTAGTCCACATAGAACCGTAGTTCGGGTGTGGTACCCGACACTGCAGCCTTCGGGACCAAGACCACTGGGCTGGCCCAAGGACTGCTAGATGACTCAATCACCCCAAGTGCAAGCATCTTTGAGACCTCCTCTTTAATGCAAGCCCTACCCTGTCAGTTACCCTGTAAGACTTGTGCTTCACAGGTAAGCTGTCTCCTGTGTCCACATCATGGACGCACCAATCTGTGACACTAGGAACCAGGGAGAACAGATCAGAAAACTGTCCCAGCAACTGGCGGCAGTCATTCCGCAAGTCCATCAAATAGGTAACTGGACTCTTGCGCTCCACAACCTCAAATGGTCTGGTCCACTTATCTTGGAGCTTTCAGGGCTCAACTGGGGCCATGACCCACACTTTCTGGCCAGGTTGAAGCTCTACCAGAGTGGCATTATGGTCATACCAGCGCTTCATCTCCTCCTGGTTGGCTTCCAGATTCGCCTCAGCGAGTTGCCTGAAACGCCTAGTTTGGTTTCTGAAGGCCAGCATGTAGCTATATACATCCTGGGGAGGTTTCCTGGGAGATTGCTCCCAGCCTTCCTTAACCAAACTCAGAGGTCCTCTGACTGGGTGTCCACAGAGTAGCTCAAAGGAACTGAACCCTAGGGATTTCTGTGGCACCTCACGGTATGCAAAGAGTAGGCACGGTAAGAGGACGTCCCACTTACACCTCATGGGTTCCTCAAGACCCATTACCATGCCCTTCAGGGTCCGGTTGAACCTTTCAACCAACCCATTTCCTTGGGGGTGGTAAGGAGTGGTGAACTTGTAGGTTACACCACACTCCTGCCACAGGGACTTCATATACTTGGAAATGAAGTTGGTCCCCAGTCAGACACTACCTCGCGAGGGAATCCCACTCGGGAGAAAATTCCCATCAGTGCTCGTCCTACCAATGGGGCTGTCACTGTCCTCAGAGGTATAGCTTCCAGGTACCGGGTGGCATGGTCCACCAAGACCAGGATGAAGCTGTTCCCCATGGCTGTCTTGGGGTCCAGTGGCCCCACAATGTCAATCCCCACTCGCTCAAAGGGGGTACTGACCACAGGGAATGGCTGGAGAGGAGCCATGTGCTTCCTCCCACTCTGTCCACTTGCCTGGCAAGTCTGATAAGTCCTGCAATGAGTATCAGAACTCTTGCGCATTTTGGGCCAATAAAAGTGGGTGACAAGCCTTTCAAAGGTCTTGTCCTGCCCCAAATGTCCTGCTAACGGCACATCATGAGCTAGCCCCAGTAGGAAGGCTCTGAACTTCTGAGGTACCACCAGCACACGGGCTGACCCAGGTTCAGCAACCTTAGGCTCGCTATACAGGAGACCATTCTCTCAGTAAATCAAGTGTGACCCTGACTGATCACCTGCTGCCTGGCTTGCAGCCTGTTCCCGCACGCCCACAAGTGAAGGGCATTCTTTCTGTTCCTTGCAATATTTCTCCCTGGAGGGGCCTCCTTCTTGCTGCCAATGGGTCAGCTCAGACAGGTCCGCCAGTTCAGCTACTTGCTCCCCGGTAGGCTCCAGGGCATACCCCTTAGGGTCTACCTCCTCCTGGGCCGTGGGAACTTCGGGGGCCGGTTTCCCACGCCCCCCACCACTTCACTCTTCGGCAGGGTCCTGGGCCTCCCTCTCAGGCTCCAGGTCCTCTTGAGAACCCCTACTGGCTGACATTGACCGGGTGGTCACGCACACCCAGTCAGGCAGTCCAACCATCTTCAAGTGAGTTGTTTTCTCCACCTTTCCCCAAGGGGAGCTCTCCAAATCATTTCCTAACAATCAGTCAACAGGCATGGCGGGCCTCACAGCTACCTGAAGAGTACCAGAGACCCCCCTCCACTCAAAGGGAACCTGAGCCATTGGACAATGACTCTCTGTGTTGTCGGCGTTAACAACTCGGCAAAATACATGAGGGACAAACTGCTCTTGAGTCACCATGTGACACCTGACAGCTGTCACACTGGCTCCTGTGTCTCTAAGAGCCTCCACCTTTTGGCCATTGACGGTCTCTCGCTGCCCATATTTCTTAGTGTTCCTGGGTAGCTGAGCTTCTGAGACCGTCTCACAGTCTCCTAAAGAGACAAGGGCCATCTGTGCGGGACCCCCCCCACCTTGGACTTCAATCTCCTCCCACAAGACTACACTAGCCATCTGCCGGGGCGGAGCACCAGTGGGGGCTTGCTTACCAAACAGGCGGCACCTGGGATCATTTGCATTATGACCCGGATCACCATACTTGTAACATTTCAAGGGCCCCAGGGGAACAGGACTACCTGTCGGGGCCCCTTGCTTTCTCTCAGGGGGAGGCTGGGAACCTTTCACGGGGTTCCCTTGGGGACTACTTTGGGGCCCTTTTCGGGAACTCCTTCTGTTTACCCTTGTCCCCCCCACTCTTCTGCTGGGGACCCTGCCCATCTTTGGTTGAGTCTCCAATGTGACCCTTGTGGACCATGGTACTGACCCAGCGGTCTGCCTCCTCAGCAAGCTTCCTAGGGTTAGTCAGCTTGCTATCTATCAGATGCTGGCGCAGCTCTGGAAAACAATTATCAGACAAGTGCTCCCATGCAATCAAATCAAAGAGACCTTGAAAATCATTAACCTTGCTGCCTTTTACCCAACCATCCAATGCTCTGCAAAAGAAAGTGACATATTCAGCCCAAGTACTGTTTTCTAACTTTTTGCATTTCCTGAACCTTTGCCTATAGAGCTCAGGTGTCAAACCCTATCTAGACATCAATGCATCTTTCATGTGGCTATATGAATTGCGGACTTCAGAAGGCAAGTCTAACAATGTATCCCGCCCCTCACTAAGGAACCTTCCCCACAACCCCGCTCCCCAATCTCTCTCAGGGACCCGGTGGGAAGAATGGCTACCTCATAGGCTCTGAACCACTGACCAATATCATCATTTTTGTAAAACTCTTTCACCCCATCCTTGGGAATATACAATCTACTTTCTGTATGTTCTGACGGTATGCTGCCACCAGAGGGAGTAACTGCTAAACTTTTGGTTTTAAACTACAACTCCCTCAAAGCTTTTTCATGCTCAAACTGCATTTTCTTTTCCTCAAGATCTAACTTTCTATTTTCTATTTCTAGTTGCCTATCAACCTTGAAACTGGTCAATTCCATTTCATGCCTTCTTGATCTCTCTCTGTCCTTCAACTCTTCTAGAGACAGACTTTTGTTAGAAGCACTGCTGCAGGCGGGGGAAGCTACTTTCCTTCCTCCTAGGCCCACTGGCCCTTCTTGTTGTACAATTGCATCATCATCCTCCTCAATCACAGGAGTTTTCCTTGCTTCTACCCAGGCCCTCAGCGCCTTGTAGAATTCTTCCTTCACTTTAAATCCAGAAGTGGAAACATTGAATTTCTTGCAAAAGTACTTCATCTGCTTTACTGTGTAGCATTCCAGCCTCTCCTCTTCCCATTCGCAATTAAGGGAGGCTACATATTCTGCTCTCTCTAATGAATTAGGCATCTTTCAAAAATAGGCAATACAAAAATCAAAAAGGAATCTACCAAAAAGTATGCAGTATCGTTATGGTCTGCACTCACTAAGTAGTGTTCACAAGTCACTGTACATGAGTCACAAATGCAAATCCAGAATCCTTTCCACTGCCTACCAATGTTAGATTTGGGGTCTCTAGTTGGCACAGGTAGGTACTTGTGACAAATAGGGACCCTCTCCTCTAGTCAGGACAAGGGGATTACACTCCTAAAATAACCCCTGCTCACCTTCTAGGCTGCGTGGCGCGAGCAGTCAATGTTTATTTCAGAGGCGTTGAGGCGTTGTAAGTCAAGCAGTTGTGACCACATACAGTAACCCAGTGACAACACTACAAATGGACACCGCACAGGTTTTATATAAAAAATAAGTAGACTTTATATAGAGTTACCACAAGACCATAAAGAACAAAAATACACACTATGATTACTTTAAGATGATAGATTTAAGCTTAATTCTGTTCAGTTCTTAGATGCAACACTCTGCATCAATGTACCTTAACTTGCGTTGCGCTTCCACGACAAGAAATGTCGCAGCGATGAGAAATGCGCCAAAGTTCAGATACAAAGAAATACAGACGTGAAGATCTTCCAGATGCGGCGCGCTACCCGGGGATGCGAGAAACTCTCGGTTCGATGCGTGGACTGCAGCGGCGACACCCTTACGATGCAACTGCAACAGCTCCAGCGAGCGAGGTGCTCTTGGTCGATGCGGTGCAGTGCAACAGTTCCAGCGGCGACACTCTCCGGCTTCGGAGTTGCAACGGCAGGCACAGCGACGGTGACACGCTCCGACCTCATTGCGAGATTCTTCTCCTGATGCGGTGCAGTGCGACAGCTCCAGCGGCGACACCCTCCTTCTTCGGAGTTGCGACGGCCGCAGCAGCGACGGCGACACGCTTCCTCTTCATTGCGGCATGCTTCTCTCCGATGAGGTGCAGTGCGACAGTTCCAGCGGCGACACCCTCCTTTCTCCAGAGTTGCAACCGCAGGCACAGCGACGGCAATACGCTTCTTCTCGTTGAGTCGCGCTTCCAGCTCCTTGTGACACAAAGTTCCTCAGAAGGCCCAAAACAACAGCAGGCATTTCCAAAAGAACTCTGGGGAGCTGGGGGTGAAGTCTGTTGTCCCTGAGACTTCAGCAGGTGGCAAGCTCTTTTCCAAGCCCTTGGAGATCCTTCACAAGTTGAAAGCAAAGTACACAAAGTTCCTTTCTCCTTCCTTTGGCAGTAAGGCAACCACTGCAGGCCAATACCCCAAGCAGTACTTCAGCTTGGGAATAGTCTCTCCTCAGTTTCTTAAGGTTCCTCTCTTCAGTAAAGGTTTCTTCTGGTAATTCAAAAGTGATCTAATTTCATGGGATCAGGGTCCCAATATTTATACCCAGAAATCCTTTGTTCTCTGAGGGGAGAGGGGCCTTTGCCCAGTCCAAACCAGTTCTGAAGCACTCTGTTTACCAGACTTCTCCTTTCCTTTCACAGTGCAGGGCAAGCACATCAGACGCCCCACAGGAGGTGGAGCCAGCATTGTGGAAGGCAAGTACAGTCCTGGAGCACTTTGTTTACAGGACTCCTTCTCTTCTTTCAGTGTGCAGGGCAGAGACATCAGCCGCTTCCCAGGCGGTGGAGCCAGCATTGTGGAAGGCAGGCACAGCCCTATTCAGAGTTCAGGTGCACTTCTTCCTCCCATCTAGATGCAGATCTCTCTATTCACCACTGGGTGACTCAGCCTGTCTCCTGGAATTCCCCAGCCCTGTCACTCACAAAACCAGACATAGGAATACACAAACTACCAGAGGCAGGTTTGAACGGTTAGACAAGCAAATACCTACTTTCTAAAAGTGGTATTTGCAAACACAGAATATTAAAATAAACTTTACTAAAATATGTATTTTATTATTCTGAGTTCAGGCATACCAAACTCATATTTCTACCATGTTCTCTGAGCCTGTTAGGATTATAAAATGTAATAACCCTAACAGCCCATTCTGGCCTATGGAGAACAGGTAGCCTTGCAGTAGTGAATAAAGAAAATGGATGTAATTCACTATTAGGACATGCCACACACCAAGGCTTGTCCTACCTTAAACTTACAATGCACCCTGCCCTTGGGCCTACCATAGGGGTGACTGATATGAAGAAAAGCGAAGGTTTAGGGACTGGGAAGTGGGTACACTTGCCAAGTCAGCATGACAGTACCAGACTGCAGGCAGGATCTGCAATTGCAGACCTCAGACATATTTTACAAGGCTGCTTCTGTGGGTGGCACAACCAGTGCTGCAGGCCCACAAGCAGCATTTGGATTACACGCCCTGGCACACTCAGTGCACTAGACTAGGGTCTGACAACTAAACCAAATAGCCAAACATGGAACCACTGATTAATACATCAATTTACAATAGGGAGCACTTGCACTGTGGCACTGGATAGCAGTGGCACAGTGCCCAAAGCACACAACACCAGCAAAAACACATGAGGCAACAGCAAAAAGGGAAGGGAGACCCACGCCAATGGGGCCAGGTCTAAAACGTGTCCCCTCCAGCTGAAAAGTGGGGAGAACTACCCTAACTCTTGGGAGTTCTCTTCACTAAGGCGGAAAAATCTGGACAGACCATCAGCGTTGGTGTGTTCTGTACCAGGGCGGTATTCCACCGTAAAGTCCATACCCTGTAGAGAGATGGACTACCTCAACAGCTTTGGATTCTCACCCTCATCTGCATCAACCATGTGTGGAGCCTGTGGTTTGTGTGAACCCGGAAGTGAGTCCCAAACAGGTATGGTCTCAGCTTCTTCAGTGCCCAGACCACAGCAAATGTCTCACGCTCAATAGCACTCCACCTATGTTCCCGTGGAAGTAACCTTCTACTGATAAAGGCTAAAGGTTGATCTAGGCCCTCCTCATTCATCTGTGACAGAACAGCCCCCACACCATGCTCTGAAGTGTCTGTTTGGATGATAAACTCTCTTGAGAAGTTGGGTGCCAGGAGCACGGGCGCCGTGCACATGGCAGCTTTCAGGGCCTCAAAAGCTTTCTGACAGGTGTCAGTCCAGATCACCTTCTTGGGCTGCTTCTTGGAAGTCAGCTCTGTCAAGGGAGCAACAATGTTGCCATAGCCCTTGACCAACCTCCTTTAATACCCTGTGAGACCTAAGAAGGCTCTCACCTCTGTCTGGGTTTGGGTGGCTCCCAAGCCAGGATGGTTTCAATCTTGGGTTGTAGGGTTGACACCTTGCCGCTCCCAACTTGGTGTCCCAAGTACACCACGTAACCCTGCCCGATCTGGCACTTCCTCGCCTTGATCGTGAGGCCTGCCTTTCGCAGCGCCAACAACAGTTCTCAGAGGTGGCGCAGGTGTTCCTCCAAACTGGCACTGAACACTGCAATGTCATCCAGGTAGGCGGCACTGAATTCCTCCAGCCCAACCAACACCTGGTTGACCAACCTCTGAAAGGTGGCAAGGGCATTCTTCATCCCAAAAGGCATAACACAGAACTGGAAATGCCCATCTGGTGTGGAGAATGCTGACCTCTCCTTTGCCCCATCAGTCAAGGCAATCTGCCAGTACCCAGACATTAAGTTAAACATGCTGAGGTACCGTGCAGCCCCTAGCTGATCAATGAACTCATCAGCTCTGGGGATGGGGTGCGCGTCAGTCTTCGTGACTGAATTGAGCCCTCTGTAGTCCACACAGAACCGGAGTTCGGGTGTGGTACCCGGCACTGCAGCCTTCGGGACCAAGACCACTGGGCTGGCCCAAGGACTGCTAGATGACTCAATCACCCCAAGTGCAAGCATCTTTGAGACCTCCTCTTTAATGCAAGCCCTACCCTGTCAGTTACCCTGTAAGACTTGTGCTTCACAGGTAAGCTGTCTCCTGTGTCCACATCATGGACGCACCAATCTGTGACACTAGGAACCCGGGAGAACAGATCAGAAAACTGTCCCAGCAACTGGCGGCAGTCATTCCGCAAGTCCATCAAATAGGTAACTGGACTCTTGCGCTCCACAACCTCAAATGGTCTGGTCCACTTATCTTGGAGCTTTCAGGGCTCAACTGGGGCCATGACCCACACTTTCTGGCCAGGTTGAAGCTCTACCAGAGTGGCATTATGGTCATACCAGCGCTTCATCTCCTCCTGGTTGGCTTCCAGATTCGCCTCAGCGAGTTGCCTGAAACGCCTAGTTTGGTTTCTGAAGGCCAGCATGTAGCTATATACATCCTGGGGAGGTTTCCTGGGAGATTGCTCCCAGCCTTCCTTAACCAAACTCAGAGGTCCTCTGACTGGGTGTCCACAGAGTAGCTCAAAGGGACTGAACCCTAGAGATTTCTGTGGCACCTCACGGTATGCAAAGAGTAGGCACGGTAAGAGGACGTCCAACTTACACCCCATGGGTTCCTCAAGACCCATTACCATGCCCTTCAGGGTCCGGTTGAACCTTTCAACCAACCCATTTCCTTGGGGGTGGTAAGGAGTGGTGAACTTGTAGGTTACACCACACTCCTGCCACAGGGACTTCATATACTTGGAAATGAAGTTGGTCCCCAGTCAGACACTACCTCGCGAGGGAATCCCACTCGGGAGAAAATTCCCATCAGTGCTCGTCCTACCAATGGGGCTGTCACTGTCCTCAGAGGTATAGCTTCCAGGTACCGGGTGGCATGGTCCACCAAGACCAGGATGAAGCTGTTCCCCATGGCTGTCTTGGGGTCCAGTGGCCCCACAATGTCAATCCCCACTCGCTCAAAGGGGGTACTGACCACAGGGAATGGCTGGAGAGGAGCCATGTGCTTCCTCCCACTCTGTCCACTTGCCTGGCAAGTCTGATAAGTCCTGCAATGAGTATCAGAACTCTTGTGCATTTTGGGCCAATAAAAGTGGGTGACAAGCCTTTCAAAGGTCTTGTCCTGACCCAAATGTCCTGCTAACGGCACATCATGAGCTAGCCCCAGTAGGAAGGCTCTGAACTTCTGAGGTACCACCAGCACACGGGCTGACCCAGGTTCAGCAACCTTAGGCTCGCTATACAGGAGACCATTCTCTCAGTAAATCAAGTGTGACCCTGACTGATCACCTGCTGCCTGGCTTGCAGCCTGTTCCCGCACGCCCACAAGTGAAGGGCATTCTCTCTGTTCCTTGCAATATTTCTCCCTGGAGGGGCCTCCTTCTTGCTGCCAATGGGTCAGCTCAGACAGGTCCCCCAGTTCAGCTACTTGCTCCCCGGTAGGCTCCAGGGCATACCCCTTAGGGTCTACCTCCTCCTGGGCCGTGGGAACTTCGGGGGACGGTTTCCCACGCCCCCCACCACTTCACTCTTCGGCAGGGTCCTGGGCCTCCCTCTCAGGCTCCAGGTCCTCCTGAGAACCCCTACTGGCTGACATTGACCGGGTGGTCACGCACAGCCAGTCAGGCAGTCCAACCATCTTCAAGTGAGTTGTTTTCTCCACCTTTCCCCAAGGGGAGCTCTCCAAATCATTTCCTAACAATCAGTCAACAGGCATGGCGGGCCTCACAGCTACCTGAAGAGTACCAGAGACCCCCCTCCACTCAAAGGGAACCTGAGCCATTGGACAATGACTCTCTGTGTTGTCAGCGTTAACAACTCGGCAAAATACATGAGGGACAAACTGCTCTTGAGTCACCATGTGACACCTGACAGCTGTCACACTGGCTCCTGTGTCTCTAAGAGCCTCCACCTTTTGGCCATTGACGGTCTCTCGCTGCCCATATTTCTTAGTGTTCCTGGGTAGCTGAGCTTCTGAGACCGTCTCACAGTCTCCTAAAGAGACAAGGGCCATCTGTGCGGGACCCCCCCCACCTTGGACTTCAATCTCCTCCCACAAGACTACACTAGCCATCTGCCGGGGCGGAGCACCAGTGGGGGCTTGCTTACCAAACAGGCGGCACCTGGGATCATTTGCATTATGACCCAGATCACCATACTTGTAACATTTCAAGGGCCCCAGGGGAACAGGACTACCTGTCGGGGCCCCTTGCTTTCTCTCAGGGGGAGGCTGGGAAACTTTCACGGGGTTCCCTTGGGGACTACTTTGGGGCCCTTTTCAGGAACTCCTTCTGTTTACCCTTGTCCCCCCCCACTCTTCTGCTGGGGACCCTGCCCATCTTTGGTTGAGTCTCCAATGTGACCCTTGTGGACCATGGTACTGACCCAGCGGTCTGCCTCCTCAGCAAGCTTCCTAGGGTTAGTCAGCTTGCTATCTATCAGATGCTGGCGCAGCTCTGGAAAACAATTATCAGACAAGTGCTCCCATGCAATCAAATCAAAGAGACCTTGAAAATCATTAACCTTGCTGCCTTTTACCCAACCATCCAATGCTCTGCAAAAGAAAGTGACATATTCAGCCCAAGTACTGTTTTCTAACTTTTTGCATTTCCTGAACCTTTGCCTATAGAGCTCAGGTGTCAAACCCTATCTAGACATCAATGCATCTTTCATGTGGCTATATGAATTGCGGACTTCAGAAGGCAAGTCTAACAATGTATCCCGCCCCTCACTAAGGAACCTTCCCCACAACCCTGCTCCCCAATCTCTCTCAGGGACCCGGTGGGAAGAATGGCTACCTCATAGGCTCTGAACCACTGACCAATATCATCATTTTTGTAAAACTCTTTCACCCCATCCTTGGGAATATACAATCTACTTTCTGTATGTTCTGACGGTATGCTGCCACCAGAGGGAGTAACTGCTAAACTTTTGGTTTTAAACTACAACTCCCTCAAAGCTTTTTCATGCTCAAACTGCATTTTCTTTTCCTCAAGATCTAACTTTCTATTTTCTATTTCTAGTTGCCTATCAACCTTGAAACTGGTCAATTCCATTTCATGCCTTCTTGATCTCTCTCTGTCCTTCAACTCTTCTAGAGACAGACTTTTGTTAGAAGCACTGCTGCAGGCGGGGGAAGCTACTTTCCTTCCTCCTAGGCCCACTGGCCCTTCTTGTTGTACAATTGCATCATCATCCTCCTCAATCACAGGAGTTTTCCTTGCTTCTACCCAGGCCCTCAGCGCCTTGTAGAATTCTTCCTTCACTTTAAATCCAGAAGTGGAAACATTGAATTTCTTGCAAAAGTACTTCATCTGCTTTACTGTGTAGCATTCCAGCCTCTCCTCTTCCCATTCGCAATTAAGGGAGGCTACATATTCTGCTCTCTCTAATGAATTAGGCATCTTTCAAAAATAGGCAATACAAAAATCAAAAAGGAATCTACCAAAAAGTATGCGGTATCGTTATGGTCTGCACTCACTAAGTAGTGTTCACAAGTCACTGTACATGAGTCACAAATGCAAATCCAGAATCCTTTCCACTGCCTACCAATGTTAGATTTGGGGTCTCTAGTTGGCACAGGTAGGTACTTGTGACAAATAGGGACCCTCTCCTCTAGTCAGGACAAGGGGATTACACTCCTAAAATAACCCCTGCTCACCTTCTAGGCTGCGTGGCGCGAGCAGTCAATGCTTATTTCAGAGGCGTTGAGGCGTTGTAAGTTAAGCAGTTGTGACCACATACAGTAACCCAGTGACAACACTACAAATGGACACCGCACAGGTTTTATATAAAAAATAAGTAGACTTTATATAGAGTTACCACAAGACCATAAAGAACAAAAATACACACTATGATTACTTTAAGATGATAGATTTAAGCTTAATTCTGTTCAGTTCTTAGATGCAACACTCTGCATCCATGTACCTTAACTTGCGTTGCGCTTCCACGACAAGAAATGTCGCAGCGATGAGAAATGCGCCAAAGTACAGATACAAAGAAATACAGACGTGAAGATCTTCCAGATGTGGCGTGCTACTCGGGGATGCGAGAAACTCTCGGTTCGATGCGTGGACTGCAGCGGCGACACCCTTACGATGCGACTGCAACAGCTCCAGCGAGCGAGGTGCTCTTGGTCGATGCGGTGCGGTGCAACAGTTCCAGCGGCGACACCCTCCGGCTTCAGAGTTGCAACGGCAGGCACAGCGACGGTGACACGCTCCGACCTCATTGCGAGATTCTTCTCCTGATGCGGTGCAGTGCGACAGCTCCAGCGGCGACACCCTCCTTCTTCGGAGTTGCGACGGCCGCAGCAGCGACGGTGACACGCTTCCTCTTCATTGCGGCATGCTTCTCTCCGATGAGGTGCAGTGCGACAGTTCCAGCGGCGACACCCTCCTTTCTCCAGAGTTGCAACCGCAGGCACAGCGACGGCAATACGCTTCTTCTCGTTGAGTCGCGCTTCCAGCTCCTTGTGACACAAAGTTCCTCAGAAGGCCCAAAACAACAGCAGGCATTTCCAAAAGAACTCTGGGGAGCTGGGGGTGAAGTCTGTTGTCCCTGAGACTTCAGCAGGTGGCAAGCTCTTTTCCAAGCCCTTGGAGATCCTTCACAAGTTGAAAGCAAAGTACATAAAGTTCCTTTCTCCTTCCTTTGGCAGTAAGGCAACCACTGCAGGCCAATACCCCAAGCAGTACTTCAGCTTGGGAATAGTCTCTCCTCAGTTTCTTAAGGTTCCTCTCTTCAGTAAAGGTTTCTTCTGGTAATTCAAAAGTGATCTAATTTCATGGGATCAGGGTCCCAATATTTATATCCAGAAATCCTTTGTTCTCTGAGGGGAGAGGGGCCTTTGCCCAGTCCAAACCAGTTCTGAAGCACTCTGTTTACCAGACTTCTCCTTTCCTTTCACAGTGCAGGGCAAGCACATCAGACGCCCCCCACAGGAGGTGGAGCCAGCATTGTGGAAGGCAAGTACAGTCCTGGAGCACTTTGTTTACAGGACTCATTCTCTTCTTTCAGTGTGCAGCCACTCCCCAGGGGGTGGAGCCAGCATTGTGGAAGGCAGGCACAGCCCTATTCAGAGTTCAGGTGCACTCCTCCCTCCCATCTAGATGCAGATCTCTCTATTCACCACTGGGTGACTCAGCCTGTCTCCTGGAATTCCCCAGCCCTGTCACTCACAAAATCAGACATAGGAATACACAAACTAGCAGAGGCAGGTTTGAATGGTTAGACAAGCAAATACCTACTTTCTAAAAGTGGTATTTGCAAACACAGAATATTAAAATAAACTTTACTAAAAGATGTATTTTATTATTCTGAGTTCAGGCATACCAAACTCATATTTCTACCATGTTCTCTGAGCCTGTTAGGATTATAAAATGTAATAACTCTAACAGCCCATTCTGGTCTATGGAGAACAGGTAGCCTTGCAATAGTGAACAACGAAAATGGCTGTAATTCACTATTAGGACATGCCACACACACCTGGGCTTGTCCTACCTTATACAAACAATGCACCCTGCCCTTGGGCCTACTATAGGGGTGACTGATATGATGAAAAGGGAAGGTTTAGGGACTGGGAAGTGGGTGCACTTGCCCAGTCAGCATGACAGTACCAGACTGCAGGCAGGATCTGCAATTGCAGACCTCAGACATATTTTACAAGGCTGCTTCTGTGGGTGGCACAACCAGTGCTGCAGGCCCACAAGCAGCATTTGGATTACACGCCCTGGCACACTCAGTGCACTAGACTAGGGTCTGACAAGTAAACCAAATAGCCAAACATGGAACCACTGATTAATACATCAATTTACAATAGGGAGCACTTGCACTGTGGCACTGAATAGCAGTGGCACAGTGCCCAAAGCACACAACACCAGCAAAAACACATGAGGCAACAGCAAAAATGGAAGGGAGACCCATGGCAATGGTGCCAGGTCTAACACGCAGCAACAGGTTTTATGCACCGTTGATTTGCCCAGGATCACATGATGGGCCTGCTCCCTTGCAAAATTTGTGGTTCAAACCCACACTAGAGTTAAGAATCCTGCGAAGGAACACGGGCTCACACAGCATTGCAACTCCCAGAACAATATGGATGTGAATCTATCCAGGCTTAGATTTTAGCCTTACTCGGGGGGCTTTGTCTCTTGGGTGCCATTCACTCTTATAAAGAGGGTGGGGTTGAAAACCGTCATGACCCATGCGTGTGAACCCGCCACTAAAAGGGTTATCTGTCCAGCTAAACACAATTTAGTCTATTTGTTCTAAATAAAAAAAATTAAAAAACGTGCTTACTGCGAAAAGAACGGTACATTTGGTCCTTTAAATAGCAAGTTTAATATTAAACCCATTCAATGGTACATATTTTATCACCTTGGAAGAACATAGAGCTAATTCAGACCTGTGACGCATTAAGTGCCTACAGATATCACTGTAGTGATAAGTTAACCTACTGAGCTTTCTCAATAGGATTTGAACAGCTGGTGCATTCTGAGGTGCTTTAATTTGCACCACACGGGGTGTTTGCTCTTTCACATGATATATCTAAAACGCCCTTTCTGTTAGTATTAATGGTGAGGTTTATTGCGTTTTAGGTGTTAGTATTGTAAATAACAATGCCTTGTATTTATGTTTTAAAAACCCAAAACATAAATAGAAGGCATTGTCATTTACAATGCCAATAGCTCAATATCGTGTGAATGCGAGACCTATTGCATTGCAAATGCATTTCTTATGAATTACAGAAAAGAGGGACTGATGTTTCCAAATAAGTAGAACACATGAGCGTGAGTTACAGTACCTCGTGCCAAGTAAGGGCGTAGATGCAGAAAAGGAGATTGTTATAATTTCAAACTGGATTTCAAGTTATACTAAGGGCTTTCGGGCGAATGTAGCAGTGTTACAGTCCATGTTTTCCGTGCATCAATTAAACTAAGTTATAAATTCTAGCACGTGAATTAATCCAAGCGAAGAAATATTATGAGAAACAAAGAAAACCGTCAATGTCTCCACAAAGGTACTTTTCTTTCAGTGTTCTTCAATCAAGCACAGAAATATTAGTGAAAGCAAGGTTTGGAAAAAGAAATCTCAAAAACTCTTTCATGAGTGGGACAGTAGAGCTCTTGAAATTTGACATGAGAGCATCAAATTGTAAACCGCTCTGATATCCTTCGGGATCAAGTTCGGCATATATAAAACTTAATAAATAAATAAATAAATACATTTAAACGAGACTTAGATGGTTTGGTCAGTCACTGGCAGCTCTCCATCTTACCCGTGTGTAACAATGCTCATCTCCAAGTTACTTCTACGTCTGGTCAAAGATGAGACCCACCATAGGTAAGCTGTACATTCACTGGAATATCAGAATATTGACCACAGAAATATCATGCTGCAGGTTCAGAAAGGTTTTTACAGCATTGTCAAAAGGGGCATTTGTCCAAGGCCCCCAACCTTCCAGGGGTCCCTTGGTAGAGTGAACTTCCTCTCTGTCCCACCTCTATTTCTTTATTTCATTCTCTCGACTTCCCTGTGCTTACCTGTCTTCTCGCCCTGTCTATCTTTGCCCAATATAATTTTAAGGATTTTTGGGACCCCTAGAATACATATTTTAACAGTGTTTGTGGGACCCCTTTCTAAAGGCTTGTTTTGCATCATGCAGGCTTGAGTTAGCAGAAATTAGATAATAACATCCAAAGTTGCTCAAAACAGAGCCCCCGAAATATGTGGTGTCCAGGGCCTCAAATGCCCTTAAGATGACACTGACAAGAAAATAAAAACACAAACATCGATACCCAAAATATGACGGTGGTAAGAATACAATGGAAAGTATGGATTTACCGTTCTTAACTCCACATCTTTGTACCTTGTATATCATTATTGTCAAGATAATATATAAGATCCTACATAAACTATACCGATACCGACCTATAGATGAGTTTCTCGATATTTTGGCCATCAATATTTCTGTAGATTGAAATGTAACACTTGATACTCAGTAACATACCGTACATTCTCATAAAAGGGTGCGATGAATTAACACAATAATGAGAATAGTGCAGGCCGAAACCCCAGGCACCAGATATGTCAGTCACTTGTAGCACATGTGGAATTCAGCACACATGCATTTGTGTCTTTGTTCTTGGAGGAACGTCCTCAGATCTCTCAGCAGGGAGGCAGAGAAGAAGGTTAAAGGGCATGGGAATGTTTCGTTTCACTTAATGAATATTAAAACAGAGCCAGGCATTTCTAGAGCATTTGATCCACTCCTGCAGGATTGACGCGGTATTCACACGGATTTAAAGCCACAGTAGAATTTCAAATTCAAGGTAGCAAGTGCCATGACTGGGATTTTAGGACTGGGAAAATACAGCATAACCGTCTGCCAGAGCTTGTGTCATAACAGAAGCGACCAGAGGCAAGGCCAATAACATAAGCCTCGTGTTTTCCTTGCGGATGTGCTTGCAACTGAAGGGTGAGTAGGGTAATGTGTGCGACTATTTAAAGGAGTGAGTCAGTGGATGGTTGGATGTGAGACAGAGAGTGGGTGAATGTGAGCAGGAACGCTTAATACGGGAGAGTGACTTTGGGTAAGTTGGTAAAGGTAGGTGGGTGAAGTTGTTTTTGAGTAGTTCAGAAGAGAGTGTGTGGGTAGAAGAGATACATACTATGAGACAGACACTGATAGGCCTGTGATTAGAACGTTTCGTCTTACACTGTATGACATTTTGCCTTTTTCAACCCTCACTAAAGGCTTCATTGCTTTTAGCTAATACCTAATGTTTAGGTCTTCTCTACAGACAGCTTTAGCTGTCTGGCGAGGGCTATTGTCACCACTCAATGCCAGATACATCACACACACGACATACTGAAACAGGCTTTTGAACATCCCTTTTCGGCCAATACTTATTGTGGCTTAATGGACAATTGGTGCCGGCTAACTTGTCTGTCCAACAACATTGAAATCAGCCCACGCCATATTGCTGATGTGAACACGCAAGAAGTAGAACCTCTTGCCAGGGGTCCCTTCATGCAGCTCTTCTACTCTCTCTGCTCCTGATGTGCGACTCTTTCCATGCAGGTCAGGGGGGATCCCTCACACCGCCACTGATGCTCTCTTTGGTTCAGCTGGGACCCACAGGAGCTTCGGGTTGAGTTTCTCTTTTGTCCTTCTCGGTGGCTCCCTTCATGCACCTCACTACACTCATTTCTCCAGCCAGGCAGCTCTTTCCAAACATACCTGGTGGCTCTCTTCATGCAGCCATTGCTGCTCTCCTGGCTTCTGCATGCTTCTTTTCTCCTTGCACAGCCAACAGGTCCCTTCCTTGCTCATGTCTGCCCGTGATACTTCCCAGAAAATCACCGCCCAGAGAGGAATGCTCTATTTGTGTGCTGTAGAACAGGAAATGAACACAAAGGCGCCACGTGGACTCATCGTGGCAGTGCTTGGAGTGAAGATCTCAGGCAATCTTTTAGTTTCATTGACTCCGGTCACTCTCTCATCTGCTGAGCGGTGGGAAGAGTTGGCCAAAGAGCTAACAACTGTCAGATGATGACATGTGCTCAGTGCATATATTTGGGGTTGATATAGTGGCAACCAGGGCATTTCTACCAGTTAGAGTACCCTTAAGGATGGTAGGGTTGGGGAAAGTTGGTCACTTTCCTGGCTTGCCTGATCCAATTCTTCACCCTTCGTAGGTCCAGAAAATGCCCAGGGTAATAATATTTGTAGTATGAAAAGAAAATCCAGTCATGCCTCCAGGCTTTGCTTGGGCTTTGTACAACTCTGGACCTGCGATACGGAGAACATGAGGGAATCCAGCCTATATATTAACGCCCACCAATTTTTCTTACCACTATGTGAAGACAAGACTGAGTGATGCATCTGTCGGAGGATGAATGCAGCTCCTACAGCGGCACAACATTCCATTTAACTTCTTAGGGTCACCCATGCTGCTTGCAGTCCCTCGAGGGAAATGTTTGGAAAATAGATTGGAAACTGTGCAGGACTGTGACAACACTGCAGCAGCACAGAAGGGGGTAGCTCAAGGGATAGGGGTGTTTGGGGTGTGAGAAGTTGGCCTGGTATATGATGCTCACTAGTTCTAGTGATCACCTTGTACCATGCAAAGCAACCCTTATGGTGCAGGTTGTAAAGTCAACCTTATAGACAAGCTATCCTAGGGGTAGCATGGACTAAGCAGTCTTAGGCTAAACTCTATAAAGGCATGTGAAGCAAGCTGTTTTACCATATACAATCCCTTGAATACCAAATGAAAGGACACCACACAGATATATATTGAAAATATGTATAGATTTATTTCTACAAATAACCCTGATACTCTTTATGAGCACAGAAGCAAATGCGTTAAAACAAAACACAGTTTAAATATACAAAAGTTGCACAATTATGGATGAGCCCTAGGGGCCACCTAAACCATATACTAAAATAGTGGTATAAGAACCACTATGGGGAAAGTGAAGAGACCTAGGGCCGGGGGAATCGCTGGAGCTGGTCGGGACTAACAGTGAAGAAGTCGGGAAAGGCCCGCGGGACTCGGGTGCAGTGCGGAAAGTGCACGCAATACCAATGCAATGTCAATGGTGCGTAAAAGTTACAAAGTTAGTTATTAAGGAACCTTCCGAGTGACCTAGAAGGATGAAACTTTAGACACAGACACTAGAGGTGTATACCAGTGTGAGAACACCGGCGTTGCTGAGTTACCTCACCCACAGGAAGCGGGTGCACAGGGTCGAAGTAGTGTCGGGTTTCGTCACGCAGGGCGATGGTGCTTGGAGCTGAAGATGCTGCAGGCGGCTCGATGTGAAGAGTTCCGGTGGATCCAAGGGTGGATCTGAAGAGGTGAAGACCTGAAAGCAGAGGGGACAATGTTCAAAGTCACTAGCCAGTGACTACCGTGGAACCAGGAAGGAACCAGGCGATGTTGGGCGCAATCAGGTGATGTTGTGAAGATTGTCTCTGCAGCCACGTGGACACGAAGAGGTCAAGGACGTCCAGGAGTCGGTCACAAGCTGTCCCACGTAGGCTCTCGCTGATGGCGGTGTCAGCAACCTGATTGGAGTAAACAGGCCTTGGCTAAAGCAAGCCACGCAGGAAGTGATTCAAGCTTCTCACTCGGACCAGCAAGGTCAGAGAGGGTGCTCCTTTTTAGGGGAGCAAGGGCCAGTCTGTAGCAACCAGACCAGCAGTGTAGGTTGTCGTTTTTGTCGCCAAGAGCGCGTCGAGTGGCACAGTGCAAAAGGGCCCCACGCAGATCGTGGAGATACTGGGGGGCTGATCTTCAGTGCAAGGGCTGCTCGAGGTTGGGGATTCTCAAACCCCAAAGCACAGCATCGAGGGTGCCTCGGGTGCTGCGCAGTCAGCTTCTCGGGGGTCTTTCAAGAGGTCCGGTCCCACGTCTCTCGGTGCCTCCACGGGTCCCTTCTTTGCAGGGACTGTGGATCGGGCTGTGAGAAGTCTGGGAGTCTGGGTCTTGTCAGGCTCTGGGCTCGGGCTCCGGCAGGAGGCGGCGGCAAAACAGACGTCGAGTTGCTGGATGGTGCCTGTGTTCACAGGGTGGCCACTCCTAGGCCACAAGGGAGATGCTCTTCAGTCTTCTGTGCAGCAGAATGTCGAAGTTCAGTCGTCTTCTTAGTTTCAAGTTGATTCAGGATGATCTGAAGTCTCAGGACACAGCTCCCACTCCTATTCGAATCTGGGGGGCCGGATCACCTACTAGGTCCCTCCTCTGGGTGGAACCAGGAAGGGGGGTGGTTACACCCCCTTTCCTTTGTCCAGTTTCGCGCCAGGACTGGGTCTGGAAGGCCCCAGCACCGGTTTGAACTGGCCTATGCACAGGGACACCTTGTGTGCCCCAGGCATGTCTGATTCTATTCAGCCCTGTCCTACCCAATACACAAAATCCTGTCTGGGGTGGTGCTAGCACCTCCCAAGGCAGGAAACCCTTTGTTCAAGCTGCCCTCACTGGAAGGACTCCCAGCAGCAGGAGGTCAGACTTGTGTCTGCGGTGGCAGCATCCATTTTGTGATGCTGAGGCTCTGTTTAACTTTAACCGGGGTTCAGGTTAGGTACATGTCGTGTCCCTCTAGAAGGGTGGAATGCTACCCCCGTCGCCAGAACTGGCGAGGGGGTAGTATTCCAATTCGTATGACACCTTACTCGACATGTTTTGATAAAGCCAAACCAAAGATAGCATTTAACCGCGAGGATTATAATGCACTTAAGAGTATATGGTATGGCAGTATCATGAAACAGCTAAAGGACATGGTTCCGAAAGCTGCAGACAGGCTCAGCTCATGCCAGAGCACCATCTCACATATTTCCAAGCACTCTGCCTCCAGGATTGATGAGGCCTTCCCTAGGAGTGGCTGATAGGAACATATGTGTCCATTTTGGGTTAGGTATAGGCATACTACACCTAAGTAAGGGGTGCTTACACCCACTTACCCCAGCTGAGTGATCAGCCAGTTGTGTCAAATGTGGAGGCCAGACCAGGGGTGGCACAATACATGCTGCAGCCCCTGGAAGGCCTTGGAAGCACCTATGCCCTGGGTACCTGGGTACACTGTTACAGGGGCCAATAAGGTGATCCAGTTCCAATTTCGTTATGCATCTAAAGTACATGGGTAACAATTTAGAGAGAGAACAGCAGGCTGTAGGTCTGATTAGCAGGCCCACAGCCACATTAAGTCATAAACCAGTGAAGCAAAAAGCAAAAATTTGGGGTGACCATAGGATAGCAGACCCTACTCTCCTACACAACCCCCCCCCCCCCAACGCAGGGACATTAGACTAACCTTGACCAGTTGTGTCTTCATGTTCTAAGTGGAAGTACCTGGAGAGACCATCTGCATTACCATGGTCAGTCCCTGGGCGTTGCTCCACTGTAAAGTCCATCCCCTGTAGGGAAATGGACCACCTGAGCAGTTTGGGGTTTTCACCCTTCATCTGATTAAGCCATAAGAGGGGCTTATGGTCGGTCTGAATCTTGAAGTGAGTGCCAAACAAGTATGGTCTCAACTTCTTCAGGGCCCACACCACAGCAAAGGCCTCCCTCTCAATGGCTGACCAACGTTTCTCTCTGGGGGTCTGCCTTCTGCTAATGAAAGCAATGGGCTGGTCTTGACCATCTACATTAAGTTGTGAAAGCACAGCTCCCACTCCCAACTCAGAAGCATCTGTTTGGACAATAAACTCTCTTGAGTAGTCAGGACTCTTCAGGATAGGTGCAGAGCACATGGCCTTCTTCAGGTCATCAAATGCCTTTTGACAGTATTCTGTCCACTGAACCTTTTTGGGCATCTTCTTGATGTCAGATCCTTAAGAGGAGTCACAATGGACCCATAGTTCTTAACAAACTTCCTGTAGTACCCAGTCAGGCCCAAGAAAGCTCTGACCTGATTCTGGGTAGTTGGAGGAGTCCAGTCCTTTATGGTCTGAATCTTACTCTCCAGTGGTTGAACTTGGCCTCCACCCACAAGGTGGATCAAGTATATAACCTTACTCTGCCCTATCTGGCACTTGGTTGCCTTGATAGTGAGGCCTGCCGTTTGCAGAGCCTCTAGCACTTCCTTCAGGTGGACCAGGTTATCCTCCCAGGTGGAGCTAAAGACAGCAATATCGTCCAGATATGCTGCACAAAAGTCATCCAACCCAGTAATGACTTGATTCACCAACATTTGGAAGGTGGCAGGGGCATTTTTCAAACCAAAGGGCATCACCACAAACTGATAATGTCCACTGGGGGTAGAAAATGCTGTTTTGGCTTTAGACTCCTCAGCTAACCTGATTTGCCAGTAGCCAGCTGTCAAGTCAAATGTGCTCAAATACTTGGCAGAAGCCAATTTGTCTATGAGCTCATCTGCCCTTGGAATTGGGTGTGCATCTGTCCTGGTGACAGCATTGAGTCCTCTGTAATCCACACAGAACCTCATCTCTCTCTTTCCATCTTTGGTGTGAGGTTTGGGGACCAGAACCACTGGGCTAGCCCAAGGGCTCTCCGAAGGCTCAATGACACCTAATTCCAGCATCTTTTGCACCTCAGCCTTGATACAGTCTCTGACATGGTCAGGCTGCCTGTAAATTTTGTTCTTTACAGGAAGACTATCACCAGTGTCCACCACATGGGTACACCAGTTAGTCTGACTGGGTGTCAGGGAGAACATATGTCGATATGACTGCAAAACCTGTCTACAGTCATGTTGCTGATGTTCAGTGAGGCTGCCATCTAAGGCCACACCATCAACTGAGCCATCTTCAGGATTCTGAGTCAGCAGGTCTGGGAGAGGGTCACTCTCTTCCTCCTGCCCCTCATCTGTAGCCATGAGCAAGCCCATGTCTCTCCTGTCAACATATGCTTTCAGCCTGTTAACATGGAGCACCCTGTGGGGGCTCCTGGGAGTTCCAAGGTCCACCAAGTAGGTAACCTCTCCCTTTTTCTCAAGGATTGTATGGGGTCCAGACCATTTGTCATGGAGTGCTGCTGGGGCCAATGGCTCCAACACCCATACCTTCTGTCCAGGCTGGTACTCAGTCAGGACAGCCTTTTGGTCATGCCAGGCTTTCTGTAATTCCTGGCTAGCCTCAAGGTTTTTGGATGCCTTCTCCATATACTCAGCCATCCTGGAGCGGAGACCAAGTACATAGTCCACTATGTCTTGATTGGGCTTTTTGAGAGGTAACTCCCAACCTTCCCTCACCAGACATAGGGGTCCTCTTACAGGGTGCCCAAACAACAATTCAAAGGGACTGAAGCCAACCCCCTTTTGTGGGACCTCTCTGTAAGCAAACAGAAGGCAGGGCAGAAGGATATCCCATCTTCGCCTGAGCTTTTCAGGTAATCCTTTGATCATGCCCTTTAGGGTCTTGTTAAATCTTTCAACAAGCCCATTGCACTGTGGATGATAGGGAGTGGTGAACTTGTAGTCGACACCACATTCCTTCCACATAGCTGTCAAGTATCCTGACATGAAGTTTGCACCTCTATCAGATACTACCTCCTTAGGAAACCCACTCTGGAGAAAACTCCAAGTAAGGCCCTGGCCACAACAGGAGCTGTTGTGGTCCTAATTGGGATTGCCTCTGGGTACCTGGTGGCATGGTCCACCACCACCAGTATGAATCTGTGCCCAGATGCTGTAGGGGGATCCATTGGTCCAACAATGTCAATCCCTACCCTTTCAAAGGCCCCCCCCACCACAGGTAGTGGTAGGGGGGCCTTTGTGGTACCACCTGCTTTGCCACTTGCTTGGCAGGTTACACAGGAGCGACAAAACTCCTTTGTATCTTCTGACATGTGAGGCCAGTGAAAGTGACAGACAAGTCTGTCCCATGTTTTGTTCTGGCCTAGGTGTCCTGCTAAGGGAATATCGTGTGCCAAGGTAAGTAGGAAGCCCCTAAATTGCAGAGGTATGACCAACCTCCTGGTTGTGCCAGGCTTGGGGTCTCTACCCTCTGAATAAAGGAGCCCATCATCCCAATAAACCTTATGGGTACCTTGAGCATTCCCAGCAGCCTCAGCAGCAGCCTGCTGTCTGAGGGGTTCAAGAGAAGGACAGGATAACTGAGCCTGCCCCAAGTCGGCCCTAGAAGGTCCCCCTGTCCCCAGAAACTCAACCTGATCAGGTTCAAGCTCTATAGGGACAGTTCCTTCAGGGGTCTCAGAATCATCTTCCTGTGAAGACTGATCCTCACTTGTAGGCATTTGGGAAGGCACAGCCTTTACCCTCCTGTTCCTTGTCTTGGGAGGTACTTGGTCCATTGTTCCAGGATCCAAGACCTGAGGTTCCGAGAGGCACTTTTTGGCCTGTGACCTGGTCACAGCAAGGACATGTGATGATATCCCTAACATCTCTGCATGAGTCCTGTACTCAACTTCTTACCATAGAGAGCTCTCCAGGTCATTGCCCAACAAACATTCTACTGGGAGATCAGCACTAACCACAACTCTTTTTAGGCCAGTTACCCCTCCTCAGGAAAAGTTAACAATTGCCACACTATGTATAGTAGTGACATTGCTGGCATTGGTCACCAGGTAATTATCACCTGGTATGTACTGTCCAGGGTCCACAAAGCTAGGTGTCACCATAGTGACACTGGCACATGTGTCCCTGTATGCTTGAGCCACTTTTTCATTGATTAGAGGTGTCTGTCTGTACTTGCCCAAGTTATTGGGACTGACAGTAGCGGAAAAATCAATCTCCCCATCACAAATCAGAACAGCCTGTGTAGGAGTTCTGACTAGGCCAGAATCTCCATCAGTTCCCAAGGTGATACCCACTACCCCCTTAGTCTGTGGACCAACACTGCCAACTGTACTAGTGGGTGCAGGTGCCTTAGGGGCTGCAGTGTTGGGGGCTCCACCCTTTTTACAATCACTTGTCCAGTGAGTGATGTTTTTGCAAAAGCTACACCAGGGTTTTCTTTGACCTTCTTTCTTCTTCTTCTTGGAAGTTTGGGACCCACCCTCAGTATTAGTTTGGGGCCCTGTTGAAGACTTCTGGTCTTTAGCTTTCTGCTCCCCACCCTTCTGGTCTGTTTTCTTCTGGTCACCACCCTGGTTCTGGTTCTGGTTCTTTTGCTTAACTCTGGTTCTAACCCATTTGTCTGCCCTCTTTCCCAATTCTTGGGGAGAGGTTAGATCTGAGTCAACCAAATGTTGATGCAACTGCTGGTTCTGACAGTTATTTAAAATCTGTTCTCTCATAAGCAAATTGTACAATCCTTCATAGTCTGTAACCTTACTTCCCAGCAACCAGCCCTCCAGAGCCTTAGTGGCACATTCAAGAAATTCAGACCAGTCCTGAGTCTGTGTCTTCTGGGTATCTCTGAACATTAACCTGTACTGTTCAGTGGTTAAGCCTAACCCATCAATCAGAGCACTCTTCAGGACCAGGTAGTTTCTATAATCCCCATCACTAACTGTGAGGAGTCTGTCTCGGCCTCTACCTTCAAAGGAGAGCCACAAGATTGCTGCCCACTGCTCCTGGGGGACCTGCTGTACTTTGCAGGCTCTCTCAAGTGCAGTCATCCATTTGTGGATATCATCCCCAACTTTGTAGGGGGGCACAATCTTACTCAGGTTTCTATTGTCATAGGACCTGTCTTTATCCTTAGGGATAGTGCTGCCACCAGTGGATCCTAATCCACTCTCTCTAGGCTGTCTTGCTCTAGCAAGTTTCTCTTTGGCCAGGGCAACTTCTAATTCTTGCTTCTGGATCCTAAGTTCAGCCTCTCTCATTTTGGCCTCATGTTCCCTTCTCTGAGGGCTAGTCAGCTCCCTTCTGGAGTTGCCATGAGAACCTCTAGAAACATGGGAAGTATTGGATTCACCTGAGTGATTCCTCCTCCTCCTATGCTCCTGGTTAAGTCCATTTGGGGGTCTGAAGGGGTTGGACCCACCTTCAGTCCCGAATAAGCTTAAGTTAGCCTGGTTAAGCCTGCTGACTAACACCTGGCTATTTCTCTCATCATCAGACCCACTTTCTTCCTCCTCCTCCTCTTCTTCCTCATCCTCTGGCTGAGTATCTCCAGTGATATGGTCTTCCTCATCTATGTGGATAACAGGGGCAGGGGCATCAGTGTTTTCTTCTTCAGAAGGAGAACCTCCATCACCAGTCCCTGAGGAGCCTGGTTTAGAGTTCTTTAGAGCGTCAGACTGGGCTAAAAGCTCTCTGAGGTGTCCTGCTGTAGGAGTAGGACCTGTTTTGATTCCTCTCATGGAACACAGTTGCCTCAGTCCCTTAAAAGGAAAGATAGCAAATTTGGATGGTGCCCTTGGAGGGTCACTCTCAACAGAGATGGGTCCAGTGGATCCCTCTGCTCCAGACATTGCTCTAGTGTGGTGGATGTGTTGCAATCTACCTACACTTGTGTTTTCCTACAAAATCTATCTAGTAGTTGTAGTCAGGGTGTGCTACTCCCTGTCCTCTACAACAACTAAGTTCAGTAGAACTTAAGTATACTAGTCTTGTTTTAGTGTACCTATCAGGTACCTGTATGATCTTTCAAATGATACTTTCAAAGATTGTAATGGTAAAACAACAGCAAGCTCAAATCCCAATCCGCTGCTCACCAATGTGAGAAGTTGGCCTGGTATATGATGCTCACTAGTTCTAGTGATCACCTTGTACCATGCCAAGCAACCCTTATGGTGCAGGTTGAAAAGTCAACCTTATAGACAAGCTATCCTAGGGGTAGCATGGACTAAGCAGTCTTAGGCTAAACTCTGTAAAGGCATGTGAAGCAAGCTGTTTTACCATATACAATCCCTTGAATACCAAATGAAAGGACACCACACAGATATATATTGAAAATATATATAGATTTATTTCTACAAATAACCCTGATACTCTTTATGAGCACAGAAGCAAATGCGTTAAAACAAAACACAGTTTAAATATACAAAAGTTGCACAATTATGGATGAGCCCTAGGGGCCACCTAAACCATATACTAAAATAGTGGTATAAGAACCACTATGGGGAAAGTGAAGAGGCCTAGGGCCGGGGGAATCGCTGGAGCTGGTCGGGACTAACAGTGAAGAAGTCGGGAAAGGCCCGCGGGACTCGGGTGCAGTGCGGAAAGTGCACGCAATACCAATGCAATGTCAATGGTGCGTAAAAGTTACAAAGTTAGTTATTAAGGAACCTTCCGAGTGACCTAGAAGGATGAAACTTTAGACACAGACACTAGAGGTGTATACCAGTGTGGGAACACCGGCGTTGCTGAGTTACCTCACCCACAGGAAGCGGGTGCACAGGGTCGAAGTAGTGTCGGGTTTCGTCACGCAGGTCGATGGTGCTTGGAGCTGAAGATGCTGCAGGCGGCTCGATGTGAAGAGTTCCGGTGGATCCAAGGGTGGATCTGAAGAGGTGAAGACCTGAAAGCAGAGGGGACAATGTTCAAAGTCACTAGCCAGTGACTACCGTGGAACCAGGAAGGAACCAGGCGATGTCGGGCGCAATCAGGTGATGTCGTGAAGATTATCTCTGCAGCCACGTGGACACGAAGAGGTCAAGGACGTCCAGGAGTCGGTCACAAGCTGTCCCCCATAGGCTCTCGCTGATGGCGGTGTCGGCAACCTGATTGGAGCAAACAGGCCTTGGCTAAAGCAAGCCACGCAGGAAACGATTCAAGCTTCTCACTCGGACCAGCAAGGTCAGAGAGGGTGCTCCTTTTTAGGGGAGCAAGGGCCAGTTTGGAGCAACCAGACCAGCAGTGTAGTTTGTCGTTTTCGTCGCCAAGATGGCCGCTAGCCACGTGATAAGTGGCCGGGATGGCGCGTCGAGTGGCACAGTGCAAAAGGGCCCCACGCAGATCGTGGAGATGCTGGGGGGCTGATCTTTGGTGCAAGGGCTGCTCGAGGTTGGGGCTTCTCAAACCCCAAAGCACAGCATCGAGGGTGCCTCGGGTGCTGAGCAGTCAGCTTCTCGGGGGTCTTTCAAGAGGTCTGGTCCCACGTCTCTCGGTGCCTCCACGGGTCCCTTCTTTGCAGGGACTGTGGATCGAGCTGCAAGAAATCTGGGAGTCTGGGTCTTGTCAGGCTCTGGGCTCGGGCTCCGGCGGGAGGCGGCGGCAAAGCAGACATCGAGTTGCTGGATGTTGCCTGTGTTCACAGGGTGGCCACTCCTAGGCCACAAGGGTGATGCTCTTCAGTCTTCTGTGCAGCAGAATGTCGAAGTCCAGTCGTCTTCTTAGTTTCAAGTTGATTCAGGATGATCTGAAGTCTCAGGACACAGCTCCCACTCTTATTCGAATCTGGGGGACCGGATCACCTACTAGGTCCCTCCTCTGGGTGGAACCAGGAAGGGGGGTGGTTACACCCCCTTTCCTTTGTCCAGTTTCGCGCCAGGACTGGGGCTGGAAGGCCCCAGCACCGGTTTGAACTGGCCTATGCACAGGGACACCTTGTGTGCCCCAGGCATGTCTGATTCTATTCAGCCCTGTCCTACCCAGTACACAAAATCCTGTCTGGGGTGGTGCTAGCACCTCCCAAGGCAGGAAACCCTTTGTCCAAGCTGCCCTCGCTGGAAGGACTCCCAGCAGCAGGAGGTCAGACTTGTGTCTGTGGTGGCAGCATCCATTTTGTGATGCTGAGGCTCTGTTTAACTTTAACCGGGGTTCAGGTTAGGTACATGTCGTGTCCCTCTAGAAGGGTGGAATGCTACCCCCGTCACCAGAACTGGCGAGGGGGTAGTATTCCAATTCGTATGACACCTTACTCGACATGTTTTGATAAAGCCAAACCAAAGATAGCATTTAACCGCGAGGATTATAATGCACTTAAGAGTATATGGTATGGCAGTATCATGAAACAGCTAAAGGACATGGTTCAGAAAGCTGCAGACAGGCTCAGCTCATGCCAGAGCACCATCTCACATATTTCCAAGCACTCTGCCTCCAGGATTGATGAGGCCTTCCCTAGGAGTGGCTGATAGGAACATATGTGTCCATTTTGGGTTAGGTATAGGCATACTACACCTAAGTAAGGGGTGCTTACACACACTTACCCCAGCTGAGTGATCAGCCAGTTGTGTCAAATGTGGAGGCCAGACCAGGGGTGGCACAATACATGCTGCAGCCCCTGGAAGGCCTTGGAAGCACCTATGCCCTGGGTACCTGGGTACACTGTTACAGGGGCCAATAAGGTGAACCAGTCCAAATTTCGTTATGCATCTAAAGTACATGGGTAACAATTTAGAGAGAGAACAGCAGGCTGTGGGTCTGATTAGCAGGCCCACAGCCACATTAAGTCATAAACCAGTGAAGCAAAAAGCAAAAATTTGGGGTGACCATAGGATAGCAGACCCTACTCTCCTACATGGGGTGTGACACCCCACAAATAAATGCATTCTTGGCTTGGTAGTTGGGTCTGGCTACCCTGAGTTGAGCTACCTCTGTGTCAGTTCTTCTTGTCATGAGCCAAGAATCAAAGACAAAACAGCGATCTTTTAAGTAAGCGCGAGAGAGAGAAAGAGAGACAGAGATACCTATGTGGTGGCTTAATTTCAAAATGTTAAACCAGATAGCCTGCAGTGAATAACGACTTACCTGCTTGTCCAAATTGTGTGATTCTTGGCAAATATTTTTCTTTATTTTCACATATGAGCTCACTTTTAAATATTTGAAGTCAGGTTGTGCTCTGAATAAGTACCTTTTATGTTTGATTTAATAGAATATAATGTAGCTCCATCTATAATACAAATCTAGGCCACGTCAAGTAGTTAATAATTTTAAGAGCAATCACTTTTAATTAATGTCGGTATATGTAGTGATACAATCTGATGTTCTAAGATGAACCACTTCCGCATTTTAAAGTAACACACTATTTTTAATTTTGAAGAGATTGCGTCATATTTTTACATTATTACTGTTGCATGATATGCATGCCCAAACTCAAATGTTTGACTCAGCTTGTGCAAGAGCCCCGGCTAAGCTCAAGTTTGGCTCTCCCTGTTTATCTGTCTGAGCGCCTTCCTTCATTTGTGACTCTGGCTTAGTACATGGGGCCGTCATTCAGAATGAGACCAGTCCACGGCCACCCTCACTAAGCTCACAACTGGAATTCTGCCTAAAAGAACCAAAAGGGGAATCAAGAAAGTCAAATGCGGTTTCCTTGTTGCTTATGGCCCAGGAAGTGCTATGTAGTGCGACTTTCCTTACATGGTTTTGCAGAATGAGATTATTGGACAGCAGCAGGTCCTGAAAACATACCACTTGCTGCCGGCCAAGTGAGCCTCATATATTCATGATACAAAGATAACATAACCACTTTTGTTGATAGCTGGTGTCTAGTAATGGCTTCCCATTTTCAGATACATTTAACTTTAACAGTTTGTTACTGAACACGCACACATTGTGTTATCAGTACACAAGGGTGACTCCTGAAGTGTCAAGCACCACGTCTGTAACATTGCACCACATTATTCTACCATGAAGCCAAACCACACTACCACAGCACCACATGACTATGCTGCATCACTGCATCTCACTGGCATTGCACCACATCATACTATCATAATAACAAACTATTCTACCATAACAACACCTCACTCAACCATGCTCTACATCACCACTCTATGCCACCACATCATTCAAACATAATGCCACATAAAACTACCACATCATACCAGCATGCTAGCGACCACCTCACACTAACAGGCCATCAAGGGACAGCAAAGAAAGGTAAAGGATTGAAGTACAGTTAAAAGGGAAAATAGGTCCACCTACAAACAGCTTTTAGCCATCAGTTGTCACAGCTTATTGTAGACAACACCAATGTTTATAGAGGTTTCTGGGCCAGCCCATTGCTAAGCATTGCGTGGCATCCTGGTCTATCTTGTTAATTTGTTTCTTATTCAATGGCATTCCTTTATCTTCATCTGTTTGTCCCTCCCCTGGAGCATAGCTTTTTTACTGTTCTATAGACTGGATATGTATACTTCAGCTGTTCAAATTAGGAGAATAACTTTGTTTTAACTTTTAGCACTATGTGGAAGTGCCTGCGTTTTCTTGCTCACTCCTCCTCTTCTCTGTGTGCTGCTTCCAGTGGTCAAAGTAGGGGGGGGGGGGGAATAGGGCACTGTGGGCGGAGGATCAGAGGGCAAGAATAACCTGAGGATTGGGTATGTGGGCAGAGTCAGAGATGTGGCCAGAAAGAGAAAAAACATCCCAATTGTTCGTATTTGTTTGGTATTTCACTGACCAGTTACAGCTTATTACACTATTTAATTCAACCAAAGGATACACATGTTTATTTTAAGGTTTATTATGAGTTAATGAATTTAAAATACATTCACAAAGTGGGATACGTTTCCAATCACAGAAAGTCCCAAATATGCTTAAAAGTGGAATTACTAGAAATTTGTCTCTGAGCCACGCAGTTTCTGTCATCAGCACTTTTCCCTATTTCCACAAGAGAAGTTCAACATGAATGCAAAATATCCACTTTTTTTACACATAATTATGGCTTTTACATATTTGCCACATAATACATCATCTGCTGCATCATCTAACAATTTTAACAAACAAATTATTTTTAGTTCAAACAGATGAAAAGTTACCAAAAAAATGTGACATGCTGCTGCGAAGCAGGGTACCCTGTGCAAAGGTTGACTGGTCACCTTTCTCACTGCTGCATTTGTAGGTTACACTGGTACTACTGAGGCAAATTCTTTGTGTTAGAATGTGTAAAATGTCAAAATAGTAAAGTATCAGAAAATGTACCGCATTACACTGCAGCCTTTTTTTGCTGCATAATTTTTTCAACAATACAACATAATGTTGTCCTCCATTGCTGCATAATTCCAGTGGCCCCAAAGCAGACAGCACATGTTAAAAGTGCTTGGGCATGAAGCAGAGAGACCGTGAAGTTTGCTAACTTAGTTTAGTGTGCATGCAAATCTTGCATTGCAAATCTTTGGAGAGTTGCACTACTACTGCTGAAACAAGGCAAATGGAGGTACCAATCGATGAGGCGGACTGGCCTTAAGGGTCCTGTGACCTCAGTGACAGAGTCATTGTTGCTCTAGGGTGTGCTGCTTTGTGGGCCTGCCTGCAAGACTGGAGCTGAACTTCAGTATGGATTGTGGGGGACAGGCCTTCAAGGTTAATGCACACTTGACACCACCAGGGTCCACCTGCTGGTGCTAAGACACCAAGGCTTCTAAGGCCTAGCGGGGTCTTCTAAGGTCTAGTATGGGAATGAGCTCCCTCAGGGCAATGGTCTGGTGGACTGGTCATGAAGGCTGAGCCTGATTCCCCAGGTCCAAATTCGGCATCTCTTGCGAATAGTGCCACATCCACTTTTCCCCATGAACGCCTTACTGCCCCACAGAGAGAAACTCAGCCCGGCCTTCTGCCACAACCAAATTGTGACCCCCTATAAACACCTGGATGTGACTCAATTCACATTATGTACTAGACAAGAGTAATATGCTGTCAGGAAAAGAAAGTAACAACATCCTGGAAAAAGAAAACTCTCATAGGGAATGCAAGATTAAGTAAAGTATGTGAAATGTATGCAGGAACAATATGGTTACCATAAAGCTTTTACACTCATTCAGAAATCAATGAGTGTTTTTGCCTGAAAAGTTAACGACATCACTACAGGGCCCGGAAGGGATCTGTATTAATGTCCATTGTTTATATCCTTACAAAACGTAAGCAGTTTGGTGTAAAAAGCCCACATCTGTGAACACAGAGCCGCAGTACCCATTTTATAAACTAAAATAAGGAAAGCAGCTGATAAGGATTACATTAAACGTCTTCCACTCCACACATCAACCAGGTATTGCAGTACATCCAGGAATGGTGCACTTCCCCATCCGGGGAAAACAATGCTGTTCGAAAACGAGAAAAGGAAAGTAGAGCTTCACTGGCAAACTCTGTAAAGTGGCACTAATGGGTTTGGGTGTGAATAAAACCAATCTGACCACTTAGCAGGCACTCTGTCTTGCTTTATTTAGTTATTTATCTATTTTACATATTTTTAACTTTTTTTTCTCTTTGCCCCGAGGCTGCACTTTGGAATAGAAAAATGTCAGAAAAAGGTTACATTTCTGGCAAAAGTGTTACTTCTAAGTTGGATCCATTTCACAGGAGAACGAATAAAGGAAAGGAGAGGAAAGAGAGAGTAAGAGCCGTTTCTTGTAGTCATGGTTTTCAGTAAGTGAGGAGGAGTGAGACAGGCAGAAAAAGAGGGAATAAGATAAAGAAATAGAGAGAGGGCGTGGGGGCAGCTATCAGTGGCAGAGCAAGAGAAGTGAACACTGTCCTAGTCTTCTCTGGGCATGAAGGAAAAGACGGAGTCCTTTTCCTTCTCTGCCCTCCCCACCTGGCCCCAAATGGCCACAAACGTCTGAGCCTTATCTGTAGGCCTTGGCTATTTCTGCCGTACCGGGACACATTTTTTAAATAAAGTAGGGGAACAGAATCTATTAAGTTAAAAAAATTGGGGCACGCTGTACCCTGCCGATCCTGCCCACTTCGACTACTGGCTGTTTACCCCTTCACTCCCCCCCCCTCAAATCCAGGGCTTTTTGTGTTGCTCTCACACCCCATTTCCTTTGTTGGTACCCTCACTTGTCGCCGCTCCCCTTGATTTTTACTTCGGAACGCTCCCCCTTCTGTTGCTCCCCTTCCCTCTCTGTTCGCCTTTGCTTGTCAGTGGCATTTAAATGCTCCCGCCTTTCCCTGCTCCACTGTTGCTCTGCCTCGCCTGCCTAGCAAATGTTTGTATTTACATTTATTAAAGAGGTAAAGGATCCCAGTAGTTACAATTGATAATGACCCGCTCCTTTCGGTAAACAGACTTTCACACATTATTTTTAAAAATGTCCTGTTCCAAGATGGGCATCCACCATCTTGTGCACACAAACGTCAACACACTGGGTGTGGATAGCATCATGCTGCATATGTGTTCGTGTTTGATCGATCATTCATGCACGTTACATCATCGCGCGACTGAGATATTTGGCTTTGCGAATGCTTTATTAGTTCTCGAATTTCTTGTTTTTGTGTAGTGGGGATTGTTCTTCCAGACACTCAACTAGGATGATGGAAAAATGTACATAGAGTAGTGATGCAAACAGCAGCGGTCAGCAGTAGGAGTTCCTGCAGGGCAGTGACGTGGGGAGGGGGAGGGGCAGGGTGGGGGGTACTAATGTATGGATTACGGAGTTTAACAGGTAAGTAAACATATAAATAAATAAAACAAATTTCGTTGCGCTCACTGCATCGCATTTGGTGATGCAGTGTGAGCAACGAAATTCGTTTTATTTATTTATATGTTTACTTACCTATTAAACTCCGTAATCCATACATTACTACCCCCACCGTGCCCCTCGCCCTCCCCACGTCACCGCCCTGCAGGAACTCCTACTGCCGACCGCGGCTGGATGCAAAGTTGACCATGCTGAAGCTTTCAAATCCTGATAATAAAACATGGACTTTGTTTCCGGATAGTGAGTGTGTTCGTGCGCGCTCTTTTGATTCATTTGCATAATTTATTGGAAACAAAATTGCTAAATGTAAACCACAGGAAGGCTTTCGAGTCCCCTCGGAACTGGTTACTGCAGCTCTTTAACCTGACCCGTATTTTGGTAATGGTCATGAGCCCACTACAGTCACCTGTGAAGGGTGTTTGAGTGATTGTAAAAGCCTCCAAAAGGCTAAGAAAGTGCAGCAGGAAATGTGAGCTGCCACAGCTCTCCCATTATATGTTTACATGTTTAGGAACATAGCTGAGACTTTCATCACTTCTCCTTTAGAATGTGTTTCTCTAAACCAGGGTAAGACCAGTTAGGTCCATTCGAATGGGCGCACGTTACAAGTCTCTAGGCGCGAACTCAACCCGAAAGTATAGGAGCGCTTTACATGAGCACCAGTTACGTTACACATGGACGCATTCATTTTTGGTAGGCACTTGGGGTGGCAGATTTACAATAACTGGTGCATCCCTGCATATTAGCAGAGACACACCAGTTATTTTGCGTGACGGAAAAATAGCCTTGTGCCACCATGGATGAGGCGCACCGTGGCTCAAGGATAGACAGATGCATGACGCATCTTATATCGGAAAGGCAGCGCATTGCTGGAGTTGTGTCGTAAGCATGATGCAACTCCATCAGTGGTTAGGAATGTCTATTCCTAACATGCTGCATCACTCCTTACACCTGCTTCAAGCAGGCACAAAGTTTTGACACAGTGGTGTCGTAAAAGAGACTCAGTGAAATCTTCTAGATTTCACTGCGTCACTTTTACGAGGCTTCCTTGCAACGGAACGCTGACCCTACATACATTATACTTGAGGCAGGTATAATGTAGCGCAGGGCTTTACAACGTAACGCATCCCCCTAGATGCGTCACGTTGTGAATATGTCACACAGGGGCGGATTGTTTACGACGCAGCTGCGTCACAGAAGTGATGCAACAGTGTTGTAAAGATGTCGTAAGGGGCTTGTAAATCTGCCCCTGGGAGGCTTATGTTATTTGCCCAGAATCACAGGATGCTGAACCAACGGCGAGGCTTGAACCCGGTTCCCCAGCTGCCAAGTTGACAACTCTAGCCATAAGGCTACATGCACTGAGCACAACAAAATCTTGCCTCAGTTGCAGGGCAGAAGTTGGGGTACACAGTGGTGGACTGCCTCCACCCACTATTTTTACAAGGTGAACGCCATCCACCCTGCCAAGAATTTGGTCCCCACAGAATAATGTGCTGAACTCATCCCGGTGTAATTTCCAAACACCGGGACACTTTCAGCAGCACCTGCTCGTTGTCTGCTTTTCATCTGCAACAAGCAACAACGTGCAGGTGGGGACAGGCGTTCTTATTTAAGACTCCTGCTGGGCCCATAACTAAGGCAGAATTTGAGGGGCCGATTTTGGAAAAAGGGGGTGGTGATGGACAGAGTTTCTGAATGATGCAGAATACTCTTACCAAGTCAAGAGATCATGGTTTTAATCCATCACCTGTTTTTTTAGCTCATTGCACCATCCCAGCTCAGAACCTGGCTATATGCAAATTAGTCTGTTCCTGTCCCAGTGCATGATGGGAACAGGGCAAACCAAACTACCAAGCCAATTCTTATAACGGGAAGGAGACAAGCTTCCGGGGACCGGTTTCTGGCATCACAGCCTTCGTCGGCCCGGCTTGCTTGAATCCTGATGGTGCAATGAGCAAGGGACTCACGTCTGACTATACCCTCCCACACATAGTGTGGATAAAATCGATTTTGGAAAAAGGGGGTGGTGATGGACAGAGTTTCTGAATGATGCAGAATACTCTTACCAAGTCAAGAGATCATGGTTTTAATCCATCACCTGTTTTTTTAGCTCATTGCATCATCCCAGCTCAGAACCTGGCTATATGCATATTAGTCTGTTCCTGTCCCAGTGCATGATGGGAACAGGGCAAACCAAACTACCAAGCCAATTCTTATACTGGGAAGGAGACAAGCTTCCGGGGACCGGTTTCTGGCATCACAGCCTTCGTCGGCCCGGCTTGCTTGAATCCTGATGGTGCAATGAGCAAGGGACTCACGTCTGAGTATACCCTCCCACACTTAGGGCCTCATTATGATTGCGGATAATCCGCATACTCCGGGCCGGCGGAAGCCACCGCCGGCCCGGAGTATGCGGATTATCCACCGCAGTGACATAGAAGACCCACCGCCAGATCAGGATGGCGGTGGGAGTGCGGTTGGACCAGCGGCGGACGGCAGGTCCGTCCGCCGCTGATCCGCGGTGTGAGGTGGGCAATTTGGTGACGGTGTCTGCAAGACACTGTCAGCCAAATTAGGAATTGCACAAACACATGCTTTTCCGCGGCGGCTTTTCGGCCGTGGAAAAGCATGTGGACTTTGGCTTTTGGGGGCCCGTTGCGGGCCCCCAGGGTGTCGGGGGGGTGGGGGGTGCACATGGGGGGTACCTATGGTACCCCCCAACATTTACATGCTCAAATCGGCAGGCACCGCGCGGTGCCTGCCGCTTTGTGCATGTAAATGTAAACATGCAGTTTTAACATTGCGGCGGGTGCTGCTTCAAGCAGCACCCGCCGCAATGTTAAAACATACAGGATGTGACCGCCAGGGTGGCGGTCACATCCTAATTTGCACGGAGGGACCGCCGCTGCCCCTGCGGACGGTCCCTCCACCTCTGGGGTGGCGGACGGACTCAAGTCCGTCCACCATCCTAATCGGCCCCTTAGTGTGGATAAAATCGATTTTGGAAAAAGGGGGTGGTGATGGACAGAGTTTCTGAATGATGCAGAATACTCTTACCAAGTCAAGAGATCATGGTTTTAATCCATCACCTGTTTTTTAGCTCATTGCACCATCCCAGCTCAGAACCTGGCTATATGCAAATTAGTCTGTTCCTGTCCCAGTGCATGATGGGAACAGGGCAAACCAAACTACCAAGCCAATTCTTATACTGGGAAGGAGACAAGCTTCCGGGGACCGGTTTCTGGCATCACAGCCTTCGTCGGCCCGGCTTGCTTGAATCCTGATGGTGCAATGAGCAAGGGACTCACGTCTGAGTATACCCTCCCACACATAGTGTGGATAAAATCGATTTTGGAAAAAGGGGGTGGTGATGGACAGAGTTTCTGAATGATGCCGAATACTCTTACCAAGTCAAGAGTCATGGTTTTAATCCATCACCTGGTTTTTAGCTCATTGCACCATCCCAGCTCAGAACCTGGCTATATGCAAATTAGTCTGTTCCTGTCCCAGTGCATGATGGGAACAGGGCAAACCAAACTACCAAGCCAATTCTTATACTGGGAAGGAGACAAGCTTCCGGGGACCGGTTTCTGGCATCACAGCCTTCGTCGGCCCGGCTTTCTTGAATCCTGATGGTGCAATGAGCAAGGGACTCACGTCTGAGTATACCCTCCCACACTTAGGGCCTCATTATGATTGCGGATAATCCGCATACTCCGGGCCGGCGGAAGCCACCGCCGGCCCGGAGTATTCGGATTATCCACCGCAGTGACATAGAAGACCCACCGCCAGATCAGGATGGCGGTGGGAGTGCGGTTGGACCAGCGGCGGACGGCAGGTCCGTCCGCCGCTGATCCGCGGTGTGAGGAGGGCAATTTGGTGACGGTGTCTGCAAGACACTGTCAGCCAAATTAGGAATTGCACAAACACATGCTTTTCCGCGGCGGCTTTTCGGCCGTGGAAAAGCATGTGGACTTTGGCTTTTGGGGGCCCGTTGCGGGCCCCCAGGGTGTCGGGGGGTGGGGGGTGCACATGGGGGGTACCTATGGTACCCCCCAACATTTACATGCTCAAATCGGCAGGCACCGCGCGGTGCCTGCCGCTTTGTGCATGTAAATGTAAACATGCAGTTTTAACATTGCGGCGGGTGCTGCTTCAAGCAGCACCCGCCGCAATGTTAAAACATACAGGATGTGACCGCCAGGGTGGCGGTCACATCCTAATTTGCACGGAGGGACCGCCGCTGCCCCTGCGGACGGTCCCTCCACCTCTGGGGTGGCGGACGGACTCAAGTCCGTCCGCCATCCTAATCGGCCCCTTAGTGTGGATAAAATCGATTTTGGAAAAAGGGGGTGGTGATGGACAGAGTTTCTGAATGATGCAGAATACTCTTACCAAGTCAAGAGATCATGGTTTTAATCCATCACCTGTTTTTTAGCTCATTGCACCATCCCAGCTCAGAACCTGGCTATATGCAAATTAGTCTGTTCCTGTCCCAGTGCATGATGGGAACAGGGCAAACCAAACTACCAAGCCAATTCTTATACTGGGAAGGAGACAAGCTTCCGGGGACCAGTTTCTGGCATCACAGCCTTCGTCGGCCCGGCTTGCTTGAATCCTGATGGTGCAATGAGCAAGGGACTCACGTCTGAGTATACCCTCCCACACATAGTGTGGATAAAATCGATTTTGGAAAAAGGGGGTGGTGATGGACAGAGTTTCTGAATGATGCAGAATACTCTTACCAAGTCAAGAGATCATGGTTTTAATCCATCATCTGTTTTTTAGCTCATTGCACCATCCCAGCTCAGAACCTGGCTATATGCAAATTAGTCTGTTCCTGTCCCAGTGCATGATGGGAACAGGGCAAACCAAACTAACAAGCCAATTCTTATACTGGGAAGGAGACAAGCTTCCGGGGACCGGTTTCTGGCATCACAGCCTTCGTCGGCCCGGCTTGCTTGAATCCTGATGGTGCAATGAGCAAGGGACTCACGTCTGAGTATACCCTCCCACACATAGTGTGGATAAAATCGATTTTGGAAAAAGGGGGTGGTGATGGACAGAGTTTCTGAATGATGCAGAATACTCTTACCAAGTCAAGAGATCATGGTTTTAATCAATCACCTGTTTTTTAGCTCATTGCACCATCCCAGCTCAGAACCTGGCTATATGCAAATTAGACTGTTCCTGTCCCAGTGCATGATGGGAACAGGGCAAACCAAACTACCAAGCCAATTCTTATACTGGGAAGGAGACAAGCTTCCGGGGGCCGGTTTCTGGCATCACAGCCTTCGTCGGCCCGGTTTGCTTGAATCCTGATGGTGCAATGAGCAAGGGACTCACGTCTGAGTATACCCTCCCACACATAGTGTGGATAAAATCGATTTTGGAAAAAGGGGGGGAATTTGAGGGGCCATCAGGCCTCCTTTTGTTCCAGTCTCTTGGCTGGGAGCAGTCAGGAGCATCACACCTGATGCAAATGAAGCGGAGGGGAAACAAAGGCTCACACCTTGTTAGCACTTCACACATACTTAAGAGAGGCAGCTTTTCACTTTGTTCTTTCCCTGTTTACCAGATATGCATGTATTGTCAGAATGTACGATGTGTTGGTCTTTCCCAGTAATTACACAAAGCAAATTGCATTTATATAGAGCTTACTTCCCCAGAGGAGGCATTGAAATAATTTAAATACCACAATTTTTTCTTGAATAGCTGTACTCATCCCAATGCAGGGTTTCAGAGCGCTTAACATCATACCATGCATATTACATGTACAATAAATTTTTTAAATTTGTAAATGAATGTACAGGGTGTGTTATATAAATCTAGGGGATTGCAAGGTGTAGAAGTCACAAATCATCTTCAACAGCTCAATGTGCTATTATCCTCGCAATGCGCTCAAACGTACACATGATAGACCTGCCAAACATATATATGGGAGATGTAGATCTGATAACACTTCTTGTGATGCCACTTCCTATAAAGTCGTGGATTGCGAAGCCATTTTCTATGACGTCAATTCTTGTGATGGCATGTGTGATGTTATGCACCGTGATGTTGTGCGCCTTGATGTCGTGTGCCTTGATGTCGTGTGCCATGAGGTCACGCACCGCAAGGTCGCACACTATGATGTTACTTGCATACTGCCTAACTAGGTTAGTCCACCCACTTCCTTTTTAGGTCTAGCATCGACAGTGCTTTCGCTGTCTGTTCGATCTGTTGCATCCTCTTCTATGGGGTTTTGCACACCTCCCAATTGTTATTGGGTGTTGTGCATGGCATTTAAAAATTCTGGCTTATAATTGGTGCATTTGTGGAAATGCACCTCCTTATTGTGCTGAGATCCCTGGTTCGCGATTTCACTCAGAGATTGTTTGTGTTGGCTATCACACTGTATAGTGTGTGATGGCCTCTCCACCTGGCCTCTCCTTCCATCTTGGAAATCACGTCAGCCAAAGCCCCGCCTCCTTCCACTGGCTATTTCAGGCTTCCCCCTGCTGCCGATACTTTCAACTATGCGCAGGTATAGGCATGCTGGCGCTTTAAATTTGCCCTGCTCCAAGCTAGCTGACCCACTGCGGTTTACAGACCTGGGACCTTCGATAGGTAATGTTACGGCAATTGAGTTTCAGTTTTGTGTTGGGGTAGACGAGTGCTTTCAGAGTCAGTGCAATACTTTTCATTTGCAGGTGTGTGCGCCTGGCGCCAAAACTTAAAACTTGCTCTGCTGTATCCCCTGTGCGGCAAGGCTTGGGGTGCAGCACATGGCCTTTGTGTGGCATGCCAAGCTCAACAGTACCTTGCTCTTTCTTGGCATAGTTTGCTTGTTGGCACTCTGCAACAGTGCTTTAAATGGGCCGGTACTTCGAATTTTTTTGCTGTCAGTACCAGCAATTCTCTGGAGCCAGGGAGAGTACCGGTACTCTGATCGACAGCACGGCAGCCTCAAGTTAGGTTGCTCCTCCAGGGCAGAGGCCCCTCTGCTTCCGAGGAGCTGGTAATTAACACAGCTGAAGCAGCCTTTTGCAGATTTGCTGGCGACAATTCCAGCAGCGCCCATTTGAATGGGCCAAACCGCAGGGGGTTGAGAGGGCTTGTGTCATGCTGTGTTAACAGGACAGGGTCTCTAGACAGACCCCGCACTGTGAATCAGGTGCGAGCGACCATTCGGGTGAAAGTGCCATCTTGCCTTTTATCTTGTGTAAGTAATTAATCTTTTTTTTTTTAATGAAACACACTCCTCATGTGTTTTATTATGTGCTGCAACTGGTACAGAAGTAATTATGTATGATCATATTTTGCCCTTAGCCCCGCCCCTAGCCCCTCCCCCCCATTTGCCACACCTCTTTTGTAATGAGTACCTGCACTTATTTTTACCCATTTAAAGCACTGCTCTGCAACAGTTTAGAGGGGCTCACTTTATGGCACTCTGCCGTGTCAGGTCTCATGCTCCGGTGCAAATGTTGCAGGGCTGGCTCTGTGTTACAAGGGACTTGTGTAGCAGAGCTTGTTCTGTGGGGTTGTACAATGGTAAAACACATGCAATTACATCACACGCCTTTGATGCTAATTTTTTTGCGCGCATGTTTTTACTGCAAAAATGCATTTAAAAATCATGCCAATACCACACATTTAAAAACAATGTTTTTGTGTGGGGAGACCCCCCATCCCCCCAACTTACCTTTAATGTGTGGTATTGGCATGCGTTGTAAATGCATTTTCACTGTAAAAATATGTGTGCTAAAAATACTTTGTAAATGCTTAACGAGGTAAAGACCTCGTTGTAAAGGCTGTTTCCCGTTCTGTGGCACTCTTCCCTTGTATGGCTCTGTCTCTTTGTGGCAGTCCTCTCGCTGACCTCAGGTAAAAAGATGTAAAACTTCTGAAGTACAGCTATGTAGAAGTGCGTTTAGAGGTATGTGTCCCCAGGTGTTCGAACGATTGCTTTGGAATCAACTTGTGATCAATGTTAAAAAAGCATGTGACCTGATGTTATTTAAAAAAATAACTTGAAGCCCACAGGTTCTGAGATCTGAAGTGATCGCGTAATACCTGTATACCACTTTGGTTTAAGCACTATATATGCATTATGTACGTTGTGGCACTTCTGTGATAGGCTGGTCCTTTAGTTGAATATGTATAGTGCGTCTTACCCCTGACAAATTGCCAGAATGCATTAACAGGTGAGTAACCTGCATTGTATAAAAAGTGCTTGGTTGGAAGTATTGAGGTGCAGTATGGGCCATGTAGACAGCACTTTGATGAGATGGGTGAAAGACCAGAGTGGTGCTGTTATCCTGTCTTGGGTCGCAGCGTGTACTAATATAGTGGTGGGAAAAGAGTGAGATACAGAACACACAGCATTTAAATCAATAGATAGTGAGTTATTATGAGGATTACTGAAAATACTGCGATTGTAAGGCTTCTGAATTTTCTCCATGATCATGCATTTACTGCATTTGCTACATTATTATTCATCTGCTAAGTAATTCGTGGAATTTAACCCAACAAATGTGGTTTTCATCTCACGGTGATTAAAAAATTACTAATGATGCAACAAAATGTTTAATTCGGTCGTGGAAATTCCTTTGCAAAATTGACTTTCTACCTTTAAGTTGCTTGTTGCTTCATTTGGGTATTAAACCTGTACTGATAGGATGAACCCATTGCAAAGACACTATTAATGTATAAAAATGACAAAATAATGTAGTAATGCTATCACAAAATGTGCCACATTTTGCCACATAATGCTTAATGCCCTGGTTATTGTGCAGTCGTCAACAAATTGTTAGATCTCATTAAAACCACCAGCCAACATCCTACACTGGACAGAAGCTCTTCATAATCTTGGAGGGGCTGGTGAAGGGCAAGCCTGTAATGAAGTCAAGATACAGCGTTTAGCTTTGAAGTTCTAATCGTAGTGATGTTTGTCTGATATCTTGATATTGGTTGCTTCTTCTCTGTATGAGGTGAATTGGCTTAAGAGGGTTGATAGTGATGACCAGAATTTATGGGCAGCATGCATGATATGTCCTAACTGCGGATTGCCACGATGTTTATGTTCTCTGAAGCCACCATACGAGGGGAGGGAAAAAAACGGCACACAGGGCGTACAGGCTATATCACACTTAGTTATGCATTTATTCGTTCTCTATCCTTTGCAGCAGGCCGGGCTCTAAGTGAGTGGGGTCGTCCAGGTTTCAAACCCGGTAGTAAAACATGCTACTTTTTTTTATATTGATCAGGACAGCTCCCGAATGTTAGGAATGGGATTTCTGGCTAGCTGAGACTTACGCCAAAGCGAGTCAGAAACCACCACTCTAGTCAGGATCAGGGAGTTACACTTCTAAAATAACCCCTGCTCACCCCCTTGGTAGCTTGGCACGAGCAGCCAGGCTTATCTTAGAGGCAGTATGTAAAGCATTTGCACATAACCAACAGTAAAACAGTGTACGCACTACAGAAGGACACCACACCAGTTTAGGAAAATATCCAATTTTGATATACTTAAGACAAGTCCAAATACAATAAAAATCCACAATACTATACTTCAAAATCTTCCCTTCTCAAAATATGCTTTAAAAATAGTTCCTTGATGTCGATAGCTCCGTCTGGGGCTATCACGGCATTGTGAACAACAAATCCAAAAACAGTTCTGGCTGAGGCACTAGGTTGCGGTGCGAGTAGTGGCTCGGTGGCGGCGTCAGATAGTGTCATCAGTGAGACCAGGGTCGCGGTGCGAGATGGAGGCGGTTCTCGTCGTGGTGCTAGCAGGTCACGGTGCAAGCAGCGGCGTTATTGTTGCTGAAGCTCTGTGGTTGGCTGTCGAACTAGAGTCGATGACACCGGCTTCGGTGGGCCAAGGCTGCGTTGTGAGATGAGGCCGGTGCGTCGTGTAACGTACGAGTGGTGCCCCCAAACTACAGTGCAGGCAGCGGCGTCCATCTCGGCAGGAAGTGGTGGCGTGAGGAAGGCCACTGCGTTGTTGTGTAGGTAGGCGGTGCAGAGTGCGGTGCCCACAGGTCACGGAGCGAGCAGCGGCTCGGTGATGGCGTCAGCAGGCGTCGTCGGTGAGACCAGGGTCGCTGTGCGGCGTTGCGGCAGTGCCCTCTGCGGTGCCTTCAGGACACGGGTTCGGCAGGGTCATCGTCGATGTCAGCTGTGGCGTTCTTCGGGTGCAGCACAAAAACACACAGTCCCCAGTGCTGCGGGTCGAAGAACCTGAAGTCTTTGCTGTTCCTGAGACTTCGTGAACAGAGGTCAAGCTCTACCTCAAGCCCTTGGAGAGTCTCACCAATTTGGTTGCAGAAAGTCCAGCCCGGGCCTTTCACTGCCCAAGACAGAAGCAGTCACTGCAGGTCAGCCCAGCCCAGCAAAGCACGCAGCAAAGCGGTCGTTCCTTTCAGCAGTTTCTCCGGCTCTTCTTCTGTGCAGTCTTCTTGATCCAGATGAGTTTTAAAGTTCAGTGGTCTGGGACCCAGTATTTGTACACAAAAATCCTTTGATCTGCCAGGCAGAGGGTGTTGGTGTCCGGCCAGAACCAGTTGGACCTTCTCTGGCGTGAATTCCTGGCAGTAGGTGGAGACGGCTTTGTCAGAGGCAGACCAGGCCCTTTGAGGTGAAAGGAAATCTCCTCCCTCTTCCTCCATTGTAACCTAGGTCTATTTAGCCCTTTCCTGACCTATCTAGACTATCGGGAGCCACCCTGCTTCCCTGCCATCTGTATCCAAAAACCAGACAGGCAATCCACATTCCAGCAAAGGCACACGGGATGACCAAGCAAAATAGTACGCACTTTCCAAAAGTGGCCTCTATGAAGTCAGGATGAAAAGGACACCCTCGGTAAAGGCTGCATCATTAGACGCTGAGTTCAGGCATACCAAACTTCAGTCACTCATACCTTTTTCAGGCTACGTATGTGGGTGGCACAATCCGTATTGCAGGCCCACGAGTAGCGGTTGACTCACAAGCCCCGGCACCCGCAGTGCCCTTTACTGGGGACTGACAAGTTAAAAAAAACAAAAAAGTATCTGTTTCCAGATACCTAAGAGCCTTGCTAGGAGCAAGACAGCCAGTACTCAATTGGGTTGGCTGTTGGGATTGTGTATAATGTAAAAAAAGGAATTTTTTTTCCTTTTTTAGGTGTCCCCTCACTCACCGGGGTTGCCCCACGGTGACATGCTTCATCATTGGGGCCATCCCAGTCCTCTACGGGCTGGGGCGTGCTACGACTTGCGGAGTTACGTAGGAGCACTTAAATGGACTATGTGTGGTGCATGTGTAATTGTGGGGAGTGGACTATGTGATGAGTTTAAAAATTACCTGCCCAGTAGGTTACTAATAAACTTTATTCTGACCTCTAGGTGGTAGAATTAAAAACGGGGTGGGGAGATAGGCTGTACTAAACTTAATGTGTCCAGATGTACCTATCAGCTCCTAGGTCGACATGTTTCGTGCATACCCCAAGCACTTCTTCGGGACTACACAGGGACCAGCCCTGTGTTCGCCACTCCTTAACTCTGTCACTGAGATATTTACAAAAAGATTATTTACAAAAAGATTATAAACTGCAGCAAACTCTGCTAAGTGCATGCGTTTATACCTACGTATTTTGTTCCAAAAACACGTGGTTCCTGAAAGATAGAAAACAACTTTAAAAATCACGGGGTGATTAGCCCCATTACTTATCACACACAGTTCATTGCAGAAGTGGTGTATTCTGTGAAATTCGGAAGCGGACTCAGTGGCCGTGCTTGTTTTCATGCACAAAAACGTGATTCTTTTCGTGCATTTCTCGAACGTGGTTTTTTAAAAAAAACACCTTTCTTAGTGTCACACCCAATCATTCAACAGTCATACACACTCATACATACTTTTTTTGAGGCCTAACTGGGCCCCATGGAGTCGGAGGGGTATCGGTATCCTAGCAACTCTAAAGGGGGAGAAATAGAGTTGTTCAGTTGCCCAGCACTGCTCGTTTTGTTGGCAGTGTTCCGTGTCCACATCGGCGGTCCTAAATACCATATTGTCACTTACTTGTGCTCTGGTTACCTCCTGCATTCAGGCACCTACTCTGTCTCCCTCCGGTCCGAATGTTATCGGACTTAGGGTTCCGTGGTGTTTATATGTTGATGCAGTTCGCGGTTTCCCAGTGTTGGCGCGAGAACGCCCTTGCGCAAGCTAGAGCGTGTGGTTCTCTACCCGTGTCCCGCCAACGTGGCGGCCATCTTAGGGGTAGCGATCTTCGCTCTTAGGTGGTTATCAAGTATCTAGCAAGACAATTTTTGTATTAACACACCACTAAATTAATTTAGGGTGTTGGACGGGGTATTTGGAATATTATCAGGCTGTTAACCCGCCGAGTCAAAAAAATCGAAAAAGGTGGTAAATATTTCGAAAATAAGGCTATGTACCGGGCTCGCTAGTAATACCCTCCGGATTTTTTAGTGCGGAGTATCACAACTGTCTAGTGATAGTTTTAAGCTTATAAGAACAAAGTACAGTATTTCATCAGAAATTGTGACCATCCAGTGTTTGATTTAGGCAATCAGGATCAACTTCAGTATTTTTGTCAGGGACTACACAGTTATTACCTTAAGGTGGTAATGCTTATCTTCGTGAGACTTCAAGAATTTAACACATTCTGGGTCTGATCATTATGTTTTCCGCATTAGTTAATCAAGTGAACTGTCCCCAGGGAATGTCATCATTCAATCCCACGATATGGGAACGGAGTCTGAACACCCAACGTTGCTCCTTTTCTAGCAATTTCTTTCCCATATCCGCATGTGGGGGTTGAGTTTCCAGCACTACCCAGCGCATATCGTTCGGTGTGTGTCCCTTTTCCAAAAAGTGTGTTGTCATTTTGGTGTTCGAGTGTTTGCACCTGAAGTTACTGCGATGTTCAACCATTCTGGTGTTAACCTTTCTGGTTGTCATCCCTACGTAATGCAAATTACACACACATGTGATCATGTAAACGACCCCTGATGTATTGCAGTTTGAGAAGTTTTTTAAGGTCCATACGAGGCCTGTGTTACAAGTCACCTGTTTTGTGGTTTCAGTCAGGTGGCACACACTACAGTTGGAACATGGATAGTGTCCAACTGGTAAGGGGTGCTGTCGTCGGACAGGGCCTTCCATTAATCTTGGGCGTGTGTGTACCATCAAATCCTTCAGGTTTTTCCCTTTCCGATGACTGAACATTGGTTGGGTGATGTTAAGACCTCCGCTGTTCAATGTTCTCCAATGTTTTTTTACGATCTTTGTCACCTGCTGTGAAGCTACGGTGTATGTAGTGATGCAAATAGGTCTTTTCTCAGATGGATTTTGTGGTGATTCCTTAGGTTTGGACTCCAACAATGAATCCCTGTTATTGTTGGATGCCCTTTTCTTAGCTTTCTGTACAATTTTTTTGGGGTACTGTCTGTGATATAGCTTGTCACATAGTTCCTTGGCCTGCATCTCATAATCACATTTTTCCGAGCAGTTCCTTCTTAATCTTAGAAACTGTCCAAAAGGCAGGTTTTCCCGAAGTTGGCGTGGGTGGAAGCTCTCAAAACTTAGTAGGCAATTTCTAGATGTTGGCTTAAAATGTGTCGTAGTTATTAGTATCCCTCTTTCAGCCTTAATGTTTAAGTCTAGGAAGACTAAATTCTCACGACTCATTGTTGAGGTGAACTTTAGAAAAGGGTCCTGCAGATTTAGCCAAATCAGGAACTCATTTGCCTCCTGCTCATTTCCATTCCAGATGAGGATGACGTCATCGATGTATCGTCTCCACATTTGGATTTTCGTGGAATGGGGGTTGTCTCTACTCAGAATCTTTTTTGTCTCTAACCAGTGCACATACAGTCCCGCCACGCTCGGCGCGAATGTGCTTCCCATGCTAGTTCCATGGGTCTGTTTGTATATGGTTTCCTGGAAGAGGAAGAAGTTCTCGGTTAGGGCAAGGCGGCAACATTCTAGCACTACATGTCTGGGTGTTTTGTAATCCCACTGGTTACCGACAGAACGCCTAAGAATCGAGATTGCTCGGATGGTGGAAGAATGTCTGGTTAACGACTGGCTAACTAAAAAGGAAGCTGACTTTCTGGAAAACAAGCACCCAAGGGCCCCGTACTTTTATACTATCCCCAAGATCCACAAAAGATTGGAAAAACCACCTGGGAGACCTATCGTCTCAGGTATAGGATCAATACTAGAACCTTTGTCTAAGTTTGCAGACGCTTTTCTGAGACCGCTGGTACAGAAAACAGACACATACCTACAAGACACAAAATCAGTACTATGCCTCCTAAAAAACCTACCTTTTGACCCCTCCACACAGATACTAATAGGCCTCGACGTAGAGAGCCTATACACAAGCTTGCCCCACAGAGAGACACTGCAGATTCTGGAGGACATCCTATTTGAAAACCAGTGGGATTACAAAACACCCAGACATGTAGTGCTAGAATGTTGCCGCCTTGCCCTAACCGAGAACTTCTTCCTCTTCCAGGAAACCATATACAAACAGACCCATGGAACTAGCATGGGAAGCACATTCGCGCCGAGCGTGGCGGGACTGTATGTGCACTGGTCAGAGACAAAAAAGATTCTGAGTAGAGACAACCCCCATTCCACGAAAATCCAAATGTGGAGACGATACATCGATGACGTCATCCTCATCTGGAATGGAAATGAGCAGGAGGCAAATGAGTTCCTGATTTGGCTAAATCTGCAGGACCCTTTTCTAAAGTTCACCTCAACAATGAGTCGTGAGAATTTAGTCTTCCTAGACTTAAACATTAAGGCTGAAAGAGGGATACTAATAACTACGACACATTTTAAGCCAACATCTAGAAATTGCCTACTAAGTTTTGAGAGCTTCCACCCACGCCAACTTCGGGAAAACCTGCCTTTTGGACAGTTTCTAAGATTAAGAAGGAACTGCTCGGAAAAATGTGATTATGAGATGCAGGCCAAGGAACTATGTGACAAGCTATATCACAGACAGTACCCCAAAAAAATTGTACAGAAAGCTAAGAAAAGGGCATCCAACAATAACAGGGATTCATTGTTGGAGTCCAAACCTAAGGAATCACCACAAAATCCATCTGAGAAAAGACCTATTTGCATCACTACATACACCGTAGCTTCACAGCAGGTGACAAAGATCGTAAAAAAACATTGGAGAACATTGAACAGCGGAGGTCTTAACATCACCCAACCAATGTTCAGTCATCGGAAAGGGAAAAACCTGAAGGATTTGATGGTACACACACGCCCAAGATTAATGGAAGGCCCTGTCCGACGACAGCACCCCTTACCAGTTGGACACTATCCATGTTCCAACTGTAGTGTGTGCCACCTGACTGAAACCACAAAACAGGTGACTTGTAACACAGGCCTCGTATGGACCTTAAAAAACTTCTCAAACTGCAATACATCAGGGGTCGTTTACATGATCACATGTGTGTGTAATTTGCATTACGTAGGGATGACAACCAGAAAGGTTAACACCAGAATGGTTGAACATCGCAGTAACTTCAGGTGCAAACACTCGAACACCAAAATGACAACACACTTTTTGGAAAAGGGACACACACCGAACGATATGCGCTGGGTAGTGCTGGAAACTCAACCCCCACATGCGGATATGGGAAAGAAATTGCTAGAAAAGGAGCAACGTTGGGTGTTCAGACTCCGTTCCCATATCGTGGGATTGAATGATGACATTCCCTGGGGACAGTTCACTTGATTAACTAATGCGGAAAACATAATGATCAGACCCAGAATGTGTTAAATTCTTGAAGTCTCACGAAGATAAGCATTACCACCTTAAGGTAATAACTGTGTAGTCCCTGACAAAAATACTGAAGTTGATCCTGATTGCCTAAATCAAACACTGGATGGTCACAATTTCTGATGAAATACTGTACTTTGTTCTTATAAGCTTAAAACTATCACTAGACAGTTGTGATACTCCGCACTAAAAAATCCGGAGGGTATTACTAGCGAGCCCGGTACATAGCCTTATTTTCGAAATATTTACCACCTTTTTCGATTTTTTTGACTCGGCGGGTTAACAGCCTGATAATACTCCAAATACCCCGTCCAACACCCTAAATTAATTTAGTGGTGTGTTAATACAAAAATTGTCTTGCTAGATACTTGATAACCACCTAAGAGCGAAGATCGCTACCCCTAAGATGGCCGCCACGTTGGCGGGACACGGGTAGAGAACCACACGCTCTAGCTTGCGCAAGGGCGTTCTCGCGCCAACACTGGGAAACCGCGAACTGCATCAACATATAAACACCACGGAACCCCAAGTCCGATAACATTCGGACCGGAGGGAGACAGAGTAGGTGCCTGAATGCAGGAGGTAACCAGAGCACAAGTAAGTGACAATATGGTATTTAGGACCGCCGATGTGGACACGGAACACCGCCAACAAAACGAGCAGTGCTGGGCAACTGAACAACTCTATTTCTCCCCCTTTAGAGTTGCTAGGATACCGATACCCTCCGACTCCATGGGGCCCAGTTAGGTCTCAAAAAAAGTATGTATGAGTGTGTATGACTGTTGAATGATTGGGTGTGACACTAAGAAAGGTGTTTTTTTAAAAAAAACACGTTCGAGAAATGCACGAAAAGAATCACGTTTTTGTGCATGAAAACAAGCACAGCCACTGAGTCCGCTTCCGAATTTCACAGAATACACCACTTCTGCAATGAACTGTGTGTGATAAGTAATGGGGCTAATCACCCCGTGATTTTTAAAGTTGTTTTCTATCTTTCAGGAACCACGTGTTTTTGGAACAAAATACGTAGGTATAAACGCATGCACTTAGCAGAGTTTGCTGCAGTTTATAATCTTTTTGTACATAATCTTTTTGTAAATATCTCAGTGACAGAGTTAAGGAGTGGCGAACACAGGGCTGGTCCCTGTGTAGTCCCGAAGAAGTGCTTGGGGTATGCACGAAACATGTCGACCTAGGAGCTGATAGGTACATCTGGACACATTAAGTTTAGTACAGCCTATCTCCCCACCCCGTTTTTAATTCTACCACCTAGAGGTCAGAATAAAGTTTATTAGTAACCTACTGGGCAGGTAATTTTTAAACTCATCACATAGTCCACTCCCCACAATTACACATGCACCACACATAGTCCATTTAAGTGCTCCTACGTAACTCCGCAAGTCGTAGCACGCCCCAGCCCGTAGAGGACTGGGATGGCCCCAATGATGAAGCATGTCACCGTGGGGCAACCCCGGTGAGTGAGGGGACACCTAAAAAAGGAAAAAAATTTCCTTTTTTTACATTATACACAATCCCAACAGCCAACCCAATTGAGTACTGGCTGTCTTGCTCCTAGCAAGGCTCTTAGGTATCTGGAAACAGATACTTTTTTGTTTTTTGACTTGAATGACTGGAGGGCGAGCCGAGCTAGTAACCCTCTAACTCCCTTTTTCTTTTTCCTGACTGACAAGTAAGTCACACATCCAATCATAACACAATTTACCACAGGAACACCAGCGCTTTACCACTGATCAGCAGTGCGAAAAGCGCTCAGAAACGTTATACCAGCAAAAACCGAGTCAAAACCGGGAGGGCAGAAAGCAAAAATTCTTGGGAAACACGCCAAAAGATGCCAAATCTAACACCGAAAAATAATGTTTTACAAAAAATACCTCAAAACAAGCCCTTACAAAGCCGAATGGATGGCAGGCTAATACCAGATCTATTGGCTTTTCCACTGCTAGTGGCATATTGGTAAGTAGCTTGCTTTAATACATGTATCTGTGATTAGGTGATGTTCACTCTGGGGGTTTATGTGTGATGGTACCAAACTTCCTTGGCAAACAGCATTGTCTGTACTAGGGGCGATGGCGCAAGGCAAGGCTAAGCACTTATATGGTCCCAAAGGCTATGCCAATGCTTGTTTAGGACTTGTGCCCTGCTCAGTTGGGTTAGAAATGCTGTGATTTTCTGCTGCAGCCGTTCTCAGTTGAAATTAACCGTGAAAATGGAAACACAACCGAGTCAATCCGCCATTTAAGTATACAGCATGCCACAAACGCCGTGCACCGCACAGATGGCTCAACGCCTGCATTTAAATGCAAGATGCGTGTGTTCTGTTTATCGAAGTAATTTCTATCCAAGGCCTAACGTCTCTGTTAAGCACGGGAACCCGTTCAACATGTGTAATTACAGGCGTGCGTTTTCGCTCGTCATGACTACGTAAACGGCCCTCCCCTCCCCCCCACACCCCAAAATGTAATTCCTTCTGTGCCGTGTTTTACAAACTAGAACTGCTTGTTATGAGAAAAAATATATGTCATGGTGCACTGGGTGCAGTCAATTTCTAGTGCTTCACTCTAAAATTCAGGTTCTCCAAACAAGCACGAGGTAGGACAACACTGAGCATTAAAACACACAACATAGAGCTCGTATTTACTGTTATACAATATACAACGGCAGACTGTATGTATGCTCGGAGATCTATAGTGCCTAGCAATTGTACTAAGCACTACACAGATTAAAATGGACAGCAGACATCTAGAAGTGAAAGCTTTTCAGAGCCCGCAAAAAGACCTGCAAAAACAGGTAGCTACAAGCTGCTACACGGCGTTTTTCCCTGACTTCCCCAGCACCTGCTGCAGTAGGAGTTGGTGAAATATGAAAATAACGGGGCGCAAATCCCTACTCCAATTACAGTGTGATAAGTTCAATACTTATCTTACTCTCATCGTGCCGGGTAGACTTAAACAATGTAAAAAGAGTAATTTTTTTTTGCAGCGACGCGCAGTAAAGCTATAGTTTTAACAGACATTTTAAAAAGAAATCTTTTAATGTTTCACTTTTTTCTCTAGTCTTGTAAGGCGAGCCAGACCCACCGCAGCGTGTGGGGACCGGGCAGTGAGGCATGGCAAATAGAGCTCAGGAGGCAGTGTGGGGTAGAGACAGTGAAGAGAGGCCAGGGAGTGACGACATGGAGAGTTACAGGCTGAAGTAATAGACGGAAGAAGGAAGAGAACAAATAGAAGAGCGGTCACAGAGTGACATATTACTTTAGAAATGGTTGAGACCAGTAAAAGGACAAAAAGTGACAAACTAACAAAAGAGAAGGCGGTAGACATAGATGGCATACAAAGTGCACACTCCCCAGGCTCAACACATTAAGGTCCCTTCTCAAATTAAACACCTGAGCCTTGTTTGATTTTCTGCAGTGTGCATATTTATTAAGACAAGTTAACAGGTCAATTACTTCATTGACCTCCATTTCTTTATTTAAAAGTCAAAATTATTTTCACATAACAGTATTAAGATACTCACACTTATATACATATTTACTCTTTTACCGCCCGTTCTCCAATGGGCTTTTGGTTGACCCTCGGGTTGCGCCAGCAGGCCACAACCAAGTTAGCCTGCTCTCCTTAAGTTAACCACCTTCTGGTCAACAGAGCCGCAGGTAAATAATCTGCCACCACTTGTGGCAACCAGCGGCTTCCAGGGTAGGGCTAGAGAAGCCAGGGCCACCAGCAGGTCAGCCCCAACTCTCCCGCCAGCCCGGAGCCCATGATGCTTTAAAAACCTGTTCTGAGGTAAAACTGGCACTGCCCAAAGAAGTTCCCGTGATATTCTTGTCCAGGACCCCGCTACCGCCCCTGCCTGAAGCCTTATTTTTGGGGTGGGTGGGTGGTTGACTTCCTTCTGCGACGTCCGACTCCTGGGCGGTCAGCAGACAAAGAGGGGGTCACTAAGATGGTCGCTGGCTTTTAAGCCTCGCGCCCTCTGACTGTATCCGGGTCACTACGACGTACTTCCGATAGTCCCTTTACTTGCACTTCCGGGTCGAGTGACCCGGAAGTGATTCCCTAATTGGGCGGCCCTTTGGCTGCCACTAACGGCGCCACGCCCTTAAGGGGAGGGTGGCGCCCTGCATAGATGGCATACAAAGTGCACACTCCCCCCAACACATTAAGGCCCCTTCTCAAATTAAACACCTGAGCCTTGTTTGATTTTCTGCAGTGTGCATATTTATTAAGACAAGTTAACAGGTCAATTACTTCATTGACCTCCATTTCTTTATTTAAAAGTCAAAATTATTTTCACATAACAGTATTAAGATACTCACACTTATATACATATTTACTCTTTTACCGCCCGTTCTCCAATGGGCTTTTGTTTGACCCTCGGGTTGCGCCAGCAGGCCACAACTAAGTTAGCCTGCTCTCCTTAAGTTAACCACCTTCTGGTCAACAGAGCCGCAGGTAAATAATCTGCCACCACTTGTGGCAACCAGCGGCTTCCAGGGTAGGGCTAGAGAAGCCAGGGCCACCAGCAGGTCAGCCCTAACTCTCCCGCCAGCCCGGAGCCCATGATGCTTTAAAAACCTGTTCTGAGGTAAAACTGGCACTGCCCAAAGAAGTTCCCGTGATATTCTTGTCCAGGACCCCGCCACAGGGCGAGGCGCTTACTGGCGGACTCGTCCTCCCCCCCTGTACTCCAGCACTTCGGAAATGGCTCCTAAGACTGTTTGTATAAAAATTTCAGTGCCCGCCTCTGATAGGTGCACTCCGTCCGCCGCATATAGTTCAGGCCTGGACGTTTGTATTAGCTTGTGACGAATGGTTTGAATGCTAGACTTCTGAAGTATTTCGGCCACTGACTGGTTCAACCTTTTGACTGATTTATTCACTGCCTTCGAGGGTGCGCCCCGTGGCCATGTCTGCCTCGGAATGACTTTAGACCATAATAAGATGGCCTTTGGCAAGATATTTCTGACTGCTGCTAGCGTAGTAAACAAAAACTCTTTCACCCCTCTCCTTCCAGCCGGGATCATGTCGTTGCCTCCACAGTGCAACACGAATACATCGGGATAGGGCATGCCTCTTCCCAAAGCCTCTTCCCAAAGCCGCCCTCAAATCATTCGGGACGGCTAAGTGTTGACCACCTATTCCTACCCAATGATGGTCCCATCCTTGCGCCCTGTGCGCCTTCCTTTCGAGCGTTTCCTTGAAGATCGACCCCGCCCTGGGAATAAAGGAGTGGCCGCACCAACATTTTGGGTTCTTTGGGAGGTAGTACCTAGGGTAAATATCGAAAGAAATGGTGAGAACAGCCTTTGAAAGTAGGGAGGGGGAGGTTATGAGGGTGGCTTTCATACCAATTGCGGACGCACATAACGTACATAGCATGTTGACTTCCAACGTCCTAATCTCATGATAGTCTGTTCCGGTAACCCCAGGCCCGCGGCCGTGGTGGCTGCACCGATACGAAAGGAATGGGATGTGAAGTCGGCCGGGTCAACACCCATCTTTGACAAGGTCATTTTTACTACCCTTGTGAACTGAAATCTGGTGAGGGGTAAGCCGTTCCTGTGGAGCAACACTCTGTCATCGCCCCCTTGAGGCCTGGTTTGCATGAACTCCCTCATCAGCCGAACTGGGCAATAGGACTCCCCCGCCACTTTGCCTAATTGTAGCCAAATCCCCTTGCCTAAAGGATCTGTTTTAGACCTTCTAACCCTGACTCTCAGGACATCTTCTGACTCGATTATGTCTGTACACCTTATACCTCCATCCCTATCCGCCTTAGAGGCCGGGAGCAACTCTGAAATCCGAAGAGCTCCACAAAAGGCTAACACGTACGCTACCCTAAATAGTTGAATTTCGTAAGGGGAAAAACACACGAGCGGCAGGGTCTCTAAGATCTTCACCAACTTTCCCACATCTATAGGCCTTCTCGAGTCCTTCACACCCGGTATTAAGCGCTCCCATCCCTTCACGGCTCTCCTCACCCTCTGATCCTTTGTTGGATCTGTAACCCCTTTTAAGCCCGCATAGAATGCCAGTGCTGACAGCTGTCTCTTCATCAATGCCACTGATTTCCCACTCCCCTTCTGATGGACTATAAAGCCTAATACGCTCATGGGTACAAAAGCATCCACCAGGCCTGCTTCCCTTAAGTATAACTGATAACAATCCCACGACTTCTGATACATACTCTTAGTCTTGGGGGCCAAGGATGCAGTTATCAACTCGGAGGCTGTGGGGCACCAAGCTTCCATAGCTCCGCTGGGAATGTTGTCATTGTCTTCTCTGCTTGTGGCCAATGTGCACGGAAGTCTGTCAACTTAAAACGAGATAAAGCGTCAGCAGCTTGGTTCTCAACCCCAGGGACATGCCTTGCAGTGAAATGTACATTGTGACACAGACATTGTAATACTAGTTCCTTTAGTAGACGCAGCACCCATGTGCAAGTCGCTCTCTGGTTATTGATCACCATCACTACTGACATGCTGTCTGACCAGAATACAATGTGCCTGTTTGCAGGCGTATCACCCCACAAATGTAAAGCCACCACTATGGGAAACAGTTCTAGGAAAGTGACGTTGCGCGTCAGACCCTGTTGTGCCCATTCCTCTGGCCAATACTGCATGCACCACTTAGGGCCCAAAATTGCTCCAAAACCAACATTCCCTGCTGCATCAGTGAACAATTCAAGGTCCGCATTTGAGGTGCTCGCTGCCCGCCATAACACCGAGCCATTGAAATCCTGCAAGAAACACTTCCAGATCCTCAAGTCCTTCCTCACATCAGCTGAGAGTCTAACTCCATGGTGCTTTGCACGAAGCCCGGACATTGCCCTTGCTATACTCCTGGAGAATGCCCTGCCCATTGGTATGACCCTCAAGGCGAAGTTCAGTTGCCCTACCAAGACTTGTAGCTGGTGTAATGTAACTTTCTTTGCTTTTAAGCAGTCATCAATCGCAGCCTCAAAGGCAGCCACTTTTGACATGGGTAACCTGCACACGCCTTCTCTGGTATCGATTTCAATGCCCAGAAATGTCAAGCATGTAGTAGGGCCTTCTGTTTTTTCGGCTGCTAATGGTACCCCGAGGGCTTCAGCCAAGTGCTGAAAGCCCAGCAGGGCCTTCCTGCATGACTGTGAACCCTTAGGACCCAGAAATAAAAAATCATTCAAATAGTGTACAACTGCATGGGATTTGTCTGAGGTCAGGAATTGTTCCACCGCCCATTCTAAGAACCTGGCAAAAGTCTCAAATACAGCACAAGCAATAGAGCATCCCATGGGCATGCACAGATCTACGAAATAATTCTCTTTGAAAGTGAAGCCCAAGAACTTGGTGTCCTCCGGGTGAACCGGGAGTAGCCTAAACGCTGACTCGATATCGGACTTGGCCATTAAAGCTCCTTCACCCAAAGCCTGCAGTTTTTCAATTGCTGTGTCGAACATTGTATAGCGCACTGTGCAGAGATCTGGATCCAGTTTGTAATTGACAGATAACCCTGGGGGGCTTGATAGATTATGTATAAGGCGGAATTTACCCTCCTCTTTTTTAGGAACTAAACCCAGGGGTGAGCAAACCAAATCAGGGTTTGGGAGATTTTTGAATGGACCCGCGACCCGCCCCAAAGTAACTTCCTTCATGATCTTTTTTTGTGCTGCTTCCATATTCTGGAGCACCGAACTCTGGTTGCGAGGCGGGACGCTGGTGGGGGTAGCTGAAGACGGGATACGGAAACCTAACGTAAAACCATTAAGCAGGAACTGAGCCTCCTCTAGTTTGCCATACTTGCTAAGGAGGTGTGTCAAAACATGTCTTTTAATGGGAGTTGGGAGGCCTGTCGGATGCTTTAGATGGCTTCCCTTTTGGAGCGGTATGGGCAAGCTGCTCTTTTGGGTTTCCTGATTTCTTGAAACATCTGATTTCTGCGTGAGATGTTCCCCCACAGTAGGAACAGCAATGTTTAAACCTACACGAGGTCCCCCTGGTGCACTCATTTTTGTTAAACAGCCAGCAGGCCTGTTTTTTATCTCCAGCCCCCTTGTCGCTCTGAAAGGACTGATTCTGAGCAGGGGAACTGGTCTTGGACGTTGAGGGGGAAGAGTAAAAAACTGTGTGCCATAGATTGATCTCACGTTGATCCCATGCTATCCTTGGGTGCACTGCTTTCATTTGTCTAAACTGGTTATCATATTTTAACCATCCCACGCCTGGGAACTCAGCTGCCGCCCCATGTATCAAGGATATGTAACTCATCATTTGAGGGCCCAACCCGGGGTATTTCTCCAACATAATTGCGGCATAAATGGCAAATCCCGTGATCCAATTCTTCATGGAACAGTCTACCCATACCTTTTTTTGGTTATATTCGCCTTCCTTACCTCCTCTGGCTTTACCTGAGACCACCCCTGCATTAATAAGATCGAACACATCAACGTATTCGCCCTTGAGTATCTTTTCCTTGATGTCTGCGGGTACGTGCCAAGTGATCCCCGTAGATGGCGATAAGGTCATAGATGCGGAACCGTACATGAACGGGCTGTATGCTAACATTGGATGACCTGCAGTCTGCACCCCAGCCCCCCCTTGCATCTGAGTACTAGATGGCCCAGCCAAATTCACGGCGGTGTTAGCTGTTTGAGTCTGTGGTAGCCAACCCCCATTCGGGTAGGCGCTCATCATTATAGGCCCCCCACTTCCCGGGTATGTTGTGGTGGGGATCATCGTGTTTACTGGGCCATTACTGATTGCCTGACCATGTGAATTATATAACTGCATCCCCGGTAATTGCGCTACTCCTCCAGATTGCACCCAAACTTGTGCCACTCCGCTACCCGGTTGCGCAACCACTGGCGGTAAAGTAACCTGAGAGCAGGGCGCCTCCGCATTAGCGACGGGTGCCCCTCCTATTTGCACTGTATTAGAAATATCATTGTTTCCCTCAGGAGCCTCATTGTCCTTATTCGAGTTCGGGCTCAAATCTATTGTCTCTAGCACCTCCTTCTCACCTGGTGATGCTGGTTGGGGCTCGGCTGCCCTGGGCCGCTTGTCTTTCAACGCCTCTTTAAACCTTTCCGGCGTACGCCTCGTTCTCTTGCCTCTCCCTCTTTCCTCTTGTGCTTTCGCGTCCGCTCTAGCCCCTTCTCTCATAGTCTTTAGAGCCCAGTCCACGCCTTTCTCTTTCGTAAACTCCATGATCTCTGTAAGCGCAAGGTAGTCATCTCTTTTGGCTGGGGCCTCTTTCCCCTTCGTTGGCCGTTTTGGCGGCATTCTGCACTTAAAAGAAAATTGTGTTAGTACCATTTAATTGGCATACGTGCATCCGGACTAGCCACCAAACTGAGAAACCCCATACATATGCTATCCCCGGCAGTTTGCCCATGACGATCCATTATGTCCTTAAATTGCTTATGCATTACTTATAATATGTCTGACTTAGTTATCAAATTGTCAGCCTGTAGCACCATCCCCCTCAGACTTGTCTGCTGTATTTACGACCAAGCAGCCCTGCTTCGCTATAGATTCATCATCACTAGTGCGCTCAAGTCAGCGTCCAGACAAGATATTCACTGCACTCGAGAATGCCATAAATAACACATATTTGGCAAAACAAATTCTTGGTTTAAAATGAGCGTATCGCCCGATAGCGCATGCCGCTCTAATCCCACCGCCTGCCCGGACCCTCTAACTCATGGTGAGCCCTACGTTATTTTACCAAAACAAGGGGGGGAAGGCGGGTGGATGTGCAGCAGCCGATCGTGCGGCTGCTCGCCATTATATGCGCGTTCCGCTCTGTATCTATCCAACGCCCCCGGGGTGGAAGGGGAGGGGGCGGATGTGCAGGAGCCGATCGTACTGCTGAAAATGTAATTTGAGATGAAATTAAACATTCTTGGAGAATGCGGGCATCAATCCCACTACCTTTCGCATGCTACCATTTGAGCTAATTCCCCACTCACTAATTTCCCACGATCGTACGGCTGCTCACCGCATTCTATGCGAGTTCCGCCGTAAGCGCTAGCTTTTAAATCAAGAAGGAAGGGGGCAAGATTGATATATACAACCCCGACCCCCTCTTTAGTCAAATCGGCTCCCCAGCCCCCGGGCTCTCCACCGGCATGTCTCCTCGCAAACTCAAGCACACCGGACCCTCAACACGGCGGCTCGCACACGCGACAGGCATTCCCTGCCCCCCACGCAATCATTCACGCTATCAATCACGCGCCAAGTGTTCACGCCGCAGCACACACACTGCAAGGCCCACTCACCTGCACCACAGAGTCGGATTGACCCTCGCCAACCAGTGTCCGCGCGATGGTCCTTGACTTCCTTCTGCGACGTCCGACTCCTGGGCGGTCAGCAGACAAAGAGGGGGTCACTAAGATGGTCGCTGGCTTTTAAGCCTCGCGCCCTCTGACTGTATCCGGGTCACTACAACGTACTTCCGATAGTCCCTTTATTTGCACTTCCGGGTCGAGTGACCCGGAAGTGATTCCCTAATTGGGCGGCCCTTTGGCTGCCACTAACGGCGCCACGCCCTTAAGGGGGGGGTGGCGCCCTGAAATGTAGTGTGAAAAGGAAACTGTGTCAGGAGATAGGAGATGCAAGAAAGTAAATAGCACAAGAATAAAGTAAAGAAGTAGAAATAATAAGAAGAGGGAGATTTGAGGGAGACGTGAATTAAAAGACAGGAAGATAGTGTAGGGAGAGGATATTTGACATACAGAGATGGCAAACACTATCATACGGAAGAAAGGATGAAGATAATAAGAAGAGGGGGAAAGAGTGAAACACATTGAGAGGTGAGATACTGGAATAGGACAATAGGTGGCCCTCGAATAAGAGAAAAGGAAAGGCTTGGAAGACAGACTGAGAGGCATATTTGCAAGGGCTGTCGCTAAGCAGTTTTCATGCTGCTTAATGACCATTATTTTTACTGCTGCCGATCGCCAAATCCTAATTCCATGCTTGGGACGTATTTACAATGCGTCGCTACATGGCGTTAGGATCAGCTAGTGGCCGGGAAAAATAATGCTAATGCAAGTGTCACGGTGTAAATTAAGTGACCAGCCAGAGTCCATGGGGAAGAGGAAGAGGAAATGCAGGTACAGCCTGGAGGAGAATAAGATCCTGATTGCGGCGGTGATGGAGCATCAACACCAGCTCTTCGCCAGCTATAAGGTGTCGTTGGGAACCAAAAATGCTATATGACAGTCCTTAGTCAATAAGGTGAAGTCTGTCACAGAAGTCAAGAGGATAGTGAAATAGTGCAAAAAGCGCTGGCATGATGCCAAGCACAAGACTAAGTAGAAACTGGTCAGCAATCGACAGGCAGCACCGCAGACCGAAGGTGGGAATTCAGCTCAAAAGGAGGAGCTTGATGCCTTGGAGGAACAGGTGTCTGTAGTCATCTATGAGGAGTTGGTGTTTAGAGTAGAAGGACGGGACAGTGCTGAGTATAACCAACTACATAAAAAATAGGGTAAGTAAAAACAAGGGGGTGAAATATGTCATGTTGTACAGTCCAGGCACCTATGTCTCAGCGCTATCTCACACTGTGTGCAGGGCAAACCGTAGCCACTGTGCACTGCCGGAAAGTCACTTTTTTAATTATTGAAAGTGATATACAGGTAGTGCAAGGGATTTATAACAACGCTCTTCATGTGTGCTAACAGTGACAAGTGCTTTCAGACAACATTGTACCCTTACAGGAGAGAGAATTAGGAACAATGAATATAGACTCAGTCATTACTATATTGATTTAACATGTCCAGCCGGACAGAGGTCTGATATTTACTTGTATGTGATAGAGAAAAGGTATTAAGACACAGAAATACACAAGGTGGGGCACACGCCTGTGCCCTACTTAACACATGAAAAACATACAGTAAAGGACAAAACAGGGAACAAAGGGCTTTTAGGCAAAAGCTTAAGGTTCGTTGCACCGCTAATTGCACAGTGTCAAAGTACAAAAAAACACAACCCACACCTTTACACTTTAAGTACACATAAGGCTTGGAATGTATAAGGTGTTTACAAATTGTCGAAGGCGTTTTGATCCGTTAAAGCGTTATGCGGACCATCATCAGGACATAGATATTATGCCTAATAATAGGAAGCCATAATTGCTTATGGGAAGGAAGGGAAGGAAAATACAAATTTGTAGAGGTTAGGGTTCGCGACAATAGACGCCAGTGTTGGACTTTGGCCCTTAGGGCAGGTTCACCCCTAGACTTTTTGCTTGAAATGGTGACCTGGAGATGGTGATTTTGGGATTCTGCGCACTTTCACTGTGTCCCAGTGGAAAGTGCGTGCGCACTCTGAGTGCATGTGCTGAGCTAGGCCTGCCCGCCCATAGGAATGCATGGGGAATGTATGTGTCCCTGGTAGTTCCTGATGCGTGGGGTGTACAGGCTTGAGTCTGGTATGTGTGAACTCGTGAGAGTGAATGCTGCGAGATGGTGTATGCAGCATGTATGTGTCTAGTAGCGAAGCGCCATTTCTAGACATGGCTGTACGTGTGCTGTGAGGGTGCTGGCGTGTGATTGGCTGGAGCTGGCTGGCATGCCAGGCTCCAGGAAGTCTGGATGGGTCTGCCCGGTGGTGAGTGGGAGATTAGCATGAGTGATGTGTGGGAGGAGTGTACCTGTGTCCTGGATGGGCTGGGTTTTCCCCACACAATGCTGGCTCCGCCCCCCTGTGGTGTGTCTAATGACCCAAGCCCTGCCAGTGAATAGAGAGGGTGGTTGAGGTAAACAGAGTACTCAAGAACCAGCTGCGACTGGTTCCGCCCCCACTCTGCACCCTTGAACAAAGGGAAATGGTGTATAAAAATGGGGCTGTGTCCCCACAAATGTTGTTCTCTTCCAGGATCCTGAGGGGGCTGCTGCTGCTGCTGCTGGGCCAGAGGACCGCCACTTGGGGTGTCTCCCTGCCTGGAGACCCAGTGTGCTGGCTCTGGGCCCAGCCTTGCCCCCCCTGCCTTGCTGAAGGACTGTGGGGGTCTGAACTTTCCTCTAGCGCTTGGGAGCGCTTGATTTCGGCCCCGAGCGCTTAATAGCGCTTTATTTGCATTTAGCGCAGGGAGCGCTGCATTTTTTGCCCTGTAGCGCTTGGGAGCGCTTTTCTGGCCTTTGTGGCGCTTGGGAGCGCTTTGATCGTTAAAACCGGTGCCCACCCGACATTGGACCCGTTTCGCTGGTTTCTTGGCTGAGCGAGAGCCCACCTCGCATTTTATTTAAATTACGAGGGTTCACCGCCGCAGCCCGGAGTGTTTTGAAAACGTTGCCGGGCCGCTGCCAAGTGCGACCCGGAAGTGCTTGGCCGGCTGGCCAATTGCATCGCGTCCCCGAGGTAGGACCCGGAAGTCAGGCAAGCTGCGGCGGGACAACAGGAAGCGGACGGGAGTCCACCCCGCGCTCCTGCAGCAGAAGAAGAAGCCGGCACATTCCGCCCCTCCCCGAGGCTCCAAAGAAGTGAAGAGGTGAGCCCCGGAGGGTGAGAGGGGAGAGCGGAAAGAGCGCGTGAGGCCGCGGGGCTCCCGTGCCAGGAGAGAGCCCCGCCCGCGGTAGGGTCCAGCGAGAGGAGGCCCCCGCGTCACGTCCCGGTGAGTGCTGGTGCTGGGAAAGAGGAGAGGGGGGCGTCGGGACACTTTGCGGGTGTCCGCCCCGCCCCCTCTCCGTAGCGCGACCTCGCGCCTGTGATTATTGAGAGCCTGTGAGGCTCTTGGCAGCCAGTTATGGTTTAAAGCCCTGAGGGGCTCCGGGAGCATTTCGGAGAGCTCGAGTCCCCCGAGGGGGACTCCGGCGACCTGGGCATATCTGTCACGAGCCCAGAGAGGCTCAGGGGGCATTTGGTGTCTGTGGTGGAGTGGCCCCAGAAGGCCCCACCTTGTTGTGAGCCCTGAGAGAAGGCTCAAGGGGCCCTTTGTTCAGTTAGGAGCCCAGAGAGGCTCAGGGGCCAGTCAGTTGGGCATAGCCTAGAGAGGCTCCCACGTTGGCCCCCTCAATTGCACCAGTTGCCCAGCACTTTGTGGGCAACTGCTACGTTTAGGACCCTGACATTGGACACAGGGCGTCCTAGCCCCAACAAGGCCAGAGGGCCTAGGGACAGTCACAGGTGGTGACTCACGTGAGTTTGGCGCAATTGTACTTTCTATGCACCTCTGAATGTATTGTTTATGCGTCATGTGCCTTGTCTTTTACACCTCTGAATGAATGTTATGCATTGCATCATGTGTTATGTTCTTACCCCCCTACAGGTACTGTAATACTTAGGTGGTTGTTTTCTCCCTAGTACAGGTGGTGCTATTGAGGTCCTGTTACCAGTGATTACTGGTTGTGTGCTATTTTGTGCTATATTCTATGTACTAAGTGCTATTTCTGAAAGTGCTACTTCTGATTCCTGACAGTGGTCCAGGTGGCCCTGTCTTGTAAATAATCCCTTGTAAATTCTGCCCGTGCCTCTGGCACATTGTAAAGTGTGTATTTTATCTAATGTGTTTTGGTGTAATACAAAGGCTATTTTTATATAACCTTGTGTGGAGTTTCCTTTGTGGTGGGCCCTGGGAGTTGTTGCTGGGGTGCGTGCGCAAATACTTAACTTACATCGCCTCCAAGTTTAGCCTTGCTGCTCGCGCCACGTTACCTAGAGGGTGAGCAGGGGTTATCTTGGCGTGTAACTCCCTTGCCCTGACTTGGGGGTGGTGGTCTCTGACTGACTTTGGCGAAAGCCCTGGCCAGCCGGGGATCCCAACTCCAACATTGGCGGCAAGCGGTGGGATAAGGATTTGTGTTTGCCTTGTACCTTAGTAGCAGCTGGCTGCACCACAAAACTCTGCATTTTAGATGACCACATTTTAGGGGATTGTTTTTGAAATTCCATTGTTTCTTCTCCTGAAGAGTGTCATTTGATTGTGTTCAGTACATTTGTCCCCCGCCCTGCTTCCAGAGTTTGGTACCTGTGTCGCTTTTGGTCAGGTTGAGAAGTCAGGGGTGGTAGAAACTGCCTTACCGATCCGAGGGGAGGGTGTGTGTGGATAAATGGTGTGTTTTCCTGGACGCATGAGTATGAGTTCTCTTTGATAAGGAGATTGTTGAAGTTTTGGAATTGTGTACTCTTACTTCAGATTGTTAAGTCCCCTGTGTTGCACGTGTCTGTGATCATCCTGCCAAGATGGAGTCTGCTTTTAATGTCTGGGGTCTGTTTTTGCATGAACTGAGAGAGTTTTGCGAAGAGAGAGAGATTGCAGTGAATGAGTCAGACACCCAGTCCCAACTTAGGGGTAACCTGATCCAATGGCAGAAGGAGGACTGGGAGCGTGAGCACAGTGAGGAGAGGGCCCGGGTCTCACACCATGAGGGTGGTGGGTCAGAGGGGAGCCCTGAAGAGTCTGAGGAGGAGGAAGAAAATGATAGCACAGGGACGCCAGCAGATAGTGAGGACCCCATAGATAGGGAGTCCCTTGCTGGGTCCAGCGTAGGAGGCAGCGCCTCATCCCTTTCCCTGTCCCCAGAGGAGCTGGAAGATAGGAGGAGAGAAAGGGAGCACCAGCTGGCTTTAGAGAGGCTCAGGTTGGAGCATGCCCAGGCTATGGCACAGCTGGGCATTAGAAAGCAACAGCTGGAGGTTAAGAAGCAACAGCTAGAGACCGAGAGGGTCTTAGCGCAGGAAAGGATAGAGGAGGCTGAGAGGGCCTCCACCAGAGGCGAAGTAGCTCTGGAGGGTAGACTATCCCCTGCGCGCAGTGTTGAGTTTCTGGATCCCCCAGGGAGGGTTGGGTCCAGTGGTGGCAGCTATTTAAATCTCAGTCTAGAAAGTCCCAGTTCCCAGAGTATGGTTCCTGTTTCCCCAGAGGAGGAGAATAGGTTGAGGTTTAGGAACCTTAGGAAACCGTCTCATCAGTCTTGGGAAGACTTTGAGGATGACTGTTGTGGAGCCCTGTGTGATTGGGTACGGGAGCCCACGAAATGTGATTGGGACCTATTGTTCGATATGTTTCTCAGAGAGCAGTTGCTCAGTTGTTGTTCACCAGGGTTGCGCCAACACCTGTTAGGGTGTGGATTGTCTGAACCATGTGAGCTGGCAGAGGAAGCAGACCGCTGGGAAGGGACCAGAGGTTCTGTAGAGTCATTGGTGAGTGACTCCAAAAGTAGTGGGTCAGGGATCTTCCAGCCCAGCGTGGTGGAAGAGGCTCAGTGTAGCCCAGCTAGGTCCCTGGTTAGTGAGAAGGGTGTAGGGGCTGACTGCCTGGCTCAGTGGAGCAGGAGTCAGTGGGTGGCTGAGAGCCCCCAGAGGCCCGAAGCCCTGTCTCAGAACCTGGGTGGTTTCTTGAGGGAACACCAGGTTGGGGACCTAGGCTGTCCTGTTAACCCAGTTGAGGAGGATCTCCTAGTGAGTAGAGGACCTGGAGTGTCTGTAACCAGAGCTCCTGTGGTTCTAGAGTCTGGCAGTACCGCTCCGGTAGGGAGGGTACAGGAGTCCAGCGTGAGGAGTGATTGGGGGAGTTCCCCAGTGGAAGGACCAGTGGGTCAGGGACTACCCAGTTGGGCTAGGTTCCTGTGTAGTGACCATGGTGACACCACTTCTGGTCTGGGGGATCTTCGCGCACTGTCAGGTGGACAGGGAGCGGGAGATCTGCGCCAGACAGACAGTCACACGACACATGGGCCATGTGTCAGCCTCAGGGGGATTGTGTGTGAGTCCCCAGAAGTCCTGGAGTGCCAGGCAATTGTTCCACCGAAGGTCTTAGACCAGAGGTTGGAAGGCCAGGTTCAGGATCAGCCTGACCTGAAGGGTAGGACGACTGTAACCAGTGTCCTGACCGGTTCTTCTTCCAGAGGAACTTCTCCAGGTGGGAGAGGGCAGACCTCTGGAAGGGGGTGCAGAGGGTGGGAGAGCCCACCTCTGACCCCGGTGCAACCTGAGTGGATCAGCCCTGGGTTGGAATGGCGTTCTAGGTGTACCCCTCGTCAGAGGAGGAGGAACCCTAGAAGAAGAGGTAGGGGGAGGAGGGCCTTCCCCGAGACTCCTGGTCCGCCTGAGGTTGTAGGCCCTAGGCTGGAGTACCAGTGGCAGTCTAGTCCTGTCTTGCAGACAGGAAGAGTGGAAAATGGCTCCTATGTGCCAGGGGTTACTACCCCCCGCTCTGCGAATTGGCAAGGACCAGTGGCACCTGGGTGGCCCAGGGCCTGGTCCTGGCCGCGGACAACTTGGGAGTACCAGTGGGGTAGCCCAGTTGGTCCAGACAGTGTGTTGAGAAGGAATCCCATGGGTTCACCGTGGCATAGAACAGGAGGGTGTCCCTGCAGTTGCGGGCCCGCGTCCGTGTTCTATCGCCCCAAGCAGGGAAGTCCATCACGGTGGTGATTGTTCTCCCCTGCGTTTTGGCTGGAAGGGGGTTATGTTGGACTTTGGCCCTTAGGGCAGGTTCACCCCTAGACTTTTTGCTTGAAATGGTGACCTGGAGATGGTGATTTTGGGATTCTGCGCACTTTCACTGTGTCCCAGTGGAAAGAGCGTGCGCACTCTGAGTGCATGTGCTGAGCTAGGCCTGCCCGCCCATAGGAATGCATGGGGAATGTATGTGTCCCTGGTAGTTCCTGATGCGTGGGGTGTACAGGCTTGAGTCTGGTATGTGTGAACTCGTGAGAGTGAATGCTGCGAGATGGTGTATGCAGCATGTATGTGTCTAGTAGCGAAGCGCCATTTCTAGACATGGCTGTACGTGTGCTGTGAGGGTGCTGGCGTGTGATTGGCTGGAGCTGGCTGGCATGCCAGGCTCCAGGAAGTCTGGATGGGTCTGTCCGGTGGTGAGTGGGAGATTAGCATGAGTGATGTGTGGGAGGAGTGTACCTGTGTCCTGGATGGGCTGGGTTTTCCCCACACAATGCTGGCTCCGCCCCCCTGTGGTGTGTCTAATGACCCAAGCCCTGCCAGTGAATAGAGAGGGTGGTTGAGGTAAACAGAGTACTCAAGAACCAGCTGCGACTGGTTCCGCCCCCACTCTGCACCCTTGAACAAAGGGAAATGGTGTATAAAAATGGGGCTGTGTCCCCACAAATGTTGTTCTCTTCCAGGATCCTGAGGGGGCTGCTGCTGCTGCTGCTGCTGCTGGGCCAGAGGACCGCCACTTGGGGTGTCTCCCTGCCTGGAGACCCAGTGTGCTGGCTCTGGGCCCAGCCTTGCCCCCCCTGCCTTGCTGAAGGACTGTGGGGGTCTGAACTTTCCTCTAGCGCTTGGGAGCGCTTGATTTCGGCCCCGAGCGCTTAATAGCGCTTTATTTGCATTTAGCGCAGGGAGCGCTGCATTTTTTGCCCTGTAGCGCTTGGGAGCGCTTTTCTGGCCTTTGTGGCGCTTGGGAGCGCTTTGATCGTTAAAACCGGTGCCCACCCGACATTGGACCCGTTTCGCTGGTTTCTTGGCTGAGCGAGAGCCCACCTCGCATTTTATTTAAATTACGAGGGTTCACCGCCGCAGGCCGGAGTGTTTTGAAAACGTTGCCGGGCCGCTGCCAAGTGCGACCCGGAAGTGCTTGGCCGGCTGGCCAATTGCATCGCGTCCCCGAGGTAGGACCCGGAAGTCAGGCAAGCTGCGGCGGGACAACAGGAAGCGGACGGGAGTCCACCCCGCGCTCCTGCAGCAGAAGAAGAAGCCGGCACATTCCGCCCCTCCCCGAGGCTCCAAAGAAGTGAAGAGGTGAGCCCCGGAGGGTGAGAGGGGAGAGCGGAAAGAGCGCGTGAGGCCGCGGGGCTCCTGTGCCAGGAGAGAGCCCCGCCCGCGGTAGGGTCCAGCGAGAGGAGGCCCCCGCGTCACGTCCCGGTGAGTGCTGGTGCTGGGAAAGAGGAGAGGGGGGCGTCGGGACACTTTGCCGGTGTCCGCCCCGCCCCCTCTCCGTAGCGCGACCTCGCGCCTGTGATTATTGAGAGCCTGTGAGGCTCTTGGCAGCCAGTTATGGTTTAAAGCCCTGAGGGGCTCCGGGAGCATTTCGGAGAGCTCGAGTCCCCCGAGGGGGACTCCGGCGACCTGGGCATATCTGTCACGAGCCCAGAGAGGCTCAGGGGGCATTTGGTGTCTGTGGTGGAGTGGCCCCAGAAGGCCCCACCTTGTTGTGAGCCCTGAGAGAAGGCTCAAGGGGCCCTTTGTTCAGTTAGGAGCCCAGAGAGGCTCAGGGGCCAGTCAGTTGGGCATAGCCTAGAGAGGCTCCCACGTTGGCCCCCTCAATTGCACCAGTTGCCCAGCACTTTGTGGGCAACTGCTACGTTTAGGACCCTGACATTGGACACAGGGCGTCCTAGCCCCAACAAGGCCAGAGGGCCTAGGGACAGTCACAGGTGGTGACTCACGTGAGTTTGGCGCAATTGTACTTTCTATGCACCTCTGAATGTATTATTTATGCGACATGTGCCTTGTCTTTTACACCTCTGAATGAATGTTATGCATTGCATCATGTGTTATGTTCTTACCCCCCTACAGGTACTGTAATACTTAGGTGGTTGTTTTCTCCCTAGTACAGGTGGTGCTAGTGAGGTCCTGTTACCAGTGATTACTGGTTGTGTGCTATTTTGTGCTATATTCTATGTACTAAGTGCTATTTCTGAAAGTGCTACTTCTGATTCCTGACAGTGGTCCAGGTGGCCCTGTCTTGTAGATAATCCCTTGTAAATTCTGCCCGTGCCTCTGGCACATTGTAAAGTGTGTGTTTTATCTAATGTGTTTTGGTGTAATACAAAGGCTATTTTTATATAACCTTGTGTGGAGTTTCCTTTGTGGTGGGCCCTGGGAGTTGTTGCTGGGGTGCGTGCGCAAATACTTAACTTACATCGCCTCCAAGTTTAGCCTTGCTGCTCGCGCCACGTTACCTAGAGGGTGAGTAGGGGTTATCTTGGCGTGTAACTCCCTTGCCCTGACTTGGGGGTGGTGGTCTCTGACTGACTTTGGCGAAAGCCCTGGCCAGCCGGGGATCCCAACTCCAACAGCCAGGTTACAGCAAGGGTGAGACAAAACTTCATGCACAATAGGAGGAAGTAACGTGTGCCTAATGCAGAAGGTTTAGAATATCAAACAATCAATTAACTGCTTATCAAGTTGGGAGTTGGAAGTTTAAAAAGTAAGGCATGCACTAGTAAACATTGGACTCATGGTGAATTAAGGGAGTATATAGAGTAACCGTTCCACAGACATATTACAACTCTACATAACATGTTGGACAATAGACTAACAAACGATCAAGTCAAGGTCTTATGAATATTTGGTCATTCTCGCATAGACCGACCATGATGTATTGAAAACAAGTTAGATCTTAAGGTGTAATTGAGAAAAGTGATGGAGAACCAATTCGACGAGTCGGGGTGTAGTAGGCGCCGTGATGTGGCTAGAGCAATCATGCTATGAGCCGAAGTGAACGCGGGCTTGCTTACCGAAATAGTGAAGGTGGGACATGGTGAGCCGTGATGCGAATAGGATCCGGTGGGAATTGAGAACCGGGTCAGTCAACTCAGACGTGCGGAGAGTTCAGGAGGTTCCCTACAGAGGAGTGGAGGGTCAATTAGGGATCATTTAATGGTGCTTAACCGGAGTGCGCGAGGGTATGCTTACCGAATGGGTTCCAGGGTGAGCGTCAGCAAGTTAGCCTAGGGGAGAAGCGAGGGGGGGTCAGGAGGGTTTCTATAATCGTCATATCCACTAAGGTGCTATAGTGTGAGAGGGACTTACCAGGTATGGATAGCCAATTCTGCACGATCGCAGGTTATATTAGTTGATCGCTCAGGAAGTGGGCGGCAGCATGATAGCCTAGAAGAAAAGCAAGGGGGGAGTCAGAGCGGGATAAGCGGCCAGCCCAAAAATCAAGTCGTGATACGTGGGGCGACGAGACTTACCGGACAAATAATTGCAGAGCTGCACAATCGCGGGTTCTGTGGGGTCAAGTCACAGTGAGGGATCCACGGGAACCAATTTATGGAAGGGACTGAAGTGTGATAGGTCACGATCGGCACGTGATCGATTCGGGAAGCGAGGAGGGACTAAGGAAGTGAATTCAAGTGAAGTGAATGTGGCGGCCATTTTAGGAGAGTGACAGTACCAAGGTGTATAAGTGACATGGAGTTAGAATATACCTTTCTGGTCATGATAATTATACAGTTAGAGGATTACAATTGGTACATTATGTCAAGGAAAAGTAACAATTGAGCAGAAGTGTTGAAATTATACCAAAGCAGTCCAGTCCTCAAGGAGGTTTAATCCTGAGTTCAAGCTATCAGTCTTTAAAATCCATTTGAGCTCCTCTTTGTTTAGAATTCTCGCAATATCTCTGCCTCTGGGGGGCAATTTTATGGCAGTAATCACAGTCCAACGAATGTCATTCTCTGAATGTCCATTTGGATAAAGTGCTCAACCAGTGGTGCGTTCGCTGTTTTACATCTTAGCCTGCTTCGGTGTTGGGAGATGCGTAGGCGGATTTTCTGTGTTGTTTGTCCGAAGTAGATCTTATTACATGGACAAAAGATGGCATATACTACATTACACGCGTTACAGTTAGTGAACACTTTCAATTCGTTCCTAATATCCTTAAACACAAACTCCTTGCACTCAATGGTGAATTCGCAGACCAGACAGTTTCCACATTTTGAGTGACCCTTGAGTGGTGCTAGGGACCAAATGTCGTGTAAGGTTGGATTGGGATTATGGGTGGTGGGTAACGCTGCACGTACCAGCTGGTCTTTTATATTCTTGCTTTTCTTAAAAGCAAACATGGGCATTTCCAGATCAAGGGTACCTGCATTCAAAATAGGCCAATTTCTTCTAATCGTTTTACGAATGGCATTCGATACTGGCGAGAAGGTCGTCACACATACAAGGCGCTCTGTGTCTGTTTTAGGTTTAGGTTCCAGTAAAGTTTCTCGTAGACAATACCACGCTCTTTTCATGGCGTTACGCACAAGGCGGCACGGGTATCACCTGAAGGTGAGTTTGGTGCATAATGTTTTTGCCTTCGTAAAGTAGTCAGTTTTGAGTGAGCAGTTTGTCCTAATGCTCAAGAATTGTGACTAGAGAAGACTGTCTCTGAGTGCTTGTGGATGATTGCTTCTGTAGCTAAGCAATGTGTTGCATTCCGTGGGCTTGCGGAACAGGTCTGTTATTAAATTACCATCAGTATGCTTAATAAGTAGGTCTAAGAAAGGCATACATGTCTTTTTGTGGGTAAGAGTGAATGTGAGACCACTTCAGTTGTTATTTAGCCAGTGGAGAAATGACTTGAGAGTATCCACTTCACCACACCAAATGAGAAAAATCTCATCTATGTAGCGCTTCCAGTTAGTTGTGCATGTACGGAAAGGGTTGCTAGTAGACAAAATGTTGTGCGCTCAAGTGAGTCCATATACAGAATGGCTAGGTTGGGAGCGAAAATGGCCCCCATTGAGGTACCTCTCACCTGCTGATAAAATTGGTCTTCAAAGGTGAAGAAGTTCCTTGTGAGACATATCTCTAAGAGTGGTAAAATAAATAGAGTAGGAACTGTGTGTGGTTGAGGTCTTTGATTGAGTATTGTTTCCATTACCATTAGTGAGTCTTTCCGTGGGATATTGGTGTATAGAGACTGTACGTCCAATGTACATAGAGGCTCGATTGCGGGATCAAAGGGCTGGTTCTCAATAAGCTTGATCATGGACATACTATCAAGAATATAGCATTCATTAGTGGGTACAAAGTCCTTTAGAAAATAGTTTACATATTGTCCCAAAGGTTCTAGGACCGATTCACATCCAGAGACAATTGGTCAGCTCGATGGGTTTTCCAGTCTCCTGTGGACCTTGGGCAGGGTGTAGATGACCGGGGTCCGAGGGGTTTTGACATTTAGAAAATTAAACTCATGTTTACTCAGGAAGCCTTCCTGAAGGCCCCCACTGGTGATCTGTCTTATCAATGACTGTAACTCCTTGGTAGGGTTAGTCGGGAGCTTACAATAATGATCTGTGTTGGATAATTGATGCTGAAGTTCTACCTTATAGGCGTCGATTTCCTGTAGCACAATCCCTCCCCCTTTATCCGCAGGTTTAATCACTAAATTAGTGTTTTCGCACAATGTGGAGATGGCAGATCTTTCTTCCAGAGAGATGTTATAAGGAATGAAAAGGTCTGATTTGGCTATGCGTGATGTTTCTTTCAGGATTATCTTTTCAAAGGTGATAATTTCACTGGGGACCATATTTGCAGATGGTGAGAAGGTCGAAGGGGGTCTGGACGGTGTATTGGAGTATTTGGAAGGACTTGGGTTTTGTAGAAAAAACGCGTGAAGCCTGATTTTACGAAAAAATTTAAGTAATTCAGACTGCAGGTCCAAGAAATTAGGGTGGGTAGTAGGACCAAAGGAAAGCCCTTTGCTGAGGATGGGGATCTCGTGGCTAGATAAAGTATGAGAAGACAGCTTAAAGATGGGAATTATCATGTTATTACTGTTGGGGTCAGGTACAGTGGTGGGATCTACCACTGAAAACATTTGTGTCTCATCTGTCTTTCGCCCGGGGGAGTGTACCATTGTGGATGTTGCTTTACCCTGCCTCTCTTTGGGGGCTCTGACTGTCCTTGCCCTAAAAAATGGGTATCAGGGTTTCTTGAGGTAGTACTAGTAACCTCCCCGGCGTCTGAATTATCAGATGAATCTGCTGATGTATCTAAGAAGCCCACAAGAGTGTTTCGCCTACTGAAGCAGCCCCAGGGTCTTGGGTTTTGTGGGGTATTGCTGTAATTTCTATTTGTAATTAAATCTTTGTTGAGGTAAGGGTATGCGCGCTTTTGAGTAAAGGATTTAATGTCCTCCTTTACTTTGTTCGCTTTTTTGTTTTGTTCTATACAATGGAACTCCTCAACAGTTTTTTCTACTTTTTCTAATAGGTTTTTCGCTTCTGGGACCGTGTTACTGTCCTGAATTTGTTTTTCAATGTCTTTGATAGTTTCAGACAATTTTTTAAGCTCTTCTGTCTCGGTATCAATACCTAGCACTAGCCAGTGCCTGGAGCATGTGGTTCCTATATATCTAAAGTTTGAAATATATTTAGGGTTGTCTGTAAAGACAACAGGAAAGTTCCTAACTTGTAGATCCAATGGAATAGTGTTGGATTTAAGGTACTCAGTAAGCATCAATATCATCAGTTCCAGCCGCACACATTTTTTCTTTTGTTTTTCTAGTTCATCAGAGAGGTTAGTGCTACTAACTCCTGGTGAGTCATCTGAACTTGTGAACAGTGATGGGCCTTCACAAATCTTTTTAATGTACTCGTCCGTGTACAGTGGAGTGTTGTCTGACATAGCAAGGGAAGTGTACAATCGGGAATTGGGAGGGGTAGACGGTGAGGGGTGTCAGTAAGAACAGGAAGGTGGCCCACTTGTGGAAGTGGTAGGCAAAACAGCCCTTGCAATCAAGCGATTGCGCTGAATATATTTAAGAACAACAAGGGGACCCAATAAAGTCGAAAAGGGACCTTGGGAGTAACTTCTTTCAGACAACAGTGGTCCCTTACAGGAGAGAGAATAAGGAACAATGAATATAGACTCAGTCGTTACTATATTGATTTACCATGTCCAGCCGGACAGAGGTCGGATATTTACTTGTAATTAATAGAGAAAATATATTACACAGCAATACACAAGGTGGGGCACAAGCAGGGTCGGTGGGATCACAATTCGGCCCTGGCACTGACGACAAAAGTGGCCCACATTCAAGAGGCGTCGCCCATATTTAAGGGGCGTGGCCCACATTCAAGGGGCGTGCCCTTTCATGAAACACCATTTGCACAGACAAGGAATGAAAGTGGGAGGATACTGTTCTTGCACAGGACACAGGGCCAAGGTGACAATGGCCTACATGCTGAGCAACTAAAGAAAATAGCAAGGCCCCTTTCTGTCACAAAATTATTCCAGCCCTCCAGCACAGGAGCACCTGAAAAGCAGCAAAGCCCCTGCTATCACTAACCTACTTAGCCCTCCCCAGACCTTCAGCTCAGGAGCACATGAACAGAGGTAAGGCCCCTGCAATTAGTAAATTAATCAGCCCTCCAGGCCTCAGGAAAATGTCCTGGCAGGTGAGCACAAAACACAGCTTTCTGGGTCATCCAAGGTAGCCAGGTAGCCAGGGGGGAGGCTGAGGTGAAGCTGGTGCATGGGAAATGCCTTCCCAATGTGTTCTGGCAGTTTGAGTGTTTACCATTTACTGTAGTATTACCCTTGTACCTGTGTATGGTACCTTTTTGTAACTTGCACACGTCACTTTTCTCTTGTAATACACTGTATGCTACCTCTCACTTTTTGTTTGCTTTAGATACTTGCACAAGTGCCACCATTGCCTACATAACGTTTGTTCTTGTGCTGGAGCGCCTGCCATTTATTGCAGTATTATACCTCTACTTGTACTTTGTACGCTTTTGTAACCTGAACACATATCACTTTTTCCTCCTGTGATGTACCGATTGCTACCTCATGTATTTTGGTTGCTCACTATTGTCACTTTTGATTCATGTAACTTAACGTTTGCTTTTGTAATTTGTCCACTTGTAATTTTTCTCCTCATGTATTATTGCTGTTCCTAGTGTGAAGCGCTCTGACACCTTCGGGTAAAGTCCACGCTATATAAAATCGCATAACCAAATAAATAAAATAAAAAAATTCCAAACATCACCTGGCCCCCACAGCAAGACCCATTCTTCCTCGCCCACTATGCCCTGAATGTGAAGGGCTGTGGGCGAGGTGTTAAGACTTACACCGCTTCTGGGCTGCGTGGGCCCCAGGGGGGCCGAGGTGAAAATGGCTCAAAGGCCTGAGAAACACCTGGCCCCCAGGGAGGCCGATTCTTGCAAACAATCACCCCTCCCTAGCCCAGCCTCAGCTTGATTGCTTGGCAGGGCAGGGGTGAAGGAGAGGCCACAGCTGACAATCGCTGTCCGGCCGCACAGGGAGGCTGCTTTCATTTTCTCTGTCTGTCTCCGTGCACTCTGTGGGCCGTTTTTTTTTCTCCCCTTTCCTAGTCCACTCTCTGTGGATTGGGACAGGGGAGAAAAAAACGGCCCACAGATGGCACTGAGGCACCGGCCCTTCGGCCCATGCCCGAATGCCCGCCTTGCCAATCCGCCCCTGGGCACTAGCCAGTGCCCTACTTAACACATGAACAACATACAGTAAAGGACAAAACAGGGAACAAAGGGCTTTTAGGCAACACCGAAGCAGGCTAAGATGTAAAACAGCGAACGCACCACTGGTTGAGCACTTTATTCAACTGTGATTACTGCCAAAAAATTGCACCCCAGAGGCGGAGATATTGCGAGAATTCTAAACAAAGAGGAGCTCAAATGGATTTTAAAGACTGATAGCTTGAACTCAGGATTAAACGTCCTTGAGGACTGAACTGCTTTGGTATAATCACAACACTTCTGCTCAATTGTTACTTTTCCTTGTAATAATGTACAAATTGTAATCCTCTAACTGTATAATTATCATGACCTGAAAGGTATATTGTAACTCCATGTCACTTATTCACCTCGGTTCTGTCACTCTCATAAGATGGCCGCCACATTCACTTCACTTGAATTCACTTCCTTAGTCCCTCCTCGATTCCAGAATTGATCACGTGCCGATCGGGACCTATCACACTGCAGTCCCTTCCATAAATTGGTTCTCGTGGATCCCTCACAGTGACTTGACCCCACAGAACCTGCGATTGTACAGCTCTGCAATTACTTGCCCGGTAAGTCTCGTCGCCCACGCATCACGACTTGATTTTTGGGCTAGCCGCTTATCCCACTCTGACTCCCCCCTCGCTTTTCTCCTAGGGTATCATTCCGCCGCCCACTTCCTGAGCGATCAACTAACATAACCTGCGATCGTGCAGAATTGGCTATCCATACCTGGTAAGTCCCTCTCACACTATAGCACCTTAGTGGATATGACGATTATAGAAACCCTCCTGACCCCCCCTCGCTTCTCCCCTAGGCTAACTTGCTGACGCTCACTCCCGGTACCCATTAGGTAAGCATACCCTCGATCACTCCGGTTAAGCACCGTTAAATGATCCCTAATTAACCCTCCACTCCTCTGTAGGGAACCTCCTGAACTCTCCGCATGTCTGAGTTGACTGACCCGGTTCTCAATTCCCACCGGATCTTATTCGCATCAAGGCTCACCACGTCCCGCCTTCACTATTTCGGTAAGCAAGCCCGCGTTCACTTTGGCTCATAGCATGATTGCTCTAGCCACATCACGGCGCCTACTACACCCCGGCTCGCCGAATTGGTTCTCCGTCTCTTTTCTCAATTACACCTTAAGGTCTAACTGTTTTTCAATACACCGTGGTCAGTCTATGCGAGAATGACCAAATATTGATATGACCTTGCTTGATCGTTTGTTAGTCCATTGTCCAACATGTTATGTAGAGTTGCAATATGTCTGTGGAACGGTTACTCTATGTACTCCCTTAAATCACCATGAGTCCAATGTTTGCTAGTGTGTGCCATACTTTTTAAACTTCCAACTCCCAACTTCATAAGCAGTTAATTGGTTGTTTGATATTCTAAACCTTCTGCATTAGGCACACGTAACTTCCTCCTAGTGTGCATGAAGTTTTGTCTCACCCTTGCTGTAACCTGGCGTCTATTGTCGCGAACCCTAACCTCTGCAAATTTGTATTTTCCTTCCCATAGGCAATGAGGCTTCCTATTGTTAGGCATAAAATCTATGTCCTGATGATGATCCACGTAACGCTTTAACGGATCAAAACGCTGTTGACAGTTTGTAAACACCTTATACATTCCAAACCTTATGTGTACTTAAAGTGTAAAGGTGTAGGTTGTGTTTTGTTGTACTTTGACACTGTGCAATTACCGGTGCAACGAACCTTAAGCTTTTGCCTAAAATCCCTTTGTTCCCTGATTTGTTCTTTACTGTATGTTGTTCATGTGTTAAGTATTGCTGTGTAATACCTTTTCTCTATTACTTACAAGTAAATATCAGACCTCTGTCCGGCTGGACATGCGAAATCAATATAGTAATGACTGAGTCTATATTCATTGTTCCTAATTCTCTCTCCTGTAAGGGACCACTGTTGTCAGAAAGAAGTTACTTCCAAGGTCCCTTTTCGACTTTATTGGGTCCCCTTGTTGTTCTCAAAAATATAACAATGACAAGTGAACACACATATAAATAGCAAAAACATCTTGGTCTTAATTTTGACACAGACACCTATTTACGCCACCCTTGTGAATAGGGGGCAATGGTAAAATCAATGGGTGTTGCAGAGGAACCTCCACCACAACACTGATTGTCTACCAGCCGCGGCCCATGCAGGCACCTACTCTCTGCTAAATGGCCTCCAGCAGTCCCTGGCTGGCATAGCTAGTGTCATGAGGCAGAGCCACCAAAAACTGCCCTGCCAAAGTGGCACCAGCCAGGTGGTCAATGAGCTGCTGGCAATCTGAAAAGGTTTGGAGACCACGGAGTGGAATCAGAACTCCCACATGAATGCCATGACTGCCTACCACCACAATATTGCTGTTGTGTTGCAAAACAATCAGATCCTCCTCACTACAGTGATGCCTCATGTGTTGGTACAGATGAATGCTGCTGCAATTATGGCATCCTCATCTTCTTTCCCTGATGTGTCTTTGTCTCCCTTGCCTGTCGCATGTAAAACGCCACCCTCACGTGAGACACCGCACATATAAGTGGAGGAAGATGTCGATGGTACATGTTTGCAAAGGAGAAGCCTGCGGTAGCATTCTTCTGTACCGAATTTCCAGTTTCTGCTTAGCCCTGTGCTTACCTTTATGCTTGGACACATCGTCTATTACTGTCCTCCTCTTGTCTTTGCCATGTTCACCTTGGACATTTGCGGACTTCCAATGTGGCCATTCCTCCCAATGACACTACTGTCATCCTCTTGACTGATATTTTCTAATTCCTCTACATGTCTCTTGACATGTTTCCAATAAGGACTCTGTCTCAACATACACTGGCTTTATACATCCTTTGGGGTTGTTGTCAAATGAACTGGACCAGTGTGCCCAAGTCTTTTTTGCACATGTAAATAAATGCTTCTTCAATTGCCAGATGTGTGTTGTCTGTCACCATGAAACAGGACAAGTGTCAACAGTGGCCTATCTGTGTAACCACTGCAACAAATACAGAGTACAATTAAAACTCTGGTGTCTGCAGACTCTGGGACGTTGATAGGTAGTGAGATGTCAGAACATGTGTGAAGGACTCAATGTCTGATATACATTGAGTGGCAAATCAAGTAGGCCTCAACACTGTTTGACTGGTAACATGCCCTCAAAGTTTATGGAAATAACAGTCTATCAACAAGTTTCACGTCCAAACTCCTCTCTGGCAGTGGTAGGTTGAAAAGTTCCTGACGTCAGCATGTGGAGTACAGCGAGTAGCTTGGTCTGTGGAGGGATGTTGGTGCAGCACGGGGATGTGGTTGAGGAGGAGGACAATGGACCCCCTCTGAAGTCTGTAATGGGGTATGACCTTCTCTTTCCGGAGGTGAATGAGGGTGATCCTCTGGCGATAGATTCATTCCCTTCTCTGGCGCTACCTCTGTTGTGATGGTCTCCTTGGGACTCCTAGTTGCAATAGCAGAAGATCCATGGCATAGTTGAGCTTCCCAAGGATGAATTGGGGGAGTTCTAATTTTATAATAGTGTATTAATGTCATTTTTATTAAGACCAGGTAATTCCTAGCGGTAAGAAACTGTCGGTAATGGGACTTAGCTTCAGTTTTTCTTTTTTAGCTATGTACGAGAAAATCCTTGTAAACATTGCATTGTGTGTTTTGCTTGAGTTTTACTGCAGGAACCCCTACCTTGCATCTCATTTTCAGTAAGTCACGCTAAGCGAAGTGGCACTGTGAAAAATTCTAGCTTATGGTGTGAAAATTTCACTAAAGGGGCTTTGTGGAAATTCGTAAATATGGTGATAAAAAAAACACTGTAGCGTCAAAAAAATTATGCTACGCGGTATTAAATTCTTGTAAATATCCCCCAAAATCTGATATGAGGAAAAGAAGAACACTGTGGGAAGAGATACAGGAAAGCCAAGGAGAGCCATGAGAGTGAGTGCATGACACAGTCATACGACAGAGACGGGGAACAGAGAGAAATTACTTCTAGTAATCCAATCATAAAATGTGTCTGTCAACCTCACTGATGCTTCCGCTGTACTACCATAGATTATAGCTTTTATAGTAATTTTTCATTTGTGATTTAAAAAAAATAAAATGATAGTGAAATGCCGTAAGAATGAAGCATCCCAAGCCTTAGTTGTATAATGGACTGGGCTTTGGTTGACAAAGAAGACATAAGCAATGAGAGAGACAACCCTAGGTGACTGTAATATCCTTACGTATGACTTTATCTCCATTAATGCAGAACATAATTACCAAACGCGACTTGTTCTTCCCAATCCATGATAGCCCCCATACCTATGAGTATAAATACATCACTTCCTGGGAAGGACTTCCTGAAATAATCAAGCAGAGAAAGAAATCAGTTGAATAATAGGGAGAGGTGGGCATGAGCTCCGGACTGTGACTAGGAAGACATGGACTCAGAGTTATGAAAATTACCAGAAAGTAACCGGGCATTACCTCCTTTGTCCTTCTTCCTCTCACTAGCCCTATACATGAGTACGTACCCAATCCAAAAAAACTGGTTTAGAAACAAAACGCCATCAGCAAAGTACAAGAGCATGAACTGTAATGGACAAAAAACAACCCACTGCAGGAGGACCCACAAAAGTCAAAACAGCAGAACCAAAATCAGAGGACGCAACACCACCCAATCGCAAACGGAAACAGGTCATTAATGTGTGGGGCAGATGAAGAAGACAAAGGAACCAAGGGTGCCCAGATAAAGTTAGGACCAGCAACAGAAGTGCCTCCCTGGCCTGCAAAACCCCCTGGACCACCAGAGGAAGAAGAAGGGATGGAGGTATCAACAAAGGAGATCCCAGGGCTAGGGAACAAACAGGGCATCCACCACCCAGGCTCCGAGGATGGGACCAGACAGGAAAAATCGGGGAAGGAGGGCAATCACTGCTCTTGCAAACAAATTCAGCCAAGGACACCAAACTGAAGAAGAATGCATTGAAACAATGGTCGAGACAGACACAGCATCACAGAGCATGGAAACTCTCACATAGGTAAATTGGCAGGCCCACTCTCCCTCCCTCAAGGAAAGGTGGCTGAAAGAGCTAGTAGATGGGAACCAGCCCTCAGACAAAACAGCCGAGAAAGGAGACGCAGAAAGGGGCGCATACCGTCCCGCCGATTCAGAGGGGAACGAGCAACCACCTAGTCCTTCAAAACGCACAACGCCATGTGCAACAACAGAGGACGCAAAAACGAAAGCCATCAGAACTGCCACCAGTTATTTCCAAGTGGAAGACAGATGCATCTCCATCCGAGTCCACCACCCCTGAGCAGTGGAACTGCCCAGAGTGGCACCCCAACCTCTCCCACTGGCATTGGTCAAGAGAACCAGTACAGGAAAATGAACCAACGAAAAAACCCAGGCAAAAACAAACGGGCCCAACCACAACTGGAGACCCCTTCGGATCTGAGGACACAATGGAACCAGAGTCTTGTACACCCAAGATAATGGATACCAATGCCTCAAGAGATGATAAACAACATGATAGAGGCACAGGCTCCCCCAATGGACAAGGGCCCATGGAGAGGATATCACCGCAGACTGCGGAGCCAAGACCTTGCAGATCCGATGGGCAAAGAAGGAGAGAGGACAAAAGGGAGTGGAGGTGAACACAAGGCACCTCTGACCCCAAGATCACCCCCAAGTCCAACCCAAAGAAGAGGAGAGTTAGGGACGTCCGGACCAGGTACACCACCCAGACGATCAAGAAGCCGTACTCCAGCCACAGCGCAGTCACCCTGAGAACCACCTATCAGGACTGGAAAAAAAGAACAAAAGGCAGACATCCATTCAGAGAAGTGAAGAGTGGGACACCCTCCGAAAGTAAAATACCCACCAAATAAGCCAAAAGCACAGAGCGCAATCGAGGTGCAAATGCCAGCCCGAAAGACAGGACAGCGCCCATGAAACAGAAGAACTGAAGGGGACACAGAGGAACCAGGACATGGAGGAAGGCAAACATGAGAGTGATGGAGGCCATAAATCTGGCCACCTGAAAGAGAAGCTGGATCAGCTGGAGAGACACAAACTTGAAGAACACAGGAAAGAAAACAGAATGATCCCCTTAAGGGACCAAAACAGGACGGAACTCACTTGATGCCAATCAGAACAGGAAATATAACCATGGAAATTCTCCACAGTAGACCTCATGGAACCACTAGAAGTAAGATCTTCTATCAGAGAGACAATCCACACTAAAGAGGGAAAGACGTCCACAAAATACTCCATTGGAAACCAGTGACAGAATCTAGGAAAAACAGTTTAATCAATGCCCACCCACTCTCAACTCATGAGACCATTAATGCTAAATGCACGGGCAGAGGTTCTGGTATAGACAACTAAAATTAGAGACAAATCCCCATCACCAGCCTGGGAATAAAACTGGAAAAGAAAAATTGACCGAAACATCGGCCAGAAGATTGTAGAGATTCGAACGAGGAGGTACTATCTACTCTCGTCCCCAGCGCATACTACAGGATGAGAGAAGAGAGAAAGAAGGCTTTTCACCAATGAACCAAACATGCTATTTAGCAGTTTCCTGGGTGTTGGCAGAATGCATAACATTTTACTTTTTATGTGGGCACCATTACCTTTTACTCATAATGTGAAGCAACAATCGATGCCTGGAAGATGCAGGCGCACCTGTGCTTGGACCACTATGCATCCATACTCTCCCACTGTGTTAGGGAGAAACAAAACTGCAGGTGGCAGTATTGTGAATGGGCAAGAACAATAAATTCTGGAGAAAGCATGGGGCTAGAGCAACAGGGTCACATTACTTAGGCTTGGGTGCATCTATTTTACGATAAATAAGAAAGGGCAGGACCTTACTAGGGATACTGACGTGACACGCCACCTCAGGAAGTGCTCTCCAGTGAAGTGCCCAGAGCTGCAATATTCGCATGATGGCACCAATGACCTCCTCAGATCCACTTCACTTGCAGTGTGAGGCTGTTCAGAAATAAGCCCTACAGCATGAAGTCTTTCCTAGAATGGCGTACACACACTCTTGCCTTTAAACTAACTGAATATACCTGTATGTGCCAGGCTTTAAGCGAGAGCCAAGGTAAGCATTGACTATAATGTATTAAAATTATCTATTTTATCTACACAACTGATGTAAATATTTATTTTGACTTTGGAGGTTGCATCTTGGAGGGGGGGACAAGAGCCCAAACTCCATAATGGACTCCCCCCAGATTAATTGCTATAATAACCTATATTAATGCTGCAACAAATGTAATTACTTTGCTATCGGAAGCTTGGAATTCCCATGAAGACTCAGCTCAACTGTATTTATAAGTTCTCTTGGTCAAAGTTTCTAAAATAGAGATAAAAGCATGAAAAACCGAGCACGTCAACTGCTTTCTCACTTCAGTGAACACAGAAAGCAGGTTGTAAAAGACCACCCAACCTCTGCACTTAATTAGAAACCGCTGGGGCTTTGAATGAACTCTCTTTCTTGTACTTATGGCTTTTGTTCCTTGAATGACAGTTCCCTCAGAGCCATCAAAGGAGGGCAGGAATTCTGCAGCAGAAAATGGGCCCATTTGTCTTTCAGACCTTCCCCATGTACGCAGGCGAAATTCTGTCACTCACAGGGCCAGGCACTACAGCTATTTAATGATTGGCCTGGAGTCTGGGCCCGAACAGGAATGACACTGACAGCAAAACCAATAAAATAGTAAATGGGGCTGACCCTTTCTCCAGTCTCTGCATTTTGTCCTGTGGGCTGACTGTAGTGGAGAAACTGCTACATAAATGATCCACGCAGCTCCAGTGCGTTAAATGCAGCAGTTTATTTCTGTGTAGAGATACACAGTGGAGCCCATCAGCTGGTGTCCTTCCACTCCTGTATTTCTGCTGTAACTGCCCAAAACAACACATTAATGTCGAGCAGGAGCACAGAAGGCGGAATCACACTCGGAAGATGCACATGTCAGAGCCTCCATGAACATGTCACTCACGACTCCGAAGATGCACAGACGCGAGTGACGTCACAACGCAAATGTAAAATACATATTAAGAATGCAGCACTGACTTACAATGTGAAGGACACTGAACATACACAATTGCTGAAGAGGACTAACCCACAGCCCCTCAAGATGTATGATTTATTTATAATATTTTTTTTTTTGCTCTAAGCTGGTAAAGTATTCCCAGACGTGGGTCCCTTGCTCTCTTGCTCACTTTGCCACTGGATTCAAGCTAGCCTGACTAATGAAGGGTGTTACCCCAAAACCTTTCCCAGGGTGCTTGTTTACAGTCCATGGAAGACCTGGCTTGGCAGTTCGGGCTGGTCTGTTCCCATGAGGGACAGGGTCAAGACTGATTTGCAGATGGCTGTGTCTGAACTGGGGTGGTGAAATGAGGTAAAGAACAATGATGGATTCAACCCTGATATGTGAATGGGAGTGAGTGTCAGAAAAGTTTCAGCACTCCGTCCATCATCTCCTTGTGTTTACTTTGTATTATTTATTTATTACATTATTACGTTTAGCAGTCAATTAACGCAGCATAGCTAGACTTGAAAAAGTGAAAAAAGAGCATACAGAAAAGACTGGCTCCACCCTTTTGTTGGTGACAGACTTTACATCAGATCAATATTTGATTAATCAGTACTTGTGTAACTGCATGCAGGGAAAGGCAGACACTTCTTGTCAATCATTGTTTTGGAAACTATTATGTCAGACACCTTCAGCCACTTCATGGGAAAGATCCAAAGTAGTGATAGAAAGCAAACAGATCCACAGAGCCATTATTAAAAACCTTACTTTAACTAGAGTGTCTATCATTGCCATAGCCTGGTAGGCCAATCCCATTGTAACATGCTGTTTCACTTATGCTTCAACAAGATTGGCTGTGTTGTAACTTTGTGTTCCTGCGCATGGCGGTGTACCTGCACAGATATAGGATGGGAGTTTGGTGAGGCATCATCACCTTTTCATGTTTTCCTGCTATATCGGAGAAGGGTTAGTGGGTGCTCTTGTGGCACTTTTCCTCACTTTTGCCCCCTGGGTCTCGCAACCCCACATGCTCCACACTTTTGCATCCAGCCTCTGTGCCTTATTTCCTACCAAAAGCAACTGCATGTGGTGTCCCAATCCTGCCTGGCAGACACTGACAGAAGCTGATGCCAATGATCCAGCGGTTCACCAACAACAGATACTCCACTACCATATACTCACCAGGGATAAAACTCACAGTGGATATACTGCTTTTGTCAAGTTTTATAAAATTTCACAAACTGTTTAGGATTAGTTTATACAATACCTCTGTTCAATTTTCAACTAACCCTTTGCAGATCAACAAGTTCTTTCCTCTGGTTGATGGACCATTAGTTGAATCTAATTGATGGCGATAATTAACATAAACTAACTTTTCTATACTTTAAGTAACTCACCGCAGACTCAGTAAGTTTTTAAATCTTTATCTAAAATTCTGGATGCATGTGAACAGTCTCAATACAGTGCAGTCACCATCATTCATAAGAGAGAAAATTCAATCAATAAACACAATGCATTTTACTCTGACTCAAGCAATAATCAATGCTGGAAATGTAGAGGACAGAGAGAAAATATCGAAAACATTTACGAATAACTGAAATTTATAATTACCAAGTATGGTGTGGAAGACCAACCCCCTGGTAAAAAGGGCTGGTGGGGGTCCCCTGAGATAGATTCAGCAGACAAAGACTTGAGGACAGGAATCGGGACAGGATAGTTACCCTCTCTAAGATACCAACGGTTGCGCCCCACCCCTCTCTGACACTCTCTTCCTCCTCGAGATTCTTCCGCAATCTTCAAATCTAATCCAAATTAATTTAGGATAGAAAGTTATGCTTCAGGTTCTGCAATCGATTCTTCATCAGCAACATAGCATCAGGTTCTCTCCCCAGCATTCTCAGCTCTCTGCTCTATAGCAAGTCATCATCTTCTGTTCTGACTAACTAACTAAAAGTATCTTAATGATACCTTTTTTTCTGCATGTTTCACCCATCAATGTTTCAATATCGGGAAAATACGAAATTTGATTGTCCGGCAAAGGGGGGTCTTCATCACACCATGCTTACATGATACAAGATTCAGTTAAACCATTGTCAATAAACCCAACCCCTTACTTTTTATTCATACATTTTATTTCCATATACTACTTGTATCAATATTGAAACATTTGGACATTATAAAGAATAGAACTTTTCACTGTTGAACTCTGCGCCATCCTGTTCCCAGGCTGTAGCACCCAATCTTGGCTTAAGTTCAACTGCTCTGTCATTGACCTTCATGGCTTCACTCAGTGGGCATGCGCAAACTTCGCGTCACTCAATTCATTCAGTTATGCGAGAAAGGGTCAAATAAGCACTAATGATAAAAGTTAAAATACAAATGTTAATTTCTCAAATAAAGTGTTTGCACTGTATACCACCCACCTCTACTCTATCCCATTTTATTTATTAAACTTATGCCTGCATTAGCATTAGTAAAATAGTGTGCTTTAATTTTAAAAAAGCAGGTGCCATGCATGCGAATCTTCAAGACGCCATGTTAGTAACTTCCGCTCCTATGCCAGAATTTCCCTCCAAGCATGACTCGCCATCCTACGTAGATGTAGTTGAAGCAAGCGCAAAACAGATTTTCTGTTTAAAGCGGTATTAGTCCATCTTCAATGTTATCTGTGTTAGTACGTCCGTACGCAAGCTTCACTAACCCAAAAATGTTCGTGTAAATGCATATTAGTTTCCACAAAACTTCATTAATAACTTGTTAGTGAGTTCAGTCAGTCAAAATACTTTATTCGATTTTAAAAGAAAATCATAAAAAGTCATTCCATACATAAGGAGCCTAAATACATTTTACAAATTATTTCAACTACAATCATTTTTAAAAAGTTTAAAATACATATTCAAAGTATTACAATACATCCTTAAAAAACAATTAAATAGGAAATATCTGCAAGAGCAGAAGGCTGTGCAAAATATCGATGTAAACTTCAATGCAGGGGAATCATTAGGTACTGTCAGTGAGTACCTGTTTATTTTTAATGCGCGCTGCTGCGGCCAAAAAACTTCCCATACAGAATATTATGCGGGTGGTACTCATAGACTGTAGATAGAGGAGTGCCGGTTTAACTTGTTTATAGCCCGCCTCCCTTAAAATTGGAAGCAGATATTTCTTTCGGGGCACTGAGAACAATGAACAAAACAAGACAAAGTGAGTGGTGTCCTGAAATGAGTGATTGTCACAGGAGCAAAGGGGGGCTGACTCTGGCATAGCCCAGGAAGGATAATTTCCCAGTTGGAAATGAATCAGATTAAATCTTAGTTTTGTCAGGAGGAACCTATGGAAAGGTCTAGTAACTACAGTGAGGTAAGGTTCCATGGCAGCAGAGCATTTTGTTAAATAATGAGACCTCACTGAGGGCTTCTGGAGTTCTTTTTCGTCTCGGATAGATCTTGCCAAGGTCATAAACTGCCTTTTAATCAGAACTACGTCTGTAATTCTTATAGATAAAGGGCATTCAAAAAGTTCCGGTCTTCCTAATCGATAAAAAGACTTCCTCAAATAATCCAGCCAAGGGATCTTTTTGTAGTGCTCCAATGACATAACATCCTCCATAATAGAGTGGTTCAGGGTTACCTCCTTGTTAAGCCACGTCCTTAGCCAGTAGATCAGCGTTGCCAGGTTAAGCCTGTCTGTTATATAATCCATACCCACCTCCGCATGAATGGAGTAAGTTGGGGTTGATTGGGGGACTGACAGTACTGAACGTAAGAACCTGTTTTCGGCTCTCTGAATAGGTTCCAGCTGTGCATAACCCCAACTTGGGGCACCGTACATGGCGATTGACAAACATTTTGAACTGTAGACCTTCAGAAGGGCCTCCATTGGCCTGGCCCCCAATCTTTTTGAAAAGACCATAAGAGCTGCCGATGACCTGGTCACCAAAAGGCCTTTTACCCTAACCTGTGGGCCCCACGACCCCCCCTCGTCGAAAAGCACCCCCAGGTAGGGAAAAACTGCCGTTCTGGAGACCTCTTGGCCCTTACATCTAAATGTTTTAATCATCCCTTTGCGCCTATGTGCTCCAACTATCATTGTATGGGATTTGCCAGCATTGACCTTCATGTCCAAGCCATCCATGAAGGTACCAAATGCATGCAACAGACTCTGTAGGGCGTTACCTGTGCGGGCTATAAGGACTGCATCGTCCGCGTATAGGAGAGCAGGGATCTTAGCTTCTCCTACACGCGGAACGTCCCCCCCAGTCTCCTCCAGCACCACCCCAGGCCATTGATATATATGGTAAACAATAGTGGGTCTAATATGCAGCCCTGCCGTACCCCACGCATGGACTTAAAATGGGGACTGCATCTTCGCTCCCTGGTGACCCTGACCTTGGCAGACAAGTCCTGATGTAAAGAGGCCATGAATCTAACCAGGGCCCCATCTATCCCAATCTTCAGCAGCATGGCCCAGAGCTTTGATCTGTTCACCAGATCGAAGGCCGAGGAGAGGTCCATAAATGCTAGAAATAAGGACCCCTCCTTGGCGACCGTATACTTGGCGATCAGAAGGTGTAAGTTGGAGCACTGTTCCACTGTGCCCCTCTTTTCCCTGAACCCGTATTGGATGTCGGCCAGCCCACCACATTTCTCTATACTCCCCCTCAGCTTTGTTAACAGGACTCTGCCTAGGATCTTAACGGCAGAGTCCAGGAGAGATATGTGCCTATAACAGCCTGGGTCAGCCCGGTTGCCTTTCTTGAAGATTGGGACGATGATGAAGGTTGCCCAGGAAGATGGACGGAAACTGCTGGTGGCCGCATTAAATACATTAGTCAGGACACCAGCCCAGAGACCGGGGGAAGATTTATAAAGGTCGGCCGGTACCCCATCAGGGCCTGGTGCTTTGTTTTTTGAAGTTTCATGGATGGCTTTTTCCACTTCTCCAATATTGAAGCTCACAGGGATAGTCTCTGGGGCAGCAGATGGGCTGAGGGTACAATCCATGCACTCCCCACCATATACTGCGCTAAAATGACTAATCCAATTTTCGACCGGAATCACACAGTCCATGTCTGAATTGGGTGTTTCGGAGAAAAATGGCTGGTTTATTATGTTCCAGAATTCTTTACTATCCCTTAAAATATCTACATTCAGTAGGTTATCCCAGGCTAGTTTCTTAATCGTCACTTTCCTCGTTTTAATAGCCAACTTGTATTGCTTACTAAGATGAGCTATGTTCTTCTTGTCCCTTGGTAGGTGCTTGAGTGCAAGCAACAGCAATCTGTGGGCTTTGGAGCAACTTGCGTCAAACCAGCGTTGGTGCTTGCTGGCTCCCATCCTCGTGCTGACCGAAAGGTCCGCCACGATTTGGTTGCAAATTGCTTCAAAAGCCCCCTTAATTTCATTGGCCGGGGACGTAGTATTTTGGCAAATCTCTAGCTGGCTAATAATTTTGGGTAGAAGCTCTGCAAAAAAAGAGTCGGGCGCCACATTCGCCCACTTGAGTCTTCTCCCCTGGTCAACTGAACGTACTATGGTGTGGGCCTCTTGAGGTTGGGGTTTAGGCCCCATTTACAGCCCCCAGGCTACCTCCGCTACTACCGGATTGTGGTCGCTATGTACAGACACCAGCGTATTGTATGACTTAATCCTATTCAGGATCCCTGAGGTCATAAATATGTAGTCAATAATGGACCCCGGGATGGTACCTTTATAGGTATGAGTTCTGGTAATGCCTTCGGGTGGGTTAGGTTCATAGAGATTATGGTTGGCCAGTAGGTCTTCTAACTCAACTCCCTCAGTAGAGTGCTCAAAATGTGGGCCTTCTGGCCCTGCAAGGTCACCTCCATTCGTTAATCCACAGAGACCGCTACATGGGTGGATATTAAAATCCCCTAAGAGGATAAATTCATGGTTAAAACGTATATTTTGACTGACAGAAGCTAAAAAGGAATCTAAACTGGCGATACTATTATTACCAGTATCCTTATTCATTGAATTATAAAAGTTAATATAAAAAGTGCTCATAGAAGGGGAAACTAACCTTTCGACTATTAGCAGGTTTGTGCAGGGATAATTGACCAGTTTCAAGGAGCCTTTGAGTTTTAGGGAAAAAAGAGTGATAAGACCTCCCCTAGCTCTGCCTGATCTACTTGGGGTCGCAGCTCTAACGAAGCTGGTAAAACCGTCCAGCCAGAAACTATTTGCAGTATCCCAAGTCTCCTGCAGGGCAATGACTTCGTGTCCACAGACCGTACCCACCCAGTCCTCATTTGTTACCTTGCTTTTAATGCCTGCCACGTTCCAACTAATGAGTTTACATACCACAGCCTCCCCACACTCACAAGATCCTGTTGGGGGGGCCGCACAGGAGCTAGTGGTCAATCGACATCCTCCATGCCCTCCATGCCCTCCTGGCCTAATAGGGGTGCAAATTGGTTACTGGTGACTATCCCGCTGGCTGATGGTACAACACCCACCCCTTGGTCGGGCAATGACAACAGTGTGGGCTCTGGGCTTTGAGCACGGCTTTGAGAGGATCCCATGATGGTGCCTGCAACAGTGCCCGCCATTGGTCGTGAAATCAGGTGTGCGGTGACAATGTCCAACATAAACTCTCTCCATAGGGGAATAGAAGAATCCCAGGGGTACTGGTCTCACATTATCTTTAGCGGTTATGGCGGAACCGTCCCAGATTAGTTTATCTGCCACATTGGCCCTATTGAAATGTATTACCACGCAGTCCCCCTTAGTGATCTTAGGTTTTTTCCCCACCCATCCCACCCTCCTTGCAAAAATAAGCGAGTCTGAGGGGTGCTCCCCACTGGAAGAATCAGCACACCAGGATTTTGCTTTATGTAAAAGATTGATGGTGGATTCGCGTTCTCCCTCTTTAAGCGGGGCACTCCTATGAACACTGCGACAAGAGGGGCATCAGCCGGAGGCAAGCTTAAATTAAACTTGCTTGGTAATAGTTTCCTGCTATGGGACGTGGCTGATTGCAATCGTGGGGGAGAAATGGATGTAAGACCCGCCTGGCTTGCCGGTAGGGCGACTTGGGGGCACTGCTCTCTGGGGGCTATGCCCTCTCCCCCCTGAGGCGGGGCTGTGGCACTAGAACTTGCCCCTCCTGACACACCAGGGTCTTGGGGCGATATATCCCTCTTGAGGAGCTCCATGGACGGGGGATAGGAAGTAATGATTTTATCCAACAAAGTGCATTTCTTCAGGAGATCAGACAGGCATGAGTTCAATGTATCCACGATGTCTCTTGCGATCCCTACTAACAATGGCTCAATTCTGGCAACAAAAAGAGCCTCCAATTGGTCCCCAAGAGGGTCAGGTGGTTTGGTAGCTGAGCCCACCGCTTTAGGTTTTTTACCTCTGGCCCCCTTTGGCGGTTGCGCTGCCTGCTGCCTAGGCTGCGGTGGGTCAGCAGGAGAACTAAGCTGGGTTGCTGTTGTAGCCGGGGGGACGGAGTTAGTTGTAATGATCACCACAGGATCCAGAGGTATAGGGGGAGCCACGTTCGATACACCCACTAAGCTGATGGAATGCAACTCGGGAGTGGGTGACTCCACTACGCCAGGCAGTGTCAAACCCAGTTCTTGTTCAGCACTAGCAATTTCTTTAGTAAGGGCCCCCACTGCAGATGAGAGGTATGACAATATGGACTTAGAGTGTCTGGGCATTTTAGCATTATTCCCCTCGTCGTCACGGGTCAGAGTTTTCTTGCGCTTACCCATTGTTCGTGGATGATGAGATGTTAAGGGGGTGGCCCCGCCCCTCCTCCTTCTTCCTCGGACTGCCAAAGACTGCCCCGCCCTTGTCCCGGGCTTCTCCCGCGCGCGACTCGCAGGGCGAGAGGCGTTCCCTGGTAATGAGGCGCCTCCTGGCGCGTGTCAGGCGTCACGACCACCGCGTCCACCCCCGGGGCAGCTGGGTGATGTGGTTCCCCAGCTGCTGCTGCACCGGGTGGATGGCGGTGAAGGCGCTGGCCGTTTCCCTCACGGCGCGGTTTTGGTGCAAGGCAGGGTGTAATTATATTGTCCGCTTAGCCGTTCCCGTCACGGCAGGCTTGCTGAAGACCTTTGTGGCCCCCTGAGCGCTTCGGCGCTCCCTGGTAATGAGGCGCCTCCTGGCGCGTGGCAGGCGTTGTTAGTGAGTTAAACGAGCAGATTGCATCCGAGCAAGTCTCTTTTCTCTGGGATCTTGCTCCATCACCAACACTGTTTGCCTCCCTCGATCGGAACACCTTGTGTCACGCTGGGCTTTTGCCATTCGCACGGCCTCCGATACAAGGCAGACTTGCAACATCATTTTTAAGTGGAACCAACTGCACTTGTGAGTGTTGTATCTCCTCTGTGGGTTTTTGGCATGCCCATCATGGCCATTCATTATTTGTTGCGCCATTAAGGAATGCTGCCTTTTTATTGGTGCATTTGTTCTAATTGTCCCCCCTTTGGGTGCTTGGTTCCCTCCCAAGCATTTTCATTAAGTGGTTAGTTTTTTGTTGGCCATGGCAACACGTTCATGCTTCCTCCCGTCTGTGCATTGTAGCCTCAGGATTCCTTCTGGTTGTCCATCTGTTCATTCTAAACAGTTGTGAACACTCACGCCGTCCTTCCTGCTCGTTATTTTTCCTCGTGGAAATGTTATATTTTTTACACGCATCATGGAAAAATGTTTCTTTTTTTGCAGTTTTTTTATATAGCACTAACTCAGCTGAAGGTATTAGAGCACTTTACATGAGCACCAGTTATGTTACACAAGGACACATTCATTTTTGGTAGGCACAGTGAGATTAGGTGATTTGCCCAGAATCACAGGATGTTAAGCCGACGTCAAGACTCGAATCCGGTTCTCCAGTTCCAAAATGGGTGGTTCTGGCCATTAACCAACAGCCTCTCACATTTAGGCTCGGGTGGGAAACAGAGCTTTATCAATATATTTAAAATGTTCTTATGGGCATACCTAATGTGCTGCTGTTTATTGTTTTGAAAGTGCTTGCTCCTAAAATGTGTTTTATGGGCAGAGCGGAGAGAGAAGAATTTAGCAGCACTCTCTTGTAGTGGAAGCTGTGAACGATCATATTTTTCTTGTTCTAAGAGCTACAAAGTTATCAGTCAGCTAGTGGAGGGATGCCCTTGCTGTATGCTCATCACTTGGATCAAAGTGGTGGTCAACAGACCAGGAAATCGAATCCAAGCTGTGCCATTCTCATGAACGTCAATAAATCAAGTACCTGCATAAGGACATATTCATAGCACATAAAGTATTTTTCCAAATGGTGTAAAACTATCGTTTGGCATACATGAGGCCTTTCTCGATGAGCTAAATGTTCCTTACTTAGAACAAAGTGGCGATGAGCAGGTCATGGGTTCGAATCCCTGTAGCGCCGACTCTGTCATCCTCTAGATAAATCAAGTATGAGTTGTTCACTTGTTCCTAGTGACTCTAGATTATGAGTGATGGAGAACATTATAACGCCACTAAAGAAGCCAGTGTGAAATAATAACACCTAATATTTGCAGTGCGTTAAGTGATAAATAAAAAGGCAAGTTACCATTGGTCTACTTAAATTGTTCAAAAGTAAATCTGTCAATCTGGATTTATTTGTAGACTTAAAGTATCAGACTAAGACTCCTTTCCTTTAGCCTTAGAGACACAGATTGGCGTTGCCAACGTTTGTTTGAAATTAATTTTGCTTACAGATTAAGGAGATGACCTTTTGGAAATGGGTCAGATCTTTTCAAGCACTTGTGCTTGTGGCAGCATCCACCTTGCTGGAGTGAGCAGGGGCGCCATCTGTTTGTAATTAACGTGCCCGCGTCTGCTCGCACCCCCAAGGTGGATGCCGCCACAAGTACGAGTGCTTGGAAAGAGCTGACCGGGCCCTATTTTTTTCACGTCAGTGCGGCCGCTTTTGTTTTGATTCGCTCGTCCCAGCAGGCGGTGCGTGCTGCAGGCCTGTTAACCCCTTGGACGCTCATGACGAGCTCAGCTCGTCATGGAGTTGCCATTCACTTCAATGGAAATTACATTACAAATCTGAAAGAGCCTTAGCACCCAAGTGGTTAATGCAGTTCCGGTCTGGACGCAACTAAGCTTCCTCTCCTCCCAGCACTCATGCCACCACCCCTCGGGGGAGTTTTCGCCAAGGCGCACCTCTGCTTTATCTGCAGACGAGTATGAGTGCTATTGAATTTATTTTGTCTTCTTTTCACATACATTTGATGAGAGAATTCCACAGAGACTGTTGTCTGGTTGTTTATTTCCACGTTGCCTTCGCATTTGTTTGGAATTTACTTAAACTTTGTCTCGCTGTGGTAGATTTCAGGGTATTTTGCCCCATTTCACCGCGGCAGGTGAATGAGCTCCCCTTTACGCACGCTGGCTGCCATTTACGTTGGTTTTGCCTAGCCCACTCCTCGTTGCTCACGCCAGCCAATGAATGATATGCCTCTATGACAGCAATACACCCTTCAACTGAGCAGTCCCCCGACATGTAGGCCGCTACCCAACCCGTCTTAAGATGCACTTCGGCGCTTTGTGAAGGTACGAAGCGCTATACAAATGCAAATGCGGTACAATACAGTGCACACCTCCTTCAGTTCACCATTTGAATTTCGCTCAGTGGTTTTCATACATCCCAGGTCTGACGGTACAATCTTGACTTCATATGGACACAGCTTTACATAGTAAGCAACGCTCGCCCAAAATCATATCCCATTTAATAAAACAAAGGCTGGAAGTTGAAGCGTTCACTTTCCTGGATGCCGGCCGGCATTGGCTGCACATGCAGCCCAAGGCATGTGCCCGCCCCTCCCTGTCAGAGTCCGGGCCTTCATAAGCTAATGAAAGGGGAGCAGATATTGGTCAGTCCCGGCAGTTTTGGAGATTTGTTTATCGTTGGCCTTGACAGCAGATGCTTTGATAGAACAGGCTGGTTAGCACTCAGGGCTGAAAAGTTTGCCAGCTCTCTCCACTGTTGCTGACACAGGGTGGCAGTGGACATGGGGACGCCCAGGAAATGGACGAGAGGCACTGGTTGATCGCGGGCTAGGTGAAGGAGACCTTCCAGATTGGGGGCAAGACAGACAGCTCTCCATCCTGGAGGAGTTTTTCGTGCTGCTCGAAAACCTCCAGCTCATCAACGAGTTTCACCAGGCCATCTGTTTTTTCAGGTTCTTGTACTTTGGCCGGGTGTGCACAGGAAACCGAATATTTCAGTTACAGCGAAGTGATGCTTCAAACCGAAAGCTGCAGCCACATCGGATGCTTATGCCGCTAGCATCGCGTTCCCCGTGCTGTCTCCGGCGTGTCCCTCTACTGGTGCGCCCGGATGCCCATCCCCTAGCACCACCAGCCTGTAATGCCCTTTTTGAATACTTCCAAGCATGACTCACCTATGTGCGCCTCGGAGACTGGCCTGTGTGCATGGACTGCACGTCTGCGCAGTATGTACGAACGTCTTCCTTAAATATCGTGTGTAAGTATACAAGTGATTGTGTCTGGATGTGTCTCCTTGTATATATATGCAGGCCTCACTCTGCTTTTGTTTCCATGTGCATAAATGTGTGTGTGTGAATATGTGCTGTGCATGTGTGTGTGTGTGTGGAGGTCTCTCTCTCTCTCTCTCTCTCTCTCTCTCTCCGGGATATGTATGCATTCGGGTTTGTGAATGTAGGCCTATAGCTGCCCCTCTACATGCATATAAATGGCTGGCTGTCGATGCAAGTGGGTATATATGCATGTGTATATTTGAATGTAACGATTCACAAAAGGGGGTGGTGATGGACAGAGCATCTGAATTAAGCAGAACACTCATACCCAGTCAAAAGATCAGGGCTTGATCCAACACCGTTTTTTAGCTCACTGCACCATCCCAGTTCAGAACCTGGCTACATGCAAATTAGTCTGTCCCTGGCCCAGTGCATCATGGGAATGGGCAGACCAAACTACCAAGCCAATTCTTTACTGGAAAGGAAACAAGCTTCCGGGGACCGGTTTCTGGCATTGCAGCCGTCTTCGGCCCGGCTTGCTTGAATCCTGATGGTGCAGTGAGCAAGGGACTCATGTCTGCGCATACCCTGCCACTCCTATAGTGGCCAAAACGATTCACAAAAGGGGGTGGTGATGGACAGAGCATCTGAATTAAGCAGAACACTCATACCCAGTCAAAAGATCAGGGCTTGATCCATCACCGTTTTTTAGCTCACTGCACCATCCCAGTTCAGAACCTGGCTACATGCAAATTAGTCTGTCCCTGGCCCAGTGCATCATGGGAACAGGGCAGACCAAACTACCAAGCCAATTCTTTACTGGAAAGGAAACAAGCTTACGGGGACCGGTTTCTGGCATTGCAGCCGTCTTCGGCCCGGCTTGCTTGAATCCTGATTGGGCAGTGAGCAAGGGACTCATGTCTGAGCATACCCTGCCACTCCTATAGTGGCCAAAACGATTCACAAAAGGGGGTGGTGATGGATAGAGCATCTGAATTAAGCAGAACACTCATACCCAGTCAAAAGATCAGGGCTTGATCCATCACCGTTTTTTAGCTCACTGCACCATCCCAGTTCAGAACCTGGCTACATGCAAATTAGTCTGTCCCTGGCCCAGTGCATCATGGGAACAGGGCAGACCAAACTACCAAGCCAATTCTTTACTGGAAAGGAAACAAGCTTCCGGGGACCGGTTTCTGGCATTGCAGCCGTCTTCGGCCCGGCTTGCTTGAATCCTGATGGTGCAGTGAGCAAGGGACTCATGTCTGAGCATACCCTGCCACTCCTATAGTGGCCAAAACGATTCACAAAAGGGGGTGGTGATGGACAGAGCATCTGAATTGAGCAGAACACTCATACCCAGTCAAAAGATCAGGCCTTGATCCATCACCGTTTTTTAGCTCACTGCACCATCCCAGTTCAGAAGCTGGCTACATGCAAATTTGTCTGTCCCTGGCCCGGTGCATCATGGGAACAGGGCAGACCAAACTACCAAGCCAATTCTTTACTGGAAAGGAAACAAGCTTCCGGGGACCGGTTTCTGGCATTGCAGCCGTCTTCGGCCCGGCTTGCTTGAATCCTGATGGTGCAGTGAGCAAGGGACTCATGTCTGAGCATACCCTGCCACTCCTATAGTGGCCAAAACGATTCACAAAAGGGGGTGGTGATGGACAGGGCATCTGAATTAAGCAGAACACTCATACCCAGTCCAAAGATCAGGGCTTGATCCATCACCGTTTTTTAGCTCACTGCACCATCCCAGTTCAGAACCTGGCTACATGCAAATTAGTCTGTCCCTGGCCCAGTGCATCATGGGAACAGGGCAGACCAAACTACCAAGCCAATTCTTTACTGGAAAGGAAACAAGCTTCCGGGGACCGGTTTCTGGCACTGCAGCCGTCTTCGGCCCGGCTTGCTTGAATCCTGATGGTGCAGTGAGCAAGGGACTCATGTCTGAGCATACCCTGCCACTCCTATAGTGGCCAAAACGATTCACAAAAGGGGGTGGTGATGGACAGAGCATCTGAATTAAGCAGAACACTCATACCCAGTCAAAAGATCAGGGCTTCATCCATCACCGTTTTTTAGCTCACTGCACCATCCCAGTTCAGAACCTGGCTACATGCAAATTAGTCTGTCCCTGGCCCAGTGCATCATGGGAACAGGGCAGACCAAACTACCAAGCCAATTCTTTACTGGAAAGGAAACAAGCTTCCGGGGACCGGTTTCTGGCATTGCAGCCATCTTCGGCCCGGCTTGCTTGAATCCTGATGGTGCAGTGAGCAAGGGACTCATGTCTGAGCATACCCTGCCACTCCTATAGTGGCCAAAACGATTCACAAAAGGGGGTGGTGATGGACAGAGCATCTGAATTAAGCAGAACACTCATACCCAGTCAAAAGATCAGGGCTTGAATCAATCACCGTTTTTTAGCTCACTGCACCATCCCAGTTCAGAACCTGGCTACATGCAAATGAGTCTGTCCCTGGCCCAGTGCATCATGGGTACTGGGCAGACCAAACTACCAAGCTAATTCTTTACTGGAAAGGAAACAAGCTTCCGGGGACCGGTTTCTGCCATTGCAGCCGTCTTCGCCCCGGCTTGCTTGAATCCTGATGGTGCAGTGAGCAAGGGACTCATGTCTGAGCATACCCTGCCACTCCTATAGTGGCCAAAACGATTCACAAAAGGGGGTGGTGATGGACAGAGCATCTGAATTAAGCAGAACACTCATACCCAGTCAAAAGATCAGGGCTTGATCCAACACCGTTTTTTAGCTCACTGCACCATCCCAGTTCAGAACCTGGCTACATGCAAATTAGTCTGTCCCTGGCCCAGTGCATCATGGGAACAGGGCAGACCAAACTACCAAGCCAATTCTTTACTGGAAAGGAAACAAGCTTCCGGGGACCGGTTTCTGGCATTGCAGCCGTCTTCGGCCCGGCTTGCTTGAATCCTGATGGTGCAGTGAGCAAGGGACTCATGTCTGAGCATACCCTGCCACACCTATAGTGGCCAAAACGATTCACAAAAGGGGGTGGTGATGGACAGAGCATCTGAATTAAGCAGAACACTCATACCCAGTCAAAAGATCAGGGCTTGATCCATCATCGTTTTTTAGCTCACTGCACCATCCCAGTTCAGAACCTGGCTACATGCAAATTAGTCTGTCCCTGGCCCAGTGCATCATGGGAACAGGGCAGACCAAACTACCAAGCTAATTCTTTACTGGAAAGGAAACAAGCTTACGGGGACCGGTTTCTGGCATTGCAGCCGTCTTCGGCCCGGCTTGCTTGAATCCTGATTGGGCAGTGAGCAAGGGACTCATGTCTGAGCATACCCTGCCACTCCTATAGTGGCCAAAACGATTCACAAAAGGGGGTGGTGATGGACAGAGCATCTGAATTAAGCAGAACACTCATACCCAGTCAAAAGATCAGGGCTTGATCCATCACCGTTTTTTAGCTCACTGCACCATCCCAGTTCAGAACCTGGCTACATGCAAATTAGTCTGTCCCTGGCCCAGTGCATCATGGGAACAGGGCAGACCAAACTACCAAGCCAATTCTTTACTGGAAAGGAAACAAGCTTCCGGGGACCGGTTTCTGGCACTGCAGCCGTCTTCGGCCCGGCTTGCTTGAATCCTGATGGTGCAGTGAGCAAGGGACTCATGTCTGAGCATACCCTGCCACTCCTATAGTGGCCAAAACGATTCACAAAAGGGGGTGGTGATGGACAGAGCATCTGAATTAAGCAGAACACTCATACCCAGTCAAAAGATCAGGGCTTCATCCATCACCGTTTTTTAGCTCACTGCACCATCCCAGTTCAGAACCTGGCTACATGCAAATTAGTCTGTCCCTGGCCCAGTGCATCATGGGAACAGGGCAGACCAAACTACCAAGCCAATTCTTTACTGGAAAGGAAACAAGCTTCCGGGGACCGGTTTCTGGCATTGCAGCCGTCTTCGGCCCGGCTTGCTTGAATCTTGATGGTGCAGTGAGCAAGGGACTCATGTCTGAGCATACCCTGCCACTCCTATAGTGGCCAAAACGATTCACAAAAGGGGGTGGTGATGGACAGAGCATCTGAATTAAGCAGAACACTCATACCCAGTCAAAAGATCAGGGCTTGAATCAATCACCGTTTTTTAGCTCACTGCACCATCCCAGTTCAGAACCTGGCTACATGCAAATGAGTCTGTCCCTGGCCCAGTGCATCATGGGTACTGGGCAGACCAAACTACCAAGCTAATTCTTTACTGGAAAGGAAACAAGCTTCCGGGGACCGGTTTCTGCCATTGCAGCCGTCTTCGGCCCGGCTTGCTTGAATCCTGATGGTGCAGTGAGCAAGGGACTCATGTCTGAGCATACCCTGCCACTCCTATAGTGGCCAAAACGATTCACAAAAGGGGGTGGTGATGGACAGAGCATCTGAATTAAGCAGAACACTCATACCCAGTCAAAAGATCAGGGCTTGATCCATCACCGTTTTTTAGCTCACTGCACCATCCCAGTTCAGAACCTGGCTACATGCAAATTAGTCTGTCCCTGGCCCAGTGCATCATGGGAACAGGGCAGACCAAACTATCAAGCCAATTCTTTACTGGAAAGGAAACAAGCTTCCGGGGACCGGTTTCTGGCATTGCAGCCGTCTTCGGCCCGGCTTGCTTGAATCCTGATGGTGCAGTGAGCAAGGGACTCATGTCTGAGCATACCCTGCCACTCCTATAGTGGCCAAAACGATTCACAAAAGGGGGTGGTGATGGACAGAGCATCTGAATTAAGCAGAACACTCATACCCAGTCAAAAGATCAGGGCTTGATCCATCACCGTTTTTTAGCTCACTGCACCATCCCAGTTCAGAACCTGGCTACATGCAAATTAGTCTGTCCCTGGCTCAGTGCATCATGGGAACAGGGCAGACCAAACTACCAAGCCAATTCTTTACTGGAAAGGAAACAAGCTTCCGGGGACCGGTTTCTGGCATTGCAGCCGTCTTCGGCCCGGCTTGCTTGAATCCTGATGGTGCAGTGAGCAAGGGACTCATGTCTGAGCATACACCTATATTACATGCATAGTGCCTATGTACGTGGCTGTTCTTACCTGAGCGTGTATCTGTGCCTAAATGTGCATTTATTAGTATTTAGATATGCACATCTGTGTGGCTACATGCTTGCCTCGTGTGCCAGTGTCTATGTTTAAAGAGTGCATAGTGTTGTATCAAAAAGTGCATATTTCGCTATCTACACATGCATGTATGTTATGTGAATACCTTTGCCTGTGGGCATATGTTTGTTCTAGTTATGCACACACTTATGTGTATGTCTCTCAATGACTGTTTATACTTTCTCAATGTATTTTTATAGTTCTCTACTTGTGCACGCATATACCCAAATGTTTGCATCTGAAGTCAAATGCACATGACTCATGTCAGTGTGCATACGTTGATATCTGCATGCCCATGTTGTGTGCATCGATATCCGTATGTGTGCTGTAGTGTGCCTTTTTAAGTTTGTGTCGAAGTCTTTGTATTATTATTCATGTCTTTTTATGTGTGGTTATGCCTCTGTTTCTATAAGCCTTTGTCCTTTTATCCGTGGGTATGTGTGCCTAGATTTGTGCCTGGCTGGATATGGTTACATGGTCTGTGGTTTGCCAGTGCTTTTGAGGGATTGTGTGTGCGTTTTTTGTTACAGTAGCTGTCCTCACCATTAGCATATCATGTTTTGTTGTGTAGAGAAAAGCTGTTCTTGCCCAACATTTGCTTCCTGATTGGTTGGGTGCTTGCTCACAGTCAGAAAACAAGCATTGGCATAGCCAATAGGTCTCACCTTTGGGACCTTATAAGTGTTTAGTTATCCAGCACAATATCCTTGGTGCAACAATATCAACTGTTGCATGGCTAAACACTTAAAATGTCCCAAAGGTGAGACCTATTGGCTATGCCAATGCTTGTTTTACTGAAAGTCTAGTAGGGGTCCACATGAACAATTTAGACAAGCATTTGCAATGCAATAGGTCTTGCATTAATAAAGGTTTTAGCTATTGGCGTTTCACATTATAATGCAACTCCAATACCTCAAGCTTTCAGTAATGCTAGACCTATTGCATTGCAAATGCTTGTTATTACTTGCAGTTCATAAAGCGAGCAGTGAACAGGCATCAAAGACTGCAAGTAAACTGCAGGCCATGGGTTGAACACTGTATTTATTTTCTTCAATCTGTTATGATAAGGCTACGAAAAAGGTATCTTTGGGTAGTAATAAGAGATAACGCCAAGCACTATGCTACGTTTTACATCCTGACTTTGTGTTTTCACTTGCCAAACATTGAAGCCGATGTGTGACTTCTAACCCTGGAAACCCTTATCATCTTATGTAACACCCTGTACATTGATTTACATTACACAGTTGAATGATTTATTGTCAATGTATAATGTATACGTGTGATGTAAAGTGATCTGACACCTTAAAGTGGGATGGTTAGCTCTATAAAAATATTAAATACAACAAATTAGCGAGTGCCATTTAAATTGTTGTTCGTGTAAATGCTCACATATACGGATGCATGTGACACTCTTACAGCGCATGCATAGCTCTTTCACAGGGATTGCACAAAGTCAAAAACCAGACTCCAAATGTCTTAAGTTTCTCTTAAGTACTCGGTAGGTGATAGCAAGCTGTGTGGCTTTATTTCACCGGGTGAATTGGCACCTATGTGTAAGGCTGCAGATAGCTCCCAGACAGGACTGTACTCCAACAAAAAGAGGGCTGATGGCCCTTTAAATTGCCCTTCGTTTTGGGCGCAAGACAGAAGAGATCGTAAAAAGTCACCTTATTGCCAGGTAGAGAACGGGCGGAGGCAGCTGCATTGTGTCCACGTGTTGGCAAATTACACCAAGACCATGTCAGCAAATTTCACTGGGGCCAAACGGATCCCCGATCTGGCTGACTAATCTCTGCTGGACCGGGGATCTGGTGGGTTCCGTCTTCATTCCAGCTCTGATGAACCTCCATTGTTGTTTAGAGAACCCTCATCCCACCTAAACATTCCCTCTGCAACTGAAGAGACCCCTCATACAAGCCCATTCTACCCAGTTCTACCTTATGTACATGGCCTTTGGCATCCATTACATTTATTTTATTTATTTATTTATTTTGAAAGTTTTATATAGCGCTAGTTTGACCTGTGGGGTTCTTTCCTGTGAAGTTCAATTTTGAACTTGTCTATGGAGTGTGTTTGGCGTTCTGGTCTGTGAATTACTATGACGTGTTATGTTTACATCCCAATGATCATTGAAAAGCACTTTCAGATCCACGTAGTGTGTTTGTGTGCCTTTGGAAAGGTGTTAAGAAGCTCTCCGGTCTGCATACAGCTGTGTCGTATTCATTCAAGCTGTAAAGCCCACCACGCTGACAGCCCGAGGTTTGTTTGTGGCTTCTCGTCCTATGTGTGTTCCATTGTGTAGCTGCGAGTGCCCGGCGCAGGCTGCTCGCGCTAAATAGAGCCTGGCAAATGAGAGGTGTGCCTCGGAGTGCACGAAGAAAGCAGCAGCTAGCAATTCCAGCCCACACCACACAGTCACCGTTGGCGTGCACGCCTTTGGTGCAATGTGAATTATCCCTAGTCATTCAGTTAGTGCTGACAGGAAGAGGAGAACCACAGAGGTTTTCCACCATGTCATAACAACCGGGCTCGGCGGCACGGTGAGCGCATGCCAGAGACATCCCGCAAACAGGGAGAGCAGCTCCTGGCACAAGAACACATGCAGACCTACCTCAGCGTGCAGTCACATTGCCTCCTGCACAGGGAAAGAAGACAAAGTTTAAAGGAACAGTTGCATGGGGAAAGGCTGGAAGTGCTACATGTACACGCATAGTGGTGCACTAAACAAGCAATGGTGAGTAGTTTACTAATAGTGACAGATCCCATGTGCAGGCCAGCCCTCACTCCACATCTGCCTCTAACGTGGGCGGGGGGCAACATGCATGAAGAATAACTAGCCTTATGCACAGAGCACGACTGTCCCCATGTAGTTGCCGCCTTGCTCGGACACATAGAATCCCCAGTGTGCATGGTGCGCTGTCTCCAGTGTGTGAGGAAGAAGAGGCAGCATGCCCAACCCCCTGCAAACTACAGTAACACAGGAGTAGAGACGGCTCCTGCAGCACGGCCCGGCCCCTTTCTTGCTGAAATTAAACCAGTGGTGCGCACGCACCACAGAGGAACGGGGGCGGGAATCGAAAGCAGTGGTGTGCGCACCACAGAGGAGCGGGCAGAGGAAGCCTGTTGTCTGTGCTGCGCTGCTGCGCATAACAGACACCGGTGGGACTGGGCGGAGCAAAGGCGGGACATGCGCCAGCCTTTGCCCAATTGCGTGATGTAGTTTTTAAAAAAATGCACGCTAAAGCCAATGGCAGCAGGCAAAAGCAAAACCACATGCACTAACGTGTGGGCAGCTTTCAGAACCCCATACAAGAGGTCTCGCGCAGCGTGAGCACTGCTGCGCACTACAACGCTAGGCATGAGACCTAAAAAAACATTCATACGAGCCATTCTTTCAGAGTATCAGCTGCTGCTTCCGTCACAGTGATGATTTCTTTGTGATCATGTCGAGCACAAGACAAACTTCAGAAGCTTTTTTTTCTTCTTTTGCTTAATTTAAATTATATTACTAGATATCCAGCGACACTTGGGGGAAATTAAGTGATTTGCCCAGAATCACAGGATGTTCTTACAGATTAATGGTACTTCTATGATAGCTTTTTTAACTTAAAATTTAGTAGTGCTCCACATGAAGAATTTAGAAAAACTCTTCATACGAGCCATTCTTTCAGAGTATCAACTGCTGCTTACGTTACACTGATGATTTCTTTGTGATCGTGTCAAGCACAAGACAAACTTTAGAAGCTTTTTTTTCTTTTGCTTCATTTAAATTATATTAGTAAATATCCGGCGACACTTAGGGGAAATACAGGGGCATATTATCAAGGGGGTTTATCTCCGCTTTTTTGGCTTTAAAAGCCAAGAAAGCGGAGATAAAATGATCTCCCTATTACCTAGCTGTGGCTAACACCAGTTAGCGACAGCAAGTAAGAGATAGCGACCATCTTGGGCCCCACTTTGCATGTCAGTGATATTTATCACTAATGACATGCAAAGTGGGCGTGCCAAGATGTTAGCGACTGGAAACAGTCGCTAACATCGCTATCTCCTATTACCAACTTATGGAGATATTCGCGCTAAGCGCGAATATCTCCAAAAGCTAACACCTGCCCTGAGCAGTTCTTAGCCATGTTAACCAATGGGAGGTGGATAACATGGCTAAGAGCATTAGCTCGGTAATGCATGAATATCGCTGACTTTTCAGCGATATTCATGCATTGCGGCCGATTTTTATCGCATTTGCGATAAACCTTGGTAATACCAAGGTTTATTTGCAATATAAATCGCGGTAGCTGAGCGGTAAAATTTTGTCTCTAACCAAGCAATAGCGATAATTATCGCTATTGCTTGGTAATATGCCCCTTGACTTGCCCAGAATCACAGGATGTGGATCCTGATGCTGAGACTCGAGCACGGATCCCCAGGAACCAAGTCGACAGCTCTGACCGCTACGTTCTTCCTCTCCCTCTGGCGGTCAATGTTCAAGTCTCCCTTTGTTGACATAGCAGTGCACGCAAAACATGGTAGCAGGTACAAGAACGACATGGTAACATTCCAGCAAAATTATATATTTCAAAAAACAAACACCATATATATTATTTGACTTCCCTTGCACCCGTTATCACGTCTTTGCTGGCACTGCTACTTTGGTAAAAAAGAAAATGTGAGCGTCTTTCTGCATCTCCCTAAGCCGTCTCCCTCCATCCCATCACCCCTCCTGCAACACTACTTGCCCACCCCCACCACCCCTCCGAGATCACTGCTTGTCATTCTTATGCTGTCCTTCCTGAAATGGTAGGGACATCTCTTGAGAATGAACTGTCACCTGAGTTGAAGCGACGCTGGCGATGACTTTGTAGAGAATTAAATAAATGTTTTCCCAGAGGCAAACATAGCGGGGGCTTTACTTGTGGAGCAGATATTCAGTTCAGAAGCTTTTTGTTATGGGCAGGTATCAGAACGATTCATATTCCATAATTCTGAAATGTACAACATGCCCATCAGATTACCTGCTCTGCGAGTGTATGTTTGGCAAAAACAGACAGGTGTGCAGTGAATCATGCTTGGGGCACAGAAAGGAGTTACATTTCAAAGTTTCTTTCTGCACACATCTGCTAGCAGTAGGCACCCTTGTTTTAAATAGAAATACGAACATGACAGAGCACTAATTAAATGTATGTTTTTTTGCTTTGGAAGGACTGCATTTAGTGATCCAACTAGGCGTGTTCTCTAACTCTGTGTGCTGCTGTAGCAGTCTTCACAGACTCTAATACTGTTAATGTCTGTCTGTTTCTTAGCACCCAGGATGATGTGCTGCATAGCTAAAAACAAACGTATAAGGTCCCAAATGTGAGACTGGTTGCACTACAAATGGTGAAATTTGAAGACGGTGCTGTGGTGTGAGCAGGTCTCCAGGACGAATGTACGTTGTTACAACGCATGCTTTTACCACGCATGCTGTTACAACGCAAGTTTTACAACGCAAGGCTTTACAACGCATTGCTTTGGGGGGTGCTGGATAGTGTATAGTTTAATTTACTATTCCAACTCCAGTCCCCGTGGATAGTAGGGAAGGTGTTGGATAGTAAATTAAAACTATTCCCTATCCTAGAGCGCCCCCCAGTGCAATGCGTTGTAATGGTTTTAGTTGTAAAACCTGCGTTGTAAAAGCACTGTGTGGTAAAAGTTGCGTGGTAAAGGATGTTTCCCCTCCAGGACATCTGTAGGGTCTGCAGGCAAACTGTGTTTGTAATAGGTTTCTGGAACAGACAGGGTGAAGCAATTTCTTGTCCTAGGAAGAAGAGAGGGGTTTTCTTCACTGGCTTCCATCTTGCCCTAGAGGGCCTGCACAGATAAATACACCATCCCATGCTGCAGCCATTAAACAAACACTTCTCAGTCACAGACAGACTTTCCCATTTAAGACCAAAAGTGCTGCTTCACACTGGCAGTGATAGCCACATTCTTGAACATAATTACTTTGATCTCATGTTACTCAATATGGTCTCTTTCTGGCACACTGTGTGGTCACAGTGCCCCATTCTAAGTGGTAAAATCCTTAACCTATGTCAGTTTCAGTCTGAAGTGGACACCGGCACCCTAGAGCAGTGGCAGTGTAGCTGGTCCTGGGTATTTGCAGCTGGTGTTATAACAGATTTCATATTGATTCAAGTTTCTTGCAGTTCTTGTAAAGCATCATGAAAAGAAACAATCGATATTTCCCAGTGGCATTCAGCCCTGGACGTGTCATCCCTGGAAGGGCTTCATCCTCAACCACATTCTCTCTCAGTGCCCAGTGTGCTATCGGAACAATTTGCTATTGGGATGTTTTTTATGTATTTGATCAAAGGTGAAAGGGACGCAGTTGTAGAAACAAGAATAATGTTTATTGGAGATACAGAGAGCCGTCCCAATAGGTACAAGGCACAAAGAGCAACTGCCACTGACAGAACATTCAGGGCAGGATGTCTGCCAACACTCTATGTGACATCACAGAACACACACAGGCAGAGACCTGTGAGGCACATCACCACACCTCCCCCATTTTGATAAAATAACTCTAAGATAGCACAAAGAGAAAATAATGCATAAAGGAAAAACAAAGAGAATAGCAAAGTAATACAACTTAAACATAGTATTGTAAAACGTATACATAGTCTTGTAATTTTCGTGGTCTAACATGGTTCTGGTGCTCTTCCTAACACCACCCCCCCCAGAAACATTTTGGTCGACCTTGACATTTTCGGAATGAATACAAGGATCTTTGGCGACACAAGAAGTGCTCCACCAATTACCATTCAACAACTTAACAGCGTTCTTACGGATGTCTACAATTGGTTGTGAATCTAGAAACTTAGAAAAACCGTTTCTTACTGAGATAGGATTTTTGACTCTGACCCAGTCTCCAACACAGAGTCTGTGAGTTTCTTTCGTGGTGGAGAATTGATGAGATTTGGAACAAACTTCAGTGGAAGTTTCCTTGGCAGATTCCCACATGCACCTCATGTCGCAACCTTGATGAAAGGATTTGACCATCCAAAAGGGATATACTTGAGAGGAAGCTTTTCTGCCCCTCATCAGTTCGAAAGGAGAAAAATTGGTAGCAACATGAGGTGAAGTGCGATATGACCAGACAAGATCCTTCACAGCTTAAAAAACACAGGACTCGCAGCAAGTAGAAATACAGTTCAGAAAATGTGCTTAGAAAATGTATGAAAACGGGCATGGCTCTCTGTACTAATTCACACAGGAGTGCCTTGGGTAGGGGAGTAGTTAGAGAAAATTTATACTCACAGCTGCACTCCGATAAATCAGGCAAGAAATACTTGTACAAAAGTCCACGGAGATCATCAGTAAGTAGAGATGACTGTGGATGGATCCCGTCTTCTGTCGCCAATGATTAAAGGTGAAAAGGACGCAGTTGTAGAAACAAGAATAATGTTTATTGGAGGTACAGAGAGCCGTCCCAATAGGTACAAGGCACAAGCAGCAACTGCCACTGACAGAACATTCAGGGCAGGATGTCTGCCAACACTCTAGGTAACATCACAGAACACTCACAGGCCTGTGAGGTACATCACCACAGTATTCCCAGGTAAAATTTCTGTTACCGACTCCCTTCTTTAGTTGCTGAACACAGTAGGAAGGCTTCAGTTTGTGGTCATTGTTTTGTTACTTCACCTATTTGACTTGTCCCATATGCGGTTTTTTTATGGGCAAAGTCGCTCTGCGAAGCTGAGTTTCGGCATCCAAGGCGAATACTGCTGTTACCTGGGCTGTTGCTACATTCTTATCTTTGTAGCTGTGGCTGAAACAGATTACTCAGAGAGGTTACATATTCCACATAGCTTCCTAAATATTGTGCTGTGGTGTTGATTATATCTATCTGCGTGTAGGTGTCAATATCATTTTTCAGGTGGTAAAGGCAGGGCTTTCAGTGGTAAAAAAACTGGGGGGTCTCTCAAAGGGGCGTGGCCAATGTAGTTGAAAGTGTGGCTTAAAAACATGTAGGCTAAAAATTTGTGCTTAGCACAGTGTGCTGACCGACCTGTATTCAGCTGTTTCTGTCATTGCATCCAGATACATGATACAACAAGTAACATCATACTTACAACAAGTCAGGACTATTGGCTCAGTCAATGGTTGTTAGTTGCATAACTTAAATAAGCCGCAACTATGGTTTGTATATATTATTGAAAAAGCTTCCACTTAAAGCCCAGGTGAGACCACAACAATGTAGCTGCTCCTGAGTTTCAAAAAGAGAAGTGAAATCCAGAGAGAAATTGACTCTCTTTAAATGATTTCCCTTCCCCTACAATGCTCACCTGGCATGACGTCATGTCGTAACGTCTCCACTAGTGAGAAGTGAGCAGGAAGAGCATGCAGACATCGATGTGCCTGCTGTCACTGCCGTCTGGAATAAAACAGACAGCGTGTGCCCAGGGTCAAAACTGAGCCGATAGAGACCCGTTTCGAGGCCTCTTTAAAAAACTGCCGGTGCTCAGACCCGGTGAGACCCGACCCACTTAAGGCCCTGGGTAAGGGTGCTCTAAAATTATCCTAGGCAGTGGTTAATTTTAGTTTTTCTGCTCGTTGAGAGCCAGTGATGTGCAAAGATGTTTTAGTTTCATGTCAAAAGGCATTCTAGGCAGGTAGTGGGGGATGGGTTGATCTGTAAGGCTTTCCTCCGTGCGGCGTTCTGCTCTTTCAGGTTTTTTATGCCATGGGTGCAGATAAGTCTTAAAGTGGGCCGGGTCCTGCCAGTGCTCAGCACCAGCAGTTCTAGAAAGGTGGTGCCCTATCGTGCACTCCATTTTTGCCCTCATCCTCAAGGTGAAAAAAAAAACTTCCCTGTGCAGCAGTACCATCTTTCACTGCTTTTGATGTATAATCAATCAATCAAGCTAAGCACGACTACTCACCCGTAAGGGTCTCAATCGCTGGGGGGCTGCAGGTTCCGGTCCATCAGGGAGGGGTCCATCGAAGAGGCAGGTCTTGAGGTCTCTTACAAAGATGGGGAGCGATGTTGTCTGTCTGAGGTGGAGTTGAAGGGCGTTCCAGGGCTTGGCACCGAGTAAGGAGAAGGAGCGTCCTCCTGATCTAGTTTTTCTGGTGTGTGGGACCACAGCAAAGGAGAGCTGGCCTGATCGTAGGGTCCTTTGGGGTGCGTGGAATTTGAGTCGACTGTTCAGGTATGTGGGTCCGGTGTCATGGAGGGCCTTGTGTGTGTGGGTGAGCATCTTGAAGGTGACTCTCGCCTCGGTGGGGAGCCAGTGGAGTGTGCGAGGTGCTGGGAGATGTGGCAGTGTTTTGGCAGGTTGAGGACCAATCTTGCGACAGCGTTCTGGATGTTCTTTAGCTTGCGGTGAGGTTTTTGTTTATTGCGACATAGAATGCGTTGCCGTAGTCAAGTCTGCTGGTGACTAGGGCGTGACTGACGGTCTTTCTGTGTTCAAGAGGGATCCATTTGAAGGTCTTACGTAGGAGGCAGTGGGCCTGGAAGCAGGAAGACGAGATTGAGTTGATCTGGCGGTCCATTTCAAGCTCGCAGTCCAGGATGATTCCCAGGTTGCCTGCGTGGTCCGAGGGGCTGGGCGGGTTTCCGAGTGTTGGGGGGGGGGCACTAAGTGTCGTTCCAGGCATCAGGTTTGGGCCCATGGTGAGTACATCCGTCTTGTTGGTGTTAAGTTGTAGGCAGCTGTTTTTGATCCATTTGGCGACAGCTTCCATGTCTTCCTGAAAGTTGTGTCTGGTGGTGCTGGATTCGTTGGATAGGGAGAGAATGAGTTGGGTGTCGTCCGCATATGACACAATGTTGAGTCCGTAGGTTTTGACGATGGGGGCGAGCGGAGCCATGTAGACGTTGAAGAGCGTCAGGCTGAGGGAGGACCCCAAGGGACTCCACAGGTGGTTGGCATAGTGTCCGAGAGGAAAGGAGGGACTCTGACGCGCTGCGTTCTACTGGAGACGAAGGAGCTGATCCATTCAAGGGCCTTGTTCTGGATCCCTGCATCATGAAGTCTGCCTATTAGGGTGCAGTGGGAGACTGTGTCGAACGCGACTGAGAGGTTGAGGAGGATGAGGGCTATTGTTTCTCCTTTGTCCAATAGGGTGCCGATGTTGTCTGTTGCGGCGTAAAAGAGGTAGCGAAATATGAAACTTGTTTTAGTTCTTTCACTGTCTCTTAATTTTACAACTGTAGCATTTCCAATATTATATACAACACAGCCAGAGTTGTTGCTTATTTAGCTTACGCAACTAATAACTATTGACAGAGCCAATATTCCTGTTTTATTGTAGGTGTAATGTTACTTGTTGTATTATATATCTGGGTGAACGGACAGAATCAGCAAAATATCAGTCGAGCAGCACAGTATGCCAAGCACAGATTTTAAGCTTATGTGTTTTTAAGCTGCACCCTTAATTACATCGGCCATGCCACTTGGAGAGACCCCCCAATCTTTTCATCCCACTTAAAGCCCTGGGTGAAGATATATTTGCAATTGCATTCCTGGGGCTGATTTTAGTATTGCTGGCTTTCCAGTTCTTCCTTGATGGGGATCGGATTTCTATCAGATTTCATCCTAGAAGAGAGTTTGCAAAGATTGTCTTTCTCAAGAATAAAAGTCACCGTGAAAGCTCTTTTGACTCGGGGGGAGGGGTTTGGGGTTAAGCAGGGCCGGACTGGGAACCGAAACCGGCCCTGGCAAAGTGCTCGGACGGCCACCCCCCCCCCCCCCGGGGGTTGGGGGGGTGCGACCGCGCTCTTTGCTAGGGCCGGTTTTCGACCGATTTTGTTACAGTGCCGTTTTTGCAGCTATGCTGCAAAAAACGACCCTGTAACAAAACCGGCCCCCTGGGGCCCAAAACCGGCCCCCACCCTCGCAGCCGACCGGGGGATTGCCCGGTGCCTGCAACGGCCTGTCCGGGCCTGGGGTTAAGGGCGGAACTATAAATAGTGCAGAAGGTGCAATGTCACTGGGACCAAGGATGAGAGGGGCCAACTGCCTCTCAGATATAGTTGTTTTTACTAGCGAACCAGGAGATGTGGAGGTTATGAATGAATGCAGCAGCATTTATAGAGCGCGTAGCTAACCGTAGGCATCCCAGCGCTGGAAAGTAACTGAAGTTTCAATAAATCACTTAGGAAAGAGCCATGTTTTCAACAGCCTATGGAAGGCCATATGAGTGGGTTCCCTTCGAAATATTCCATGCTTACCTTGTGGGCCATGGCACCTTTGCTACATCACTATGGGGAGGGATGAAGTTGTTTCCTAATTCTTATATGCATTTATATATAATATTTGTAAAGCACATTGCAGGACACTGAACTGTTTGTAAGAGCTCCTTCACAAATAGCAAGACTATAAACGACCACAAAGGTGACAGGGCTAAAAAAGCAACGTTCTGCACTGCTTTCATACTGTTCTGTCCTGAGTGTCTGAAGTCTGTGACTGATTTAAAACATGGGCTAAGGGAGGCCAAGCCGGACTTGATAGCGGCCCAGGTCAAATGCCACCCGGAGTCTGGACCCGCCCAAGCAAGCTTGTGAAAACAGGGGTGGCACTCGATTGGTCGCCCCCCCCAGACCAGATGCTAGCACCCACTATTAAAGCAGACAGTCCGCTATTAGTTTATTGTATAGTAAGTTAAAATCATAACAGTTTTACATAAAACAACATGCTTCACCATTTAAAACAAGTTAACATTTTACATAATAAAAATCATCATAAAGTGTGTAAAAAACAGCGAGTATAAAATCAGTGTATAACATGTCAACTTTGCACTTACTTCCTTGTTTTACTAGCTGAGTATGCTAAAATACCAAAAAAGTGCATGCAATAAAGTAAACATTATCAGCGTAAGTCTAAATATTGACTTTCTGTCTGGCCATGAGTTACATCTGTAAGTCTCTTAGGGTCCGATGTAGGTGGCCCATTAACGGTCGGTAAACACGAAAATCGGTAAATTTCAGGCTTACCGACCGGTATTGAGCCATTTCTGATGTAGGGGATGATTCGGTAAATACTGAATCGTATTTACCGATTAGGTATTTACCGAATCATTATTTACCAATTCGGTATTTACCAAATCGGTAAATGGCACGTAGGAAGCAATTTTAACCCCTTGGGCGCGGCCGCGATTCTGCTCCTGGGCGGCACTTCTAAAGAGTGGGCGGGATCATGACGGCCCCCAGCCGTCATCAGCACACGCCCACCGTGTTGCATGACGGACGGGGGCCGTCATCAGCATGGAAGGGGTTAAGAGTGCTTATGTGCTGTAAGGATTCGTTATTTACCACCAACTATTAGTTGGTGGTAAATACTGAATACCTTTGAAAATGCAAATCTGTGCATTTTCAACAGAGCCATGTGACAGACATACATTCCCTTAGGGCATGTATGTGTGCCACATGGGCACACAAGCACTATTCAGGGGTGCAACAGGGTGTCAAATGTGACACCCTGCCACCCTTGAATATTTCCCTATTTTACCGAATCGGTATTTACCGATTCGGTAATTCCCATTCATTCCTATGGGCCTCCAGGCCCATCGGAATGAATGGGAATTACCGAAACGGTAAATACCGATTCGATAATACGTACCGAATTTTTATCTATTATTATCTTATTTACCGATTCTAAAATACCGAATCGGTAAAATTCGTTATTTTAGAATCGATAATTTTCATTACCTACATCAAGCCCTTAGTCCCTTAAGTAACATATCGTACTGGGAATACTACTAAAGGGGGGGCCTACTTTGTTAATTCAGTTAATCGGAGATGGAGACCTGTATCATCTCCTCCTCTCTACAATGGCGAGTGGGAGCAACTTACCTCCCCTGTTAAGGTTATCCCTTTAAAGTGCTACTTCTTTCAGTGCTTGGTCATGAGCGTGTAAAAACTTTATACGTTTACAGTTCATTTGGGAGTCGGATGGATCCAATCCTCTAATGATGGCAGTTCCACAGGAGCTTATTCCTCTATCCAAGAATGCTCTCCTTAAGAAAGTGTCTCGCGCTGGTTGCAGTTTACTACAGTGACATATGAGATAAATTAAATTATCCTTTTGACTGCCGCAAACACGGCAATCTTTTGACTCAATGTGCTTCTAGTGTGGTGCATCAGCCAGTGTAGGGAACTTCCCGAACCGCAGAGCCATCAGTTGTCTTTTAATGTGGATAGAGAATGTAGAATCTAGATAGGCCGCCGGTATAACTACTTTGTAGTTATTAATCACTGTCCACGAGTAAGATCTTTGGGAGAAAATGCTTTTGTCCAATATCAGCGAATGACATTTTGTTGCTTTATTTAATGCCAGCATGAATGTTGGAAAAGGCATGTTTTTATTCCAGAAATCAAAAGTACAAGCTGCCTTAAGCGCGCTGTCAAAAATTGGTTGGCCGGCGATTTTTTATTCTTTTCCAGTTCCCACCATAATAATTAGTTGAGGCTATTTTCCTCCGCATTTTGTTTTATCCGGTACTACACCATTATATATGCATAATATGCATAAAGTCTGCCCAATAATTCATTCATTAGCTCAAATTCTAGGCGCATTTGCACTGGTAAGGCGGTTGTGGGAAGTTGAAGAACCTTTTTATAAATGCTTGTTATTAGGTTATGTAGAATCCCCGAATCCTTCCCATGCATCGCAGCGCTAGCATAAGATAAGGTTGGCAGTGGTTTGACGGATACGGTTAACAGGAGTGGCCTTAGTGATGGCCCCCCAATTTCTTTGCCAATGACCTGAAGGCAAATGTTAAGGCCCCGCTTGCTGTGTCATGTAGTTTTTCTGGTCACGAAGGGATAACTTGTTATCTATATAATATCCCAAATACTTGTAGCTGGATACATTCTCCAGTAGTTTGCCTTCTAGCCAGATGTTATGTTGTAGGGATAGTTGGTTAGTAATAAGCATTCTTTTTGTTTTGGATATGTTGAGTTCCAGCTTGTTTGTGGACAGAAATTCAGAAAGTTCGAAAAGTAGCATGGTCAGATCAACCATAGTTAGACTCAAGAGGACAAGAAGTCTGTATAGTCAAGGTGCGAGCGTTGTAACCTACCTAAATATGGTGAATGGAGTTGATTCTATCTAACTTTCCAGGTAGGTCTGATATGAATAAGTTGAACAGGTGTGGGGCCAGCACACACCCCTGTTTCAGGCCCGTGGTCGTATAGAGTTTCCTTGAGATTCTAGCACTGTCTCCAAGTTTCACTCAAACCCAAGTATCTGTAAAATAACAATAGACCCCTAAAGATTCTCTCCGGTATGTCCCAGGCTTTTATTTTGCCCACAAGCACCCAATCACGGAGGAAGGCGGTAAGAGGAGATGCTAGAGAAAGCAAGGGCATTGTTGGCCCTGAAGGGGAAGGCATGGATGGATAACCACAACACGGAAGGGCCCACCAAAAAGAAGCCAAGAGCGGCTCACCGAAGGACCCAACACCCCACACACAGCCAGGAAAAAGGGGCTTGCAGCCAGCACGGCGGCCCCAGCGAAACCAGGCAACAAGGGAAAAAAGAAAACCTCACAGCATCCCACTGCAGTCAATGGTCGAGAGACGAGAGGCCCCAGCTCACGGAATGAAGCCAAGGGCAGGAGCAGGGCAAACGCACCACCAGAGGTGGTGCCTGACTCAGACACCGAAGTAGACAGCTGTGGAGACGAGGGGTCTGTGGCCAGCACGGCGGCCTCTCAGGAGACAAGCGGTGGGACAAAGTCCGCAGCGATATCAGATATGGTAAGCACCATGTACCAAGCGAGAGGGGCGAGCGGTGTGGTAAGGGTTAAGGGCAAGCTGGTCCGAAAAAGTGAGGGCCACAGCAAATCATGAATTATGGCATACAGTTAGGGGTAAGCAACTACACAATGCACGGGCCATGACTCCTTCAGCCCCACTGGCTAGCAAACCCGAGAGGGGGCGAAGCATGGGGCCAAATGCCACCACACACAGCGGCATGGATGCCTTGTTGGCACTGGCCTGGGCCAGAATCCCCATTTTGCGGGGGATCCCAAACAAGTATAGGGCACAACGGGGAGGGCCAGGGGCCTGTGCAAAGGGAAGGATGACAAGGGGAGCCGAAGTAAAAAGCAGGCACTAGGCTAGAAAAACCACAGGGCAGGAGGAATACAGAGAGCACAGGGCCAGAAGAGGCCATGCTGGGTGGTAAGGCAGCGACAGAGGGAGTATACACGGCCCAGGCAGGGGCACCAGAATCCAGGGGGAAAGCCTGCAAGCGAGTACATACGCCCCTCCCTGGGTGACCCACCCATCAATACAACACACCTGGGGCTAACAAACCGTATCCCGCTAACAGTGAAGGAAAGGATTTGGCGAAAGGAGTATATAGATATATTCTCTTTATTGGAGGTGTGCCAAGCAGGCTTAGACCTCACCGCACAAGACAAAAAAGACGAGGATAGAAGGGATAGACAAAAGCCCAGAGTAGAGAAAACCATAGAAAATTGGCTTGGGGCCTTCAGGACCCTTGCATGCAAGTTCATAGAGAAGTTCCCCCAGAGTGCGACAGCACTAATCTTGTACGAACAAAAAATGCACGAAGCACAACAGAAGTATCAGGGCAAGGCATGGTAGAGGTACGATGAGGGCTTCAGGGAGAAGATGCAGACGTGGCCAACAATGGAGTGAGACTGCCAGGACATGGAGGGCTTCATGACCCACATGGTGTGGGCCAGGGAAGGTCTTGGCATACGGGGAATCTAATTTCCATCCCCCAGGGCTCAAAGGGAGATGTAAAGGCCTAGGGCAGCGTTTTAAGTATAAAACCCAATCTGGCACCAAGACAGGAAAAACCAGAGTGGCAACATGTTAGAAATATGACAAAGATGAGTGTAAATGGGGGATCACATGCAGATTAAAGCACAGTTGTGCAACCTGTGGGGGGAACATCCCGCCTTACAATGCAGACAGTTGCAAAGGCAGGTACCAGCAGAGAGAAGGGCAATGCAAAAAAGTAACGACTAGGGCAAATCAACACAAGGGGTGGTTGAGGGACCACCAAGGTATAATCCCATACACACAATTAGATCGATTAAATTGTTAATTGATTACACAAGAAAGGCAGCAGACAGCACTTGGCAGGAGGATTAAATGACTAGTTGGATCAGGACAGCTGCTCAGTAGCATACGCCTCCCTTGACGGTGCGGTAAACCTGATCAAACAAGCAGGGAGGGGTGCCCTGCTAGCTAAAATGGTAACTAGTCATATTATCTACAATAAAAAATCAACTGGACAGAATATTGAGTTTTTTATATAGAATGGACAGAATATCGAATTGCAAAAATATAGTGGTGCAGAATATCGAAATGCAGGTAAGAAATATCGATTTCCACAATATCGAAGTTAGTAATATCGATTTGTTTAGTGTTTTAAGTGTTAGTATATGTGTTAAAAGTTTGTATTATTTTTGTAATGTATGTTTGAATTTTGTAAAAATAATGAATTTTATGTTAATTTATTTTTAGTAATTTAACTCCGTAGCGGGTTTTGAGTTTATAGGGGAATAGGGTGCAAAGTGATTTAATTATAATATATATTTTTAGCATTATTTAGAATTAATTCATTATCTGTTAAATATTTTTTACTGAATGTAAGTCTGTAGAGGGTTGTGGGTTTATAGGGGAATAGGGTGGGAAGTTATTTAATTAAAATTAATTAATTAATTATTTTATTACTTAGTTATTTAATACTTAATAATTTATACTCTTAAATGCATTAATTAATTTATTACTAATTAATTATACATTATGTTAATTGTTAATTTGTTTATTAATTAGTAATTAATTAGATATTAATTATTAACAATTAATTTGTAAATATGTTACTTGTGTACTTTCCTATCAGTGGGTAGAGGGTTGATAGGGTATTAGGGTAGGAAGTAATTTATATTCAATGTAATTTTTATTATTTGTTTTATTACAATTTTTTAAAGTTATTTTATAGTGGTAATTGTGTGAATTAATTGAGATTTGATTGTTATTATTATATTGTTAATTGTAATTAGTTATTTAATTAATTGGTAATTAATTATGTTAATTTATTAATATCTTACAATATTGTAGGTAATGTTTATAGAGGAAAATGGCGGAAGGTCAATACATTTTTTTTAAATTAATAATTGTTTATTAATGTCAATTAAATTGCAGGAGTGAGTATATTAAATTATTCCCCTACGCTATCCAACACTTTCCTTACTGTTGCACTCACTGGAGTGTGAATAGTAATTTTAACCCACCTGCTATCCAACACTTTCCCTACCGTTGCACTCTCTGGAGTGGGAATAGTAATTTTTACCCTCCCGATATCCAACTCTTTCCCTACCGTTGCACTCACTGGAGTGGGAATAGTCATTTTTACCCTCCCGATATCCAACACTTTCCCTACTGTTGCAGTTACTGGGGTGGGAATAGTCATTTTTACCCTCCCGCTGACCAACACTTTCCCTACTGTTGCAGTTACTGGAGTGGGAATTGTAATTTTTACCCTTCTGCTATCCAACGCTTTCCCTACTGTTGCACTCACTGGAGTGGGAATAGTAATTTTTACCCTCTCCCTATCCAATGGTTTCCCTACTGTTGCACTCACTAGAGTGGGAATAGTAATTTTTACCCTCCTGCTATCCAACGCTTTCCCTACTGTTGCACTCACTGGAGTGGGAATAGTAATTTTTACCCTCCCGCTATCCAACACTTTCTCTACTGTTGCACTCACTGAAGTGGGAATAGTAATTTTTACCCTCTCCCTATCCAATGGTTTCCCTACTGTTGCACTCACTAGAGTGGGAATAGTAATTTTTACCCTCCTGCTATCCAACGCTTTCCCTATTGTTGCATTCACTGGAGTGGGAATAGTAATTTTTACCCTCCCACTATCCAACACTTTCTCTACTGTTGCACTCACTGAAGTGGGATTAATAATGTTTCTCTATCCTCCTGTTATCCAACCTTTTCCCTACTGTTGCACTCACTGGAGTGGAAATAGTAATTTTTACCCTCCCGCTATCCAACGCTTTCCCTACTGTTGCACTCACTGGAGTGGGAATAGTAATTTTTACCCTCCCGTTATCCAACGCTTTGCCTACTGTTGCACTAACTGGAGTGGGAATAGTAATTTTTACCCTCCAGCTATCCAACACGCTCCCTACTGTACCACTTGTTGGAGTGCAAAAAGTAATGTTATCTTTTACGCTATGCAATCTTTTTTGTATTGTTATATTTAATGTAGTGTAATTTTTATTTTTTTTAATCATTTTAATGTTTTAACTTATTATTTATAGCGTATTTTTTATATTTATATTAATGGTTTATTTAACACCATCGATGTGCATGACGAGCTGAGCTCGTCATGAGGCACGGCTCTCCGGTGCTCATGACGAGCTCAGCTCGTCATGAGCCGTGGGACGCTCGCATACGGGGATAATTCCCCTGCTGTGCTGAGCGTTCCACAGGAACGGGTGGGCTCATGACGAACTGAGCTCGTCATGAGCAAACGAGCGCCGTGCCTCATGACGAGCTGAGCTCGTCATTAGCATGGGGGCGCTGCGCCCGCCCCCCGTCCCCCAGCACAGCGCGGGAATTACCCCCGCACGGAAGGGGTTAAATATATATATGTAATAATATTTAAAATTCAGTTTTTACCATTTAATTATTAAATATATTGATGTTTTTAGATAATATTCTGTTATATATGGAATAAAAAATAAAAAATACATGTTTATTTATTTTTTTAACTTACATTTGTTATTTATTAATCTTAAGGTTATTTAAGTATTTTCAACTTTGTTTTACCTAATTATATTTATTATTTCATTAATTTTAAATTACTTTTAAGACATTTAAAAAGGTTGTTAATTTAGCAAACTATATTATTTACAACAATATTTAGGATTCAATATTTTTGTACTTACCTGTTTGTAGATAGGAATTCGATATTCTAGTAGTCGATATTTTGTCACCGATATTTTTGTAGCTCGATATTTAGCTCCTCGACATTCTGTCAGTGATTCAGCTGAAACAGATAAAGAATCCACTTTTCCCTTGTTGCCAGTGTACCCGGACATTTACCACCACCTCAGTTTTCAACTGGACGGGGAGTATTACTACGAGAAATGCTTACCCATAGGCTGCTCCATATCAATTTGTATCCTTTAGTAGTTTTCTGGTATGAGTTCTGGGGACGCGCCACCCCGCAGGGGGACAGGTCCACTACCTAGATGACTTCTTGTTCATTGGTAAGACAGGAACAGGGGAGTGTGTGGACCTCCTCTGCCTGTTTGTGGACCTGACAAAGGAGTTAGGGGTCCCGCTGGCAAAGGACAAAATCGAGGGCTTGACAACCAAACTGCCCTTCCTCAGGATAGAACTAGACTCTGGCTGGGACATGAAAACTACCACCAGAGAAGTTGGCAGAGCTACCCCAAATCATATGGTAGCTACAGCAACAGAAAAAGGCGATGCTAGGTGAGATACAGCAGGTGCTGGGGGAATTGAACTTCACCACAAGAGTGGTCCCTGCAGGGTGCCCCTTTGCCAGTCGCCTGACCTGGCTGACCCGGGGCATGTCGCAGAAACACCATAGGGTCCGCATTACGCAGGGAGTGAGGGAGGACCTGGGACAATGAGACACCTTCTTGGACAAATTTAATGGTACCTTCATGTGGCGGGAGCCTTGGGTGCAGGCTGACCAGCTTGAACTCTACAAAATTAGATATACATAAACATACTTACTTAAAGGGGCTTCCAGACAGCCCTCTTAACCCATTCCATGTGCATGTCGGCCAACGGCTGTTGCGAGCACTACCTGGCTTGTGCTGCGCACGTCCGTTAGCCGACGCAGCCCCGCCCACTGATAAAACCTCCTGCCCCGCGGCGGAATTCGCGCTGCGGTTAAGGAGTTAAACTGTTGGTGCACTGTTGTGTCATTCACATTTTTCTAATATCTACAGCATACTGCATTGGGCCATAAATCAGCCTACTTCAGTCATTTGCTAATTTTACTCTCAATGAGGGCATTTATCTTTTTTACAAGAAGCACATATGCACACACAATACCTCCCTTCAATACCAGGGACTATAATGGCAATGTGTTATTCTTGAGACATAAAAAGCATGTTTTTTTCAATTTTTGAAATATTTCTGAGGGCCTGGAGGCTCCAAAATCAATGTTTTATAAAATCCATCAAAAAATAAACATAGACAAAGCCAAAGAGTTGGCAGCCAACACCAAATTGACTGGCTTTGCCAGTGCTTGTTGTACTCTGGTGTCAACCAGCCCCTCGCAGACAACTCTGTTCTGAGAGCAACATGCATATTTAAGATACTTAAGGCCTCATTTATGAGGCTGTGCGTCACTTTTACGCCACCGGTGCGTCCGTTTTTGTGACGCACCAGTGGCGTAAAAAATACGCCTTTTTGCGCCATATTTACAAAGTGACGCATCTAGGTAGATGCGTCACTTTGTAAACCCCTGCGCCACAGTATACCTGCGTCAGGTATAATGTATGCAAGTGGGGCGTATTGACGCAAGAAAGGGTCGTAGAAGTGACGCAGTCAAATCTATAAGATTTCACTGCGCCACTTCTAGGATGCAAATGCGTCAATATCTTACGCCTGCCTCACAGCAGGCGTAAGACTGAGGCAGGCCCTTTCACGTGGGGCTTGCCCCATGTGAAAGGACGCATTGCTGGAGTTGCATCACTTTTGTGACACACTCCAGCAATGCGTCACTTTTGCGCCATTCAGATACGTCAGAAATACTGACGTATCTGTAACTCCTTGCGCAATGATGCGTCATACTGTAAATATGACGCATCATTGGTGTCGCAAGGAGGGCGCAATGAAAAGTGACGCATCTCTTTTTTCACGCATCGATGCGTCACTTTTCATAAATGAGGCCCCCAGTTGCAATACAACGTACTCCGCAGGGGCTGCTTGCCAATGAGAACACCTTTAGGGCCATTGCTGAATTTTCGCGCGACTTCTGTTGTCCAGTGTTTTTGGGAAGATTTTGATTGATAGTTATTAGTCAAGTTCAGTCTTTGAAGACAGCTGATCTGTGGCCTAAGTCTTGACGGGCTTTATAATGGGTATCTTCGCACTGGCAAGAGTTCCTAAAAGTAAGTACGACCCAGTTAAGTCAAGGAGAAGTCAAAGCCATTTCAAATAGATATTCGAATGCATTGTTCTTTCAAATGCAAACAGTTTGAAGCATAGGCGTCCATTATAAGGCTAAGTGAATTATTTAATAGGTGTTCCTGCATGTTAAAAAGTGCCTATTTGTATCTGATAGCTGAGATCATTGACACTGTGGGAAGAATGGCTCACTGGGATGTCACTTATAACGGTAAAGTTCGATGCCGTCGAGCGGGGCATACTCGGAGTTTGAATAGTTGTGTGCTATCATCAGACTAGTCAATATGAATGAATAAATAGATGAATATGAATGATTGAATGTGAAAATGCAAGTAGCACTGCTCATTCTACCTGTTTTCTGGTCCTTGATGACCAACATCCATCGCTTCTAATGATCCTCATGAGTTTTTCCTGGCACTGGCTGCTGTTCCTGCGTGTTTCCCGCTCAAAGCCCTTCTAGCACACCTCAGCCACGCATTCATTTCCTACTTCTGTTGTCATAGTGTGAAAGCAACCACTCTGCCAATTTAGGCGTTAACAATCTGATTACATAAAAAAATAATTTTGAGGCGGGATTGTTGAGCGCTCTACTTTTGATTCCCTTGGAATTGGACATATTCCTATCATTAACAATAGGGTTTGGGCTTTAGCAAGCTTGTAGGATATAGTTCATGAAGTATCAGGCAGCAGTAATCAAGCTTTGGAAAAGCCAATAGGTCTGGGGTTGGCTGGTGTTGACTGCCAGCCTTTTCGCTTTGGTTTGCTTGGACATCGATTTGTAAAATGTTCTTATTAGGGGAGCTATTGAGCCCTCAACAATATAAAAAAAGAAACATCGGCTAAAAGCAAAAATAGTTTTCATCTAAAAAAAATCACACATTGCTGTGAAAGACCCCAGCACTGATTGGAGGTATTTTGTGTTCAAATGCGCTCCTTGTGAAAGAGCAAAATTTCATCACCCTCTGTGAAGTTAGTAAGTGGCTGAAGTAGTGGGTAGAAGAAAAATGTGAATGACATAGCAAATATCAAGTGGATAAGGAAGGCTGGCTGAAAGCTTCTAGAATTAAGAATATTACATAATTTTATTAACATCAACGGGTCCTGGCGAGTGCCTAATTTAAACAAGCATTTGCAATGCAATAGGTCTCGCATTTGCATGAGTTTGAGCTATTGCCATTGTAAACGACAATGCCTTTTAATTATGTGTTTGGAAAAGCTGTATGCGGTGCATAAACATGCCCTTTGTACTTATAGTCCTTGCTTACGAAAAGGAAGGCTGGCAGTAAAAGAGGCATAGTTACTGCTGGCGTTGCTTCTCGTAAGCAACAACTGCAAGTACAAAGTGCATGTTTACGCACTGCTTGCAGGTTTTTAAAATACAGAAATAAAAGGCATTGGTATTTACATGCCAATAGCTCAAATTCTCGCAAATGCGAGACCTATTGCACAGCAAATGCTTGTTTTCTTACTGCGTAGTAGAACCACCCTTTGTGGAAAACAACAATCATGCCATGACAGCTAGTCTTACAGGCATTCACAAATATACAAACCTACAATATGTTTCCTATATTGAGAATGTTCCATTTTTTTAAAGCACAATAATCAGTGGGGCTGTTGGTGGGGGTTTGTAGCTATACACTGGTAAAGGAAGCCTGCCAGTCATTTATTCGTAAATGTTCCCTCCACCACCGCATATCTCAAACCCTTGGCTCATGCAGCTAACCTCCACCAACCAATACAGAGCCAAGAAAGAAGAGCAACTGAGAAGTTAGCCAACGGTAAACAGCAGGCGGGATTACACCCGAGTATACTGCATACTCCAGGTCTGTCTAGGCTCGACCTAAATGACCTTTGAATGGCTTTTAACTCCGAGTTAAAGATTGCAGCTGGCCTGTCCCTTGCTGTGTGCTGAAACTGGTACTTCATTGTCAGAGAAGAACAAATATGGGCTAATGTGCGCTGCATAAAGGCTCTCCTGGAGGCACAGCCAGTCAATCCGCTGCCATTCTTCCCAGCTCTTCTGCTCTTGGGCACCGTATAATTGCAGTTAATTGGGTGACAAGAAATGAACATTTTGTCAACATTACCAGGGATTATCTTTTGCTCCTGAAGCCTGCCTCCGAAGGGCTGTTCTCCAGTGCCTCTGTAAGCAGGAAAGAGATTGAGAAATAAAAGGGGAAAAAATCATTTCATAGCCAAGAACAAATATTGGGAATGTCTACTGTGTGTATATGTGCAGTGGTGTGTGTGCTGCTGCTGTGTTTGCTGTGGTGTGTGTGTGCATTTGTGGTGTGTGCCTTTGTATGTGTGTGTGTGTGTTGTGTGTTTTTATTTTGTGTGATGTGATTGTGTATGTTGTGTCTATAAGTGTGCACATTCTTGTTTTTTTGCGGGTGTATTTGCATTGTTTATGTTGTGCTTTGTATGTGAGTGTGGATTGTGTGCATGTGTGTGCGCGTGCTCATGTGCGCGTAGCAAATTATATGGCCGTACAAAATGATGTGGTGCTCCTTCTGCTCCCACCTTCCTCTTCACCAGCATCGAGCTATTAGTAATAAACATCGACCAACTTTTGCTCCTTCTCCTCTCAGGGCTCCGCCGCTGCCTCCCCTTTTGTGTGGGCACGACTCAACTTTAAATGCCCCTTTCAGGCAGCATGAATGCACTTCATTTTGCCAAAAAGAACTTTGTATTGATGGGGAGAAAAAAGGCGCGTTGATGGGAAGGAAGGACAAACAATTGAGGCAAAATGAAGAGCTTTATGTTTCCATTATGAGCATGTCGCTCCTTTATTCTCAGCTGTTTATACATTCCCGGCACAATGATGCCTCTTTGCAGTAATATGCTTCTCCTTTTACACTGGGTGCATTGAAAAAGCCCTCACATCATGACCATGGCAATAAAATACTATAGAAATGTGGGTATAATGTCGATTTGCATTTAGCGAAAGTGCTCAAGGTACACACATACAGGCAAAAAAAATATTCGGCTAATACGCATTTTTCATTCGCATGGAGAACACCAAAGTATACCTGTGAAAGGAAAAAATGAGAAGCAGCCGACAATAATGATGAAAGCGGGCCCAGCGCTAGCCCTAATAAAGCACAGCGCCCGTGCATATTTAAGATATGTGCATGGCGGCCCATGAAGGCGGCGCCATGTTGATAGATAACAAAAAAAGAAAATAACATGAAATAAAGTGCAGCGCTTGGCGCTGTTGTGATAAAATAAAATAAAATACTGTAAGCACAAACCAAAATAAATAGTCCCAAACAAAAGACCTAGACACTTTACTGCGTAACAAAACCATAGTTGGTCGGTCCTACTTGCGATACAACGGAAGTGATGTATTGGAACAGCCAACCTATTCAGAGCCAAGAAAGAAGAGCAAAGGAGGTGCTAGCCAATGGCAAGAGGCAGGCAGGATTACACGCCAGTATCCTGCTTACTTCAGGACTTGCGACAGCGCATGCGCTGTCTAGGCTCGACCTAAAAAGGATACTGTCTGTAAGCATGAGAGTTAGTGATCCTTGCTGATTGTGGAAAACGTGATTACTGTGATTGCTCCTCTCTATAATGACTTGATAACTGTGGCTGATTGTCAGTCTTTCCTTGCATGTAGTAGTCTTGTGACTGTAGAAGTTAGCTGCCTTTAATGGCCTGTTGATATTAAACGCCTAGAGCTAGCAATAGCCTGGTGAATATAAGGATCATCTTCTGTAGCTTCTAATAACCTATAGGTTCACAAGCACCTGCTGCAGAGTTTTCTGTGTGTTCAAAAGATTTCACACAACTACAAAAAATGTCAGGATAACTCTGGTGAGGAATGTTCCTGCTGGAGTGAGATCAGAGATGTGTCTAGTGGCAGTCTGACTCATTATAAAGTAGCGTGAAAGAACACAGAACTGTGATTTATTTGGATAGCTCAGTGGGGTATTGCTTTTGTCCCAGAGATAATTTTGTTACTTGCAGTTCATAAATTCCAATGCTAATATAGCACAGTGATTTATGAACTGTCATCAAAGAGTGGCATGCAAACTGCTTAGCATAGGTTAGGATGTTATGTTTTTTCCTCCCAGTTTTTCATGATCTATTCCTAATGTTGCTGAAAAGGATTTGTAGAAATATATTCTTATCAATTATGCCGACCCCAACTAGTGCTTTAAAACAAATTAAACGTATGTGCTAGAGGGACTTTGGAGAGATGAGGGGCTCTGGTGGAGGGTGTTAGTGAGGAATTCCGGGGTGAAGGAGGTCATTTAGGGAGACAAAAACAACTGTTGCACTGGGTTTCATCAGCACTAAAGCCAGCCCTGTCTTCATATATTTCCCTGACTCTGTATCTTACCTTGCAGTTCCTTTTTCATCTTTGCTTTCTTCCAATGTCACTGTTTTTCCATCTCCTACATCCTTCTTCTTGATCCGCTTTTGTCTTTTTCTCTCTCCCTTCCTCAGAATCAAAGTTTGTTCAGAAAATATGTGCCGTTGATCCAGAAGAGGTGATTTGGGCCCTTTTTGCTCCCTCCGGTACCTGATCTTTTTAGGAAGCTTGCAAAATAAAGGATTTAGATTTACATCTTCAATACAAATTACAGTGTAACACATTTGATTACACAGTAAAACGCCAGGTCAGAAATCAGATTAGACATATTCATTGAAAATTTATAATCAGCATAATATTATTCAGTCTCAAAAACATTGCATTGCAATACAGAATTCTCAATGGACTTCCAGCTCTACGAACAAAGGTAATTCTCAATGGTAAATAACCAATAAGAACTTCAGTACATCCCTGAATCATAAAGGGATGTGCTGCCATTGTGCTTATTAAAGTCTCTAAGGTACATGCCACACCTTCACGGTGATGCTAGAGCATTGCACTGCCATACCTAGTGGTCAGTCCTTCCCTCTATAAGGCTGGATGCCCACTACCAAGCTTAATTTGTGAGGATTATGAGCTCAGCATCAAGGCATGTTTTCCACCTTCAAAACAGGAAATATAATTTTGTTCAGGTTGGTCAGTCCTTAACCCCTTCCATGCGTTTGTTGGCCAACGGCCGTCGCGAGCACTACCTCCGTAGTGCTGTGCACGTCCGTTGGCCGACACGGCCCGCCCACTCCGCTAAACCACCTCACCATGGCGGAATTGCCGCCACGGTTAAGTGGTTAAAATATGTCTATAGTATCTGAACACTCCACCCCTTGTCTTATATGCACATGCTGCTTGCTCTTTTGCCACTGTAGCACACCTCTGGGTCCCAGGGGCAGCACCTGGTCATAAACATCCTTACTCCTCTGCAATGCTGCTCACACATGCATGTAAACACCTCACCATGTCCTGATGAGCCTTGCTGCACATTTTACTTGCTGTGTCAAGGTTGGAGTACATCTTTGACCCTCATGCCAATAACACAAACACATCACCCCAGAATCACAAACTCACTTTCTACCACCACCACACTGCTCTCAATTGTTATGCCAGAGTGTCTACCCAGTGCCTTTCTACGCTATTCCCATACTACACTATGCTACAACATTCTCTTAACTTTAACACCTCTAAACTTCTCAACCAAACAACACACTGTGCTCCACATATGCGTAGAACGTACCTGCACCATTGTTATGCACACATGCGTGCACCTCCAAAAGTAGATCATGCTCACACTACCTGCAGCAATGCACTGACAATGTAGTCCACCGACTTAACAATATTACAAACCTTAATCTATGGGATGGTTTGACGTACCATGGACTGAAGCTTGGAACATTGTGATCATTATGGATATGCCTAACAGGTTAACATCAGAGAAATCATTTGAATTGGAAATATTTGAAGTTAGTAACATTTGGTCTACTAATCGGTCAAATTTGGATTTACTGTTGTGTTGGAATTGACACTTTATGGTTGGTTGAGGCGATGTGTCAGCCAGGCAGAACATACCACTCCTGCCCTGTGCAGTTGATTACACACACTGTATTTCCTACGCTCACCCTTGGGTAGCTTGGCACTGAGCATTCCGGCTTACCACGGAGGCAATGTGTAAAGCAATGACACAGCACTCACTCACTATAAATACCTTGAGCATCATAAAAGAGACTTCACACGTGATGTATGTAAATAACATTTGTATTCAACACACATAATAATCAACACAACATGAACATCATTTATTTCTGGGCATAAATCATACTAGCAGTACTAGCCCAGCCGTGTTCAAATGACGTTAGCAATATGCATACATGGGAAAAGATCCTAATATACACCCTCAGCAACCTTAAGCAGCGCAACACATTGTCCACCCCAGGCCTACCCTAGCAATTGTTATAATTAAATACCAGACAGTTAGAGGGTGCACCCAAGGTAACAATGATTTTGGCAATATGTACGTCCACAAAATTATACCACTTTTTAGAAGCACTGCGGGATGAGGCTGTGTGGGAAAACCAATGTCAAACGTAATGCTTTTCTGGCAATTAATCAATGTATAGGGCAAACTGCTGTCTTGTGTCATAAATTTCAGGTAGTTCCCCACTGTCACTCCCACACACACACACTCTGCACCACTATGCGTTGCAAGGGGTATCAGATGAGTCAGTACGGAAGCACTCACACACATACTCACTCAGCACCCTAATGTGGTGCGATTGATATCCAGGAGGTCAATTAGTTATACTCTGCAGACCCCGTGGCTCCAAGCCTCCCACTGCCCCCCATCTCACCCCAACTATCCTACTCTCACAGATTGGAGTCTCCACCATCCTCCCACCAAAAAACTAGTCCCCATGCAGCTGTAGTCCCTCTTAGTCAGATTCCCACGAAGCAGGTGGGGGTAGGCAACAAGGTCAATTAGGAGACCGTGGGCTAAAAGGGTTCGGCAGCCACTTGAGAAGTTCACCCACAGGATGCGGAGCACATATGGGCTGGGGGCAATAGATGGTACAGCAACGAGGTCCCCAAGAGTTTTCCAGCACCAGCCTAGCTCTGGGAAGCACAGGGGGGGGGGGGGGTCACACAGTCTCTTGACCCTCTTCCGATAGTTCTCGGAGGCGTTCCTCCGGCCCCACGGTCACTCCCACCACCCAGGCCAGAGCCGGCAATATTGCCTGGGAACTTGGTGTCGTCGGGGAGGTCCTGGCTGAGTGAGGAGAGGGCAGTTGGTCCACTGTACTGAGGATCAAGTAAGGGAACAGGAGATGAATGGAGAAAGAAGAAGGGAGGGGCCTCTCGGAAGGAGGAGGCACACATCAGGTGCATGTTGATCAGAGTCACACCAAGGCACTCCGGCGCTACGTCGGGTATGCAATGATATGAGTCACACCAGACCCTTCCAGTGACAAAAAAACAAAGTGTTGCAAAATGCATACCTCCTTGGAACTTTGCCACAACATTCGGTGGACGGCCATTTTGGCCGCACCAGACAACTCCAGTCACTCACATGATCAAAGAGTTGCAAATTCCCTGCTTTCCTGGAAATGAGGCACAAAGTTCAGTGCATGTCGATATTGGTTTTACCAGAATGTTTCTGTCGCACTCCCATAGCTTCAAATTCAACAATGCCTCACAAGGTAGAATGAAGGCCCACCTCCAAGGGTTGCAACATGTGAAAAGGTCACAGCACACAATAAGCATGCCGTCTGCATGTCCCACAAGAGAGATACAGTGAGATTGACAAAGCGGGCCATGCTGGGTTCCACAAATGGTGAATCTGCTCACCTCCAACTCCCTTCAACTAGATGCTTATGCATGCCAAGGAGGCACACGCCTTAGATGCAGGCCAGAATTTGGGGCTCTGCACAGGGCGATCCGGACTCCAGGCACAGTTATTAGTTCCACGCCACACTACCAGCCGGAATCCGACAGATGATGTGAGCACTTGAGAAGACAATCAGCTACAGGTGTCACAGGTAGACGATGTGGGTCTTAAGAAATCTTTGGTGTCCCTGAGACACCGAGAGAACAGGGGGCAAGCTTGATAAGCCCTTGGAGAGCACAATTCAGGGTGCCACACAGCAGCAGGTAGTCAGTCATCCAAGGTCAACCACTATTCAGGAAGGCCACATGGGGATGTATGACGTTACAACGCATACTTTTACCACGGATGCTTTTACAACGCGGTTTTTACATTGCATACCATTACAACGCATAGCGCTTTGGGTGCTGGATAGTGAATAGTTTAATTTACTATTCCAACTCCAGTCCCCGTGGACACTAGGGAAGGTGTTGGATAGTAAATTAAATCTATTCCCTATCCTAGAGCGCCCCCCAACGCAATGCGTTGTAATGGTTTGCGTTGTAAAAGTTGCGTCGTAAAGGCACTGCGTGGTAAAAGTTGCGTTGTAAAGGATGTTTCCCTCTCACGGTCCCTTTTAATGGCAGTATCCCTCCTTGTGCACAACAAGTCCTCTAGCAATGTGCAAAATGCCGTTCCAGGTTCTCTGGCCCCACATCCCCACAAGTGTATCTCACCCTTTGCTGCTGGATGGCACTAGTAGTTATACTGGAGTGTTCCTTTGAAGTTGGGGGTGGTTCAAAGGATCTCCCTTTGAACCACAGGTGTCTCTCCTAAATTTCCTTCCTATCTGCCATGAGGCCGTCGAATGCAGATCTTAATCTTTATTGGGGTCACAATCTGGCTCCCTAGGCCAACGGTTAACACCTCCTCCTAAAATCTCTGCAGCCAGGCCCGCAAATGGAATAGGTAGGTCTTTCCAATAAAATGGCCAGTGTTTTATAGCTGTCTTTAGGGAATGACCTGCTGTGCTCCCCCAACCTCCAGTGTGGACTGGAGTCAAGCACCAAGGCAGACAAAGAGTTTCAGAGCATATAAATGCCTCATTTCTAGTATTGGCATTTCCACACACATCATGACAAAGCCACTTTGACCACTGGCAAGGGGTTGTCATTAAGAATCCAATGATAGGAAACATCACAAGGCTGCTCCACTGCAATCCACTATTGGAGCCTGAAGTGATATCAACCATTTACCCATATTAGCTTACGGGAAGAGCACAACTAATAGGTAGCAAAAACACACATGGATATTCCCCACAACCTGGGCAGGGGACACACATGTGTACCTGCCCTGCCTTTCACCTACCACTGTCTTCACCCCTTAGGACATACCCTTGGGGTACTCAGTGGCAGTGAAGGGTTCTCTCAGGATGGCTAGTGACTTAAACAGGCCAGTCTGAGTATATGTGCAATTGCGTGCATCAGCCTGCTATGGCAGGCTGGACACGTATTTTAAGAGCACCATCGGCACAGCGCGCACACCAGCCCGCGATGGCAGGCTGGAAACGCATTTTAGACACATGGTAAGCACCACTTTCTGACATGTGTAGGAAGACGCACGCACTTTCACACTGTATTTACAGTGGCAAAAGGCCCTAGGCCCTAAGGCCACCACAAGAGAACCAGCAAAACCCAGGAGGAAAAAGTAAAAAGTTGGGGGAAACGCTACCTGAAGGGTTCAGGTCTAACATGTTTTGAGGATCTTGCCATACTAATAGGATATGAAATCTATGTGTGTTTGTGTGTAGCCCAGTAAGAAGGTTACAGTCACCTTACGAAGGATGCTTGAGCTTCCAGTAATGAGAAGTATGGCACCTGTAATGTAGGATCTAGCCCTGAAGAAGTGGACCATGATCCCAAAAGACATGTTGGCTGTAGTGATTTCTAACCGTTAAACATACTGGATTGTGTATTGGTGCTAAATCCCCATTTATTGCTTGGAATTTTGTGTACAATAGGTTTCTTTTTGAGATGATAAACCTGTGCAATTGGTTTCATGCCAGGACATTGTGTTTGTATACTAATTGATAACTGATTTTAATTATCTAAATTATAAAAAATATTTTGTGTAATCACAGATTATACGACTTAATAAATGCCATATTAAATTGTTTGAGATTGACTACATATTATTGTTGATAGTGGAGTACTAATCCAGTGTACTTAGCTTTCCACTACAATGCAAACTATTACATGAATGTATAATGGTATATAGGTAGAACAAGGTAGAAGGGTTATGGGCTTAGTGGGTGGTAGCTACACAGGGCCACTGTCATCAGATAACCCAGATATGAACATATAGCTATGACTAATCTGTGGCAGGCTGACTTTCAAATGCACAGTAATTGTGTTACTATTGTTGTTATTATTATAAGTAAGAGCAATAATAATGATAGCATAAGTAGTGGTGGTAATACCTCATAAGCAGAAGGATATAGAAACAGGGCTACAACCCTTCCAACAGGCCAATGTAAACAATGAGTCTGTCATTGTTGGGAATGCGTGTTTCCTTTCCGCTTGATCCTGGGACCCTGTCTGCAGTTAAGTCTGCTCCGATGCCGACATGTGCCACGGCATGTGTATGTAACATACACCAAGTCACTAACAAGCAGCAAGGCCTATAAAACCACCCTCCCCCCATTACCCCCAACCACCGCCACAGAATCAAAGTCACTCATCCTGCCGGGTGTGAATAGGCACTAAAGTAAATAAATTATCGGATTCGCAGCAGACACTGATAAAAATGTAAAACAACACGTGCAGTGCCCCTATAATTAAGAGGCTGTTGTGGGTGGTGGCGGGTCGCTTCTCGCTTTCACTGACTTACCCCCGTGTGTTACCGACATTATGATGACCTCGATCGATGTTCTTCTCAAGCCGGGCTCCTCGTCGTGACCAGAAGAGGACTGCAGTGCACAGATTGGCAATACCGATGAGAGCATACACAAGCCACAATGAAGGAAGCCCAAACTGGAAAATTCTGTATTTGATCTTTGGACTCCTCTCCCAGACCCCAGCAAACCAATCACTTGAAAATAACAACAACTGTTGCAGGGTCTGGTGGAAGAGGCAAATACCACTGCCACACCCCCACACACTCTAAGCCTGCCAGACTGCCCCGCCCCCGGACATTGGAATTAATGGAGGGCCTCCAGCTCCTCCCTGGGCCAAGGGAATAATGCCCAGAATCGAAATGCCATTCTGCAAGTGAAACACAGGCTTCACCCACCAGTGTGTCGTCCCTGCCCTGCTTTCTGGCTCCAGGTAGAAGAAATCTTCGCCCTGTCAAAAGTATGTGCAGACACTGCAGAGCAAAGGCCATACCCCCCCACCCCCTAAAAAAACAAATTTGTACATGTTTGTTCACCGAGCACGAGCAGCCAGCACAATTTATTGCTAGCTGCTTAGTGTTTTCCATCAGGCATTGTTTTAGTCCCCCAGGGTGGCAGGGCGACGCCCATCTCGCCCGTGTACACCAGCCGCCCATGTCTTTTAGTCTTATTTTTAGTAGCGCAGAACACCGACTACAGTAAGAGCACCCCGAAGGGGCTTTAAGTGGCCATTACTTATGTTTAGTAGAGTGTTGTGCTTTCACTTGGCTTTTTAATGACCCTTGCAGCGCACCTCTAAATAACATTAAATTGCCTTCTAACTCATTACAACGCTTAGATTGGTGTCAGAGAGAGCACCTTGTTTTTTCTTCTTCTTTAGTGTTTCACATGGGGGTTATTTAATGCCAACAGCAATATTTGATGGCTATGAATTGTTATGATTGCACATTTTTAACATGTCCCCTTCATTAGTCATTGTGTGGGGCCTTCTAAACAAACTCTTGCAGTTTTGAACAGCAAAGTGAAAACACAATTACGAAACAAAAGAGATGGTTACCTTTGTGAGGTGTTTTCAGAGTGTGTTTGTTTCATAAAACTTCACCATTTTATATTCATGCACTTACTGTGATAATAATGAAAAGGTGGTGGGCCGTATGTACATATACATGTATTTTGCTTACTGTTTGACATCGCAAAATGAGGACGGATTGTAATTTTGTGGTGTAAAAAAAGACACTACCGGCCCAGGCGTTCACTTTAAAAAAACACGGTTTATGGAACAGGATTAGTTTTGATTGCACGTGGGTGGCTCTTTACACAGCAATATTACTTTTGGTGCTTGCTGTACCGAATAATAATAACGAAAATAAAAAACTGTAACCCCCTCACTGGACATAAATGCAATTTTAATAAAAGTTCTGATTAACGCAAAAAATCATTAGGAAACGCTTGCTGCAGTGGTAGCACAGTCATTTCAAGGGCACAGGATGCTCAAACGAACAGCATTGTTAAAAGCACACACTCAACAAGGCTCGTCAAAGCCAATCGGTCTTGCCTTTACAAGACCTATTTGCCTTACCCATGTCTTTCAGCCTTGTTGTACAGCAGCGTGGTTGTGTAGCATGGCTAAAAGAAAAGTTAGAAGAAAATCACTATGATTTCATAGCACTTTTTTTCTAACTTTACCTTTAGCCATGCTGCACAGCTGTGCTGCTGTACAACATGATTAAAAGACATTTCAAGCCCAATAGCTCTCGAATAGACAAGAATGCTTGCTTATATCCAGTGGTGGCAGGCATCTACTAAGAGGGGGCGGGCGGTTAAATGGGTGGGTGTGAGCAAATAAAAATAAACATTTAATCAAGATGAAAACACTTACCGGATCCAGATAACACGGCGTCCTCCTCGCTCCGACGTCTTCTACGGGCCCCAGCAAACTCCCTCAACCAATCTTGGAGCTGTTCAGATGCTGTTAACCGGCATGAGAGCAGCGCCCTGGTTGGTGGGAGCGGCCTCTCTCTGTGCTCCTCAGCCCACTGGAGGCCTGCACTTGCTCTCAACCTAGCTGACTTAAGCTGGGTTGAAAGGTTTAAAGTGTGCATGTCAGGTTGGCTGTCACAAGAAGGCTGGGCCAAAAAGACATGAGCACTATAAACAGTGAACAGGCAGCCCTGTACACACCACTCCCCTCCCCCCCTGCCTCTCAGCAGACCCCGCCCCGTTCTGACACTCGGTTCAGGACGGGATAATAAAAAGTAAAATGGTAATAAATTACCATTTTATTTTTAGTCTCTGGGGCTTTGGGGGGCACTTAAGTGGGGCAATGCTCCTCCGCTCCAATGGGGGAGCCTCCCCTACTTATATCTATCTCAGTGTGCAGTGGAATCCCCCCTTTATGTGGGCAGGGAATAACACATGATCATTTGGGAGCATTTTTACAAGGGCTTTATCTCCACTTTTTTGGCTTAAAAAGCCAAAAAAGCTGAGATAAAACTATCAACCTATTTACAAGAGGGTGCTAACATGCATATTCGCATGTTAGCACCCTTTTCCCCAACGCCTCCCTTTGCATCTCTAATGAGATGCAAAGTGGGCGTCAGTGGGCGTACCCCAGATGGACAACCTTGCAAATATCGCTGATGTTCACATCGCCATATTTACAAGGCTGCCGCAGCATTTTAGTACACGTTAGTTTTTGGAGAAAACCGCTGTTTTCTCCAAAAACTAACATCTGCTAAAATGCAGACTTACCTATCCCTAACATTGGGGTGGATTATGCTGATACGACCCTGGGGGGTCGTATCAGCAGGGTTATCGCCGCTTTGCAGGGAACATTGCTGGAAAACCAGAGATGTTCCCTGCAGCCGCGGGCCGTGGAGGGAGTTACGGTGGGGCAGGGAGGCGGGGAGGGGGAGGGGCAGGGTGGAGAGGGCTAAAAACTGGCACCTGGATAATTACAGGTAAGTAAACAATTTAAATAATAAAACGAATTTCGTAGCGCGCACTGCATCGCAAAATGCGATGCAGTGCGCGCTACGAAATTCGTTTTATTAATGGCAATTATGGCTGAGCACGGCCAGCGATAATTATCGCTGGCCGTTGATAATATGCCCCTTAGTCTTTGCAGGGCTGGTGCACCCCCAAACCTTCAGGGGCACACTTTTAGCCCAAGGTCCATGAATGTCTGTCAGATATGGCAGGGCCAGAGGCTCCTCACTGAATTCTGTGCGGTAGGGTGGGGGTATGATTGGGGGGGAGGCAATATTTTGTGTTATGCCACTGTAGGTGATCACTCTCACTAGCAGGTGATCTTTTTTCACTTTCTATAATATGAACAGACAAACAAAAGACTTTTCTCACGTACAAAACATAGCAGAGAAGTGGTGATTCCCATACGCACGTCTCAAAAGTATCAGGGGTGCATTGATTACGTCACTGAGCATTAGCAGACTGCTGCTTCGGTTGCTTAGTAGCTTTTCTGTGCTCTAGTGTAACCTTTAGATGATGCCATGCACCCAGCTGCTGGTTTTACTCCGGGGCTTTAAAGAAGCTTATGTTGTCTAAAATGAATTGATAAGCCGGCTCCATACAACTACAACAAAAAGGGCTTTGATGGCAAGCCATAGGGATCTAAGATGGCCTTTAGAACTCAGCACGCAGCCACACATTCATCGCACGATATGCTAAATCAGGATTCATGCAGGACTAGAGCACAGATGAAAAGCAAAGTGTCGTGATAAGGATATGCAATCTTTCAGTGTAGAGGTTCCTAAAATACAAAAATCAAACATTTAAGAGCGTAGCCAGTGGTGGCAGCTGGCATGTACCGAGGGTTGTGGGGCAGGCGGCAAAAAAATATAATATATATAGACTTACCTTCTTGGCTTGCTGTGTGATGTCTGCCTCGCTCCTGTTTTCTCTCCTCGAGGCAGGCTCGAATGTGGGACCCAGCCAGCTCCCCTAACCCATCCCGGTGCAGCCTCACGCTGTTAACTAGCATGAGAGAAGCACCAGGATAAGAGAGAACGGCTTCACTCAGCGCTCTCAAGAGCACTGGAGACCTGCACTTTCTCTAACTCAGTTAAGACAGCTGGGTTAAAGAGGTTTAAAATGCACACGTCTAGCTGGAAGTTGCAAGACGGCCAAAGAGACATGTACATTTCAAACTTTAGCGCACAGCCCCCTGCTGCCACTCAGCAGCAATGGCTGGCCCTGTTCTGACACTCCATTTGGAGCTATTGGCTTTGGCAATGTGGTTTTTGCCATGTTGCACACCAGTGTGGCTGCTGCTCAGCATAGCTAAAAGTTAGTGGTGGACAGAGTCGTAGAGTGGAGTGGTAGAGTAGAGTGTCTTAGACTGGATTTGTTGGAGTAGAGTGTCGTAGAGTAGAGTAGGGTGTGTAGAGAGGCGTAGAGTTGAGTAGAGGGGTACAGAGTTCTGTGGTTCAGTGGTTCAGAGGCAGAGTGTGGTGTAGAGTGCAATGTCATTGAGTGCAGTGTTGTAGAGTGGAGTGGGGTGGAATAGAGTGGAGTGGGTTGGAGTGGATTGACTCAGTGGGGTGGATTGAACTGGAGTGGATTGTGGTGGACTGGATTGGGGTAGAGTGGGATGGATTGAGTGGAATGGGGTGGATTGGAGGGGGCTGGATGGGGTGAATTGGATTGGAGTGGAGTGGGGTGGTTTGAAACCGGATGAGGGGAATGGATTGGGGTGGATTGGAATTAGGTGGTTTTGCCTGGTTTGGGGTGGGGTTGGGTGGATTGGATTAGGATGGGCTGGATTGGATTAGATTAGGGTGGTTTGAAGTGGGGTGAATTGGAGTGGAGTGGGGTGGATTGGACTGGACTGGACAGGGGAGGATTTGATTGAAGTGGGGTTGAGTGGGTTGGAGTGGGGTCAATTTGATTGTATTGGAGTGGGGTGGAGTGAATTAGATTGAGGTGGATTGGACTGGAGTGGGGTGGATTGGATTGGTGTGGGGTGGATTGGAATCTGGTGGGCTGGATGGATTGGATTGAGTGGGGTGGACTAAAGTGGAATGGGGTGGATTGTATTTGATTGGATTGGATTGCAGTGGATTAGTTTGGAGTAGGGTGGTTTGAAATAAGTGGGGTGGCTTGGATTGGGGTGGGGTGTACTGGTGTGGGATGGATTGAAATTGGGTGGATTGGATTGGGGTTATGCTATGTTATGTTATAGATCTATAGAGTGCACAGCTGCCCAACAGGCTTTCCCAGCACGGGACAGGGCGGCAGACAGAGCCATAAGGCTGCAAACCACAGTCCCAAGATAAAAAGAAAGTCAGGCTTGATGGCTAAAGAAGAAAGTCTTTAGGTTCTTACGGAAGGCTAGCAAAGAGTGACAGTTCCTGAGCTCATCTGGGACAGTGTTCCAGAGTCTGAGGCCCAGGTAAGAAAACGAGTGACCTCTCATGCGAGCAAGGCAGAACCTGGGCACTGAGAAGAGCGTGCTGCTGGATGATCTCAGCTGTCGGACCGGCACAAACGGTTTCACCAGGATATGGATGTAATAGGGAGCCAAGCCATGTTTGACCCGGAACATGCAGCATAAAGCCTTGAATTCAATGCACTTGTTCACCCTGAGCCAGTGTAGTTTCTGAAGCAGTGGTGAAAATGAAGCATATCTAGGCAGCCAAAAAAGGAGGTGTGCGTCCACATTCTGTATGATCTGCAGATGATGGACTATTGGATTTATCTGCGGCAAGGACAAAAGATTGCCGTAGTCCAGTCTGGATGTCACGAGAGCCTGCATAACTATTCTCTGTGCGGCCGATGGAATTAGCCAGAGGATCTTTTTAAGCCATGAAGGAAGTGACCCGAATAGGGTCACCCGGGTCACTTGCGACCGCCTTTCAGCCTTCCATACAAATGAAGAGTCGGCCAGACAGTAGAGAATACAAACCAGGTATATGTTTATTCAGATACACTCGAGTGGAGCCCCGTCTGCCCAGTCTCTTATGGATGCTGCAGAGAGGACTGACATCAGAAAGCATAGCCATACATTATGTACATTTCAGAACCAAAGACGACCAGCCCATAATGGAAATGTCCAGGCAGGTGCAGCTAACACAAAGAAGTACAGTAGGATGAGGTTTGAATCACACACTATCTCCATGCCAAGGTCGTTCTGCCTGTACCCATTGCTGGACTAGTGGGAGCAGGCCTCTGTCCAATGGGAAAGGTATGCATTAATAAGAGCAGTGTATTCATTAGCAGGGCAAGGCCTAATCTTGGAGAAATTAAACTTTCCACAGCCTGCTCCACGTGGAGACAATAAGCAGCTAATGGCATGATTCAAAATGGCAGCTAAATACAAAATGGTGTTACGAATACTAACTCACATGGAACAATGCACGAACAACGTAGCAAAAACATATTCATTTCATCAGCAATTTGAGAACAGCAAAACAGGTCGCAGTGGTCCTCGACACCTGAGGGTAGAGGGAGAGATTGTTATCAATATTAAAACCCAGGTTCTTAACCTTTGGGACCGGAGCAAGAAATGGTCCCAGAGTATCAGGCCAGTAATTGATTCCCCAAAGTTCGGGGTTGTTACCAGGCACCAGGACCTCAGCTTTACTGCCATTCAGCTTCAGGAAATTTGAAGTCATCCACATGGAGATATTTCTCAGGCCAAGCTGGAGCAGGGAGGGATTCTGGTGCTGAGCGGCCAAAAGTGAAAGAATTATCTGAGTATCATCTACATATGAAAAGATGATAAGCCCTGACTTCTCAGCAATATCTGTCAGAGGGCGAACGTAGATATTAAAGAGCAATGGGCTCATAATCGATCCCTGAGGCACTCCGGAGGTTAATGCTAAGGTTTTCAATCTTGTGTTATTTAAAAAGACCTGAAAGGTGCGATCTTTTAGAAAAGAGATCAGCCACCTCAAGGCCAAACCCTTAATACCTGAGGCTTCATCTTTTTTTAAAGACATTTTTATTGGGAAATATTGGTGCATTATACAAAAGACATATAGATAATTTAGCAGAGCATACATTAGCCAGGGCTTCCGCCCAGTATACAAAAAAAAACTGTACAAAAATAGGCTAAATTAGCAGCGTCCATCCGAGAATAAATACACAATTAATGATATAAACATTTAAGGTAAAATCCATTTACCAAAGACCAACCCTGCGAGACATACAGCCCCGGCTGGACATTTACATAAAGAAATAGCATGCTGCATCCTAGGTCACATTCTCGCCTCCCTCCACTTTGTGACAGGTGCCCATAGACGTCTTCCATTCTCCCATTTTTTTGCCCCCTTCAGTTCATATAGGCTAGACTCTATGTTATGAATGCCCAATAGTCTGGAGAGCCACATCTGGAAGGAGGGAGCGGTAGCGTCTTTCCAACCAGCCGAAATTTAAAATGCGTAATACCCCAGCTGACATAAAAACCAGGGCTTCCTCATCCTTCCCCAGATTTAACTTAGAGTCAGTACCCAATAGCATCAGGGTGGGGGATAGATTGATCTTATGACCTAGCCGCCCCTCTAGGAATTTCTCTATCTCATCCCTTATTGAGCTTAGCAGACTACAGTAAAAAAACATATGCAGTATATCTGCTTGACCTGCATTGCATCTGGGGCACTCATCATCTTCCCTAACCCCCCAAGCAAATAATTTTGCCGGCGTATGGTAGAGGTTAAACACCGTTTTGTAGTGCTGGGCCCGCAGGTTAGAGGCCCGAAATAACTTTTTGTTCAGACATATAGCGAGATCCAGGTCGACATCGGGGTTACCCAGTTTTGAGGCCCAGGTGCTTTCAGTCTTCTCCTTATCATCTTGAATCCCCATTACAAGAAGATTATAAACTAATTTTATCTTCTTACACCATTTAGCTAATAGCTCGACCAGGGAGAGATCCACAGGAGGCGGCAGCTTTGGTCTTAGAGCCTTGAGGTTTTGAGCAATTCGGCCATACAGCAGCCAATGGTTAGATGGAATACCAAACCTGTATTGCAGGACATCGAACCCCACCATCCTATCTCCCTCCATGATATCCCCTAGGGTCTTAACTCCCAATCCCTTCCAAACCTGAAGGTTCCTATCCGCTCCTAGCTGGGGAAAAGGCTAGAATTACACAGATGTAGGTATGAGTTTATCTTAGGAGCATTAAAAAACTTCAGGATAGATTTCCAGACCAGCCAAGCCCCATAAAGAATCTTAAGTTGAGCCTTCTTATAAAACCTCCGATCGACTTCGCACATCAGTAAACCAATTGCCTTTTTCCCCAACAGGAGCTCAAAAATGGAGGGTAGACGCTGCAAATCAGTGTTTTCCGCCCCAGAGTCCTCCTCAGAATGGAAAAGAACCGACATTTGTATCAAGAGGCAGGACCAGTGATAAAGTCTTAAGTTTGGGAGTGCCAGCCCACCCCTTTCCCTAGGAAGTGACATAAAACTGGTAGAGCGCCTGACTTTGCCATACTGCCAGATGAATCTTATAAAAACAGATTCCAAATTTTTCATTATTTTTTCCTCAATATACAGGGGTATGGCCCAGAACGGGTACAGCACCTTGGGAAACATTGACATTTTTAATACGTTTACCCTCCCTATCAATGAAAGATGCAGCACATCTATTCTTTTTAGCTCTGCTTCTATAGCCTTAATAAGAGGGAGATAGTTTTCCTCTACAATTTTGTCAACTGAGGCATTAATTTTCACCCCTAAATAGGTGGCGGAGTCCACAAATCTTGAATCAGATTTAGCTATATTTTTCGAACAGATTATCTGTGTTTTTGATTCATTTAATAAATACCCTGATCGAGAGCCGAAAGTTTTTGCCATCTGGGCCAAGACTGGGAGCGCCAGCTGAGGATCGTTAGTGATAACCGCCAAATCGTCGGCATATGCCAACATTTTATTCTCATGACCTTTGGATACAACTGGGCTTATCCTAGGGCACCCTAATATTTCCTGAATAAGAGAGTCGATATTTAAAGAGAAGAGGATAGGGGAGCAGGGGCACCCCTTCCGCGTCCCTCTCTTAATATCAATTTTATTAGATCTCTCACACATAACCACTACTCGGGCTACCGGATTAGAATACATAGCTCTAAGAGCTCTAATTATTTTTTCACCAAAACCTCTCCCTGCAAGAATACCCCAAAGAAAGCTCCAAACAACACGGTCAAAACTTTCTCCGCGTCGAGCAGAATCATGGCCATCTCCCCCCCCATGGCAGCCTGGGCGTCAAACAAAGCTATTGCTCTGCTTATATGATCTGTCGTGCCACGGCCAGGGACAAACCCATGCTGCCAGGGGGAGACGAGACCGCCAATGATCCTACCCAACATTTTGGCCCAAATCTTAGAATACAGCTTGGTATCAGCGTTGATGAGCGAAATCGGGCGATAAGACCCTGGTTTCTCACTTGGTTTCCCCTTCTTGTGAAAAATTATTATGTTGGTTTCTCTCCATGAATCCGGGACCACCATTAAATAGATCCACAAGCAGCGGGATGATCTCGGATTCAATGGATTTGTACACCTCAAGGGGGATGCCGTCTGGGCCCGCCGCCTTACCCGAGGCTAATTCCCGTAGTGCAGCTATGACCTTGGTCTCAGTAATATCTCTGTCTAGTTCTTCTCTAGCTGCATCATCTAAATGAGGGCCCTTGTCCCTGCACTCCTCACTCTGAATTCCATCACGGTCTTCCTCATAATAGAACTTTTGATAAAAGTTCTCGAAAACCTTTAATATATCCTTGGCCTCAGTGTATTCCTTTCCATCCTCTTCTATGCGGGAGATTATATTCTTAGATTTTTCCTGCCTTAGTCGTAGAGCTAAAACTCTACCTGCTTGTTCCCCTGTTTCATAATATTTGGCCCTAGAGGCTAGAAATTCACCAATCGCCTTCTGAGTTACCTCCTTCTGCAGCGCAGCTTTAACCATCAGCATTGCACTTTGACTCTCACTACTGTCCCCCCCTAAGGCAATAACCCTAATGTGTTGTTCTTCAGCAATGGCTAATTTCCCCATTAGTCTCTCCACCTCACACCTATCCTCTCTTCTCAGCCTAGCAGAACAGCTTGTAGATTTCCCCCTTAAAGCCGCTTTAAATGCCTCCCAAACCCCATTAGGGGAGGTGCTGTATCTATTAGCTGCAAAAAATTCACCCGACCATTTAGTGAGGTGCTCTACAAACCTATTGTCCGCCAATAATCTCTTTTCAAAGGTCCAGCTTGTCCTTTTCCTTTCCACCCTACCCAACTTATACGATAATACCAGAGGGTTATGGTACGAGATTAATCTCGGGAGTTTTATAATACCTACCCTATTTATTTCAGAGGAGGAGATAAAAAAGTAATCTAGTTTCGTATACTTCTGAAAGGGGTTTGAGAAGTGTGTAAAGCCAGGGTTTAGAGGCTCCTTAACCCCCCACACATCCTCCAGCCCATGTGAGCTAATAAGAGCCTGTGCTGCCCTAAAAACTCTAGGTTTCCGCCCAACATAAAATGATCCATTAACCCACTCCGCTGAGATATTCAGATCTCCACATAATGCTGTGAGGGTAGGCCAACTAACTAGTTCTACTTCTAAAAGATTGAAAATCTCAGGGTCGTCTTTGTTGGACCCATAAACTACAGATAATGTAAAGCCCATTTCCATCTCGGCTATAACCCATCTTCCATAGCTATCTGCTTTAACCCGTCTAGCCCCTCCCAAAGAAGTTCTTGCTAAAATAGCGACCCCCCTAATTGTTGAAGATTGTGTTGAGCATGCCAGCAGCTCAAAACCATTAAGAAGCATCAATTTTCTCTTAGCCCACGGGAGATGAGTCTCTTGAAGGCAGAGAACGTCTATCCGATTGTATTTTACAAAGTACGCCAATCTTTGCCGTTTCCTCCAATCATTCATACCTCCCACATTAATTGTACATATTCTAATATTCGCCATCCTGATAGACTAAGCAGCCTGAAATACAACACCGACCCTTGATCAACCTTTTCTTTGCTAGACTTATGCTTTGTCCCATAATGCCCCCTTTTTCAAATTTTCTCCCCAACCAGTCCTCACCCCCCACCCCCCCTCTAACCCCCTCATCCTTCCAACTGGCAACTCAGACCCCCCTACAACCCCCGCCCACCCTACTCTGTGAAGCGCTCAGACCAAGTCTGTGCATGTGATGGTCACACGGTGAAGGCAGTGAGGACTGAAAAAAGAAACAAACTAAATACCCTCAGGAGCCCTTGCGGCCTTAAACATAGTTCCAAAGTCCCAAAGTCCACAGCCAGACAGGTTACCCTAACCCACTCAAGGCAACAACTAAGACCTTAAATTTTAGAGAGTGATCATCTCTGGCATTTAACAAATTCCGCCCTATTTGCCAAAAGAGTCTAGGTACTCCTTCGCCTTGATTTCTGAAGGGAAATACAATGTCCTCCCTTCGTTGATGATTTTTAGCTGTGCCGGGTTTATCAGGAAGGCCTGCATCTTTTTATCCTGGAAGGGCTTAATCAATCCTCGTAGTCGCCAGCGTCTCTCTACAGTCGTGTGACAGAAGTCCGGCCGGACGAAGAATGATACCCCCATCGCTGCTTCTTCTAGCGTCTGGCTCAGCCAGTTCCGAAATGGCCTGTCTCAGGATGAAGGTACCGAAGAAAATTAATACTGCCCTAGGTTTATCGCCTTCCTTGCCATTCCTTCTAATTCTGAAGGGGGTACGATGTACTCTTTGAACCTCAGTAGGCCAGTTCCAGTTGGACTGCTCGGGAAATGCCTTTTCAAACAGCTTGATGATATACGCCTTAATATCGGATCCCTCAACCCCCTCCGGGATTCCCAGGACCCTCAAGTTGTTCCGGCGAAGCCTGTTCTCCAGTTCTTCGAGTTTCCACTGTATATCCACCACCTGGGAACAGTGCGCATTAACTTTAGTGACAGCTTCGGCCACCTCAGCCTCCGTTGATACCACCCTATCTTCCAAATTTGAGACTCTGTCCCCGGTGTTGGCACAGGCCTTGGATAGCTTCCTGACCACGCCCTGCATTTTTCTCATAGCAGCCTGAGATTTGCGATTGTCCTGGCGTGTTTCCTCTCTATGTGCAATTATCTCTTGGTGAATTGTTTCCAATAGCGATATTTGGGTAAGTTCCAGACGGGGACTACCCTGCAAAGGCATAGAGGAGGAATGATCCCAGCTCAATTCGCGTTGGGGGAGGGCCTGGCCTTTGGCTACTGCTATGGGCCTTAATGCGGTTGCAGGCTGATCAATCTCGGTGTCACTCTCAGAGTCCAATTAGGAGCTGCCTTCATCATCCTCCTCGGACCACCCGATTCCATCAGAAGCTGAGAAAAAAGCTTCACTCTGAGCATTCTCGTTTCCAAATCCAACTCCACGGATCGCCAAACCGGCCTCAATGGACTCGTTATCCATGCCGGAAGTGGCTCCCAATTCTGATGGTTCAACCGTGTTGGTGTCGGTGGCGATCTGTGCAGGCACTTGGGAGCTGACCGCATTTAAACCCATGTCGAGAGAAACTGGGGGCTCGTCATTCTCCCCCAATAATGAGGCTACTTCTCCGGGGGTCGCTACTTCTGGTGAGCCCTCCACTAAGCACTGAAGTTCCTCTCCCAACATCGTGGTTGCTTGAGTTGAAGGATGGGTCGAGATGAGGGGGGCCACACTAACTTCTGTTGTTACCTCATGAACCTCCACCTCCACCTCTATAGATATACTGCCCCCGGCTCCTTGGTCTCCTTAATCTCCTTCTCCTTCTCCTTACCGGTTTTTGAGAACAGGTCCGCGATCGACGTTGTAGCCAAGCGGGTTCGTGCTGCAATCTGCTGTCTCTTATTTGGTTGTTCCACCGGGGGCGTTAGCACTTTCCGGGTGTCCTCGGCTGCCTCCAATTCTGGTCCTTCCAGCATAGTTTTCTTTTTCCCCAAAGCCGCTTTTGACCCCGGGTTTACTTTGGGAGCCATTGCTTTAGCTTTTTTCCCCGCACTGCCCCACTGACTGGACAAGCTCAGGGGTTCTTGGCGAAAGCTCCCGCTGTAGAGCTCTGCTCTGAGCTCTGCTCCGCTCCGCCGCCGCCTTCGGACCTGACTCCGCCCTCCTGAGCGCCCGAGGTGTTTTCGACTAGGGGAGAGAGCGGCTACCGCAGTCGCCAGCACCCGCATCAGTTGTTTAGCGGACCCGCGGCAGGTAAGCGCCATCAGCATGCCGCTCGAATTCTTCCTCGGTGGCTGTTTTTCTCCTTAAGGCAGGGTCGGGTAGTTCCTGGCCGCGAGACTACATCTCTATTTGGCTCCTCTGCTACGCGTCCTCACCGCTCCACCGCCACGGCCACTACTATGCGGCCGCCATCTTGCTTCCAATACCTGAGGCTTCAAGTCGGTCTGCCAAGATGGAATGTGACACAGTATCGAAAACCACCCTCAAGTCAAGTAAGATGAGGAGAGCATTACCACCGGAGTCCAGCTGTTGCCTGAGACATTCCGTGATCCCAACTAGAGCAGATTCGGTGCTATAGCCAGGTTTGAAACCAGACTGTAAAAGATGAAACACATTGCAGGTAGCAACGAGAGAGGAGAGTTGGACATTGACGTGTCTTTCCCGTATCTTAGAAAAACCAGAAAGAAGAGATATCGGACAGAAATTTGACCAACAGAGAGGATCAAGACCATCCTTTTTATAGCAAAGGAAGAACAAGAGCATGTTTCCAGCTTTGAGGTACATGTCCTGTTCTTAGAGGTGTATTAAGAAGGTTGAGAAACACAGTACGGACAGTCTCGCCCAAAAGTCTGAGTTTGGAGGGAGGAAGGGGGCCAAGCGGGGAACCAGACGATGGATCCCAGTAGTGATTGAAGTGTAGTCAAGTCCAAAGGGAGCCATGCTCTAGTTTGTAGAGTTTCCTCACATTTAATAACCTCGGGGGATGTATCAAAATGACTGTCAAATTGAATTACAGGGAACGTTAAGTCCCCTTGTTGGGAGACGTCCCTGTCAAGCCGGCCGTGGATGGACTTGACTTTATTTTGAAAAAATATCGCTAGCTCATTACACTGAAGTTGACATAAAGAAGGGTGAGGCAGAAAAGAGTTGATTGCCGAGAGTTCCTTCACGACCTTAAACAGAGTTCTCTGGCAGTGTTGGGAATTTGTGATCTTCTCCGTGATGAAAGTCGCACAAGCAGATCTACGAAGGACATGGTATTTCTTCAGTACTGCCAAGTCTAAAGACTTAGCCTCAGATGCATGGTTTTTCCTCCATCGTCTTTCTAAGGTTTTCAATGTTTTTTATCCTGTCTAAGGGAGTCAGTAAACCAGGGAGTGGGAGGATGCATGCTGCGTTGCGGTTTAGATGAAAGTGGTATGTTTGAGTTGATAGCCTCTGAAAGCCATTGATGTACAAAAATTTGATCTGATCAGGTTGGGATATAAGTGTAGATTTTTTTTAGAAGCACCAACATATCCAGGTTAGACCAATTCCTGGCTTTTGGCGGTAAGGCAGGTCTGGTAAAGCAGGCAGAAAGGAGCTTGATGGTAAAAGGTACTGCATAGTGATTCGTCCAACAGAGTTGGATGGGTGGTGCGACGGATAATATTGAGAGATTAGAAAAAATGGGATCCAAAAGGTGCCCCGCAATGTGAGTGGGAAGGAGCTGAGAAGTGGAAGATTAAGAGTGTTCAAGTCCTCTATGAGTGCAGATGCTGGTTTATCATTGGAGTCCTCAAGATGGAGGTTGAGGTCACCAAGCACAGAGAAATTGGCTACCCGTAGAATATGGGAGCCAGAGAGTCAGAGAGAGCTGAACACCAGTTATAGGAAGGCCCAGGGGGATGATAAATAAGTGTGCACAAGTAAGTAAATTTAGGAGAGAGAAGGGTGGAGAAGAGCAAGGCTTCACAGTTGGGAATCTGGAGGTCCTCAATTTTGCATTTATTGATTTTTTTTTTAAATAATGGCGATGCCTCTGCTTATTTTGTGGGGTCTATTTATTCCCAACAGAGCAAAAGTGTCAGGGAGTACTGAGATTATTTCCAAGAAACAAGGGGCCCACTAGGTAAGCAAGGACCAGGGGTATCAATCTAATTAAACAACAGCGGTCCTTGACAAAGGAAAATAAACATTAGGATAATTATAGGCTACAATCTGCGCTATAATGAACATGAAGTCCAGTCGGACTTCGAAATTTATTTAATACTGAAATAAGTAAAAATAACCAAACAACAGTAAAGCAGTAGGACACAGTCCTGTATCCCCAAGGCTAGACAAAAAATGCACAATACAAATAACGAGGAATTTTAAGGCAATTGAAAAGTGAAGGAGCAAAAAATTAGAATCAATTTGCTTCACATATGTAGAACAAACATGATTTGCGAACATCCGGTGCGATTGGGCTCCGAAGACGTCTGTGGAAGTTCGACCGTGAACTTTAGGTGCCTTATTATAGGTTCCAACCCATGTGCAGCCGTATTCGAGAACTGCACCATATCTGGTGCCTAATAGACCAATCGGCTACCCCTCCGAGACCCTTGCAATTATTGGTAAGCGGGTTCTTGTTGAGGTAACGGGTTATTAGGAACCCGTTGGTGCCAGGAGATAACACCCGAAGACCTCTGAGTTCTCCCTTGTTCCGGACCACAGAAACACGGAGTCTTCTAGTCACAGTCAGAGATCAAGTTTTATTGGCAGCTACCAAGTAACATGTGTCCTAGAAGCACGACAAACGCGGATCGTGTGTTCTCAGGAGACTGTTCGTTTTTACAGAACCAGCCGTCTCCTTATATACAAAAACAATAGCTGCAAGCAAGAATTCCTGAGTTTATGATATGGCTATACACATATTTCTACAATAATACAAAGAGCGAAGTCATGTAAGCAAGCCCACATTTTAGATGTCCAGTTCGTGATAGATTACCCGGTTAGGCCCGGAACTCCCATCAGATATCGATGAAACACCAATAAAGAAAGGCACCTCCTAGTCATAAAACTGGCCATAAAACAGGGAACGTGGACAGGTGCATGTTTGTAGAAAGCATGGTCTGTATGTAGTGAATAGGTTGTGGAATGTTATGCATTGATGTTATCGTTTTGGGCCACTGGGCGAGGAGCTGCCCAAACAGGTTTGGCTAAAGGCAATGGAGTCAGTTGGGACAGGTCAGGGGGAAGTCAGGGAAGGTGGACGTGTCCTTTTAGATCAAGCTCGACCTTTAATTGACTTATCATGAGGGCAAGACGTAAGATGGATGTCGTTTACAAAATGGAGTCTAAAGGGTCGGGACGGAAACTACGATTTAGGGGTGTTAGCAATCTTCAATTATGATGCAAATGCATAGGAATGATGTCCTAAGCATTATCGGTTCGTCGACACCAAATTCGTCATGGTACGTTGATATTTTGTGACACGGGTATTGGACCTCGATATCGGGAAAACAACAGGGTCCAGATTTTCAGAACCACAGACCCTCCTTTTGCCCTTATGTAAGGCAATAACTCATGTTAATCTGAGTCTAAATCTGTATGAAGGAATTCGTGGAGATGATGCTGTAGCATCATTCTGTTGCTCAGTCCGTCCTTTAACACAGGCTTCCGTACACATGAAGTAGCACAGAGGCCACAGAGTGCAGGAGCGCACTGTACACACAGGCAGAACATAAACAGAAGCGCTAAGATCATCCCAATGAAGATCAGTGTTTTCCATCCCCAGGCAGTGATCAGGCCCCAGAACCACCCTAGCAAGGACCAATCTCCTTTTTCCACGTGAAGGGAACCAGATATTTCGTGTAGTTTAGAGATGGCCTGGTACACTGTCGGTGCGTTATCAGGGATGAAAATGCAACAACTGGATTGGATCACTCTACACACACACCACGATCGGCGAGTATGATATCTAGGGCAACTCGGTTCTGAAGGGTCATAAGTCGATCCGACTGAAGCTCGGTTGTCAAATTGCCAAGGGCTCCGGCCGTTTCAATCACGGCGGATTCAACTATCCTTGCTAATTGACGAATATTCCTGCTGTTCACCATAGGCCCCCAAAATGGCAGAAAACCCTTTGCAAAGTCAGCGAATTCCTGACTTGCGGTGTCGTCTTTACTCACGACACCGCTAGCTGTCCTTGTCCGATGGTAATCTGCTCTGGCCGTGTAGGTGGGAGGCAGCAGAAATGAGATAAAACATGTACTTGAGAAGTCATGGGGCAACCATGTGTAGGCTTGGTCGTGGCAGACGAAATACGTGCCTTTGGCTGCTAGGAGTATAGGGGAGGTTCGGGAAGCGAACACATATGTTTCCGTGCATATGCTCTTGCCTAATTGTGCTTTGGGATCCCTACCGATACCTTGTAAACATAAGTGACCTCGGTGGGGTACTATCCAAACTGGGCGGGATTTCTTCGCTGTCTGGCTCTTACTCAGGTAAACCCCATATTTAGTTACGTTCCAACGGGCGTACGGAGTGAGTTCATCTTTGGGAATCGTTAGATAGGTGTCGATATCCCTACTCATATTTCTTATCCCTGCTATTAGTGCCTTGTTACTGGAATCGCTATCAGTGGAACGGGTCGGGTATGGTTCTAAGGCGAATAAGAACGTGGTCTGGAAAGCCCACAGAGAACCATGATAACTGAATGGCAGGACGAAGTATGGGATACCCTTATCAGTCGAGTGTGGCATGAGTCCGCATATCCAACAGTTTGATGTGTTCATTATGGATTGGTGTTGGTGTAGGAGTTGAATGAATGAGTTGTTTACGAATTCGAGTCTTCTGGCAGACTCGTGTTCGGGTAGAGGGTGAAAGGAGTGCGGGGAGAGAGTGGGAGGAGGCGTTGGTCGAGTGTCATTCGAGAACAAGGAAACTTGAAATACGAATAGAGCATAACCAGTCAAGAACATCACTATGCTACACAGCATTAAAACACATATTATTAAAAATATTCTTCTGGACAGTATTGTACACAATTGTTTTTCAAAGTTCGTAAGTTTGGCAGGTCTCTCTACCCTTGGAAACTCCATCCTCTACTTGCTGCCCGCGGTGGTAGGTTGATTCTGCCAGGGAGTGCGCTCCGTTCAGTCCAGGGTAACTCCCTCGGACCAACCAGAACCGTTGACCTAAAACTTCCCCAGTTGCACTCCCCAGACTTCAACCGCGACCCTAGCAGCGGAACCGGATGGCGGTTCGAAAATCAAAAATGAGCAAGTTTCCTGAGAGTGAGAGAGCTGAAAAATCAAAAATAGTTCTTAGGGGAAAAGTAATCACATTAGTTTGCTTTTTTTTTATTAGTCTCTTGGGCTAGATCTTAGGTTGTACCGTCGTTTCCCAGGTACGGTGTGGTCTTCAAACAATGTCTCAGGTTCGGTAGTGTCCAACTGCATAGACGGTGGCACAAGTCCTTGCAAAATATGATCACTCTCCTTTTCGGAACCAGTCTCTTTCAAACGTGCATCGCTGAAAGGGATGAAGCGAGGTACGGATTCTGTCTCTGAGTCGGCAAGTCCTTCATTGACCCACCGGTCGTATGGAAGGGGCAGAGGGACCCGTTTACAATGGGTCCCATGTACCCAGTTCTTTTTGCCTTCCACCCGAACGGCTGATCTCGTGGAAAGAAGTACCAGGTGCGGTCCGGTCCACCTCGGTTGTTCGTTGTTGGTGCGCTGGAAGTTCCGCACCAAAACCCACGTGCCGGGTACGATGGTGTGACCTGGATCGTCAGAGGCTGGCGGAGAGGAACTGTGAACCTGTTGGTGTAAAACACGCAATTTAGTTGTCAATTCGCACAAGTAGTCAAGCAGTACGGGGTGTTCTATTTCACTGAGTTTCCTTGGTCTTGGCACGCCCCAGACGTTGGCTGGGCGGCCAAACACTATCTCGTGGGGGCTAAGTCCTAATCTGGAATGGACAGTCATTCTGGTCGACAGGAGTGCTAGAGGCAGGGCGTCAGGCCATTTAAGACCTGTACTGGCTTGGATCTTGGCTAATTTCAGCTTTAATGTGTTGTGTCTTTGTCCTGTTTAGCAAAATGTCTACTGCATGCGGAACCATAACGATCAGAGTATTATTCCTGACTAATCCAGCAGACTGTCGAATGCAGACAGCTGCTGCGGCGGTAGCCCTCAGACAACTTGGTAGGGCTTCAGCCACAGGGTCTAGACTTGCCGAAAAATACACGCATGGGCGCTGTTTGTCCCCAAAGTGTTGTGTTAGGACTGATAATGCACAACCTTCCTTCTCATGGACGTATAATGTGAAAGGCTTACTGTAGTTGGGGTTTCCCAACACAGGAGCCGAACACAATGCATCACGCAACTCGTGGAAACTCGTCTGACAATCTTCAGACCAGGGCATAGGATTGGGTGTGTCTTTGCAGAGTAGTGCCAGCAAGGGTTTAGCTAGTAGTGAGAAATTCGGTATCCATTGTCTACAGTACGATGTAATGCCCAAGAAGGCTCGAACCTCTCTCTGTGTCCTTGGGGCACTCAGATCTGCAATTGCCTGTATTCTTTCTGGTGTCAGTCTCCTTCCCTCCTTCGACAAGATGTGACCTAAGTAGGTTACTTCTTGTCGGCAAAATTGTAGCTTGGAAAGAGAGACTTTGTGCTTCATGTCACATAAGTGACGCAATAATGACAATGTGGCATGTTTGCAAATTTCTTCAGTGTCTCCAGCGATCAGCAGATCGTCTACATACTGAATCAGAGTTGACCCATCTGGCAGAACAATAGTGTCCAGTTGTGTTTTCAGGGCCTGGCTGAATATTGATGGGCTTTCGCAGTAGCCTTGAGGAGCGCACTTGAAGCGGAAGCTTCGTCCTCCTAAATTGAATCCAAAAATATCCCTACTCTCCACAGCAATCGGGATGCTGAAGAAAGCGTTCTTCAGGTCAATCACCGAGAACCAAGCTGCTGAAGCTGGAACCATGGTCAATAATGCAGTAATGTCGGGGACAACTGGAAACTGTGGGATAACTACCTTATTCACTTCTCTGAGGTCAATCACGAACCTGTATACAGGCGGTTGTGAAGGATCAGTGCGTTTTAAGACGGGCAAAACTGGACTGTTACAAACATTTCCTGCTGTTTCCTCGATAACATCTTTATCGATCAGATCATAAATGATCGTTAACAACGCCTTTTCGCATTCGCTAGATATTTTGTATTGGGGAATACGTGGCAACCTAACGTTGGCTTTCAAAGTTATGACATACGGTGCTATCTCCAAACGACCGACATCATTAGAACCATTAGCCCAAAGTATATCAGGGAGTGATGACAATTCAGTTGGAATATTTTCCTTTGACAAATACATTGGAGAAATGACTTTCTTACCTAAAGTAAGTTGTACTCCCAAGGGGGAACAGTATAAAGTTGCATACAACCTCTTTAGTAAATCCAAACCTAACAAATTTTCACCGCAACCTGTTGTCAAAATGAGGGGTGCTTCTAATTCGCATGGGCCAACAGAAAGTGATATAGGACTAGAGATCGGGTTTCTAACAGGGGCGCCAGAGAAACCTACTGAGACATTCATTTCGCCAGACAAAGGTGCGCCAGGAAGTTTCGAGTGCATAATAGAACTTTTTGTAGCACCAGTATCCAGCAGAAATGGCTCTGACACTCCTGAGGCAATTACCTCGACATAAGGTCCATTCTGATCTACTGGAACTGAAACGACTCCCTCTCTTTGTCCATGGCTGTCCTAGCAATCGTTACCCTCAGTATCGTGTTCGGTGTAATAGTCGTCAGCATAGTACTGAGCTGACCTAGACAATGCATTATTCTGTTGGTCAAAGCTGTTCATGGAATTCTGAGGCGGAAAAGAAACTGTGTTCTGGGAGAAATTTCCACGACCCCTACCTCTAGGGGCATGTTGAACACCTCTTCCCCTTACACCCGAAACGCCATTTAACCGTCGCGCAAGAGCCGGACAATTACTTTTGAAGTGACCCTCTTCCTTGCAATACGCACATTGATTCGGGCCATACGGAAGACGTTGATGGGAAAACTCGTTTCCTTGCGTGTTTCTCGAATACTGCTGTTGTTGCTGATAATTGGGCTGACTAGCCAGACGAGGCGGATAGGCCTGCTGGAGAAGAACTTTAGTTTTTAAATCTTTCGTCTTTTTGTCTGCCTTATCTAGCTCGTCTTTGCGCCTATTTTCATAGTACTGGGCTGTGGCTAAAATCTGCGCGGACGTAGAGACAGCCCAAGCACTCTCTGAATCTTTTAGTTTATTACATAGTTCAGGAAGTAAGTTATGTACGAATTTGTCTACAAACAATCTTTGACCACCCTCGGTAGCCATATCATGACCACTATAATCGGTGAAAGTCTCCTCAAATCTCGTGAAAAAGTCAGACACATTCTCATCTTTCTTCTGCTTACACGCAGATAGCTTATCCCAGTTTACGCGTACTTCAGGCATTATTGTTTTCATGTACGCGATAATCCTACCGGGAAGTTCAGCTATTAACGGCTCAGGTTTAAAACCACCAATTTGTCTAGCATCTGTAGCGGTAATGTTTGCCCATGAGTCACCTAGTTCCTGGTCATGGTTTGTATGACGAATTTTACTCCATAAAGGATGTGGAACAACGTTCCCAAACAGCATGTCTATATCCGCTAAATTCATTATACATGAGCTTGCAGTTTGCGATAACTCCTTATAATACCCAGTCGGGTTTTTACGAGGATCAGGTAGTGTCTGCTTGAGTGCTAAAACTTCTGATCTTTTCCAGGGGACATGTACCCATACACGCTGGAAATGAGGCAGAATTGGTGGATTTGCATTAGCATCACCTTCCCTCCAAACCGGGGAAACCTCTCTCATGGGGTATTGTCTCGCTCTTTTCCTACTAGATGTACCACATTCAGATGATGACCCAGAATTACCACCCGTACTACGATATGATAATAATATCTCAACTGCTTTTTCGACATCAGGACCTATGATCATACCTTCCCCAAATTTAAATCGTACATTACACAATTCTCGAGTGTTGCTTTCTTGACCATTATCTTCCAAATCCTCACACAGAAAAACACACATCTGTTCAAAAACGTATCTTTGCGTTGGTTCATCCGATTGACGGAAGACGTTCATGACAGACTCTATATCATATCTCGCTGTATCCATAGCCCAATTCCGTGCTAACTTATTCAATGATTCCCTCTCCTCATAATCAGGCATTTGGCTTCGTAATTGTCTTTGTCCCGTATTAGGGGTCGTTTTAGGCGACCGAAACAGTGGTGAAGGAATGTTAGTAACAATGCTGGCCATTTTATGCCAGACAGAAGGTGAAAGTGGAGGAATAACTGGTGGCAGAACAGAGTCACGCAAAGCAGAAACAGAAGCATTCGTAGAACGAGTATCAGAAGAAATAGAAGGTGCGCTAGGCGAAGTTGTAGGAGGAACAGGAGGACAAGTAGATGTGATCGGTGAGCCTTGAGGAGGCTGCACCAGAGAAATAGAAGCCAGCTGAAGAGCGGCTGGTGAGTGTTGTAAAGGAGCCGGCATAACAGCTACCAGAGGTGCAACTAAAGGTTGCGGAGGTGCTGTGGCATTTTGCGCATAGGGTGGTGGCGAACTTAGCAAATGCGCCATTAATGGATCTTTTTCGCGCTCCTTTACTGTCTCTTGCTGAAGAGATGGTAAAACAGCATAGCATTTATCTATTGCCATTTTACGTTGCCTGTGCAACTGCTCACTCATTTGATCTTCTTCGTTGTCTTTAAATTTTATCGCGGCTTGCATTACCGAAATACCTCTTTCTCTCTTATTTTTCTTTTCTAATTTAATTTCCTTTTGTTTGGCCTCGTTACGCCATAAACGGAAAGAGTCAAACATCGCCGGCCGGGCTTTCTTCTTGAACAATTTGACCTCTAAATCATCTAAAATTTCTGAGTCAAAACTACCATATTGGGGCCATTTTAAAACACCATCCTTGCGGGTGTATTTTATCCATACTTCATTATATGTGATAGGACCTACGCCATGCTTCACATAGAGCTCATACGTTGGAGTTCCAATTGGAGGAACCGGACAAGAATCCTCTAATCGGGAGTCCTTACTACAACCAAGACAAAACAAGTTTCCAAGTCTGCTAAAACCAGGCATCTTCGCTCACTAGTCTAGCTTCAAACTTCAAAGGATTATCTGTTACGATATTTTCTCGTGAAAACACGAGTCCTTCGGCTTTGGGGCTTGCAAGTACCAAATCAAAGCGTATCTCAAGGATACCAAAAACTAAGGACAAACTAAGGACTGGGAGACGCTCCACTCATACTTAACTGAAGTATTTGAAGATCTGTGACGTCGCTAGAAGACTCGTCTATCGTTTCGCTCTACCAAGGATCACTGGGTCCAAACCAAGGCGATAGTCAGGGCAGCAGTCCTTCGTAGCCGTCAGGAAGCGGGGAACCTCGCAGCAAAGACCTTCGGAACCACGTCGACATACAGGGGTCGCTGAAGTGGCTGGCCGTCCTCCGGAATTTTCACACGAAGCTCCTCACGAACATCTGGCTTGGACCGTTGCCGCTTGATACCGCCCTGAGTTGGGCGCCAACTGAGGTAACAGGTTTTTAGGAACCCGTTGGTGCCAGGGGATAACACCCGAAGACCTCTGAGTTCTCCCTTGTTCCGGACCACAGAAACACGGAGTCTTCTAGTCACAGTCAGAGATCAAGTTTTATTGGCAGCTACCAAGTAACATGTGTCCTAGAAGCACGACAAACGCGGATCGTGTGTTCTCAGGAGACTGTTAGTTTTTACAGAACCAGCCGTCTCCTTATATACAAAAACAATAGCTGCAAGCAAGAATTCCTGAGTTTATGATATGGCTATACACATATTTCTACAATAATACAAAGAGCGAAGTCATGTAAGCAAGCCCACATTTTAGATGTCCTGTTCGTGATAGATTACCCGGTTAGGCCCGGAACTTCCATCAGATATCGATGAAACACCAATAAAGAAAGGCACCTCCTAGTCATAAAACTGGCCATAAAACAGGGAACGTGGACAGGTGCATGTTTGCATAAAGCATGGTCTGTATGTAGTGAATAGGTTGTGGAATGTTATGCATTGATGTTATCGTTTTGGGCCACTGGGCGAGGAGCTGCCCAAACAGGTTTGGCTAAAGGCAATGGAGTCAGTTGGGACAGGTCAGGGGGAAGTCAGAGAAGGTGGACGTGTCCTTTTAGATCAAGCTCGACCTTTAATTGACTTATCATGAGGGCAAGACGTAAGATGGATGTCGTTTACAAAATGGAGTCTAAAGGGTCGGGACGGAAACTACGATTTAGGGGTGTTAGCAATCTTCAATTATGATGCAAATGCATAGGAATGATGTCCTAAGCATTATCGGTTCGTCGACACCAAATTCGTCATGGTACGTTGATGTTTTGTGACACGGGTATTGGACCTCGATATCGGGAAAACAACAGGGTCCAGATTTTCAGAACCACATTGTTACCTCTATCCTTCACGCACCTCCATAGCTGCGCTTCTATATTCCACAGCCCTACTACGATTCGCGCATCCTGGGAACTTACTACTCACCTCGAGGCTGCGCTCCTGGTTTTAACACCCCCACCACGTTTTGCTCATCCAAGGAATCGACATTTCACCTCGTGGCTCCAGTATCCGGTAGCCTTACCATCACTTATTCCTCACACGCCCCGGTTGCCAACCTATACCATCCCGGAGGCTTTTAAATTCAGGCAAAGCATTGAATGTCCTGATGATGATCCATAATTGTAACTGGATCGAAACGCCGTCGACAGATTATGTAGTCTAAACACCAGTTCACAACTTTGTGCCAAATCATGTTTGTTCTACATATGTGAAGCAAATTGATTCTAATTTTTTGCTCCTTCACTTTTCAATTGCCTGAAAATTCCTCATAAATTTGTATTGTGCATTGTTTGTCTAGCCTTGTGGATACAGGACTGTGTCCCACTGCTTTACTGTTGTTTGGTTATTTTTACTTATTTCAGTATTAAATAAATTTCGAAGTCCGGCTGGACTTCATGTTCATTATAGCGCAGATTGTAGCCTATAATTATCCTAATGTTTATTTTCCTTTGTCAAGGACCGCTGTTGTTAAATTAGGGAGTACTGAGATAACATCTAGTAAGGACCCATCATGAAGCCGAGTTTCTGTTAAAAAGACCACATCTGGGTCAACATCAACAAGGAAGTTAAATAAATGGATCTGATGTTTAGGTAGGGGACGGCCTTTAAGCTAAAACAATGAAATTCATTAGGTAAAAGAGAGTCAGCCCAAGCGTTAGAAAGGGGCCGGGGTACATCCACCCTAACAGGAGTGTCATAAGCATTTTCAAGCTGGTAGTTAGGAGTGCATTCAAACTGGCAGCAAGAGTAGTAAGAGGGAAAGGTATCAGGGATGTAGACCTGGCAATGTGCATTAGGTGTGGGCCTTATATTGTGTAGATCTAGGGAGTATAAGATCTAGGGGCTAGTTTTAAAGGACCAGTGTTTCTGGCCCAGGGCAGACATGGACTGGCGCAGACGGGCTTGCCATTGGCGTGCCTTCTGCATGCTAGCAGCGCGCCCGCTATGTGTGTCTGCTTCAGCATCGGTTTAAGTTGGTGGTTGCGGTAAAGACTAGACCACCCACCACCCGTAAATACAGCCACAGACAAGAAGTGGCCCAAAATGGCTTTGCAGCACCCTCTGCACAAACGGCACACTGCTACGAAGGAACAGGGCGGAAAGTCACAAGAGGAGCGGCTAGAGATGTGCAGATGAAGCTGGCAGTGTGCGAGTGAATGAGGTAAAAATAGAATAGAAAGCACCAATTAAAAGGTGGACTGGAGTGGGATGGGGTGGATTGGAGTTTTGTGGATTGGAGTAGGGTAGATTGAAGTGAGGTGAATTGGATTGGAGTGGGGTGGACTGGGGTGGGGTGGAATGTAGTGAGGTGAGGTGAGGTGGAATGGATTGGGGTGAATTGTAATGTGGTGGATTGGATTGACTTGTGGTGGGGTGGATTGGAGTGGATTGGATTGCAGTAGGGTGGTTTGGATTGGAGTGAACTTGATTGGGGTGGGGTGGATTAGGTTGAGGTGGATTGATTTAGGGTCGGGTTGATTGGAGTGGGGTGTATTGATTTGGATGGATAGGGGCGTATTGGATTAGTGTTGGGTGTATTGGATTGGATTGGTTTGTAATAAATGGGTTGATTGGATTGGCTTGGATTGGATTGTGGGAAGTGAGGTAGATTTGATTAGGGTTAATTGGAGTGGGATAGATTACATTGGTTTGGATTGGATTGGGTGGGGTGGAGTGGATTGAATTGGATTGGAATAGGATGGTTTGGAGTTGGGTGAATTTAAATGTAGTGGGCTGGATGGACTGGATTGAGAGGAGTGAACTGTCCTGGGGTGGGGTGGACGGGAGTGGAGTGGGGGTTGATTGGACTGGAGTGGGGGTGTATTGGAATGGAGTGGGGGTGTATTGGATTGGAGTGGGGTGGGCCGATTGGAGTGCAGTGAATTGGAGTGTGGTGGGCTGGATGCATTGGATTGAGCGGATTGGACTAAACTGGGGTGGAGCGGATTGGATTGGAGTAGTGTGGGGTGGAGTGGTGCAGAGTGGGTGGAGTGATGTAGAGTTGGGTGGATTGGACTGCAGTGGAGTGGTGGAATTGGAGTGGGGGGCTGAATGGGTTGGATTAGATTGGACTGTGGTGGATTGAAATGGTGTGGGGTGGGGCGGGGTGGACTAGAGTGGGGTGGATTGTAGTGGGGTGGGTTTGATTGACTGGAGTGGGCTGAACTGGTGTGGGTGGATTGGATTGAGGTAGTGTGGGGTGGAACAGTGGAGTGGGTGGGGTGGATTGGAGTTTTGTGGACTGGATTGGGTAGATAAAACTGGAGTAGGTTGGATTGAAATGGAGTGGGGTGGCGTGAGGTGGGTGGATTGGTTTGGGGTGAGGTGGGGTGGGGTGGGGTGGACTGGAGTGGGGTGGGCTGGCCTGGAGTGGAGTGAGGTGGATTGGATTGGAGTGGGGTGGACTGGAGTGGGCAGAATGTTTTGGATTATAGTGGAGTATATTGGATTGCTCTGGGTATATTGGATTAAATTGAGGTGGATTGAATTGAGGTGGGGTGAACTTTACTGGGGTGGGGGATTGGGTTGAGGAAGATTGGATTAAGATGGCATGGATTGGGATGGGGTGGATTGGAGTTGGCAGAATGTTTTGGATTGTAGTGGGGCAGAATGTTTTGGATTGGAATGGGGCTGATTGTGGTTGGGCCGGTTGGAGTGTGGCAGACTGTTTTGGATTGGAGTGAGGCATATTGGAGTGGGGCACATTGTTTTAGATTGGAGTTGGGCAGATTGCATTGGATTGGGGCAGATTGTTTGGATTGGAGTGGGGTAGATTGGTTCTGGATTGAAGTGGGGCAGATTGTTTGGATTGGAGGGGGTAGTTTGTTGTGGGGCAGAATGTTTTGGATTATGGTAGATTGGATTGGAGTGGGGTGGATTGAGGAGAGAGTGGGGTGGATTGTATTGGGGTGAGGTGGATTGTATTGGAGTCGGGTAGATTGGATTGGGCTGGATTGGATTGGTGTGGGGTGAGGTGGATTGGAGCGACCTTTGACCCTGTCCTCAGGTAGGTCACCCCCCAGCCGCCACACGGTCCTCCTGTGATGCTGCCCCCGCTGTCGCCTTGCCCCTGCCGCTGCCTGGTGCTGCGTGAGTCTCCTCTGGTCTTGCCCCTCGTTTTTTTACTGTCACCTTGGAGTTTGTTTCTTGTATTTTGTAATCCCCATTTCACTTCTGCTGTGCTCTTTGTGCCCCCTTTGTTTGCCCTCTGTGCCCCCTTTCCCCATATTGCCTTCTGTGTCCTCTCCCCACCTTTCCCCGGTTGCCCTCTGTGCCACCTTTCCCGCCGCTGCGTCCCTGCGGCCCCGCCCCCGCTGTTCCCATTCGCCGCCCCACTCTCGCCTCCCAGCTGCTCCTCCCTCCCACAGCCCCTCTTATGGAAGCCGCACAGCGGACGCGCGCAGCGTGCGCGCCGCTGTGGAGCCAAAGGCAAGCCCGTTTGCGCCCGTCCACGCCTGGACCGCGCCCAGCACCAGAAGCCCTGGCCCCCGCAGGAGCCAGGGCACACGACTGAGATACGACACCGCCACCCTCAACGCACTCAACTCCGGACGCTCACCCGCCTAATACCCAGCCACCCCGAAACGAACCCACGGACCCTTCGCCTGCCAAACCTGAAAATTCACATGCCTCCGAACCTGCCCCCCGCCCACCTAACAATAATAACCTCAAGTGCATCCTCCTCAACGCCCGCTCCGTCCACAAACACGCCATCGAACTCTGGGACCTTCTCGATACCACAGCACTTGACGTCGCCTTCCTCACGGAAACCAGGATGAACGCCTCCTCGGCCCCCGACATCGCCATAGCCATTCTGGACGGCTACAAAATCACCCGGAAGAACCGCGTCAACCAAAACGGAGTAGGAATCGCCATCATCTACAGGAACACCATCAGCGTCACAACCAACGCCGAAGACGCAATCTCCGCCGCCGAACACCTACACTTCCAAATCCACACCAACCCCAAAACTTCACTCAGAGGAATCCTCATCTACAGACTCCCGGGCCCGCGCACACAATTCAGCGAAACCTTCGCTGACTTCATCAGCCCGCACGCCCTAGCATCATCCGAATACATCCTCCTAGGGGACCTGAACTTCCACCTGGAGAACAACAACAACAGCAACACCACCACCCTGCTCGACAACCTCGCCAAGCCCGGACTCAAGCAACTGGTGAACACCCCCACCCACTATGCCGGCCACACGCTCGACCCCATTTTTTCCGCAAGCAACCACGTCTCCTTCAGCCACACCACCGGACTACACTGGACAGACCACAGCTGCATCCACTTCACTTTCAAGAAGACTACATCCCACCACCACACGCAACAGATCCCCCGCCGATGCTGGAGCAAAGTCACCACAGACCAGCTAACCATATCGCTGAGCCTGAACCCACGAGTCAACACCTCTGACACCAACAACGAAGCCCAGAACCTCGCACAATGGATCTCCAACTGTGCTGACAACCTCGCTCCTCTCAAGAACCCCCCAGGCAAGACCAGCAACAGGAAAACCACGTGGTTCACCGACGTCCTCAAAACCTCAAAGAAATCCTGCCGAACCCTCGAGAAAACCTGGCGCCACGAACGGACAACAGAAAACATGACAGCCCTCAAGAACGCCACTTGCGAACACCACCAGCTGATCCTCACCACCAAAAGGAAATCGTTCAAAGACCGGCTGGCCAACAACACCCACAAAACAAGGAACTCTTCAACATCGTAAAAGAACTCTATAACAACAACATTGCACCGTCGCAAGCCCTCTGCAACTCCCTCGCCACGTTCTTCTACCGCAAGATCGTAGACATACACGACAGCTTCAGCACCCACACCCCCCCTCCAGCCACCGAACCAACAATCACACCCACCACCCTCAGCGCCTGGACCCCTGTCAGCACTGAAGACACCACCCACGTCATGAACACCATCCACTCCGTCTCTCCCTCTGACCCATGCCCTCACCACATCTTCAACAAAGCCGACGCCATCATCGCACCTCCCCTCCAGAACATCATAAACAACTCCTTTGCGTCAGCCACCTTCCCAGAAAGCTGGAAGCAGGCAGAGATCAATGCCCTACTGAAGAAACCCTCAGCTGACCCTAAAGACCTCAAGAACTTCCACCCCATCTCTCTCCTTCCCTTCCCGGCTAAAGTCATCGAGAAGACGTCAACAAACAACTGACTACATTCCTCGAAGCAAACAACTCGCTCAACCCATCCCAGTCCGGATCCCGAGCCAACCACAGCACCGAGACCGCCCTCATCGCAGCCACCGACGACATCAGGACCCTGATGGACAACGGGGACACAACTGCTCTCATCCTCCTAGACCTCACAGCCGCCTTCGATACCGTCTGCCAACGCACCCTAATAACCCGCCTCCACAACACTGGGATCCAAGGAAAAGCCCTGGACTGGATCATCTCATTACTCTCCGACAAAACCCAGAGAGTCCGCCTCCCTCCCTTCCGCTCCACGGCCACCAAGATCATCTGCGGCGTACCCCAAGTCTCCTCGCTCAGCCCAACCCTCTTCAATATCTACATGAGCCCCCTCACCACCATCGCTCGCAATCACAACCTCAACATCATCTCATACACCTATAACACAAATCGGTTCCAGCACACTCATAACAGATAAGTCACAAAATTCTATATAAAAGCAAAATGTGCTTTCAATGAAGTCTTTTTACAAGTTGTTTGCACATGGGGTGAAGAAAAGTGTCAAAGTCCAAACGTTTTGTATCTTGTTCAACAAGGGGTATTCTTTATTGTTCACAAAAAAACGTATTCCATCACAAACATAGCCAACGCGTTTCGTCTCTCTATGAGACTTCTTCAGGGCTTCATATCTTATGTTGTGGCCTATGTGTCCTGATTGAAGTTTCGTAATCACAAATAAGTATTTTGTACATAGGATGGTACTTCACATAAGCTCTTCACACCGGCATGGTAACCGTCCGTCCAGCAATCTCCCGAAAAAGTGGTACACCTCATACGCCGACGACACCCAGCTGATACTCTCCCTCACCAAAGACCCAGCCACCTCCAAAACCAACCTCCAGGAAGGAATGAAAGATGTCGAGGAATGGATGAAGCTCAGCTGTCTGAAACTCAACTCAGACAAAACGGAGGTCCTCATCCTCGGACAATCTCCATCCACCTGGGACGACTCCTGGTGGCCCACGGCGCTGGGCACCGCACCAACACCCACGGATCACACTCGCAACCTGGGATTTATCCTGGACTCCTCCCTCACGATGACCAAACAAGTCAACGCCATCTCATTGTCATGCTTCAACACCCTGCGCATGCTCCAAAAGATCTTCCGGTGGATCACCACCGAAACCAGAAAGACAGTCACCCAGGCCCTCGTCACCAGCCGACTGGACTACGGGAACGCCCTGTACGTAGGAACCACAGCCAAACTTCAGAAACGACTTCAGCACATACAAAACGCCTCCGCACGACTCATCCTCGACATCCCTCGCCGCAGCCACATAACACCCCACCTGAGAAACCTGCACTGGCTCCCTGTCAGCAAGAGGATCACGTTCAGGCTCCTCACCCACGCACACAAAGGGCTCCACGACATGGGCCCCTGAATACCTCAACAACTGCCTCTCGTTCTACACTCCCACCCGCCAGCTCCGCTCCGCCAGCCTCGCCCTCGCCATCGTCCCACAGATCTGCAGAACCACAACCGGAGGAAGATCGTTCTCCTACCTGGCCGCCAAGACATGGAACTCCCTCCCCGCACACCTACGACTGATCCAGGACCACCTCACCTTCAGGAAGCACCTCAAGACATGGCTATTTGAGCAGTAACAGCACCCCCTCCCTTCAGCGCCTTGAGACCCTCACGGGTGAGTAGCGTGCTCTATAAGTTTATTGATTGATTGATTGATTGATTGTATTGGAGTGGGGTGGATTCTGGTGGATTGGAGTGGGGTGTATTGGTATTGAGTGGGTGGACTGGGTTGAGGTGGTTGGATTAGAGTGGGGCAAATTGGAGTACTGCTGGTGAGCATGTACAGTAGAGAATATATCTCATTGATCCTATCATTTACATTAGCTGCCAATCAGTTCTAAATCCAATTTAAAGCCTGGTGCATTCTATATAAGAACTGTTTTTCATAGAGCCCTTTTAATTGACCAAAGTTGACATTTGATCCTTCACCGTTCGTGACTGAAAATGACAAGTAGCCAGCTTTCACATTCTGGAAGGTATCCGACGTAACCCAATAGAGCTGGCCTTGTTGGTTATCAAGGTCTTTTTAAGGCTTAGGACGAGAACTGGGATGTGCATGTGCAGAGTTGGGAGGCAGATCAGAAGTCCGCACAGCTGTGACAGGGAATGATCATTTAACATTTTTGTACATGTTCCTTTGAGATCGTTTTTAAACCCCACAGAAACTCCCCTAGAAGGAAAGTGCACATGTGTAGACCTATCAAACTATCATAAAATGAGATGTACTCTAGTTCTACCTTTGTTTACATGAACAGCAATGCTGGTGTAAAGTGAAATTTGCTATACCACAATTTCTACATCGAATCTGTGTAAGACTCGCCAGAAAGTGTTGGTCTAGGAGGGGTCAACTGCACATGCAACCGTTCTCGGACCACAACAATTGCTCCTCTCTTTTACTTCATGACAGATACCACGGGTTCCTCCTCTGTTACTTATAGACAGGCCATCCAGGGTATTACTGGAGTAGGTCGTATTTAGTCAATTCACACCAATTATTCCTCTGCCCTCCTGGGTGGAGTCTCCAAAGCACATAATACAGCTTTTTTGCATAATGCCTATTCAGAAGGGCTGTTTCTGTGGCACTCCTGTGTGATCTCTAGAGCTTTTATTGCAGTCAGTGAAAGCACACACCATGAGTGGAGCATCACACTCAAAGTGGTTTAAAGTGTATGATACAGAGCACTTTAAAATGGTAGGTATCCGCATGGTTTCATGAATGCGTCTGACACATTTCCTAAAAAATGTGATGCGCACTTGTGGAGACACTGGTTCAGGTTTCTCTTCCCCAGACGCATGACAGGAAAAGACCTCCCCCACAGGCCACAATGCAATCAAACACTCTGTTCTCATCCACGTTTTTACTTTAATGCTTAAACATCTGAGATCTGTATTCATTTTTGAATTAGCGTAATACCTTGTTGCAGTGATAAATCCCGACAAAAGCACATCTCTAGCCCTCAAGCACAACTAAAAACCTAACAATATAATCCACTTGATAGACACACACTCTTCTAGCAATAGCATCCATCAGGATTGACATCCATGCCAAGGTGTAACTCAGGCCCCCGCATCCCTCCGGAGCAGGGGTACCCCTAACCAATAAGGGGAGGGAGCAACCTTTCAGGGGCCAACCATTGAACCCAAGACCAATGAATATCTTTCAGATATGGGAGACTTAGGGGCCTCTCATCACATGCTGCAGGGTGGTCCCATCATTTTGTGTTATACCACTGATACATGCACCTCAGAAAAGTGTTCACTTGCCTCCCTATTTTACATGTGCTATTTTCTCAGTTAATAGTAAGCATGAATTGGCAATGTACCCCAGATTTTAGATTCTGCAGGGCCACACATTATAATTACTGCTGTCCATGGTAAAGGGCATACTCATTTTGTAAGATGTGCAATGTGTGAGAATTACCTTTAAACAGTGCTCCACAATCGCAGTTTACTTCATGTTCCTGCGGCTATCTTCATGTCTCTTGGGGTGCAAGGCCAACGCTAGGGGTACCAAAGTTCAAGCCTGCTATCCCTTGCTATGACCTGTATGGTTGAGAGGTGAAATGAATTTACTACGCAGCAGCACGTATTACGTACCTTATTTGTTAAACATGTACGATAAAAGACAGATTAATTTTAGACCAATGAATGTTCCGAAGTTAAGCGAACCGAGATCACAATTTAGATTTTTCACAGCCTGCTGGGCAGAAAATCTGGATTTTATTAAGGACACGGAGGCTAATATTATGCAAATCTCCTTTATTACCACAGCTCAGTAGCAACAATAGAATGTAGAACATCAATGAACATTCTTAGTAAGAATAAAGTCCCTTAGAAACCATCTCCCATCCTTCTTTGTTTAAGAACTGCGAAGAAAGATCAACGTGAGATAAACTTGAGGATCCAAAAACTTGAAGATCCAAATTCCACAGTTAAAATCCAGATTCAGATCACGTTATTCTGAAAGAAAAAAGTAATCATCATAAATGGGAGGGTATAATAAAGAGATAGCCTCCGTGTCCTTAATAAAATCCAGATTTTCTGCCCAGCAGGCTGTGAAAAATCTAAATTTTATGGCACGACACGGAGGCCATATTATGCAAGTTTAAAGTGCATTAAGAACATTATCAATCACATTAGGTATTGGTTTGAAATAACATGCTCTAAACATACTATCATGTGGCCAATCTGCAGCTCTAAGGATGTCTTGTAATCCTCCTCCTAAACAGAAGGCTTTTGAGGCTGAGGCACCTCTTAGTGAATGAGCACCAAAGATGGATGTATCAATACCACTTTCATGCATAACATTTTTAACCCATCGAGCAAGGGTTGGGGAAGAGACCCCTTTATGAGGAGATCTATAAGAAATTAAGAGTTGTGATTCATTCATTCTTAAATGTTTTGTTCTTTTTTCATACTCTTTTAAGCAATTAACCACGCAGAGTCTATCATTCGTAGAGAGAAAGGGATAGAAAATAGTAGAGGACAGTGTCTTAGTTCTTTTCTTTAGGTAAAAGCAAACTCCTTCAGGTTGAAAAGACCTACTTGAAATGTCTAAAGCCTTAACGTCTGAAGTTCTTCGAAAAGATACCAGACATAATAAAACAGTAATTTTAAAAGAGATGCGTTTGAGTGTAAGAGAAGTATTATCTCCCCAAGAAGATAAAGTCCTAAGTACAAGAGTAACGTCCCACAATGTGGTATATTTTGGGCCAGGAGGGTTTAGAACCCTCATGCTTCTCATTATCTTTGTAGTTAGAAGATTTTGTCCAACTGATAATCCATTAATTAAGGAATGACCAGCTGAGATCGCGGATCTGTAAACATTAACAGTTCTGTAAGAGAGACCTGAAGTAAAGAGATCTGAAAGGTAATTGATAACATTGACTAAATCAGTTGAAACGGGATCGTAACACCGTTGAATGCACCAGCGAACCCATTTGTTCCATGCCAATCTATATGCTTTTCTTGTTCTGGGTGCCCCTGATTCAGAAATCAGTCTGAAAGCATTTGACGAAAGTCCAGGGACTCTCCATTGTCTCCTGAAATCTTCCATGCCGTCAGAGTTAGAAGGCCCTGCTCTACAAGGGGATGTGTATGACCTTCTGGATCTAGAAGAATTTCCTTGAAGGAAGGGATTAGGATTGGAAAGTCTATGCTCATTTCCAAAATAATTGGAAACCACGCTTGGGATCTCCAAAGAGGGGCTATCATGACCATGCTCTGATTGTAACGTCGGGCGTGGAGGAGAAGTCGAGGGAGAATTGAAAAGGGAGGAAAAGCAGAAGGTGCTAGGTTTGTCCAGTCTTGTAAAAAGGCATCTACTTTCGTGGCCTGAGGGTCTGGTCTCCAACTGAAGAAGTCTTTCAGATGGGTGTTTATACGGTCTGCAAACAGATCTATTGTGAATGGGCCCCAGATCGATTGGATGGATAGAAATATATCTCTGTTCAGTCTCCAATTGCTGGAGTCCCTGAAATTCCTGGAGTACCAGTCTGCAACTTCGTTCTTCAGTCCGGGAATATGTTCCACAACAACTGAAATGCCTTTGTTCAAACAATAGTACCATAAGCCTTTCGCTAAGTCTGTCAAGTCTTTGGAATGGGGACCACCCAGTTTGCTGACATAGCGAACTGCTGACACATTGTCCATTCGTAGAGTTACACAGCATTTCATTGAGTCTTGAGTGAAACAACTAACCGCAAATGAGCCTGCTAGTAACTCTAAGCAGTTGATATGCAATTCTTTTTCTTGTTGGGTCCAACGGCCCCCTGTTGACGAGTTTCCACATCTGGCACCCCAGCCTTCTAAACTCGCATCTGATTCTATAATTAGATCTGGTAGTTCTCCGAAAATGGCTCTTCCATTCCATGCCTCTAGATTCTTGAGCCACCAAAGCAGTTCTGTTTTGGATTCTTGGTCTAGGGAAATTAGTTGGGAGTACGATCCGTTGGATCTTAAGTGTCTTGACTTGAGTCTTTGTAATGCCCGATAGTGAAGGGGTCCTGGAAATATTGCTTGAATTGTGGAGGAAAGAAGGCCCAGGATTTTGGCCAGGTATCTTAGGGGAAAGACTTTCATATGAAGTGTCTTCCTCAGTTCTTTCCTCACTTTCCTCACTTTGTCTCTGGGAAGACGGAGTTCTGTTTTTACAGTGTCTATTAAAAAGCCTAGGAACTGGGTTTGCTGAGAAGGAATTATACATGACTTTTTTAGATTTATAACAAAACCCAGATGTTGTAAGAGGCGTATTGTAAGGTCTGTATGGAGTGAGACAGTCTTTTTTGATTGGGCCATTAAAAGGATATCGTCTAAATAAATAATCATCCTCACTCCCCTTTCTCTCAACCAAGTTGCAACGGGTCGAAGTACCTTGGTGAAGCACCAGGGGGAGGAGGAGAGGCCGAAAGGAAGGCTGCAAAACTGATAGAGATGGCCTTCCCATGTAAATTGGAGAAACCTTTGATGGGGTTTCCAGATAGGAATTGTTAGGTATGCATCTTTTAGATCGAGTCTTGTTAACCAGTCTCCTTTCCTTAGAACATCTCTTAGGAGGTGAATTCCCTCCATTTTGAAGTGTTGATAAACCACCCATTGGTTTAGTTCTTTCAAGTTTATTACAGGTCTTTGCTCTTTGTTTTTCTTTTCTACTAGGAAAATGTTGCTCAGGAAACCCACAGAAAAACTCTCTACTATTGCGCCTTTTTTCAAGAGTTCTTGGACTTCTTGGGAAACTAATATCTTGTCCTTGCCGGAGAAGGAAATCTCTCTTGGTGTCTTTGTCTGAAAGGGAGTGTCTATAAAATATATTTTGTAACCTTTTACGGTATTGAGTACCCAAGGGTCTTTGGTTACTAGGTTCCAATTCCCAGCAAACTGGAGTAGTCTCCCGCCCACCTTTGGAGGGGTATCTGAAGGGTCTGACAAGAGTCTTACCTGTAGAGAAGGAGCGTTGTCTTCTCTCGCCCCTGAAGTTTCTGCCATGGGGTCTTTGCCTTTGAGGGTAGAATTGTCCAAAGTTGTTGGAGTTATTGGTATTAAATCTGCCTCCTCCACGAGACATGAAGGGTCTTGAATTTGAGTTTCCTCGGTCGGTAAAACGACCCCGCATTCTCCCGGCCCGTGTAAAAACACGATCCTGGAAAAATCTTTTTATATCTTTTTGTGACTTTTGAATAGAGCTAAAAGCTCCGATATATCTTGCCATTTCTTTAATAAAATCTTCCCCAAAGAGGAAGCCTTGAGTATTTTGCCCCCCTTCGTTTTTTGCTAACTCAATTAGTTTGGGATCGATCTTGAACAAGATTCCTTTTCTTCTTTCAATGGAAAAAACCGCATTGGCATTACCAATCAAACATATAGCCCTCTGGACCCACTCTCTCAATTCTTTAGGGTCGACCTGTCGGTCTTGAAGATATGCTGTTTCTGCCATCTCGAATATTTTTGTTATTGGGCCAATTGAGTAGAGTAGGCGATCTTGGCAGGATCTAAGGCCTTTGTCTAGTCCTTTTGTAGGGTCACGAGAGGTCTTCGAGATGAACGCTACCACCTTAGGATCGAGTTCAGGTGTAGTTGTTATTTTGTTAGGTAGGGAAGGTCTGGGACATTCAGATCTAAGTCTTGTCCTGACCTCTTGTGGGATCTCTTTTCATAACCAGAATGAGAGGCATTCTCCCACATGTTGGGAGGGAGCCCACTCGGGGGACAGAGGGTGTTTAATCAAAAGTGGGTCAAACATAGGGTCTCCAAAGGGGTCTATTAGGGCTATGTTTTTATCTAGGACGTTAGGTGTCCCATCAGAGCTCCCTGTTCCCCTATTTTGTGTCTCATCTTCATCAGTATTAAAATCAGACGAATAGGATAGATCTATTTCTTGGTCTGAGTTTTCATCGGAATCAATTTTAATAGGGGGCTCTGGGCCTTCATCTTGCCCGAATGGGGTGCCCGAGGCACCATTCTTGTCACCACCCCATGGGCGTGAGAGGGCGGAGGATGTCTTAGGTTTTTTAGAATCTCTGCGTTCTTTACCTCCAATTGCCCGTTTTTTTGGAGCCTTAGCTGCTCCTGATTCATTTGCGCTGGTAGAAGGGCCAGGGGAATGTAATGCCTCCAGTTTCTTATTAATATTTTCGTCAATGGAGACAAGGACCTTTTCAAAGGCCTTGTTGACCAGTTTTTCGAGTTGTCCCTCAATGTTAGGGATAGGGTCAGACATATTGGGGTAGAGTAGGGATATATTAAGGGTTAAATCCGGGTTTGGTATAGAATTGAGTTATAATAAGGTAGGATTCGATATATGAGGTACTCTCGACCAAAAACGCTGTTTATCTTCGAAAGCCGAAGCTGACTGTGGAGATAACTGTCATTGGATCGAGGTAATCGTCGATCCCAACCTCCTAAAATGGTCGATCAGTAGTCTTGAATGACGAATTCCCAATTGCCTAAAATGGCCGCCACGCACGCATTACGCGTGCGTCGGGCGTTGCCAAGGCAATTTCTCTAATCCGGCCCCTCTCGCGCTATTGCTGCGAGGGGGTCGGAGCATTGCGGTAAATTTAGGGATGCACCGTCTTCACGGTGTAGTCCCGGTGAAGATCCGGCATGTTCCGGGGGCAGGGAGACTCGCAAGGGTGAGTCAGCTGGGGCGCGATTTCGTTTACGAGCGCGCGTCTATTTAAAGCATAATGAGCAACGAAACCGGTCCGAAGTAGAACCGGAGGGGGTATAAGTATAGTAATGAGGCCGATCACCGAAGGGAAAGGGCTAAAGGGGTTACAGATACACCACAAGTGGGAAAGGAATTTAAAACAGCAAATATCTAAAATATCAGTAGAATAAATCAATAGAATATGGGCTGAATTACAGGGAAGTAATTCTTGTTATAATAATTACCAGATACAGTAAATGTAGTGTAAAATAAGATCTAATTAGAAGGGTAGGTCAGAGAGTAAGGAAGAGTTACTTATCTTTCTGAGCAGCAGCAACAAAGAAGGATGGGAGATGGTTTCTAAGGGACTTTATTCTTACTAAGAATGTTCATTGATGTTCTACATTGTATTGTTGCTACTGAGCTGTGGTAATAAAGGAGATTTGCATAATATGGCCTCCGTGTCGTGCCATAAAATCCGTTTTCCTGGACATTGTTATGTTGTTTATACAATATAATTAGAGAGTCAGAAGACTGCAGCCTTCTACATAATTTGTGTGGGTTGGATCACTGCAGACAGAACAGGGCTGGGTTCTATCCACTATTCCTTGGTATGACGTACGAGGTTATTGTTGTGCAACATCTGCCACAGCAATTCATTTGTGAACTGAGAGCCATTGCGATTAGGCCTTGCATCACCGATGTGCAACAAAGACAAGGGGCAGGGCGCATCTGCCAGATTTGCCAATTATGCTCCGTCCAGACTTTAAGACGTAGATTCTATGCACAGAGGATTTTTTACTCGGATTTGTGGTCCCATCTTTTTTCATACTGTACCATTCTGTATTAATTAGCCAATGATGGATGGTATTATTCTAGCAGGGCAAATGTTGACAAAAGGCCTGCCGGTCTGTGACGGAAAATAAGGATTTACGTTCATTTTTCTAAAAAGAGATGCTGTGCTTGAATTGTGCATTTCTATTCATAATTTACACTGTGGTAATTTCAAGAAGCCAATGTTTTGTTGTACCTTAATTCCCTCAAGTGCATCCTCCTTAGCTGCTCAGCCAGGATGAATGTGATGTCTGCGTGGAATGTTCGAATGCCTGATGAGAGAGAGTGGAATGTTGGTGTGCCTGCTTGTGTGGTGAGAGTGGCATTTGGAGAGAGTGGGCTGAGCAGCAAAGATGCTGCTCCTGGTGGGACCTGTAATATACTTCTACTGAACCAACCAATAAACCTTCTACTTGCGTTATACTTTCTGGCTACCTCTGGTCATCATTGGCTTCAACATTGTACCATTTCAACAGTTTTGTTCATAAATATGTATATATATATTTAAATAGAATTTGTTTTTCTGTATGTACGCTATGGGCCTCATTTATGAGGCCCCTTGCGCCATCGGAACGTCACTTTTTGTGACATTCCATGGCACAGAAGACTGCGTGATATTTATAAGGCAGCACTAAGCCACTTTTTTTGGCTTAATGATGCCTGATAAATATCAGTCCCTTAAACGGAGGCGTGCAATGGGTGTTGCTGGGTGCGTTCCGAGCAGCATCCATGGCCTTTTGACACTGCCCCAGATTTACATGAAATTGTAAATCTAAGGCAGTGCCAAAAGCTTACGCCTCCCCAGGGTAGGCCTAAGGGAGGCGCAACTTGGAGAAATATATTTATTTCTCCTAGTTTTTCCTTTTTAGGGCTCGGCCTACGTCCCCTGCATCAGCAGGGGAGGCGGAGCTCCGAGCTCCTTATGTTAGGGGTTCTGGATAGTGCAGGAAAAATTCCTCAGTGCGCGAGCATGTTTCGTGGTGTTCTGTGCCATCTGCATGGCAATTCGTCCTCTCACAGCTGTGTTTTTGTTAGGCTTCACGCAATAGGCCCTAGGAATGTTGCTCTCTCTATTTCCTGCATATCCCGTGCCAGAACGCGCCTGAGATGCCATAAATTCCCAATTAGCAGATGTCAGGGTCCGTTCGCGCATTCACGAGTCTGTAGTTTTGTTGAGCTGTAAGTGCGCGCATGCTGTCTCCCCGGCCAGGAGAATGCCATGAATTCTCAATTACGAGCTGTCAGAGGTGCCGGTAATTGAAGGCAGATGGCAGGCTTTTCGCGTGTTTCCAAAAGGCATTTAGTAATAGGAAAATGCTGTGAAATCTGCTGGTCCACTTCTCTGTAATCCAGATATTCGAAGTAGGAGATTTTGGCCTGGACCACTACAGAAGTGCCCTGCTCAGAAACATAACGTACTTCTAGCATCTGTGCCTCAAAATAGTATGAATTGTCTTTTTGGTTTTTTCAGTGTTCAAATTTTACAGGCTCACAAGTATATGTTACTTGGCACCGTAGAGCTAGAAATAATTGACTTGTAAATAGACGCTGAAGTACCTTTTGAAATGGCTCCCATTATGCAACACATGGATATTCTCCATGATGAAGGGCAGGTACTTCGTGGAGCTGCCATGGATCAGTTCTTTCCTAATAGTACACATAGTCACCTTGAAATAATGTTTTTTAAGTATTTTTTGTTAAAAGGGTGAGATAATTTGGGTGAAAAGGACATTTCCATGTTGATACACCCACCCGTCTACTACGTTTACTTTATTTTTATTTTATAGGAGCACATTATTATAACTTAAAGACAACTGTCTCTGTCAGCTTCAACAGATGTTTTTGGACACCTTGTGAGTTTCAAAGAATCAGGCCTTTTCTCTCCTAAATCCGCAGTATCCCTGGCCAGCTCTGCATTGACCCATGAAGGACACAGCTTGTTAATGTGTTATGAGGCAGAGGCTAATATGATTTTCCCTTTCTGCCCTGCACCTTAGCTTTTGGACTGCTGGCGGACTTTCTGCTGTGGCAATCCTTGGCTAAAAACAGGAAACATGCTATCCACTTCCAATAACTATTGTGAAAATGATTAATTAAGAAGGGTAACTTGAATTGCCTCATGATTTAAGTAAACAGGAAATCGAAGCCCAGTGAAACGTGATGCACTCGTTACCAGCTAGCCAGCACAGCTGCAATACCCTGCCTGAGTAAAAAATAATGTCATTCTTTTCAGAGCTCCATATTTCATTATATATCTATTGCCGCCCTTTCACAACACCATGAACGATAATAACGTGAATGTGTGACTCATAATGGCTGAAAAAGATTTCAACTTCCAATCAGCGGGGTGCATGTTGTGAATGTATTCAACAAAACCGAACAGCAAATTCTTGGAGGAGAATATAAAACGCTTCTGTCACCCATAAAGGTGCACCAGTACTGGGGAGGGTAGGGGAGGGGAGGGACAAAGCAAAAGGTATGCTTTTTGGTGGCACAAATTGTTGAAAAGGCCCTCCGTGAACGTTTTCATAATTTGATACTGTTGACTTCTAAAATTACCCGAATGAGAGATATCTCTCAACTAGGAGGCTTCAGCAAAATAAACATCAGGGTGTGCTCAAAATTACATGAGATTAGCCTAACATTAAGCGTCGGATTAGTCGAGGCAAAATATTATAATTGATTTGTGCAAAAAAATAAATAGCACTTTCAGATTCTTGTCAATTATGCATGACAATACCCTGAATAGTCAACAGATTGTACCATGATCAGCATTAGAAAATCCACAAATAAGCACCAAGCTATGTAAGAAAAAGCATTAGCTTCTCATTCAAAAATTATAATTTGCTCAAACATATTCAATTAGACTCCAGCACATGGCACCACTGGATCACCCGCGTCACAAATATATCGGCCTTCAAACGTGTGCATTCTTTTCCCATTTAGTGCTGTGTGCAGCTGTGTGCTGTAGAGTGCTCTGTGCTGTAGAGTGCTGTGTGCTGTAGAGTGCTGTGTGCTGAAGAGTGCTGTGTGCTGTAGAGTGCTGTGTCCTGAGAAGTGCTGTGTGCTGTAGAGTGCTTTGTGCTGTAGAGTGCTGTGTGCTGTAGAGTGTTGTGTGCTGTAGAGTGCTGTGTTTTGAAGAGTGCTGTGTGCTGAAGAGTGCTGTGTGCTGTGTGCTGAGAAGTGCTGTGTGCTATAGAGTGATGTGTGCTGTAGAGTGCTGTGTGCTGTAGAGTGCTGTGTGCTGAAGAGTGCTGTGTGATGTAGAGTGCTGTGTGCTGTAGAGTGCTGTGTCCTGAGAAGTGCTGTGTCCTGAAGAGTGCTGTGTGGTGTAGAGTGTTGTTTGCTGTAGAGTGCTGTGTGCTGTACAGTGCAGAGTGCTGTGTGCTGTTGTTTCCAGAGTGCTGTGTGCAGTTGAGTGCAGAGTGATGTGTGCTGTAGAGTGCTGAGTGCTGTAGAGTGCTGTGTGCTGAAGAGTGCTGTGTGCTGATGAGTGCTGTGTGCTGTAGAGTGCTGTGTGCTGTAGAGTGCTGTGTGCTGAAGAGTGCTGTGTGCAGTAGAGTGCTGTGTGCAGTAGAGTGCTGTGTCCTGTAGAGTGCTGTGTGCTGTAGAGTGCTGTGTGCTGTAGAGTGGTGTGTGCTGAGAGTGCAGATTCAGAGTGCAGATTCAGAGTGCAGAGTGCAGATTCAGAGTGCAGTTTCAGAGTGTAGATTCAGAGTGCAGATTCAGAGTGCAGATTCAGAGTGCAGTTTCAGAGTGCAGATTCAGAGTGCAGAGTGCAGATTGTGAGTGCAGAGTGAGAGTGCAGAGTGCACAGTGAGACTGCAGAGTGCGGATTGAGAGTGCAGAGTGCAGATTGAGAGTGCAGAGTGCAGATTGTGAGTGCAGAGTGCAGATTGTGAGTGCAGAGTGCAGATTGTGAGTGCAGAGTGCAGATTGAGAGTGCAGAGTGCATTTTGAGAGTGCAGAGTGCAGTTTGAGAGTGCAGTTTGAGAGTGCAGATTGAGAGTGCAGTTTGAGAGTGCAGATTGAGAGTGCAGTTTGAGAGTGCAGTTTGAGAGTGCAGATTGAGAGTGCAGATTGAGAGTGCAGATGGAGAGTGCAGATGGAGAGTGCAGATGGAGAGTGCAGATGGAGAGTGCAGATGGAGAGTGCAGTTTGAGAGTGCAGAGTGCAGATTGAGAGTGCAGATTGAGAGTGCAGTTTGAGAGTGCAGATTGAGAGTGCAGTTTGAGAGTAGTGCAGATTGAGAGTGCAGGTTGAGAGTGCAGATTCAGAGTGCAGATTCAGAGTGCAGATTCAGAGTGCAGAGTGTAGATTCAGAGTGCAGAGTGTAGATTCAGAGTGCAGAGTGCAGATTCAGAGTGCAGAGTGCAGATTCAGAGTGCAGAGTGTGAGTGAAGTGTGCATTTTTGAGTGCAGAGTGCAGATTCAGAGAGCAGATTGTGAGTGCAGAGTGCATTTGTGAGTGCAGAGTGCAGATTGTGAGTGCAGAGTTCAGAGTGCAGGGTGCAGATTCAGAGTGCAGATTGTGAGTGCAGAGTTCAGAGTGCAGATTTAGAGTGACTGAGTGCAGAGTGAGTGTAAAGTGACAGTGAATGCAGAGTGACTGCAGAGACAGTGTGTAAGGGTGCAGGGTGCACATTGTGTTAGTGTGCAGAATGAGTGTGCAGGATGAACAGTGTGTGACTATGCAGGGTGACATTGGGAGTGTGCGGGTGAGCAGTGTGTGAATGTGTGGGGGCAGTGTGTGAGTGTGCAGAAAATACCACATACACCACACACACATACCACACACACACACCATACACACACCACACACACATACACCACACACACATAACACACACACCACCACTACACGCTTCCACCAAACACACACACCAACAGCCATCACTGCACAATTCCTACAGGCACACACATCCACCACACATCAATGCACACACCAATTGATAACGCATCCACCAATTAATATTGTACCTATCGCACTATGCTGCACTTTACCTTTTAAAGATATTGCGTTAAAGTGCAGCATGCCACCATTGATAACATTCCAATCCAACACACATATCTCCAACATACACCACATGTTTCCACTCCAAAACACATGCCTAAAACACATTGCCATTTACAATGCCATTATCTCTAACTCAAACAAACCCGAGCCCTAATGCATTCCTAATGCTTGTTCTATGTGCCGTTGGCGCAGGGGAAAAGGACAGGAATGCGCTGTATCTAATAGTAACGGCGCATTCATGCCCTTTTCTTTTGCCGTAGGGAAGCGTAGCAGGAAGGCCTGCTGCGCTTCCCTACGGCAAAACCTCATAAATGAGGCCTGATATATGTAGTTAAAACGCAGCAAATGAAGATGACTGGGAAAACCTTCGGGACACTGAGAAAATTGGAGTACAAGTTTCTTTTTTATATCAATTGGATATACCACTGTCATTGAATTCTTCATATGTCTAATAGGAGGTTTGAGGTTGGGAATAATTCTGCGAGTCTTTTTTCAAAACATTTAAGTGTCAGTTAAACTTACACTACTTTAGATACAAAAGGGTCGTGCATATGAGTATGTAAATGGTAGTTATCAAAATACGATGGAATTCATTTTGCGAGTCTTATTTTCACTGAGAGAGGCTTGAGGACGCTCAGAGGTATCAACGTATTCTGTGTGAGTGAATCAAGCGCGCCGATGCTTCGTGTGATATTTGTAGGTCAGAAACCTGCTGCACGTGACTGTAATATCGTGATGCTCAACGGGCTGCTAAATCGCTATATTTTCCCTTTAAAATAAACCTCCAAAAATATGTGACTATAAAGATTTTAAGCTAATCCCGTGTGTAGAGACTATATTGATGCAAGTAGTTCGGGCGCATAGACTTAGTGTAAAGTAGAAATGTTTCTAACTAAACATAGTGCGGGTATGTTTCTACTATTTTGTTGGTAAATCAGTCACTATAAACTTTTAAGTTAAAATCTCTTAGCAAAATCAGAACGTTGAGATAAACTGACACAGAAATAGCAACCCTGACTCAGGGAGTCAGACCCATTTACCAAGCCAAGAATGTATTTGGGGGTGTCACACCCTAAACACCCCTCTCTGAAGGTATGTCCCTGCACACCCACCTGGGCTTGTTAGTTCTCCCTGGGAACTCATGATGAGGGTTGTTAGACTTGGCCATTTTGACAGGTTTACCCCCAAACCTTTTGCCTTTTGACTCCTATTTTTCTGACCCTGTTTTTGTTGGCTATAGGATTTTGGGTACTTTTACCACTGCTGATCAGTGCTAAAGTGCATATGCTCTCTGTATAAATTGTAAAAAGGATTGGTTATCCACGATTGGCATATTTTATTTACTGGTAAGTCCCTGGTAAAGTGCATGGTGTGTGCCAGGGCCTGTAAATCAAATGCTACTAGTGGTCTTGCTTATGAAAAGTGACGCATCGCTGCGAGAAAACAGCGATGCGTCACTTTTCATTGCGCCCTCCTTGTTACACCAATGATGTGTCATATTTACAGTATGAAGCATCATGTCGCAAGGAGTTATAGATACGTTAGTATTTCTGACGTATCTGTAGGCGCAAAAATGACGCATTGCTGGAGTGTGACACAAAAGTGACGCAACTCCATCAATGGGTCATTACACATGGGCAAGTTCCATGTGAAATGTACCTGCGGTTGTATGATGTAACCACTACCTGCTAAAGCACGCATGGCTGAACCACGCATGATAAACCACAATATGTCTCAATAACGAAGTTTTAAAGAACGACTTATTTAACAACGCATTGTATTTCATTAATTTTAAAAACGAATGATCAACAACAATTCCAATTCTGCATGCCTAAATCACGAAATTACGCACATCCACGCAAAAAATAAATTGCTTGAGTTTCAGTTCCTCGACCACCTATATATAATTCGTAGAAGGCAACAAAAAAGAATTTCACCTACAAATCCCAGCTAGCAATGGGTAGAAATGGGAATGGATTAGCTTTAGTGAAGTTCTAAGAGGTAGAGAGGCAAAGAGAAGATCAACTGCAATTTCTACTTATGGATAATAACATTCATTCAGAGTCCATTTTTCAGGCTTAACATAGCCGTTTTGAATAGCGCAAGCTTCTCCTGAGAGCTTAAAGCACTTTAATGAGAAATCACCTGAAAACAATATTTCAGTAAACAACCCCCTCCAAACCCCTTCTAAGCTTTGAAAAAAGTGTAGAGGAAGAGGAAAGGTTAAGCCTAAGCCTTGATTTGAGGGCCACCTCTGACACATATGAACTCATCACTGTTTTTGACCTTACTGTGTTACATGAAAGAAGTGAGGAACAGCAGCAGGTAAGATTTTAATACAATTCACTTCAGGCCAAGCTGTGATTTCACAAGAGCAAGCCTCTGCACAAGGATGGCGTGTTAAATTCATGAATAATGCTAGGGTATAAAGACATTTAAAATAAGGCAAATATAACTGTAACGGTAGCAGTAGGAATGGGCAGGAGACGTGTTCTGGTTAGGGGTTGATTGATTTTAGTCAAGAGAAAATCAGTACATGTGGGGCGTGAAGACACTCTTCGTGGGGAACGGCTCCGGTCTGTCCGCCTTCTCCTCCTCCTCGGAACGTCTTCTTCCTTGTCCTGTCTGGCGGGGCTTTTCCGGAATCTCGACTCCTTGGGCTCCGTGATGTCAGCACACGCTCGAGGCGGGGAGAGAAGGGAGACAAGGATCAGTTCCAATGCCCTCTGTAAACAGTGTAGGGGAAGGGAGTGAGGGATACACCACTAGTGAACTCTTCAGCGTCGGGGTGAGAAAGGGTAGGGCGGTGCAGGGACGGGAACACCGGAGTAACACCCAAGAGCAGCGGTCACGTCTCGGACCCTCCCTTGCGTCCCACCCAACCCGCAATACGATCACGTACCTCGCGGAGCCACACGCCTCCTCCTAGCGTGCGGCTGGGCGACGCGTGTTGACGTTGGCCTCCTGGCTCTCGTCGCAGGGATGGTTCCTCACTCACGGTCCTGCTTCCCACGGGTACGTCGGTCAGCTCTTCGGTTCTCTCCAGCCCCGATACTACAACTTCCTCCTGTAGAACGCCGCTCTCCTCCTCGCCACAAAACACACCTCCTCCGGTGAACAAGCACACAACTTCCTGCTTCAGCTCGGGTTTTGACGGTACGTCGGACTCCGCCCACCCTCCGACGCTTGACCAGTTAAAGGAGCCGCACTCCTCGTCCTCTTCGGCTACTGTCCAGGGCAAGTCATGCCGCCACCATTCCTGCTGCTGTTCGTGTGTCTGCAGAGACAAGAGGGAGGGGTCATGGGATACATCCCGAGTACGGGTACTGCGGTGTTTGGAACGAGTTGGCAATGGGCTCCCCTTGTTACAATAACAGTAATAAAATAAAAAAATGATTTGAGACTACTTACTAGGTTACCATTTAAAAGAAGGTAAATATAACAACAATAAACAAACAAAAAAATTAGACTACTGACCTACGATTCGTGGTTCAAGCATGTCGTTTTTCAGACTTCATAGTTGTAAATGAAGTCGTGGTTCATTCAGTGTGTGGTTCAGTCCAGGTCGTTGTTCAGACTTCGTGGTTGAGGTCGTTCGTTGTTCAAGCTTTGTGGTAGAGGTTGTTTCCCGTGCCTGCGTCAGTCTTACACCTGCCATGAGGCAGGCGTAAGTTATTGATGCATTTGCTTCCTAGAAGTGGCGCAGTGAAATCCTTTAGATTTCACTGCATCACTTGTACCACTGCTGATCAGTGGTAAAGTGCATAGGCTTGCTGTATCAATTGTAAAAATGATTGGTTATCCACGATTGGCATATTTTATTTACTGGTAAGTCCCTGGTAAAGTGCATGGTGTGTGCTAGGGCCTGTAAATCAAATGCTACTAGTGGGCTTGCTGCTCTGGTTGTGCCACCCACATGAGTAGCCCTGTAAAATGTCTCAGACCTACCACTGTTGTGTCTACGCACGCAGTTATAAACTGCCATGTTGTCACAGCAAGTGCACCCACTTGCCATGCCCAAATCTTCCCTTTCCTTACACGTAAGGCACCCCTAAGGTAGACCCACATTTTCCCCATGGGCAGGGTGCAGTGTATGTGAAATGTAGGATATGTATTGGAGTGTGTGACATGTCCTGATAGTGAAAATACTGTGGGCCTCATTTATGAAAAGTGACGCATCGCTGCGAGGAAACAGCGATGCGTCACTTTTCATTGCGCCCTCCTTGTGACACCAATGATGCGTCATATTTACAGTATGAAGCATCATGTCGCAAGGAGTTATAGATACGTTAGTATTTCTGATATATCTGTAGGCGCAAAAATGACGAATTGCTGGAGTGTGTCACAAAGGTGATGCAACTCCAGCAATGGGTCATTACACATGGGCAAGTTCCATGTGAAATGTGCCTGCATCAGTCTTACACCTGCCATGAAGCAGGCATAAGATATTGACGCATTTGCTTCCTAGAAGTGGCGCAGTGAAATCCTATAGATTTCACTGCGTCACTTCTACGAGGCTTACTTGCGTGAGAACGCCCACCTGCATACATTATACCTGACGCAGGTACAATGTGGCGGAGGGGTTTACAAAGTGACGCATCTACCTAGATGCGCCACTTTGTAAATATGGTGCAACAAGGCACATTTTTAATGCCGCTGGTGCGTCATCGAAAGTGATGCACCGGCGGCGCAAAAGTGACGCAAGGGCTCATAAATAAGCCCTGTTGTATTTTGTTTTTCACTATTGATAGGCTTATCATTGGGGCTGCGCTGTAACATTTTACATGTGTATCTTTCCATAGGGACAAGATTGAAAAATGGAGTTTAGGCTCTCTGAAATCAGGATTTATTCAAACACTCTATGGTTATGGTAAAGGTGCTTTTAAATCCTGTGTTTTAACATGCCACTTTTAGAAAGTGTCACCACAAAAGGGGTTAGGCCCGATGGACAGGGTTCATGTAGGGCTGTAATAATTATCAAATGCAAGGAAGGGATCTGACTCCTTCACAGCTTATGTTCTTTTACTTTAGAGCAACAATCAAACAATTGCCTTTTCTGTTTGAATGAGTCTTTTTTTTCAACCATTCCTTTTTACATTATTTTCATATATTTGGAGGGGATTTCAAATGCAACGAAAAGAAAACAACTGTTTTTTTAATCACATCAACAGATAATACATTTAAACAATTCACAAAAGACACTCACAGACAAACAATGAGGTGCTACATCATAATGTGCAATAATTCAAAAAAAGCATAATTTTATATATACCAAATAATTAACAAAATAGGCACATCTTGGAACTATCTAATGTTTCACACCAAAGAAATACCTAACACAGGGAACACATTTATACGTGGAAGCTGGGGATAATTTTTCAGTTTATTTCCCTCAAACAATAACGTATATTAATTCACAGTTCCTCCTGCTTAAAGATGCCAGCGCGTTTCGAGGCCCAGGCATGGGGTACTGGGACTCCCATCAGGGCTTCATCTTAATTGGTGTCAAGGTGTTCTGATGGGATATTTTGTTGGAACCATCAGTCACTGTTCTCAAACAAATCATGAGACAGATTCCAACTGATCTTTGCCAGCACAAGTGTGGCTTGTGTCTTTAAAGGCTGCAAAATTCCTATTCAGTCTTTGTCTTAGTTCAACTGGGAATGTAGCTGGCAGGGCGTGTGTTCCGTCAATGGCATTTAAATGTCTTTCTGTAGCTCATGCCAGTTTCACTGTTCTTCCGATCAGCGAGTGTACATATGCAATGAAAAGAAAATACCGGTTTTCAAATCACATCAACAGATAATACATTTAAACAATTCACGAAAGACATATGTATGATCGGAAGAACAGTGAAACTGACATGAGCTACAGAAAGAAACGTAAACGCCATTGCTGGAACACACGCCCTGCCAGCTAAATTCCCGGTGGAACTAAGACAAAGACGTAAAGGAATTTTACAGTCTTTAAAGATACAAACCACACTTTTGCTGGCAAAGATCAGTTCGAATCTGTCTCACGATTTGTTTGAGAACATTGAATGATGGTTACAATTAAATATCCCATCAGAACACCTTGACACCAATTAAGATGAAGCCCTGATGAGAGTCCCAGTACCCCATGTCTGGGCCTCAAAACGCGTTGGCATCTTTAAGCAGGAGGAACTGTGAATTAATATACGTTATTGTTTGAGGGAAATGGACTGAAAAATGATCCCCATCTTACACATATAAATTTGTTCCCTGTGTTAGGCATTTCTTTGGTGTAAAACATTAGATAGTTCCAAGATGTGCCTTTTTTTCTTAATTGACTTGGTGTATACAAAATGGTGCTTTTTTGAATTATTGCATCTAATGATGTTGCACCTCATTGTTTGTCTATGAATGTCTTTCGTGAATTGTTTAAATGTATTATCTGTTGATGTGATTTGAAAACGGGTGTTTTCTTTTCCTTGCATTTGAAATCCCCTCAAAATATCTGAAAATAATTTAAAAAGGAATAGTTAAATAAAAAAACTCATTCAAACAGAAAAGGCAATTGTTTGATTGTTGCTCTAAAGTAAAAGAGCATAAGCTGTGAAGGAGTCAGGTCCCTTTCTTGCATTTGATATATTTAGAAAGTGAGCATTTCCTTACTTTACCATTCTGTGTGTCTCTTGCTGTGTATTCAGCGTCTGGTGTTGGAGTGACAGTAGCTGGGGATGTGCATTCACTATAGACAGTCACTGGGGGGGAGGGGGGGGAGGTGTGCACTGCCTTGCCAGGGTGGCTCATTGCTGTGCTGAATATACCTGGTTTGCATTTAGAGTGGTGGGAGGAGTTTCGCTTGCACCTGAATAGAATGTCTCCTTTTTTTAACATAGCTGTCTCCACCCCTTATGGTCATGCTGCACCAGGGAGGACAGGACTGGTTTGGACTGGGTTCGGAGACCCTTACAACAAGGAGAACAATAACAAAATGGGGTATGAGTAATGGATCTAAAACCCCAGGGCTTTAGATTACTTTAAAAAACAAGAGGACCCTGCCAAAAAGAAGAGCGGAAGGACTATGTAAGGAGCACTGGCTTTTCTGAGTGAGTGGTGGGATGGCCAGCTGTTTCTGCTTCTGTCTGTGGTGGAGGAAAAGGACTGACTATTTTTACCTTGCCGCAACGGAGACTGGCTAAGCCCTTCGGCTGCCGGAGCAACCCCTGAGTTGGACGACGCCAGGCATCAGCAAAGGGAGGGCCAAACATCATCATGAGCCGAATCCAACGAAGATGAGCACCTCAGAGGACTCCTTGGAGCTGATTGTGCTTGTGAGGGTAAGGACACCCCGCTCACTCGTGCGACCGTGCAAGAAAGCTGAGGCCGCACAGCTCCATTTGTGTGGGGCAGCTGAGCTGTTGCCCCACGTGGGAGCGGGAAGCTGCACTTAACAGGCCGAGTGGTCCTACCTACCTGCAGGGGACCCCGATAGGTTGCCTCATTGAGGGAGGTGGTCTGCCCCTCCCCACTGTCCTGACACTTACCTTGGGGCATTGGATGGAGTGTGCCACACAGGGTCACCCTATTTCTGATGCTAGGAGTGCCAATGCTGCTCCTAGTTGAGGACAGTGTCAATTACCGTAGGAGAGGTACTCACCATGCAGGAGCTAGTAGGCCCTGCAATTGAAGCCCCAGGCACCCTATGTCCGTGGTATGTGCGCTGGATCATATATGTGGTGGTGATTGTGTGTTTTACTCACCAAAGGCCGCATGTAGTAGCTGACCCAGTTGATGATGAGGGGTTTCATTGAGCCATGTTCAATCTATGACATAACCTTCAGTTTATGCCCTGATGCGGAGATGCACATTGTGGTTATGCCTTATACTGCCAGGATAGCAAATACATTTCCAAGACCTGCATAGATGTGCATTGTGATGGTGTAAGGTGGTTTTAGGCCTAATGAGTTCATGGTGTTTTATGGTGTTTGCCCCATATAAGTCTTGACTTTAGTGCACTAACTATGATGTTATGCCTACTGTTTCCTAACGTGTGCAATCCATGAGTACCCTATTGCATAACTGATGCTGTTATGACCATTGCCTGTAGAAAGTGATGTATGGTCTAGGTGATGTCATGACAATCGCCTGGGTGGTGAAGTGATTTATGTGATTGTGGTCTAAATGTGTTCTATGTATAATACAAACGATACTTTTATATAACCTTGTTTGGAGCCTCCCTTTGTGGTGTGCCTAGTATGTCACTGGTGTGTGTGTGTGTTGCGCAAACACTTTACACATTGCCTTTGGGACAAGCCTGACTGCTCTGCCAAGCTACCGAAGGGGTGAGCAGGGGTTATCTTGTGTGTGTAACTCCCTTACCCTGACTAGAGTGGTGGGTGCTGCCAGACTTAGGTGCATATCATAGCCAACCAGACACCCCATTTCTAACAATGGTCATGTGCAACTCAACGGCCAGGAGCCTCTGCCTTGGGATCACTTATTTTAAATGTATTTTCACTGCACGCACTCTTATTCGACTGTGCTATGAGAAGCCTTGATAGTAGAGCTGTCATATCAGTGCAAGTAAGTAGGGCTCCATGTTTCTAGTCCTTGCCTTTTACAAATCATTTTATCACATGACTGAGGGCCCCATATCCTAAGCAAATAGAGGTGAGCACGCCAGCAGATAACAGGGCAAGCCAAGCCAGGGCCAAAGGCCAAGCCAAGGGTCTGGCTTGGCTCTAAGTGTCTATGCACATGCCAAGCCATGAAAAACGTTTGGCATGTATATTGTGTGTTGGACCTGGCCCTCTCGGCAGGTTCCTCCCTGAACTTTTTGCCTTCATCCAATATTCTCTCTGACCTGTTGTTGTTGGTTTAATGTCTCTGGGCACTTTACCACTGCTGTCCAGCGCTAAAATGCATATGCTCTCCCAATGTAAAGTGTATCCCTAATTGATTTCCACAATTGGCTTATTTGGTTTACTGTCAGTCCCCAGTAACGTGCACGAGAAGTGCCGTGGCTTGTAGATACAAATGCCGCTAGTGGGCTTGCAGCGCTGGTTGCGCCACCCACAGAAGCGGCTCCGTAACATGTGTCTCGGGTCTGCCATTGCAGACCCGGCGTACAGTCTCGCACTGTCATGCTGACTGCACAAGTGTCCACGCTTGCCAGTCCCTAAACCTTCCCTTAACTTCATATCAGTCACCCCTATGGTAGGCCTACGGGCAGGGTGCATTGTAAGGACAAGGTAGGACAAGCCTAGAGTGTGGCATGTCCTAATAGTGAATTACCGCCCTTTTCGTTCTTCACTGTTGAAGGGCTACCTGTTCTCTTAGGCCAGATGAGCTGCCGGAATTATTACACGCTATAGTCCCAGCAGGCTCAGGGAACACGGTGGCATGTCAAGTTTAGTATGCCTGAACTCAGAATAATAAAATACGTCCTTTAGTAAGGTGTATTTTAATATCCTGTGTTTGCAAATTCTACTTTTAGAAAGTTAGCCTTTGCTCGCCTAACTATTTCAGCCCGCCTCTGCCAGGATGTGTATCTGTTGTCTGGGTTTGTGTGAGTGACAGGGCTGGGGAATTCCCGGGGACAGTCGGGGGCTCCAGGTGGTGAATAGGGTGCTTACACCAGGATAGGTGGGCGGAGTAGTCCTTAACTCTGGATAGGGTTGTGCTCCACCACCACAATGCTGGCTCCACCTCCTGCGGCGCATCTGATGTCCCTGCCCTGCACTCTGAAAGAAGACGGCAGTTTCCTGTAAACAGAGTACTCCAAAACCGGGTTGAACCAGGCTCAGGCCCCCTGGCCTGCAAAGAGAAAAGAATCTCAGTATAAATATAGGAGCTCTGCTCCTTGCAAACCAGATCCAGTTTTGACCACGACGAACCTCTGCCTGACTAGAAGGACCAAGAGAACCAGTCTGTATCCTGTAAGACTGGCCTGCAGTGGTACCTTGCTGAGAAAGGAGAGGAGAAGACCAGATAGGACTTTGAAGACTTGTGCCTGAAACGATCTCCAAGGGCTTGATTGCGAGCTTGCCCCCCGAACGGAACCCCAGGACCATTGGGTTCTATTCTGCTTGTGCCCGTCTGCTGTTGGGCCTTAGTTCTTATTCCCTCGCCGGAGTTGTGACTCGGGTGCCTTCGCCCTCCCCAGGTCGTGACAGCTCGGAGCCTGGTCGCCCCGCCGCAGAGAGCCCCGCTCATCCCTGAGTCGCTCTTCGCTTCAGTGCCGGGCCGCCCACTCTCCTGTCACCTCGCCGCTAACGGAGCGGGTTGTGTGCCTCTCATCTTCTCCAGCCGGAATCTGCACGGAGCGCATTCCATAGCCTCGGACGGTCCGTACGTCGTAATGTACCCGACTGTCTCGCTTTGCCCTCCTCCATACCAAGGCTCGTGCCGCACCTCAAGAAAGGTCTCCCCGTACAGTGGTACCGGAAGCCTGGTACTGCACCCGTCTGCCCAAGAACGCGACGCCCCTCACAGATCCACAAGTAGGACTTGGCGTGCTACGAAGTAGTACACCCCGCAGGCCTGAACGGCACCTCGCCCCATGAGCTGCATCGACCCCGGATCGCCACAACCTTCCACAGTCCTGCTCAACCACCTCGCTCCTCGAGGGGGCCCCAAGCCGGAGAGATCCTCTGGAGAACCGTCGGCCTCGTCCCGGGTCCGCCCTCACCAAGCCGCGCCTGAAACGCCTCAGACTTCCACAAGCAAGGTACACTTGAACTCCGTCTCGAGTTCACATCGGATCCAGGGTCCGCAACGTTCTGTTTTTCCTGTCATCTTACCTTGCTGAACACCGAACATTTAAAGACTAATTGCCTATTTAAATCTGGTGGCCTCAAATCGCTAAACGTTATATGGTCTTGTGTTAATTCTGCAACTGAAGTATTTTTATATAAAGTCTACGTATTTTTAATACAACCTTACGACTGGTGTCCATTTGTGGTGGGTCAGTGGGTTTACTGTGCGTGATCATAAATGCTTAACTAACTATCGCCCTGAGGATTAGCCTTGTCTGATCGCGCCACACTACCTAGAGGGTGAGCAGGGGTTATTCGAAGGAGTAGTTCCCTTGCCCTGACTAAAGGAAGAGGCCCCTGCTTGTCGCAAGTGCATACCTATACCAACCAGAGACCTCGGATTCTAACATTTGTGCAACAGAAAAAACACAAGGAGATGGTGGACGGAGCGCTGAACCTTTTCAGACACTCACCCCCAGTCACAGATCTGGGTTGAACCCATCATCTTTCTTTAGCTCACTTCGCAACCTCAGTTCAGACCCAGCTATATGCAAATCCGTCTTGCCCCTGTGCTTCATGGGAACAGTCCAGCCCAAACTGCCAAGCCAGGTCTTCCCTGAACCAGAAACAAGCATCCTGGGACCGGTTTTTGAGTAACACCCTTCATCAGACAGGCTAGCTTCAATCAATCAATCAGAGTACTTGTAAAGCGTGCTACTTACCCGTGAGGGTCCCAAGGGGCTGAGGGGAGGGGGTGCTGCTACTGCTCGAAGAGCCAGGTCTTGAGGAATCTTCTGAAGGCGATTAGGTCTTGGGTCTGCCATGTGTGGGTAGGGAGGGTGTTCCAGGTCTTGGCGGCGAGGTAGGAGAAGGGTCTGCCCCCGGAGGTCGTTCGTTGGATGCAGGGGACAGCGGCGAGGGCGAGGCTGGCGGGGCGGAGCTGGCGGGTGGGGGTGTGGAAGCTGAGTCTGCTGTTCAGGTAGGCTGGTCCGGCGTTGTGGAGTGCTTTGTGTGCGTGGGTGAGGAGCTTGAAGGTGACCCTCTTGTCAACGGGGAGCCAGTGTAGGTCTCTCAGGTGGGGGGTGATGTGGCTGCGGCGGGGGACGTTGACGATCAGTGGGGCGGAGGCGTTTTGGATGCGTTGTAGTCGTCGAAGGTGTTTGGCTGGGATTCCTGTGTAGAGTGCGTTGCCGTAGTCCAGTCTGCTGCTGACGAGGGCCTGTGTCACCATTCTTCTTGTTTCAGTCGGGATCCACTTACAGACCTTGCAAAGCATGCGAAGGGTGTTGTAGCAGGAGGAGGAGGCAGCTTTGACCTGCTTAGACATGGGGAGAGAGGAGTCGAGGATGAATCCTAGATTGCGTGCATGGTCGGTGGGTGTTGGTGCTGTTCCCAGTGTGGTCGGCCACCAGGAGTCATCCCAGGCTGAGGGGGTGAATCCGAGGATGAGGACCTCCGTCTTGTCCGAGTTCAGCTTCAGACGGCTGCTCCTCATCCAATCAGCGACGGCCTTAATTCCGTCGTGGAAGTTGGTTTTGGCGGTGTGTGGGTCCTTGGTGAGGGAGAGGATGAGCTGGGTGTTGTCAGCATAGGAGATGATGTTGAGGTCGTGATGGGGGCCCCTTGAGCGAGGGGGGCCATGTAGACGTTGAACAGCTGAGGGATGAGCCCTGGGGGACGCCGCAGATGATGTCGGTGGCTTCGGATCGGAAGAGTGGGAGGCAGACGCTCTGGGTTCTGCCGGAGAGGAAGGAGGTGGTCCAGTCAAGAGCCTTCTCTTGGATTCCGGCTTCTAGAAGGCGTGTCTTTAGAGTGCGATGGCAGACCGTGTTGAAGGCGGCTGACAGGTCCAGGAGGATGAGGGCTGATGTTTCGCCATTGTCTAGTTGGAGCTTGATGTCGTCTGTGGTGGCGATGAGGGCTGTCTCGGTGCTGTGGTTTCGTCTGAATCTGGACTGGGACGGTTCCAAGATGTTGTTGTCTTCGAGGTGGCGGGCCAGTTGCATGTTGACGATTTTCTCGATGACCTTTGCCGGGAACGGGAGCAGGGAGGTGGCTCGGAAGTTCTTGAGGTCCTTGGGGGCTACTTTGGGCTTCTTGAGGAGGGCGTTGATTTTGGCGTGCTTCCAGCTTTCCGGGAATGTCGCTGTTTCGAAGGAGATGTTGATGACCTTCCGTAGTTGGGGTGCAATGGCTGCGTCTGCTTTGTTGAATACGTGGTGTGGGCACGGGTCAGACGGAGCTCCTGAGTGAATGGAGTTCATGACCTTTCGTGTCTCGTCGTAGTTGAAGTTGGACCAGGAGGTCAGGCGGTTGGTGCTGGTGGTGTACACAGGGAGGTGGAGTCTGGCGTAGTCGAGGCAGTCATGAATCTGTACTGGGGTGAATGTATGACATTGTTCTGCATTCTGTCCATCAATTATTCTTTTTGCATTTGTCCCCCCGAGTGGGATGGGTATGCCCAGACGTGCGCCCCGTGCTCTCCATGCCACTGGAGTCACACTATCCTGGCTGATGAGGGCTGAAAGCCCGAAACTGGTCCTAGGATGCTTGTTTCCAGTCCAGGAAGGAACTGGCCGGGTAATTCGGGCTGGACTGTTCCCATTGGGTGCAGGGTCAAGTCTGATTTGCATATGGCGGGGTCCAAACTGGAAAGGCATAGTGAGCGAAAAACGATGGATTTAGACCCAGAATTCTGTGCTGGGGTGAACGTATGACATTGTTCTGCATTCTGTCCATCACTTGTTCTTTTTTTATCGTGCAACAGAATCCATGTAAAAATAAGATCCAGTCTCTTCAAACGTTTAAAAAGTATATTTCTTGAACATGAGGAAGTGTTTCACCTTAGTATATCAGCTTATAACACTGGCTATATATTTAATAAAAGTGATTGTCTTTAAACATGAACTTAGAAACATTAATGGGTCACCCACCCATGATAATGTAATTAGTGAACTGAGCAGTACGTCAGTAGTCATGTAAACCTTATGCATAGCCTAGATTCTTACAATAAATTGATAAACATTATAGTCCATTAAATCAAACATAAAAGGTGCTTGTACAGTGCACATCCTATTCTTGAGTATTTGAAAGTTGTGTCATGTGTGATAATAAAGAAAAAGGAGGCTCTGTAAAATAAAATGTTTGCCTAGGATTACACAATTTGAACATGCAGGGAAGCCAGTCCTGATTCCAGGTTATCTGGTCTCATTTTTAAGTTCAGTCACCAGATGTAAATCTCCGTCACTCTCTCCTGTTTTGCATCAAAGATGTATCTTTCATTTTATGGTGCATGAGGAGAATATAGCAGACATGACTCAGGTGAACCAGACCCGACTACAAAGCCAAGAATGCATTTATTTCTGGGGGTGTCACAGCCCAAACACCACCCTGAAACTATGCACCTGCACCCACTAGTCCTTGGATGATAGGATAGTGAATGATTTCTGGGATGAAGGGCAAAAATTCCTGAAGACTTTTAGGTGGAGAAAGCAAGTGGCAGACAATTAAGTAATCTGTGTTTTAAATAAAGATTAGCATTGAACATCAAACCCAAATTTGTAACTGTTTTGGCACAAGCAGGAAAGTGGCCATTGTTTCTGGCAACCAACCCAAGGACCAAGTGGAGGGGGGCCAACTAGATCCATGACTTCAGTTTTTTGTTTTGGGCTACATTAATATTCCCATCCAGTCTCAGAATCAAATGAGTGTCATCAGCATAACATAGTGCAAACAAGAAATAAATGTCATGACCACCATATACTACATGTAAAAGTTTAAATTTTTTATACATTTTCCAATTGATCATGACATGAACGGCTGTTAACTTAAAATGTGACATGCAGACTCTCTGCAGTCCATTAAGAATTAACTACTCCAATTTAGAGTCCTTCTGCTTTCTCCTTTAATCTCCCCACCAGCATTTTATGATGCAGTGGACCAGATTTATCAACATTTTGCACCAGTGAAAATTCACTAAAAGTGATGTATACCAGGACAAAGTTTTGATTTGGGATTTATTTTTCACTGCAAAACCTGTTTTGCACTGGAACGTTGCCTAAAGGAAATGTGATATAACACTATTCACCACTTTGCCTCAATGGAATGTCTCAAGGGTGGTATCTGGTCATTCGGATGCTACCACTCATGGTTTTTTACTGAAATTTCTACTAACATTTGTAGAAAGGGTTTTGCACCAAACAATTATGCCTCCTTGAGTTAGACAAAATGAAGGAGAAAATATTTATTTTCATCAAACTTCTGTAACTTTGCATGTGTGCTGTTCTGTACAGCACACATGCAAGAATATCAGTTGTTACTTAGGGACTTATTATGAGTTTGCCGGTCTGACCACTGTAGGAACACTTCGCCCCCCACCGGCAGCTCATGGTGCCGGAGGTCCAAAGACCGCCGTATTACTAGTTGACCACCGGGCCGGCGGTGTGGATGCGGGGATCTTCCAGGAGTGGTGAATACTTTTTTACAAATCTATTGATGCGTGTGTGTGTCTCGACTGCATATGTGTCTGATGCACACATATGCATTATATATGTGTACAAATACCATATACCCATTTTTTTAAACTTTGTTTTTATTATAGTTTATACAGTTTTCACAGCATCCGATATATCTGCAATTCTGTATAACTTGCATAGTAAGACTGTACAACACAATACAGTTGTGATATGTTACATCACAGCCATTTACGCTACTTTTCAAGTCCGGTGCGTATTTAGCTAGCATAATATCCTGGCAATCAGAACTTAATTATAATCAACATACTATATACCCATTAACGGGGTTCAGCCCATGTGTGGGCAGTCCTGGGAATGGGTATATGGTTCGAAAAGAACTAATCTGTAGATAGCCACAAACAGGGTTGCAGTACTTGGTGCGAAGATCCTGCTGTGAAGGGGGGGCCTGGAGAATAGGATCCACATCGAATTCTGCCTGGAAGAAGAAGAAAGGTGTGAATACGAACCCCAAATTGTTTGTCACCACCACCTTGAAGCAGTTGGTCAGACTACCGTTGTCCGCTTGTGGATCAGGTAACTCCTAATATGGATGGTGGTGCAGCTCCCCTGTACCTTCCTATGACAGCTGCCTTTCCTCGACCTTGAACCCGGCGGTTGGCTGTCTGCTAGTGGTCTTGGTGGTTCAGTGGCAGTCTTCGCAAAGCCAATCCCCCCAACTCGAAATAAGGTGGTTGGAACGCAGGGCTCACTGCAATTGGAGTTCCACCGCCAAAATACCTCCTCTTGCTGCTGCAATCCAATTATCTATTGTGTGTATTCCTTTTCCAAATTTTTCTCTAACACTAGGTGTTTCCAACTCTTCCAATTCAGGTTTTAAGTCTGAAATGTTCTTTGCAAAATCCACTATTTTCTTGCTCTGCAAGTAAAATGTTGAATGCTTAGCTATCCTGCGAAACCATTGAACGTATGGCAATCAGCTCAGTGTTTACTACTAGCAAAGCTCCAAAAGTACTAGTTGCCAGATGTCAAGAACAGTTGACAGTTTTCTAGTCTTTTCATCATTTAGTATGACTCCTACAGGTGGACTAATTGCTCCACATATATCTCCCACTAATTGAGCTCCCTTCTCTGCATTACGGGTGTCTATGTGTGCTGGTGTTATGGTTAATGCATCTATACTATTCAAATGTTACATTTTAGGAAATAGCACACCAAAATAACAGATTTCCTCTCAGTCAGCAGATAACAGAAAATGAGCACTCTGTACACAAACAAAATAAACTCCTGTAATTGCAAATTGCTCGCCTTTCAAAATTTACAGAATGTGTGTTTGACAACTACTAATTCCCACAAGTCTGGTTCGCTTAGGCGTCCTTCTGTAAATGCAAACTTTTCGTTTGTGTTGACTGTCTAATCTTAATTTCAGATATACCATTTTCTTTCTAAATGCATTTTCTTCCAAACATTTTTCAGGACATCAATATGTTTGTCTTTACTGCATGTCATGTTAGGTTTTCTATCTTTTAATGACATAATCAAAACTTTTCTAATGGTCTCAACAGGTAAAAGTTTCCTGATAAGCTTTAACACTATCTATACGTCTATGTGACATAAAATTATACCAAGATGTGTCCATTTCTTTTCTTTGCTTTTCAAACAAACAAACTCTAGAAAGTATTACATCATAGTTAGAAAAGAAATATTCAAAGTCTTCCCCTCATATACACAAGTGTAAGCAATATACTGTAGTGTAGCTCCTATTTTCCCAATAGGCTCTGCGCATTGGAATAGTACCTACAGCAGTAAAGGCCTAGGCCAGACGTTAACTAGGTCTACTACTGTCGATACTAGACTTAATTTTTGGGTTTGCCAGCTAAGCTCAGAGTTCGCTAGAAACTTTCTCGAATGTTCAGGAAAGAATTACCTCCCCTGATTAGACAAGAAGGGATTTAGTTTCTGACAACCATAGAACATGACAACTTTGCTCTCCCCTAATCAAGAGTCAATCTCGAGAGTCGTGTGAGCACAAGGCAATTATTTTACTCAGTCAGTACGTGCATTCTTAGTCTCATCAGAATGTAGAGAAAAGGAAGAGACGGGCGTGTTCAATAAAAAGGTGTTATTTATTGATCAGTCTCTTTTCTCGTACAAGAGAAATGGATCGATATTATTGCAATACTTATAGTTAAGTAAAGTGCATACATTAGAAGCAATAGTATAAAATAATACTGTAAAAACATTGATATGGTTTCTGAGCCATATGATGTTTAAAATGATTAAAATATATTTACATACACATATACATTTGACTAAACGTACTCAACTGGTGTTTCTAAATACGCCTACCCCGTGTACCTGACCTAAGTCTAATGCGTGGGCGGGAATAGAAAGTTACAGTTTAAGTTAAGTTTGTTTTTGCCAAGTGAATAACTAAAGAATTCTCTGTGAGGGGTTATTCAGTTCTGTACCTGGAATTTAGGATGAATGAGGAATGGTATCTCTTTCTCTGCTCTCGATATTCCAGGCTGCCTGCGAGGGCTGCCCAGAAGCGCCGGTGCTGGGTCTCTCGGCTTCAGATAACAGCGCGTCTCTCAGCGCGTCAGGAAGGCGGGGCTGCTGCCAGCGGGGTCTGCTTCTGCTCTCGGCTTCGGCAAGTATGGCTGCTCCGTCTTGTCACCACGCGTGTGTTTGCATAGGGCAAGGTCGGCAATATTTATACCTTAAAGGTGCCGAGATTGACGTAAGGATGGACATAGGTACGTCAATAAAGATGTCATACGACTTGCTCGTTAGCACATTCTTTACTAAAGTTCTCTGTGAAATCAAAACAATGGCCGCACGGATTATCCAGGTTGTCATAGGTTTGATTTGTTATGAGAACGTCGTATGCCTTATCAGGGGCTGGAGGAATGTCGCTTGTCTAATTAGATCTCAAGCGTTATGACCTAATCAGATAACACGTTCCTGTGCCGTAGTGTGACTGCGTCAGATAACGGTATCTGCATCATGGGGGTTTTCTTGCCTCATGGGCTGACTGTTAGTTAACTTGATAGTTAGTTTAACCAGATAGGGTCAGGAATAGGGGGATCGATTCAGAACCTATAGAAATACACGACACCCACTCCACGCTAACTATGGTCATATCTACTAATCTATGCATAGTATAACATAGTACAACATACTATAGAGTATAGTGTATACCTTACCACCCCAAAATACATAAATGCATTTCGAAATTTTCAAATATACTGAAAAATCGCAGTCATATATATTGTATGCACTTAAGCTATGAATTAAATGCAAAAGTAAACACGCATTTTTATGCATTATTGCTTATTGGTATATGAGAAATACACATGAAATGGCTCTTAATATGGCTATACAGAAAGGAAGTTCGAGACCATTTCATCACATAATAAAATATTTGTGAACATACCAGCGGGCAGCTAAAGTCTATAAAGTATCTAAAAATAGAAATCTTAGTTCTCTAGGAATAGTTTCTTACTTTAAGCAGAAGATCAGTGTCCCGGAAAAAATATGTAGAAAAATATTTTAAGGGGCTTGCTGAAAAAAAAATTGCTGTCCGTGAACTGGAGTGAAATTGTTCATGTGACTTTATTTTTAAAGTTGAAGGCCGAATTCAGGGAACGCCGTGTGCGAGTTTACTCAAAAGTCTCTATTTCTGTTCTGGAGAGAACATCATATCATTCAGGCTTTCGAAAAAACTGTCAACAGCTTCATGGGAAAGTTCCACTAAGTCGGAAATAGGGGTAACCATGCATTCGTGCGCATGATTGTCTGCATTGACATTCTGATTCGCATTGCTGACAGAAGGTCGTACCTGTTCGATGCTGCTTTCATCTTGAACTTCACTACTCTTCAATCGCAGTGGTGAAGATTCCAGGAATGCCGTCATCAGGATTGGCAGCCTTTGAGGGCAGCACAAAGCGTGAACCTTGGTAGGAACCAACAGTGTATCTGCATCCACTGGCGCATCCGATTGTAGCGTCAGACAGGTGTCTAACACGCATTCTTCTCCGCATAGCAGACACCTTAGTACAGGTAAAACACACCTTTGCCACATTGGTCGAAATGATAGGAACCAAGTCATGTTGAGGTCTCTAAGCCGGGAGAGTCCCAGGATTTTTGATATCCGGTCCCGGTATCCAATGGCTAGGATCGTATCTTCCATTGTCGCGAGAGTTTGATCTGTGACATGGGTTGCCATAACGAAAAATAAGGACTAGGAATAGGATTCCTGCAATTAGTCCCAGGATCAGGGGAAGTCCGCCAAAAATCGAATGGACGAAATCTGGAAAAATACCCAGTATGGCTTTGAATGGTGTTAATGCCATCGAAAATACTGTCTTAAATACCTTTGAGACCCCAGTGGTATCAGAAATATTTAAGATTTCGCTTAGGATTTCCGCGAAATGTACGGGGGAATTAGTTGATAATAATGTATGTATCTCTGCAGTCGTCCTTGCGACTTGTAGATCATACGTTTCTTTAGATGACGTGAGCCTTGTAGGCGTCTGAAGAAGCACTGTTTTCATTCTGCTTAAAGTGTCTATTCGAATAGAAGTAATTTTCAAACTGGGCCATGCCCTCGCCTCCCTGTCTGGAAAGGAGCTGGGGAACAAAGAACGTCCACAGCACTTGACCTTCGCCGTTGTAGTTACTAGATAAGGAGTCCCGGGCCTAAGACTGCAACATCTGCGGTCTACAATAAGAATGTAACTCCCATTATAGAGTCTTTGAAAGAATGGTTCTATTTCAGTTGCAGGTGCGCCTTGCTGGTGACATGAAAGGTTGTATGAATTCCCTTCACAGGCTCCGTGCAAACTAATACCGTTACACAGAAGCGTGCCGCTTAGTGACATAGCACAATTGTTGCCACTAAGAAACACTTTCTGTCCTTTATTACTGACACATGCATGTGAATAGGGCAGATTCCAAGTTGTTTTAAGGTACCCCTTTCCCAATTTCTCGTACATGCCAGCCTGTATATATTTTTGGCAGTATTGAAACCTGAAGGTTGAGATTGGAATATTTATGATTCCGTGGATTATCCATTCACTGACAGGTCGTTCTGACATTGTCAACGGTAATCTTTCTAGTTTTTCAATGCTCAAGATTGTATAATCAGCACCCTTTTGCGCCATACCGATTTGTCTATCAGTAAGGTTAAAGATTTGGAATAGTGACGTTGTGTTGATTAAACGCCAAGGCACATAGCCTGAACGCAGATTTTGTAACGTCCAGCCAAGCTGTACAATGGAACGCAATTGTGACTGACCATGTTGTAATAACAGTAAGTCTTGCGATAATATATCGATTGCTGAAGACACAATGCTGTCCAATGAAAAAATTCTGGAGGACAGAGTCATTAACCCATTGTCCACTACAGAAAGTGATTTTTCCAAATTAATACGGTCAATTTCCCGTATTCTTTCTGCTGTTTCAATTTGAGTAACCTTCCAGGCCTCATTGTATGCTGCATATACAGAGGCTGCTATGAAACGCTTTTGACGCTGTTTGCGTGGTCCCATTATGAAATCACGCAAGTCAGCACCATCAGTAAGTGAAGTTAGGTGTTGCTTAATTTCAGGCAGTGTGGAAGTTTGTAGCCATTGAAGGCATAATTTGCCCACACTGTAGGTTGTTATTATCCCTGGGTGATGTCTTTGGGGATATCTTGGGTCTGGCCTGGTCATTTTGAAACCCTGTGTTTTATTCAGGAATCTATCTTGACAGTGATTTGTATCTGTGGGCCAGATCAACCATTGTTTCCAATCAGGATGTGTTCTGTTTTGGTTAAGTATATGGTTTACGTCTATTTCTTCATCTGTATCAGAGTTATTGCTAAACATTGTTGGCTTTGGAATAGACGGGTTATTTAAATCTTTGATTTTGGCTAAGCCAAGACAGGTGGTTTGTTGAACAGTGTCATTTAAAAATATCATTTGTTCTGGGATCATGCAGGCTCTAAACAAAGCTTCTAAACCCTGTACTTGCCATTCTTTTGTACCCCAAACACTTTTCAAATCAACATTTTTGTCCCAATAATCAAATCCAAAAGTATTCATTTTTTCAAAGAATTAATCTGAATATATCAATTTTGTGTTGGTTATCATGGTTTTCATCCCTGTCTTGTTTGACAATTTAAAATAAAATGTTTCAGCATTACTTGTGTTAAAACCTGAAAAATATGAATATTTGTCATACACGGTTCTAGAGCTCCCTTTTGGAGGTGTAGCACAATGTTCCCATTGATTATAATTTAAAACATTTCTAGGTTGTGCAGATTTATGCAAAAAATGGTTACCATAATGGTTATAGCAATACATACTATCATAATTTGTAGAACCTTGCAAATAATCATGTTTTGTAAATTTAGCAGACATTACTAAGTCAGACATCATATTGTTGATACTTTCGAAGTCCCAATCATCAGCAAATGAGTTTGGTTTTGCAAAGTCACTCAAAGAGATCTTGATTTGGTGTGTGTATTTCAGGATCTCGACCGGACCATAAATTTCATAGTCAGTGTTGTCCCAGGCTACCCCACCAGGTATCGGATTGGCTGTGAAGTTGGCTGAAGAAAGTTCTGGAGAAAGTTCTCTTTTCTCGACGTGTGAAGATGTGTGTGGTTTGAGGACCAAGTTGATGTTCTGACTTGCTGTGTCCATTTTAGCATATTTTCCCTCAATGAAGCGTCCCAAAGTAAATACCATGATGAGCCAAAGTATGAGGATAAATGCACCAAAACCCACCCAAAATTCAATCCATGGAGAAACCAGATATGTTTCTTTCAGTTGTTTCAAAAGTTCCTTCGCTTTGTCTTTAAAGGATTTTGATGATGGCTGTGTCTTTGATTCACTGAGGCTTTCAGAGGAATCATCGAAGTTGATGAAGTACCCGGATGCAGTTCTGTCAATTGTTCCAATTGCTTCAGGATTTTTGTTTCTTGCATTGTCACTTGGTACTTCATTGTAGATTGGTGTGTCTCTGCTAAATGTTTTTATTTGGGTTTTCAGAGGTCTTAGTTCTATTGCATTGTTGCATAGTCCTTGTTGTTCTTCTGTAGGCGTTTCGAATGTGATGAGCCTCTTTGTTAGGACCTCTGTACTGGTAGCAAACCTTGGTGTTCTGCTACTTATTGGGAGTCCACTTGGCCTACTGTTTGTTATCGGCCACATGTTGTGGTTTTACCAGGTCGATGGATACAACTCTGTTCTCCTTTTTTCCAGCAAGTGGCGGTAGTACAACTGATCTTGTCCCGTTGACAGACAAGACAGGAACTGCTTTTCTGTAAGAAGGCCCAAATTCCTTCTTTACCGCGATCTTCTCCCTGACTAGATCCCCGACTTTTGGAATCCAGACAGGTCTTGCTGGGACAGGTGGTGATTCTTCAGTGGTTGTTGGCTGTTGTTTCAACTGTATGTTGCTCAGGTCTTTTCTTGTTTTGTTTAAGTCCTGCAAAATAGCCAAACGGTCTTTGACATCAAAGGTTTTTTCTATTACCACTGAAGTCTGACTATCAAGGTCAGAGATCAACATCCTAGTTCCGAATAATAATTCGTACGGACTGAATCCCTTCAGAGAATTTCTTGGCAAGTTATTTAGACTACGTTGGACACTTATTAGATGTTTGACCCACCCAGCTCCCGAACCTAATATCCTTTCCATTATAGATTGCTTTCTGCCTTGGTTTTTTCTTTACACCATCCCATACCCTCAGGAAGGAAGTGAGAAGATTCCCGCTGGGCTGTGCTCATTTGGCCATGTTTCCCCCCCAGGCTGGATTGCCTGAGTGAAAACAATGGTCAAACGTAACATGCTCTTAGCGTATATGCCATTTAGACTCGCAAATCTTGTATAACAGTCCGGACGTCAGCCGAGTGCTGTGGATCTACATTATAAGTGGGAACTAGCCTGTATATGTTAATCGCAAGCCATTTTTTTTTAGTGGTGATGTTATCTGCAATCAGATTCCACCGTATTTTATTTTTCCTCTCCCCACTGCGATTTCTGTTGCAGTTTGGGCAGTTTTTTACAAACATGGTATGATGTAGGCTCATGCCTGGCCACCAGTACCGTGATTGTAAATCTTCCAGAGAATCTTTTAGTTTGAGGTGTCCAAGACCCTCACCCATATGTGCGTCTGCGATTAACAAGTGTCTCCTGTCCATGTTTGGAATCACTCTATCCCCCACTCCAGGGATTCGAGCAAAAGGAACGGAGTTTGCATCGATTATGTATGTGTAATTGAGTGGATAGTTGATCGGTAACGCTGAGCAGTCGCCTTTTGATGACGTTTTCACCGCCAGCCATGTTTCACCGTCAATGTATTTTAATGTACGGTTTTTTCGATCTACGGGAGCCGATTTAGTGGCTGCCGCTGCGGCTGCTTCAGCCAATGAATTCCCTACAACGTGAACGCCATCACGTTGATGACTCAGTGAGTGAGTCACGTGAGTCTTTGGTAGTTCTTTTTTCAAAAGAGCTACTTGTTCCCAGAGCAGTCTCTGCTTTATTGGTGCATCTGTGTCATCTTTGTAACCGTTCTGAATCCATGTCTGCAAATCGCTGTTATATGATTTGACGCAGTAATATGAATCTGACACTATAAGTGTCGGGAATTCGCGATCCGCATTATCTAGCGCCATTTTCAAAGCTATTATTTCAGTTTGTAGTTCTGAATTAGTTTCTACTGAGTGTGATTTTGTTAATAGAGGTCTTAGTTTACCTCCGCGCCACACTTCTTTTGTAATCTCACATGTGGGGTTGTATGCTTGTTCTCCCCAAACGGAGGGTTGAGCATGTCCGTCTGTATAGATTACACAGGCGTAATGTCGTAGAGGAAGAATGTCGATTGGCAGAGGATACGTTTTTTCATATTTTAGATTTTTTAATTCTTCTAGTTCTCAAAAAATTGTCAACCAGGCTATACTTGATAATTCATATCCTTCGTATAGAACTTTTAGATGGGCAATTCTGGATTTTTTAAAGTTGAATTTGTAACCCTCTGCAGCGAAACCAAGTATTATGGTGTTCACTCTTTTCAAGTGAGTATCCAAGTCATCATCTGTTAAGTAAATGTCATCGACATAAGATAATGCTTCATCATCATATAGTTGTAGTAATTCTGTTACTCTTGCTGAGAATACCCCCGGGCTGTTCTTGTACCCCTGGGCTAACCGACAGAATTGTTTTTGAGTGCCATTTACTGAGAATGCAGTTAAATATCTGCTCTCTGGTGCTATGTTTTGACAAAAGAATCCATTGGAGATGTCCAAGGTTGTTTTGTATTTTTTGCGCACTATGTTATTCATTAGTGCAGCACTGTGTGAGTTTTGCACCGCAAAGGTTTTGCAACATGTGTTAAGGTGTCGGTAATCCAAAACTAGACGGTACGAATTGTCTGGTTTGGAGACCGGAAACAAAGGATTGTTCATTTGTGAGGTGCAAGTTTCAATCACCCCCTGGTATTCTAGCTGATCTAGTATTTCATTTACTTGTTTTTTAGCTACTTGCTTAATTGGGTACTGCCTTTGTGCAGTAGGTTGTGATTTTAACTGGATTTTGTGAGGAGGAGAATCCTCATCCCATCCTACGTGATTTTTATATAAAGCAGGTGCTAAGGCCACTGCCCACTTTCTAGCAAGTGTATATTTTTTATGAATCGGGATTTGATTCGAGAAGGCAGGCATAATTACTTCTTCGCCATGAGGGCACTCCCTGACAAACTCTGGTGGCCAGTCTTTTTCAGCTAGAAGGATGTCATAGCCTTTGGAGAGGTTATCCCAAAATAGTCCCCTAATTTTCCTAGTCTTATCTCCCTCTATACGTAATGTTATCTCGTATATCTTGTGGGGCTTGCTAACTCTGGTATCTGCAGTTTCCACTTGAAGGTATTCATTCGTGTCCACTGTCTCCAGATGATTCATAAGGACTTTGCGAGCTATGCTCACCTCTGCTGCGCTGTCTAGCATTGTCTGAGCCCATTCTCCGTTTTTCAGTTGTGTCCTCAGTATTCTCGGCATTGTTAACTACCTTGATACTGGCTACCTTCTTTTTTGGAAATTGTAATTTCTTTTTCAGTTGAGCAGGTTCCTTGTCTTTGGACTTGGCGTGCTCTTCTGATCGTCCTCTTCTTTCCGATTTCTGCGAGGAAGTCTGAAAAGATTGAGAGGGACGTGTATCAATGTCTTGATATCTATCAGGTTTTTTAATATTATCCCTATTTCTAAGGTTATATCTATTCCCAGAGGGGTCACTCTGCGGTGACCTTTGTCTTTGGTTTGGAGATTTCTCTCTTCGCCTGGGAGACCTCCCTCTGGACTGGAATTTCTTTTCTTTAGGATTGGATTGTTTATTTCCATCCCAGTTCTTTTTTGGTGAATTATTATTATTAAAAAATATTTTTTCTGGACTTGTAGTCAGTTGCGGTTTTACTGGTATTCCACCTAGACTATCTCTGCCTAGTTCTTCATAGGATTTTTCTATGATTCTGGCAATTTCAGCTGGTTGGTCTGCTATATCTGTCTCTTTTAACCTCTGGCGGATCGCCACGTTTGCTGCTTCACCTTTTATGTTGGCTAGTAATATAGCCGAGACCTGCTTGAAGTCTTTTAGTAATTTCATACCAAGAGTTAAAGCAGGTTCTGGACCGTATTCATCTTGAATTTGTTTTAGCACATCTGGTATTACCGAAATGGATGGAACACCGTGCGTTTTTGTGTAGATTGAAGCAAAGACTGTACCCCAAGTGTCACAGTCCTCAATGTGTGGTGCGATTCCCATTGGGAGACATATAGTCAGAATCCTGTGTTTTTCCAGCGGGGTGGTGTCAGGAAACACCGCCTCTATTTGGGTGATTTTCTGTGCCAACCAGAATGGTATTTGTTCCCGTTTAGCTGGAACTTTACCTAGGCAGGATTGGATGTTCTGTGGTGTAATTTTATTTGTGTTCCCCTGGTGAGGGGTCAGCTGTGGAAGTTTAATCGCTGGCTGAATTGTTGAAGTCCGCATTACATACTGAACTAATTGTCTATGAATTTTTAGTAGTTGTTTTAGCTGTATTAACAGCTCTGCTGCAGGCATTCTATCGATGTCTGGATGTGGTGTGTATCCGGCTAAGACCGGCCACGTTGCTCCTGGTCTACCTAAAGGACCGAGCCTTGTAATGTGATTGTTATGTATTAGGGCGCCATCAAATAAGAGCAAATGCTCTTGGAATTTGAGTGGTACTTCCACCTCCTGGAGTGTACGTTTCAGGAGGTTCCTCTATTTTGTAATAGTGGAAGTACTTTGTTACAGCATTTGCTGCTGGAAAATGTATCCATGTATAGTATACCTCTGTCTGCCGATATTCGTGTGCCTCAATTACGAATATGACTGTGCCACCTCTAGGTGTCAGTCCATTTTCTATAAGTTTTAAGGTTATAGATCTCCTTTTAATGACCGGAATGAGTGTTATATTCGGGTCTGCTGCTTGCATGGTAGCATCAGCATCTGCGAGTTCAGTAGCTAATCTAACTGCCTCTCTTTCGTCATCACTCTCTGCCATTTTACAGACAGGATGGTATTATGTCTATTTGCAGATCAGGTTTCTTTATGGAAACAGAGATTAGATGCACAATATTTTGGAACTGTTTATCCTTCAACGTTGACTTGACCAAGAACCATACATAGGAGTTCCCTCCTGCGAGGTTTTGGAGGATATAACCTTTCACCCACTCCAGACGTCTTTGGAGTATAATGGGAAAAGGGGTCTGAGTGAGAAAGCACGACTGAGTTACTCTAAATGTCTTACGTTAGTTTTATCGCCCTTTCCAAACACGTTGGGCGCCATGTAGTGTAGCTCCTATTTTCCCAATAGGCTCTGCGCATTGGAATAGTACCTACAGCAGTAAAGGCCTAGGCCAGACGTTAACTAGGTCTACTACTGTCGATACTAGACTTAATTTTTGGGTTTGCCAGCTAAGCTCAGAGTTCACTAGAAACTTTCTCGAATGTTCAGGAAAGAATTACCTCCCCTGATTAGACAAGAAGGGATTTAGTTTCTGACAACCATAGAACATGACAACTTTGCTCTCCCCTAATCAAGAGTCAATCTCGAGAGTCGTGTGAGCACAAGGCAATTATTTTACTCAGTCAGTACGTGCATTCTTAGTCTCATCAGAATGTAGAGAAAAGGAAGAGACGGGCGTGTTCAATAAAAAGGTGTTATTTATTGATCAGTCTCTTTTCTCGTACAAGAGAAATGGATCGATATTATTGCAATACTTATAGTTAAGTAAAGTGCATACATTAGAAGCAATAGTATAAAATAATACTGTAAAAACATTGATATGGTTTCTGAGCCATATGATGTTTAAAATGATTAAAATATATTTACATACACATATACATTTGACTAAACGTACTCAACTGGTGTTTCTAAATACGCCTACCCCGTGTACCTGACCTAAGTCTAATGCGTGGGCGGGAATAGAAAGTTACAGTTTAAGTTAAGTTTGTTTTTGCCAAGTGAATAACTAAAGAATTCTCTGTGAGGGGTTATTCAGTTCTGTACCTGGAATTTAGGATGAATGAGGAATGGTATCTCTTTCTCTGCTCTCGATATTCCAGGCTGCCTGCGAGGGCTGCCCAGAAGCGCCGGTGCTGGGTCTCTCGGCTTGAGATAACAGCGCGTCTCTCAGCGCGTCAGGAAGGCGGGGCTGCTGCCAGCGGGGTCTGCTTCTGCTCTCGGCTTCGGCAAGTATGGCTGCTCCGTCTTGTCACCACGCGTGTGTTTGCATAGGGCAAGGTCGGCAATATTTATACCTTAAAGGTGCCGAGATTGACGTAAGGATGGACATAGGTACGTCAATAAAGATGTCATACGACTTGCTCGTTAGCACATTCTTTACTAAAGTTCTCTGTGAAATCAAAACAATGGCCGCACGGATTATCCAGGTTGTCATAGGTTTGATTTGTTATGAGAACGTCGTATGCCTTATCAGGGGCTGGAGGAATGTCGCTTGTCTAATTAGATCTCAAGCGTTATGACCTAATCAGATAACACGTTCCTGTGCCGTAGTGTGACTGCGTCAGATAACGGTATCTGCATCATGGGGGTTTTCTTGCCTCATGGGCTGACTGTTAGTTAACTTGATAGTTAGTTTAACCAGATAGGGTCAGGAATAGGGGGATCGATTCAGAACCTATAGAAATACACGACAATACTACATGAGATTCCATAAGTTAACGGCATGTGGTAATATATGTGGGACTTCTTCTGATGACAATAAATGAGCGCAAACAGCAGTCTTTGGCTCCCTTGGGAGTGGTAAAACATTTATCAATGGCATCTAATAGCTAGGCTTCATCGCTTTACTAATAGGGCATCCACGGCTGACTTAACAACTCGATAATTACTCATTTGCTTAGCTGTAACTTCACAGGTCCTGTGTATCTATTCAAACTATCCCCAACTGTTCCCACCACCCGTCCCTCCCACCCAGGCATGTCACACTGGGCCCTTCATTATGCAACCAGTACAATGGCAGAACACCACTTTTGTCCATGATCTCAGATATAGTCTCAATGATCAACCTTGCCATCAGAGGGGACAAGTTAAAAATGCATTTGCTGCTTTTGCTAATTTGGTACAGGGGGTCAGTTATTCATATCATGGACCTCTCCTGCTTGGACCATCCCTCCCATATATTCGGGGTTCTTTAACAAATCCAGCAACGCCGCCCATGCTCTAGCTGACTCCAGCCACTTCTCATTCCATGTTCTTCTAGCTATGTGCAATCGAACAGAGCTGTCACACTTAGCCCATTTTATGAACTCTTTTTTTATCTAGTTGTACTATGGCCATCTCTCGACTTCGAATGGCAGGTGATGTCCTTTTTGGCCAAGGTCAACCCAAGGTTCTAGAACTTACTTGTTACTTTATTCTTAGCAGCGTGGGGAAACCAGTGTAGTAATCAATAATCATGGGTATTTGCTATCTCTTTTTCACTCACTCCCACTATGGTTGTGGTTACCTCTTCCCAGAAGGTCCCTATACATGGACAGCACCAAAACATGTATAAAAAGTCTGCCCCTATTGTGTGGCTGCACGGACATGCTGCTGTTTGTGTATTAAAGTACTTATTGATCCTATCTGGAGTAAGGTAGGCCCTGTGCAGTACGTAAAAAATCACTAATTGAAACCTTGCATTCCTGGTGCTTTTCCATGCCCTTTCCATCAGTACTCCCCTGTCCTTGTCCACTATGGGTTTGTCCAAGTCAGCCTCCCACTCTCTATGTACCTTAGTCAGAGGGGGGAGTGCTGCGTATGTGAGACGTTGATATAGACATGTGACTGCCTTAAATGTACCTACCGCTGAGACCATATATTGGCCCCTGTCGAGGTTTCTGGTTCTGTGAATCCCTCCCTCCAATGCTTTCTTATAGCTGCTGTAAGAGTTGTTTGTAATAGAAAATCCCTACCCGGTATGTCATACCGGTCTTGAAGATCATTGAATGGGATCATACTGCCTGCTTCATAAAGGTCTCCCACTGTAGATATTCCTAGGTCTCCCTGGACCCTTAACCAACGCGAGTCACCACCATGGGGTAGTGCCTCACATATAATGAACAGGATTTCTGGCACGTAGGGGTGTCTGATCTTGGACTGTCTCAGGCTCCTGTTCCAGCATTTACGTGCTGTCCTCAGGTCCATAGAGATGTCCCGGTCCCGGCAAGGAAGCCTCTATTATTATTGATAAAAGTTGCAAACTTGGGATCTCCCCTCTTCGCAGTGATGGCCCTCTAAGTGTGTATGCCACCCATTTTGTGAGCCATTGGAATTGTGCTGCTATATATTAGTTCTCGAAGTTAGGGACCGCTAAGCCTCCCTCTGCTCTCGGTCTCATGAGAGTAGTGAGTGCTACCCTCCGTCTCCCAGCCCCCCAAATAAGCGCTGTCATCAGTGACTTGAGTTGGTAAACATTTGCAGTGGAATCCAAACCGGCAACACTCTATAGTAATACAGTAATCTTGGGAGTGTCACCATCTTTAGGAGGGCACCTCTACCCACCACCGACAAAGGCTTGGTCCCCCAGAAGTTGAAACTACTCTTAACCCCTCTCAGGGCTCTCCCTATGTTCCCTTCCAATAAGGCTCCGTGAGAATGATATATTTGGGTGCCTAGGTACGTCAAGCCAAGCAATGAGATTCCCACCCTACTCCTTCCGTTTCTTGTGGGCCAACTCTACCCACTCCGATAGGAAAAAGGAGAAAGACCCTCAGGGTCTTCAAGAAAATGCACCATGTCTGTACCCTCTGTTGTTTCCGGTATTCCTATTATTCTGATATTATTTCTGCATGATCTCCCTTCACTGTCCTCTGCATGTGCTTCGAGCACTTTAACTTGGACCTCAACCGTGGCAAGAGATTTTCGGAGGGCCACTACCTCTCCGGGAGATCAGTGAGGACTTTTTCAGAGGCCAGTACTCGCTCTTTGAGCTTGTGGTGATCATCTTTTAAGAGACTTAAGTCCATCCCAATTGTGTCTATTTTTGACTCTTGTGCTTCTCTGGACGCAGTAATTGCCTGCATGATGTCAACTAGAGTGAGGGCTGTGATAGCTGCCTCTTTCCCCGACTCCACACATTCTTCGTCTACATCCGACTGGTTTCCTGTGCCCCCTGTGCTGAGGACATTATACCCCCTCCTCTTCAATGGTTTGCCCATCTGTCCTATTGTGTTACCAACTACAATCATTATAGAAGTTGCTCTGCATCAGTAAATGGCAGTGTCAGGTCATGTTTGTTTTGCCATCGTGAGGTCAGTATCCAGGCCAGGGCCTAAGTGCTGGATTTGCCAGCTGCACAGATATTTTACAGTTTCTGCCAAGTTTTGCACATATCAGAGGGCTGGATTGCGATGTTTATTACCCCTGGCTAATATTCTCACTCCTCTGTTAATAGCAGATTCACAGGTCAAGCAGGGTGCTCAGCTCACAGCTGGACTCCACTCCTCTCTTTCTAATCTGTCAGGAAGCACCACGTTACCAGGGGTCTGATCCCCTGCGGCATATGCGATGACTGGCATCACCCTATGTGCCTTAGGGCTCTACCACACAGGGGCTGTAACCAGCCCTGCAGGCGGGTTCCCTTCACCGTGCCTGCATGATATCTTTCTTGGTGGGGCCTAATACAGCTGACAGGAGATGCTGTGCAAATAGGGAGGTGGGGGCTTTCCGTACAGTGTCAATGCCCCCTCAGATCGGCGCCGCCTGCCTTCTTGCTTCTCTCAGCTAACAGCGGCAGATTGTAGCCCCCACTAGGCCCGGTCCGCCTCTGACTAGGTGCTCCCTAGTGCTACTCGATGTGGCCCTCTCCACCGTTGCAGAGAACACTTACCAGCTGCGCAGCCTTCCACTGCCGCACTCCCAACCCTCCCAGCCCCAACTCCCAAACTCCCAACCCTCATTCATGCTGCGACTGGACCATCGTGCACGCCAGCTCCCCCGCAAGGCCTCCCAATGGCAAATCTCTGCCTCCACACACAGTTCTCTCCTTATCGGACTGCAGGGAGATGAAAAAGCAGCGGCCGTCTAATGTATCTGCACTGCGGCGCACACCCAGGAGTCTCCAGTCTCAACTGAGTACCTCCTCCAATATAGGCCTCTCCGCTACTCAGCCACGAGTGCAGTCCCAGTCTTCGCCTCGCTGTGACAGGTGTGAGGGGTCTGCCAGGCCTTCCGCCAACACCTTTCAAATGCAGCGCCTCCGTTTCCCGCCCACTGTGTTGAGTATCATTGGAGATACTTAAGGCCCTCGGTTGCTCAGTGCCCAGTCAGGACACCGAGGGCTAGCTGCTCCTCCCCTCATCAGCCGCCATCTTATATCGCTCCGGGCCGCTCACTATCAGTTCATAGCCAGCCGTTTTTTCTCTGCCACGCAGCTCTCTTAGCAGCAATAATGAGAGCAACGCACTCCCTGGGCAGTCCGCCGTTCAGTAGGCACAAAATATATATGCCCGGGGCTCAGGATAATCATTTATCGGGAGTATGCTGGCCGGTGCTCCGAAGCCTGATTACACTCACATCGGCTCCAGGCCATGCCCTTTGTTGACATGTCACACATTTGTGACACACTTATTCTGTTAGCATCCTGAATCTGGGATTAAACCACTTCTTTTGGAAAAGTCTGGTCATGGCATCTCTCCCTAAATGTGTGTATCCATGTAAATATTAAATCATTGGGAACAACAAACTATCAGGTAACACTGCCCTTCCATCAACTGACATCCAAATGTCCTTGGCAGTTTTTCACACAACCTGCTTTGATCCAACTCTGTTGTTCTGCTTTTCTGAAACATTCTTTTCTACCCTTCTCGCCTCATCCCAAGTGTCTGTCACTTTCATTAGCATAGAAAATTAAGTGTCTTCCTCAGATTCACATGTGAAAGCTCCATTAAATGTGCAGGCCAACAAAGCACAATGCTGTGCTACTGAGTCAGCGTTCCTATTTCCCATGGCTATGGAGCCATTCCCACTGTGATGAGCTACACATTTAGCAACTACAATTTCAACTAGTAACTTAAGATCATCCAACAAATCTTTTACCTAAACCCCATTTCTAATGGGGATTTCCGAGGAGGTCTGCAACTTCTTTGTGACCATAATTGCCCAAAGTCACGAACAACGCCAAAGCCATACTGATGACCTGTAAATATAGTCACTCTCATTTGAGCAGTTTAACTGCATGCTCTGGTAAGGGCAATCAATTCTGTTACTTGTGCTGAGGTAACTCCTTGAAGCCATGAAGCTTCAAGAACACCATGTATTGTACATACAGGATACTCTGCTCTCAGAGTATCTTCATTGTTTCTCAAACAATGAGGCATCTACAAAGATTACATGAGCAGTCTCAATCAGGGGTTAGTCCTTGATATCGGGTTTAGGCTTTCTGCATAAATCTGTGACATCCAGGCAATCATGTTCAATTTCGTCATCAAAATCATCATTTATTGGAAGCAATGTAGAAGGAATCAAAATCTGATACCTCCTAATTGAAACATTCTCGGAAGATAACATCCTCTGCTCATATTTTGTCAAACAATAATGGGTCATTATCCGTGTTTTTTTTTCTTGTCAATAAAAACTCAACAGAGTGAGGGACCATTACAGTTAGAGGATATGCCATTGTTGGAATGGGTAAATATGATGTCAATGAATACCATGATATGTGCCCAACTAACAATGTCAATACCCATAAATGCAATGTCAAGTAAGCTATAACCTATGCGTGCACAACAGCGACGATACCGGCAGTAGCAATGTCAATGTAGCCATATTCTATGTATGAATGACAATTATGTTACCAGTAAAAGCAATCTTGATGTACGCCATGATTTAGGAATGCACAACTATGTCAATATCAGTAAAGACGATATCAATATATGCTATAACAACTGTACGCACTGTAGTGTAGTTCCTATATTCCCAATAGGCTCTACACATTGGAATAACATATCCTATAGATTTGACGTAGGACTTATGTCTACTATTGTCTCTATCTCATATATTAGACTTAATTGTGAGTGCCTGCTAGCTCAGAGGTCACTAGAAACTTTCTTGAATAAACAAGAATGGATTAGTTTCTGACAACCGCATAAACATGACAACTTTGTTTCCCCAAGAATAAAACTGATCTCCAGAGTCGTGGAAACAATAGATAGATATTTTACTCATTCAATCGTGCATGCTTCGTTTCATCATTGGTGCAGAGAAATAGAGAGACGGGCATTTTCAATAAAAGGATTTATTTAACAGTCTTCTTTCTCAAGCAAGTAAAGTGAACTGCTACAATCGTAATACTGGTTGCAAAGTATAATGCGTACAGTAAGAAGAGTATTATAAAATAATACTGTAAAAGCATTATATGGTTCCTAGACCATAGATAAATACATACATAAATAACAAAGGCTAAAAGTACTCAACTGGTTCTTCTAAAATACGCCTACCCCAATGTACCTAACCTAAGTCTAGTTCGAGGGAAGAAGTAATTGAGGTGTAGCATAGGTTTAGCTTTTCTTTGCCAAGAATCTAACCAAGATTTCTCTTAGGGTCTAATCAGCTTCGTACCTTGGTTTTAAAATGAAGGAGGTCTGGTATCTCTGTCTCGGGACCCGATTTCCCAACACCCCATGAGGGGAGCTTGGAAACACTGGAGCTGGATTCTCAGTGAGAAAAAAGGACAGCTTCTCTGTCAGTGCGTCAGGTGGTGATTCGGCTTCCTTCGGTACTTGCTGTAGCGAGCTGCGTCGGGTAGGTAGATAGTCGTGCTGCCCCGAACCACCGCGTGTTTGCTAGGGCAAGTGTAGGCATATTTATACCTTGAAGGTTATGTCTAAATGTGGGCAGGATTTCTATGCCTATATAAGGGCAATGTGAATTGTACCTATATAAGGGCATGAATCGGTAAATTACACTTGGATCTTAAAATGCTCCACAACAGCGCAAAGTTGAGAATGTCGATGGAAATGATACCAGTGGCTGCCATATTATTTTTAGGATATTCAGTGAATGCACATCATTGATGTAAGGTGAAAAACCTTGTTTTTAACTGAGAGACTTTCCTTAGACGCATTCTGTCGAGACTCTCCCAGCCCCTGCATTTAATGAAACCAACTTGTTCCTGTTTTGCCAAACGTCTTTTGTCTTTTCATTTCTTTAAGGTAAATTAATATCCAAGCAACACAATCACTATACTCACACTCTTTTCCAGACCAGTGCTCACTGCCGCAACAGTTTTAAGACAGCCGGGCAGACCTTCGACAACAGGGTCAAGGGTGGTTGAAAAATAAGCCACAGGTTTTGAGTTTTGCCATACTTCTGTGTTAGCACTGAGAGAGCGCAGCACTCCATGTCACTGTAAAATAGAAAGAATGATTTATGGTAGTCCGACAGAGATTTTCTTTCAACTCTAGGAAAGCTTTCAAACACTTGTTGTCCCAATGAAGCATATCAGACACAGCCCTGTGTGTCAACCTTAGTAAAGGTTTAGCCACTATGGAAAAGTTTGGTATTCTCTGCCTATAGTAGCCAACCATTCCCAGTAACATTCTGATTTCTTTCTGTGTTCGTGGTGGATTCATCTGAAGAATTGCTTCCACTCTCTCTGGTGACACCTTTCTAACCCCCTTTTCAATTGTGTTCCAGATATTGAACTTCTTTCTGACAGTACTGCAATTTGCCTGGAGACACTTTCTCAGTCAGGTGATTTAACAAAGCAATGGCATCTTGTTTACAAGCTTCTCATGCCTATGATGTCACAAGTAGGTCATCCATATACTGCACAAAAAGTGATCTATTGTGCATCTGTAATGACTCCAGACTCTTTTTTAAGATCTGGTTCGAAATTGATGGACTCTGCACCATGCCAACACTCTTTGCTGTAAAAAGAATGGAAATAGCAACTGGCACCTAGAAAAAAGCCTGGCAGAGATCAATGACTGTAAATTATTCTGCAGTACAAGGGATTTGAAATATTATTGTGGCTGTATTTGGTACCACAAACAACATGAAACAACTATCTCATAAATTGTTCTCAGCTCCTGCACAATCCAATATTTCCCAGTGGGTTTCTGCAAACCCATGAACTTAGAGTTGCATGGGCTCCCAATTAGCTCCCTCAAATTTCCATTTAGTATCATGTCTTCTAATACAGGTGTAATTATTGCAATTGTTTCTAGAAACAGATGATATGGTGGTGTTCTCGGAAATACTGCATTTGAATTACGGAAATCTGGACCGGTTCTACTCATTTAATCAGTCCAATGTCTTTTCCTGGGAGATCCTACAGCTCTGGGTTCACAGTTTCTCCCAAGTCTTCATTCGTCATTAATTGGAACAAACCTACAGCTGTCTTTTGCTGAATCATTTTCAACCACACATCTTCATCATGGGTCTGTAATTCCACACCATCCGGTGTACAGTAGATTATACAATTTAACTGACCAAACAAATCTCTCCCTAACAAGTTTACAGGACTTGCGTCACAAACGGCAAATTATTGATTTTCCTCAAAATAACCTATTTTTACAGGGTCTTTCTCAGACATTGGATTGTTAATCTGTTTGTTTGAAACTCCTACAACTTGGATCTTCTTTCCCGAGAGGGGTAGGTCTCGGACTTCCACAGTTCTAACAGTGTATCTGGTAGCACCAGTGTTGGACCTGTCAGCATTAGGGCAGTCCCCTCATACATTTTTGCCCTTTTGCCTCCCACTTAAATAGTACATTTTTGTTGGACTTAGGACTCTGGGCGCCTTACCACTGCTGAACAGTGCTAAGGTGCAGGTGCTCACCCCTAAACACATGGTGACATTGGCATACCTGCCGCAGGCCCCTGCCATCACAGTGAGGTGTACCCCTCCAAAGGCTATTATTGGGAACCCCCCTTATGCCCCTTTATGGGATAACTTCTGAATGGGACATAATAGGTTTGTCATGTTTGGTATGGTTGGAATGGTAGCGGGGATCCCTCTCTAATGGTGTATCAGGTTTGCGCATTATTTTCTTAGCAATACCATTTTTAGAAAGTGGACATTTCCCTGACCTTCAAAAAGTTATGTGCACTGCGGACTCCCCCTCCCATCTGCATGCTGATAACCTCCATGGGCTGTGAGGAGGGAGTGGTAATTCACACCTTTTCATTAGAATAGGCTGGACCTGCTGCCCCACAATAGGCTTAACAACCCTGCCTTTGTCAGTGCAGACAGCCAGGAGTCAGGTCAGAGAAGATAAGGAACACCCCAGCACCTCCCCGACTCTTCCAGAAGCTTCTGTCCCCTTCTAGTGGCTAGGCACCAGGATATAAAAGGGAGGGTCCTGGTCACACGTTTTTTGTTACACTACTGGGCCAAGGAGAACCTCTGCTGGAGTAAAGACTGCTGAGCCAAGAAGATTGCCACTGTGCTGAGTTTGACGGTTCCCAGGAACTGCTGCCCGTTGTGCTGAGCTGCCTTACTGGCCGCTGATCTTTGCCCGGCCAGGGAGGACTGAAGAACACCCACAGAGTGACCCATGGGTGACTAGCTTGCCTCCCAGTCCTTCCCCAAGATTCCCCGATCGCCGCAAACCTCTGCACGATCCCTCCTAACAGTGTGCTGAGGCATTGTGTTGCAGTCACCAGCCCAGTCCTGCCGGTTTTATGGCCTGAGCACTACATGACTGTAAGTGTAACTGTGCCTCCGTGCGTAGGTATATGCGCTAAAGGGCCCACATCCGTGCCTCGCAGTCGGAGGTGGGGATCACACCTCGCGACTCGCACTTGAGTAGCGCATCCGCGTGCCTCAGCCGGGCCACCATCCCCCATCAGCACCATGCCAGCGGACTTTGCCTCATTGGAGGAGAGCAACTCGCAAGCGAGTCTCCACAGTCCAGGTGAGTCTTGCGGCACACGTTCCAGCTTGCGGTATCCCGGTCGCTCTACTAGAGGGAGGGAGAGTGCCTTCCCATGTTAGACTCCGGCAGCTATTCAGTACACTCCCGGCAGGTAAAAAGGTCCGTGCTTCGACTACAATTGTCCCCGAGCAGGTCGACGGTGGCACTTTTCCGGACAACGCAATAATACGGTTAAAGCCCTAAATCGAACCCTCCGAGGTTCGGGACATTGTCAGACTCTGTCCTCTCTAACGGAATAGTCTTTTAGCTAAAACTACTTATAAGAACTGATTACGCAGAGGATCGGATCAGTATGACTTCAAGTACATGCTCCCTAGATAAAAGTGAAATGTGCTCTTAATTCTACGATCAGTGACTATAACTTTCTTCAACTAAGGGATGGTCTTACCCTAGTGCTTTCCACCTATAGAAATACGGCCCCTACCAGGTTACCTTCGTAACAGCCTTCTCAAAGTCATTTTACTGAAAATCTCCACTTGTGCATGATGGATTTTTGCCATTTTTGACCTTGCCAAATTTTCGATAAAGCTACTTTATTTTTCTAAGTTGGTGTGGTATTTGTGGGGTCTCACTGGGTTGCTGTGGGTGTGAGTTAGACAAATACTTTATGCATTGCCTTGTGAGTCAATCCTGCCTGCTCTGCGCCAAGCTACCAGAGGGTGGTCTAGGGTGTTTTGGGACCTACCCTGAAAGGATTGGCAGTCCCTACTTGGGCAGGGGTGCCTACCCCTGCCAACTAGAGACCCCATTTCTAACAACCAGTATCTATCATAAATGATATGGGGTGACATTTACTTCACCATCTACAAATGGGCCACTCTAGTCTACCTCTAGGACCAAGCATGCAGTCTTCCTCCCCTCTCAGGCATTGCCATAGAGAAGTATTGGAGCCTGAATAATCACTCTTGTAAACAGGAAATTGTTAAAAAGCATTTTCACCTGAGTTATGGAACAGTTGGAACGCATTTTGATGTTTAATTTGGAAGGAATTTGTGTTTTCTTTTGGCAACTAGTTCACCTTGAACTTCAGATATCCCATATTTTGTGGGAGCTGCATTTTTACGACTTGTTTTTGCATTGGCACCTGCTTCTGCTGTATTGGCATATTTTGCACCTGAACACCTTCCTGCATGGGCACATTTCCATTTGTATTATCAGGATTTAATCTGAACACCCTCTTCCAATGCCCGACCTTGTGACAGATGTGACAAAGAGTAATTTTCTTTAATGCTGTAACCTCCATTCCTGAACATGGATCAATAGGTACACTTCTATCTCTACCCTGTGAAGGACCAAAACCGCTGGCTTTCCCTGGAAACCAGTCTGTGGAATAACAACACCTTGCATACCTCCATGATTTCCTGCAAAAGAAGAATTCTGGAAACATTTTTGAGCCAACTTCGTTTGAGCCAACATAAATTTCACTTTAATCTTTTTTCTGCTGCATTTCTAATTTGTCCCTGCAATACTCTGCATATCCCAGGATCTCACCAAGTGACCAATTCTGACAACAAATAACACTTTCTATTGTATGGGAACTGATCTCTGGTCTTAATTAGGGGTGGGCTACGCAAAGCTCCGCGAAATGGTAGAAAATCTCTGCAAGCATGCAAAAGTTCCGCGAACATGCGGAATTTCTTGTTCCGCCCATTCGCGATGCTTTTTTCCTGTTTGCGAATGCTGTTTGCATGCTCGGGGAGAAATATCTTGCAAACTTGCATTTCATAAGGGCGAACAAGCAAAAAATTCCGCAAAGACGCGGATCGTGGAATGTTGGGCAATTTCACGCTCTCCCCGGAATGCAAAATTACCCAAATTCCGGAAATTCCGTAAATACAACGGAATTTACCGCCCAGGCCTAGTCTTAATCCCAAACCAAACTAGGAAACCAAAATCCCCCTGTCCTCTTCTTCAGGTATTCTCTTTCACCGTGCTGTTGAAACACCTACAGCAATCTCTCATAATAATCATGAACTGTTTCTTTTGCTTCTTGGGTGGTTCAATTAATTTTCAACCAATGTAAGTCTTTTGAAGGCACTTTGCCTTTCAGAAAGGCAATACCTGCTTCATATTTTTCCAGAACTACAAAGGATGTTATATTTGTATGTTCATCTCTTGGTGGCTCATCAGGTGGCCATTGTACAGTAATCTTACTCTTGGCACATCTTTGGCACCATTCCAGTTCAGAACCTGGCTATATGCAAATTAGTCTGAGCCTGGCATTAACTTAGATGCTCTGTCCATCACCACCCCCTTTCTGAATTGTTTTGGCCACTATAGGAGTGGCAGGGTATGCTCAGATGTGAGTCCCTTGCTCACTGCACCATCAGGATTCAAGCAAGCCGGGCCGAAGACGGCTGTAATGCCAGAAACCGGTCCCCGGAAGCTTGTTTCCTTTCCAGTAAAGAATTGGCTTGGTAGTTTGGTCTGCCCTGCGCCCATGATGCACTGGGCCAGGGTCAGACTAATTTGCATATAGCCAGGTTCTGAACTGGGATGGTGCAGTGAGCTAAAAAACGGTGATGGATCAAGCCCTGATCTTTTGACTGGGTATGAGTGTTCTTGTGGCGGGATCGATGGAAACACGTACTCGAGTGGTTTCGGTAAAGCAGGTTTTATTGCTTTTCTTAACAGACGCTTGCGCTGCGGTGGATTTCGGTAGAGGTGACTCGGTCCCTCGTGGCGCCGGCAAACTCCTCTCCTTCCGGTAATCTCCTCCTGGTTTTCCTCCCTCCCGTGGACTTCTGGGATCTGTAGGCGCGTCCGTGTTGTCAGCCGGTCTCGGGATACATGCAACAAAAGAGAAAGGAACTCAGCAAAGGGCTCTGGTTCACTGAGTGCTTAAGGGAAGGGTGTGGGGGAGATACACACGTGCACACAGGGTTCAGCGAGGTGTCGGAAGTGCAGTAGGGGAGGGGTCAGTGAATGGAGAACGATGGCGGGTGAACTACGGAGGTTTAAAGCCTCTCCTGCCCGCCCAGCCCACGATACGGTCCCGTACCTGGGTTAGCCACACTTCCCTTGAAGTGCGGCTGGGCGAAGCGCCGTGTCGTTGGCCTCCTGGCACTGCAACTGCTGGGCTCGCCTCTTCCTTCTCTCCTTCTTTCTGCTCGTTCTCGTCCCCGTCTCTGCTTTCTCCGCACCATACGTCTTCTTCCTCTCTCCACGACTCCTTGACTCCTCCGGGTGTAAAACACACCTCCCTCATCGTGGAGTCGGCCTTTATTTCCGGGGTCCCAGCTGACCAGGGGGCGTGTCCGGGCACCAACTCCGTCCAATTAAAGAAACAGCTCTCGCCTTCGTCCTGAGAGTTGGATGCGTCCCATTGCCCCGTCTTGTTCCCGAAGTCAGGCTGCTGCAAGGATGAAAAAGAGGGGAACAGACATCGAGGGGGTGTAGGTGACAGGGTCAGTCCCTCCGCCACCTGGTCACAGTTCTGTTTAACTCAGATGCTCTGTCCATCACCACCCCCTTTCTTAATCGTTTTGGCCACTATAGGAGTGGCAGGGTATGCTCAGATGTGAGTCCCTTGCTCACTGCACCATCAGGATTCAAGCAAGCCGGGCCGAAGACGGCTGTAATGCCAGAAACCGGTCCCCAGAAGCTTGTTTCCTTTCCAGTAAAGAATTGGTTTGGTAGTTTGGTCTGCCCTGTGCCCATGATGCACTGGGCCAGGGTCAGACTAATCTGCATATAGCCAGGTTCTGAACTGGGATGGTGCAGTGAGCTAAAAAACGGTGATGGATCAAGCCCTGATCTTTTGACTGGGTATGAGTGTTCTGTTTAACTCAGATGCTCTGTCCATCACCACCCCCTTTCTGAACCATACTGAAGCAAGTGCCTTTGTTTTGAGTGCCTGTATGTGATCCTTCCAATTTAACTAATTGTCGAACCACATGCCCAAATATTTATATCTATCCACTTCTTCCACTCTAACCTCCCACAATTTCCAATACAGGGATGACTTTTTATTCCCAGTACCATTATTTTGGTCTTTTCTAAGTTAACCGTGAGGCGTTTTTTTAGGCAATATTCGTGAAAAGTATCCAGTTTTTTTTGCAAGCCCCGCTCTGTCATGTCCATTATCACTAAGTCATCTGCATATAACAGACAAGATATATGAGATCCGCCCATCTTAGGGCTTACCCCACCTGCTCTACTCAATATGTTGGGTAGATCTGATAAAAATAAGGAAAATAACAGTGGGGCTAGGACACAGCCCTGCCGCAAACCATTCATTATTTGGATTTTGTTAGATAGGGTTCCCTGGGTGTCCAAGATGACCCTAGCCCAATTACTTGAGTGCATTTCCTGTATTACAGCTAGTACTGCCTTGTTGATTCCGAGCTCTGTTAACATTCTCCACAGTAGGCTACGATCCACTGAATCGAAAGCAGCTCGGAAATCTACAAAGCAACAAAACAGGTTACCTCGCACCTCAATTGCCTTCTTTGCCATTGCCCAAAGACCAAAACAATGGTCAATGGTTGAATGGCCCTCCTGGAACCCACCCTGCTCTATTGGTATTGGGTTATACTGCTCTGCCCAGGATTTCACTACACCTAGTAGTATTTTAGAAAAAACGTTTTCCCCTACATCCAGCAAGCTTATTAGGCGGTAGTTCTGGGGTAGTGTTGCATCCTCTTTTTTATAAATTGGCCTCACAATCACCCCCTTCCAACTTTCTGGAAAAAACCCTGAAGTTATAATATGTTGAAAGGTCGTATTTAGAAACCTAGCCCACCAATCTGTACTATTTTTTAAAATAATTGCAGGTAGGTTATCTGGCCCAGCTGCTTTAGTTAGTTTTAAGGACTGGAAAGTTTCTTTTATATTTTGAATGGAGTAGTTCAACCCTTGCAGTTCTAACTCCTCGTACCTTATTTCCAGGGTCTTCTCCCTATTTCAACCATTATACAGTTTACTCAAATGGCTGGCCCAGTCATCTTCACCCACTAAACACCGCATTTCCTCCTGTATGCTTCCCTCTTTTACCAGGCGCCAGAATGATCTTATATTATTTGTGTTAATCACATCTAACATTGTATTCCAATTTTCGGCCATATATTCTAATTTACTGTCCCTCAACTTATTTTTGTATTCCTGTTTTGCCCCTCGAAGGCTCTCTAGCGTTCCTTTATCTGGCCTTTTCCTTAACTGTCTTTCCCATTTTCGTACCCTCAACTTTAGCTTCCTACACTCATTATTGAACGACCCATTTGTTCTTGCTTTCTTCTTAAAGACTGGCCCTGCCTTTATCTGTATCCTTAGGCAGTTTACGATCTGCTCTATTGTGTGCTCGTACTTGGTTAAAATTGTATCGTCTTGCACTGCTTCCCCCACAGCCTTATAATCAATCATTACATTATTAACCAATTCCAGGATGTCCTCTGTTATGCGTGTAGTTATACGTCTGGGGTATTCAATCTGTAGAGGAATCACTTTCTCTCTTCCCAACTCTTGTTCCATCTTTATTATTAACTGTAAAGGCCAGTGGTCACTAACCTTCGTACTGCAGTACTTCAAATCGTTCTATTTCCTTGAAGTACCATGCATTGATAAAAGCGTAATCAATTGGACAGTTCTGATTTCCTATACGGAAAGTCTTCCTTGCAGGGCGGTCGGTATTATACCGTCCATTAACACTGAATAGACCTATGGATCCTCGAAATTTTACTAAATGTTTGTCTCGTACCGAATTACCTACGCCATCGAACCTTGCTGCAGGTATTTGTGCAGAAGTTAAAAGATCTTTAAAGACTTCATCACTATGGGAGGGAACTAATTTATGATTAAAATCACCTAAGATCATTATCAGATGTGCTGCTTTTGTTGTGCTAATTGCCTCTAGATCCTTCTCCAACAGATCCAGTTGATTTTCTATTATATACATTGATCACGACTATTAGTTCCCTTGTTTGCATACCCCTATACAATTCTACCTGGCAGGCTAATAGCGTCCTAAATTTCACTTTTAAATTGGTTATTTTATTTGCCCTTGTCGATGATACCAACGTTATCAGCCCCCCTGAGAGTCGCCCTAGATTCATTCGTACTGCCTCTTTAGTGAGCATAAAAAATCCATCAATGGGTTCGGGTATTTCACACAGCCAGGACTCTTAAAGACAAAAAATATCATAACTACCCAGCATTTCTCTAAAGATTTCTTGGGTTAGCTGCCTTCTGTACCCCCCTATATTCCATGAAAGTGACCGTAGGCTGTGTGAAAACCCCAATTCCTAATCCAGCTCACTCAACCCTTCGTCCATACTATTCCCCCAACTTATTGCAGATTCAGACAAAAGATCAAATCGATTTCTCAGTGCGGGTCCCTGTGTGCTATTTGTTATCGTTACTTTTAGCCGTCTTTGGTTTTTACCCGTGCATATTCTTCTATATTGAGCGCCTAGTGTATCATACTGTATTTGCTCCGGATGTAAACCTGCGTGATAGGTGAGGGTCCCAGTGTCTCCGCATTTGCTCTCATCTCGACCAAGTTGGTCATCATACACAAGACTTATTCCCTCCTTTTCCAGGTCTCCCTCTGCTCTTATCACCATCTGCTTTACAAATTCAGTATAAAAAAACACCTTTGTTACCTCATTTCCATCAGGAGTAGATATAAAACCTATTTGTCTAATATCGTCAGAAGTAACCCTACCCAGTGTTGGGCATTTAGCTAGTAATTTTAAAAGGTTGGAGCGATTTAAGGGGTTAATTTTCCTTCGTCGCTTACTCCCTACCCTTTGCCCCCATGGTTCCATATACACCGAAAGGTGCTCGCTATTCTCATACTTCCTGGAGTTCCTACTGCCCCTCCCACCTTCAGTTGCAAGCTTTGGCTTTGGGTAGGTTCCTATCCCTTGTTGTTCTAGGGAGGGCTCTCTCCTTATTCCCCTATTGGTTAGACCACACTCCACTCTATGCCCCATTCTCCTCTGACTCTCCAGGCCTTGGGGTTGCGAGCTTCCACCGAGGGTGTTCGTACTCGTTACTATCCTTGTAACTTTTATATGTTGGTTCCCTCCTACCCTCGTTTTATTTCTTACTCCACCTCTTGGTGACTTCTTTTGAGCCTGAATTATCATACCTTGTTTATTGCTCTTCCCAGACTGTAGACCCCTTACCCTTTTCAACTTTGGCTGGGGCTTCCTTCTGTTCATATGCTTGGGTCTATGCCTCTGAAAACGCCCGTAAGATCTCCCTTTATTACTAACATAGGGCATTTTGAGATATATTCTGTCGGGGGATTTTCGCTCTGTGTTACCTCATCCTCTCTCCCACTTAGTGTTACACGTGACTCTTGATCCCTCTTCTCTGCTACTGGGTGGACTATAGTTGGCATGCAGTTATTGATTTTTTTTAATTCGTCTGCTATCTGTTGTAGTTGGGTTTTATGGGTTATCCCTTGCCCATTATTCTCTAGTATCGCCTGCAGAGTCTTTTGCATTAGAAACAACACCTCTAATAATGATGAGGCTGGGCTTGCTGTCATTTCAAATGCTATGGATGCCTGGGGAGAATCTAATGAGATAGGTCCCTGTGGGGTAGTATCATGTCCCTTCCTCCCCTGCCCATTAGCTGTCTGTTGCAATACTTTGTTATCTACAGAGGGACTAACCCTTCCACTATGGGAAAGACGGGGTGATGACGATAAGCTAGGTTCCAATGGGGATAGCTCCCCTTCGATTACCCCCCCATGCTCACCCAGGTCTTGCTTCAACGCTGGGAGTAAAGAGTCATTTGTTTCATTCATTACAGTCCTTTGGCTCCTTATGTGGTCCTTATTATGGGACCCGCCTAGCACAGAGAAATTATCACTAACGTCCAGATTTTTAAAAAAATATTTCCCTACAATTTTTTTTATAGATTGTCCCAAGGAAGTTCCACTTGTTTCTTCTGCCACGAGTAACAGTCTCTCTTGCCTGCTAGGTGTTGTCACTTCTTCTAAAATTTAGGTGCTAATATCGGGTGATGATTTTTGAAGCTGATCCTTCTTGCGTTTTCTTAAGACATCGGCTTTCAATCCCTTTTTTACCCCCCGTGCTTTTGCTTGTGGCGGCATTTCCCTTATGCCCTTATTGCCTTGCGTAGCTGTGGAAGAGCAAATAAGGATTCCAATTATAAATTTCTCTAATCCTCCACACTTTGCCACTCTCACTTTCACTTGGATCTCCCTCCTGTCCATCTCAAAAAGCAGGGTTCAAGATCAAAAGTCTAGAAGGAGGAGAGCTAGTGGCAAAGCAGCTCCGCGCAGCAACCTGAACAAGCGGGGCCGAGACTGCTGATGGGCTGCAGTAACTGTAATGGCTGAATGGTTAAATAACTAGATGGCCAATTGGCAAAGAGCAGGCCCGCAAACCCACAGAACCACAGCCCCCGCTTACCGCTTACTGCTCCTGCTTTACGCTCATTCTTTACACTGCCTCCTGTAACTCAGTGGTCCGTCGGTCTAGGGTGTATGACTACAGGTAACAGGAGTGTTTAGGCTGCAGGTGATGAAGTAGTGATGGCGGCTGTGGGGCATGAAGTTCGGGTATGAAAGTCAGGGGTTGCTCAGCTCGGCTTGCAAACTCCGAGCAGCTAATCAAGATGATTAGGTGATTGGGCAAATTAAAGAGTGGCGGACACACTCAGCGGTGGTAGACCGCAGCCTCGTTCTGTTATAGGGCCCCTAGTGCACTGAAAACCACTGATAGCCAACGGGGAAATCGGCCCCCGGAGTGGGGGGAAGTCAGTCAAGAAATCAGCAGGGGAGCGGGGTCCGGAGCATTTGGCAGTTTTTGACGTCCCTTCCACTCGCTCGCGTCCTCCTGCTTCTGCTCCTGCCCTGCTCTGCACTGCTGCTGGTCTCCGCAAAAACGTGGCGTCTGGATTCAGGTACGGATCCGCTGAACAACGTTTCCACTACCGTTTAGCTCTGGAACGCCGTTTAGCTCTGGGCAGTAATGATGAATGAAGCCATACACATGCATCTAATCCCACTTCAGTTAACATAAAATGTGCCAGCTTACCCTCAGAACCATATCGGAACTGTAACATCGCCTCTCAGAAAACTTTTAATTCCTTTAAAAAAATTCATTTTTTCACAAGACTCTTAAAGTAAACAATGCACAGTTCAATATTATGATTCTGTTCCGTAAACGTCAAATTTGTCCTTCCAATCGTGTCTCAGGTGGTATTTATGAAAATCCTGTTAACAAATCCCAATGCTGCATTCACAACGTCATTGACCTGTCACAGCGCAGCACTTTGATTTCACAAACAAATTCCAGTAAGAATGTACACCAACTAATCACATCAGAAACTCCAAAACAAATTTCTTCAGAGTACAACTAGACAAAGCCAAAAATCGTTCAGGAAAACTGTTCGGGGTTATCAACATAAATCTACTCAAAAACCCAACCCCTGCACAATGGGATACCTTCCGCTGCCAAACTGCAACATATTTGACTCCTTCTTTCTTGAAAAGTCTAAAAAGATTGAAAGTGATCTCCAAACAGCAATTGAGCTCCTCCAGATGATATCCCTGAATAGCCCAGGCCAGCACATGATCGTTCAGCACCCAGACCTACATGGACAGTCCCTCAAAAGCAACATGTTGTGGGACACTTTCAAAACCTTTGATGAAAATGCCATTTTTATTATCTTAACAACACTTAAACTGTCAAACCACTTCTGCTAGGCTCTACCAGCTAACATCTTCAATGAGATTAAAACCTCTTTACTCCCTCTCTGGACTAAGATAGTGAATGCTTCACTACTCCAAGGGACTTTACCAGACTGCCTAAAATCAGCACAGGTAACACCCATACTAAAAAAAACTCATTGGCTTATACAAACACCGATAACTTCTGTCTCATCTCCACCACCCCCTCTCTGGCAAAGCTCCTTGAGAAATGCGTACATACTAGGCCTGGGCGGTAAATCCCGTTCCGCTCGCGGAATTTAGGTAATGTCGCCTTCCGCAGAGAGTGCAAAATTGCCCAAAATTCTGCGTTACGCAACTTCATGAAATTTTTTGCTTGTTCGCGTTCTCAAATGCGTGTTCACGAGATATTTCCCCCGAATACGCAAACAGCGATTGCGAACAGTAAAAAAGCATCGCGAACAAGCAATTCTGCGTGTTCGCGGAATTTCTGCGTGTTCGCGGAGAATTTTTACAGTTTCACGGAGATTTGCATTACGCAACTACGCAAATTACGCCCACCCCTAGTACATACCCAGCTATGCAACACATTTATCAGTTCCACCTTATTGACCAATTCCAATGTAGTCTCCGTCAGGGTCACAGCACGGAAACAGCCCTCACCCACATAGTTGATGACACACTTAAAATGCTAGATCAGAAAAAATCTTGCCTCCTAATCCTGCTAGACCTATCCTCAGTCTTCGACACGGTTAAACAAGACAGCCTTCTTGAATTACTAGAACGGAGAATGGGATTATCAGGGGTTGTCCAAAATTGGTTCGCCTCATTTCTACACAACAGAACTCAAAAGAATTAAGGTTAACCAATCCTTGTCCACTACCACTCCTGTCACTTTAGGGGTCCACCTTATCACCTACTCTCTTTGACCTGTTTATGGAGCCTCTAACCGAAACTCTGAAATGTTCCAATGTACAATACCACATGTATGCAGACAACACCCAACTATACCTTAAAATCTCCTCCCCATAGGATATCCGTCTATTCAACACAACTCTGCAAAAAAAACAGAAACCACCTTAAACGCAACTCGATCAAAACCTAAGTCCTCTTAATTGCCCCACCAAAAAGATCCTTCGACATCGAAGATTGGATGAAACACTTAACCCTCTTCAATTGCCTTCCATACATTATAGATTCGACAAGATCACTAGGAATTACACTTGACAAGACTCTCAACATGCAAGAACACATCAGCTCAGCCACCAGACGAGCAAACCTTCAAATGAGCATTCTATAAAAATAAGACCCTTCCTCCCCTTGGATGACCTTAAATCAGCAGTGCAAACGCTAGTTATGCCCAGATTAGACTATGGGAGTGCTACCCTATGTGGTCTGCCGAGATCCAAGTTGGCTCCACTAAGGGCATCCCTTAAGTCTGCTGTAAAGCTTATCACTGGATCGAAATGGTACAGCCACATCACTCCAGATCTAAAGGCACTAAACTGGCTCCCTTATGAGTCAAGGATTCAGATGAAAAATGCTTGCATGACCCACAAACCTTCAATACACCGAAGTACCTAGCTGACAAAATGGAACTATCCGGTGGTCGCAGATCATCTAGAAGCACCAGCACCTTACGGTTGAAACCTCAACATTTTTGAAAAAAAGAAAACCTACAACCGAGCCTTCTGCGGATTGGCCCCTAGAATCTGGAACTCCCTGCCTCCTGAAATAAGACTGATCCCTTCAACCACATCATTCAAAAAAGAAGTCAAAATGCTTTTAATGAACAAATCTCTACCCTGAACCCACAAACTCATTCTCTGGATGCTGATCTGATGCTGTTCTCCAACCAGGGCTTGCATGCCGTCTGAGTACTGGTTTATACCTCACTGTCCCACTCCTGATTTGCAACGTATATTGTCAGCGTTTATGTTTCTTGGTCACCTATTTTCTTCTTATTGAACTAATCTGTAAAGCGCTCTGATACCTTCTAGGGTCAAGTTTGCGCTATATAAAAACTTTATAAAGAAACAATAAATAAAACTAACCAATCTCAGCCGAAATACTATGAGGTATGATCTCAGCAGTTCACCCTCTTTTACAATTTCTCTCAAGCTTAAACAAACAAAACGTAAATCAGTTCTTGTTTGCTTTTTCTAAAGGAAAACAATAACAATTTAACAACCGGAATATTTCAGGTTTCACACCTTCCGACTTTTAATATACACACCGAAATTCTATTCGCAAGTGAATTCACGATCTGCGTGAAATCACCCTAATCAATGCAGCGTCCCCTGTTTGTACAATTAGGTGTGGTAGCATCAATCAATATTAGAAAACCACAACAGATCATTAGTATTTCTATTTCAATTGTGTAGGTGATGGTACCTCACAATCTACACCACAAAATCTCTGCAAACAAGAAATACCATTTAATGATGCCTCATTGAAGTGTCTTCTACACTTGTTTCAATATCTCTTATTAACCTAGGATCTTAGACTACGCCGAGTTCGAACTCATTAATGACTTCACATAGAAACAATAAACATCTTCATCCATCAAACCATTCACTCTAAACTCACTAATACAACAGTAAACATCATTACCATAGACGTCGTGTCACCCCATTAATATTCCAAAAAGCAACCGCCTTTAAATACATCACCCCTTATCAGCTCCGCAAAATGCATGCATTGAATTCCAGGATTCAGGTATTCTATTCTAATTTGGGTAATTATTTATAGCTTCTTCCTCCAAACATTAAAGCACACTATGTTACCAGAAAACTGATAGTGCAGACTGAGCCTTAATATTTTAATATTAATATCTAGTAATATCACAAATTACCATCATCTACAGGGTTAAGCCCCATTTTCCACTCTAGGCTCTTCTTCCTCCTGCTGATGGATCTTGCAATGTTGTATTAGGAGTCAAGGAGCAAAAACAAGATCTCAAATTTAAATAGCATAGACAATTTTAAATTCAGTTGAGATTATTTTTCTAAAAAGACTTTATTCTGATTAAGAGATTAGTAAATTATTTTGTTTTTGTCGTTTTTCTTTTGATTAGTCCATAAATCAGAAAAGTTTATAAAAATCTCATAAAAGGAATGGTTAGAACACAGCCTCAAATATATGGTGCATTAAGCGTGTTCCATAAAGCACTCATTCCTTATTTTAAGATCAGAATTTTAGATCTATAGAACCCATGAAGAGTTTAGGTTCAAATGAAAAGATTGAGATCAGAGGAGCATAAAGCTTAAAATTCAAATTTGAATACCCGAACCTCCCATTAAGCGTAGTTCATAGGACTCAGCCGAGTCTCATTTAATCCAAATAAATAAGCATACATTTGCAGTAGCAATCTGTTGAAAATCAAATAGCAAAGTGAGGCAAAAGAGAAAATAGTAGCAGCAGTAGTGACAACTGACAGGGGTCTGTCAAGGGAAAAAAGTAAAAGCATTTCCCCTACCTAGAAATATGCACTAATTGAAAAGTGAGGAAAAACATTTTAAAACATTGTATCAGGCTTCTTCCATGGACCGATAGGATGGCAGCATTCTTCGGAAAGCAGATTAAGCTCCTTAGTTCCCAATACATAGGCCCATCAAGGCTGCAAACGTCATAGATCGTAAATGACCGTAAATGACTACCCAACGTGTAAAATGTCCAATCATATATACCGTATTTTCTGGTGTATAAGACGACTGGGCGTATAAGACGACCCCCTAGTTTTCCTTTTAAAATATAGAGTTTGGGCTATATTTGCTTGCTTATTAAATGACACCGGTGTATAAGACGACCCCCAACTTTTGAAAAGATTTTCAAGGGTTAAAAAGTCGTCTTATACGCCAGAAAATATGGTACTGTACGCCAACTGTAACCCGAACGGCGTTATAACATGACCAGTATAGCCTTCATTCTCTCTGTACTGTTTATGTTAAAAACGTTCTAATAAAATCTTTTGAAATAAAAAAAAAAAAAAAATACACCCAGCTTCTACACCTTATCACAAGGTTAGCTACAGTCAGTCTTGCATAGTTAAATTGTGCAAACATTTCACTTGGTTCCCATAAGCCTTAAAATACAGATCAACCTTCTACATTTCAATTTGTTTAACTAAAAAGCAAATCACTGTTCAGTCATGCATTCCTTCTCCTACAAATCAAGCATTATTGTTTAAAATGCACACATTATTCAATTTAAATGTTATATGAAGCAAGAGAAAATAGGAAGGTCATGACATTTAATTAATAAAATGTTTCTTATAACATAATACATTTGTTAAATTTGGCAGTTATGACAACATTTCTGTGCATGTCAATTTAAGGTCAAGCTTCTTTTTCACATTGTGCCTATTGGAGCAATATTAGGTTTGATTCTAGTTAAAGGAAAATTGCTTCATAATGTTTCTATAGCCAGCCTACACGGGTAACAATGACTGCCTATTTTAAATCAGCACAATACAAATGGATGTATTTTCTGCATTAAATTTTACATTTATCATTGCACTTTAAACCACTCAATTATTTCAATTTCATGTTAATTAATTTGCTTTCTCGCACATGAGAGCTGTATGGCGTGTGGACTGTGTCTGAGCGAAATCTCTTCTCCTGTAGGCTTTTTATCAGTGAAACAAAAAGCAGCTTGCATTGTTTAAAAGCCAGCATTATAAACTTTTCTGAGCCATGGTGAAAACACTGATCATCGATGCGGTGGTGAGAGTGCTGCGGGGCGGTGGGGAAGAGTGGGGGGGGGGGGGGTAGTAAACTACGGCATACGCCCAGACAGAGGAAAGTAAACAAATAAATAAAACAAATTGCAATGCTCGCGCTGCATTGCCAAATGCGTGCAGTGCGAGCAACAAGATTTCTATTATTTATTTCTTTGTTTACTTACCTCCGTTGGGCCGTATTCCATAGTTTACTACCCCCCACCCTGCTCCACCTTCGCCCCGCCTCACCGTGCCAGTGCCGGCTAATAGACCTCTGGGGGCTGATGTATTGCTTTATTAAATCAACATTATATTTAACATGCTAGTTATGTTTAATGTTTTGCAGAATTACCTTTACATACATTTATGTTTGATCATGAGCAGCACTAAAATATTCTTACATATGTAAACTTGTATTTGAAACTTACATGCCCCTAAGGATGTAAATTTGAAACTATAACCCCTATCCTATAGCATCTTTTTTTAAATCGGAGTTCAGTGTGACTTGGTAGCACTTAACACAATTTATCCAATCTGATTTGTATTTTTGCTGGGACATTTTTGTAGTAAGCTTGTAAATAATTTCGGCTGAGAATATGAAAGTTGAGCAAGTGCAAGTTTCGGTTTAGGCCTTTTACCCTAGCTGGTAGGACATTCCTCCTTATTGCAAATGAAACCAATATACATTTCATTTCCCCTGTATTTCATTCTGTATGTCGAGAGCATTACATGTATATTCACTGTGACTTTCGAGCAGCAGGTCTTCAAATGAATATAGAGCCATGCATTTATCACAACAAATTTGCCAAAAACGGTCACTTTTGTACTAGAGCCACTACTATGCTATGGGCATCTGTGTGCAGCCTGCATCACACTTTCATTTGTCCATGCTAGATACAAATTCAAATGATGAGTTGTTGAACAAAGCTTTTATTACTTAAACGTGGAAAGAGGCAATTCAGTTTATGGTGACAGTTTTAGGCATGAGCAATATTGGGGCTTATTTATGAGCCCTTGCACCACTTTTGCGCCTCTGGTGCGTCACTTTTTGTGATGCACCAGCGGCGTAAAAAATGTGCCATGTTGCGTCATATTTACATAGTGGCGCATCTAGGTAGATGCTTCACTTTGTAAACCCCTGCGCCACATTATACCTGTGTCAGGAACAATGTATGCAGGGTGGGCATTCCGGCGCAAGTAAGCTTCGTAGAAGTGACGCAGTGAAATCTATGAGATTTCACCGCGTCACTTCTTGAATGCAAATGCGTCAATATCTTATGCCTACTTCACAGCAGGCATAAGACTGACGCAGGCACATCTGAATTGGGATTTGCCCATGTTAAATGACCTATTGTTGAAGTTGCGTCACTTTTGTGACACACTCCAGCAATGCCTCATGTTTGTGCCTACAGATACGTCAGAAATACTGACGTATCTGTGACTCCTTGCGAAATGATGTGTCATATTGTAAATATGATGCATCATTGGTGTCGGAAGGAGGGCGCAATGAAAAGTGATGCATCGCTGTTTTCACGCAGCGATGCGTCACTTTTCATAAATGAGGCCCATTGTCTTTACCATATTGTCTTCTAATGGGTACTTGAGTACATTTTAACCAATGATCAGCCAACCTTGTCAGTGTATTCTAGGATACCGTGTACATTTTGATGCAGCATAGCCGCATGACCCAGGCATGCGTCAAACCAGTTAGCTTTGCTAATGCTTGTTTGAATTGGGGAACATAATTGCTGAACCCCAGGAACTTGGTGTATTGTTTATTTATTTACCATAGTGCACAGAATTGTTGCCCGCGCTTTCCTGTCCGAGCATTAACTAGACCAGGAGTATTATTATGCTTTTGGTTCTCCATGAAAGTTAGTACTTCTTTGATAGTGATTACCAGGGCTATAAAAAATGTAATATTATTACTATTATTATTGTTGTTTGAAGAGGCAGCAGAAATGTCCTCACTGGTAGATGCTTATACATTCTTGGAATGGTTCTCAAAGACCATAGGTTCAACTTCTAACGCAGAAATATGTGCATTTCCTTTTAGATCGCATGCTAACAGCAGCCAAAAACGGGTTGTGTCTTTTTCTTATACTGCTTTACTTATTACTTTTCATGCTCGTTGCATTGTCTCCATCTTCTGTATATTTAATACATTCTTGTACTCGCGGTTACAAATTTATGTCGATTCTCCCATTATGGCTTATATGCCTATTTCTTAGGGCCCTATTCACCTCCCTTTTATTGTTTAATCTATATTGGAGCAGTCTAGGGCATTATTCCTCTTGGTGGTTGGTCGTTTTTTCACTATAGCAATTAGATAGAATGAGACCTCCACAATTTGCTGCTCAAATCTACAAATGAGCGCAGATAATCTTGTAAGGACACTGTCGGTTTCCACTTAATATCTTCGTAACAGCTTGCAAAAAGTATGGGGCCTTTTTCAGTTAGGTTGAGGTTTCCGCCTGGTCGACTTTTGGTTCTCGATATCAAAGCAATTGTTTATAGTAAGTTCTGGATATATCAGTCTTGATTCTCAAACAAAAACATACACTTTTGTGTAAGTTTACTGTTTTTTTGGTATTCACAATGTACAAGTTTAATTTTACTAATAGTAATTGTACAACTGCGGAGACTTGGCACTTGTGGCAGGGACTCTACACATAAAAAGATCGGCCTGTCCTAACTTTGTATTTGAGGACTTCTCCTTCCAGACTGGGGAATACACCTTTAATAACCTAGCCCTATTCAAGATGTCATACCAGCCACACGAGGAGTACAAGGTCTTGACAATTACTACGTTGCTTTAATGTTCACATTCATCATGTCTAGCTTCTGTCCTGTACATACTTTCCATAGTTGGTTCTCCTTCATTCCTTAGACGTGTTAATGTACCCACTGTTGTGTTATAGGATTTTTTATGATTTTCCAGGGTCTTGTATTCTGGGATTTAGTTTTTTCTGCCTTCGCCTATTTCAGATTATATTTCAATGCTCTTTTTATGGATTTCCTGTCCCTCATTCATAATAGTAAGCATAAAATTACTGTGCATTAGATCTCTAGACACAGCACTTGTACTTGCAGACGTTATCAATACAAATGGGAGGGTCACTAATCTGATTAGTATGTCTAGCAGGTATATCCAGGGAATCCAAGTCTCAGACAATTATCACTCAATACCACCCAGAGCAACATTGTCGCAATACCACCATTATAATCCATTTAAACTCCTTAGAAAAGCATGTATAGATCAATATAATTAGCAAAGTTAGCGTGCTTGTCGGTACACCAAGATCACAAGAATCTAAAAAGTATCCAGGGAATAAGTTACAAAGTGATCCGAAACCATCAGTTATGAAACAGTTGTTAAACAAATATATAGCAATACTGATGTATGGTAGATGCCACATCACCTCCTTGTTGTAGCTCACCTTACCTCACCACTTCTGCACTCACTGGGTCGGTGTGCACTTCAGCAAACAATAAGGTCATAATCAGCTCCTTTCACTCTTTTGCTACATCTGGGGTCTGGACAGATGACAATATCAACTGTCAGCAATACACTCTACCAGTAGGGTCACTGCCCCAGCTCTTCAAGGAATCAAACCAGTGCTTAATTTGAGACTGTGGTTTCCGGTGCTTGGCACTGGCACTTAATTGTCAACACCGGAGCTTGTAACAGTCTGCCACAAGGTGGCGCTTTCAGGCTGATTTAGAGATGACCACAACAACAGTTAAATATTAAATCAATATACATTAAAAAATATTATTACCTGTCGTCAAAGCCATTCTTATAGCTTTGGGGCCCTGAAATAGTCCGAATTGTCAAACTATTAGGAGTGTGATGATTAGTAGCTGTGCTGTTACTGTCATTAGCAGTTCTGGCAGAAGCAATGGGTAGTGCAAGCTGCAGTGGTCTCCTTACGAGAGCCCCGTCAGTTATTTTCTAACAAATTAAGCACTGATTTGAGCCTTGCTGTGCTGCAGGATACCCGCAAGTAAGAACCCAGCAGAGGCATCAAATCAAGCTGCTCACCAGTAGCTTGAAGGCTCTCTTCAAGCTCGGTGGGTTGTTCAAGCTGCAAACGTCAACTGTTACCTTCTAGAGGCCTGGGTCAGCTACTGCTGCAGGCACATGGGATCAAACATGAGCAAAGTAAGAGAGATCCGCAAGCCACAATTGGCAAACATTTGGAGTTTCAAATCAAGACACAAAACTTCAACCGGCACAGCAGTCTCTTGCTAGTTGGCGGGGGTAGTCAGCAGTAGAAAGCAGAGGTAAGTGGAACAACAAATGCTAGAAAGACCAACGTCCAGAGCAGGCTGGGCTCTGGTGGAACTCGAGTGCAGAAAGCAAAGTCAAAAAGTAAGGTCGACTCCCTAGTCCCAACCACCACAGCCATTACTGGCAAACGATTTGGGTGCTGAGATTACACCGTTTTCCTTGTGGCATGCAACCATCATTTCTCTTTTTTTTCTACAAAGAGGCACAGAATATGCGGTGGTAATTTGCCCTTTATATGCAGGGTGTAAGAGCTAATTCCCTTCCTCATATCCCCACGGATGTATGTCATGACAACGCGGACTTTACACTGCGCTACCATTACAACGCATCCATCACAACGCAAGTCGTTACAACGACTTGCGCTGTAGGTGCTGGATTTTGGAATAGTATGATTTACTATTCCAACTCCAGCCTACGTAACAGTAGGGAAGGTGTTGGAATAGTAAATCATACTATTCCTTAGTAGATAGCGCCATCCACCGCAAGTCGTTGTAACGACTTGCGTTGTGACGGCTGCCTCGTAGCACGGTGTAAAGCCCGCGTTGTAATGGCTGTCTCCCTATCCCTACTGCCCCAAACACGTGAGTCATTCTAGGAGGAAGAGCATGCAGCGCATCTGCATTAAACATCTACCTCTCATCCCCTGGCAACAGCACTGTATATGGTACATCCCTAGATTCACTGGAGGTAGTAAACATAGCGGCAAACTCTACATGTGCCACATGGTAATGGCCCATGAGATACTTCACCTGAAGGATCCGGACAGTTGGTATATTTTTCGCAAATTACACTGAATACTGCTCTTTGGGCCCTTTTATCAGGGCAGAGGGCCTTTTGTCTTGCAAGAACTATTAAGGGTTGTATGACAGAGGCATGCATGGCTAAACTATGCATGCTTCTACATTGCAGTCCAAACCACGAATGCAGCTTACCCACGCATTCCTTTACCACTCATGCCTTTAATGCGCAATTTCATTGTAAAGGCATGTTTGGTAAGGGGAAATGGGTGGTTAAGATCGCCACTACCCCTCCCTAAGCCCTAAAATTCTAACCCCTTAGCTGACCCCCCTCCCTGAGGCCAAAAACCTACCTCTTCCTGCCCTTAAAACGACCCCTTCCCCTACCCTCGCCCTGAGGCCTAAACCCTACCCCTTTAATAAAATTACCCTGACCTCCCGCCCTGAGCCCTAAAACGTACCCTGTGCTGCCCTTAAAACTATCCATACCCTTTCCATTCCCTGAGGCCTAACACCTTGCCCCCTTAAAAAAAATCCCACCCTGAGCCCTAAATCCTACCCTCACCCCAAAAAATTACCCAAACCCAGCCCTTAAAACGACCCCAACCCCTTCCCTCTGCCCTAAGCCCTCAAAGCCTGCCCCCTTTTGATAAGACTGTCCCAACCCCACCCCGCCCTGAACAATAAACCCGTTCCCCGACCCATAAAAACTACCCCCCCCAAACCCAGCCCCGCTTGTCTGTCCACGTCTGGAGCTCCCTGTTCCAATGCTTTCTCTTCTTCTCCCCGCCCATCTAGACACTAGACCGCGCTATCTGCCTTAACCACACATATGCGTGGTTCAGGCAAGCATGGTTGCACTTGCGTTGGAACGGCAAGCGGCATGCATGGCTCTACCCACATTATTCCAGACGTTTCCCAATATTAAGCGATGAAGGACTGAACTAATCCAGTTATCCTAATACACTGAGGTTCCTTTGTGAACCATTCCTGAGCCCTAATACTTCGGGGAACAACCAAACAAAAACACAGTTGCAAGAGAGAAGCCCTGCAGAATGAAATGTTTCTTGAAAAACGTAATACTTAATGTACCCTGCCAAACTTGGATATTGGATTTCGTGAAGACAAATCTTACACAGGAATCATTTCGCATCAGGATAATCCAAACAATGAAGTGCAGGCAGGCTAACAGTCAGCAAGCACAGCAGGCCCTAAAAAGTAGAGCCCAGAGACCATCAAGAGGACCTCCAGTGCTCCAGAGATCAGAACTTTGCTGAGGCTAAAATTGAAGGAGGATCCTCATCTGGTGTAGCCTCTCTGTACATGTGAATACTGAACTAACTTTGCCAGATTTAGGTCAGGTTTTGATCCCAGTTAGCCATTTACCATCAATGTGTTATGAGTACAAACAGTTCAATATATGGATAGTTGGCTGTATATAAATCTGAAACATTTAATAATTTTTTTCTTAGCTTTGTTGAACTGCTAGATATGTTTTCTGGTGAACACTCTTGCTTCGTTCCAGAGGGTGCCCAGTACATGTAAGCAAGAGCCCCATCCACCATTCAATGTTCCGTTCACGAAGTATGTGCTGCTAAAAGCAGTGTTCCCTAGGGTGGGCTGCAGTTTGTGCCCTCTACGCCCAGCGGGGCCTTTCACTTTGGGGCCACCAATACCGGGGGCACATAGAGGAAGGGACTATTTCTGCGACAAATGTAGGCCGTTTGTGAGTAGTCGGAGGCCCCTGGCGTGGATACCTCAAATCACTCTCTCAAAAGCCAGCAGAATCCCCAATCAGTGAAGGCGAGAGGTGTGGGAATAGATGTTACTGTCTAAGAGCATCAGGGATCAATTGCACGCACATAAGCAGTTACATAATGGTGTGCCCTTTATCCAAGATAAAAGTTACTAAGACCTAAAATAAAGAAGGCAAGGACTGAATTTATGGGTCACATTTTCTGTGCTAGATTTGCTAAAAATATGGCATAAAGTATAATAGGGGGGCATATTAGCAAGAACCTCGTTAAAATTATCGCAGTTTTAGCGGCAGTTTCCCAGGTTAGATGTCCTGCACATCTAACCTGGGCTTCTATTGGAATTCTATAACGCATATTAGCAAGACCATTATCGCTGTTTTAGCTGCAGTTTCCTGCTGCTAAAACGGCAATAATTTTAACGAGGTTCTTGCTAATGCGCCCCAGAGTTCGTTAAACATAGCGCTAAAACATATGGTGTGAACTTTGTGTTGCTGGTGAACCACAGAGCTCGGTGGTGTGATGCTAAGTATACTATTTGCTACTTCTTAAAAGGTGTAGCTTTTAACAATCACACTTTTTAAGAGCTGCTGCCTAACCTAAATACCAGAGTGGATGTTTTTGTAAAACTAAGTAGGTCAAGTGTTCTTTCCTTGTTATAATGATGTTAAAAAGTCTGAGGTACCTCCAGCGACACAGAGAGTGTATGAGCTAAGAGGCAAAGTCAAACACATCTTCTGCTCCTTGTCACTGAAAGCAATTTTACAGACATTGATTCCTTCCAGGCTTGTTCTTTTATCAATTGTAACTTTGATGTCCTCATGCAGATCTCAATCATGTAAGATCCATGGGCTTACATTTAAATTATTTCTTTCAGTGTCTAGTTACTTTGCTACTTTGGATGGCTATGAACATTTATTTGAAGATGAAGGATCTTAGGGGCATAGTGCCCACACCGCCATGCGCTCGCCCCGCTTGCCAATTACACACTTACACTTCCCAAAGAAACTCAGGAGACATATTTGTGGGAAAGAACTGCTGCAGGTTTATTTCATACAACACAGGTATGACGTTATGGTGGGTCATCTTACAGGCGATCCAAAGCAGGCAGCCCCTCGCTGACCCGCATGCCTAAGGAGCCATCTTGCACGGCGAGACGATGCTCTGACGGTGCAGCACATTACCATTTCGTTATACTCCCTGTCAGGGCGGAGCGGTGGGGCACACCCCTGGTCGGTTCAGGCCCCCCGATCGCCCGGAGGACTAACGGGGTGCCGTCGCGGTTTCCCGGAACCTCCTTCGGCTCCAGGTCCTTGGCTCAGGCACCCTTACTGTGCCAGGCAGAGGTACCCTTACTGTACCCTTCTGCCGCAGAGGTACCCTTACTGTCCATCTGCTTCCGGATCGCCCTGTACTCTGCCACAGCTCTGGAGGAGGCCCCCGTCGATGACAGAGCCCCCCACCCACCTAGCTACTTTCGGTCGCTGTTTAGTGCACCTTTATCATAGTACCCTTCCGTTTTCTCTTCGTATTGGTACCTGCCCAATGAAACACAGGCCTCTCTTCCCATGAACTTCTGCATGATCTAATGACCCTCTTGCGGGAATGTTCTACCGCTACCGGTGATCTGGCCCTGCGAGGAACCTCAGACCACAGGAGCTCGCCCGCTCCCAACCCGTTCCCAGATGAAAGGTGGGGGTATTGTGTGGGGGCCCCCGTACGCAGCATGCTGTTCTAGTTTGAGCCTCCAATTGCTTTATTACATAATGGATACCACGGTTATCGCATGGTAACGCCCCATCTGAACCTGCATGCACTTGATTATGCTACAAGGGCAGGTCTCACTCTCACAGGACTAGTTACCAACATCATGGATCTTGCCACCTTAGGACCTGAATAACCCCTAATTCACTGACTCAGGGCGCCCGCTTAATAGTGTACCCGGCCCAGGGCCCTCCACCCCCTGTGAACCCTGCAGTTTGAAAAAGCTGTTTGGCATTACCTGTCAATATCTACCAGAGGAGCCACACATCCTTGCTTGGTCCATGCTTCTCCGTTGCATAACCTGGATCGGCTACCATAAAGCTTCCTTGCCTAGCCGACCCCGCCTCCCCAGTGTGTGCATTCCCTCCCAGGTGAAATAGGGGGATATTGGGAGGACCACCCCTCCCCACCCTGCATTGCTCTAGCTTGTACTTCAGTGACCCCATTGCACTACAGGAACACCCAACCACAGGATTTGTGTCCTCTCGAAAGCCAAGTTCCATTTCTCGGACGTAGCCCATTGTACCAACCTGAGAACATAGGAATGGCCCATCACCCACACACAACAGTCAGCTGTAAAGTTTGGCCTCCGAGGCAGGGTGCCCAAGCCAACCACAACCTGGGCCAATCCTAGCTTCACCCCTTGACTACATTTGTGAATTTAATCCCAGAAAATCGCTTTTAGCTCTTTTCCATAAGCTATTACTTAGTTTGCCTGAGGACTAATTACTTCAGGTTTTAAAGTCTTTATTTCGATTTTTAACAAATCATAAAAGACACATTAAAATACAAAAGAATATAACTAATTCAATTTGAACATCCACAGAAAGACAATACTTTAAGGAATATTTAAACACTAACAAAAGATATAAAAATAAGTATACAAATAAAAAGAACCTTTCATGACAAATGGATAAAACAGGATTAAATTTCAATTAATGAATAAAGAAACCTGAGTATTTCATATAAGAATAAAAATCATTGCATAAGAAGGTCAACATTGCAGTTCAGAATTACAAAAAAAAAAACAAGGGATGCAGATGATGAGACTTGGCACTAATGCATACTGGTTTTTAGCCTTAGGAGCCAAGCCCATCCCAGATACTTTGCCAAAGTTACCACGAAGAGTTCTGAGGTGTTAGTCCTAAGCACCCATATGGCTTCCATCGCTGTTTTAAATGGTAGTTTTTGAAACAAAGGTTTTAACCATTTCTTTCGGGGTGCACCGTACCTTGGGCAGGCAAAAAGAAAATGACCTTCAGATTCAACATGACCTGGGCAGTATGTACAGTTGGGCGATATCCCTGTAGACCGTTTGTTCAGAAAGGTGTTTAAGGGCAAAGCGCCTACTCTAAACTGGTGGTACAGCTTCTTATCTAACGGTCGAGATATAACATCCCAGTATGGCTCTCTCGATAGGTCAAGTTTGAATGTCAAAAACCTGCCTGTAAGGCCGTTTTTGTTGGATAGCAGGACTCTTTTTAGGCGGGTTGTGGCCCAATATAGTGATTTAAATTCGTCTTTGGGTGGGAAAACGTTAGATTGTGGGGATGTCCAGAGATGTTCCAAACCCATGTCTTTAAGAATGGATTTGACTGCAGAAAGCCATGGTATTTTCCCTGAACCCCTAATAGACCTAACTTCCGACAGTTCTTTTGCAAAGAGGGATAGGTCTGGGGATGTCCATATCCGTCTCCACAATGCCACTAACCTAAATCTTGCCATCTCATTAATAGGTGGGGAACCAAGGTCCAGACAGAGGGGGATCAGGGGTGTAGACTGTGGGAGGCCCACTAAATTTCGAAGGAATCTACATTGGGTTTTGAACAGATTAGACAAGTCCATGTGGCCCCATAGATCCGCGCCATATAAAATGGCTGTAGAGATTTTAACGTCATAGATCTTAAGGGCCGGTAGGACCCGTTTTGTGATTGATTCCTTCTGCTCTTTAACGAGGCAACCAGTCAGCCTGGCAAGTTTAAGATGTTGCATATTGATCTGGTCTTTCCATCTTAAACGGCTATCGAGGGTAACCCCTAAATAGGTCATGGTATCGACCTGTTCGAGGTTTACTCCATTCAACCTCACTGAACTTCGGACTGAGTGGTTTTTTGTAAAGACCATAAATTTTGTTTTCCCCACATTGACTACCAGGTTATTGATGGCACAGTACTCCTCGAAGCGGTCGAGAGCCCGCTGGAGTCCGCCGCGTGTTTTTGAGAGGATTAGAGTGTCATCTGCGAAGATGAGTAAAGGGAACCTCATCCCTGCCAGCATTGGTGCATCAGTGGGGGTATCCATGAAAAATTTAACAACTTGATCGATAAAAAGGAGGAAGAGGGTAGGGGCCAGGACACACCCCTGGCGGACACCTCGAGATACGGGGAATGTTTCCGTCACTTGTCCCTGACCCCCCCATCTCACTCTCGCAAAGTTGTCCTCATGGAGTCTTACAATGAGGTCCAGTAATTCTAGTGGGCACCCCAGATTTTTCAGCACACCCCATAGCCTGTCCCTAGGCACTAGATTGAAGGCGGACTTCAGATCAATGAATGCAGCATAGATGGTTCCACCACCCAACCACACCTCCTTCCAATAGATCAGGCAGAATCTAAAAACCTGATCTATGGTGCTCATTCCCGATCTGAAGCCCGCCTGCATGGGTGACAAAATATTCTCCGCTTCGATCCATCCCTGGACCCGTCCTAGAACCATGCGCGCCACTATCTTTTGAATCGAATCGATTAAGCTGATAGGGCGGTAGTTGCCTGGAATGGATTTATCACCCTTCTTGTAAATTGGGACAATTTCAGCCCCTTTCCAAGATTTCGGGACTGTAGCTCCATGGGCCAAAGTGTTAGCTATCCTGGTAATATACGGGAGCCACAGAGTGGGATTAGATTTAAATAGATCAGCCGGGATCAGATCCATACCGGGGGCTTTACCTCGAAGAGTAAGTGCCAACGCCAACTCAACCTCAGCAACCGTAAAGGTGAGTTTTTCACTTTGTGGGGTCAGCAAGAGTGCATTGCCTAAGGGATTTATAGCCTCATCATCACCAGCTCTAAATTGGGCCGAATAGAATGATACCCAATCCTCCAGAGGCACATTGTTTCCCGGGGTAGCAGATTCTATATTTTTACCCCATTTAACCAAATCCCAAAACCTTTTCTGATTGTTAGTGGAAGAGGCCTCCAGGAGGTCTGACCAGAACTCATCCTCCCACTCCCGTTTAGCTTTACTAAGGGTTTTTTTGTAGTGAAGTCTAGCAGCCCCCACTCCAACCATATCCCGAGATTTAATGGCTGTAATGAGAGCTGCATGTGCCTCTCTACATTTCTTGTTATACCATTTTTGGGGCAAAGGATTAGTTTTAGTAGTAACATTCCCACATGGTTTGGATAGCAGGGTTTTTAAGCGGTCAAAACAATCAATATGGACACCCATCACATTATTGGCTGATCCAATATCCACCCCCGACATATCTATTTGCAACATTTCATTAAGTGCATTCTCCACTACAACATTGATATTATTTAGTAAACACTCATCTACCATAACCCGTGACCACTTCAATCTCCTCCTGTCGTTGGTAAGTTGGGCGTCCCCTGTATAGGTGGCAGATGGCTCCTCGTGTCTGTTTAGACCCGGTAACTTCAACGATAGAGACAGTGGATTGTGATCACTTTCCGGGCGCTCTAATACTGCCATGTCAATTAGCAAGGCCCAATGTTCCATGTCCAGTAAGATATAGTCAATGCGGCTCTGCCTCTGGCCATTATCGAAAGTACAATTTCCCTTCACATCCGAGGCGGAGCGGGCATTACATGCACGAAACCCATTTTGTAAACAAAAAGCCATCCAGGACACTGCAGCCTCTGTTGCTTTAGCCCTCTTCTCCACTTGTAAGTCCGGGATACCCCATACCGAATCGTCTGCCATAGTCCAGGTGTCTCCCATGTCTAGCACAGGTTCTATAGTACAATTTAGATCGCCAGCAAGAATGGTAGTAATGCCTCTGTCCATTTTCGTAATCATATGATCAACTAAGTTCAACAGGGGTGGGCTTCGACCGCCAGGCAGACCTCTAGCATAAATATTAACAATATTCATGATTTGCTTGTTCCCTTTGTTTATTATGATGGAGAGGAGATCCTGACTCTCCACCGGGTACTCCGTTGGATATAGACCCAGGGATTGTTTTACCCAGATCAACAAGCCACCTGCGGCCCGCCCTTTACCTCCTTTGATTGCGGGTTTGAAGAAGTTAATATAGCCTAACTTATGAACAGGCTCCGTTGCCCATGTTTCCTGCAACAGGATAATATCATAATTGTCCATAAAGTTTGACCAATCCATAGACGCAAGACGCGCCTTAATACCCGCTATGTTCCAGGACAAAATTTTCAAATGATCTTTCAGGTTGTCTGGCAGCAGAGGGTGTAGGGGCTGTACAGATCCATGAGACGCCCCTGTATCATCATTAACCACTAAGTACTTAACACAGTCTGCTGGGACTTTGATTTTGTCCTTAGTCAAGGACCCCTGAGTAGCTACGTATGGTAGAGGGCTATTTAACACAAACGTTTGACCTCCTTCCCCGTCTACTCGAGTGGTTAATTGGATTGGGCACACCATATTATCTTCATTGGACTCTTGGGCTACCACACTACCAATCAAAGACTCATTAGATGGATCGTTGAGTCAATCTATAGCCTCAAGGCCAGAAAGGGGGCCAAAATGATTAAAAAGGAAGGGGCGCTGGCAATCAAGCGGGGTTAATGCCAGGGGATGTCTTGCAGCAGGACCTTTACGAAACAAAGGATAAGATTGAAAGGGTGTTTGTCTGCGCGGGTAGAAGTAGGGTAGAGCTAATGTTTGTACATCCCCCTGCCTTGCAAACCTGGGTTCTCGTTTAATAGCATCTACCACCCATGAGTCTTTGAACGAGATAAGAATACAATCTCCTTCTAAGTCTTTTACCTCCGGCCCCACCCAATCTACTCTCCTCACATACAATATCTCCGTGGGGGTGGAGGGGGGTAGCGGGCGATTTTTGTTCAACCAGAAAGTGACTTTATTGCGGAGGTCACCATAAGATTCCCTAACACCCAGCTTTAATGGTGCTACGCCTGTCAAAACGATGGTGTGTAAGGCTGCTTCAGGTGGTAGATCAACACTGGGAATATTTCGTCTTTTACGCCCCCCCTCCCTGTGATTGGTGAAAGCAGTGTGTTGGGCTCTTGAGGTACTTGGGGGAGGAAGATTTGAATTAGGTTGTGTGGGAGGACCCATAGTTTGACGCCCACCAGTATTTTGTTTAGCAACTGATTTCGATTGGGGCTTTAGTACCTGAGTGTGGGTGCTAGCTCCTAATTTGGAAGAAGTGGTAGAGGTGGTATTGGTTTTTTGACCCCCTTTAAATATGGTGTTATTCATTCCTATGGGTTTGTTAGGGAGATTTTTACCCTTTTCCATATTGTTGTTACTAACAACCTTACTGGATGCCTTACTGGGTGCTGGTGTATTAATAGCACCCGTATTGTTTGAGCCAAGTAATGCTTGAAGCATCGTATGGTTTGAATGGGTCAAATCCTCCATACTATCGATTTTAGAGGTCATGAGCCTAGTCCGCTCCAGGACTGGTAGGAGTAGTGTTTTAAACATGGCCTCCATTTTTGCCAACAAAACCTCATCACTATTGAGGCACATGGGACAAGTAGTTGAGGAGCCCAAAGCTAAAAGAGAGGGGCATAACATGTTATTAGGCACAGGGGGTATTAACGGGTTTGGGTGAGGCTCCGGCCCCTGACACCATTCCCCTTGGCACCATTCCCCTTGGACTTTGTTTACTTCACTGGTTTTTAGGTTTCTTTCCCCTGACATTCCAGAGTCCCGTTTTCTCTTTTTGGTATTGGGGCCCTGATTAGATATAGGGGGAATAACATTTTCGACAGAGTTAGACATGTTGGACTGATTGAGGAGAGGAGATCCAGAGAGCTGGCTAAAATCCTGCTCCTCACTAATCACGGAATCATTATCCTCCTCCCCGTCCCCCTGGGTGTCTTTGGAAGCGTTTATACTATTCCTTTCTTCCTTCATTTTATCCCTTATTGGGCTACCCCCAATATTTTCTAGGTGGACTATTGCGTCCGTAGAGGTAGTATGGACACAATTGAAGGCAGCATGGGGTGCAGAGGGTGCAGGGGAGATAGATGTGGCTAGAGCCCCCAGTGAGGATCGCTTTCCACTTATTAGATCTAATGACAATCTTTTCTCAACCATGGCGATTTCCTTTTCCAGGATACCAGTGGCACGTGTTATAAAAGCGTCCAGGGGACCCGAAACGACGCCCTTGGTGGTATTAATTTGGACAGTACGTTCCTTCCCTGATCTTAACGGCATTTTCTATGGTTTTCTTGACGTCCAGGGGGTGTGGGCCTAGGCCGGACTCTGCCGTACTCGAACGGCCTCAAACGGCCCGCTCTTTGCCCGGTCTTCGCCCCGGCCGTTGCCCCGCGCGCGTCCCGCGTGCGCGTTACTGCCACAGGTTAACTAGGAAGGTCAGGTGGAGGGGCGGGAAGAGGACCAGCTGCGGCCAATCAGCGCCGCGCTGCACGCTGGTCCTCGCAGTCCCGCCTCAAGCCTTGGGGTGCAGATCTCAGCTCGCCGAAGTCGCGTTGGTGCTCCTATGCACTTCTAAAAAGCCAGGGACAGATGACAGGCAAAGTCTTTAGCCTACGAGCGGCACCCGCGGAGCGGGGGCCGCGAGGCGCTGCTCTGCAATCAAAAAAGGTAGAGCACGAAGGGAACAGCACTCTCCAGTATTCAGCAGCAGTACCCAGGCTGCTCACAAACCGCAATCTTTTTGATGGGTGGAGGGGCGGGAAGAGGACCAGCTGCAGCCAATCAGCGCCGCGCTGCACGCTGGTCCTCGCAGTCCCGCCTCAAGCCTTGGGGTGCAGATCTCAGCTCGACGAAGTCGCGTTGGTGCTCCTATGCACTTCTAAAAAGCCAGGGACAGATGACAGGCAAAGTCTTTAGCCTACGAGCGGCTCCCGCGGAGCGGGGGCCGCGAGGCGCTGCTCTGCAATCAAAAAAGGTAGAGCACGAAGGGAACAGCACTCTCCAGTATTCAGCAGCAGTACCCAGGCTGCTCACAAACCGCAATCTTTTTGATGGGTGGAGGGGCGGGAAGAGGACCAGCTGCGGCCAATCAGCGCCGCGCTGCACGCTGGTCCTCGCAGTCCCGCCTCAAGCCTTGGGGTGCAGATCTCAGCTCGCCGAAGTCGCGTTGGTGCTCCTATGCACTTCTAAAAAGCCAGGGACAGATGACAGGCAAAGTCTTTAGCCTACGAGCGGCACCCACGGAGCGGGGGCCGCGAGGCGCTGCTCTGCAATCAAAAAAGGTAGAGCACGAAGGGAACAGCACTCTCCAGTATTCAGCAGCAGTACCCACTAATTACTTACTTCTCCTCACTCTGACACACATAAGGAGATTTTTCCAAAGTATCCTATTTGTTCACCTTTCCTATGCTTCATATGCACTACGTTGGCTGTTTTCATTCGGAAACAGAATACAAGGGACCGGCAAGTGACTATTCGCATTATTGTATCTGATGCAATGGACAACCAGTGATATTTGTCCAAGAAAGTAAAGTGGTGTGATTATGAAATTTATCACCGTAGCTGTAATAATTATTACAGTGAATGTCCTGGCAAATCCCTGCCAGATCAATACTTGGAATAGTTGAAGCACAGCCTAGCAGATATGTTTTAACAGTCAAATAGATATTCCTGACCATGTCTCCGTAATCCGTACCGCAGCATAGTAGCTACTCCATGCATGCTCCTACTGCATGTGGCCCCTAATCTGCATCGCTCCCAGGAAGCAAGTGTCCAGAACGAACGCAGTCACCTAGTAGTTGCTTCCACTTTTCGTCTGCCACGGGGCAAGCCGCTAAAGAGTCCACATTCTGATGTGTGGTGAGTTTGGACTCATTCCCAGAATATTGGTGTAAAGTTCCTACTCCCAGCCTTCGCTTGTGCCCCTGCAGCCAGCATCATGCACTCCAAATTCTCTTCTCAGCGAACATGAAGCTTTAAACTGTTAACCTGACGCTAGGAGGTTATACCTGTATTCGATAGAGAATGTGTGCTAACGCAATCCCATTTTATGTGTAATGTTCTGTATTGGCTTTGGCTGTACAGTGATTTAGGGCTGACATGCTGACATGCCATATTGTTGCACTTGTTACCTAGTGTTTGGGTTTATGTTTGGCCCGATTCACAATAATGCAAGGTATTCACAAAATGTGACCCTTTTTTCATAATCTACTTATTCCTCCCGGTTGTCACTCCCATCCTTCAGTAGTATTTCACAGAGATATTCCCCACTATGCCCGTATGACCCGCAGGACGCTCATCAAAAGGGGGGCCAGTTTTATGTTTCAGATGGTCATATTCCTTTTCATTAGGCACATGGAGATTAGGTGATTTGTCCAGACTCCCAGGATTTTGAGCGATGTTGCCGAGCTCCGAACCCCGTTCCCCAGCTCCAAGGTCGACCGCTCTAACCGTAAGGCCACATCCTCTCCCCGGTAGAGCGACGAGGATAAAGCTTTAGAAGTGGGGAGTGGGGGGCAGCTAGCTGTTGGATAGGCTAGAACTCTGTTTAACCCAGAGACTGCATGTCACTGTGTTAACCCGCGAAGAGCCTGCGACCTTTGACCTTGCAAACGAGAGCAGTGGAAACAGGGCAATCAATGACGCGATCAGTCAAACTCCTGTTCACTGATTGAGACGTACTCATCTGATGAGTCTAACATATTGTCAATAGGCTAATGAATTCAGTCAGGCAGTTCACCTCCATAATTACTTTGACAAAATATGTCTTCACATACACAATATACACCATCAGTCATGTTTCCATGCATTTCGTGTTAGAAAACAGTAACAAGATATAAGACGGTGTTTTGTGGTGTGTCTCACAACAACCGTGTCATTCAAGCTATATTTGCGCTTTTGCTTGGCAGCAGTCTGCGATACAAATTACCCCTGAATGCTTGACTGACTTGGGGCATATGGGACGAATATCCTTATGTTTCTTTGTCGAGATACTATGGCCAAATGATACTCCACCCCATATTTACATAAGGACGCTAGAAAGCAACTTGCGCGCGTGATCGGCTTACCCTACGCGCTGAAATATGAAAGCCACGTATAAATTGAATGAATCACTCGATTGGGCCTAGAGATACCATGGCCCCACGATGCTATACACCAATTGAAGATACAAACACAAATAAGCAAACTTGCGCCCGTAATGGCTTACCCCTCTCGCTGAATATGCGTTGCCATGTGTTCAAACGGAATCAATCACTCTATTGAGCCTCGAGATACTATTGTCCAAAGATACTATACACTTATGTGACTACGGACACCATTGCGCACGGATAAGTCTAACCTCTCGCACTGCAAAAGCAATACCAGGTGCAAAGAAGAATGAGTCACTCAATTGGGCCTCGAGGTAATATGGCCCCGTGATACATACCATTTATAAATACGGACTCAAGCAACTTGCGCACGCAATGGACTCACCGATCTCGCTGAAGTAAGCAATGTCATGTGTAAAATGCACAAGTCACTCGATTGGGCCTAAAGATACTACGGCCCCATGATACTATACCCCCTTTGTACATACGTATGCCATAACTAAAGCGCGCGAAATCGGCAGTACCCTCGCGCACAAATATCTAATGCCACGTGCGAACTTGCATCAGTCACGCGATTGGACCTCGAGGTACTATGGCCCAAAGATACTTATACCCCTTTAGTAAATACGAACGCCATAACTAAAACGCGCACGGAATAGGCTTACCCAACGCGCTGAAAATGCAATGCAACGTGTTAAAATAGAATAAGTCACAAATCGAAGCCCATGTTAGATGTGTTCACATCGAACATGGGCTTCGATTGGAATTCATAGAGCATATTATCAAGGCCATTATCGCCGCTTTATCAGCAGTTTCCTGCCGATAAAAGCGGCGATAATGTATCGCCTGTCCTTGATAATATGCCCCACAGGGTGTTACAATCGCTGAAACATAACATGAGGCAAACACCAGCAATTGTATCTTCGCCCCTCTAGCAAAACCACTCACAGCTGCAGTGCACTGAAGAAGGGAAGTTGACTCGTTTTCATTGGGGCTTTGCTCACCCAGATGAATGAATACGAACTTTTGTTATGGAAAAATGCCGAGCTGTTGGTCTCCTCCCCTAGGGAGTCTACAATGTGTATTATAGGGTAGTGGGAAGAATGGGTCACTTCAGTACTTTGCAGTGATTTACTAAATTAACCAACAGGAACAAGATTACTGAAATGTGATTGTTTCTAGCCATGGGTTCTCCAAGAGCTCAGAAACCCTTTCTCTCTATTATATGGTTTACTTAATTTCTACGAGGAGAAATTCCTCTGCTCTTGTGGATTTTATGCCCTCCATGGCCAGGTAGTACATAAAAATCAGATAGCTTATTTATATTTTAATTAGAGTGCAGGCTGGGACGCATGCACATTGAATTAAGACAGAGGTTACCCAAGGTCACATCTTCAGTTAGCTACACTGAAGAGGTTGGATGAACCACCTCCCAAGCCTCTCACACCTTGACTTAAAAAAAGGCAAGGCATCTAGGAGTTCATGAATAGTCCAATGGATGTGTTACAATACAAGAGAAATTGCCCATTTGTGAGGATCGTAATGGAAAAGTAAATGTATGCAAGAATGAACAAAGACAAATGAAAAAAGTGCGATAGTGTAGTAAAGGCAAGGAAAGATATGCACAAAGGCAAAACAAAATCTAAACAAACAACAATTAGATACCAAAAAGACGAATCACAATATAGAAAAAGTAAACCAAAAACACTTTGTGGCTTTTCTTAAACAATTAAAAAGTTCAAACATGTCCACTGAGTATGTGTGTTAATGTATACACACACGCACGCACATACACACATATATATATCTCGGAATATTTACAATCATTTTAAGATGGTCCCATGCTGATAAAGTGTGGTGCAAGTAGAAAGGGGAGCAGAGGGATTCAGAGAAAATACTCCTTCATATGTACTGCCGTGCCATGTTTGATACCAGTGGTGCATGGATGCATAACATGCAATCAGACCACAGTGAGACAGAACTGCTACTTGGAAAGGACAAACACAAGAATGAAGAGGAATGCCAGCAATTCAGAAACAAGAAAGTGAGATAGACACGCAACCCACCGAATAATGGTTAAGATACTGACTCAAGTCAGCTCTATATTGCATTGTTCAGGAAGGGCCTTTAATAACTGGCGTGTAAAGCTGGCAGTATGCAAGACCTATGAAGAGGTAAAGCAAGTGCTGCTTGGCCAGCACTTTCCTTCCGCATTTTTCGAGCCCCTTTTCACCACCAGCTGCAAAGAGATTCTCATAACCCCCGCACTCAGCCCCACTCTCTCCCCCCTTGTGTTCCCTGTGAACAGTATCCCTCTCCTTGTAAATAAGCCAACATACACATTTCTAGTGGTGGTAATTTGTTGGCCGCAGTTTTTATTAGGGATACATATATCATTTTTGGGTACTCAGTACCGCCTTTATTCAGCTGTCATTGGCAGTGTGGCATGACATATTTGCAAAAATTACTTTTTTCTGACAGTTGATTCTGTTGGGTTTGCTTTGACATCTGCGTGAAGAGGGGTGTAGCCGCTGTCCCAGAGTTAGGCCCAACTCGCTACCTTGTCGGACTCCTGTTGTGCCCTGCCAACCGGCGGGGGCTGGGCTGCGAGCGCCGTCTCTTGGTATGCCGACTCACCCAGCCGTGAGACATCGTAAGGTGAACAGTCCTACCCACCGTCCTTCGGTCCACTCGCCTACCCGTGAGGCATCCTAAGGCAAGTGGTCCTGCCCCGGCACACCACACTCCGGTGTGCTTCTGTGCCAACCATTCTCCCCGTTGTTTTTGCCCGTGTCCTGCTTTTTCCGCAGCCCTGAGACATAGCTGCTCGTTAGGTGTGGGTGGGTTGGTGAACAATTCTTCTGTCCATGCTGCTCCCCCGCTCTAAAGATAGGAGCCACCCTGGGGGAAGCAGGCTTATATCCCCCCAGGCGAAGGTTGTCGCGGTTCACGCCCAACACCCCCATTCGGCCATTTGAATCGTGCATGGGGCTCATTGGCTGGGGGGGGTTGGTGCCGCCGTGGCTTCCAAGTGGGGGGTGGGGATACTCCCGCTCTCTGCGCGCTCCTTCGCTCCACCAAACTGGTTCTGGCTGGGGGGGGCTTGGCGTCTGTTATGGCGTCGGCCTCTTATGCCCCCGTTGGGGGCTGGCCTCTGCGAAAACCCTGCACTCAGCCCCATTCTCTCCCCCCTTGTGTTCCCTGTGAACAGTACCCCTCTCCTTGTAAATAAGCCAACATATTACACATTTCTTGTGGTGGTCATTTGTTGGACGCAGTTTTTATTAGGGATACATATATCATTTTTGGGTATTCAGTTCCACCTTTATTCAGCTGTCAATGGCAGTGTGGCATGACATATTTGCAAAAATTACTTTTTTTCTGACAGGTGATTCGGTTGGGTTTGCTTTGACATCTGCGTGAAGAGGGGTGTAGCCGCTGTCCCGGAGTTAGGCCCAACTCGCTACCTTGTCAGACTCCTGTTGTGCCCTGCCAACCGGCGGGGGCTGGGCTGCGAGCGCCATCTCCGTTTGCTACTCCTCTTGGTTGGCCGACTCACCCAGCCGTGAGGCATCGTAAGGTGAACGGTCCTACCCGCCGTCCTTCAGTCCCCTCGCCCAGCCGTGAGGAATCGTAAGGCAAGTGGTCCTGTCCCAGCACACCGCCCTCCGGTATGCTTCTGTGCCAACCATTCTCCCATTGTTTTCACCACGCCACCAGGGAGGCTTCCGTCTTCCTGGGGGCTCCCCCTCACCCCGGGGAAAGCCATATCTGCACCCTGCCATAATCATGGTGCCCCACAGGTTGCTCCAGAACATGCGCATGCTGTCCTCGGACAGGTGCACTCCATCCTGTGCGTAGAACTCCGGGCGGCCTGTTTGAATGAGCCCATGCCTGATTGCCTCCAGCCCATTGATCCTGCAGAATTTGCTGACAATGAGGTTCAGTTTCTTCCGTGAATTCTCGACCGCAGTTGGGGATTCCGCCCCACGCCATTCCCGCCGGCTGATCAGCTCCGACCAAATCACGGTGGTGCACTTAAAAGCTCTGGCTGCCTCGGTGAGGTATTTCCGAATGTTGTGGAAGAGGGCTCGCCTCCCCAGCTTGGCTAGATCGTTTCCCGCGAGATGGATGATCAGGATGTCCGGGCGCCGGGCCACCTCCGCCTGCAATTCTGCCAGGGTCGCCAGGAGCTGGTCCCATCTCATCCAGGGTCGGCCGTACCAACGTATGCATGTATCCACTGGCCGTCCCTCCCGCCTGTGGCCCCCTTGTCGCCACCAGGTGTGCATCCTGCTTATGTATGAGTGGCCCACCACCCATACCAGCCGTGGTCTTCGCGTGCTGGGGAGAGGACATACAAATCTGTCACACCGTTGTCTGCCTGCCATTGGTGCCCCTCCTCTCCCTCCCCCCACCAGGTCCCGTGGTCCTATAGTAGTTGTGGCCTTAAGTAAGTGTGGTACACCCTTGACCACCATCTCCCTACCACTTGGACCCCTGCCAAGCTCATGCCCTGCTGTGCATCTGTTGTCGCTGCCCCTATCCTGAATGAATGGGACCCGAAGCATGCGGGTGGCAGGTCTGCTTTGCTGAGCGTGAGTCGCAGGATCGCCTTAAACTAAAATTTGCTCAGGTGTGACCCGTCTCTGTGCCTGAACAGGGGGGCCTCGCCGGCCGGGCGTATGGCCATTTAGGCCATCAGGCAACAAACTGCACAACAAGCCTGGTCCCTGATGCAACGCAGCCTCACTAATGCGCCCTCGCCGGCCTGATCTGTTTTTGATTGTCTGAGCAGGATCTCGACTTCCCCTGCCTTTGGTACCACATCGCTCGCCTCTAGGCAGCACCTCGCAGCCCCTGTCTTTGCTGGTGCCACCAGCTCGCTGAGTCAGAACGCCCTGAAAAAGGCTGTCAAAAATGCTGCCCTTAATAGACAAAGCTCAAAAGTGTATTTTGCAATGCACTCCAGTGCCCCCAACAGTACACCCAGTTTGGTATAGTCTATTGGGCTCCTGCTGTCCTTCTTCGTACCCTTGGCGTGTCGCCACCCTTTCATAGCTGTCTTAATGTAGTGTGATGCTATCGGGTACTGCCCTGTCACTAGTTTACTGTAATGTGCTTTTGCTGACAGGGGGGCCCTAGCCCATTACCTGGATTTGTTGGCGTTGAAAGCCTCGGCTGCCCTGCTCGTTGCCCCCACGTCGCTCAGTGACCAGACACACCTACTTGCATCACGGTGGCGGCGTACTTCTTATCCCTCCTGGCTGCCTCGGGGGCAAGTGCTTGGCTGATCAGTTCTGGCAAGTCGACCCCGTCAGGTCCCACAGTTGGTCGGGAAAGGGGGTCATGTTCTGGTCCGCGCTGGGGGCTAGCTCCCTGAACTTCGCCATTCTTGCTCTGGACAGGGCATCCGCCACTTCGTTGTCTACTCCCGGGACATATCGGGCCCTCACGTCTATGTTGCCCTCCAACTGCAATTTAATCAGTCGGCGCATTAGTCTCACAGTGTCAGGGCACCTGGCTGTCCCCCCTGGTGATTGCCTGAACCACCACCTTGTTATCTGACCATAGTGTCAGCTTCATATTTCTCAGTGACCGCCTCCATATCGTGAGTGCAACTATGATGGGGAATAGCTCGAGGAATGTGCTATTGCTGGTCACCCCCTCCCTGTGCCATCTACTGGGCCACTGTCCTGCGCACCACTTGTTGCCCAAGATCGCGCTAAAGCCTGTGCTGCCCGAAGCGTCGGTGAACAGCGCAATCTGTTTGCTAGTTACCCAGCCTTCCCTCCATATTAGAGTACCATTGAAGTCTTTTAGGAAGGTGTCCCACATGAATAGTTCCTTCTTGACCGCCCCCCTTAATCTGACGTGATGGTGTTTATGGGTCACTCCGCATGTTAGCTGTGTCATGCGCCTGGCGAATGCCCTGCCTAACGGGATCACCCTTGCTGCAAAATTCAGCTTACCTATGAGACTTTGTAGCTCCGTAAGGGTGGCTTTTTCGCGCCCACAAAGGCCCTTGATTTCTGCCCTAAAGTCCGCCACTTTCTCTGGGGGGAGCCTGGCTGTCCCAGCGAGCGAGTCTAACTCTATTCCCAGGAATGTCATGGTCGTCGCTGGGCCTGCTGTCTTATCTGCTGACAGGGGGATGCCTAGTTCGCCTGCTAAGCCTTCAAACGCTGCCAGTGTGCTCTCGCATTCTGCTGACCCTGCCGGGCCTGTGAAGAGGAAGTCGTCCAGGTAATGCAGTTTCCCACCCGCCGGGTGTCTGTCATGTAGCGCCCACTCTATGAAGGTGCTGAACATTTCAGAGTAAGCACAGGCGACTGAGCACCCCATTGGCATGGCCTTGTTGAAATACACTTGTCCCTCTCACTGGAAACCTAGCAAGTGGAAGCTGTTGGGGTGGCTGGGGAGTAAACGAAACACAGACTCTATGTCTGCCTTCGCCATGAGTGTCCCCCACCCTGTTGCCCTAACCAGGTCAATGGCGTCATCTATTGAGGAGTAGCTCACAGAGCATACTTCAGCGTTAATCCCATCATTCACTGACGGGCCACCGGGAAAAGATAAATGGTGCATTAGCCGGTATTGCCCTTGCTCTTTCTTAAGTACGACCCCCAACGGGGAGACATCCATGCCTTTGCACCCTTCGGGGGGAGGGGGCCTTCTATTCTGCCTAGGGATCTTTCCTTCTCCAATTTCTTAGTCACTACCCCTGGGTGTAGTAATGCTGATTTCAGGTTCCTGGTGCTGGCCGGTGGGAGGGAGCCCAAGAAAGGGATGGGGAACCCCGCTTCAAAACCCTGCACTAGTGTCCCTCGTCTGTTTTGTTGTGATACCTGTTTGCTAGCCTGCGTAACTAGTGGGTGTTGATTGGTGACCATGCTAGCTCATAGGCCCCCCCTTGTCCCCCCGTTGCCCCTGCGGGCTCCCTACTGCTTCTTTGCATCCTTATTGTCTCCTTTATGGTCCTTTCTACGCTTGCATGCTGCTTCTGGATGCCCTCCCCCGCAGGATGGGCATGTGTGCTTTAACTTGCATGCCGTTCCATAATTACATTTGTTTGTTTCAAACTTCCAGCATATTGCTGGTGCCCCGCTAGCATGCGCTGTCTTACACGTGCTGGCCTGCCTGGACTTCTGAAAAGGCCTCCCTCTTTCCTTGTGGAAGGAGGTCTGAAAGGGCTGCTCGCTCCTCCCTGCCCATGACCTAGCCTCCTTGGCCACCATCAACTTATGGATGAAGCCAGATACGTCTTTCTCATTCCACTCCATTTCAGGGTGTGTCTGCATCTTGAGCCTAAAGCCCTTGTCGTACTCCAGCCAGGCGTCGTCCGGGAACTGCCTCTGGGCCCTATGAATATTGGCCTCATAAAGCCAAAGGTCGGCCGCGCATCGCGGGAATTTCTCCACTATTATGCATGCCATGATCCTGAACGCATCTAGCCAGTTGTCGAAATTCCTTTCCTTGCGCTCCCTTTTATCCTCGTCTTTCTTATCGCATGTTGTCAGGTCAAGGCCCTCCAGCTGTATTTCCAAGAGAAAAAATATGTCTATAAACTCTTTCCTCCATATTCTCTCCTTTACTGCTAGTGGTATGAGGCAAGCCAGCCCTGTCGCTCTTGTAGTCATGGATGCTGGCCCTGGGGAAGGCCTTGTGTAAGGGTCGGCTGCTGGGGGGGGCTGCTGCATTGCTGCCTAGTGTGTTTGAGTCCCCCCAGGCCGCCAGTGGCACCCTGCCGTCCCACCTGGGCCCTGCCGAGCCCTGACCCCCTAACAAAGTGTCATAGATTTTATGCGTTCCCTCACTATCTCACTAATATGCTCACCATTCGTTCTTGTGTCCCTGGCCCCTGCGCTTGGTCCAGCCACCACCGTTTTGGCTCCAGATGGTCGGGCCTTGTTCTGGGGGGCCTTCTTTGAGGGTGCCACCTCCGCAAACTTGGCTGGCGCCTTCCTTGCCCTCTTGGCGGCTTGCGGGATGATGTCCGCCTGGCACTGCCCGCTTGAACCCTCGTCGCTGTCGTCACTTGACGCAAAGAGGTCCATCCAGTCACTCCCATGCTACTGTGATGCTTCCAGCATCCTCTTTAGCAGCTCTCCTAGGTCCTCCTGTTGCCGCTTGTTGCCTCTCCGCGACATCCTGCGTGCCCTTGTGAGAGACCCCTCGCAGTCACCTGCTTGCTGTGAACAAAGAACTGCGGGGTGCTGCCGCCTCTAATATGCACCAACCTGTGCTCCGCGCTTGCCTGATGGCTTCAAATCTGCTGCCTTGTGTGGGGTGCTGCCACTGAAAGTTCGCACCAAGCTTTTTCCCCCGTTCTGTTGGTGCAGCCTGTGCTTGTTTGTTCCCCCTTTCCGAGGGGGCGGAGAAGTTCGAGATGGGGCTACCGAGCCGCCTGTCTGCCCGTTCCCATCCTGCTTGCTTGGTGCCTAGTGGGGTGCTGCCACTGCTGTGTCCTGCACCAAAGTGTAGTCTGTTGGGAGGGAGTTGAGTGAGGCGTGCTGCCTTGTCGTTGCTCCTCACCCGCGCTGCTGTGTCCTTCCGCTGTCATGCCTCGGCTGCGGAGGGGGGGGAAGTGGGGGTAGTGGAGCTGCCCACACTCCTTAGAGCGACCTTTAGATGCCCACAAACAGACAAAATCCGGCTGTCTTGCGTGAGGCGTGGTTGTTGTTTGTGCCGCGCGTTGCCCGGCAACTGCTCCGCCTCTTGTGCCCGGCAACTTCCCCACTTTTTGTGCCGACGCTGCGGAGCGAATCCTGGTCTCCGTGTTCTGCCACGTTTCCCCCCTTGCTGGCGGCGCTCAGCTCGGTAAATTGGGAGCAGGGGGGGAGCTGCCTTCGGCGTTGCTGTTTTGATGGGGGCTGGCGATGCTCACCTCGTCGCCCTGGCACTCCTCCGCCCTCCCGGTCCTGGGCGATCGGTGTTACCGGCGCCCTTGTTGCTCCTCTCCTCTCCGGTCCGGGCGATCCGGTTTGCCGCTGGTCTCGTGGTCTCGTTGCCCTGGCGCTCTTCCGCCCTCCCGGTCCTGGGAGATCGGGGGTAACGGCGCCCTTGTCGGTCCTCTCCTCACCGGTCCCGGGCGATCAGGTTTGACGATGGTCGAACTCTACAGCAGCACGGCCCTCGGACACGGTCACGGCCCTCGTCAACAATTCTTCTGTCCTTGCTGCTCCCCCTGCTCCACAGATAGGAGCCACCCTGGGGGAAGCAGGCTTATATCCCCTCAGGCGAAGGTTGTTCCGGTTCACGCCCTACACCCCCATTGGGCCATTTGAATCATGCATGGGGGCCCATTGGCCGAGGGGGTTGGCGCCGCCGTAGCTACCAAGTGGAGGGGGTGGGGGCTCCTCCCACTCTCGGCGCGTTCCTTTGCACCACCAAACCGGTTCTGGCTGGGGGGGGCTCGGCGTCTGTTATGGCGCCGGCCTCTTATGCCCCCATTGGGGGCTGGCCTCTGCGAAATGCGCAGTGTGTTTTTTTCCATTAAGCCCTATGGATTTCCTCCCTCCGAATACTCAAGCTTTATTGGCCACCCTCACAGTTCAGTGAGGCTATAAGATCTATATACAGTTTGGAATTTATGTGCACTGTTCTAAGACTGTTTACACAATTCTTTCTAGCTCTGTGGAAGTTCTATTTTAGTATTTATTGTTCGTAATGCGCCTTTGAGTGCTCCTGTAGCAATGGCAGCTACAGCATTGTTCAGCTTCATCGTGTATTTACCTCACAATGTTTTGTATATATAGTTATATATTTGTTTTTTTGTATATAGAATATTATAGCATGGGTGCTGCTTTGTCGTGATGCAAATGCTGTGATGCTTCTGGGCCACTTACGTATCATCCAAAATTGTTGAATAAGTAAATAATAAATACATTGAAATAAGGATCTAATTCATATGTTTCTGATTTACGAAATTGCACATCATTTTTTCACATCTCGGGAGTATTCATACTGTAAAATGCACACAAGAATCGAAATAACAAATTGGCATTTGACATTTTTTGCTTAATTTGGTGCTTAATTTGAGTCAACGGTGTCCGGTGCTCGGCCCTGGCACTACATTGTCACCATCTGCACTGATGACAGTCTGCCACATTGTGGCGATGTCTGTTGAATTCAGAGAGGAACACAACAACAGTTCTTTATTAATTCAATATAAATTAAAAATGACTAATACCTGCCACCCAAGCCATTCTTATACCGTGAGGGGCTGGAAATGTCTGACCTTTTCACACTTGCAGGATTGAGATGGTTAGTAGTTATATTGGTACTGTCATTGGCAGCCCTGGCAGAAGCAGTGGGTGGTGCAAGCTGCAGTGGTCTCCAGACAGGGGCCTCAGCACTTATCTTGTTACAAATTAAGCACTGGTCCATCAATCAGACCCCACTCCCCGTGGCCAAAGCCAGACAGGAAATACAAATCTGCACCAACAGAAAAGTTCCAACCAGTCTCACACTGCAGGAAGCTGTAATGAAGATGAGGCGATGTGGTCTGACAACATGACGCACAGTAGCCTTCAGCAGACTGAGAACAGCCAGGTTTTCAGAAGAGCCACTTCAGGCCGCTGCTTTGATGGCACAGGAACATGTGAATAGCTTTTTTGTTTGTTTTACATTGTTCAACCTCGTGGCCCCCTCCGCCCCACCAACCATGAGTCATGCCGGACACCACCGCAGGCCAGGCCTTGTGTCCAGAGAGTGGAGTCCATGAAAAAACATGCACAGCTGGCAGGAGTGGTTTGATGTCTGGCCCAGGCCAAGCACTGTGCCACTACCTGCTTTGCATGTCAGTCACCATTTATAACTGGTTCAGGGGCATAGGGCAGGCACCAAATGTGTCCATCTGGCAGGATCTGCACAAAGAGTCTGTGAGTTTAAAGCAAGGCCATGTGGAGCTAGTGTGGTGGCATTTTGATTAAATGCAAATAATTATGTATAAATATGTTCGCTGTGTGTCACTGTCATGATAGTGCAACATAAATAACAAATATTTATAAAGCACATCAAGCAATGAGTTTTTAACTAAATGAATTTTAAATATGTATTGAGCAGATCACATGACAAACTTATCAAGTAAAACAATTGAAATATATGTTATGAAACAGGAGGAGACAAAGTGTGGGTAACATAGATACATTAACGTTTTAGGTCTCCAGTCCAGAGCCTATGTTGGAACACACACATCTTGATTATAAACATATATGCTTGGATAATATGTTAATTTAAACATGCCAATAGTGGTGGCTGGTAACTTTCTAAAGTAGTGGCACTTAAATGTTTGGTATGACTTTTATGTAGTGAGCCTCCAGGGCAAGTCTAATGGACAAACGTGGGGTCCATGCTGGATCCTCCTACAGAGAAAAAAAAGAAAAAATAGATCGGCATATTGTGCATTTTAAAGCAAATTAATTTTGTGATAAAGCAAGGCTTTCAAAGCAGTGGGAACATATACTTTGGAAATATTAAACACTTAAAAAACTGCCCTATATCTTACTGCATCAAAATGTTCAACATTTACTGTAATGTGCAAATTGTACAACATGACAATTTCTGCCTCTTAAAGTCTGTGCTTGCCCATTGTCTTGCCCCTCAGGTGGCATCAACTATGAAAGAAAATTCTCTAACCAGGTTTCGAGAAGGACCCACAGCTGCTGATTGCAATCAGTCTTATAGAAATATGTGAAGACAGGTCTTTAAGTGGGGTGAAAAATGTATTGACTCACTAAAAGGGAACACGAAAAATACATTTCTGTGATATCCAGTGCTGCCTGACCAGTATTTTGGTTTCTCTCTGAGATGTAATTGCATCCAGATATATAACACAACAACTGATCTACACCTAAAACCTGTAAGTATGATTGGCTTTGTCAATGGTTGTTAGCTGTTTAACATAAATGAGTGACAACAAGGATTTGTTATAAATAGTTAAACTTCAAAATGTGTCAATTCTGAAATTTCAATAGTATTGAGGCCTGTGAAAGAAGTTTTGGCTTTCAGTTATGTTCGCTTTTTGTTAGATATATATGTCCTTTTTCTCTGCACAGCTCCTCCACCTGCATATCTTCAACTACCTCTCTTTCCTCTTCGGCACCCCTTTTCACTCTTCACCAAATGCACTTCCTTGTATCTCCTTCACTTCCAAACATAAATGCACTCACTCACATTTAAGCAATATATTTACCTTTGCTTTTGTCCTGTAAATATTGTGCCATATGTGCACCCCCTTCACACACATTTTCACAAAATTAGAATTACAACTGGAATACATAATCATTGTTCTATGTGCTCTGCAAAGAGGCCAACCCACTACAGGCACTTTGTTTGGCTTAAGCATCAGCATCAGGTCTCTCAATCAAAGACCCTCATAAACACCTGCACAGCTCAAAGATTGTATGGAAAAAAATACAGAAAGAAACACAACATGATTAAATAGCTAACTCTGAAGGAGGCAAGATAAGGTAAAACTTGAAATAAGAGAGGAACTAAATAGCTGACATGCATTGCCTTAATGTTTTTAACACTCATTGTTCGTAAATCTATCCATGTTTTTTGTATTAATGTTGTTAAGTGCATGTCACTGGTGTGCAAGACTGCAGTAATGCAGGCTGGAGTGCCATGGTTTGGACTACTATGATCGCTAATGACCACCTTTATCTTGTAAATCAAATTAAAAAAACTACACTTGATGTTTTTCTTTTCAGAGTATTATTTCATCAAACCTTGGGAACATAGACCTGTGCCATTAATATTGTTAAAGTCTGCATTACACGCTTTTGGTCTGAAGACTAAGCAGCATGGCCATGCACCTGCAGGGATGGAGTACTTGCAGTGAGGCATGCAGCTGATTTTAATACACTCTGCTGGCAGACCGCATTAGAACTGAACTGCAATGCATTTATATCAATTCAATTCATGAAGCTTTATTCGGCACATATAAAATGACCATAAAAGCACAAGGATAAAAACGTGATAAAAACAAATACATCAATGTTAAAAACGGATTTACAAGCAATGTTTACAAATATGGTTCATTAAAAACACATACTTTTCCTGGCATTAACACAGTAATTTAAAAACGTGGCTATATAAGAACAGATATCGGCCGATTCCAGATTAAAGATTAAAATCATTGCCTGATTGACTGTACGTACACCGTATTTTATGAACATCAGTTTCAGAAAAGCGGTGCGTGAATTTGAGTACAGTTTACAAAACAATAGAAGGTGCAAAGTGCTCTGGGTAGAAATGCCATCACACATACATGGCCCGAAGGTGTACCAAACCAAATCTAAGTCTGGTAAGTACAATCTTGTGAGATGGCCTGGTCACCATGGTTAAATACAAAGGGAAGCCTTCTACCAAACTATATCTAGTGTAGAACACAACAGTTGTCAAGGTACCAAAGGTTAAGGCCCGCTTCCTTGCCCTAAAGGCCAAACGTTTACTTTTCAGCTCCGCTTTGGCTATCCTAGATGCTGCGCTTAGATCAAGCAGGATATTCAGGTTAAATATCTCAGAGAAGCAACCAACAACATATTTTACCCAAGGTATATTAAGATGTTTATCCAATGTCAAGCAATCCTCTATTATAGACCTATTAAAAGATTTTTCCACCTTGAGCCAAATTGAAGGCCAAATCATAAGTGGCCTTAGGGATAACAGGTCTATTAAATAGTTTATGTCTAGTTCCCGGTGTATTAACTCAGTTGGGGCCGAAGGTGGTAGACACAGGAGCTTTTTTAGGAAAGAATTTTGCTCTATCTGCAAATTGTTATTATCGCAACAGTGGCCCCACACACCCGCCCCATATAATGCAATGGATACACATCTTGCTTGATAAATCTTAAGCATATCCCTGGTTCGTCGTCCCCAACCTTTGCAGCAAATCTAAAAACACCAAAGGAATTTTTGGCCATTTTGTTCCGAATATTATTAAATTCTTCTGTCCATTTCCTATCTTTGGAGAAGGTGATACCAAGGTAGCAAAATTTGTCTACCTGCTGCACCTTTTCACCATAAAAAAAAAAGGTATTTGAAAATTAACTTTTAACCCCACAGGTCATGGTATATGTTTTCCCCTTGTTGATTAGTAGTTTCCTATCCTTAATAAAGGTAGAAAAACTATCAATCAGACGTTGTAGTCCCAGGGGAGTTCTAGATAATAGAACGGCGTCATCGGCGTATAATAACACCGGTACAGGGACGCCGTTGATCTGGGGGGCGTCAGCTTTGATCTTTTTCAGGATGGCGTCGATCCCATAAATAAATAATATAAAAAGTAGTGGGGCCAATACACAGCCCTGCCTAATACCTCTTTTAACACTGAATTTTGGGGTGCATTCACCTTTGGTGCCAAAGCGCACACAAGTTTGTAGGTCCCCATACAACCTAGCAAGAAAGAAAATGATGCCCTCTGGGGCCCCCAACTCTAACAGGGTTGAACATAAAATAGAATGGTCTACCATTTCAAAGGCACTGCTCAGGTCAGCAAAGCATAAGTAAAGTGAGCCAGATTTTGCTTCGGTATATTTCCCGATCAGCAAGTCAAGATTGATGCACTGATCGAGTGTACCCCCGCCCTTCCTAAAGCCAAACTGGCTATCGGCCACTATGCCCTCTCTCTCGGCCCATTCCTCTAACCTGACAAGCATAACTCTACTCATGATCTTAACTGAGGAGACGAGAAGAGAAATGGGGCGGTAATTCTTCATGTCTAACCTGCTGCCCTTTTTATAAATCGGGACGATAATAGATTCTGCCCAGGTTTTAGGGGCCTCAGAGCACACAGCTGCATTAAAAACATTAGTCAAGAGAGGTCCCCACATCTCAGGTGCTGCCTTGTATACATCAATTGGCACCCCGTCAGGGCCTTGGACTTTGCCCCTCTTGCTCGCACGTATGCCAAGTTCAACCTCATCAACTGTTATATCCAACGGTAAAACAGCCCACCTGCTAGGGTCGGTGTCTACACTTCCGTTAGAATCAAAGATGTTAGAAAAGTGAGTAACCCACCCTTCGCTCGGGACATTAGAGGTCAACTCCGGTATTTTTTCGTCTTTAAGAAAAGGAGAGTTGACCGTTGCCCAAAACAGAGTACTGTTGGATAGTTCCGCTGCTTGGTTAAGAGAATCCCAGGCCAACTGCTGTAATTCACTCTTCCTCTGTTTCAGTGCAAGCTTGTAATCCGCTCGTAATTTAATGATTGAGTCAGAGTCCCTGGGATTTTTTGCAAGTGCCTGTTTAAGTTTAGATAAAGAGATGGTACATAGGTGGTTAAACCAGCCTGGTTCGTTTCTGCGCTGTCCGATATAGTGTTTAGTGAACCTGGCATCAATAAAATTATTAATGCCAAGAAAAGAGGTTAAAATCTTCTCGTAATCAGCACCATTTGCAAGAATGAAAATAATTTCTGCCAAGCTATCCTTCACTATAGAAATGAGTAGGTCATGGGCCTTGTCTCCTGCCCATCTTAATCTGACTCCGTTAGATCTTTGTGGCTCAACATTAGAGATTGTGATCCCTCCTTTGACCACGGTACTATCCCAAAAAGTTGTGTCCAGAATGATATAATTGTGGTCACTTAATGTAGTTTCTTCAATTCTCGGGGGAGCACAACATGAGATAATATCGGAAGAAAAAATCACATGATCAATAACAGAGCTAGAATGTCGATTTTTAACCCCTTCAGTGCTAATGACAAGGGTAACTCGTCATGGAGTTTCCATTGATTTCAATGGAAAGTCAATGGGAAGAGGTGGATGTACCTTAGCATCCAAGTGGTTAAAGGTCGGAATGGTCCGACCGTTTGCATATTTCATGTAATCCATGATTTCCAGGTCATAGCAGCCCATGAATTTATGTAATGCTTCTCCATAGCTGTTATGTCCAAAATGCAAATCGTCCCATCCAGCAATATTTGTGAACCCACAGACCTTTTGTGTTGACAGTTCACATAGTGTAATATTAAAATCACCCACCCAGATAAAATCAAAAGTAACATTTCCTTCTAGACATACATTTTCGATTGTACTGGCCAGGTCGTTTACAATTTTCACCCTGGTGTTATCAAAAATATTATTGTAATAATTTAACAACAGGATATTACGCCCTTTGTCTTCCATGAGCCAAAGAATCTGAACGTGGTCCCCCACAGTAATATACTTTTTTATTACTATTGGGCGTTGTATAGAAACTAATATCAATAAACCACCTTTCGCTCTCCCTGGTCCAGTACCCTTTCCTGACAGATTATAGGAAGCAAATCCCTCATAACTAACTTCTTCCCTACACCATGTTTCTTGGAAACAAAGAATGTCATAGGTGTTAATAAATTCGACCAGCCTATAACATTCCCCTTAGAATTTAGTCCTGCAACGTTCCAACTAACAATTGTAATCCCATTGCCCCCTATTCCTATTCCATCCAAAGTCAGAGGGCACTTGGTACCATTTTCCTCGTTCCCGTTGCCAGAACACTGGGTCCCACTCTCTGCGGTCGGGCTTAAATTGACCACCACATTAGACTCTGGTGCAATGATATTATCAACCACCTTATGTAGTTGGGCACTTCGGGTGTCGTCAGGTTTACACTGATCATCCTGGGCAAGTCAATCATTTTCGTCCAAGGAGTTGAGAGTATTAAATCGATTTTGGATCGGTATATCAAATAGTGGTCTATGCAAAGAAGTATAAAACCTGGTACTATTGTTGCCAAAGGGGGCTTTATTAAGGTGGCTATAAAAGAAACCAAGTGGCCGTGCACACACACTATTGTCAAGAATCGGTAGGGAAGATGCTCTAAGCAGGACGGTAGCGGCATGTTGTGGATGTTTAAAATTAACAATGACACAGTCGCCCCTGCAATTCTTCCTAGAGTTCCCTATCCAGTTAACCCTTCTGGTGGTCAACACCTGATCAGAATAAGCAATTGGAAACCCACATTGTCTATTCAGCCAGGAAACAGTTTTATTTTTTAACGATTCATGGGATTCCTGTTGGCCCTGGCTCGAATGGGTTTCAGGTGATGGTACATTAGTTAAGACCACCACATATGGTGCACAATCAGGTGGGAGGTTAATATAACGCCTACTTTTTACTTCGGTCCATCCCTCTTTGGTCTCAACTGGTTTTACGGCTTGCTTATCCAAACAGGCCACAGAAAGAGCACTCTGCGTAGCTATCTTATTGACGCATGGTCCACCCTCATGTCCTGCGTCTATGTTAACATTACTGCTGATGCTCTCAACAGGGGCCTTAGAGCTACTCGCAGATGCTTTGCTAACGCTGGCAATATTGCTCTCAGCTTGGGTCTTATTACCTCTAACTGAAACCATATGGGTATTCAGAAGGCCCCCTAGTCTTATCACCTCGTCAGAAAGCTGATCGAGTTTAGCCACCAGGGGTTTAATAATCCCTACTATTTTAGATTCAATGGCGGTTACCAGGAGGTAAAATTGCCCAATATCCAGGGTAACTGCGCCATCTTTAACCACGGTCTCCCCCTCCTCAATAATATTTCTAGGAGGCGTAACTGCTCTTCTTTTTGTGTTACGAGTTTCCCCTCGTTTGGTTTGGACTTTCCTACAAGCCCTGACCACTCTAGGAACAGGGGTCGGGGAACACTGTATCGAGGTGTCAGTGAAGTCATCCAGTACAACTTGGTTTAACACCGGTTGTTCTGTAATTTCCTTATCGGTGACATCTGGGTTATTAAGGCCATTACTGTCACGCGGAACTAATGGGACTGATGTAAGTAGTGGGGTAGGTGACAAAGGCGGACTTCCTAACCCCAAGGACGCTCGCCTATCATTATTAATTGTGCTGACCACCTTAACCAGGTAATTATCAAGTGTAGCCAAAACCGGTGGGTTGTTCACTGTTTTAGATTTAGACATAACTAAAAGGGAAGAGAAAAGCAAACAAAAGTAAAATATAACTAAGACAAGACTACTACTAGTGGCCGAAAGCTAACATGAATATCAACAATACAGTATGATTTCAATTGTGCCAATTCCTAGAGCATAATGAACATTAAAATGCACTAAATGAAAATAATTCCCAAGTTCTCACAATACTGGGGTTGATGGCATCCGCGACATGTAGGGTCTCTGGCCCAGCCCAGCCTCGTCCAGTCCCGGACTGCCACAGACTTCCCGCCCTTTGCCCGGGCTTAGCCCGGGGAAGCCCGCGCGCGTCCCGCGACGTGGAAGAAGCCTCCAATGTTTAAGCGCCTCCGGGCGTGCGAAATGCGTGGCTGTGGGTGGGGCAGTCGCTGAGAAGCCTGGGAGCTGTGGTCTCCCCCCTCTGCGGCCGCGGGATGTTGCTGGTGGCGGCTGGGAGACCAGCAGCGTCGCGGACCATGGGGCGGCTGATGCGGCGTAGCCGGTATGTCCGGTGTCCCTGCTCGTTGAAAATCACCCCCGCTCCTTAGAAGGAGCCTCCAATGTTTAAGCGCCTTCGGGCGCACAAAATGCGTGGCTGTGGGCGGGGAAGTCGCTGAGAAGCCTGGGAGCTGTGGTCTCCCCCTCTGCGGCCGCGGGATGTTGCTGGCGGCGGCTGGGAGACCAGCAGCGTCGGGGACCATGGGGCGGCTGATGCGGCGTAGCCGGTATGTCCGGTGTCCCTGCTCGTTGAAAATCACCCATTTATATCAAATGAGCCAACATAGCTCAGATGGACTGGAGAGACTTTAAGGCACACAGCATGTACTTTTCTGCAGGACTCCGTACACAGGGACAATGTTAATGTCATACAACAGATAACTGTCTAGTGTAAGTACATTTCTCTTGCTTTGCATTTGAGTCGGATATTTGGATCAACTGCACAAGGGAACAGGAATCCTGGCTTGCTCGTATTTTAAATCCATTTTGCTGGGGAACAAATACAGCAGGTCCACTTCTGACAGGGCCATCAACGTGCAGCCAGGGCCTGGGGTGTCACAGTGGGGAAAGTTAGTCTAGTGAGGGGTCTCAGCACAATATATATAACAGAAGATTAGCATTCTAACACTTACCATTACGGAGAACAGGGAACTAAAACATTTGTGCTTGGATCCACTCCTAGTATGACGAATGGGAAAGGTCGGGGATCCATCTATGCCTGTGAATGATGGAGGGCTACTCTCACTCAGGGACGGAAACTCCATTGCATGAATCCATGATATTGAAAGCGTCAATGGCCTACAGTGGATACTGCCATAGACTACAATGGCAATGATTCATTATGGAGGGCTTTAGAACAATACGCCCTGCATGGGTTCCCCTCCAATTCCCAAATGCGCAATTAAAAGCCTGGGGATCTGGCTGGACGAAGGGCTTACCTTCTCCACCCAATCTCGGAAAACAACTGGCATCTGCTATGGCCTCCTACGGACCTCCAGAAAAATTCTTCCGCTGCTGCCCCCTCAGTCCGAAAAACTCCTGATACAGGGATTAATACTGTCCCGTCTGGATTATGGTAACGCCCTGTACCTCGGAGCTCCTAAAAAGGTGATCTCACAACTCCAAGTTGTAAAAAACACGGCTGCACGCCTCCTCACTGGCACGAGCAATCACTGCTCGGCCAAATCCTCCCTTAAGTCCCTACATTGGTTGCCGATCCAGGAAAGAGTGCATTTCAAGGCCCTCTGCACCACCCACAAAATCCTGCACAAGAAGGCCCCTCCCATATTCACTCATCACTCCTCACACAACCAACAGAGCACTCCGTTCAGCCCACCTCCACCTCACCTCCACACCCAGGATTAAGAAAGCTCGCTCAGGTGGCCGTCGTTTCGCCTACAACGCCTGTGGAATTCTCACCCACTGAACATTCGGGCCCAATCTGACATCCTTCCCTTCCGTAAACTTCTCAAGACATGGCTGTTTCCTTAAAACTCCCCCTCCCCCTTCGTCTTCTTCCTCACTAGCGCTGGGACGCTTGCGGGCAGCCATGCGCTCTACAAATCTGTAATAATAATCATGTGTCACAGTGAAGAAAGTATATTATTGCCTGGCTTCCGCCTCCTGCTTCAGAGCGAGGCGGGGCAGGCAGATTGGGACAAACAGCCTAGACATAAATACATCGATTTGTTTAGAGATACGATTGTATCTCTAAATAAATTGATCTATTTAATATATGTACAGAAATGTGAAGGAATATCAAGGGGTTGCAGCCCCAAAGCCCTAATGGAGAATCTGCTCCTGCATTTCAAGGCACCTTTCGAGGCAATTTTCACAGAACTCTTCCATGTGAAACACTTTTTCTGATCTCAAAATCTATAAATAATGTCACTCATGCTATTGGTATGACATCACAAAACACACAACAACTCATGTTTATCAACAAAACACCTGCGACTTTTCTGTTGAGGGTTTATTAATTCTATATACTTGAATGCAAAGAGGCTACCATCACCTAATTAGCAAGCACAGAAATGTAACTTACTAACGTGTAATACACAAAGCCAAAATTCTAAAAAGACAATTTCATAATGTTTCCCAGGCAAACAGTCTGCATCCATCACACAATAACTAATATACTTTCCCTTATTGGGTATAACCAATTCTCTAATAAGAAGTGAAATATTCTGAGTTGAGCGCTTGATGTATAAAGCAATGTCATCTGCATAGAGAGATATTACAAAACCTTTACCGGCAAAGTTTATGCTACATTGGTCAAATTTCTCCTTTAGTAGGGGTTCTGTAGCGCTAGCAAAAAGGAGAGGCGAGGTTTCTTCTAAACAAAGAAAAATCATATATTATTTTTATTGAAACTTTTTATAAATATAAGTGGGTCAGGGTAGTATCAAGAAGTTACCGTATTTCATTAAAAACCATTAGTATAAAAGATTCTATCAGGTTGGTCCAAGTGCATTACTTCTAATGAGTAGGTATCATGTGACTAGACACCTTCCCTTCCATCCCCTAAGACACCCTTGTGTCATATGTCCAGGCATAGATTACCCAAGAGACATTTTTGCCTTTGCACCCTTCCATATTTACATTTCAATGACCCAGATATGCCTCACATGCTATACCACTATGCCAGATCTACAGATTATAGAGCACTAGAATCCATGTACAATTATCCTCAGTTGGTTTCAGACTTGAAATCTTGACCAATGATGCTCGCATCCCTCCTATCTAGTGCAGGTAAATAAGTTGTTATGCATACAAGGTCCTCCTACAAAAATGGGGACTCTCGAAAATACTTTAATTATATTAAATACAAGTAGTTCAAAACTAATCTAAACAACCTTTACAAAGGAAGACTTTTTTACAATGTCAAAGATTCATAGAGCATATGTCAGTTTAATTCGCACACTCGAAGGTTTCCAAACTTTGAAGATAGGCGATGTATTTATTTTTCACGACTGTCTAAGACTGAACATATGAAACAATAAAAATAAAATATATATACACAATTAATGATGTCCATGGATATTATAGATAAATCTGACATATAGGACCTTTCTCTCTTCTGCTCAAGTTCTCTAATAAACAGAATTCAGTTTAAAAGCCAAATATAAGTGTCAAATAATGCCATTATCCCTGACCTATGCGTTAATATAAACATTTACCAAGCTCAAGGGACAAGCGGAATGATAGATCAGCCACCATAACTACCGCACTATCCTCATAACTTCATACTGTGCTGAGACGTCCCGCAACTCTTTAATCCTAAAGCCCTCTCATGACAACCTTCCACTGTGGATTACTGTCACTCACATTGATATACAACAATAAAAACGCAGTCCCCTTCAACGCCTCAAAGACCTTAACTGTGCCATGCTCATCCGTAGCAGTCATCCTCTATTAGTGATTTCAAGGGCCATAGTAATGAAGTTCCCAGTGTTGATTTAAATAGTTTCCAACACCAAACTAAATTAGAACCCAGTGTTTGTATATTTAACCCCTTCCGTGCTGCCATCGGCCGTTGGCCGATCGAAGCACCACCTTCCCAGTGCTGCCGTCGGCCAACGGCCGACGGAGCCTGCCCACCCTTTAGAACGCCCGCACCGCGGCGGAAAAACCACCATGGTTAAGGCGTTAAAGTTGGCCTATTTCTTAGTCACATGAGTTTCGGACAATAAGGTGCTGCCATCTTAAACAAGTACTTTTTTCACTGCATTGAATACAGATCACTGATTATTGTTCTATATAGTACACCGCCACAAACTGCACTCTTCCTTCATAATTCGCCCTTCATAGGCAAATTAATGGCCCGTCATCATCAAATCCCCTGTGCATGTAATGAATGTTCTCATCAGCAACTCAATGAATTAGGTCTTTTTGGAAGTTACATGACTATTGTGTTGTAAAGTACCAACATCTTAGACTAGTCATTCTTTCCCATTAATAAGTAACATATCACTGATTGCCTTCCTATTGATGAAGCAGATAATCTGCTGAATCCTTTCAGCTGACATTTGAGAGAAAAATAACAAACTTGCATCAATTGTGCTAGTTATACATTGAAGAAACATAAAAGAAATTATGAGATTACTTAGTTACTACATTGTAAAAGCATGAAGATAATTTGTAGGATAGATTGAAGCATACACATTAAGTAATATAGGTTCATAGTTTAAAATGTTTCAGTTGCTAATTCAGTGTGTATCAGTCAAAAGGTAAATGTGAGATACTTGGGCATTATAAGATTTGTAACCATTCTTATCAAAATAAATATGTGTGTTAAGAATTTAATGAAATCTAACATGTTTTAGGGATTTATTTGTGATATTGATAGGTTTCATTGTAAAACTCACCAAGTGATAAAAGAGAAAATGGTGTTGCATGCTTATATTAAAACCAAATCAACTGAAACTTTCAAGGAACGATCTTCATAAATGTACTAATATGAATTACCAGAAACAGTATTAATAATTTGTGTTTTGAAACAATTTTACATGTTGGTACTTTGAAAATGCTGTAATATATCATAATTACAAGTGCTATCAACAATGAAACAGAAATGCTTCGTGAGTGACAAATAGGTGAAAAGAAAATATGTAAGGCCAAAAGATTCTAAATGAAATATATATTTCCATTTTTTTTTATTCTGTGTTTCATGAACCAAATTAAATTTAGGCCTGCATTTTCCTCTTTTGCTTGATTCTGCTCTCATGGAAAGCTTTGTAAACTTGCATTGTGAAGAGAAACTATGTCTCATAGAGAGAGTTCCCTTTCGCATACAAAAACGGTTTGCAACAATGTTGTTACTTTGGGAACATCTGCCGTGAGAAACTCTCCTCTTGAACTCACTCATGTGCCTTTGCAAAGGCCCAATTGTTGAAAGTTATATACACTGGATGGCTCGACAGCTTATGTGATGGCCATTGCCTATTTGGTATAATATGTGCCTTATTTACGCTGCATGAAAATCACCCTATACGAATTGACCTATAGATTAAGTGGTCTGACCAGATGAGGTGACCCAGGAGGTGTCACCCCAGAACTTGAGGTTTATATTATACATTGATGAGATGGAAGGACATGCACAGCTGCTGCTCTTTCTCGCGGACTGAGAAAGACAATTGGCTTTTTCTTTGCAGACTCTATTGGCTTCCTTTGGCTGATGAATACACTCTGAGCGCCATTCCCAGATTCTTTCCCACATGGGAGAGCACCTTTGAGCTGACGTGATTCATTTCCTTTCCTGAACCTTTCCCGAGCTTTGGTAATTAATGGCAATCAAAGAGATTATTTTGATCCTCCTGCACTCTTAAATTTCAAATTCTTGATTTTGATGTATTTACTCTTTTTAAATTACTGATAAAGACCTAACCTTAACTAAATCCTATTTCCGTCTCCCCATGATTCGTCTCCAATGACTGACTGTGCATTCCATTAGAGTATTAATGAGGGATGGGAATTCTAATAGAGACATCCCTTGACATCAGATACTAGTGTTGTTATTCTGAATGGCTTTAACTGAATTATTTGTTTGCAAGATCCAAGTACAACTGAATATCTTCAGGATATTTGGTATAGCTGTGATAATGGTATATTTGTATAGTTTCATTTTGAGAGTTATATATGAATCTAATTACAACTTTGTAGGTCAGTTACCCAAATCCTGATTCTCACTGGATAACTGAATTGGATCCCCTATGTCCAACACCTCTCGGTACGATTCACGATCCATCAGAGGACCGAGTAGATGAGTCCAAAGTGTAGTGGTAGGAGATAAAGGGATACAAAGTAAATGGGCCCTGTGATCCTCTAACACTACCTAGCAAACACAAGACATATTATAATAGTTTAATGATACAAATAAGATAATGAACCAACCATACTTATGTAGATATTCCCCTTCATTCATTAGAAAGGAAAACAATATGTAAATGCCATGTTGCTCTTTCCTGAATCGTGGAACCTAAGTGCAGTAGGACATCGCCATCTTAGCCTAATAAACCTCCCATTCCTTAGAATAAATATAACTAGTTCCAGCCGATATGTTCTCAATTACATATATATATATTATAAAAAGCAGTAACAAGTATATGATCGTATGTAGCACAAGCAAGCATGTTTTAAACGGTTTAATGTAATTATTCCTTTTCATGTCTTCAATTGTATAACCATGACTTGCATTTTAAATGACACTAACTATTCCATGTCGATTACTTTCCTTCACATCACCTTGGCAACCCACCTGACTTTCTAATGGTTACTCTGCACTACTATAAAAAAGCTCACTTCTTTGGAGTAGACAGATGTGGTGAACAAGGCGGACTTGTCCGCCGAAACGCGTCTGGTCGTTTTTTGAATAAAGTATCTTTGATCTTCAAACCCACGGAGTCGGTGCCTGTTTTCAATCATTGCAGAACCAGGATTGGAACTATATATATATATATATATATATATATAATATATATTTATATATATCTATATATCCAAGACCAAAAAGCCCAAAAGGAGAGCGCTCTTTCACAGCGGGTGCAGGTGCAGGGGACGGGCTTGTCCCCCTTGATATATCCACATCAAAGGTTCCTTGTTAGGGAAAGCACCGCACTCCAACAGAGTTTCGTTTTTAAACGTTTTATTGCGTGCAAATTAACACCACAGACCACAAACAATAGGAGAGCGTGAGGAACCTGGCATTCATCTAAGGAGTGTTCTCGTTGTGTTACAGATTGTGCGGTAATTCTTGAGAGCGCATTCAAACTTGTTGATGCCATACACAGCTACAGGCTTACGCCGAGCGACCACGTTTTTTGGTGAGTGTTAAGATATAGTTTCCTGCTGAAATATAGTATAAACACAGATGATCAGTGTGACGAGCTTGGTTTGAGTCTAAGGGTTTTTATCTCTTGTTGTAGACGGTGTGGCACTTCCACAATATTTACGTATACAAGTTGGCGACTCTTAACGATACAGGTACTGTTGTGGTTAAGTTCACTTTTCCTTTCTCAAGCAGTTTTCAGTTTATTGCTGATTATCAGCACATGCGTGCAGTGCTCAGATTCTAACGCTTATTTTTCACAGAGAGTCCCTCCAGTTACACCGTCCTTGAGGCAGATCACATCATTTTACCACAGTGAGTAGAATCTTAGTGGGTTTCACAATTGGTAGGTGGCGGTCGTCTAATTAGCTAGGAAACTTGTAAAATAAAGCATCTATGGGCATTTCTTTGTATTTACATACAGGGACGCCTTGACAATTGCACCGATGTTTCCATCTAGATACATGCCACACATCTTAAATACAGTGAGTGAGTCCACATTATTTCATGATGTCACGAGACATGGTAGTTAAGGAGGTTTATAATGTCACATGTATTGTGAACGGGAGCATACTTGCCTGATAAATGGGATTAGTGTTTCCTGCTCTGGAACTTAAAACTTTTTAGACGTACTTGGTGGTGGCTTTGCTTTGGTGCACTTTTCTTTTCTTTTTGACCTTGAGTAGATGCATGAGGCATTTTCATCCATATGCAATCTATATGAACCATTGTCCATTGTTGATGTAAGCATCTTCAGTAAAAAGCAGCTTGGCGATATTAGAATTGGAACGATCTAATGAATTTCATGACAAACTGTTTATTGTTTTCATTTTCTTACAGTGCCCCTGAAGAAGGGAATCTTCCCGAAATGCATTGGGCTTAAATTATTTTTGTTTGTGTGGTACATACAGTGCTTTTTCACAATTTGTTGTCTTGTACTTAAACATCAGTGTTAATATTGTTTATTTGACAATAACATTGTCAGGATCTTTCAAAAGTGATTTGCATTCTACATGTAACTTCATGAAAATGACAATGAATATATTTTCTCAATGGTTTGGTTTTGAGAACGATTTTTTTATTGATTAATGAGATTTAAGTTTGGATTCAAATTCTTTCACTGCAATACTTTAATTGTAGCTGTGCGTTTGGCATATCAGTGGTCTTCCACTAGCTGTTGATTTCTAATGTTAAGTTTAACATGAAGACATGTATTCTGTATTCCCTTTTGCATTTATACTTTATAACATCGATTCCAGAAATTGTATTTTTCATGTGTATCCGTGTGCTGGATCTCCAGCAGCAAAATTCATGTATTTGCCTACAATTTGATTTCTCCAACCTGATCAGAAGATAATTTTCTGAAAATCAAATGTCCTGTATTAATTTAGAAAACGGAATTTTTAAAAGGAAGGCCGAAAATAATAGTAACATTGCTATTTGTATCATTCACAGACACATGCAAAGCACTACACAACTTAGCCCCCACCTAGCAGAACAGATGTATCCCCTTCCATCAACCACCCAGATACCTCAGCTCTGCAGGACTCCTACTTGTGCACATCCCACACATACAAAGAACCATATCAGGAGGACGGGCATTCTTTTATATCGCTCCTAAAACGTAAAATAAACTCCTACTCCACATCAGAGCTTCCTCCTCTCTTCTTGAATTTCGCACAAAGCTGAATTTCTGGCTTTTCAATTAACTAACATACCCTAGGCCGGGCTGGTCACACTCACCTGCTCAGTGCCAAGATACCATCTGGGGTGATAGTGCGCTTTACCAATGCACGTAACATCATTCAAATTAGGTGTGGTTTTTTCCTCAAATAGTTAACACTTTCAGCAATACTTTTAATTAAAAACCCACTGAAAAGACCACTTCACATGTACTAAATTTGTTAATTGCTGTGATGTAATGACCAGATTCTGTCAATGTTTGCAGGCAGAATGTAGTGGCTGGACTAACATTAACTCAAGTAAGGATACTTATGGACAGTCTGCCCTGCCTTGAGGCTGTTCCCTGCAGGGTGATGCCTTTTAGTGAGAACCAAGCCCACTACTATTATTGCTATCTTCACCCTTACGTGAAGCCCCTGATCGAGTTGTCCTGTTGAGATGATAGGAGGGATCTGTCCATGGTCGCAGGTCAGTCTCTAGGATGTAATTAAATCCATGCCACGCCCACATTGCTGAGGACCTGGTCATAGGATACCTGAGAATTCCAAACGTAGCCTTGCAGGTCTGCAGAAATAAACTCCCCAAAGATGGACAGAGTCAGATTTCCTGCTCACAGATCCCAGTTTGTGGCAGATATCTGCATGCAGGATAGCTTAGAGCACAACCTGAGCAGTCTTTTTCAACCAGCCTTCCTTGATTACGCAAGTAGTGGGTGTGAATCTCATCGTACATTTCCATTGGCTTCCATGTCCCATAGGGTGGAATGGATAGGACCTACTCATATTAGCAGTCCATCGCCCCACAGATATGGGTTAGGGGCTATCTTATCTCTCCCTGGTGTTGGCCCACAAAAGCCCGTCTGGAGATATGTTTAGGATGTCATTTCTATTCCTAACTCATAAGTACAAAATAAATCCTGAAATACATTAATGTTTTTTCTGACTAGTGGCTTTCAATGCAGACGGGGATTATTTGTCAAAATCAAAGAGGACTAGCTAAGTTACATAAGAGGGGACTCAATGGAGTACGTGTGTCAAGCAAACCAGTAGGTTTTTTAGAAAGCCCTCACCCACCAACCTAGTTGGTGGCATGCTTTGCTTCATCATCGGGCCCACTACAGTGACACCTAACGTGCCCCGGGTGTGCTTCGACGCCAGATTACTGCGGAGCTGGTATACTTGCTGAGTGTGCAGTGTAGTGAGTGTGAAGGTGACAATTAAAAAACCATACAGATGGTCCCAGTACCCGAGGGTAAAACAATATTTTAATTTACTGGGCCTCTGTTGGTATATTAAAAGGCAGACGGACGCGTTGGAGTATGGATTATGACCTCCAGTGTCCTGTGTGGTCTACATGTTTCAGCCTGGCCTTTCTTAATTTAAAACAGGCTTTCCTCAGGACCAAGTGAGTATGTATAAAAGGTGAATTAAATAAATAGACTAAATTATAGTGAGTGTGTTTATTTTGCTATGTGTAGCACTCCCTAAGGTGCTATATGGGTGAGAGGGGGGATCCCTCTCGCTTTGCTACATATAACATGAAGGGGACACAGACAGACGTACAAGGTAGAGTCACATTAGCATTATATTGCAAGTTTAGCCGTCATTCAGCCGTCTTATAAGGTGAGTGAACGAACTATGTATGGCTAAAGTGTGGTCTTGTCAGTGACAGGACTCATGTGATTTTTATCTAGAAGCCGGTTGTTGTGGTGAGCTAGAAAACGAAAATTACCAATGTGAGGTTCAGGTAAGTAAAAGAGCATTATCCTCACACAGTATTTTTCTGTACAAAGCCTCCTTGGGTCGCCTGGCAGAGAAAAAGACCCTAAAAGAAGGTTGTGACAGCTTTTAAAATCATCCGACCTGTAAGGGAAGACCTCAACACCTTACCCCAGTAGTAGCTGTAGTGCGCAGTCTCGTTACTCACGAAATTGTCGGCCTGGTTCCTCCTTGGACCTGTCGTCCTTCTGCGGCGCCCAGTTGTGAAAAGAGGGCCTGGCCGGTCATGTTTATAAAGCCTCCGTTATTGTTTGCACCTGTGTAAGTGTAGAAACAAAGGGAGGGGTGCAGTCGCGCAAAGCGCCATGTCATTGTAGCTGCGCACATGCGCGAAGGAGTAGTGGCACTCGCAGGGCGCATGCGCATCAGTATACTGGCTTCCGCGCATGCGCGAGGGAGTAATGAGAGCGCCCGGCTTCCGCGCATGCGCGAGGGAGTAATGGGAGTGCCCGCTGGTCTGTCCATGCGCTAAGGGGCAGCCAGTGCTTGAAATTGCACGTTTTTACTACACGTGTAGAGTGTACAAGCTTGGAGGATGCTTGTGGGTTATGAAAAGTTAAAAATTACAAATTACAGTTTGGAGGGGCACTGCTAATGGGTAATGGTTCAGTATTTAGTTACAATGGTAGCACACTCAGATGCACAGGGATATACGCTTGTTGAGAAGGGAGAAGACAAAGGAACATGTTGCTTAGGCTAATTCTCAATTCAATTTGTCAATGAATTCCAGGGTATGGAATCATTCAGCCCCCCAATATGTGTGGACAATCTGTATATCCAACGTTGTTCCTTTTGGAGGAGGTGCCTGTCGTTGTTTTCTGTTATGTCAAATTGTTCAATGACAGTCCAAGTAAAATCATTCGGGGTGTGGTGATGGGACAAGAAATGGTCTGTCAATTTACTTATGTTTTTGCCACATCGGATGGTGCTCCGGTGTTCTGTCATTCTGGTTCGTACCTTGCGGGTAGTCATCCCAACATATCGTAGGCCACATCTGCATGTTATTAGATACACCAGGTTGGAAGAGTTGCAATTGGTGAACTGACGTTGTGTCCATGTTTTGCCTGGTTCCAGGTCCAGGGTTTTGGATGGAGATGTTAAATGGCATACACTGCAGTTATTGCACGGTTGGTGTCCTGTCAGTTTTGGTAAGCCCCATGCGTTGAGAACGGTGTTGTCTCTCGGGGTATTGTTAGGTCGGGGTCTAGTGTGGACTAGGGAGTCTTTTAGATTTTTTGCTCTTTTGTAGGCAAACCTTGTTTTTTCCCAATTTCTGCTGCCTGAGTTTATGATCCTCCAATTCCTATTGATTATGTTGGAGACCTGGTTTGATACAGTGTTATACGTGGTAACGCAGGTGAGGGTGGGTTCCTCAGGTGGTCTTGTTGTTGCCTCGAGTAGGGCCTCCCTATTTTGATTCCGCGCCCTTTTGCAGGTGGTATTCAAAATCCTGGTGGGATATCCCCTGTCTTCCAGTTTGTGGATTAGGGTGGTTGATTGTTGTTTGAAATCCTGGATCCGGCTGCAATTGCGTCTGAGTCGCAAGAATTGACCATAAGGGAGGTTTTCCCTTAGAGGTCTAGGGTGGAAGCTATCAAACCTCAGGAGGGAATTTCTTGATGTTGGTTTGTAAAAAGTTGTGGTCGTTAAGCCATTCTGGTCTGCTTTTATATTGAGATCCAGGAAGGCTAATTCAGAGGAACTGCTGGTACTTGTAAATCTCAGGTAGTTGTCACAACTGTTGATCCACAAGAGGAAATTATCCAAGGTTTCTTGACTCCCTTCCCAGATGATCAGGATGTCGTTGATGTAGCGACGCCATATTTTGATGTTTGCTGTGTAGGGGTTAGTGAGGGTTTGTATGTAAGTTTTTTCAAAGTGGGCTACGTAAAGACCGGCTATGCTGGGAGCGAAAACGCTCCCCATGCTTGTCCCATTAGTCTGTAGGTACAGTTTGCCCTCATATTCAAAGTAGTTGTCCTTTAGCGCAAGAGTTGCGCATTCCATGATGAAACTACGGGGAGTGTGGTGGTTCCAAGTGGTACCCATAAGGACTTCGTGCAGTACTTCCAATGTGGCGTCCTGTGGCAAGCTGGTGTATAAACTCTCAATGTCTAGTCCGACAAGGAGTTGAGTTGCTGGGTTGAAATTAGTTTCTTTGATCACGTTGAGGAGATGTTTTGTGTCTTTTATGTATGATGGTGTCTGTTGAACTAAGGGGTTCAGGAAGAAGTCACAGAAGCGGGACAGGGGCTCTAGGAGTGATTGGATTCCAGACACAATTGGTCTGCCCGGTGGGGGGGTTACCCCTTTGTGTATCTTTGGTACTGTGTAGAAGTACGGGGTCTTGGCACTTTTGGTGCACAGGTAGTCTGCCTCTTGTTTGGAGATGTGTTCAGCATCTCGGGCATTCTTTACCAGAGTCAGTATCCTGTTGCGTAATTCCTCGGTGGGATCTTTCTTGAGTGGCCTGTAATTTCTGGTGTCGCTTAGGAGTCTACGGCATTTGATATCATAATCCGTTTTATCCATTAGGACGATACCTCCACCCTTGTCAGCAGGTTTTATGACAAGTGTTGGGTTAGTCTGTAGGCGTTTGATCGTTTCACGTTCTTGATGGGACAGGTTGTTGAAGGTGTCTTTCTCTTGTATGTTTTCCACCTCCGTATAGACCGCTTGTTCGAATGCAGCAATCTCTACTGGTATGCTAGCGGGTGGTGGAACGAAGGTGGATTTGAGTCTGAGACCTGTTTCGTTGGGGATCTCCTCTTGGCTGTTGTCGGTCTCCGCTTTCTTTTCAAAGAAGGCCTTTAGCTTCAATTTCCTAAAGAACTCCGCTAGTTCCACATGTAATTTGAAGTGGTCCAGTTTGGCTGTGGGGACGAAGGAGAGGCCTTTGTTCAAGACTGATATTTCTTCCTCGGTTAGTTGTGTGCTGGAAATGTTGAACACTAGTTGGTTGGTTGTTCTAGGGGGTGCTGCTATTTGCTCGGTCCCGCCTGTTCCTTGGATTTGTTCCTCGTGTTCGAACTCACTGGTTCCGCCTCTGGTGCCCAGTGGACCTGTGGTGCATTTCTTCTCTTTCCGCGGTTCCTTCGGCCCTGTGATAAAAAAGGATATCTTTGATTCTGATTCCCTTGGAAGAAGGGCATGTGTCCTGGTGCGTACAGTGGTGGGAAACCATAGTATGGGGGTGGCATTGGTCCAAATTGTGGTGACCCGAAATTGTGGTTCTGTTGTGGTCCCTGCCACGGTTGCTGCCAGTGTTGACCTCGTCGGCCTCTGCCTCTAGATTGGTTTGATCCGGTACTGGAATTGCTCGAGACCGAGCTGTTGTCCCCGGAGCTATCAGAGTCTTTTTTGGCGGGAGTGTAGTCATCATCCGCGTAAGGGTATGTCTTTGTGAAGCTGAATCTCTTCAGATCCTTTTCGAAGTTCTTAACTTTTGTCTGGGTTAGATATTCTTTATAGTCCGCCATCTCGCGATTCTGGTCCTCTAACTTCTTGTTAAACCCAGTTAGAGTGGTTTTGAAGTGGGTCTCTGTTGCTTGTATTTCGATCATGATGGCGTCTGAGAGTCGTTTGGCGGTTTTTATAATCAAGATAAGCCAGTCCCTGGTGCAGTGCCAGGTGATCTGGGCCCAATCCTTTCTAAAGGTTGCATCATCCAGGAAAATTCTGGGAGCGTTGGTAACTATGAGACCTTTTGGGGCAGTGTTGGTGCGTAAGTATTGTGCTAGAATTACGCCATGTAGGATGGTTCGTATTCTGTTCCTTTTCTTCTCAGTTAGTGTATCCCAATCAGTTGTCTGTGCAATGGTTGTGGAGATGTTGAAGTCTGCCAGGAGGGATGGGTCGGATAGAATTTCACTGACATCATCTTCAGTGAAAGTGAGGCCGATGTTTTCTGCCATGTTGCCGTTAGAGGTAGAACTCTCGCAGCTGTGCGCTGCCTAGTATTATTGAATCAAAGGAGAGAGTGAGGACTAGGTAAGCTAGTCCGGATCCCCACTTTTATATGTCAAAATCAAAGAGGACTAGCTAAGTTACATAAGAGGGGACTCAATGGAGTACGTGTGTCACCACCCGCTAGCATACCAGCATACCAGTAGAGATTGCTGCATTCGAACAAGCGGTCTATACGGAGGTGGAAAACATACAAGAGAAAGACACCTTCAACAACCTGTCCCATCAAGAACGTGAAACGATCAAACGCCTACAGACTAACCCAACACTTGTCATAAAACCTGCTGACAAGGGTGGAGGTATCGTCCTAATGGATAAAACGGATTATGATATAGAATGCCGTAGACTCCTAAGCGACACCAGAAATTACAGGCCACTCAAGAAAGATCCCACCGAGGAATTACGCAACAGGATACTGACTCTGGTAAAGAACGCCCGAGATGCTGAACACATCTCCAAACAAGAGGCAGACTACCTGTGCACCAAAAGTGCCAAGACCCCGTACTTCTACACAGTACCAAATATACACAAAGGGGTAACCCCCCCACCGGGCAGACCAATTGTGTCTGGAATCCAATCACTCCTAGAGCCCCTGTCCCGCTTCTGTGACTTCTTCCTGAACCCCTTAGTTCAACAGACACCATCATACATAAAAGACACAAAACATCTCCTCAACGTGATCAAAGAAACTAATTTCAAACCAGCAACTCAACTCCTTGTCGGACTAGACATTGAGAGTTTATACACCAGCTTGCCACAGGACGCCACATTGAAAGTACTGCACGAAGTCCTTATGGGTACCACTTGGAACCACCACACTCCCCGTAGTTTCATCATGGAATGCGCAACTCTTGTGCTAAAGGACAACTACTTTGAATATGAGGGCAAACTGTACCTACAGACTAATGGGACAAGCATGGGGAGCGTTTTCGCTCCCAGCATAGCCGGTCTTTACGTAGCCCACTTTAAAAAAACTTACATACAAACCCTCACTAACCCCTACACAGCAAACATCAAAATATGGCGTCGCTACATCGACGACATCCTGATCATCTGGGAAGGGAGTCAAGAAACCTTGGATAATTTCCTCTTGTGGATCAACAGTTGTGACAACTACCTGAGATTTACAAGTACCAGCAGTTCCTCTGAATTAGCCTTCCTGGATCTCAATATAAAAGCAGACCAGAATGGCTTAACGACCACAACTTTTTACAAACCAACATCAAGAAATTCCCTCCTGAGGTTTGATAGCTTCCACCCTAGACCTCTAAGGGAAAACCTCCCGTATGGTCAATTCTTGCGACTCAGACGCAATTGCAGCCGGATCCAGGATTTCAAACAACAATCAACCACCCTAATCCACAAACTGGAAGACAGGGGATATCCCACCAGGATTTTGAATACCACCTGCAAAAGGGCGTGGAATCAAAATAGGGAGGCCCTACTCGAGGCAACAACAAGACCACCTGAGGAACCCACCCTCACCTGCGTTACCACGTATAACACTGTATCAAACCAGGTCTCCAACATAATCAATAGGAATTGGAGGATCATAAACTCAGGCAGCAGAAATTGGGAAAAAACAAGGTTTGCCTACAAAAGAGCAAAAAATCTAAAAGACTCCCTAGTCCACACTAGACCCCGACCTAACAATACCCCGAGAGACAACACCGTTCTCAACGCATGGGGCTTACCAAAACTGACAGGACACCAACCGTGCAATAACTGCAGTGTATGCCATTTAACATCTCCATCCAAAACCCTGGACCTGGAACCAGGCAAAACATGGACACAACGTCAGTTCACCAATTGCAACTCTTCCAACCTGGTGTATCTAATAACATGCAGATGTGGCCTACGATATGTTGGGATGACTACCCGCAAGGTACGAACCAGAATGACAGAACACCGGAGCACCATCCGATGTGGCAAAAACATAAGTAAATTGACAGACCATTTCTTGTCCCATCACCACACCCCGAATGATTTTACTTGGACTGTCATTGAACAATTTGACATAACAGAAAACAACGACAGGCACCTCCTCCAAAAGGAACAACGTTGGATATACAGATTGTCCACACATATTGGGGGGCTGAATGATTCCATACCCTGGAATTCATTGACAAATTGAATTGAGAATTAGCCTAAGCAACATGTTCCTTTGTCTTCTCCCTTCTCAACAAGCGTATATCCCTGTGCATCTGAGTGTGCTACCATTGTAACTAAATACTGAACCATTACCCATTAGCAGTGCCCCTCCAAACTGTAATGTGTAATTTTTAACTTTTCATAACCCACAAGCATCCTCCAAGCTTGTACACTCTACACGTGTAGTAAAAACGTGCGATTTCAAGCACTGTCTGCCCCTTAGCGCATGGACAGACCAGCGGGCACTCCCATTACTCCCTCGCGCATGCGCGGAAGCCGGGCGCTCTCATTACTCCCTCGCGCATGCGCGGAAGCCAGTATACTGATGCGCATGCGCCCGGCGAGTGCCACTACTCCTTCGCGCATGCGCGCAGCTACAATGACATGGCGCTTTGCGCGACTGCACCCCTCCCTTTGTTTCTACACTTACACAGGTGCAAACAATAACGGAGGCTTTATAAACATGACCGGCCAGGCCCTCTTTTCACAACCGGGCGCCGCAGAACGACGACAGGTCCAAGGAGGAACCAGGCCGACAATTTCGTGAGTAACGAGACTGCGCACTACAGCTACTACTGGGGTAAGGTGTTGAGGTCTTCCCTTACAGGTCGGATGATTTTAAAAGCTGTCACAACCTTCTTTTAGGGTCTTTTTCTCTGCCAGGCGACCCAAGGAGGCTTTGTACAGAAAAATACTGTGTGAGGATAATGCTCTTTTACTTACCTGAACCTCACATTGGTAATTTTCGTTTTCTAGCTCACCACAACAACCGGCTTCTAGATAAAAACCACATGAGTCCTGTCACTGACAAGACCACACTTTAGCCATACATAGTTCGTTCACTCACCTTATAAGACGGCTGAATGACGGCTAAACTTGCAATATAATGCTAATGTGACTCTACCTTGTACGTCTGTCTGTGTCCCCTTCATGTTATATGTAGCAAAGCGAGAGGGATCCCCCCTCTCACCCATATAGCACCTTAGGGAGTGCTACACATAGCAAAATAAACACACTCACTATAATTTAGTCTATTTATTTAATTCACCTTTTACACATACTCACTTGCTCCTGAGGAAAGCCTGTTTTAAATTAAGAAAGGCCAGGCTGAAACATGTAGACCACACAGGACACTGGAGGTCATAATCCATACTCCAACGCGTCCGTCTGCCTTTTAATATACCAACAGAGGCCCAGTAAATTAAAATATTGTTTTACCCTCAGGTACTGGGACCATCTGTATGGTTTTTTAATTTTCACCTTCACACTCACTACACTGCACACTCAGCAAGTATACCAGCTCCGCAGTAATCTGGCGTCGAAGCACACCCGGGGCACGTTAGGTGTCACTGTGGTGGGCCCGATGATGAAGCATGCCACCAACTAGGTTGGTGGGTGAGGGCTTTCTAAAAAACCTACTGGTTTGCTTGACACACGTACTCCATTGAGTCCCCTCTTATGTAACTTAGCTAGTCCTCTTTGATTTTGACATACAAAAGTGGGGATCCGGACTAGCTTACCTAGTCCTCACTCTCTCCTTTGGGTTCAATAAGGGGATTATTTGTCACCTTCCACCACGTCAAATTTCAACATGCATGGAAAACTGGGAAGAGCGCAAAGTCTTGGACAACCCGCCGTGATCCGGAGACGTGTTTAAGCTGTGCCTGTGAAACCCCAAGCTCTTGCATTAGAGATAATTTGAGTCATGTTCAAATCGCAAAGCACTCTCACTCATGCTTTGAGCGCCACTGCTGAGCTTCTGAATATTCCACGCTTCTATAAATCCTCATTTGGAAGTAAATCATTACTGCTACTTGCTCTCCGACTATGGAATGCTCTTCCTAATGATCTTAAGGCTTCTCGCCTGTATCTTAATTTTAGGAAAGAACTCAAAAACTGTCCCGTATGCACAATAATCGCCGTTCTCTTTGTAATCCTCGAAGCTATAGCGCCAAGAGACCGCAAGTGTATGGTGTGCTGTATAAATATTACAAAATATAACTTAAAAATAAATAAGTGCATTTATCTGTTGCACAGACTGAGTACGTTTTGTCGACACGCATATTCTTTTTGTCAGTTTGGTCATGCGCTAAATGTATTTTTACTCCAATCTGCATGCATGATGATTCAAAATATTTCTGAATATATCAGGGGACCTATTGGGGCCCCATTCAGGATGCTTGTCTGTTTTCTTTAAATTGCACGGTCCACAGTGCATATATCAAGATGAAAAATGTCTGTGTTAGTACTTATGTTGGAAACGCCACAACTCAGAAAGCAGTGGTGGCCTCTCCTTGCCAAGAAACTGTGCTGAGGTCGCCTCATGAATTCATTTGAAGATTTTCCGAGTTAATATATGCAGAGTGCAATTTTGGGAAAAACAAACAAATGATCCTGTTCTAAGTCTGTGCTCCGCACTGAACGGCATCGTGTCACTACCACAGGTTTACCAAAAAAACGCTCCAAGAAAGTTAATAAATACCAGGCTTATTTCAAAAAGAAGTACAGTTCAGTCAGTCTTTTTACCTTGAGTTTGCACTGGCTACAGAATGGAAATGTTCGGAGCGCTATTTTCTTTGAGTGATAGCTCACTCTCCTAGATTCTGATAGTTCACTGTCAGGCAAGGCCCTGAAGGGTTCTAAAGATGCTCTTTGGTCCATTTTGCTTAGGAAATGTAAAAACGTGGGGGCAGATTTACAAGACCCTTGCGCCACTTTGGTGTCACTTTTAACATGGGAAAAGTGATGTATAAGTGGCGCAAGGGGCTTGTAAATCTGCCCCCTTGGGCCGATTCACAAAGGTAAATTTTGACGAAAGTCTAACTTTACGACTATTGGTATTCACAAAGACCATTAACTACTAGTAAATTCCGTTTGTGAATACCGAAAGTCTTAAAGTTAGACTTTTGTCTCACTTTATCTTTGTGTTTCGGGCCCCAAGTGGCCGGCATTGCTCGTGGGACTGACGCGAATGGGTCATGGGGGGGATTCACGGGGGTGTCGCAGGGAAATTTAAAAAAAAATATGAAATGTACGTTTTCCCTGGGTCCCGCATCTTCTCTGCTGCTGCTCTCCTGCCTCCGACAGGAACAGGAAGCACGCAGCCAGGCTCCCTCCCCTATGCCAATCACAATACTGGAAGCAGTGTTGTGATTGGTTGGGGCTCCGCCCGGCCTGGGGCTAATGGGGTGACCGTGTTCGAAGGGCAAAGTGTGCATAGCTGGTCTGGGCCACCCGAAAGCACCAACCAAACAGTCTTTGCGCACTCAGGAGTGGGAAAACCACTCCTCCCCTGCCCTGCTCAGAGAACAGAGCAGCTCATCCCACCCGCAATACTCAAAGGAAAATTAAAATGGTTATAACTTTCAATTATTACCATTTTATGTTTTGGCTTACTCGCAATGCGAGAAAGCAGTGGGGAGACGCTCCTCGGCCCTAGTAAGCCGCCCCTGGTAGGGAGCACTGTGATGGCCTCTTTAAAAGACCCCATCATATTTGAAAATATGGCACTTTGCTAGTCTTAATGAACATCTGGCTCAGCTTTTCGATTTTCTGTTACCATTTGACGTTTCTTTACCTCTTTGGTGCACGCAGCTAAGGATTAAAGATTTCTAAAGCTGCTTCCCGGCTAACCTAATATTTGAAGTCGCTTAAAGATTTCCAGGCAATGTCCTTCATGCATCCTCAGTGGCCACATATTCTGAACACATCATAAGGGCCCAGGAACGGAGAATCCGCCGCAAAAAGAAGTAAGTGATGAAGCTTTTCAAACTACAGCCTGATAATGTCTACATTTAAAGCTCCTGGAATGACTGTTGACAGCTCGAATTCACACCTCCAGTTCTAACTCTTGAAAAAAGTATCGTATTTGAAAAAAAATGGTTTTGCCTTACTTATCTAACAACGCACAGCTGTATCGTGTCCTGAACTCTCCTCGGCGTGTTTTCATGCACGCGTCTCACCAAATATACCATCTGCCACAGGTACCATTACTGTTGGGAATCTGAAGCAAAAATAATATATTTATTTTATTTATAAAGTTTTATATTGCGCGACCTTTGATAGAATGTTCCAACCCCCTCCCCCCCCCCCCAAAAAAAAACTTATCGAGTTTACGTTCAGTATGGTGAGCTTCGTGCAAATCCCTGGAGGGATGGGAAGACAACCGGTGGGAGGGGAGGGGGGGGGGGGGGTCAGTCTAAAAAATGAGTAATTTCCATTTTTTATTTCTATAAGAAATATGTCTTTCTGGTACATAAAACAACGGCTGATTGTGGTGATATCAAATTTAGCATGAAAGTAGAAATGTACTCAAGGAAGAACCTTTTTTTGTTTAAGTCTATTCAGTAGTTTTCAAGAAATTAGCTTTTGAAAACTCTGTGGTGGTTGGCTTGAATGGAGAGATAACTGGGCCATTAGTCCTCTGACAGTCCTTGAATTTGTCACGGACCAAATACAAAAAAATATATATCCAATTGAGCAAGGGAACTTTTTCTCCCATTATCTATTTCCTGTCTGCGGCCTCAAAAAAAGCATTGGAAATGCATTAGCCCTCGTATTTTTGGGACTTGGAGCTATTGGCATTGTAAATGGCAATGTTTTTTACTTATGTGTTATGGAGTATATGTATGTGATGTGTTGTGGAATTATGTGGGTTGGACTGGATTAGTTAGTTGTGTAATTGTGTGGCCTGCATTTGTGTCGTTTCGAGTGGATTTAAATGATGTGGCATGGTGTGCTGTGGGATTATGTGGTATTGAGTGTACTTGAATTATGTGGAGTGAGATTGTGAGTGCTAGAGTATAATTATGTGGAATTGTATTTTGGTTGTGGAGTGATATGCAGTGGAGTTTAATGATGTGGTGTGTTGTTGAGGGCTGCACAAAAGCGCCTATAAATATTACATTTAAAATTACATGATGTAAACGGGCAAACATCAATGCACTTGGTGAGGATATGCCCTCCCCCTAATAAAAGAAAGAACTTCATTATGTGTCTTTTTCTGTAGAACTTTGTATAGCATGCTTTTTAATTAGCGAGTCACGTAGCGCCGCTGGAAAGGAAACTTGAAATAATGATTAAATGCTATATGTGGCACAGGCTATCCGTTAGCACACGAATATCCTATACAATGCAATAGCAGAACCTTTGCATGATGATGCAACTGGACTTGATGAACAAGACTTGCTATGCACGCACAGGTATGCGTTTTCTGCGATCCTACTCTGTTTTCTCAATAGGTTTTTACAGCCTCCATAACAATAAAGGCCATTGAGGGCCAGCTTTATTGCTGGTTGTGCCCGGTGCAACAATGTTTGTTGGCGCCCCCAATGACCATCTCCACCACGGATTCTCTCACTATCACCTTTTAACAGTGCCCCTCAAGTCTACATAACCACTCTCTCTCCAATACATTTCCTTTATTTTATAGCGCCACTCTTACCAGTCTAGGGTGTCAGAGCACTTTACATCCCACACACATTACACAGAGACAATCAATCATACGTCAGTAAATCAGTGTATAGGAAATGTTACATCAGACAGAGGACTACCAGGCGTAGGAGTCATATGCCACCCATACGGCTAGGCAGTATAGTTTAAGAGTGTTTGGTCTGCAGAAGCACAAGCTCAGAATTAAAAAAGTAACACCATGGTTAGGGATTGTCTTTACTAAGAATTGACTTCAACCCAAATGAACCCTGCAGGCAACATTAGAATAATAAAATACTGGGAGTAAAAAATCATAACGCTCTAATCTATACCTTGTAGTTTTCATGCATCTATCTGATAAAAGCTAATAGCTCATGGTTCTTCAGTAGGATTTTAACTAATAAACTGCAAGTAACAAAAGGATCTCTCTGACAAAAGATGTAACTCACTGATCTATTTACATTATATGCTCTTTGTGATCAGTATGGTACACCTTCTTTGCAGCAGGCATATTACCCTTTGAGCTACCTTACCTCCACTAGAGGAAACTCCGATCTCTCCAGGAAGAACATTAATCAGTTATTTTGACATTTGTATTGTTCCCTGGAGATTGCTGGGAGGCCAGGAAACGAGGCAACAGGTGTTTTTAAAATGATAATATGCTTGCAAAAAATGCGCCCCCGCAAAAGTCAGCACCTGGTGCAGTGGCCCACTACCCTACAGTCCTGGGCCAAATTGTTTCTTTGGAGCACTGCGACCTGGCACAATCCTCTTAGAAGCCCAAGAGATGCACTTCTTGGAATCAGATGGGCCTGGCCCTTGTAGAAGATGGAAGTTTAAGGAGAATTTCTCATTAACTTCCAACTGCTATTCCTTAGCAGGTTAAGGGCCAGATGCATCAAGCTATTTTGCTATCGCAAACATTGCGAATCGCAAAAAAAGACCATTTGCAATCGCAAAATAGTACAAAGCAATGCATCAAACAAAAAATAAGAAATTTTTAAGGAATCATAAAATATAGGGAATCCCAAAGTAGTGGCCTCATAATAAGCGATTACCAAAATTGTGAAGCTCAAAAATAGCGAATCTCTATTTGCGATTATATCTTGTGAAGTCGCAATGCAATGCATGAATAGTTACAATTTGCGAAAAATTTGCGAATCTCTATTTTGCATTCACAAATTACCACCAAATCAAACTAGGTGGTAACCAGGTGAAAACACTCTGAACAGGTGGGGAAGATCAGGAAAGTATTTAAACAGGCCCAGAAGGCCTCAGAATGTTTCAGAATGGCTGCGCTTTACATCATGGCGAGGAGGATGAGGCTAAGAGCACAGGCACAAAGGAGACGTAGGATAAAGGAGCGCATTTACAGAGTGCACATTACGCTGTTGGGGCAAACCGATGAGGAAAAATATGATTGAATTCACCAATGATACATTATCTAATTGCTGATGTAGACCCACTACTGCAGTCCCAAACTCGCAGGACTCATGCTATCCCCACTCATGTGTAGGTCCTGTGTTTCTGCCACCTCCTAGCTTCTGGTAGCTTCCAGGGGGTAATAGCTACAGCTGGCAGATTGTCACAAAGTTCACTTTCGCATTTCTTCAACGCGTTCCTGGACGCCATGTTGCTGCATATGCACCAACACATCAGATTCCCAACCACCCCACAGGAATTGTTTCAAAATAAAATGGACTTTCACCAGATTGCCAACATCCCCATGTGATAGGTTGCATAGATGGGACACATGTAGCCATATGTCCTCCCTCAGCCAATGAGTATATATTAAGGAATCAAAAGTCTTTTCACTCACTAAACATCCAGGTGATATGCAATGCTAAGTACATGATCACAGACATTGTGGCCAAATACCCAGGTAGTATGAATGATTCCTACATCTTTTGACACAGCGGAATTCATACACGTCTACTTGGAGGGGAATTTGGAGAAGGATTCCTGCTCGGTAAACATTTTTCAATGTCTCATGCATATCTCAATTTCATGGCGAAATATCGCAGTGAGTAATACAAATGCTTATTCTCAACAGGTGACATATGCAGTGAGGCCCTTTATCCTGACACCATACATGCATCCAAGCACAACTATCGAACACCGCTACAATGCAGCAGACAGGACAACACGAAATGTGGTAGAGAGGACCTTTGGGTTGCTCAAAAGCCGATTTTGGTGTATCCATAAAACCGGGGGTGTCTTAGAATTCAGGCCGGACATCTGTTGCAAGATCATTGCCACATGTGCCATGTTGCAAAATATAGCAACTGCCAGAGACATACCTATTGAGACATCTGATAGTGAACCCGATGATGAAGAGGATAACATCAACCCACATCATGGCAGAAATGCAGCTAGTGCAGCTGAAGGGAGGACCCGTCGTGCAGAAATGACACAGAATTATTTTTGGTGTGAGTACTAGTGCTACACAACACAAGACTGTAACTTTGCTAAATAGATTTCTTGAAAACAAGTTAAACTGTTGTGATAATGCACAGTAGCATAGCCTGATTACATTGTTTTAAACACAAATATGGTATGTCATGGAACTTAAATTCAGTCCAGACATGAGTAGTGACTGGTTGTTTAACCAGTAACCATTGCTATGAACATGGCCACATTATCTCCTGCGTCCTCTTGCTCCCATCGTCCGTTCTGGGGGTCAGACCTCTGTAAGGTCCCAGATCCTGCAGTATTCTGAGTGCTGCGCCTTCTAGAGTCTGGCACTGGTGCCAAACTGCTACTGTGACTGGACGAATCCTCTCTTTCACCCCCACCCATCATACTGCTGGCGGCAACAGCATTGGTCTGCATCTGATCCACAGCATTAGTCACTTGGAACAGTACCTTGGCAACATCTCTGCAGCAATGGCTCATTTCTAACTGCATGGCTATTGTACATCGTGATAGTTGTGATGTGGCAGTACTCTTAGACGGTTGGTGGCCCTGGTGTACCCATCCAAACGTCTGAGTAATTGAGTGTGTCTTTTGCGATGGAACCCGTGATCCTCCTATAGCACCTTGCATAGCTCCCTGAGTACTCCAGTCAGTTCTCCAAAATCTTCCCTGTTCTCCCTGCGACCTTCCAGTACAGCAGTAGTTAGATTATTCATACTGTCACACATGTCCCCCACTTTACATGCAAGTGTTGTAAGGTTTCCCTGCATTAAACGCATGTGTTTCACCTGCAGGCGCTGTACCGTTTACATGGCACTCTCCAGCCCATCATGCGATGTGGATTTCTCGCCTGCACCAGATTTCAACAGTGCTGATGCGCTGCTTCTCTGAGCTCGAATGTTCCTACGGCGCAGCTGCTCGTGTGGGCTGGATGTGGGTGTCACTACTACTTCTGATATTGTGGGCTCAGGTTGTCCATCATCCTCACTTCCAAATGTGGCAATGGGGCCACAGTGATCCTGCGTTTCTTCGGTCCTGGTGCAGTGGGTGTAGGTGAGACAGCTATGTCCTCTTCTGAGTGGGACTCACTCTCAGCTGGTGCATGGTCATCAGTCTCCTCAGACTCTTGGTAACGTGTATATGTGATTTAGAACAGTGCAGTATTAATTTTCTGTTAGGACATGTTTACTAATTTTGTACACATTTTTTTACAATAGATTTGTTTTAAATTACAGTGTGTGTGAGTGTAGACTGACTTCTATGGTGCAATGTGTTTTAAATCATCATGTTTTCTAGACACCAGACTTTCCGTGTGCTTTTGCTGACTACAATTCCCACAATGCATTGGTGTATCATAAGTAAAACATGTACTGGAATATTTTTTCCTGCACAAGCCTGATCTTATTTACACTGGTTGTTAGCTAACACTGAAGTTGCATGCAACTTACCTTGGGAGGTACAGGGTAGTGCAGAGGAAACAATTGTTGTGACTCCAACTACTGCCTCTGGCTGCAGGGTGGACTCCACAAGGTTCTCCATGGCATAGGGGTTGGCTTGGTTGATGGTCCACCTTCAGTTATTTTAGCCTATGCAAAGCCTCTCCGCAACCCTTTCTTTTGCACGACTGCGCAGGTTGTGCCATCTGTTGTGCAGATTTCCAATTCTGCTGTGTGCAACTCCCACTGCATTAATCTTGGTTTGCATTGCCAGCCATAGTTTTCTTTTTTCTGATTCTGGGACTTACAAAGACAGTTTACCAAATAATTTGTCATGGCTCCTCACCACCTCTTCAATTAGCAATTCCAATTCCTTCTCTGAGAACTTCTTCAGCCTTTTCCTCTCCTCCAGGGGTGTTTTCTTTGCCATGCTGATGTCCGTATCAGTTTCAAACTCACAAACTTTTCACAATTGCTGTTCTCCAGTGTTCTTCCTCCTCTTCCTCCCTCTCAGCACACAGGTAACTGCATGGGTGTGGCCACTTCCTGGTTCTGACATCATCATGGTGCATAGTATTCTAGGAATCGGAATTTGCGACTCGCAAATAGCGTTATCACAATATTTTTTGCGACTCGCAATTTTAAAATTGCAATTTGCGATCGCAATTTTTACAGAATCACAATTTTTATGCGATTATTTTGTTGCATCGCATTTTGCGACACGCAAATTGCGATTCGGCAAAAATCGCAAATTGCGAGTCGCAAAAATATGTTATGATGCATATGGCCCTAAATGTTGTTCTTCACCATATGCAAAATAAAACAAAATTAAACGGCTTCTTCATTCGGAAGAGGCGAGACATGTGATCCAGTGGGTAAGTCAATGGCTAGTTGTTTATGAGACATACATTTGAATCTTAGTTTGCACACTTCATCAGTTTTTGTGATCCTAAACACATCACTTGATTTCACTGTCTGCAAACACTTGGAGTGAACAGAAACAGGAGATCCACCAGAACAGCCCTGTGTACTTTGTAACACAGCTCCGTGTTGCCGTGGATCTTGTTCCTGACAAAAAACAGTGTGACATTTTGGGCAGCCCCCAAAATAAATCTGACAAAGAACACCTCAATCACCAATACTATACCAAAGGGAAACGACTTTCATCCAAATGTTGACATACATGCAAAATCTAAAATTAGCACAAAGATAAAAACAATTTCTAAACAGTCATTTAGACTGAATGTTCTGTCTGCCTGGGTTTTTTTTGTACCCTTGTGGTCCAATAATGGCATAAACAAAAGCTTGTGGTCACCAAGAGATCTGCACTAGAGGATCCTTGCAGTAAACAAAAAACATCACCTCTGCTAGAGCAGTATTTGCAGCCCTGAGACTAGGAAGAGATATTCATTGAAACGTGAGAATTTAGAAATAAGGCTTGGCGCTTGATAAATTCAAATGCAGATAGACTCGAATTGCAATTAGCATTGATTCCTCTGTTTCCCCTGCTGCCATCAATTTCAGCAGATTTTCCTGTAAATCAAACTTGTTTCCTTTCCATTTGCTCTAACAGACGTGGGCAGCGTCTGATATAAAAATGAGATTTATTACCTAGGACTCATGCCCGACAGCCTGTTTATTCAGCAGCATGCCTGCCTCCTCGGTGAGGAGCCAGGGCTGGCCTAGCATGGATGGGAACGGGAGGCAGAGCTTGGCACAGCGGCCGGGGATCTGGCGAAGTGTGGCTCCATGGAAAGTGTCAAGGAGCAGTGGATGCGGGTTATACAACTAACATGAGTCTAAGGCAAATGTACCATGTGGTGGGGAGGCGCCTTATACAGGTTTCAACCCAAAGCATCACAACTCCATGTCAAAATCCTACTTAATATGAACACAAACCAGCAACTTTAAATGCATGGATACGTTTGACAAAGATGTACACTTCCCCGATAGTGGCATGACCACCCACTGAGGTTGTAAAAAGTAGCAAATCAATCTAATCCACAGAAAACAGAACAGCTGTTGTTGATTTTAACACCGTCTTTTCAACATCATTGTAAACAAAAAGTTAAAACAAACAGGTAGGTGGGGGGCATACAGACATGTAAGGAGAATGTCAAATTGTGCTTTTAAAACGCATCACATATCCTCACTGAGTAAATAAAAGGCCCATTTTTAATCGTGCTCAAAATCGAAAGGCAGGGGGAGCAGCTGTCCGAACAGAGAGCCTTCCCATGCCTGTTTACAGAAAGTCAGAGCTCAGAGCACTGACAAGATCATAAAATGCAAGCAGATATGGCACTGAGCAGGAACCCAAGAAAGAAATAGTTCCCCCAAGAGCATAAATACAATCAAATCGTAAATATTCAGTACTTAGTCCCTGCTGCCTGAGAGGAATGCATGAGAATAAGGAGGGACAAAGAGGCAGGACTGACCACTAGCAAGCAAAGATTTTTAAAGGACATGAAATCAAACAAATGGATAGCAGGGGGGTGGCTTTAAGTACACAAGAGAAGTTACAATAGGTCTTAAATACTCGACCTAAAAAACTAAGGAGGCAAGGTTTTTATTGTCCCAGCGACTACAGGACGTCGGTCATGGTCCTGGTGTTCTGTGAAATATTATGAAACGCCACATTAGAGGGCAAGGTGATGTACATCTTGACCGCTAGGTCTTAATTTGGTGACTCCCAAAGGGCCCCATTAAACTTGTGGGAAAAAAAGTTGTTTTAGATGCAGAGTTTATGAACACTGATCAGGTTCTTTGGAAGACTTTTAAAGACTGTGGTCTTGTTAGTAAAGCAGCAGACTTGATCGGTTCAAAATGGCTTCCATTCTCTAGGTCCTTAATAATGAGACTGGAGAGGACTCAATCACAAGACCAACAACTATCGTTTGCAAACAGAGGGGGACCTGCACCTGTTAGGATGCACATTATTGTTCTTATCCTTAAAGAGGATCTCTTTATTTGGGACACTGACATTTACATGTTGTCTTTTTCCTCTTTTCTAATATAGACACCAGACTTGTTTTTTTGTGAGTTTCATGATATGTAGGGAGTAATACTTCTCCGGTTGGGCCTCTCCCTCTGGATTCCTTGTGGGAATGTGATATTAGTTCAGCCCTACAGCTGAGGATCCTCTTCACTTGCCCTTTTCCTCTTTGCACCTCCCGCTTGAGCTCTTTCTAGGAGTAGGGATAACAATGCACACTGTCTCTACAATGGCCAACAATGTAGGCCTATATATTTGACAATACGGTGGTACAATAAATCTTGCAGACTCCTAGTATATTAGACACACCACTTACACTAACTTCAAGTCAGACAGAAGAGTGGGCGAAATTATGTAACTTAAAGAGACAACACATAAGCACCGCCATGCACACAGCCATACTTATGGAATATGTATGTGGCAACATAGCCCCACAGGGATTCGTAGTCACCAATGCCCTGAAACTATTACTGGCCAATAAGGTGTTCAAAAAGAAATGGTCATTGATCTCTTGGATATGTATTCGAGATTGGCTGATCCTTCTGATAAATACAGCAAAGGAGACAGCAGACCTGCTCATGATTTAGATTCAACAATTGGAGAACCAGATCAAGCATACATTGCAGCTTACCTCCTTCAAAAAGAAATTGGGATAGGTCAATAGAATCCTGAGTGAGACGAAAGAAGGGATTTCGAAATACAAGATCAAAAAGCTCAAAAATGATATGGAAAGATTAACACATGAAAAAGTTTACCTCTATCTGACAGATGACTATTGGTCACAAGCAATGAAGAGAAATAACAGAAGGGAGGCAAAAGGTTGGCACCAAGGAACTCACAAATGGACCTCCAATTCTGAGGATAGAGTAACACAGAGAATTCAGACTCTAGAGGGTCTGACAGTTCCTTCCAAATCAGGATGAGGCAACCAAGACGTTGGGGCTTTTTCCAGGGGCCCGCCACAAGGCCTATGGTGGGCCCCTCACCATTGGGATTCTCTGTTCAACCATACCAACCACCTTCCTTTGGTAGCCAGGGAGATCTGCCTTCTTTTTGGGCCGGGCCAAGGGAGGTGAGGAAGAACAAGAAGATGCAACAGACCAGCTCCAGAGAACCAACCAGACCCACAGAAAACCCAGGTGCATTGGGACCCAACAATTAAGCAACCAGGGAACCAACCCCTTCAACGAGCAGCATGCCAGTCTCATTGTGAATCTAACCCAGAGGGCGCTGACCCATTGGAAATTAATGTCCTCAATAAAGGTTTGGGCTTCATCTAAACTCACTTAGGAGATTACTTTACTATGCACAAAGAACAGTTGAAATTTTTCCGTGAGATACATCTGTTTTTCTACTTTGACAAAGCTGACAACATTGATGCAGAAAATTCTGGTAATACAGGCTTGAGAAACATGTCCACCTTTAACCCACCATTGCACTTGGTTCTTCTGAGGTAGCCACCTTCGAGAAAGCTATCCACGAGGATTTTGAAGCCCAGAGAACCCTAGTGAAACACCCCTTCTTCAACCTCCGTAAAGTAGAGTTGGATTGTCTGATGTCACTGGAAAGTGACAGTGAGATTGTGAAAAAACTGCGGACAAAGGGGGAGCCATGGTTATCTTGGGTCTACAAGCTTATCAGGTGTATGTCTCCACCGATTGCATGATACTAAATACTACATACGATTGTAGAGGGACCCCACACCTAGACTACAGAAGACAAATAAGACCTTGGTAGAGAGGGGCAAAGATGCCAGGTGGAACACTAGAGGCAAATCTGAATTTCTACTGAATACTCACCCTAGGACCCTCTATTTTTATATCCTACCAAAGATCCATAAACCCAGACGACTACCTCCAGGGAGACCCATTGTTCCTGGAATTGGGTCCTTGTTAGAATCACTTTCTCAGTTTGTAGACTGGTTCTTATGACCTATGGTTACCAAAATGACGCCCTACCTCCAGGACACTAAACACATACTTACTATACTATCTGACATTCCCTTTGATTCTTAACGACACCATCTGGTCTCTTACATTGTGCAGTCGCTATATACAATATTCCACAAGACAACACCCTACAAACTGTCAAGGAAATACTAGAACTGAGGGCTTGGATGATATGACTCCAACCTCTTTTGTGATGGAATGCACTACGAATGCCATGAAAGAAAGCTTCTTTCAATATCAGGACCAACTGTATTGGCAGGTGACTGGAACTTCAATGGGAAGTATAGGAGAGTAGGATCTGCTTACTATGGTTACCCCCACTTTTTGCTGCGTTTCTCTGATTTATCGACTTAAGTCTGGCTGGGGCCCTGCTAACCAGGACCCCAGCCTAGCTGCTTCCTCTCTAAACTGATTGCATGTACATTAGGTACACTCCAGATTGATTACTGGATTACCCTTGTGAGTCCCTAGTATATGGTACCTTAGGTACCAAGGGAATAGGTATCCCAGAGGCCTACCAGGGGCTGAAGCATGTATATGCCACCCCTGGGAAGGCTTCCAAAATGGCACCACAGGTAGGCTTTTGCAGCCTGGGTAAGGTGGTGTAAGCACCCCTTACTGAGGTATAGTATACCTATATCTACCTTTTAAAACAGACACATTTAAGCCTATAAGTCACTCCTATGGCAGGCCTTGACACTCCTGAACGCAGAGTGCTTGGTTTTGTGTGAGAGGGTTCCCTAGCATGAGCTGAGCCCCTCTGCAGCTTTCGGAATCCCTTCCTTATAGCTGTTCTGTGATACAGCCATACTATATACTCTTAAGTGCATTATAACCTCGCGGTTAATGCCAACTTTGGAATGGCTGCATCAAAACATGTCATGTTTGGTGTAAAACACTTTGGAATACTACCCCCGCCAGTTCTGGCAGCAGGGGTAGCATTCCACCCTTCTAGAGGGTGAAGACATGTACACACTGGTCTAACCGGTAAAAGTTAAACAGTGCTCCAGCGTCACAAAATGGATGCTGCTGCCACAGGCACGAGTCTGACCTCCTGCTGCTGGACGAACTTTCGGCAGGGAAGGCCTGGACAATAGGTTTCCTGTCCAGTGAGGTGTAACTGATGAAGCAAAGCTTCGCATATTTTGCGGCTTGCCGAAATCAAGAACCTCATTTATGTGTAATAAGGTAACAAAGTATGTTTTACTAACACTTATTCTGTTTAAAACAAAGTTCTCGAAGCTTGCCTATGTGTATTTCTAATGAAATTAATCCGTGTCCTTTTAAAATGGCCGTCGCTTGTATTTTAGTTACTGCGCATGCGTCAGCCACACTCACGTGTCCTGACGCGTCTGCAGAAGTGGAGGGAAAGTTATGCGCATGCGTAATTCATAGCTGTGCTTATCATGTGGTACTGCTCGTGCCACTGCTCTTGTGTTTCGTGTCAATGTAGCTAACATTTAAATGCATAAGTTTATTTCTTGATGATGAGTTAAAAGTACAAACCCTGTGATGTGTTTTCATGATGACATTATTATGTATTAATTTGTTTTCGCTCACTTTTCATGTACCGCGGGGAATGGGGGTCCAAACTGATTGGGAGCCATATTGACGGTCTCTTCTGCGCATGACCAGGGAGCACTGAAAGGTGGCCACTTTCGACAGTGGAACTCAGCCAGCTGGCAGCCACAGTCAAGATGCGCCTGGGAAAGCCACCTCTGCGCTACTAGAACGGCGAATGTTGCTCCTCATGTGTTACATTGTTGATTTCCTGCACAGTTCTCATGAGAAACCCCAAACCTGCTAGGCGGTACCCAAATATGTTAATGAAGGCTTCAAATCGTGTATTGTGATTGGTGTGTTACCCAAACCCTACCTTAGGACCAATCGAAATTGAGGGATTCTGACACTTTGCAACATTGGGGGGTGGTACACTGTCCCCAAACTGTATATCTACCCTGGGTTCACCTAGTGAACCGTCCGACTTGTCTGGTTTAGCTGACCTGTCACTGACCCAACGCACTCAATAGGTGACTGAAGATACAGAGCGCTGCGGAGCATTCTGTCCGAATTTGACCATAGACTAAGGTTCTACTGAACCTTAAAGTGCTGGCAAGGCACTTAGCTGGGAGTTCGCTGACCCAATTGGGGTCTTGATCGATAGCTACAGAGCGGGTGGAGCGCAGGCGTTGCTTCCGAACTGTGGGTTCCGGTCCTGTCCTGAAGAGGGTCCTGTCCTGAAGAGGGTCCTGTCCTGAGGGTTTGCTGTCCTGTCCTGAGGGTCCTGTCCTGATTCGTTTTCCGAGGGTATCCTGTCCTGTCCTGGGTGTCCATTCTGCACCTGCTGTCCTTTGAGGGGTATCCTTCCTTGAGGGTTTCCTGTCCTTAACTGACCCGTGGCCAGGGTTTGGTTTCCACACCTTTCTAGGTAAATATTGCTCTGAACCTCTTGAAATTCTTGCATCTTCTGAATTTCTAACTTTTGCTTTAATAAAGTTCAACATTGCATATGTGATAATTTCCATGCCTTTCTGCAACTATTGAAAGCCATTTATAATTTTTGCAAAGTTTATTCCTATGTCTTCTCATTTGTTAGAAATTATATTTTGCATAGCAGTGTGTCATTTTCTGATATGGTCTAGAACTTCGTTACCTAGATTGTTCAAAGGCCCATTCACCTTAAGTGAAGCGTGTTATTCATTATAAGCTCTCCTATAGTCACCCACACTTAGTCTATCCCTGTTTAGATAATACTGACTTGCATAGTATCTTTTCTCATTACATTTTATTAGTACTTTTGATGATTACTCTGTCATTATTTCTTTATGCTTATGTGATTTACGTTATCTTGGTTATTGATTGCCTTGTTTTATTGTACCTCATGCAAGAAAATATTGAACTTTAGATAAACATTTTAAAACTTCCAGTTGTCCGTGGTCATTTAAACAGTATTTGAATGTTATTGGTTGGGTTTGTATTTTGCTGCCTTTCCTTTACAGCTAGCTCCCTGATTCATTGTGGTGATTAGGCACCCGCATCGGTGGATGGTAAGTCGGGTGCACCGAAAATTGGTAGCAGGGAACACACACACACTCAACCTGGTAGAGCTCGTGAAGTCACCCGATCGATGTATATGGTGATTTGGAAAGTATATGGGCCCTGAAGCCGGAAACGGCGAAAACTATTGGCCGGGTGGCCTCGCGCGCTCTATCAGTTTTCTGGTAGCTAGAGGATGGTTAGGGACTAGTTGAGAGTAAGGCAGGGATTAGTTGGACTAGTTAAATCGGAAGCTGCTATTATATTAATGCTGCTATAAGAGCGGCTGTTTCTGAGGGAACTGATCACTCTCTTGTGAATACGCTGCTGAAATTCATGAATTACTGTATTGCCATTATTCTTGTTCTTATATTGTTATATGTACTAATCCATGCAATTGTCAATCGTTTAGTTAAGTGTTGTCCGAACTCCCCGGGGAATTGAAAGGGCAAGTGGTGAATAGAATCCATTGTCCTGAGGTCACAGGTTCGAGGAAAGTTAGGTGCAGGTTAGGATAACCGGGAAGCACTAACTAGGGTTTTCTGAATACATGTGTGAATAAATGACAGTAACGGGGTTCATTGGCAAAATTCCCATAGTGGCGTAACCTAGTAAGGGTCACATCGGAAGAGTAGCAGGTTCCTCGGAGCTAGCGTGAAAGCAGAAGGGTCCGCTGAGAAACCTTAAACTCGGAACATATCCCGGAAAGAAGTGGATGAGTTTGGGGGAATAACAGGTTCACCGATGCTAGAGTGAAGGGTAGGCGGAAGAGATCTGCCCGCAGCGAGTGAAAAGTAAATGGAAGTAGTTTACTTGCAGTAAAAGAATTCTTTCTCTGTCTAGACACTTGAGCACTGTGGCGAATGTGTATTTGTTGTAAAATAACCAAGCACTGAGCACTTTAAAAGAAAGAAAGTTTCCGTTACCTTGTGAAGGGAGGGAGTCAGTCGCGAAGCGCCTCTGACGTCACTCTGTGCCGCGCTGGGATTGGTAGAAACAGCGGGCGGGTAGCGGAGCTGAAATTGTAAAGGAGGGGTGAGCGCCGGAGCGTGGGAACTGTCTCACGAAGGGGCCGCGCACCCATTGGCGGAGCTTATTTTGTGTCGCGCACCCATTGGTTGCACGAATTTTCTGAAACGCGTTTTGATTGGAGGTAGTTTGTAAACAAAGTTAGCGCAGAAGTCGTATGTGGCACTCGCAGACTACAGAGACTCGACCTGATCCAAGGCATCTAGGGTTTGAAAGGGATCAGTGGAAGGCTAATAGATACGATATTATGTACGGAACCAAGAGAAAAATGTCCCTTGTCAGTAAGGTGAAAAATTATTTTAAAACGGACAAACCGATTAAATCTAGAGAAGGTGTTCTTGTCCCAGCACCCAATACTCCCGCCTCATTCATGATGTTTGACCGAGGGTACAATACCTGTGTGTGGCTGGAGAATTGGGTGAAGTACACAAAAGATGACGGAGTATTGGCTTTTCCGTTAGATGGTACTTTCAATGGTAGGATCTTATTTAATTTAAGAACCCGAATGAATGAACTGCATCCCAGACCAAGACTAACGCAGTATGAGGCATTAGAGGAATGGGAGATTGAGGCTTTCGAAAGAGAAAGACCCCGAATGGACAAGGGTTTGACCAAGTGGTACCCCAGGCAGAAACAGGAGTCCAGGGATAAAAGGATGAAACAGTGGAGACAGAGCATGATTGTTGAGGGTCTGTTTCCCATGATGCCGGCATGTCATAACATTGGAGCGGGTGAGAAAAGTACTGAAAAATGTAAGCATTGGGGGGCCCTGGGGGATTCAGATGATGAACTAATAGATGACATCTGTACCAGAAGTCCGCCACCTTACAATGAGGGAACCCGACCTTCCAGTGTAGGAGATGTTCCCCGACGCCACTTCCTAAAGGAAGAAGATAGGTCCCTGGGACTGGGAGGGGGTGGTCAAGTATTGCCCTATCCTGAAAAACCCGAACCGACGGAAACAAGGGATATATATCCCAAAGTGCCCGCAAGTCAGGAAGAAAAATATTCACGTACGAAAACCTTTTTTCCCAGACCCTTGTATGAAAGCGAAGAGAAACCATCGAATTCAGGACTGCCTTTTGTTCAACCTCCATATGGGGAAGAGCGCAGGTCCTTTAATACTGGAACTTTATTCCCGAAACCAAATTATGGGGGAGGACCAAGTGAAACGCATCCTACTGCCCCGAGTTTTACTCCTCCATTGACACCCCAGATATTACATGACACAACTTTAAGGAGGGTACTAGTGGAAAAGGAGCAGGAGGCTCTAGCTAGACAAAGGACAGAAATAATTCAGAAAATTTCCCAGTTAAATACCAGTCCTGAGGCATTGACTATTCCAGTAACTATTGGACCGGTGGTCCCGTTATACGGAAATGGTCAGGGAAATCCGATTACTCCAGTTATGACCCCAGTCATGGCAACCCCGAGACAGGAACCGATCATCATAGATGATCAGTCCAGTGAATGCGAGTCTGAAGTTGCGTTCTTGGACTTGCCAAACAAACAGACCGGAAAGGGAATGCAGCAGAGGCATAACCCTTTTAATACAAAAGAAATTAAATTAGAGACAGCAACAGGTACTAGGAATGTCTCTCTGGTAACTCCGGATGAAATTGAGAGTTGGAGTCGTGAATTAGAGAAGCAGACTCCGCAAACAAAACCTTTAGACCTCTACAAGCTGAGGGTCGAAATAGAAGAATTAATGGCAGGAAATGTGGGGTTGGATCGATTGAATACCTACTCTGAGGAAGAATTGTCGTTCATATGTAAAAGCTTTACTAGGAACACCAGAGTGCTCCATGAAAAACTAACCGAAACAGCAGTTAGCATGGGGGTAGATATCTCAAAATCCAAGCCCTTACAGAAACCGTACAGAGCAGACTTCTCAGACAAAGATATAGAACACCTAAATGTGGCAGGGAAGAAGTTGCAGATTAAAGAATTAATGGGGGTACTGCAGAAATGGGGAGATGTGGAAAAATGGAGAAGCAGGTGGGCGAAAAAGAGGGAAGAGGTTCGCTCCCGACAAGTGACTCCCGAGTTTGCTTTAAGAGAGGTAGAAAAACCTGAGCAGTTATGCCCCATGCGCGAAGTTCCAGGGGGGAAATATGTGCATGTCCCCTGGTCTAGGCAGGATATTGTGTCCTTCACGAACGATTTTCCAAAATTACGAGAGAAACCAGTTGACTGGTACAGGCAGGTGGAAAGGTTCGTGAAGGTACAGAAATGTCTGTGGAAAGACCTGGATGGGTTTTTCGACATTGTGGTTCCAGTAGATTTATGGACCCAGTGTAAAATAAACATAGACTGGCCGAGTGAGGAGTACCCCAGAAACAAGGAAACTGGAGAGCCATCGAAGGATGTCATGCGAAAATATGAGCAGGTAATTCAGCATTTGAAAGAAAAGGTGCCCGCAAAGGAAACTGATTGGACAAAAATAGATAGAACAACACAGGAAAGGGACGAGACAGTGCATTCCTTCTATGAGAGGTTATTACAGGTATTTAAAACATACAGTGGTATTGACAACATCGACCTGAAGGATATGACGCACTTTATTTACAGGTTTGTAAATGGTTTAAGACCTGAAATTTGTCAGTGGATAAAAGACAATAAAATCTGTTGGCATACTAAGAAAATGGATGAGGTCCTGCGGTACGCTAAGTACTGCGAGGACGAGATGGCAGAAAAGAAAAAGGCCCTTAAGGAGAAGGTTATGTGGGCTCAGGTGAAGCTCGCAGAACAACAGGAAAAACAATTGAGTAACATGGTTAAAAATGCTGAGAACAAAGGTCCTGGGGGAGGGGGTGGAGGAAAGCCCCGGCCCAAATTTAGCAGGGAAGAGGCTATGAAAAAATTTCCCTGCCATCAGTGCGGCGAAATTGGACACTGGCGAAACGAATGTCCCCAATTAGTCGATGTTAATGAGAAAACTCCTGATTTAACTCCACAGACGCAGAAAGAAAGACCAAGAAAGACTCAACCCCAGGTAAAAACAGTTCAGGTGCCTCGAGCACCCAAGCAGGTATACAGGGGAAGACAGGCAGAAAATGAAGAGATAGAGGTTTGGGAAAGCGGGGAGAACAGAAATACAGCAACTTCGCAGTATCTGCTAAATGATACCTTCCTTTGTAACGATCAGGACTGACGGGGCCTGAGAGGGGAGGACGAGGAGTGCGTACTTGGCGCTTCCTTGCCGGTAGACCAGTCTGGACCATATATTGAAGGAAAGGTTGACGGAAATGATGTCACCTTCCTGTTGGACACTGGCGCTACCCGTTCTACTGTAAGAACAGTGGACGTTCCAAACCTACCCCTCTCGGGAGAAAATATCCAAGTAGTAGGTGTATCTAATCAATTGATTAGTACTCCTGTTACCGAACCAATGGAGATTTCAATTGGAAATTTTAAACAGATGCATAGATTTGTCGTCTGTGACACCAGTCCAGTGAATCTACTGGGACGTGATTTGCTGTGCAAAATGAACTGTACCATCTTTTGCACACCAAAAGGTGTTGAAATACAGACCCCAGATGAAGACGGCATTTATAAATTATTGTTGCTTAGACCTGACTCAGAAATTAAAAGATTGACCCTGCAGGACTTGCCCCAAGAACTACAGGAAGCTGTAAAGCCAGAGGTGTGGGATTTCACTGGAAAGGATGTGGGGTTGATGAAAGATGTGGACCCCATACAAATAGCCATCAAGGACAATGCAGTATATCCTAACACTAGGCCCTACCGAATGAATGCTGAAGTGAAAGCAGGTGTCACTCTGGAAATACAAAAATTATTGGAAGGAAACATCATACAGGAAGTGATGAGCAGCCCATGCAACTCACCGATTATGGGCATCAAAAAGCCTAGTGGCAAGTATAGGGTAGTGCAGGACCTAAGAAAGGTTAACAAAATTGTAGTTCCTTGCTGCCCTATTGTCCCAAACCCTGCAGTGATATTGTACCAGATTCCTTGGGATGCTGAATGGTTCACTGTGATTGATTTGTGTCATGCATTCTTTTCGATACCCCTGCACCCCGACAGCAAATTTCTTTTCTCATTTGCTTTCGAGGGTCACGTGTATTGTTGGAACAGGGTCCCTCAAGGGTATACAGAGAGCCCCTCTATCTTTAATCAGATCTTGAAAAAATGTCTAGAGACTTTGACCTTACCTGGGAACTCTGTGTTAGTGCAGTACATAGACGACCTTCTACTGGCGTCTAAAAGTCACCGGGACTGTGTAGTTGACACCATTGCCCTCCTAAATCATCTGTGTGAGAAAGGGCATAAAGTAGCCCCTGACAAACTACAGTTCTGTGCGAAATCTGTAAAATATCTGGGACACCAAATAGAAAAGGGTGTCAGAAAAGTCACATCAGAAAGAGTGAGAATAATTCAAAAAATGCAGTTGCCCCGTACTCAAAAAGATGTCAGAGTGTTCCTGGGTGTATTAGGGTACTGCAGGCAGTGGATTCTGGGATTTGCAGCTTTAGCCAGGCCCTTGATAAAAATGACCACGAGAGGAATGCCAGATGTTGTACAGTGGGACGATGAAAGTCTAATGGCTTTCACAAGACTGAAAAACTGTCTGTGTACAGCCCCTGCGTTGGGAATGCCAGATTATTCCAAAGAGTTTGCCCTTTTCTGTGACACTCGCGATAATTGCGCATTGTCTGTCCTGACTCAAGAACATGGCACGACCAGAAGGCCTGTGGCTTATTTCTCTGCCACACTGGACCCAGTAGCTGCTGGGTTACCAGGCTGTCTGAAAGCAGTAGCTGCTACCTGTGCAAGTTTGGAACAGAGTGAGTCCATTGTCATGGGACATCCTGTGACCGTGTATGTTTCACATGGAGTGGTAATTCTATTGACCAGAACTAAAACACAGTATCTCACCCCTAGTCGGCTGACTAAATACGAGAGGATTCTTGTGGGTGCAGCAAATGTAAGCATTGTTAGGTGCGGTATTCTGAACCCTGCCACCTTACTCCCCGACCCCTTGGAAATGGAAGGTGGGGATGATGATGAACATGATTGTATTGATCTGACAGAGTTCAGTACTAAGCCACGCCCAGACATAAAAGAAGTACCATTGCCTGAGCATGATAAAGAACTATTTGTGGATGGTTCCTGTCTAAGACATGAATTAGGAGGCTTGAGTGCTGCTTATGCAGTAGTGTCTTTCACAAAAATTGAACAAGCAGGTTACCTATATAACATCAAGTCTGCACAAGTAGCCGAATTGATAGCCATGATAATGGCTTGCAAAATTGGGAAGGGCTTACGCATAACAGTGTATACTGACAGTCAGTACTGTTATGGCGTTGTGCATGACTTTGGCCAATTATGGCTACAGAGGGAATTCATGACTTCCTCAGGTACTCCCATTCGGAATGCAAAAGTTGTTCATGACCTTTTAGAGGCCATCCAGTTGCCCAAAGAACTGGCAGTGGTAAAATGTACCGCTCATCAAAGGAGCATGGACAGAGTATCACTGGGAAACGATTATGCTGATCGAGTGGCTCAATGGTGTGCCAAAGATCGGTATATTGTAAATCCAAAACGAGGGGGGCCAGGAACCAGCTGCCAGCTTCAGGTGTTTGAGGAAGTGCCTACATGGGATGAGGTGAGAGAGTGGCAGGAGTCGGCTCCTTGGCAAGAAAGAGAGAAATGGAAGGAGGATGGATGTAGACCGAGACGTGTGGATGGTGTCATCTTGGGCCCAACTGGTATGCCTGTGTTACCCCGACACTTGCTTGGCACAATGGCAAGATTAATACATGAAGGATCACACATTGGTAGGGATGCCATGATTCTGGTATTTCAACAGACTTGGTACAGTAAAAAGTTCAGGAAGGTAGCAGAGTCCCTCTGCCAGAGGTGCCTGTCATGTCAACAGATGAACCCAGGCAAGAGGACAATGGTTGAACTGAGCAAGATTGGGAGATCAGGGGGTCCCTTTATAAAGATACAGGTTGATTTCATCACCATGCCCCGTTGTGAAGGGAAACGATATGTCCTTGTCATTGTTTGCGTATTTTCAAAATGGGTAGAAGCTTACCCTACTCCTCAAAGTGACGCACTGACAGTAGCGAAGTGTTTACTAAAAGAACTGATACCTAGGTTCGGAATACCATGCATTATTGAATCAGATAAGGGTGGACATTTCCAGAATGACATACTGGCTGAACTCTGTAAGGCCTTTGGAATAAGGCAGAAACTCCATTGTGCATACCACCCAGAGGCTTCTGGAATAGTGGAACAAGTAAATGGAACTATCAAAAACAGACTAGCAAAGCTGACAGATGCTACTGGCATGACCTGGGTGAAGGCCCTGCCCCTGGTCCTGATGGGACTGAGAAGTGTTCCAGACCGCAAGACAGGCCTAAGTCCCCATGAAATCATTATGGGAAGAGTGATGAGACAAGCATGGGTGCCAGGAAGCAAACTGTTGAGTATTACTGATGATTTGGTGCTTGAATACTGCAGAAGATTGGGTGACCAAGTGCGTTCTATCTCTCGCCAGATTGGAGACGACGGCATCCTCAATCCAACGACTCCTCTCCACAGCTTGGTTCCAGGAGATTGGGTAAAAATAAAGAAGCACACTCGATCAAGCTGTCTGGCACCAAGGTGGGGAAAGAAACGCCAAGTAATCCTGGTGACAACTACTGCAGTGAAGGTCGCAGGTATTCCTCAGTGGATCCACGCTGGACACACCCAGAAGGTATTGCCAGACAGAGGATTTGAAGAAGCAGGGCAACCAGCAGAGGACCCTGAAGGAGCCAGACCAGAAGCAACTGACAACGAGCAGCCCAGCACCAGTCAGGTTGCAGGAACAGCAGACGTTGGCCCAGGAGTAGTTGACTACGAACTGCCAAGAATCCAGCCTGCTGAAGAGGTCCAGGAAACTGAGCCAGGAGTAGCTGAAGACGAGCTGCCAAGCATATGGCCAGAAGAATGGATACCGATGATTGATCTGACTGAAGATCCTATCAGAACAAGAGAACGACTTAGTGAAGGTAGAGAGTGGACTAGTCAGGAAAAGCAAGGCACAGGCGAAGAACCTCAGCCGCTTGAGATTCAAATCAAAACTGAGGAAGGAGAAGGTCAGACAGGGACAGAGCAGGTATTTGATACACCACCGCGCACACCTGATGCAGATAAGGGAGAGACTAGAAAAAGAGTGATAGTTCGAGCAGAAGAAAATCAAGAGATCGAAGTACTTGAACAGGATCAGAGAGGGTTAGAAGAGCGGGTTCAGGAAACAGAAACAGAAATAAAGACAATCGAAAGCCAAAAACAAAATATTCCTGAACAAGGCCAGATTAGCAACCAGGCAGAAGAATTTGATGCTAGCCCTGGAACTAGTCAGATAAGGGAAGTAGGAGAAGAAAGTGGAGAAGAATTACCACAAGATAAAGAGAACAAGAGAATAAGAAAAGAAAGTGAAGTCCAAATACCGACTAAGAGACTAAAGAAAAGAAACAACCTTGAGCCTAGGTTTGTAAAAAGACTGAGACTAAGGATAAAGACAGTGGAAGAAAAACGTGCAGAAGCAAGAAGAAGTTCTCGAATAGCAGAGCAAGAAGAAGACTCTTCCAAAAGAAGGAGTGAGCGAATAAAAAGACAAAACAAAAAGTACAAGTCTCCTGAATGGACACTGGTTTTGGAAGAACTTGAAGATCTTGATATAACTGACGTGAGCGACGGAGAGCCTGTCCCAGAGTACTCAGCTGAAGAGGAAGACGAACCACCGTGAATTTGCACAAAGTAAGCTAGTTGTGTAAAAAGCCAAAAAGAGGGGTGAGAACACTCCTTCTGAGCTAAAATGTCTGATTCAACAGTGAATGGTAGACCTAGTTGCAGCCGTTTTAAGACGTGTTGCAAGGTGTGTATATGTAGTGTAGTAGTACTGATAGTAATTTGGATAGGATTAACAATTTTCATTCCCTTTGCTGTAAGTAAAGATACTAACATTGTCCCTACTGAAACTGTAAATACTGACAGTGAGGAGCTAACAACACAGAGTGTAGAAAGACATGAGAGAGCATTGAGACAAACTAAACGAGACTTAGAAGCATCAGATGAGGGAGGACTACATTATCATGGAATGAAGAACAGGACACATTTAAATGTTTTCGCAAACTTGTTAATACACTATGTAGAGACTATGGAAATTGAAGATTGCTATGTCTGCATGAAGCTACCTACTTCTGTGGCTGAAGGCGTGACATACCATCATCTGCCATTGACATATGGAATTTCCTGTAGCATCTTAGCTAGTTTATTTTACAAAAGAGGACCGTTACAGTATTATTACTCTAACAATGACGTGATTTTTTCTGAACTTCCTATACGTGGGAACTTGAATCCTGTACATACCAAAACTGACACCATAAGATATATGGGAGACTACTTTCTGACTATAGGGAACATTGACATAGCAGACGCACACAGAGATAACTTGACTTGTTCTTTGCGTGAGCAGGAAAAGATGTTCCTGAACATGGCAGAGAAAAGGAGAATTAAAATTCAGAAGAAGGCTAATGACGAAAGTCAGAAAAAGCCAAAGTGGGCAGAAAACATGGAAGGCACCTCATCTGGTGGAGCGGGTCCTGCTCTGTTGCTGGATTTTGAAAAGAAAGGCAAGCTATGTCTTCACCGCGAGAAGACTAGCTATTATAATAATGTTTTCATTGGTTCCAGTGAATGCGAACATAATTACAAGGTAATTGGAGGTTGGGGTTTCAAAAATGGGTCAGAGCCTGTGTTTCCTGGAATTTATTACATTTGTGGGGACAAGGCTTATTTCAAATTGCCGGATCACTGGTATGGGAGCTGCTACTTTGGCATTGTTTTCCCGAAAATATACCATGTGAATGGAAAAGCTGGAAGCAATGAAGATACTAATGGCTTAGTGCGTAGTAAAAGAGAAAGTATAGGTGAAATTATGGGTAGTATTTTCAGTGCACTGATACCTGGAGTGGGAGTGGTTCTGAATACTCACAGAATTTGCAAATTGTCTACTATAGTAGATGTGCTGTCTACTGAAACAGCTCATGGATTTCTGCTGGTCAATACCGAAATGGTTGCGATCAGATCAATGGTTTTACAAAATCGACTTGCTCTTGACACCTTATTAGCGAAAGAGGGCGGAGTCTGCCGGATGTTGAAGGCGCAACATTGTTGCACTTATATTCCGGATAAAAGTGTGCAGATCAAAAGATATGTGAAAAACATTACTAATTTGGCAAAGGAACTCAAACCACTCGAGGTTGATAGTGCCTGGAAGAGACTGGTAGATGGTCTCTCAAATGTAGGTCATTGGCTTGCTAGCATAGGTAAAAGCTTATTATTCAAAATTCTGATGCCAATTGGTATTATAGGTCTTATTATACTTTCCATTTTCTTATGCTGTAAATACCGCAAGCGCACCAAAAAGCACGAGGTAAATGCAAGAGGAGTGAAACGAAGTGTGGATGAGATGGAATTAGAGGAAGTGAATGATCAGATATACAAAAAGGTGAAGACTTCTCACCCTGCTAAAACTGAAAGAGAAAAGTTAGAACGGTTGCTGGAAGAAATAGAACTTTATAAAGTGTGAAAGAAAGTTGGCATCTGGTTCCATTATAATTTGTGATGATAGTAGATATCATCAAAGAGGGGATTGATGAAGCAAAGCTTCGCATATTTTGCGGCTTGCCGAAATCAAGAACCTCATTTATGTGTAATAAGGTAACAAAGTATGTTTTACTAACACTTATTCTGTTTAAAACAAAGTTCTCGAAGCTTGCCTATGTGTATTTCTAATGAAATTAATCCGTGTCCTTTTAAAATGGCCGTCGCTTGTATTTTAGTTACTGCGCATGCGTCAGCCACACTCACGTGTCCTGACGCGTCTGCAGAAGTGGAGGGAAAGTTATGCGCATGCGTAATTCATAGCTGTGCTTATCATGTGGTACTGCTCGTGCCACTGCTCTTGTGTTTCGTGTCAATGTAGCTAACATTTAAATGCATAAGTTTATTTCTTGATGATGAGTTAAAAGTACAAACCCTGTGATGTGTTTTCATGATGACATTATTATGTATTAATTTGTTTTCGCTCACTTTTCATGTACCGCGGGGAATGGGGGTCCAAACTGATTGGGAGCCATATTGACGGTCTCTTCTGCGCATGACCAGGGAGCACTGAAAGGTGGCCACTTTCGACAGTGGAACTCAGCCAGCTGGCAGCCACAGTCAAGATGCGCCTGGGAAAGCCACCTCTGCGCTACTAGAACGGCGAATGTTGCTCCTCATGTGTTACATTGTTGATTTCCTGCACAGTTCTCATGAGAAACCCCAAACCTGCTAGGCGGTACCCAAATATGTTAATGAAGGCTTCAAATCGTGTATTGTGATTGGTGTGTTACCCAAACCCTACCTTAGGACCAATCGAAATTGAGGGATTCTGACACTTTGCAACATTGGGGGGTGGTACACTGTCCCCAAACTGTATATCTACCCTGGGTTCACCTAGTGAACCGTCCGACTTGTCTGGTTTAGCTGACCTGTCACTGACCCAACGCACTCAATAGGTGACTGAAGATACAGAGCGCTGCGGAGCATTCTGTCCGAATTTGACCATAGACTAAGGTTCTACTGAACCTTAAAGTGCTGGCAAGGCACTTAGCTGGGAGTTCGCTGACCCAATTGGGGTCTTGATCGATAGCTACAGAGCGGGTGGAGCGCAGGCGTTGCTTCCGAACTGTGGGTTCCGGTCCTGTCCTGAAGAGGGTCCTGTCCTGAAGAGGGTCCTGTCCTGAGGGTTTGCTGTCCTGTCCTGAGGGTCCTGTCCTGATTCGTTTTCCGAGGGTATCCTGTCCTGTCCTGGGTGTCCATTCTGCACCTGCTGTCCTTTGAGGGGTATCCTTCCTTGAGGGTTTCCTGTCCTTAACTGACCCGTGGCCAGGGTTTGGTTTCCACACCTTTCTAGGTAAATATTGCTCTGAACCTCTTGAAATTCTTGCACCTTCTGAATTTCTAACTTTTGCTTTAATAAAGTTCAACATTGCATATGTGATAATTTCCATGCCTTTCTGCAACTATTGAAAGCCATTTATAATTTTTGCAAAGTTTATTCCTATGTCTTCTCATTTGTTAGAAATTATATTTTGCATAGCAGTGTGTCATTTTCTGATATGGTCTAGAACTTCGTTACCTAGATTGTTCAAAGGCCCATTCACCTTAAGTGAAGCGTGTTATTCATTATAAGCTCTCCTATAGTCACCCACACTTAGTCTATCCCTGTTTAGATAATACTGACTTGCATAGTATCTTTTCTCATTACATTTTATTAGTACTTTTGATGATTACTCTGTCATTATTTCTTTATGCTTATGTGATTTACGTTATCTTGGTTATTGATTGCCTTGTTTTATTGTACCTCATGCAAGAAAATATTGAACTTTAGATAAACATTTTAAAACTTCCAGTTGTCCGTGGTCATTTAAACAGTATTTGAATGTTATTGGTTGGGTTTGTATTTTGCTGCCTTTCCTTTACAGCTAGCTCCCTGATTCATTGTGGTGATTAGGCACCCGCATCGGTGGATGGTAAGTCGGGTGCACCGAAAATTGGTAGCAGGGAACACACACACACTCAACCTGGTAGAGCTCGTGAAGTCACCCGATCGATGTATATGGTGATTTGGAAAGTATATGGGCCCTGAAGCCGGAAACGGCGAAAACTATTGGCCGGGTGGCCTCGCGCGCTCTATCATTGTATATCTATATATATATATATATATATCATATATATATCTATCATATATCACCTCCTGCTGCTGGACGAACTTTCGGCAGGGAAGGCCTGGACAATAGGTTTCCTGTCCAGTGAGGTGTAACCACCTCTCCAGACAGGCATTAGTGTATTGGGGCAATGTGGATGCATTCAGTGAAAGATTTTCAGACAGTGCCTGGAGCACACAAGGAGTCCCCGTGCATTTCCCAGTTCAAAACGGTTGCTGGGGTGCTCAGCCCCAGCTCTGGCATGAAACTGGACAAAGGGGAAGGGGTGTAACCACCCCCTCCCCAGGTTTCTCCCATAGGTGGGACCTTAGAGTTAGTCCATCCCCTAAACTTAGTATAAGTATAGGAACCCAGTCCCTAGGACTTTAGATTACCCTGGACGAAACTCTGCAGCATATATCTTGGACCTTCAACATTCTATTTCGACTAGAAGACACAAGAAATCTCCCTTGGGGTCAAGGAGTGACTCCCCTGTTCAAACAGGCACCAAAGAAGCATCTTGCCGGTCTGCATTTTTGAGACTCCCACCGGATCCTGAAGAATCTGTGACACAGTATGTGGACTTCCAGACATCCCTGAGGCCGACACGCGTCTGCAGCAAAGCTGAGACCTGTAGCCATCACGAAAGACATGGGACCGGAACTCCTGGACATCCAGCACATTTGCTAGTGCATCAACTTCCCAAGCTTTCCTGCAGTTGTGCATTGGGCTACTTGTAATCTAAGCCCTGAGCACCTTTTGCACCGAAGCTTGTGGGCCTACACTCCACGAGTGTTCCGTGGGCCTGCCTCCTGCATTTCTGCTTGAGGCCCCTTTGCAATCCCTGGTCCGTTGACTGGTGGGTCCCCACGAAAGAATCTCTTTTGTTTCTTGGACTTTCCTGGTTGCTTTTGAAGTGCTCTGACTTCTCTCCAAAGGGTGAGTCCCCCAGACCTTGCTGGTCTGCACCGAAGCCAATCTTTGTATTCTGCATGGATTGCTGTTGCCAAGGCTTATTGTGTCCAATCCGGATACCAACACTGCAACACTCGACATGCAATGTGGAACAGATCGAATCCAGCTCCTGGTTGTCATCAACACCTCCTGGTCCTCGTGGCTGAAGAGTCAAGCTTCACCTACATCACCTGAAATTACCCGACATCGGCTGACACCTTCTTGTTGACTCCCTGGTCACTGGCAAGGGACCCAGGTTCTGTCCCATCTGCTTTCAGGTTCTTCAGATCTTCAACCCACCCTTGGAACCATCCGGACACTTTTCATTAGGTCGCCTGCGGCACTTCTTTGCATTAAATCTAAATTCAACTCAGTTAGAAGATCTTCTGCTGCAATTTTAGGCTTTGCTAAGCGGTTAGGAGGGAAACCTTGCGAAGCAATCCTGGCCATCTATAGAGCAAAAACAATTGCCATTGCCAGATATGGGGCTGCAATATGGGGTTATAAAAACTGTGAGTTAATCCAAAATGAAGAAAACAAATTTCTGCGTGCCCTACTTGGCCTACCCCAATCTACAGCCACTTTCTCAATCCACCAGGAGTTAGGTATGGGTTACATTGTTGATATGATTAATTTGGCACCCATCCTCTTATGGATAAAAATCTGGCTGAATCCCAATCTTACATTGAACCATCTTATATTGCGGGATTGTATGAGCCTAGAGAAAGCCAGGGACATTCAGTGGCTATCATACGTTAAAACAATCACTAAAGACATGGGACGACCAGACATTTTTACAAATCCTGAGGCCCTGGTAAAAGCAGATTTAAAATGGATTAAAGTAAATTTTATTAAGGTTAGAGAGCAGGAGAGAGAGATGGAACAAATGAGAAAACCTATGGTTAGGGGGCACTACTTATTGATCTCGACTTTGTCTATCCAACCTTATCTTACTATAGTAACGATAGCGTTCCATCGTTGGGTATTGACAAAGTTTAGATTTAATCAGTTGCATAGATTATTTACTGATTGCAAAATATGGTGTAACCCGGCGGATGCCCCCCATGTAGGTGTGATGGTTTCTCTCTGCAGGACACTAGTCATTTTATGTTCTTTTGTCCTTTGTATAGGTCACCCAGAAGAAAGTTTATTGTTCCATTGCTAAAGGGAAAGGGATTCCTGCAAGTTAGACCAGCGCTACTTTATCTGCAGCTAATGGATTCTCCAGTAATTATGTACGGAGTGGCAAATTTTATAGTGGCATTGATTCGCTGTAAAAAACTGAACATGATAGATTAACTGATACTGCTCCTGTACATTTATTACGCCAAATGAAATATGCTTTTTAAAAGAAAAACATAAATTGCACATGTATATATATATTTTTAAAATTTTTAATGCGTATTAATGTAACCCCTCCCTTTTTGTATTGTGTCTTTTATGATTTTTATTAATCGAATAAAGTGGTATTGAATTGAAAAAAATTGAAATTGTCTTAAAGCTTCTGTGGCTTGGGCGACCAGATGAATTTGTCTGAGTTCCCCACCTAGTGATACCTCCTCAGGGCGGGTCTGACAGCAAGGCCTCTAGTTGGCCTTATTTGCCTTCTTAGACATGACTATCCACACATATATGACACGTAGTTTAAACTGTATGAGCATCTTTCACTAATGAACTCCCACCAGTACACTGTCTGACACTCCTGCCAAGTTCAGTGTTCTATTTAGTAGCATACATGAGTTTTGCAATGCTGAGCTACTAAATCGTACAATATTATGTTTTTTTAAAGTCTCCGTATGGGTGTTCCATGTTTCTCTATCTCCCTTTGATGTTCGTGTAGCTCTGCCGTAGAGGCGCTATCCACAGGCTGGAGAGCGGATTGATTCTCCTCTACTATTGATAAAATAACTCACGTAGTTTACTCTTTGATAAAATAACTCACATAGTTTACTCGCTGAGTAGCACTTTGTTTCTTGTTAAGCACTTATATGTACTGAGTTAGAACATTAAAACACATTGTGTTAACTTCTTAAGGAATTGCATTGAGAGAGCTTTTCATCAACAAGCTTTTTTTTCTGAATGTCATTTGGCTCAGAGTACATTTAGGCCTTTCCCATTCCCATCAGGCTCACCCTTGCCAGACCGGTACTTTTTTATTAGCAGAGTGACTGAGTATTCAGGTCCTGACGAATGCCTCAGAACCCCTTTTGGGGTTGATAAAGGGCAGAAACTTGTCCACTTAAAGGGGGTTTAAATGTTAACATCCCCCAGTCCTCATATTTTTAACCCTATCCCAGAGGGCATCCGAATAATGTCTATTCATCCCTACAGAAATAGTTTTATTCGTTTCCCCCCTTTTTTGCTTTGCCCCCTGCCCTCACTCCCTGCTAATATATGCTCATAATTTTTTAAAACAGCTCAGCTCCTCCCCATTGAGGAGTTGTAGCCCACACCAGGTACCTTGTGGTCCTGGTTGTGAGGAGGTAACCCAAAGAGGAATCATGTCACCCTTGAGTGAGTGAGGGTTCTTATCCTTAAAGAAGCACTCTTTCTTTGAGACACTGATATTTATATGTTGTCTCTTCCCTCTTTTCTAATTTAGACACCAGATATATTTTTTGCGAGTTTCATGATATGTAGGGAGTAATTGTTCTCTGGTTGGGCCCCTCCCTCTGAATCCCTTGTGTGAATGTGGGATCCACAGTATTCTCATCAAGGCCATGTTTGATAGTTGCCATTTAAGGTATGTCAAGTCCATGGACTCAAAATATAGTCCGTGGACTACCATCACTTTTGGGGGCCATATAAAAACAAAACGCAAACATGTGAGCTTCTAAAATGTCAATTTAGATGTATGAAGTACATGGCGTCAAAAAAGCAGACAGTGGATTCTAAATACCTTTGGGGCCATTTAAAACCTACACAACAACAACCAAACTCTTATAATTGTCCACTTCGATGTAAACTGCCGTGATTCATTATGAGTTCAACTTTTTATTCAAAGCGCTGAGTTTCCAGTCTTTGCTTGGCATGCTGAGGCCACAGTCTCACTACAATGAGAGCAAGAATCCTTCTGTAGTCTTTGGAATTCTGGTGTAGTCCGCTGATTCGTTTTCAAAATAAAGAGAATTCTGAGCTTTTTGTTGGTTGAACGGTAAGGTAACTTTCCACCACAACAAAAAATGTTTCTTCCTTGGCAATAGAAGGGACATCCACAATTTCATTAAGAGCAGTAGACCTAAGCAGTTGATTTTTGGAGAGACTGCTCTTTTCCAACGCCGAGCCATGCTAGACAAGGAGTTTCTGGAATATTCTTGTCATCTGCTTCTGCCAATGATACTGTAACATCCTGGTCATGTTTTCTCATTGTATGGAACTCGGTGTGAATACTCTGGTTCTATTGGATGTTTAGGCTTGCGTAGGCTGTTAGTAATTTGGCTGGCAGGCTCCCTCCTTGCTACATTGCAACAGATACATTCTAATTTTCATCACACCTGTTGTCTGAGGAAGTTCTTTTTAGATAAGCACAAGATGTCATCAGGACTGGAGAGACAGAGGTGCCAGAGACGAATAAGAGAGGAATCTCAATATTACGATGGTCATCTGCAAGCTTTGTGTACAGAAGTGAGCTGGAGCCAGAGAGGTCTCTACTCCTTTGGCAATTCATCTATAAAGTGACACCTCAAGTGGAAGCATGAGTATTTGAGGTGCCTGTGTGAGACATGTTGGACCTGACATCCTTGGCATGGTTTGCTTGATCACACTCACAATGGGTTTGACACTAGTCTTTTGTGACCCCAGACTAGCTGTGGCCAGGGTAGGGGGTGGAGCATTCCAAGTACCTAAGAGGGCAGAAGCCTCTAGAAACTTCTCCTGCTTCAAATTGGGCACCAGGTATAAATATTAGACCCTCTGGCCCAACTCATTAGTGCACTTGTTGACCTGTGGAAGACACAGAAGGACGGCTGTGCTGCTCTGAAAGAGCTGTTCTGCTGTTCTACTGCCCTGCTACTCTGCTGCCCTGCTGCCTGAGTGAAAATGGCTGGACCTGCATCTTAAACCCAGGACGACCAAAGTGAATCCAAGGGCTCGTTGGCTGGCCTTCTGATCAGAGCCTCAGGAACAGAAAAGCATTAACCACCTGGAACCCAGCACCTGGACTCTGTCTGCTGTGAGCCCCCCCCAAGTGGTGCCAGCCCAGTCCTGGACAATTGTTTGTGGGCCTGAAAGTGCACTGCCATCCCAGCTGTGGTCCAACGTGAACCAATGCAACGCATTGCTTTGCAGTTCTACCTCGTAACTGCTGCTGTGTAATGCATTTATGATGCAGGACCCTACAGCTCTTAAGAACTGTTGCAGTGCGACAACTCATAGATACAGAGACTAACATTGCAGCACCGTAACTCCTTAGAACCACCGCTGGGGGACACATTCTCAAAGCAGGACCTTGCATCACAGCCTTGCAGCCCCCCGGAATCACTGGCAATGACACGTCCTTGATGCAGGAACTCAAATTGCTTCCTGCACCCCTTTGAAATTGCAGCTGCACAATGCATCCTAAACGCAGGATCTTGCAATGCTCCGCAAACCAAGATTAAAGATGCTTTGTTTTGTGAACCTAACTGGGTCCCTGTATCTGGCCCACGCTCCATCGCCATCAGCCTGAACTTGTGACTTTGTCTGGGTCCAGTGTGACCAGGTAACCACAGTTGGTGCTTTGTGCTTCTAAGCACTATTTTTACTTGAAACAGCATATCTTCGATTCTACTAATTGCACTGTTGTTTTGGTCTCAACTCATTTGTAAAATTGTACTCGATTTTTCTAAATTGGTGTGGGATTTTTCTTATGTTGTGTTTTCACTTTATTGCTGTTTGAAATGCTGCATACACCATTTGCTACATCATGCTGCATACATCATTTGCCATTTGAAATGCTGCATAGATCATTACCTTGCTTCTAAGTTAAGCCTGGCTGTTTTTGTGTCAAGCTATCAGAGAGTTAAGCACAGGTTAATGTGGGGTTTGCTTGTGACTTCACCATGCCAGGAATTGTGGTTGCGCTTGAGGAAGGTATCACCCCCTCAACCAGTAAAACAATTTCCTACAGAGGCCAACTGCTGAAGGTCAAGCAGAGGATGTTGAAACCTAGCTCAATGGTTCCTATGGAAGTGGTGCAGAAGGCTCACCAGGAATGCAATCCACATCCAAATATATTTGAACCATATGCATGGAGTGCAACACTTAAGTATTATTCAAAGAGCTGAATCAAAGAACTCCAAAGAAAAATTGAAGAACAGTATAAAAACATTCTATCACAAAAAAATTGGTAATAAGTGGACATTTACCACAAGAGTAAAAAAAAAAACTCACAAGAATCACCTTCCCAAAACAATAACTCCAAAAAGATTATGTTAGGAATCATACATAAAATCAAACTAAATGCTTGTTTCTATTATCTCTCATGCTACTAGTCTCTGCAAGGTGCCCACTGTGCTTTGACTGTAGGGTGCCCAGTTGGGTTTTATATATATCTAACTGGCAGCACTAGCAGCAGAGTACCTCAGGTTAGGTTAGAGTTTCCAATGGGAAGGCATTTTTTGTTGTCTTAATGACTTTGGTGTCATTCAACAATTTTTTTTTAAAACGTTCCCAAAAAAGTTTATCAACTTTGAGCTCTTCATGCAAGTATTGTGCAGACCTCCCAAGGAGGGGCCCAAAAACTGGCGGTCCCAAAACTGCCATTGTAATTCCGTTGGATTCTTTGGTTTTCTTACAGACAAAATGGCAGAACAGAATTACACCAAATTTGACAAAAAGTAGAACTTTGCTCAAGAACTGTGCGTTTGATGGTTTGGTGTAGTTTTTGAAAAATTAGTGCTGAGGTAGGGCCTGAAAAAATTAAATTGAAGATATCCGGACCGTTAATTTGTATATACTCTAAGGATTTGCAAATCCACAGATTAAATGCACCCTATTGCAGGAGGAAGATTGTAATCCATTTCTGCATTGTAGATTCAGGTATCCAACTCCAGATTTGAGACTTATCTCTTTTTTGATTGTCTGACCTTCACAGAAAATGTCTGTTTTGGCCGTCATTACCCATCATGGTGCATTCCGCACAGTGTTTGAAAAAAAGGAAAAGGGTATACGAAGCAAGGTGATCTTATCCTAACCCCCAGGCCATATATAGGCCCCAAAGAACCCTCCCGGATAATAAGATATAAATCTGAATAATAGTTTGCAGATCCTGGACCATCCCTGGGTCCACCTGGGCCTCAGGATTCATAAATGCATCATCGGATCTGCAAAATATTTTTATATTTTAAAAAATAAAGTATTTATAGCAATAAGTATTTATAGCAATAATGCTGTGCAGGGCCAACAGCCAAGCTTGGAGGCTGACCTCATTCTACAGGGTGGTAATATTGCCTGTCTACAGTCCAGATTCTACAGCCATCCAACATCAACACATGGTCGAAGGCTGTGCACAGTGGAGGCTGGCCTGCATGGAAATTAGGGTGCTAGACCTGGCGAGAGACTGAAGGCAAAAACCAGGGACAAAACCTGTTGCACACAGCTGAAGGAAGCATGGGTTGATCGCCAATGTGGAGTTGGGTTGAGGCACCTGGGCCAAGGCCCTGAATTGCAGACAACCTCTGCTGCACAATGCCAAAGGATGTGTGCAGTTGGAGTTGGCTACCCACAGAGAGATGAGTAAAGGGGCTGATCAGAGGCAATGCTCTGTGGTAGACCCCACTGCAGATGGCCAAAGGCTGCATGCATCTGGGGATAACTTCAGAGGATTGGCTGCAGAGCTGGCTGAAGTCCAGACTGTGCAGCAAATCCTCTGTGTGCATGGCTAAACAGTGGTGATTACTGGCCAACAGTATGTTGAGTTCAATACCTGGCCCAAGGCCACACACTTCAGGCAACTCTTTTTGTGTGCAGCCGCAGTCCATGCTGTAGTAAAGTACCCTTTTTGTATAGTCACCCCTGCACTTTTTGCTCCAATGCTAATGGATAGAACTCTGATTGTGCACCGGAGTCTGCTGCCCACACCTCATTGGCAGTGCTCTTTCCCTAAAACTGTTATGTGAAAATTGACATCCCCAATTGACCAGGACGCTACCCCCCACCCGCGTAGCTAGGGGGGGGGGCGGTCCGCCCCAGGCGGCACCTTCTTTGAGGCGGCCGCACGGGCGGGCCGGCACTCTCACTGACTGACTGGAGGAGGCCCGGCCAAGGCCCGTTGCGGCCGCGGAGGCCTGTGTGAGCTGTGACTAGGGCGGCGCGGTTTACACATAATCAGAGTTTTGACCCGCCGGTGACACCCGTCGGACGGGACACTGACAGTAAATCAGGCCATCTGTCTCCCATTCTGATTTAAGCACAGTCCCAGAAGTAGCACACCATGCATTTAATTATAAATGTATGTACACCTGTCGGCAATGGTTCCACTTCCGATTAGCATGAATCACGTCACGACGTCATCAACTCAGGGCCCCCACCTCCCAGCCACGCTCACAGGGCCGTCAATCAGGTAGCGTGTGCGGTGCGCACAGCGCAACCAATGACGGCCCTGTAACATTTTGGGCCAGCCCTCTCGCAGGCCGCACCGTAGCCAGCCAGCTGAGCCAGTGTGACCTGTGACGCGTTATGCGCTGCGGTTGCACACTCACCGTCTCAGCCCCTCCTGTCATGTCGAGGACTCCGGAGTGGACTGTGGAGACCACCACCACCATTCTTTTTGCCTGGCCTGGCCGGGGCACTGCCACTGCTGCCCTCAGCCCTGCCCTGTTCAGCGCTAAGCCTTTACAGTACTCACTGTACTGTCTCTCTGTGCTGTGGGCTGTCACTGTGGCTGCAGGCGGCACGCTGCGCGACACACGCCAAAATAATTGAGGTGAGACATAGGTATCTGCCAAGGTTCCAGATTGCTATGTGTGTGACATTTTCATAATTTGAGATTTTGAGTGTAATCATGAGTGACATTTCAAAGACGAGGAGTGACACTTTCTCGTGTACAAAATTATTCAATAAAGCGGTGCTTGGCAAACATATACATATCCGAAATTAATCCCATTTACCACCACAATCTACACGGTGAGTAGGATAGAGCATACATACTTTCGATTCAGCCCTTTGCACGGATCCTGCCTGGTCACCAGCCCCTGGTGCAATTCACTTTCACTTTCCCTACATGGAACAATAAAATGAAAGTGAAAGCCTGCTGTTCATCTAAATTGAACACACTGCTCATCTATCGGTGTTAGGGAATTGAGCATGCTTTATACAGTTCACTCCTTTGGTGTAGCGACCCGGACAACACACAGCCTGGCAGACACAAAGTCACTGCCCAACACACCGCCTACACACCATGTAACATCGGCCTGTGTCTGGAAGAGACCCGCCGTCTGAGGGGAGGGGCACGCGCCTCATATTGACAAAAGCTACTACTTAGCTGAATTTATTTTGTGCAAATAATCTTTACATTATTTCCCGAAAACTTTTCTGTTTTATTTTGCAGTATGTTGATGCATATTAACATGTTTTTAAGTGAAACGCGGTAGTAGCTTCTAAATACCACCATTATTACGCAAATGATAGTTACACGTGACTTTCAGATAGATGCACGTGTTTTCGGGCAAGGCAACACGTTCAAACAGTATTCTTTACATGCTGCGCATTGCACTATGAGTTGTTTTATGAAATGGAGGGGTAGCTGATTTCTGGGTCCGATAAGCAAATTAATGATGGGAAAGGCATTTGAACAATGAGAAACTCTAGCTTAAAACTGCTGCTGCAAAGCACCAGGAATGTAAGGGCACTAACCAGAGGGAGACTGTGCGACACTTTAACAAGAGTACAAACCAAGCAATGACTTTCATGTAGAGAAACACATCTCAAACGTGCCTCTTTGCTGAAAAACGTATGAAAAGAAATGGTCACTAATCACCTAATTTATTATTAAGGAAACTTCTGATTCTGCAACACGACTAGACCGGATCTAGTGGCAATTGGCACCAGCTCCTTTATCAAAGATTATTCCAAGATGGCTTGCGTCGTTAAAGCTCTCCTACCTGAAACCGTTTGCATAGTCTATGGCACTTAGAGCAACCAGCATGGAGCAGCTCAATATCATAGCTCATGGGTGGGAAATCTGTGCACTTCTCCCAATGGTAAATACTGGAAAAATAACAGGAAGGGCGCCGGATCCACGAGGGGCTCTGCGGGCAGGCACTGTCTGCTGGATCGAAATTAAATTGTATGACAACAGAACACTGTGGCACATGTCACGTGGAAGGCTCTTTATCTTTGGGGGGGGGGGGCAGGGTTCTGAATTTACCAATCGGGCACTGGAGCAGGGAGTTCATTTAATCAGTCTGGGCTGACTGCAGCAGGCAGACTCAGGCCGTGAGCCACCGCAGGCCGTGGAAATTCACAGGTTTGCGGCCCAGCCCGCCTCTGCTGATATTTGTCGAGGCAGGGGCTGTCTTGACTCCTGTGAGTCCCAGGGGAGGGGGTGGGCTCCAATGACAGACAATCATTCATGGATACACCACTGACCTCGATGACATCCGGCTGACACAGCCGTGTCCCGGGGAATCGCAAAAATGTATTGTGCTACATTGTAGAAGTTGGGGTGAGTAAGCGCCAGACAGCAGCCTGCGCCTCCCTTAACTCTTCTGGGATAAGCCTAGCTGCTCGTGCTATGTTACCACAGGGTTGAGCAGGGGTTATCAAAGGGTGCAGCCCCTTTACTCTGAGTTAGGAAGAAGGGTCCCCACTTGGACAGTGGCCAGCCATTGCTAACTAGAGACCCCCATTTCTAACAAACAACCATTGCGATTTTGAGAGGAGTAAACATCTCAATGCCCATTAGATTCCCCATGTTTGACTAATGTTCTGATTTGTTACATTTGCCTCAAATTGTAAAGCGCTAAGATATACTTCGGGTTCAAGTTCGCGCTATATAAAACTATAAATAACTAAATGTAACTTTCATAATCGAGGTAACTGTTAGCAGCAATACTACGTGTCTCTCCTCGGAGACTCGGACATCTTTGAAGTGCTCACCGTACTTTTTCCCCAGCACCCCCCCCCAAGGGGCGGCAATCTGAGGGGTAGCCCCGGGCGCCACAAGCTCTAGCTACGCCCCTGTGTAACCCCCCCTTATAAGTCTCTAATATATGGTACCAGGGGTACCCAGGGCATGGAGGACAAATTGGTCCCCAGGCCCTGCAGCACTGTTTATGCCACCCTGATCCAAGTAAACTACTGACAGCAGGCCTGCCATTGCAGACTGGAAGAGCAGTGCCACCCGCTCAACCTCAACTTAGCCCTCACAATGTGGACTGTTTTTAAGATATATATCAGGAAGGCTTCCGAAAAGCCCAGAAGGTAGGATTTAGTATATTAGAGATGTGGAAATGTGAGTGCAATCTTTTAATGTCCCCATAGTGACCTTTACCATTAAAGAAAACTATAAGTGATAGATAATCCATGGTATAACATGTGCTTACACCGGGGCAAACAGGAGGTTGGCAGCTCAATTATGTACCAACTAAATAAACAGCATTTGATATCAAACAACATGCCTTCTCACTCGTGACATGAATCTTGTGTCGAGGGTGATGTGGCATGCACCCAGGTGGCTACCTTAGAGATTGCCCACCTGGTTGCCCCAGCTTCTCTGTGCTCTGGCTGGCAGCCCATGCTTGCTTTCACCAAGACAGGATTCTGACCCCCAGCCAGGCAGTGTGATCACTTCCAGGAGTCAAGAACAAATACCTGGGCAGGAATGGGGTCACACCTCCTCCTTCCCAGGAAGGCTAGTGAAGTGGCACATCAAGGTGGTAAGCTTCAAGGGATGTAGCACCCCTGTTATGCCTTAGAACTGAATACCAAAGAAGGAGACAGCCCTACCCCTGCCCCAGGCGTATTTGCAGGTGGAAAATTAGATAGTCAAGGAGGTGTACACCCCCAGAAGGCTGGCCACACCGCCAGGGTGGACAGCCTGGTCTGTACATGGAAAGAAACATTCTGCCATTTAGTGGCAGAAAAGAGGGTTCTGAGTAGAAAACGTGACCTACACTCCCAGATGATTACTGACCAGGGCGGCACTCCGGCCATTATATTATTGGACCTCAGTGCCGCCTTCGACACAGTAAATCATGACATCCTTTTACAGAGGATCTCTGATCTAGGAATTAGTTCTAGGGCAAAGGCATGGATTCAATCCTTCCTGTCAGACCGCTCTTTTCGAGCCTGTGAGGGTAATGTTACATCGCCCAGTAAACCTCTCAGTTGTGGGGTTCCTCAGGGCTCCTCCCTGAGCCCCACACTGTTTAATATTTACATGCGTCCCCTTGCTGAGATCATCTGCCCTTTCGGTGTCCAAATTATATCATACACTGATGACACCCAGCTGGTGGTAACATTGAATCATCCTCTCACCCAGCCAAGTGATTTAAAGGGCTGTATGGAAGCCGTCTGTGCCTGGATGACTCAGTCATATTTAAAGTTAAATGGAGACAAGACGGAGTTAATGATACTAGGCAACTCCCCGGTAAAATCCATCGACTCCATCTGGCCACCTTCATTGGGCTCAGCCCCTGAACCTAAGGATACCATTAAAAGCCTGGGAATTTGGATGGATACAACACTCACCTTCAATTGCCAGGCAGTAATATTGTCAGCTACCTGCCTAGGTATCCTTAGGCTCATCCAAAAAATCCTTCCACTCCTCCCTCTAAAGGCAAAACAGATCATGATTCAGGGCCTTATTCTCTCTCGACTAGATTTTGGGAATGCCCTCTACCTTGGAGCACCTCAAACAACCCTAAAAAAACTCCAAGTAATTCAAAACTGTGCCGCCCGCACTCTCCTGGGCATCCCTCGTCGCCAACCCGTGAAAACTGAACTTAAAGACCTTCACTGGTTACCCATTAGGGAAAGAATCGAGTTCAAAAGCCTGTGTATTGCTCACCGTGCTTTTTGGAAGAAAGGAGCAGTTCTAAATCACGCCCTGGTTAATCCATATATTCCCACCAGACAGCTTAGGTCGGCACATGCCTTCCGAATGAGCAACCCCAGGTTCCAAAGAGCAAGATGCGGAGGGCGAACCTTCTCTGCGAATTCAGCCAGACTTTGGAACTCCCTTCCCCTCTCACTTCGCTCAGAGCCCAATCTTCTTCCCTTCCGGAAAAAATTGAAAACCCTCCTGTTTAGCAGATAAACATAGTCCCCTCCTCATACACACTTGTTAATTATTAGCGCTAGGATGCCTGCGGGTAACTATCGTGCTTTATAAAAAATTATTTCAATTCAATGTGGTAACCCCATGGGTGGATTTGACACTGGGGCAAGCTGCCCATTGGCCACTTGCACCCTCACTTCTAAAGCCCCTAAATCTAGGATTTAAGGGCTACCCCTGACACCAGAACCTCAGTTCTGAACAACCTGCACTGCCAAGGCTTGTTGGTCCCCAGTCCGGCATCCTACCCCTTCACTTGATGCTGCACCCAGAGGGAACTCCATCCGATGTTCGACCAACATCAGCAACCATTCCCTAGTTGTGTTTTTGAATCTTGTTCCCTGCATATTGTGTAAGCAGTAAAAGTGTCTCTCCTGCAGCTCCCGTTCTGCAACAGGGACAGCAAGGAAGACTCTGCACCCAGACTCCGGGGTCCAGGTAAAATTGAATTGACTGTCATGGCCTGGTCCTGGCTGGGACCCGCATCACCTTTACTCTGAAAGGGTACTATACAACTCAACCCGCAAATGACACATTCTCATTAGTGGTTTTTCCTATTGACTGCAATGTTAAAGTTTCAGTGTATTATTTTGTACTGATTTTACATTGCTTCTAAAATCTATAACTCTGGTTATATGTATGCTATTCTGTTCACTTTGGTGTCAACATTAAGATAAAAATACATTCTATTTTTATAAATTGATTCTGGATTTCTCTTGAGTCACGTCAATTACTAATCATCCATTTTGGTCCTCTGAAATGCTTAACACATGTTCCTCTAGTAAAGCCTGATTGCTCTTTGCCACCCTACCAAAACTGAGCTAAGGATCTATTAGTGTGAATCCGAGAACCATCTTTGGAGTTTGTGACGGTATTGCATGGTGAAGCCTAACCAGCATTACAACATTATACTCCACCTTCCTACACATGACTGTGGGTTTTGGTCACCTGTGGAGAGTTGTGTGCAGGCAGTACTGACATACATGACTGAAGGAAGCATAGTTTGGCTGTCCACATATAGGGGCCGATTAGGATGGAGGTGAATCCGCATCCTCCGGGCCGGCGGAAGGCACCGCCGGCCTGGAGGATGCGGATTCACAGCCGCGGCCACAGAAAACACCCACCGCCAGATTAGGATGGCGGTGGGATTGTGGTGGGACCAGCGGCGGACGGCAGGTCTGTCCGCCTCTGATCCGCGGTGTGTGTAGGGCTATTTGGTGACGGTGTCTGCAAGACACCGTCAGCCAAATTAGGATGTGTGGTGGTGTAACATGCGTTTTCCACAGCGGCTTTTCCGCCGTGGAAAAGCATGTGGTCTTTGGTGCTTGGGGGCCCGTTGCGGGCCCCCAGGGTGTCGGGGGTGGGGGGTACACATGGGGGTACCTTTGGTACCCCCCAGCATTTACATGCACAAAGCGGCAGGCACCGCGCGGTGCCTGCCGCTTTGTGCATGTAAATGTAATACATGCGTTTTTAACCTTGCGGCGGGTGCTGCTTCAAGCAGCACCCGCCGCAAGGTTAAAGATACAGGATGTGACCGCCAGGGTGGCGGTCACATCCTAATTGCACCGGAAGGACCGCCGCTGCCCCTACAGACGGTCCCTCCACCTCGGGGTGGCAGACGGACACAGGTCCGTCCGCCATCCTAATAGGCCCCTTAGTTGGGTGGAGGGCCTAGCAGGGGTCCAGCAACAGTTGCCAACACACTGTGCAAGTCTAAAGGCCATGCATAGTGTAAGTTGGCTGTCCATTAAGTGTTGTGTTTAGGAGCTGTCTGAGGCACGGCCCTGTGTGATCAGCCCAAATTCAGATGGCAAAAGCAGTTGGCCACCTGTGGAGGGTTTGGTGCAGGTCTTAGCAGGGGTACAGGTCCTAAGGTAAACCCCTGCTGTGTATTGTAAGCAGCCGTTATCAATTAGACAGGATTGTCTCCTCATGACAATTTCCACATATCATAGAAGACTTATGCACAACGTACTATGCTATATACATGCTTGTTTTGCTTCAGAAGATGGGTTATCTGTAAAGTTTTCACCAAATTGTGAAGGCTGCAGGAGGTATGATCTTTAACACTTTCAGACCGTGGTTATTTTAAGTGAATAGTATCTCTTTGGACTGTTTCTTAGTAGATATTTTGTGGTGTATTTTAATACCATGTGGTGTATGTCTCATCACAGTTTCACTGCCTGCTAACATTATGATACAGAGTAAACACTCTCCATGGAGAAAACGCTTATTACTGTACCCATTTTCTATGCATATCCACTTCATTTCTCAATGTAGGTTCAGTGACTGTGAGGGGTTTGATACAGATAAAGACTTTTGAAAGCAGTCCTTAGCATTAGTTATGTAACAGGGCTTGAGTACCTAGAAGAACTTGTTTTTATCTGGACAGTTGTATACAGATTAAACACTGTGTTCAGTACAAGTTAATATTTTATCAGTCGTTGAACTCAGCTACCCATGAAATGTATGGTATAGGGACAATGCTCCATATAACACAAGCTTGATTCACCTATGGGGGTTGTATGTATGATAGCAGTAATGATGCTTCATATTATTCTGAGCTATTTTACAAATACTTTAATATCTCTAATGCCTTACCCGTTTATAGTGCAATGTATACAAAATATGGTTGGATGATGTCAATAGTGATGTCATCAATTATGGCTTTTGAGATGTCCTTAGTGATGTCATAAATGATGTCATAGTGCATATTATTAATGATGCAATATGTGAGTTCATAAGCAGTGCATAGCGGGGGCACACGTTTTAGTTAGCTCGTCTATATTGTGGGAATTTGTATTTTTTTTAGCTCAAAACGTTAATGTCGTAACTGACATATTCACCTAACCATAATATCAATGTGATCTTGTTTTTTTCAATGAATTTATAATGTTTATTTTTTAAACAAAAAACACATCTTTTATCACACCTAAATAAAGCCTTACTTTGACCCTTGTTTTTTTCAGTGACTGTCTACGTTTTTGTCAACATATAGTAATATTTTATTACCACACATAAAGCCAACCCTCTGCCGTGCACAGCCTTTGGCTCTGGGCAGCGGGAGGTTAGCCACAAGGCTTAGCCTGCTGCCAGGCCTTGTGTCCATCCCCTCAGCAGGCTGTCAACCCCACACCATGCACAGCCTTCGGCTATACGCAGCTGGAGATTGGCCACAAGGCATGGCCTGCTGCCAGGCCCTGTGTCCAAACCCCCAGCAGGCTGTCAACCCCACACCGCAAACAGGTTGTGGTGTGCATGGTGTAGAGCTGACCTTCAGGCCCCGGAGACCCATTCCCCTGAAGCCAAAACATATATATTAAGGGAAGGGGAGTATGCAGCTCCTCTCCCTGAGCCATAAATGGTTCAATTGGACCCCATCCCCCAGTTTCAGTTCCACTAAAAAGGGGCGGGAGGCAGTGTGGCCCCCCTCCCCAAGCCTTTAAAAGGCCCTGGGAACTGCTTTCCCTGGGTCTAAATACATAATAAAAAATGGCAGGGCTGCAGACCCCCTTTCCAATCCTTCTTGTGCCCCAGGGACCCCATTCCCCAGCACCAAATATAATACAAAATGGGCGGGCCGCGTACCCCTCCTTCCCTAACCTGATTAAGCCCTGGGAACACCATACCTTGGGCTGTGTTTTTTTTTAAGGCGAGGGAGACTCTGTGGCCTGCCTCCCTAAGCCTTCTCTGGCCTTGATGGATTCTTGTCCCCCCGGCCCATCTCTTTTTCAAAAAGGGAGGATGCCCACTCAGCTCCACTTCCCTCACCTTCTCAAGTCCTGGGGTCCCCATCCCAAGGGGCAGTGCATTTTTTAAAAGGGAAGGGGCCATGCAGCCCCCTTCCCAAGCCTTATTAGGCCCTGTAGGTACTTACCATGGGGCTTGTTTTAGTAAAGAGGGGAAAGGGCTGCACAGCCTCCCTTTCCAAGTCTTTAGAGACCCGATCCCACAAGCCCCTGGCATATTATAAAGGGGAAGGGGCCACATGGCCCACCTCCCGGAGCCTTTTTTGGCCTTAGAGATCCCAACACCCAGGGTAGCATTACAGTATAAAGGGAAGGGGTGTTGTGTGCCCCCATCAGAGTCTTTTTAGGCCCTGGGGAACCATCGAGCAGGCCCTTAAGAACTACACTCCACCGGGGCCATCCATTTTTCAAAAGGGGAGGATGTCTATGCTATACCACTCTATATGCCTTTTGAGGCCCCAGGACTCCATCGCAAGGGTCAGTGCATTGTTTAAAAGGGGAGGGGGCATGTGGCCCCCTCCCTGAGCCTTAATAGGCTCTGTGGACCCATTCCCTGGTGCCTGATTTTCATAAAAGGGGGAGGGTGCATGCACAACCACCCTTCCGACCCTTCTGAGGCCCTAATGGACTCCCACCCCAGGACCATCTGTTTTTTAAAGGGGGGATGCCTGCATGACCCCATTCATCGCACCTTCTCAGGCCCTGGGGACCCCATCCCAAGGGGCAGTGCATTTTTTAAAAGGGGACTGGCCAGTGTGACCCCCTCACTGAGCCTTATTAGGCCCTGGGGACCTCATGCCTGGGGCTGTGGTTTTTCTTTTAAAGGGGAGGGGGACTGCGTGGTACCCCTCCCTGAGCCTTGTCAGGGTCTGATGGACTTCCATCCCCTGGGGCAGTCAGTTCTTCAAAGGGGAGGATGCCCGCGTGGCCTAACTCCCACACCTTCTCAGGATCCAGGGACCCCATCCCAAGGGTCAGTACATTTTTTTAAGTGAAGGGGGCCCTACAGTCCCCTCCCTGAGCCTTATTAGGCCTTGGGGACCCTCATGTCCCAGGGCTGTCCTTTTTTTCAAAAGAGGAAGGGGACAGCAAAACTCCCCTCCCCGAGCCTTTCCAGGCCTTGATGGACTCCGATCCTCCAGGGATGCCCTTTGTGGCCCCACTCACCACACCATCTCAGGACCCGGAGACCCCATCCAAATGGGCAGTGCATTTTTTTTAACGGGGAGGGGGCCATGTGAACCACATTCCCAAGCCTTATTAGTCCCTTTGGACCGATGCCCTGGGACCTTATTTTACTGAAAAGGAGAGCGGGTTGCACAGCCCTCCTCAGAAGCCTTTAGAGGCCCGGGGGCCCCCATCATAGGGGCAAGGCCTTATATAAAAGGTGAGGGGGCATGCACCCACTCCTGGAGCCTATTTTGGCCTGGGGACCAAATCCCCCAGGGATGCAATACATTGTGAAGGGGAATGGACTGCACAGCCTGCTCCCTGAACCTTCATGAACTTGGCCTCATTTGAGATATCATCAGTGATGTCACTGACCATGTCATGAGTGATGTAATATGTGAGGTCAATAGCAGTGCATTGCAGGGAGTAAGTTATAGCTAGCTCAGGTAACTGTAACTGCTGAATTTCTATGGTTTTGTATGACTGAAATCTGAACCTAACTATATTGTCTGTGTAACTTTTTGTTTTTTTATGTAAATTTATAAGGTTTTTCAAATTCTATTTACTAACTATAACATCCCTGTAACCTTTGTTTTTTTGAGTGAATTTCTATGTTTTTAGCATGGTGGAGAAATGGAGTGGGCCTCTGACCAGCTCTCTGCAGTCACACTGTGTGGGACTTACTGCAGGTAACAGGAGGTGTTCTTGGCTCCCAAAGACCGTCAGCATCCAAGGGGACCACGTCCTCCAACCAGTAGTGTGCCAAGAGGCATGTATGCAAAGTAGTGGAGAAAGGGGTATGCCCTCCGAAGATCTCTCAGTAATCTCACTGTGTGGGACTTACTGGAGGCAACAGGAGGGGTAGTTGGCTCTCAAGGACCCTCATGAGACAATGGGACAACATCCCCCAAGTAGTAGTAAACCAGGAGGGGCGTTTGCAAAGTGGAGATGAAAGGGGGCAGTGCCTCCGACCAGCTCACAGCAATCCCACTGTGAGGGACTTATTGGAGGTAACAGGAGGTGTTATTGGCCCCAAGGACCCATAGAATCCAAGGGTACTTATCCCCCCACCCAGTGGTGTGCCAGGAGGCACATTTGCAGAGTGGTGGAGAAAGGGGCATGACCTCTGAAGACCTCTCAGCAATCCCGCTGCGTGGTACTTCCTCGAGGTATCAATAGAGCTTGTTGACCCCAAGGAACCTCAGCAGTCAAGAGGACTTCATTCCCCAACCAGTAGTGCGCCAGGAGAGTGATGGAGAAAGCGGTGGTGGCCTCCAATTGGATGTATGACATTACAACGCATGCTTTTACCACGCATGCCTTTACAACGCGTTTTTTACATCGCATACCATTACAACGCATAGTGCTTCTGGGTGCTGGATAGTGAATAGTTTAATTTACTATTCCAACTCCAGTCCCCGTGGACACTAGGGAAGGTTATTGGATAGTAAATAAACCTATTCCCGATCCTATAGCGCCCCCCAGAGCAATGCGTTGTAATGGGTTGCGTTGTAATGGTTGTGTTGTAATGGTAGTGCGTTGTAAAAGTTTTGTTGTAAGTGATGTTTCCCCCTCCAATTACCTCTCAGCAATCCCGCTGTTTGGGACTTACTAGAGGTAACAGGAGAGCCTGCTGGCCCTCAAGGACTCTCAGCATTCAAGGGGACTTCAACCTCTAACCAGTAGTGCGCCACTAGGTCCATTTGCCGAGTGGTGGTGAAAGGGGTGGGCGTCCAATGACATCTCAGCAATCCCGCTGAGTGGGAGTTACTGGAGGTAACAGGATGGGTAGTTGGCCCCCAAGGACCCTCAGGAGTCAAGGGAACTTAATTCCTCAACTAGTAGTGGGCCAGGAGGTGCAGTTGCAAAGTGATGTGGAAAGTCGGTGGGGCCTTAGGCGACTTGCCCAGGCTTGCTCTTTTTTCAAACTTTTTAGTTTTATTAGGTAAGGGAGGATGTGTGGCCCTCTTCCCTGGGCCAATTTCGGCCCAGGTGAACCCATTTCCTGGGGCAGGCTCTCTTTTGAATTGGGGAGGGGGGCCACATGCGCTCCCTTCTAGGATGCTTTAGGCCCCAGGGACCTCTTTCCCTGGGGGCCGGCCTTTTTATATTTCATTTTTTTATTTAGGGGAGGGGCTGTGTGGCTCCCTCCCTGGGACATAGAGGGAGCAGGCCCTGGCCCAGGAAAGTTGCGGTCCCCAGGGCAATCAATGGCTCCAGGAGGCCATCTTTTTTTATTTGTAGGACCTGCCCCGGGGATGTGGCTTGGAAGGGAGGCATAACGGACCCCATCCAATAAAAAAAAAAGATGGTCCCTCGGAGGCAATTGAGTCCCCCCAATACAACTTGAATATGGCCCCGGGCCTGGTGGAGTCCAGGAGGTAGGCCCGAGTTAGTTTTGGAATGTGGCCCCGCGGAGGTGATGGTCTCCGGTGCCGAGGATTCTGATAGGCCCCCATTTAATAATAACTCAGCGCTAGGGAGGTGGTGGTCCCTGGGATATTAATGAGCCCCAGGAGGGGGGGCTCATGCGCCCCCTTACAAAATACCCATGGGACCTGCTCTACCCGGGGGCCAGTTACTACAGAAGGGCAGGAGCTGCACTTCTATTTTTTTTATTGGCATACCCAATGCGGCTCCCACCGAATATTAAACAAAATAATTATCTTTGGGCCCTGCGAGGTCCCTGTGGGCCACCACTCCCAACAGGCATAGAGTGTTGGGGTATGTTTTACCCTGTCCCCTTTTCTTATTTGTTTTACATTTTTGGGGGGGACTTAGCTCAAGCCAGGCTGCCAACACTTCCTGGTTTTAAGTGCTGGCAGCCATTCAGAGCTCAGTACAAAATGGGTCAGGAGGGGTCGCAGATCCTCCGTGTCCCTATATATACAAATTTGGATTTTTCTTGGATTCTTCTACCCCTTGGTGGGTTCCCATTGTGGCGCCACATTTTTAAATTAAACTGAACAATTGCGTCTCTGAGGCCCACTGGAGGGCTTTAAAGGAATTAATTAAATTCACTGAGATTTGGCAGAACACACCAAGGGGTAGAAGTAACCCCCAGACACTACAAATCCCAGCATGCACCAACAGAAACTCACCTGTGAGATGCTAAGGAGGGAAGTGATGTCACCAGGACAATAAATTAAAGGTGTGTCTGAGCTTGTCTGCCGAAATTCAGCAGAATCTATTAGGAAGGAGCACAGGCTCTGAAACGCGTCATGTGTAAGAGAAATCAGAGCTGCAATGGCGGTTTCCCCTTGAATAAAGATTCCTTGATATCAAACGCTGTAGAATATTTCCCATTCTGAGTGAAGTGCTGCCTCATAGACTGCTGCTAACTTTAAAAAAAAACAAATTAATGAGAAATGAACTGGTCAATAGCAGCCCGAAGTGAGCACTGTGGAAGGCTTGTTGAGAACGAGTCCATCGTTCCATAAATGCTTTAAGTGCAAAGCATGTAAGATCACAAGTAATGAGAAGCAAGTTACATTACCGCTTATGAAAAGCCCCTGGAAGATTAGAACCTCATTGAACTGCAGAAGTGAATTTGTAGTTTATGTTCTAAAATGCATATGCCCTAAACTTTACGTGGGTAGCACCATTCATATGGTGCATATCCGTACAACATCCGAGGGCAATCAAGAATACGATAAAAACTACCCTGTTGCACGACACATGAATGAAGTCCATTAGAGAGATTTGAGTAAGTTGTCATACTTTGCAGTGGACCTGGTGCCCAAACTGAAGAGGTGTTGAAATCGAGAGATGAAGTTGAGCCAGCTAGAATTAAGATATATATTGGTTTTTCATACGAAAATCCCATCTGGGCTTAACGCAAATGAAGATCTACATGTCCACTTAGGTTAATCCAGATATCTGTAATCACCCTTTTAAAATATGACTTTTAATGTTTTTCAGGATTTGAACAGTAACAGGAAGTTAAAAAAATAGAGGAGCATAACTAAGGATGAAATAAATCAGGAAGATTTGTCCTTGTATTGATTTTTTCAGACTCATGGAGGAGTATGATTATGGAATTTATTTATCAAGAGCAATGTGTAATGTAATTGTGACCACCTTTTCTTAAATGTGGGCCTTCTTTGATACATTAATTTGCCAAGCTGATCATGAATAAAGGTATGCTGGGGCTGCTTTTCTAAAGTCCAATGTATTTAGACATTAGCACTTATATCTCCTGTTTTATATAAAAAAATAACTGATGGTTTGAAATTGCTGCTAGAGTACCAAAGCACTTGCACTATTGATACTGTTAATTTACTTTGAACAAAGAGAAACCATATCGTAAATGTAGTAGAGCAGACAAACATGACGTTCAGGCTCTTTAACTTGTTGCATTATTAGACACTTGTTGGCATCAAGGCTTAAAGTTCTGTTTTTTCATGGCATATCATTTTAGCAGTGTATCTAAATTGTATTGTGGGATCCCTATTTTTTGCAATTGTATTCTTCTGTAGGAAAAAGAGGGGGTATAATTAAATTAATGTGTGTAAAAAAAGAAAGAAAAAAACAATCCTAGAACTCCAGTAAAGTTGCATCACTGTGGGAATATTGTATGAAAATCCAAAAGTGATTAGAATACAAATTTCATGACAATGCCCCAACGCATAGTGTTTCCTAGTGTATATAGGTGTTTTCACTGTATTCTAAGTGTCTTTTAGCGAAGCACTGGCTCTAGGCCTGGTTAGCCAGAGTCAGTTACCACCAGTACCCATCGGAAAAAGTTGTGGGCACAGGATGATTTTGCAACAAGGCCTCTTTCTTCTTCTCTGTTGGTTCTTTCTGCACATGTCTTGCTTCTTCCTGCACGTTTCTTCGTCTTTGTGGACTTCTGTTGCTTTTGCTGCATTTCTTTTGCTTCTTTCTGTGCATTTTTTCTTCTTTCTTCGCATGTTGTACCTCTGTAGACATAGTTGGAAACTAGCATTTAAAAAACCTTTGAAATTCACTTAAAAAACCATAGGTCCCAGGCCCATTATAGTTAGAAATTAGCATTTAATAATACCTTTGAAATTCACTGAAAAACCATAGGTTTCAGGTACGTTATAGTTAGAAATTAGCATTTAAAAACCTTAGGGTGAGAGGAGGTCTGCCACTCTATCACAAGGATGATGTCAACAGTGATGTCATTTGAGATGTCGTCAGTGATGTCATGAGTGATGTCACTGACCATGTCATGAGTGATGTAATATGTGACATCATCAGCAGTGCATTGCGGGGAACGAGTTACAGTTAGCTGAACTATCTATAACGGGGGAATTTCTATGGTTTTGCACGAGTGAAATGTCCAACTAACTATAACACCCCAGAAACCTATGGTTTTTTCGAGTGAATACATATATATATATATAACAACTTGATGGAAAAAATTAAAGCAAGATCTAACATTGTGGTGATGTGGTCAGACAAGGGGGGCAACATTGTCCTATGGCCGCTTGAATTGTATAATCAGGAAGCACTCACACAGCTCCAAGACCGTGAATGCTACATGAGAATAAGTCCGACACACATCATTGGTATACAGGAAAAATACCATAACGAACTATATAAGTGGAAGTGAATGGGATTGTTAAGTAAACACGAGTTTGAGTTCCTGAAGAATCACTACCCGGTAACTCCCCAACTTTACTTAATCCCCAAAATTCACAAGAATGACAAAGTACCCCCTGGCAGGCCAATCATATCAGCAATAGGGAGCCTTTTCGAAAATACCAGTGTCTTCATAGACCACTTCTTATAGTCTGAAGTGAAGGAATTACCTGCGTACATCAGAGACACTGGGGATTTCCTAGCCAAAATCTACGATGTGGAATGGAAAGAGAACTATATTTTCATGACTTTGGATGTACAATCATTGTACACAAGCATCAGGCACAAGGATGGCCTTCATGCCCTCAAATACTATCTTGGAAAAAGGCCAATCAACTTGTACAAACACACCTGCATGCTGCTTGAAATGTCTGAGTGGTGCTTAACCAACAACACACCTTTATGTTCGACAGATTACATTATAAATAAATGCAGGGATCAGCCATGGGAACCTGCTTCTCCCCCAGCTGTGCAAATCTGCATATGGGCTGGTGGGAGGAGCAGGTGCTGCAAGTAATTCATTCAGAAACCATGACCAACAACGTTATTGTGTACAAACGGTTTATTGATGATATTTTATCCTATGGCAGGGCAGCCCTGAGAGTGCAGAACTTTTTGCTTGTGAGTTGAATGAAAATGCTTTAAACTTAAAATTCACATGTAACATCAGCCCCACCACCATTCAGTTTCTTGACGTAGAGCTTTTTGTCCATAACAACACAATACAGACACGCGCGTACCGTAAACCAACAGCAGGCAATGCCCTCCTGCACGCGCAAAGCTTTCACCCCACACCTTTAAAGCAATCCATCCCTTATGCTGAATGCCTAAGGATGACCCGGAATTGCAGTACCACAGAAGGACTGACAATGGCCAAAAAGAACCTATTTGCTAGACTGAAGAACAGGGGATACACTGATAAAACCTGCAGGAGAGCAGAACTTAAATGCAGCGCCAAAACCAGGCAGGAACTCCTTTTTTCTCCCAAAAAAAGCAAAAGCACTGAAAATAGTGAACAGCAACCACCTAGATTGATCACGGGGTTCAACAGATACCATACGAACCTCCGTAAGATCCTTAGGAGACACTGGCCGTTGGTACGTAATGATCCAACCATCGGCCAGGCGGTGGGTAAAACACCACTTGTAACCTACAGGAAAGCAAAATCAATGCGCAGTAATTTGGTTTGCAACGCCCCTGCCATTAAGAAGCCCAACAATTGGTTACAAAACCAGAAAGGTTTTAAAAAATGCAGCAAATGCAAAGCGTGTAACCATGGCATTAATACAACTGATGTCAGTGTACCCTTCAGACAAAAACCGTACACCATCAGAGCACAATACTCGTGCAAAACGGAATACGCGGTGTACGTGTTGGTGTGCATATTTGGTAAAAGGTACGTGGGTTCCACCATTCACCCTGCGCATGTCAGAATTTTGCAACATTTAAGGGCAATAGCAAAAAAAGACCCAACATACCCAGTAGCTAGGCACATCAATCAGCTACATGAAGGGAATGCCCAGAACCTATCATACTACGTCATTGACAGCGTACCCAGAAATACAAGAGGAGGCAATCGCAAACTAGCTTTACGTTGCCTAGAGTCCAGATATATAATCCTTCTGAACTCTAAAATCCCGTTCGGTTTGAACGCGGATGAAGCCCTTAATGTACATCTGTAATGAGTCTGCACTGTCTCTTTCCTGTATACCATTCCTTATCATCTGCAGTTCATCTACTACAAACCAAGAATTTTTAGATCACATGTACATAAGGACACCACAATCACTTCTCCTTAATTTTCACAATTTCACTTCATTTTATGTTCACCTTTTCACCACTCACTTGAAACATTCACTATACAAGTCCTTAGCCAATTTACTCCACTTGGAGACTAAATTGTCCACTGCACAGTGACTATGGTGCTGAGAACAGTATGAATGGTAACACTCTAAATGTACATGCCCTGAACCGATGATATGAAGTTACATTTGTAACGTATGCCGGATTGTGCTAACTTATCTAGGTAGTATTGACTACAAGTAGCATCATCATTTTTGTCCAGTTGTTAATATGGGCTTGTACTCCGGCAGTGCTGTTTTAATATGCGATTGACTTTTAGTCGCGTACATTCATTTTCCGACAGCCACAATGTCAGGAATTTGACTGCAATGTTACAACCTGCCACACCATATTCCAGCGCACTTGAGCGCGTCACGAGCAATGTAGCACGCATGTAGGTTGACTTGTAAAAATAGTGGTTTTGCACTTTATATTCAACAAAGGGTGTTTGTTTTTTCCAAATATGCATGTGTGAAGTTTAACATCAAGCATATTAGGGACGAATTTGAAAAATTGTAATTATTGTGTGTTTTTAAGTTGCAAGTAAGAGTTTAAAAAGACTGCCATGAAATTATAATGTGCAAGTCATGAACTCTTCTATGTCCGTCCATGAGGGTCATGAACCGGTAACCATAACAACCTGTAGCCAATTGAAACTTGTAAGGCACTCGCATACCCATGTGATCTTGTGCATGTATGTATATATAGCTTAACTTAATGTTCATGCAGATGTAGTGAACAAGGCGGGAGCAAGCCGCCGAAACGCGTCTAAGCAGCAACTGAGCAATTAAATATCGTTTGGATTTTGATTCACTTAGTCAGCGCCTTCTTTTGATTGAAAGTTTGGTTTGGTCACAATATATACATATATTACCTACTGGCGGTCGCCAGTAGGTATATATAGTTAGGATTTTTTCTCTATGGGTTTTTTGAAAATTCTATGTCTAATAACTTTGGCGTTTGTGGACGGAATTGGCTGAAATTTTCAGGAAAATGGCACATTTTGTTTCTGAGCAGCCCTTGAACATTTGGGGGGGTTCGTCCAGTGGGGGCCGAGAAAAAAGGGGGGTCCCAAAACGTGTTTTTAACATTGAGTTTTCCATAGGGCGGTTGGCCTCACTTTTAGCCCGAACGGCTGAATGGATTTGCACGAAACTTGGCAAAATTGTAGGGACTGGTAGCCCGATGTGCCTTTTGTAGGTCTCAATATATGTGCTCCAGTGGATTTTGAGAAATTAACGTTTAAAAAAAGATATATATCTGTAACAGCGGACCGGGCAGCGCACTGGTTCGCGGACTTTTCGCGCAATGGAGCTTTGTGAAGCGAAGCTGATTGGTTCTCCGGCGTCTGTCAACATTCCAAACAGTCCGTAGCGGCCGCCATCTTGTCTCTCGGTAGGATCGAGAGACAAGAGGAGGTCAAAACAAAGGGGGAAATAACTATAAGGGGGCATAGTAGATCCTCGCTGACCCCCTAGGTTTGATGTGGAGGTTTTAAAAGGGCCCCGCGGGGCAAAAAAAAATTATAATAATAATAATTGAACGGCTGAATGGATTTGCACGAAACTTGGCAAAATATTAGGGACTGGTAGCCCGATGTGCCTTTGCTAGGTCTCAATATATGTGCTCCAGTGGATTTTGAGAAATTAACGTTCAAAAAAAGATATATATCTGTAACAGCGCTCCGCTTCGCGTAACGGAGGTTTGCGAAGCTGATTGGTCATTCTGTCACTGGGCTATAGTTGGGCTACATCTGGCTGATATTTGGGCTACATTTGTTTTTTTGTGTGTCTGGCGGCCATCTTTGGGCTACATTGGGCTACATTGGGCTTCATTGGGCTACATTCGGCTAATTAGCAAATAGCTCATCGCAAACTAGGAATGGTAAAGAATCGCTATTTATTCCTTAAAGTTCGCTATTTAGGAAATGCAAATAACTTTGATGATACATATGGCGGTTCATCTCTAACAAGATAAGAAGCATAGGGATACATTTATGATGACTGGCGCATCACCAGGGATGTGTTAGTCATTCTGTGCCGCTGTTCCGTCACCTATGGTGTGCTGCATTTACAATGCGGCGCATCATGGGGCAAAAACAGCACAGATGCGTGATGTATCTGTGCCGTAAAGGTGGCGCATTGCTGGAGTTGTATCGCAAGTGTGATGAAGCTCCAGCAAGGGTCGGGGGTGCCCCTGTCGCAGGGTTTCTGTTCTCACACAGAACTGTGGACAGAGGATTGGAACCTCGGCGAATGCATTGCTGGAGTTGTATCGCAAGTGTGATGAAGCTCCAGCAAGGGTCGGGGGTGCCCCTGTCGCAGGGTTTCTGTTCTCACACAGAACTGTGGACAGAGGATTGGAACCTCGGCGAATTAGGGTGTCCCAAAACTCACGTTAGTAATCAAAAACTCCTTAGCAAGCTAGGTACAGTGTCACATTGGATATAACAAACTCTCAATGTTTAGACAATCCAGAATATGAACTTATAGTACCTCAGGATACGTGGAACTCATGAACAGTCGGTCGTTATAGATTTCTTAGAAACCAGAACATGGAGTTAAGAAGAACAGATGTGTATTTGAAATGTTTATTTACTAATGCCGTCTTCTCAGGCGTAGTACCTTAGATAATAAAAGTACACATATTATCAGTAGCAAAATTACCAGCATAGTTACTAGTACATAAAAAGTGAATGGTGATAGTATGTTAACATGCTGTAAATGAATAAGAGTTAGCAACACTTATAAGCAGCCGCGGGCCGTGGAGGGAGTTACGGTGAGGCAGGGAGGCGGGGAGGGGGAGAAGCAGGGTGGAGAATACAAGTACACATATTATCGGTAGCAAAATTACCAGCATAGTTACTAGTACATAAAAAGCGAATGGTGACAGTATGTTAACATGCTGTAAATGAATAAGAGTTAGCAACACTTATAAGCAGCCGCGGGCCGTGGAGGGAGTTACGGTGGGGCAGGGAGGCGGGGAGGGGGAGGGGCAAGGTAGAGAGGGCTCCACCCTGCTTCTCCCCCTCCCCGCCTCCCTGCCCCATCGTAACTCCCTCCACGGCCCGCGGCTGCTTATATCTCACCCTCCCTAATACACATATTATATTATTTGCTAAGAAGGTCTCTTTGTGTTGGTTTAGGGCGTGCCCATACTTTAGTGTCTTAGATTTGAAGGAATCACATCAGCATACACCAGCTCTCTCTTCATGTGAACCGCATCAACTGTTGTGTATGTGTGTTCGGCAAAGCAATATAAAACCCGCCTCATGCCCAGAATTGGCAGAAGTTGCACTTATGTTATGAGTATGAAGTCGTGGAGATCAGACCTCATAACAATTCTGTATCGTGTTGTTCTTGAAACTTTAGCACTCGCTGTACAGATATAGTTTAACAAGTAAAGCAGATAGTAGACCAATAACATATTATTCTCATGTAAACCACGATGAACTACTAGGTGGAAAGCTAAAGCAACAACTAAGTGTCGTGTGCAGAAGTTGCAAAAAAGGAAAAATGGCGTTTAAACCGGTAATGAGCCCATGCTAACTTAACACGGTGTAAAGATATCCAGGACCTAGATGACACCTCCTCATGATCCGGAAACGAACTGAATAAGATAATAGAAGTGCCATCTCATGAGAGCAGATTGCAAGTTTATATGTGGACGGTCCGCAAGGTAAAGCATTAAAAACTAGGAAAATTTAATGCTAAAGAAAAATAAAACAGCCAAGTACTTTATCGAGTCTTAAGCCAATAGGCAAGGTAAATAATAAAAACTTGACAAATAAGTCAATGAATTGTCAATGAAATGCTAGTACTCAGCATATCAAACATGAAAAAGGTCTATGATATAACTGTGTATGCAAAATAAGCTGCAACAGCCTCCAATAGGAAGTCACCGTCTTCATCCGAAAACAGTTCAGCCATCCAATTTAAAAGCGGAAAAGAACATACGTGCTCTCCCAGCACCGGATCCTCTATCACCATCAGAGGACAGCTCGGTGGGTTTTCAAGAAAGCTCTGTTCCAAGAAAGACTGTGCTGCCGCCAGTAAATTCCAGGGACCAAGTAGTCCATGCATCAATGCCACAGCCATAATCCTTTCGCCAGGACAAACCAACTCGTGAGTAATGATAGGAGTCATCAGCTGATTAAAGTCGACGTCAGGAGAAACCGGTCCGCAGAGACACAAATCAATGGCCCAATCGAAATCACAGGTCAGGCAGTGAAATACAGGCTGGACACAGGTGAAGTAGGAGAACCGAAAAGATAATCCATATGCCGTGCTTAATATCGCCAACGGCATTGTGCCATAATATTCTAGCATGCGATTGCGGAACAGTGTCAGCAGCTGCAGGGTCGGAGGTTGCATAGGAGGGACATCCATATTTAAAAATGTAAAAAAGCACAAGAGCGTCCGCTGGTAATGCAAGTAAAAATGCCAATCCACGAACCAGAGTGCAGAAAATACAATGAAAGGAAGCAGGGATGACTCCAAAGATTTTCTCAAATGAAGTCACGAGACCACTGGTAACAACTTTAAAAAAGTGCACCAGGGACTTTGTGGAGGATGCGTTAAAGATAGTCGGAAACATGTTGCTGAAATTGAAAGGCAAATGTTAATTGAAAAAGGTTTTGCACCTCTGTATGGGTGTTCGCTATGTGAAGTACGAAAGTTTCACGGGCCGAACTCAAGGCCACCTCTCTCTGAGACAAAAGAGCTCTTATTCTTGCCATGCCGTTGAAACGTGTCTCAAGGTTGGTATTTGTGGCCAGATTGAAAACTCCCTATGTTCATGTGTGGGAGGAAATAGAACATTTCTGCAGCAAATAACCCGTTCACTTACTGTTACGATAAAAGGAATACTTTTAATTAACTCAGAACAATCTTCATTATTGAGCATCAAATAACTACCATTTTCCAACAACTTGAACGTGGGGATGATAGCAGGAACTGGCGTGCCTTGCAACACGCAAGCCATATTTGGTCGGTGTTTGTTGCATGAACCGTGTAACTGTATGTGCCTAGACATTAGTGAATGATCTGGCGTCTCAGTGCATTCCTCTCCATTCAGATAAACTTCTTGATCATCTTTGAAACATCTGTATGTGTATGGAAGCGACCAGACCTCATGAAGAAAAGCACTACCTAAAGGTTCATAACGACCTATTGGTATATATTTCATACAATTTGAAAACTTACATAAAGCAAAAGGCAGCGTTATTAAACCGTGGATAAGGCATGTTGCCAAAAAACCCGCAATCCTCTGCTGATGATGTCACTGAGCATGTCATGAATGATGTAATATGTGACATCATCAGCAGTGGATTACGGGTAATGGTATCTCTAGTTTACTCCCTTATAGCTGTCTTTCTTTTAACATAAGTGTCTGTTTCCTTCCCTTATACTTACTGTTTTTGGGTCGCTTCCGGTTCGCGTACCCGCGAGCGAACTGGGAAGCGAACTAAGAGAAATAGAGGTTGGCACAGTTCCAAATATTGTACCAATTTTTTAATAACGGGGAGGTAGTTCTGAAAAGAACTTTTTTTTTTATTTTTCTGAACATTTTTTTACTGTTTTTGAATTTTTCGGAACAGTTTTATATTTTTTTGGGTTTTTCTTGGAGGGGGCAATGAAAACGATTCATTGTAAAGGGCTCAACAGGAGCAACAAAACAAAAAAAAGAAGTATTTATTATTTTGGGCGTTTCGGACAAACTTGCATATGATAGTCAATAGCTCTGTTGATCAGAGTGATGCTTTTTTCTCCGTAGGAAATGAATCCATCGCAAAATGCGCAGATGTGTTTTACATCACCAAATCTCATTTGTATATTTGGCACCATCTCCCTGCCCTCTGGTCCCGTTACTTCCGGTACAACAGATCTTCTGGCCATAATAGGGAGATTATCTAGGTCGTTCCGAAACTGTGCAGCACTGTAGTTGTTAGGATGCCACCTAGTCATATGGCGATGCATTGTGTAGTTTCCGAAACTGTATTTTTTGTCGGTCCCTCTGGACAGTCTATCTTGACATATAAGGCAAGTTACGTATCTTGCATTTACTTTTTTCTGACCTTTGGGAATTTAAAAAAATTGCCAAATGAAGTTTTCTTTCCGGTGAGACGTCCTGGGCTGCTCAGGCAAAAACTGCCTCTCTTCGTGCTCGTCCTCCTGTTCCTCTTCTTCTTCTTCTTGTTGAATTACAACTTGAGCAGGTGGTCCACTCTTCCTTGGATGTGGTGGAGGTGGTGGGGAAGCACCAGCTGAAGCTACTAAAGAAGCCATTGCTCAGTGATCACAAAGGGTCTTTCTCTCACAATGATGAAAGTCAGAGTGAGGAAAGAAGGAGGGATTTTCATCATTTGGGAAAAACAAGAGTTCTCAACCAATCAAAAGTGTTCATTTTAGATTATATGACCTAGTCTTACATCATTAGGAAACCAAAAGTGAAATGAACCAATGAAAAGTGTTATTACCAAGTCACATGACTTGCTGTGTTTACGTTAAGCGCTTTGCAGGGCCTCCCGGTTTGCTTCCAGAAACCTGCGCTTTGCGACTCGCTTCGCGTACCAGTTCGCTAACGTAGCACGTCATATGACGTATCACGCGACAACGTGAAACGTCATGCGGACGGGAGGCGTCACGATGTTGTTTTCTAACGCGGCACTTGCGGTAAAGAAACGTTTACCGGCTCGCGGTCTATTTCGCGGCATCAAGGTCAGCTAACGGGAAGCTTCCCGATTCGCGAAGCGGGAACGAAGAAAAAAATATATAAAAAAAAAAAATTATTCATAAACATATAAAATATATTTTTGGATTTAAAGAAGAATACATTTTACAGCTACAGATATTAGCTGTTAAAAAACCAATGAAATTCACAGAAAAAACCATAGGTTATAGACCATATATAGTTAGGAATTAGCATTTACAAAACCTTGAAAATTCACTGAAAAAACCATAGGTTATAGACCATATATAGTTAGGAATTAGCATTTAGAAAACCTTATTTTACTCACACAAAACCATTGAAATTCCATATATAGTTAGTTGCACTAACTATATATCGCGCACCCGCAATCCACTGCTGATGATGTCACATATTACATCATTCATGACATGGTCAGTGACATCACTGATGACATCACTGATGACATCTCAAATGACATCACTGATGACATCACTGATGACGTCTCATTTGGCATCATTCTTGTGCTAATACGATAAACCTCTTCAGACTCTTATATAACCTTAGATACACTCAGTGTATACAGACACTCACACACTGCCACTCATCCATGGAGTTACTCACACACCCAGTCAGTCATGCAAAGAAACAATCTCACCTCCATTTCTTCAACTATACAGTTATACACACCTTACTTATTGAAACATATACTAACACATATTTACTCTCTTATACAATCCCTGATACAAGTTCACAATGATCGATACAACCACTCACTCAGTGGCTCTCATGCACAGTTATTTATATATGCCAACTCTCACATGTACTGTGTTTTACATATGTACTTACTATGACATGTAGCATTGAGATATCCATTCACTCATCAATACACTCATGCACACAGTCAACTGCCCATGTAGCTGTTTCCACATGCACTCTTGAACTCATACACCTAGTGAATAAACTGCTCACACATCTATGCACAGAGTCACACACCTTCCAGCCACCCCCACACAAACTCAATCTCCCATAGAAATACTTGGGCAACCAATTAATAAAACATATAGCCTCTCGTATAGCTAATGATCAACACATGCAGCAGTTTACATCACAACAGACATAATGATGCACAAATTAAGACAGTTTAGTCACTAACCCATGCATTCAGTGAGACACATTTAATCACTCACTCATACAGTCAGTCACGCACCTACTAAATCCTTCATCCAGACACTTATACATCCACTCATTCTTCAATATCTAAGACATATTTTAACTTTACAGAAACATACAGTCACTGGATGTTGTCATCAGTGATGTCATTTGAGATGTCATCAGTGATGTCATCAGTGATGTCACTGACCATGTCATGAATGATGTAATATGTGACATCATCAGCAGTGGATTGCGGGTGCGCGATATATAGTTAGTGCAACTAACTATATATGGAATTTCAATGGTTTTGTGTGAGTAAAATAAGGTTTTCTAAATGCTAATTCCTAACTATATATGGTCTATAGTAAGTCCAGTGGGTCGCTCACTACTTATCCTACCAGCGTGTAGCCCCAGTGCGTTGTGGTCCTTGCAGTCAGCATCAGCGGGTGCGCCTCTGCCCAGGTCTCGAGGAAAAAATCAGTCGCGTTGGCCATCCCTGGACACCGGTGTTTCGAGGTTGTTGCCTCTCGTCAGCAGGGAGTAGGAATGTGTGAAGGGGTGCTGCGTAGGCTGCCAAAAATATTTCCGGGTCTGGTACCGCTCGTGGCACGTAGGAGCGTAACCCGGGCCCGTCAGCCCCACCGGCTCAAGGGAGCCTGAATGTAAAAGTAAGTCCAGTGGGTCGCTCACTACTTATCCTACCAGCGTGTAGCCCCAGTGCGTTGTGGTCCTTGCAGTCAGCATCAGCGGGTGCGCCTCTGCCCAGGTCTCGAGGAAAAAATCAGTCGCGTTGGCCATCCCTGGACACCGGTGTTTCGAGGTTGTTGCCTCTCGTCAGCAGGGAGTAGGAATGTGTGAAGGGGTGCTGCGTAGGCTGCCAAAAATATTTCCGGGTCTGGTACCGCTCGTGGCACGTAGGAGCGTAACCCGGGCCCGTCAGCCCCACCGGCTCAAGGGAGCCTGAATGTAAAAGTAAGTCCAGTGGGTCGCTCACTACTTATCCTACCAGCGTGTAGCCCCAGTGCGTTGTGGTCCTTGCAGTCAGCATCAGCGGGTGCGCCTCTGCCCAGGTCTCGAGGAAAAAATCAGTCGCGTTGGCCATCCCTGGACACCGGTGTTTCGAGGTTGTTGCCTCTCGTCAGCAGGGAGTAGGAATGTGTGAAGGGGTGCTGCGTAGGCTGCCAAAAATATTTCCGGGTCTGGTACCGCTCGTGGCACGTAGGAGCGTAACCCGGGCCCGTCAGCCCCACCGGCTCAAGGGAGCCTGAATGTAAAAGTAAGTCCAGTGGGTCGCTCACTACTTATCCTACCAGCGTGTAGCCCCAGTGCGTTGTGGTCCTTGCAGTCAGCATCAGCGGGTGCGCCTCTGCCCAGGTCTCGAGGAAAAAATCAGTCGCGTTGGCCATCCCTGGACACCGGTGTTTCGAGGTTGTTGCCTCTCGTCAGCAGGGAGTAGGAATGTGTGAAGGGGTGCTGCGTAGGCTGCCAAAAATATTTCCGGGTCTGGTACCGCTCGTGGCACGTAGGAGCGTAACCCGGGCCCGTCAGCCCCACCGGCTCAAGGGAGCCTGAATGTAAAAGTAAGTCCAGTGGGTCGCTCACTACTTATCCTACCAGCGTGTAGCCCCAGTGCGTTGTGGTCCTTGCAGTCAGCATCAGCGGGTGCGCCTCTGCCCAGGTCTCGAGGAAAAAATCAGTCGCGTTGGCCATCCCTGGACACCGGTGTTTCGAGGTTGTTGCCTCTCGTCAGCAGGGAGTAGGAATGTGTGAAGGGGTGCTGCGTAGGCTGCCAAAAATATTTCCGGGTCTGGTACCGCTCGTGGCACGTAGGAGCGTAACCCGGGCCCGTCAGCCCCACCGGCTCAAGGGAGCCTGAATGTAAAAGTAAGTCCAGTGGGTCGCTCACTACTTATCCTACCAGCGTGTAGCCCCAGTGCGTTGTGGTCCTTGCAGTCAGCATCAGCGGGTGCGCCTCTGCCCAGGTCTCGAGGAAAAAATCAGTCGCGTTGGCCATCCCTGGACACCGGTGTTTCGAGGTTGTTGCCTCTCGTCAGCAGGGAGTAGGAATGTGTGAAGGGGTGCTGCGTAGGCTGCCAAAAATATTTCCGGGTCTGGTACCGCTCGTGGCACGTAGGAGCGTAACCCGGGCCCGTCAGCCCCACCGGCTCAAGGGAGCCTGAATGGAAAAGTAAGTCCAGTGGGTCGCTCACTACTTATCCTACCAGCGTGTAGCCCCAGTGCGTTGTGGTCCTTGCAGTCAGCATCAGCGGGTGCGCCTCTGCCCAGGTCTCGAGGAAAAAATCAGTCGCGTTGGCCATCCCTGGACACCGGTGTTTCGAGGTTGTTGCCTCTCGTCAGCAGGGAGTAGGAATGTGTGAAGGGGTGCTGCGTAGGCTGCCAAAAATATTTCCGGGTCTGGTACCGCTCGTGGCACGTAGGAGCGTAACCCGGGCCCGTCAGCCCCACCGGCTCAAGGGAGCCTGAATGTAAAAGTAAGTCCAGTGGGTCGCTCACTACTTATCCTACCAGCGTGTAGCCCCAGTGCGTTGTGGTCCTTGCAGTCAGCATCAGCGGGTGCGCCTCTGCCCAGGTCTCGAGGAAAAAATCAGTCGCGTTGGCCATCCCTGGACACCGGTGTTTCGAGGTTGTTGCCTCTCGTCAGCAGGGAGTAGGAATGTGTGAAGGGGTGCTGCGTAGGCTGCCAAAAATATTTCCGGGTCTGGTACCGCTCGTGGCACGTAGGAGCGTAACCCGGGCCCGTCAGCCCCACCGGCTCAAGGGAGCCTGAATGTAAAAGTAAGTCCAGTGGGTCGCTCACGAGCTCGGATCCCGCACCCGCGCCGTGAGAGGTATCAACCTGTGAACATTTGGCAGCCTGCACAGCTAACCCCGAATAACCTACACTCTGCTGACGAGGAACAACTATTCCGAAACACCGGTGTCCAGAGTTGGTGCTGCAACCTTGCTATTACACACTGTTTCGATATAGCGCACACGCTATCAAAGACTGCATCTACCATGATGCTCCTGGGGCACACCTGCTGGTGGGTGGAGTCGGAGTGCGACCCATTGTTTATATTTAATTGGCTCCCTCGAGCTAGAGCTGACGAGCTCGGATCCCGCACCCGCGCCGTGAGAGGTATCAACCTGTGAACATTTGGCAGCCTGCACAGCTAACCCCGAATAACCTACACTCTGCTGACGAGGAACAACTATTCCGAAACACCGGTGTCCAGAGTTGGTGCTGCAACCTTGCTATTACACACTGTTTCGATATAGCGCACACGCTATGAAAGACTGCATCTACCATGATGCTCCTGGGGCACACCTGCTGGTGGGTGGAGTCGGAGTGCGACCCATTGTTTATATTTAATTGGCTCCCTCGAGCTAGAGCTGACGAGCTCGGATCCCGCACCCGCGCCGTGAGAGGTATCAACCTGTGAACATTTGGCAGCCTGCACAGCTAACCCCGAATAACCTACACTCTGCTGACGAGGAACAACTATTCCGAAACACCGGTGTCCAGAGTTGGTGCTGCAACCTTGCTATTACACACTGTTTCGATATAGCGCACACGCTATCAAAGACTGCATCTACCATGATGCTCCTGGGGCACACCTGCTGGTGGGTGGAGTCGGAGTGCGACCCATTGTTTATATTTAATTGGCTCCCTCGAGCTAGAGCTGACGAGCTCGGATCCCGCACCCGCGCCGTGAGAGGTATCAACCTGTGAACATTTGGCAGCCTGCACAGCTAACCCCGAATAACCTACACTCTGCTGACGAGGAACAACTATTCCGAAACACCGGTGTCCAGAGTTGGTGCTGCAACCTTGCTATTACACACTGTTTCGATATAGCGCACACGCTATCAAAGACTGCATCTACCATGATGCTCCTGGGGCACACCTGCTGGTGGGTGGAGTCGGAGTGCGACCCATTGTTTATATTTAATTGGCTCCCTCGAGCTAGAGCTGACGAGCTCGGATCCCGCACCCGCGCCGTGAGAGGTATCAACCTGTGAACATTTGGCAGCCTGCACAGCTAACCCCGAATAACCTACACTCTGCTGACGAGGAACAACTATTCCGAAACACCGGTGTCCAGAGTTGGTGCTGCAACCTTGCTATTACACACTGTTTCGATATAGCGCACACGCTATCAAAGACTGCATCTACCATGATGCTCCTGGGGCACACCTGCTGGTGGGTGGAGTCGGAGTGCGACCCATTGTTTATATTTAATTGGCTCCCTCGAGCTAGAGCTGACGAGCTCGGATCCCGCACCCGCGCCGTGAGAGGTATCAACCTGTGAACATTTGGCAGCCTGCACAGCTAACCCCGAATAACCTACACTCTGCTGACGAGGAACAACTATTCCGAAACACCGGTGTCCAGAGTTGGTGCTGCAACCTTGCTATTACACACTGTTTCGATATAGCGCACACGCTATCAAAGACTGCATCTACCATGATGCTCCTGGGGCACACCTGCTGGTGGGTGGAGTCGGAGTGCGACCCATTGTTTATATTTAATTGGCTCCCTCGAGCTAGAGCTGACGAGCTCGGATCCCGCACCCGCGCCGTGAGAGGTATCAACCTGTGAACATTTGGCAGCCTGCACAGCTAACCCCGAATAACCTACACTCTGCTGACGAGGAACAACTATTCCGAAACACCGGTGTCCAGAGTTGGTGCTGCAACCTTGCTATTACACACTGTTTCGATATAGCGCACACGCTATCAAAGACTGCATCTACCATGATGCTCCTGGGGCACACCTGCTGGTGGGTGGAGTCGGAGTGCGACCCATTGTTTATATTTAATTGGCTCCCTCGAGCTAGAGCTGACGAGCTCGGATCCCGCACCCGCGCCGTGAGAGGTATCAACCTGTGAACATTTGGCAGCCTGCACAGCTAACCCCGAATAACCTACACTCTGCTGACGAGGAACAACTATTCCGAAACACCGGTGTCCAGAGTTGGTGCTGCAACCTTGCTATTACACACTGTTTCGATATAGCGCACACGCTATCAAAGACTGCATCTACCATGATGCTCCTGGGGCACACCTGCTGGTGGGTGGAGTCGGAGTGCGACCCATTGTTTATATTTAATTGGCTCCCTCGAGCTAGAGCTGACGAGCTCGGATCCCGCACCCGCGCCGTGAGAGGTATCAACCTGTGAACATTTGGCAGCCTGCACAGCTAACCCCGAATAACCTACACTCTGCTGACGAGGAACAACTATTCCGAAACACCGGTGTCCAGAGTTGGTGCTGCAACCTTGCTATTACACACTGTTTCGATATAGCGCACACGCTATCAAAGACTGCATCTACCATGATGCTCCTGGGGCACACCTGCTGGTGGGTGGAGTCGGAGTGCGACCCATTGTTTATATTTAATTGGCTCCCTCGAGCTAGAGCTGACGAGCTCGGATCCCGCACCCGCGCCGTGAGAGGTATCAACCTGTGAACATTTGGCAGCCTGCACAGCTAACCCCGAATAACCTACACTCTGCTGACGAGGAACAACTATTCCGAAACACCGGTGTCCAGAGTTGGTGCTGCAACCTTGCTATTACACACTGTTTCGATATAGCGCACACGCTATCAAAGACTGCATCTACCATGATGCTCCTGGGGCACACCTGCTGGTGGGTGGAGTCGGAGTGCGACCCATTGTTTATATTTAATTGGCTCCCTCGAGCTAGAGCTGACGAGCTCGGATCCCGCACCCGCGCCGTGAGAGGTATCAACCTGTGAACATTTGGCAGCCTGCACAGCTAACCCCGAATAACCTACACTCTGCTGACGAGGAACAACTATTCCGAAACACCGGTGTCCAGAGTTGGTGCTGCAACCTTGCTATTACACACTGTTTCGATATAGCGCACACGCTATCAAAGACTGCATCTACCATGATGCTCCTGGGGCACACCTGCTGGTGGGTGGAGTCGGAGTGCGACCCATTGTTTATATTTAATTGGCTCCCTCGAGCTAGAGCTGACGAGCTCGGATCCCGCACCCGCGCCGTGAGAGGTATCAACCTGTGAACATTTGGCAGCCTGCACAGCTAACCCCGAATAACCTACACTCTGCTGACGAGGAACAACTATTCCGAAACACCGGTGTCCAGAGTTGGTGCTGCAACCTTGCTATTACACACTGTTTCGATATAGCGCACACGCTATCAAAGACTGCATCTACCATGATGCTCCTGGGGCACACCTGCTGGTGGGTGGAGTCGGAGTGCGACCCATTGTTTATATTTAATTGGCTCCCTCGAGCTAGAGCTGACGAGCTCGGATCCCGCACCCGCGCCGTGAGAGGTATCAACCTGTGAACATTTGGCAGCCTGCACAGCTAACCCCGAATAACCTACACTCTGCTGACGAGGAACAACTATTCCGAAACACCGGTGTCCAGAGTTGGTGCTGCAACCTTGCTATTACACACTGTTTCGATATAGCGCACACGCTATGAAAGACTGCATCTACCATGATGCTCCTGGGGCACACCTGCTGGTGGGTGGAGTCGGAGTGCGACCCATTGTTTATATTTAATTGGCTCCCTCGAGCTAGAGCTGACGAGCTCGGATCCCGCACCCGCGCCGTGAGAGGTATCAACCTGTGAACATTTGGCAGCCTGCACAGCTAACCCCGAATAACCTACACTCTGCTGACGAGGAACAACTATTCCGAAACACCGGTGTCCAGAGTTGGTGCTGCAACCTTGCTATTACACACTGTTTCGATATAGCGCACACGCTATCAAAGACTGCATCTACCATGATGCTCCTGGGGCACACCTGCTGGTGGGTGGAGTCGGAGTGCGACCCATTGTTTATATTTAATTGGCTCCCTCGAGCTAGAGCTGACGAGCTCGGATCCCGCACCCGCGCCGTGAGAGGTATCAACCTGTGAACATTTGGCAGCCTGCACAGCTAACCCCGAATAACCTACACTCTGCTGACGAGGAACAACTATTCCGAAACACCGGTGTCCAGAGTTGGTGCTGCAACCTTGCTATTACACACTGTTTCGATATAGCGCACACGCTATCAAAGACTGCATCTACCATGATGCTCCTGGGGCACACCTGCTGGTGGGTGGAGTCGGAGTGCGACCCATTGTTTATATTTAATTGGCTCCCTCGAGCTAGAGCTGACGAGCTCGGATCCCGCACCCGCGCCGTGAGAGGTATCAACCTGTGAACATTTGGCAGCCTGCACAGCTAACCCCGAATAACCTACACTCTGCTGACGAGGAACAACTATTCCGAAACACCGGTGTCCAGAGTTGGTGCTGCAACCTTGCTATTACACACTGTTTCGATATAGCGCACACGCTATCAAAGACTGCATCTACCATGATGCTCCTGGGGCACACCTGCTGGTGGGTGGAGTCGGAGTGCGACCCATTGTTTATATTTAATTGGCTCCCTCGAGCTAGAGCTGACGAGCTCGGATCCCGCACCCGCGCCGTGAGAGGTATCAACCTGTGAACATTTGGCAGCCTGCACAGCTAACCCCGAATAACCTACACTCTGCTGACGAGGAACAACTATTCCGAAACACCGGTGTCCAGAGTTGGTGCTGCAACCTTGCTATTACACACTGTTTCGATATAGCGCACACGCTATCAAAGACTGCATCTACCATGATGCTCCTGGGGCACACCTGCTGGTGGGTGGAGTCGGAGTGCGACCCATTGTTTATATTTAATTGGCTCCCTCGAGCTAGAGCTGACGAGCTCGGATCCCGCACCCGCGCCGTGAGAGGTATCAACCTGTGAACATTTGGCAGCCTGCACAGCTAACCCCGAATAACCTACACTCTGCTGACGAGGAACAACTATTCCGAAACACCGGTGTCCAGAGTTGGTGCTGCAACCTTGCTATTACACACTGTTTCGATATAGCGCACACGCTATCAAAGACTGCATCTACCATGATGCTCCTGGGGCACACCTGCTGGTGGGTGGAGTCGGAGTGCGACCCATTGTTTATATATATGGTCTATAACCTATGGTTTTTTCAGTGAATTTTCAAGGTTTTGTAAATGCTAATTCCTAACTATATATGGTCTATAACCTATGGTTTTTTCTGTGAATATATATATATATATATCTCTCAAACGAACACCCCTCCGTTACCGAGAAGTAAGAGGCCACATGGGGGAACCTTTCAGAAGCCTTTATTCAGGCCACTGGGCAAGATGCCTTTCGGCGACCATTCGCCTTCCTCAGATGCCTTTCTAAAATGTAGCGCTATTCCATCTCCACCTTTACCTTTCCTGCTGCTCTCCCATTGGTTGGAGAGCCCCGCCCCATGATCGGCAGAATGCACACCACTTGTAGTTTAAGAATATCGCCTACAGTTCCCATAGTTCGCCTTACTGGTAGAGGCAGTGTGTGGGGAAAGGACATAATTGTCCCAATGTTCCGGGTAAGGTGAGTATTGTTCCAATGTAAGGCCCGGTTCTGAAATTCTGTCCTCTTGGCTTCATCGGGGCCTCACTGATGTTCCAGCCTCTCTTGGAGAAACCAGGCGGGCCGCGAGTCGGGATATATGTTTCCCTTCTCCTCGTACAGTGACGAGTTGCTCTAGGCAGCAGCCCTGTCCCTTTTCCCACAAACTGAGGTGGGTCAAAGTTTACCAATCCCTTGGTCAAAAAACTTCAGCAACAGCTGTACCAGCATGAACTCCGTCCGCTTAATGGAATGGGGCCCCTTTGAACACGCTACTGGCCAGCGTGTAAAACATCCAACAAACACCCCTCCGTTACCGAGAGGTAAGAGGCCACATGGGGGAACCTTTCAGAAGCCTTTATTCAGGACACTGGGCATGATGCATTTCGGTGACCATTCACTTGCCTCAGATGCCTTTCCAAAACGTGGCGCTATTCCATTTACACCTTTACCTCTCCTGCTGCTCTCCCATTGGTTGGAGAGCCCCGGCTCACAATCGTCAGAATGCACACCTCCTGTAGTTTAAGAATATCACCAACAGTTCCCATCGTTCTCCTTACTGATAGAGGCAGTGTGTAGGGAAACAACATAATTGTCCCAATGTTCAGGGGGAGGTGAGTATTGTTCCAATGTAGGGCCCGGTTCTGAAATTCTGTCCTCTTGGCTTCTTCGGGTCCTCACTGACATTTCAGCCTCTCTTGGAGAAACCAGATGGCCTGCGAGTCGGGACTTATGATTCTCTTCTCCTCATACAGTGACGAGCTGCTCTTGGCAGCAGCCTTATCCCTTTTCCCACAAACTGAGGCGGGCCGGAGTTTACCAATCCCTTGGTCAAAAACTTCGGCAACAGCTGTACCAGTATGAACTCCGGACACTTAATGGAATGGGGCCCCTTTGAACACGCTACTGGCCAGCGTGTAAAACATCCAACGAACACCTCTCCATTACCGAGAAGTAAGACCACATGGGGGAACCTTTCAGAAGCCTTTATTCAGGACACTGGGCATGATGCATTTCGTCAACCATTCGCCTTCCTCAGATGCCTTTCCAAAGCGTAGCGCTATTCCATCTCCACCTTTACCTCTCCTGCTGCTCTCCCATTGGTTGGAGAGCCCCACCTCACAATCGTCAGAATGCACACCTCCTGTAGTTTAAGAATATTGCCTTCAGTTCCCATAGTTCTCCTTACTGGTAGAGGCAGTGCATGGGGAAACAACATAATTGTCCCAATGTTCAGGGGAAGGTGAGTATTGTTCCAATGTAGGGCCCGGTTCTGAAATTCTTTCCTCTTGGTTTCATCGGGGCCCCACTGACATTCCAGCGTCTCTTGGAGTAACCAGGTGGGCCGCGAATCAGGATATATGATTCCCTTCTCCTCGTACACACATATATATATATATATTTCGGTTACTGCAATCCTGCGGGACTCCTGCAGGATTGTGGCAAATGATGGTATCGTTGTTTCTACATTTTGGCCTGGAGCGGGAGTCCCTCTAGTTCCCTCCGAGGGCCTGGGGGGGCAGGGTATCCCTACTCTGCCCCCTTATTTCATTTTTTATCTAAATTCAAGACAGGGTACCAAATCTCCGGGTCCTGGAGTAGCTGCAGCCACATTTTTCTCATTTTGCTGACAGCCTACCAGAGCGCTCACTTACACAGGATCTGACTCCAATGGGAGTGAATTGGCCCTAGGGGAAAAAAGCCCCTTGGGCCAATCAGAGTGCTCTGTTTTTAAACTGGTGCTCCTGCGAGACACTCGAGGGACTCTTGCGGTCCCACCCTCCAGATATGCAATTATTTTTTAACCTCCATTTCTCAAAATGTACTGAATGAATTTACACCAAATCATAAAAAGCACAATCTGAGGTCCCAGATCTGGCTTATTTCCAAATTTGGTGTAATCCCGGTCAGCAGTTTTTATAGTAGTGCTTCTTAAAGATATCTTTTGAATATGCATGGGAATTTTGCTTCTTTGGAACTCCCCCTTTTTCTTGGAGCACGCTTGATGGATCACCCCAAAACTTTCCATGCACAAACTAAGCATAATAGAGCACTTTTTTCGAACGTTTCTTAAAGATTAGTCAAATAGTGCCAAAGTTATAAGCAAAATAAAAAATACATTTCCTATGGAAATGTTGTAACTATAACTACTCAGTGTCGACTGCCACTGGGTATTAGATAGACATACAGACAGACAGACAGACAGACAGACACACACACACACACTCTTTGGTCCGGATGATGAACTTCTACTGGCGAGCTGGGGCTTGTGATTGTCAATACAGGAGCCCATATGTAGGAAAAATTATTGGTTATGTTTATGTCACACTGACAATTAGCCACACAAAGAGTGGTTTCTCTATTTTTGTAGTGCAAAAACTTCGGAGGACACAAAGCATTTCGACCCCCATGAGTCTTGTTGATGATAATGTATTCAACAAAGTGCTCAATAATTAAAAAAAGAGTACAAACAATGAATTAATTTGAATGGTAATTATTGCCCATGATTACAGTTTTTGCAGGACTGCTTAGGGTTCACTTTCAATGCTTTGCCAACAGTCTTTGGGGCAAACGCCGGTAAAACACACAGGCGCTGGAAGAAGGGGTGCTGAGTTGCTGCAGCACCCCAAAATAACTCTGCTGGAATTCAGAAGATGAATGTGCAACAAATAGACCTTTCAATTACATTTTTATCTACTCATGTTTACTGGGAGTTTGAAGCATCCTCTGTAATTAAGGTCATAAATCCACGAGATATCCTTTGCTAAAGGTGCATCTCACTAGTATCAGAAGGGAGGTGTGAGATCCACAATTCAGAATCCAGAGAGAAGAAAGAACTGGACACAATGCTGGCTTGCATATCACCCAGTGCAGGTGTTCAGTGAATCTTCAGTTTGTTCTACACATGACGCACTTCTGAGGCGTGATTTCCCAATCGACGTGCGATGGGGAAAGTGTTGTGGATGGATTTGACAACTGCGTTTTATTCCACGAAAGATTAATTGAAGCCTGCACTGTAAAATCATCCATCAAAGATGTGAAGGGACACAGGCTTTCATTGTCCCATGAATAATGTATACAGGTGTATATGCATATATGTAGGCCTGACAGCTAAAGCACTTCCATAATCATTGGTTACGTGCACGAACATTTTCTTTCATTTCACCTACCCACAATTCTCAAAGGCACCTGTGGAGATTTGAACTCTGTGAATATCAGGGCAGCCCCGTTCATAAGGAAGTATAAACAATCGTAATAGGTCTGGCGACAAGTGGACACATTTAACAGATTACGGGCATATTTACAGGGGCCCTATCGCCACAGGAAAATCGCTTTTAAGTGACGTTCCTGTGGCAGTATGGGCTTCGCCTTATTTACAAGGCAGCGTTAACCCACTTAACGTGGCTTAACTCTGACTTGTAACTTAGGCCCCCTTTCACGCTATACTTAGCGTGAAAGGGGCAAGCAATGGGTGTTGTGGTCGTTCCACGACAACACCAATTGGTTTTGACGCTGCACAAGGGTGGCGTAAATATGGGGCAGTGCCAAAATTAAGACCAGGGAACACCTGGTCTTACCCTGGCAAAACGAGGAGAAATACTTTATTTCTCCTCGTTTTTGCTATTTCTGTCTGTGCTGCATTGTGCAGCACACATAGAAACAGTAAAGCACCACTGATTGTTTATGGGCAGGAAGGTGTCCCTTTCTGCACATAAACAACCATTAAAAAAGAATGATGAGTTTCAACTTCTATGTGTGCTTCACAAAGCAACACACATAGAAGTTACAAAACACCTTTTCAGAGTGTTTAGGTACAGGAAAGGACACCTTCCTGCACATAAAAAATCCTTCCTCTCAACACAGGTACCCTTGCACTATGGTCAAAGGGTGTCAACATTGTCGCTAGGCTGCTTATTTTGGCACTAGAGCAGTGAGAAATGCAGGTGTGCACTGATTTCTTGTAAATACGGTGCAGCCCTTCACTTCTTTTGTAAATATGCCCCTATATTGTAAACCGCATGGATTTCTTTTGTAATTTGACCATGAGCTCGCCTTAGAAGAACAAAAAAATCTCATTCTAAAACTACTGTCTTGAAAGGTGATTTACTTTGTTTCATCTCGTTTTCAGGCATTCAGTTTGGTGGTGCAAAAGTACTGGAGACCGTCATCTGCATTTTTTAAGAACAATTACCTAAACATTGTGTATGCACTGCTTTTCAACCAGAAGGAATATCTCCTTTAACAATATATGGAGGCTTAATCACAAATGTTCATATATGCATCAGTATATTTACTTTTGTGTGTGGTGAGTAGAAGAAAAGTGTATCGCTGTACGGGAGTGTTGACTTACATTTCTCATCCCCCTCAAATCTGAAGGTGGAGACTCCTATAACAGGATTTACAAGTGTATAATTACTGCTAGTAACGTTACACTCGTAGGTTAAAGTACCCATCACAGTGGCAGTGTTATCCCAATGGGAAAGTATAGAGAAAATTACTAAAGTTTATTATTTGTTAAAAAACAATACAGCCATGCTAATGTAAAATATAAGCATAAATTAATTTTAAATATTTATAACCTAGAACGAATAACATGAAGGAGCCAATACGATGTCGGGACACCGTCTCCGGTCTGCGGTCCCGACCGCCTAATTAGGATGAGACCGAACACCGTTCCGTAGTACATGATCCCGTAGGGAAATGGAAGGTGGTTGTTGGACTTGGCCCTTTTCAGCTACAGTTCCTTAAACTTTTTGCCTTCCTCCTAGACCTTTTTCTGACATGGTGTTGCCGACTTGTATAAAGAGTTTTGGTAATTGGTTGTCCATAATTGGTATGTTTGTCTTACTAGTAAAGTCTCTAGTAAAGTGTAATATGTGTGCCAGGGCTGGTAATGCAAATACTATTAGTGGCCCTGCAGCCCTAATTGTGCAACCCACATAAGTAGCCCTAAAAAGAGATCTCAGGCCTGCCACTTAAGTGCCTGCGTGTAGTTTGTTAACTTCCTTGTTGTCCTGACAAGAGCACCCACTTGCCAAGCCTTATCCTTCCCTTTTTTTTATGCACATCAGACACCACTATAGTAGGCCCAAGGTACCCCCTGGGGCAGGGTGCAGTGTATGTGAAAGGAAGAACATGTACTGATGTGTGTACCATGTCCTGACAGTGAAATACTGCCAATTTCGTTTTTCACTGGTGCAAGGCCATCTTGCCCATCTGACAAAATGGGGAATGCTGTGTAACATGTTTCCAGCATATCTTCCCATCAGCATAAGACAGGGAGATGGAGTTTAATGTGCCTGAACTCAGAATTTAATAACACATCTTTTTGTGAAGATGGTTTTTAAATTGTGTGTTTAGAAACCACACTTTGAGAAGTGGCTGGTTTCTTGTCCTAACCATCATGCGTGCCTCTTCCTGGTTGTGTATTGACTGCCTGGGTTTGGATGTGACGGGGTCTGTGGAGTGTCCTGGCATCAGGGAGGAGTAGGTGAGACAGCAACAGGCTGGCCTGCATTTGGTGTGGCGGGAGGAGTAGCCCCCTGGATGTGAAGAGGGCTGTGCTGCTGCTACAAAAGGATGGCTCCACCTCCTACGGAGCGTCTGGGGCCCAGACCCTGACTATCAAAGGAAGAGGGTGTGCACTGGCAGGACGACACCCAGGTCTGTTTTGGACCAGGCTCACAGCCCCCTGAACACAAAGACTTTCAAAGGCATTTAGGGGTATAAATGTGAGAACTGAAACCCCTGCTCTCAAGACTGAACTCAAGACTAAAAAGGATTGCAACTACTCTGTGATCAAGAGGAACCTCTGCCAAAAAAGAACAGCTGAAGAGACTGAAGAGAAGGACTACCCTTGCTGTGTGTTCTGGGGCTGGCCCGCAGTTTGCTGATTTGACTAAAGAGAGGACAAGGGACTTTGCTGTGTGCTGTGTCCCCCTGCTTGAAAGGACTTTGCTGTGTGCTGTGTCCTGAAGTAACTTGTCTCCAAGGGCCTGAGGAGAGCTGGTCCCCTGTTGTGGAAACTCAGGAACATCAAAGTTTAAAACCGTGTCTCAGCGATGCTTGGTGCGTGTGCTTTTGCACACCTGAGACTGCCATGTGGTCTGTGGTACTGTTTATGAGGTACCCCATGACCTCATTGCCCCCACAGCGTGAAACATCGTCCACACTGCTGCATTGCTGCTTGTGGCCCGAGTCTTCATCGTAACTGCGAGGAAGGATCACCGCCGCAGGCCGAGACGCAATGTGCTAAAGGATTTCTTGAAGCAAAGATAGCTGCAAGGTGAAAGGGATCGTGATTGTTGTTCGCCAAGAGGAATCTGCCCAAGTTCATCAACGGAGGAGAAGGCAGTGCTGTAACCCGTCCGGCTACAGCCTCGCCTAGCAACGGAGCTACAACGTCATTGGGACCACCCAGCAGGACATCCAACGAGTGAGGAGAGAGATAGAGCGAGGCAGCGCACCCCCCAGGTAAGGCTCGGACACAGGTCGGGAGCCGCAAGCGTGTATGGCCTTGGGAGGTGCGCAGGACGAGTACCGGAGGGCTCCGATCTCTCTCCCGCTGCACCGCATTAGACGCGCGGAGTCCCCGAGCGGCCCATACCTGCCCAGCAGTACCAGGGCCACCACTTTAAGTTTACATCCGTGGTCTCTGTTGTTGGGGCCTAGGGGTGCCCGAGCTGATCATGCAGATTGGCTTATAGTGTCCTAAAAACCTTTTACTACCAATTCTTCAACTTATTTCATTAAAATGTCCCATATATTTGGAGATTCTAGTATTCCGGGGCACGAATGGAAGTGTCAGCAGAAGGGCAGACAGGACATTGTAAAAAACGAGTCCTTCCTCTCTACCCCATGGGAGTCGAAATTGTCTCGACTGAAAGCTATAGACAGTAGTACATTCTATAACCCATACATGGACTGAGTAAATTTGCCTACCCTCCATAAGCTACCTCTAATGTAGCTTACTTCGATTTGGTACAAAAGGGGGTGGTGATGGACGGAGCATCAGAACCAATCAAACACTCACACCTAGTCAAAAGATCTGGGTTTGATCCATCACCGTTCTTTAGCTCACTCTGCCACCCCAGTTCAGACATGGCTATATGCAAATCAGTCTGACCCTGTGCCTCATGGGAACAGTCCAGCCCGAACTGCCAAGCCATGCCTTCCCTGGACCGGAAACAAGCTTCCGAGGATGGATCCGGTCCAGGGAAGGCATGGCTTGGCAGTTCGGGCTGGACTGTTCCCATGAGGCACAGGGTCAGACTGATTTGCATATAGCATGTCTGAACTGGGTTGGCAGAGTGGGCTAAAGAACGGTGATGGATCAAACCCAGATCTTTTGACTGGGTGTGAGTGTTTGATTGGTTCTGATGCTCCGTCCATCACCACCCCCTTTTGTACCGCTTTTGGCCACCATAAGTGTGGCAGGGTATGCTCAGACGTGAGTCCCTTGCTCACTTTGCCACTGGATTCAAGCAAGCCGGGCTGAAGACGGCTGGAATGCCAGAAACCGGTCCTTGGAAGCTTGTTTCCGGTCCAGGGAAGGCATGGCTTGGCAGTTCGGGCTGGACTGTTCCCATGAGGCACAGGGTCAGACTGATTTGCATATAGCCATGTCTGAACTGGGGTGGCAGAGTGGGCTAAAGAACGGTGATGGATCAAACCCAGATCTTTTGACTGGGTGTGAGTGTTTGATTGGTTCTGATGCTCCGTCCATCACCACCCCCTTTTGTACCGCTTTTGGCCACCATAAGTGTGGCAGTGTATGCTCAGACGTGAGTCCCTTGCTCACTTTGCCACTGGATTCAAGCAAGCCGGGCTGAAGACGGCTGGAATGCCAGAAACCGGTCCTCGGAAGCTTGTTTCCGGTCCAGGGAAGGCATGGCTTGGCAGTTCGGGCTGGACTGTTCCCATGAGGCACAGGGTCAGACTGATTTGCATATAGCCATGTCTGAACTGGGGTGGCAGAGTGAGCTAAAGTACAGTGATGGATCAAACCCAGATCTTTTGACTGGGTGTGAGTGTTTGATTGGTTCAGATGCTCCGTCCATCACCACCCCCTTTTGTACCGCTTACTTCGATTTGGTCCTGAAGAAGGCCCACAAACCCATGAGGGCTACCAAGGGTCAACACATGTTAACCTATTAAGACCTACAATAAGGCGCAGTGGGACATTGACACTTTCACTACAGCACCACCAATTCACCTTTTTAACCTTGCCCCATCCTTGGTAAATAAAAGATTTAACCGAGGACAGGAGGCAATTTTAACCTCACTCTTCACAACACACCTTCGCATTTACTTTTCACAACTATCGCAAAACCAGATGGTCTACCTCTTGGTGGAGGATAAGGTGATCACTTGGAGAACCGAGCACTCAAGTGATAAAAGACCCAATGATCATACTACTCACTTAAACAACAGAGAGAAGAATCAAGATATACCACATAGTTTGCTTAATGTAAATGAGGGTCTTCACCATACAAGAACCCTAGACCCTGCTAACAACAGGATGTGTGATTCATTCCCCTTTGATTTTTTACTATATCCAACAGAAGCCGAATGAATCTCTGCTTCTTCCTTCCTCTTTTGATTAAACGATGATACTTTATAGTAAAATCAAGTGAAATTAAATAATTTTATAGAATGTGCAATACCCGAAGGTGTCTTAGCGCTAAGCGGACCATACAATAGAAACCTTCTGCCAGACGATGGACAAATCTAGAATGAAAAATTGATCTATTGAGTAAATAGCAAGGTCTTCAACTGCTTCCTAAATTACTGCAAGGTGGATTGAGAGCGAATAGCGAGAGGCAAAGTGTTCCAAGCCCAGTTAATGCTGCTGAATAGATAGGAATAACGAACATCCCACTTTGCTGAACTGCAAGACATCCATTGTCATCATCTACTTATTAATACTGCAGAAAGGTATTGTTTCTGCAAAAGGGAGTGATAGAATGAATGTGTCGCTTACCTTTGTTGTCAATAAAAGCAGCGTGGGATACTGCAAGATTATATAATGCATTTTGTATTTTTGCAGGTTGGCCATTCGACAACGTGATGTGTAAAATGAGCGGGCTGGTGCAAGGAATGTCTGTTTCCGCTTCAGTATTCACTCTCGTGGCCATCGCTGTGGAAAGGTATGTTGCATGTATGATCTAGTCAACTAATACAGGCATGTTTTATAGTTTGCGCTAGTAACAATAAATGGGTGCTTGGGTGGCAGTTTGTACATAACGAGTTCTACTGCTTTTGATTAGCACACAGGAACAAGTGGACAAGCAGGAAAAGTTCACGAAAAAGACAGGAGAAAGAGGGGGAGGGGGTGATGATAAATGAAAAGGACAATTTAAAAAAAAAAAAGCAGCAGTATAGAAAAAATAAAGGCAAACATACGGGGAATATTACATGTTATTTAACAGAGAAGAACACTTTAAGTAACCAAGACGGCAGTCTTTCTATTCATCTATTTATAGACAGTAGCGGTCGGCAGTAGGTGTTTCTGTAGGGCGGTGACGTGGGCAAGGGGAGGGGCAGGGTGGGGGTAGTAATGTATGGATTACGGAGTTTTACAGGTAAGTAATAGATATATAAAATTATTTAGGACATTTAAAAAAAAGGGGATATTTAGGATTCAGGGACGGGTAGGAAGGAGTAAGTGAATGTTCATATTTAACTTGCAATTGCATGACTAGGAGATGGTCTCAAAAGGGACAACTTTTCAGCGGTGGTTCAAAGAGATGCAACCACGTTTCTCTATATATGGGTGTTGACATTATTGGACTTGCCCGCTAATGGAGAGGCAAGTCCTATAATAATAATAATAAAAAAGTGTCTGTGGAAAACAGTGGCTAAAGGGAAGAATTATCATCTCCATAAAGAACCCAAAGGCTCGTTATCTGGTAGATTTAGAGTCACAGATCAGTTACTCAAAAACATGAGCCAAAGTCTTTAAGACACTCTTCACCTACCAATGAGAAGCTTGGCAGAGCTCAGAGTTTTAAACTGCCGTATATAATGGGATAATCAAAATACCAAAAGCAACAAGGGAAGACATTGCCACTTCAAGTAGTGGGAAAAGGTATTTTGACAATTACTGGCAGAGTAATACTCTTTTATCTTGCACTCTCTTTTGCCTCATTGATAAAAGAGAATCCCTCTCTTTTTCCGTTGTAATAGTGGAAAGGGAGTCCAGCTTAGGTAGAGAGGGGATCCTCGCCTTTGGCTTGGGTGGCATTATGCTCTTTCCTCCCCCAGAGAATTTTAGATATCTATCTTTTCTCTGAAGTGGGTGGCCACCTTATCACATAGATCTTGCGTATGTGGGACCGTTAAACTGCTTACAGAAGGATTATTACATCCTTTTAATATTGCAAACAGTTCCTTAGAGGAGTTATTTGCTTCCCCAATCCTCCTGCTCAAATGTTCCCTTTTGGCGGATTTACAATGGCCCAAATAGGCTCTGTGCACCTCGTTATATGCCTGCTTATCCACTGCACATTTAGTTCTTCTCCACCTTCTGTTCTTCTGATGTTAAAGATGCACAGTTTACAATTCCCTGCACTACATGGCAGGCACCACGCAGTTCCTGCCACATAGTGCAGGGAAATATGAGGGGGCACCATAGGTGCCCCCCAAGTGCTACAAGGAAGTGCCCCTTCACCAGGGGGTCCGGGACGGGCCCCCAAAGTCAATCTCCAGAGGAACCGCCATTCAAAGGCTGGCTTGAAGCAGCATCATAATATGGTGGCCGGTGCCTGCTAGGCAACGCCACCATTTTGTTGATGCAGGGTGGGTCCGCCAGGTAATTGTAACGATTGCCTGGTTCGGACCTGTGGTGGACGGACTTCCCGTCTGCCATGCACACCGTCCACCATCGTAATCTGGCAGGCAGAAAAGTGCTTTGCAAAGGCAGTGGATCCGCCATCGGCAGACTGCCGGTGGCGGGTTCGCCGCCATTGTAATGACCCTCTTTGTTATTTCCCAACACCAGGCCTCTAACAGTAGTCACAAAACCTGCGAATGTAGAGTAAGTGTTTCCAACCGATTGATCACTAGCTACCAGTATCTCCCAGATTACTTCATAGTAGCCTGCAGCCTTTAATTAATTTTTAAATGAGCACAGGGTCACATTCTCGTTTTAATGTTCAGGGAAGACTGGTTTATTTTACATCATTATCAACAGGCTGCAGATAGCAGGGCCTTATAATGAGCAGTGCTCAGTCAGATTTATGACGCAGGCTAGGGCACAGAGGTAAAGCCCTGAAGCACTGAGGTATTTAACACTCAAATAAAAGTCCCTGTCAACTCAATATTGGAGAGTGAAAACAAAATTACGTTTGTGAATGCTTTAAAAAAGGAGAGAATTAAAATAAAGATACTGTAATGATTAAGTTAATCCTCCATTTTAATTTCCTCCCATTTCAAAGTGTCACATTTACAAAGAGCAGGTCTCTTGCTCCCAGAAGCCAGTAGGCACTGTGCCATATTTATAACTGAAAAAGACAGCAATTTTTCTAAATGGAGGAAATGTAAAGTGAAGAAATATATTTCTATGGAACATTAGGTCTTAAGGTTATTTACACTTTCATTTAAACCAATTGCTTCTTAATGTTCTATGAAGCCTAATTCTCCATTTTAAATTCCCCCCCCCTTAGACAAATGGCTGCATTTTCCTGTTATAAATATGGCACTGTGTATGCAGGCCACTGAGAGCAAGATGCTTTCTGTTTGTAAATGTGACACTTAGAAATGGGAGAAAATTTAAATGATGAGTGTTATGGAATCCATAGAAAGTAAAAGTTAACTGTTTAATTTCAGTTTAATGTTTTCCCATTTTAAAGTTTTCTCTGTACACAGAGCAAGCATCTTGATCCCAGTGGCTGGTAGACAGGGTCCATAGTTATAAATGAAAAATAGAGCCATTTTTTAAAGTGGGAGAAATTTAAAGTGCAGAAAAAAGTTCAATATTATGGACATTTTGCTGAACATTTTTCTGGACTTTAAATTTCTCACGTTTAAAAGGATGATTGTATGTTTGTGATGTACATGTACTGGTACCACATATGGTGAAAGGTATGTCCTGTACCACAAGTACATATGACACAGGCTCTCAGTCACACATACACATATATCCCATAAATGTGAACACATGTTCATACATCCTCATAGTCCATGCTCTCAATAACACACACATGGCAGCCCTGTCATAGTGCCCAGAGTCAAAGTATTTTGCTCAAGTCATCGTATCTGGTTCAATGGACATTAGGCTTAAAGTCAATGAAGCTGGGTGTGGAGGTTAGTGATAACAATGTGCAAGTTGCTTAGCTGTCAATAGCTTACGATAATTTTGACTGATTAGAAGTAGCTATCACTACAGAAAAAGTTAGAGACCCCTGCTCTAGAGTCTGCCTATCTCAGTCAGAGGTCTGGCTAAGCAAGGCCTCCACAATATAAAGGTTTTGTAATATGAGCAAAGATAGAGACATCTGCCAATCACTCTAGGTAGGTATCTCTTTAAATAAGGAAAATATATTTAAACCACTTCTAAAAAGGCGATTTTCACCTTTGCAATGTCTCAAGAGCAGCGGCGACCAGCACAGGTAAGCGTGGAGGGCCGGGGCTCGGTGGGACGGGTTGAAGTAGACAGGAAACGGAATAGGCTAAATTAAATAAATAAATAACGCCTATTAAGTCATCTGTCAACTCCCCTGCCCTGCCCCTATCCACTGCACTTAACTGCACCACCTGCCACTGCTCAAGAGATACATCTCAAGTAAAGCTACTATAGTGGCTATTGAACTTTCAAATTGGTGGAATATAAGAAGTTGACAGGAATTGTATGCATGCCATTCTAATGACCACAACACCACTCCACTCACTTACAAGAGAGGCTTAGAGTTTCTCTTCTTATGAAAAAGTTTAAACATTTGTGCCAAAAGAAATACCTTTTATTATATTTTGCAAACAAATGTTGATAAAAGTCAGAGGATTTCTGGAAAGTATTGATGATGCAGATATCAAATAGTCAAACAATTAAGGGCTGTGAAAAAATCAACATAACAAGAATTATTATCCTGTCACTAAGGACATTGTGTCAATCTGAGCAACAAGTATCCCCAAATTAGCATACATTATTACTGAGATATTAATTTGAAATATTTTGTAAAATCAAGAATGTTCTGCTAAATATTACTTTATCATTAAATACGTATTATTTTACCATCAGTGTTGCATTTTTAATAAGTAAACTACCTGTTTCTTCATGCAGCTGTATATTTCTAAAAATGCATTATTTGGCCACTGCGGCAACTTTGCAATTTTACTAAATAAAGACATTTTGTATTCAAACTTCGAGTTATTATTGAAAATGCATGTGTGCGCTCCCATGTATCACATTGCAATTTTGAAAAATAAATGATTGTTATTAAATCAGAATGTAACTGTCTGAAAATACCAAGCATCAACTTAACATTCAAATACTGCTTTTATATGAAAGCACAAGAAGTTTCTCCAAAATGTAATGTTTTAAATTTCAATGAGTAAACTAATCTTGTCTGTACACATCCAGTTTTCATTTTCTAAAACAAACTGTTTTCCAAATATCAGCTTGTAATTTCCTAAAAGTACCTAGTTATTCTAAAGCACCACACTGCCATGGTCAAAGGGTGAAATATAATGTTGCTGAGGATAGTTATAGACCTTTGTGTGTGCATTATATGAGCATTGGAGGCGTCCATAAGATAGTGGAATACTCAGCAGAGCATTCAGTTGCATGTATGCAGTTTCTTTTCCGAAGATCTGCAATGAGGGAGACATACTTAGATGATGGGGAGTTGATTCCAGAGGGTACAGGAAAAGTAGTAGAAGGTTTCTTTACTTTTTGTTTTCTTTTCTTATCATTACTATCAGTAGCTGGAGCTGCACATGATGAGAGTATAATCGGCAGGGGAGAGTTTCTTTGAAAGAAATTGAGCTGTGAATCGTTCATGGGCTGTCTTTTATTTTATTTGTTGGCAATTTTGATAGTGCAAACTCAGTCCACGGGCATTTCAGCACGCTACTACTCGCCAGAAAAGCGTTTCAACACCCATCAGGGGTAACAAGTGCTACATGAATAAAAACCTTTCTTCCCCTTTTATCCCTCCGCTATCCTTCTCACTCCAAATAACTGACTAATATCCACCACTGAAATTACTTCATATTTCACCATATTAATTCACCACTAATCCTTTATGGGCTTCCTGAATAGCGTGCGTCAACACCCCATCAGGGGTAACAAGCGCTATATAAATACAAACCGTTTTCCTCCTCTATCCTTCTGCTATCATTCCAAATCCAAATAACTGACTAACCTATCCACCACTTAAAATGTACTTGCATGTTTCACTATACTAATTCAACACTAATCCTCTATGGGTCCCGGAGTAGTGCGCTACTCGCCGAAAAAGCGCTTTGGTGCCTCGTCAGAGGTAGTAAGCGCTATATAAATGCAATTACAATACAATGCAATTTTTTAGGCATAGGTGTGGGATTAAGTGCTCAGAATCACAGGATGTTGAACTGACATCGGGACTTACACTTGGTTTGCGGTCTCTGATGTGCAAAATCCATTTTCATTTGTAGGGGTGCATTATAATCACGCACGTAGAACACATTCGTTTATAATCTTTTGTCCTGTTAACTTAAGTGTTAGGATCTTGTAATGTAATAACATTTATTATCAAATGTGCTTACTAATCGTGTCGTGTTATAGGCAGATGGAATTATTTACTGAATATGTGTTAACTTCTATATGATTTCGTAAAGCTCATGTTCCATTTCTCTTATGTTAGCTGAATCAAATATTGTAGGCCTGAAATGCATTTTCACTGGAAGCACTCGCATTAGACTTTAATAGTTGAGTTTCATGCTCATGTTGGGTTCCGCTCTTTCACACATTTGTGTTGCAGGTCGAAGAAGCGCCCTTGTAAGTTAGAATAATGTCTTTGTTTTAGGAGTTAGGCAAGGAGTGAAGAGGATACTCTAGGAGTTAATGCCGATAATGAGAACTGTTATACTTTCTCACTGGAGAAGGCCTGGGAATCAAGGCCATCTTGTTATTGTTCTGGAGCATCACCGTCCTGTGGAAAAATACCTATGAGAATGTGGCCTGATAGGATGGCGTGACCCGAAAAGAATCCCGAGAAGGCACCTTTAATATTGGAGTTCTGCAATTAGGGAAAGAGCCCCACTTCTTCTCTGCCTTTGGAGAGAGAGCATCTTAGAACTAGCTTTGTCTCAGTAGCTTCATGCCTCCTGACCCACCGAAGTGGAGAGACTTCTAAGGAAGATTCCGCATGCTAACACCTTAAACTATCCTGCCCGAAAAAGGCTTAAAGAGGGATGTCATATTGGTGTTAGTGTAGGGACAGATTAATGCTTTATTTTGAACAACCCTTGATGTAGGGGAACTTGGACTTGTATTTCTTGATCATTTGTATCCTGATTCTTGAACAAATTGTCTTGTGCATGTTGCACCGTCTCGACCTTATTCGCAGATTTGGCTTTATGTTGGTTCGAATGTATTTCTACACCCTCGGCTTGAGGTGTCTGTATGTCCAGTTTTTTTTGGCTTTGTTATAAACCAACTAACCTTACTTGGTAGTCTGTGGTTACTATGGATCTAGAGGAACTGAAATTTAATTGATTGACATTGCGAATGATTTCTCTCCTCTCCACTCTCTCATGCTGAGAAAAAGTCCCATCGACTTGAGTTTCCACAGCAGATCTAGAACACACAGACCCAGCTCCTTCAGTTGGTAGCAGGGTAAGATGGTTCTCACATGAAGCGAGAGGAGAATTTAGAAAATTCCATAAAAAAGACCTAGAACCCCATAGCTCTAAATATAGAGCCCAATGATCGACAGCAGAGAGCGACAGACTTTGGCGACTGATGGAGCTTGATGGTGCGGCAATAACAGCAGCGAGCGGAGGAGTGAGTATCAATAGGGATGCATTGTGTGATAGAGTGCGGGAATTAACTGATTGTGTGATTTCTGGCAGAGGTGGTGAATTTTAGTCCCTAAGGGGCCTAAGATCCCGAGATATACTATATGGTGTAGAAGACAACAAGTTATTGTAATTGTCTGACCGAAGATTTGAGGAGTTGTCGTGAGACATCATCAACAGTTCCACCTAAGACAGGGAACTTTGTGTGAATGGGTCGTATGGGAAACGTTTGGTAAACTTGTGTACAGAGGTGAATTATACTGATTCGGGTGACCCGCGCAGGTCAAGGGTTGCCGTGTGTGGATGTTCTTGAATGACTGAATTCAATCGATCTTGTAGATGGCAGACAATTACGGAGTTTAAGATGATTGTGTGAGTGATTATGTACAGAGAAATTGTGAAGGAGGGTGAGCTGCTGTGAGGAGTAAAGGTGACGTCAGAGTGTGCCTCGCTGTGATAGGTCACTTGGTGTAATGCCATGCTGGGATTGGTTTGAAGTTATCAGGAAATTGTGGTTAAGAAAATCTTGTCCTTCGAGAAAGATTTTGAATAATTTGTGATCAAATCATGCAATGCATTAGGGTGTTGCTGGATTTGTTTTGGGGGGATCAGGGAGTCATTACTCAAGTGGGCAAAGAAGTGCCACCCGAGGATACTCTAGCACATTATATGTCGACAAAAGTAGGACTCCAAACTATAATTTGGCTTCACAATTGGCACAAAATCATTGGGAAAGAGGGGGAATGGGCATTTCCACGCTATGGTTCATTTCGATTGGAGGTGTTGCACCATTTGAAAGAAGTGATGTTTGCGCTGCAGCCTCTGCCTAGACCAACACAGTTTGAGGTGCTAGATACATGGATGCGAGTAGCACATACAAAGGCCAGGGAAAGATATCAAGGAAAGATGAAGAAAGCTTTGAGTGCATGTCAGGAAGCACAATGGGATGCACAGCTTAAGAGATGGAGAATAGACACCATTGAAGGATAAAGTTTGTATCCAATGCTAGTGAGAGAGGGAGATTCTCAGAATAGGGACGGAGGGGGAAATGGAAACAATGGGAGTGATACAGATTGTTGTATAGGTTGTTATTGGAGCGTCCTCCACCTTACAATCCACATTCAGAGGAGGGAAGGCGAGAATTGGCAAATATAGGGAACATGGAGAGTGTGTCAACATCCCAGACAGGTTCTAGGGCAGGAATTGAGGGAAGGATTTCTGCAGGCATAGAGTAGATAGGAGTGTCTGCATAGAAAGGTGCAGAACCAAGTGGAGTCAATGCTGCTTCACGGTGACCGGAAGCTCTTACAGCTCTTATAGTACCAGTCACCATTGGTCCGGTCGTCTCTATGTACGACCCGAGCTCATTGGAAAACCTTACGCAGCGACCACCAGTACTCGTGGAGGGAATTGGACTGGGGGGAATAGGGAATATGAAAGAAAATGGTCCCTACCTAGTGCCTGTGGAGTCTAGTAACCCTTTACCAGCTACTGCTGATCCTTCAGGAATATGCCTTGGTTCCAGTACTATACAATCTATACCCATTGTGAACACGAGCTCATACTTAAGGATATGGGATACCCCAGTGAAGGATCAGTAGGTGTGACATCAGAAGCAAGTGCAAGTCAGGGAACCACTGAAAACCATTATGTCTTAGATGCTACAGATTTGGAGACTTGGCTGAGAGACCATATTAACAGTAGGGAAGGAAGGACAGAACAGTACATCGAGTTAGGGAATGATCAAGGCTGCAGTAAAGGTGAAATTATTAGACGTGATGAGATTGAAGGCTGAGGTAGACAAAATAATCAGAGGGAATTTGCCTTTGGAAAGAATAGACTTATGAGCCAGATGAACTGTTATTTGTAGCAAAGGATGTCACCCGCAAGGAGAGACGAGCACATGAGAAGTTGTCAGAATTAGCTCAGAGATATGATGCAGACCTGTCTCAAACAAAAATGCTGCAGGGAAATCATAGAAGAGTGTAACAGGATTGAAAATGCACATCCGGGAAATGATTATAGGAATTCGGACTTGGAGAATACTCGATAAGCCGGAGGAAAGTGGGTCGAAGAAGAAAAGTGTAAAAAAAGTGTTAGGAGAGTCACAGGGGAAACGCCGCCTCCAGGAGGGGAAACACCGTTAGCTGATGTGTACTTATTACGAGAAGTGCCTAGTGGAGAGTATGTGCATGTTCCTTGGAGTACAAGTGATTTAGCTGCTTTCACAAATGATTTTCCTAGGTTAAGGGAGAAGCCTGCTGAATGTTACAAGCAAGTCAATCACTTTGCTAAAATCTCGAAAGTGTTGCGGATTTATCTGAATATACTGTTTAAGATTGTGGTGCCTAGTGATCTACGAGTCTGCATGTAAAATAGCTATTGATTGTACTGCCGCTGAGCAAGAGAGGGGTCCTGTAACTCATGGTCCTTCGCCCTTTGTCATGAAAAAGTACGATCAGTTTATCACATGGTTGCAATCCCAAAAAAAACACAAGCCATTGATTGGGTTAACATATGACACAGGGGCCTAGAGAGGCAGTACATGCCTATTACAAAAGGCTTTTGCAAGCATTCAAGCAATACAGCATGTTAGATACACTCAACCCCAAAGACATGGGCCAATGTTGTCGGAAAATTTTTAACGGGTTTAGACCGAAGATTAGCCTCATGATTCAGCAACACCTGATCTGCTGGCAAAATTAGTCTGTGGATGAGATTCTACGGTATGCTACATATTACAGTGATGAAGTTGATCTCAAGCACAGGAAGATCAAGGACAAGTTAATGCTGGTTCAAATACAGAACACACAAAGGGTAGATCAGGAGCAGGCAAATGGGGAAACAATAGGTTGAAATCAGTGGAATGCCCAAGAAAGTATTTAAAATACTCTTGGTGCAGCTTGACAGGGAAGAGGGAAAGGTATAACTATAGATCTCAAAATAGGAATAGATGTTGCCACACTAAAAAAGACAACCGCTTGCCATTTTTGTCACATGATTGGGCATCCGAAGTGTGAATATCACTTGAATCCAGCGAATCAGGTGCAGGAGGGAGACTTAGTGAAAGTGCAAAAATGTGGTAAACACTGTAACATGGCCAAGATCCTCCAACGAGGGAATCAAAATCAGCTAGTGCACGTGCCACAACCTCCAAGAATTTCACAGAATAATCGAACATGCCATCAGATGCCCTTCATGGAAGCTCTATATGGACTTGGTCCGTGATTTTGTGAATAGTTGGCTACTGCCGACCAATGGATATCAAATTTCTCTTTGATGGCGAAGCCTTTACAAATGCAAACCCACAAAGATGTGAGTGATCTAGGACTCTGGGATAACAACTGCTTGATTGCCTTCTTAGAGTTGAGAGAGTGCCTTTGTCATGCTCCAGCTTTAGGAATGCCTGACTACAACAAAGTGTTTCGCTGTTTTGTTGCTAAAGAGAAGGTTTTGCTCTTTCTGTACTCACCCAGACACATGGGGGTGTCCAAAGACCAGTGGCCTATTTCTCTGCTATATTAGATCCTGTAGCTTCAGCGTTGCCCGGATGTCTCGAAGCAGTTGCTGCAACAGGTGCGTGCATTGAAAGGTGTGAAAGCATTATGATAGGTCAATCACTTACTGTATACGTTCCACGCTCAGTGGAACTTTTGATGGCGAGTACCAAAACAGAGCATTAGACTAATAACAGATTGACAAGATATGAGCAGATTCTGCTTGCAGCAGAAAACGTGGCCTTAAAGCAATGTTCTGTGTTAAATCTTGCTACCTTGTTGTCTGTTCCAAATGCTGATGGGGAAGATTGTGAAGACCATGACTGTCTGGATGTCACAGAGCTTTGCACCAAACTAAGATCTGACATGGTCGTTGAGCCATTATCTGATCCCAACCAAGTCCTGTTTGTTGACAGTTCACGTTTAAGGGACAATAAAGGTAATCTGAGAGCAGCATTTGCTTCCACGCCATTTCTGGATTCACAGAGGTTGTCTGTTTACAGGGAGTATACTCCATACAGGTGGCAGAGATAATTTCCTTGACCTGTTCATGCCTTGTCTCTGAGCAGATCCGAGTCACCATTCATACCAATAGCCAGTACGGTTTCAGTGTAGTTCATGACTTCGGACATCTGTGGTCATAGAGAGGGTTCTTAACATCATCAGCATTTCTTATAAGGAATGAGGAATATGTGAGACAATTGTTGGAAGAACTGCAATTACCAAAGGAAGTGTCAGTTGTGAAATATGCAGCTCACGGAAGGGGGATGATTTTGTCACTGTGGGAAACCGCTATGCAGACAAAGTTGCTTGTTTATGTGCCACACATGCATGCATTTTTTAATGAGGAATGTGTTGGCGAAAGCACAGAGAAGTCCGAACTCAGCATAATGCTACCTATTGCAGACACTCGGGATGAAGTTAGGCAGTTATAATTGGAAGCAACAGATCAGGAACAAGCCAGTTGGATGAGAGAAGGTTATGAAAAGGGTGAAGATAACATTTAAGTTTCAATTGGTGGTAGAGCAGTGCTACTGGACTGTTTGCTGAGTCCAATGGAGAGACAGATTCATGGAGCAGCTTATATAGGGAGCGACGCAATGGTGAGACTATTCGGGCAGACTTAGTTCAACTCGAGATTCCGTGTGATTGCTGATGCAGTGTGTCACATGTCAGCAAATGAATGCTGGAAAGAAAACTGTGGTTGCCCTGAGTCACATTGGGAGATCAGGGTTCTTTTCAATCGGATTCAGTTAGAATTTGTTGAAATTCTCGTGTGTAATGCATTGAGGCACACTCTGGTTGTTGTGTGCATCTTTCCACGGTGGGTTGAAGCTTATCCGACCACAAGGTGTGATAGCCTCACAGTAGCAGTTATTGTTAAGGGAGCTTATTCCGTGCTTTGGATTTCCAACTACATTGAAGTCAGATAGAGGAACACAAATTTTCCAGAGCGAGATCATGAAACTGTTGTGTACTGCTTTGAACATGGATAAGAGACTGCATTACAGCTACAGGCCAGAGGCATCAGGGATTGTGGAGCAGATTAATGGGATTCTAAAGGTGAGACTGGCAAAAGTGTGCACTTTGACATGCTTGAAATGGCCTTATGCATTTGCCTTTGGTTCTAATGAGTTTGTGCAGCATTCCTGATAGAAGAACTGGGTTTTCCCCACATGAAATTCTCATGGAAAGAGCGATGCGCTTACCTGCAGTGCCATCCACAGCATTAATAAACATCACAGATGATTTGGACCTTGATTACTGCAAAGTATTGGCTGGTGCGATTCGTTCTGTCTCACCAGGTTGAAGCTGCACCAACATCAAAAGAACTCTGTCACGACCTAAGCCCCGGAGTTTGGGTGCTAGTCCAAAAGCGCATAAGAAAGAAATGTCTTGATTTACAGTGGCATGGACCGTACCAGGTGATATTGGTGATGAATACTGCTGTGAAGTGTGGAGGCCTGCCGAACTAGATACACACCTCACACACCCGACAAGTCTCAGGGCCCTCTGAAGAAATAGCTAATCTCCAGGAAGCAAGTCTAGCCGTTTGTTGTATAGAATTAGTAGGCGAAAGAAAGAGTCTTTGTGTTGATACTCTTACAGACATAATCCGAACCACCTTTAAAATGGAGTCTGGAAATGTGAATAGTAAGCACAAATGTATAATAGGTACTCTTATTGCAGGAGTAATCATAGTGATAGTTGTAGTCATTACTGATTCCGTTATTAGAGCACAAAAAGTTGAGGTACAGGGAGTAGGGGTACATGGGACATCCACGACTACCACTACTGCCTCAAAAGACGGTACATTAGGATCTGATAGAGGCTTAATAAAGCAAACTAGTCGCTTGCTACATGTAAACTTGTTTAAAGGTAATTATAAGCGGAATGCTTATGCGAAACTGTCGTATGAATATGTGGATACTGTAGACATGAGAGATTGCTAGGTGTGTATGCAATTGCCTGCTTTGGTTGAGGCGGGTATAAGGTACCATCACCTGACCTTGATGTATGGTATTAGTTGCAGTCTGCTTCTTAGTATGTGTTATGGAAAGGGTACTATGAGTACTATTTCTCAAATTATGATTAATTATGATTTGGTGCTTTCAGAAGTTCCAGTTTACAAACATCTGAACAAATATGATTATGACAAGCAAGGAGAGAGAATGGGAGAGTATTTTGTACCCACAGTCACAAAAGGCACTGCGTATGTGCCTAGACACAATTTAACTTGCAGGTTAACAGACATAGAGAAAAATGAGTAGATCAAGTAGAGGTAGACCTAGGGGATTAACGGTTAAACTTAATAGTAGAGAAGAACCTATAGCTCTAGATTGAGAAAAACCAGGCAAGTTTTGTATTTGGAAGGTTACAGACAGGTTATGAAACAATTGTTGTGAGATAGAGTGTGTGCGAACACGCATTTTCGATTGTTGCTTGTTAGAAGAAATTCTTTCTAGAAGCTGTTCAGGTGGTGCCAAGTGTGTATTTTGTGTGTGGGAAAAATCTGCATGTTTGTCTCAGGAACAAATTGTATGCCATCGTGGATAAGTTGTCATTTAATATGGCTTAGTCACTATTGCTTGTAGATGGAGAGATAGTTTCGATAACAGGCCTAAAAGTATCATAAAAATGTTAGTAGACCTGCAGGTCTAGTGACTTAAATAATCTACTCGACCTATTTGTAATGCTCTTCACCCATAAACTGGTTTCAAGTGATGTGATAGTGGGCAAATAATGTAATTGATTGAGCTGCCATTTTCTTCATTATCACATATGAGAGAACCTTCAAATTTGTGATTTCAGCAAGGCTGCTGTACAAAAAACTCTTGTGTATGATTTAATAGACTCAACTTTTTTTCCATATATAATACAATTCTAGCCACATATAGGATACACATGTCCACTGACTTGCCTCTTAGTTGATTAACAGCATTTCCAGCAGGTTGGGGCACGAATGTTTCTCAAATCATGTTAAAAAACTACCACTTTTAATAAATACATAACACAAGCATGAAGTGGTAGCACACTGTCATTTATAATCAGCGGAAATTACATTGAAATGGCCACAAACTTGTACACTGACCTGCTGCTTTACTAATAAAACTATACAGTGTACAAACAATAATTGTGGAAATCGATTTAATGCAAATATGTCATTTGCCCATCAGCAAGTAAAGTGTTCTGGTTTGTTTAGCTCCTATTTAACTCTGTTTGCATCACACATCTTAATTACAAATTAATTTGCCTTTGTAATTCCTGATATATTTTGAAATATTTGTGTAGGAACTGGGGTCACCAGTTCCCTGGGGGGTAGCTTGGCTCGAGCGGGTAGGCACCCGAAGCTTAGGTGTAAAGTGACCACACAGCACATACATCCACTGAGACAGGTAACACACACAATGACTGAGACCACACCAGTAAGATTGATTAAAACAATGTATTTTTATCTGGATTAAGGTCCCGGCTGATAGACCATTCGGGGCGATCAGGTAATCAAGATAGCATTAACTCAATTCGCATTTCCTTGAAAGAGTATACTTTTTATTTCTCAGCCATAAATAGATAAATAAATAAATAATAAATAGTAAATAACTATAGGCCTGGCATCAGCCTTGCTCCTAGTCAGCACCTGTAAGAAAATACACGGTAATAACTTCTTTGTCAAAATTATATCGTATCACCCCCTGCAAGGAATTCACTATGGGAACCTCCTTCAATATTGCATTTAGCAGGGGCAGATCTGGTGAATGAGGTCGCAATCAGCTTCTCAATAAATAAGCAGTATGAACATTACATCAGGCTATGATAGACATTTCCATTAAAAACTAGGCAACATCCTTAAATCAGCGTGAACTTCCTCTTACGGCAGGTATAAACATTTCCTTACTCACGAGTAACATTATGTAAGGCAATCACCACACTCCTGGTGGTAGGGTCTAACAGTCGCCTGTAACCAACTACTTTCCCCAACCAGGGGTTAACTTGGACCAACTTCGGCCCCAAAGGTGTCTTTTGGGGCTCTGGCCCAGTTCCAGAACTTTGGAAGGATTTCACAGGGCCAACGGGGCCCAACAACAGTATTCCCCAGGGGAGGGGTGAACTTGGGGCCTCCTGTAGCCTTCCGCCCTCCTCCCCGGGGGTTACCTGGTCTCTTCAGGCCTCCTCGGCCCCTTGTGGCGATGTCAGCAGGCCTCGGGGTGAGAGGGGCCCGCTGTAGGCACAGCAGGGCGGCACGGGCCCCGTGCTGATGGTAGGGCCGGCCCCGAGTGCGTCACAGCTCGGAGGGGCTCTCAGGCTCTTCCGGAGCCCTCTGAAGGTAAAGCTGCTGGTTCCCAGGCCTGTCGTGATTGCAGCGGTGTGGGGGACCAATGGCTGTGCGACGTTTGACTGGGGGCGGGATCCAGGACGACGCCCCCGTCACGTGATAGTGGAGGCAGGCTTCAGGGCCTAGCGCGCCCTCTCCTCAGATCGCGGCCTGACTAAGATTTTTGGCAGCCTTCTCCTGGCCCCCGGGGGCCACCGTGGGGGTGATGAGGTCGGCGCTTCTGGGCCGGCAGAGGCCGCAAACTGCGCCTGAGGCTCTGGCGGGGCGGCAAGGGCCGCGGCGGTGAGTGGGGCCACCAGCGCTTCTCCTCAGTGCTTCAAAGCACAGAGCTAGCAAGGCTTTGCAGCGCTTCTCCTGGGGACCCAGCGCTTGGGTGACACGCGCTATGGGGGCAGTCACAGCAGTTCTAGCAGGACAGGCAGTCTGAGTAATAGCACTTCTCAGGTACAGTGCTTCAAGGCACAATAGCTTCCAGGACCTCAGCGCTTCTCAAGGGGGCACAGTAGGGGAGCGCTGGGTAGGCAGTGAAGGCAGGACAACACAAGGGCCACAGGTGCAAACAGAGGGGGCACAGATGGCACAGCCAGATCAGTGGGCTAGTTCAGTGTTCCTCACACAGCTTGGTGGGCAGCGCCTAAACCCTGTCGCCCCCAGTGGTATAGGTTTCTGACTAGGCCCTACCGCCTAAGTCTCCTGCGTAGGGTCCCCCAGGTCAGTGATGCCCCAACTGACTGGAAAGTTTCCCTCCTTTTTCTTTTATAGTCCCAGGTCAGGTGACCACTCTCTGAGATGGCAGTTGGTGACCACTCCCCTATTCCGGAAGGTTCCAGGAGCTTCCTCACTCTAGCTATGGGCAGGGAAGGCAGGCTGGTATGGCAACAATGTTTAAGGGTTCCAGCCAGCTCCTGGCAACTAGGGTGCTACTATCAAGTCCACTCCGCAGTAGCAGGGGCCTGTGGCAACCATATTGGTAGGGGAGAGTACCTGCACCTTAGCATTGTTTAGCAATGGGAAGGTGCCCGGAGACCTAAGGCCAACAAAAAGAAGGTGGGAAAAAATGAGGCAAGGGCGAAAAAATAGGGAAAGACCACCCTAGGGCTGACAGGTCTAACATGCGTCCCCCCCAGCTGAAAGTGGGGAGAGCTACCCAACCTCTAGGGAGTTCTCGTCACTAAGGCGTAAAAAACGGTAGAGACCCTAAAGTCCATCCCCTGTAGGGAAATGGACCACCTTAGCAACTTGGGATTTTCGCCTCTCATCTGCATGAGCCAGCGAAGGGGTCGGTGGTCGGTTTGAATCAGGAAGTGAGAGCCAAACAGGTATGGCCTCGACTTCTTCAAGGCCCAGACCACAGCGATGGCTTCTCGCTCGATGGTACTCCATCGTCGTTCCCTAGGGTGGAGTCTTCTGGAGATAAAGACCACAGGTCGGTCTTGGCCATCGTTGTTGAGTTGCGAAAGCACAGCGCCTATGCCGTGCTCAGAGGCGTCCATCTGCACGATGAACTCTTTCGAGAAGTCAGGTATTGCAAGCACCGGAGCGGTGCACATCGCGCGCTTCAGTGTCTCGAATGCCTCTTGGCAAGCAGCCGTCCAGATCACTTTTCGTGGCTGCTTCTTAGACGTCAACTCAGTCAAGGGGGCTACGATGGTACCATATCCCTTGACGAACCGGCGGTAATAGCCAGTGAGGCCAAGGAAAGCTCGGACCTCAGTCTGGGTTTTGGGGGGCTCACAGGCCAAGATGGTCTCAATTTTGGCCTGGAGGGTTTGCACCTTACCCCCGCCCACCAGATGTCCCAGGTAGACGACAGATCCCTGTCCAATCTGGCACTTGCTAGCCTTAATGGTCAGGCCAGCACGTTGCAAAGCCTGCAGCACCTCCTGGAGATGCTGCAGATGGTCCTCTCAGGTGCTACTGAAGACAGCTATGTCATCCAGTTACGCCGCTGAGAAGGACTCCAGGCCAGACAGCACCTGGTTCACCAACCGCTGGAAAGTGGCCAGAGCATTCTTGAGCCCAGGCCAAAATGGTCTCAATTTTGGCCTGGAGGGGTTGCACCTTACCCCCACCCACCAGATGTCCCAGGTAGATGACAGATCCCTGTCCAATCTGGCACTTGCTAGCCTTAATGGTCAGGCCACCACGTTGCAAAGCCTGCAGCACCTCCTGGAGATGCTGCAGATGGTTCTCCCAGGTGCTACTGAAGACAGCTATGTCATCCAGGTACGCCGCTGAGAAGGACTCCAGGCCAGACAGCACCTGGTTCACCAACCGCTGGAAAGTGGCCAGAGCATTCTTGAGCCCGAAGGGCATCAATCTAAATTGAAAGTGACCCTCGGGTGTGGAGAACGCTATTTTCTTCTTTGCTCCATCGGCCATGGCAATCTGCCAGTACCCTGATGTTAAGTCGATGGTGCTGAGGTACCAGGCTGCTCCCAGCCAGTCAATCAGCTCATCTGCCCGTGGGATCGGGTGAGCGTCTGTCTTGGTGACAGAGTTCAATCCCCGATAGTCCACACAGAACCGAAGTTCTGGTGTGGTGGCCGGTGGGGCCGCTTACGGCACCAACACAACTGGACTAGCCCAAGGGCTGCCGGAAGGTTCGATCACCCCCAGCATTTTGGCCACCTCACCCTGGATGCTGTTCTTCACTTTATCGGACAGCTGGTAAGACTTGGTTTTCACAGGCGGACTGTCCCCTGTGTCCACCCAATTCTGCGTGGACAGCTTATGGCTGCGACGGAACTTCTGGCGATACCTTTCGGGGTTGAGGCCAAACTTTTTAAGTAGCGCCTCCTTCATGGGGGGATACCTAACTGGTCCGCCTTATCAAGGTACAGGAGGGTATGTATCAATACAAGCCACCTCCCCAGTGGCTCTCAGGCACCCCATGGGCTGTCAAGGCCACCTCATACGCCTCCAAACACTTGGCGATGTCATCCCCCTGAGTGTAACTCGCTATCACCTCTTTGGGTAACCAAAACCTAGGCTCATGTTGAGCCCCTGGTACGCTGCCACCTTTGGGACTTCCTGGCGCACTCAATTGCAAGGTTCTCAGCTCCAACTCCTTAAGCTGAAGCTCGTGCGCCAGCTTCTTCTCTTCCAATGCAAACTTTTTATCTTCCCTTTCTCTCTCCCTCTCGTGCTCTAGCTTGGCAAGCTCCCACTTCAATTGCCTCTCCTCCCTCCTGTCCTCATATTCCTGTGACGACGTACTCCTTCTAGACCCACTACTACTTGCCCTGAAACGTCTTCCTGGCAACACATTTTCAGACACATCAATGTTTAGTAGGTCTAGTTCTCCTGAAGCACCCGCCTCCTCTTGTGAGACCTGCCCCTCCTGTTCCCCATCCCCTCTCCCCTCTGGGTGGGCCCTTACCCATTCCCTCAAAGCGGTACGGAGCTCCTCCTTTGCGGCTCTCCGCCCAACCGTCACCCCCATCCCCTGACAAAATTCGCTTAGCTGCACCACTGTGTACTCTTCCAGGTCGGCTAGCTCGAACTCCATTTTGACAGGTGGGGACCCAGATACATCAAGGGAAAGATACTAGGACGTAGGTAAAAGGATTGGGTCAAAACAGGACTCGACACACTCAGGTTAGACAGTGGGGGGTCAATTGAGTAGGCTTGCATGCACGATATGTGTCTAGTCTAATTGCGGCGCACTCTGTCCCACTGGAGGGTGCTGTATAGTCACAGGTCCTGATCCCACCGCTCGCCACCAAAATGTAGAAACTGGGGTCACCAGTTCCCTGGGGGGTAGCGTGGCTCGAGCGGGTAGGCACCCGAAGCTTAGGTGTAAAGTGACCACACAGCACACACATCCACTGAGACCGGTAACACACACAATGACTGAGACCACACCAGTGAGATTGATTAAAACAATGTACTTTTATCTGGATTAAGGTCACGGCTGATAGACCATTCGGGGCGATCGGGTAATCAAGATAGCATTAACTCAATTCACATTTCCTTGAAAGAGTATACTTTTCATTCCTCAGCCATAAATAGATAAATAAATAAATAATAAATAGTAAATAACTGTAGGCCTGGCATCAGCCTTGCTCCTTGTCAGCACCTGTAAGAAAATACACGGTAATAACTTCTTTGTCAAAATTATATCGTATCACCACCTGCAAGGAATTCACTAGTGGGAACCTCCTTCAATATTGCATTTAGCAGGGGCAGATCTGGTGCATGAGGTCGCAATCAGCTTCTCAATAAATAAGCAGTATTAACATTACATCAGGCCAGGATAGACATTTCCATTAAAAACGTGGCAACATCTTTAAATCAGCGTGAACCTCCTCTTATGTCAGGTATAAACATTTCCTTACTCAGGAGTAACATTATGTAAGGCAATCACGACACTCCTGGTAGTAGGGTCTAACAGTCGCCTGTAACCAACTACGTTACCCAACCAGGGGTTAACTTGGACCAACTTAGGCCCCAAAGGTGTCTCTTGGGGCTCTGGCCCAGTTCCAGTACTTTGGAAGGATTTCACAGGGCCCAACAACAGTATTCCCCAGGGGAGGGGCGAACTTGAGGCCTCCTGTAGCCTTCCGCCCTCCTCCCTGGGGGTTACCTGGTCTCTTCAGGCCTCCTCGGCCCCTTGCGGCGATGTCAGCAGGTCTCGGGGTGATAGGGCCCGGCTGCAGGCACAGCATGGCGGCACGGGCCCCGCGCTGATGGTAGGGCCGGCCCCAAGGGCGTCACAGCTCGGAGGGGCTCTCAGACTCTTCCGGAGCCCTCCGAAGGTGAAGCTGTTGGTTCCCGGGCCTGTCGTGATGTCAGCGGTGTGGGGGACCAATGGCTGTGCGGCGTTTGGCGCGGGCAGGATCCAGGATGACGCCCCCGTCACGTGATGGTGGAGGCAGGCTTCAGGGCCTAGCGCGGCCCTCTCCACAGATCGCACCCTGACTAAGATTTTCGGCAGCCCTCACCTGGCCCCCGGGGGCCACCATGGGGGTGATGAAGTCGGCGCTTCTGGGCCGGCAGAGGCCGCGAATGGCACCTGAGGCTCTGGCGGGACGGCAAGGGCCGCGGCGGTGAGTGGAGCTCAGCGCTTAAAAGCACAGAGCTAGCAAGGCTTCGCAGCGCTTCTCCTGGGGGCCCAGCGCTTGGGTGACACACGCTATGGGGGCAGTCACAGCAGTTCTTGCAGGACAGGCAGTCTGAGTAATAGCGCTTCTCAGGTTCAGTGCTTCAAGGCACAATAGCTTCCAGGACCTCAGCGCTTCTCAAGGGGGCACAGTAGGGGAGCGCTGGGTAGGCAGGACAACGCAGGGGCCACAGGTGCAAACAGAGGGGGCACAGATGGCACAGCCCAGTACCTGGTTGATCCCCAGTAGTCCTGGTCAGTTAGGTTTCTTCTTGGCACTTGGTGGTTCTGGCGCCCTTTTTGTGGAAGCAGATTCTTGGCTGCTTGAAGGGGGGGGGTTGAGTTGAAGGCTGCTGACAGATTTCCTCAGCAGGTCACTGTGGGTGGTCTCTGGGTTCCCCTTCCGCCGGACCAGATCAGTGGGCTAGTTCAGTGTTCCTCACACAGCTTGGTGGGCAGCGCCTAAACCCTGTCACCCCCAGTGGTATAGGTTTCTGACTAGGCCCTACCGCCTAAGTCTCCTGCGTAGGGTCCCCCAGGTCAGTGATGCCCCAACTGACTGGAAAGTTTCCCTCCTTTTTCTTTTATAGTTCCAGGTCAGGTGACCACTCTCTGAGATGGCAGTTGGTGCCCACTCCCCTATTCCGGAAGGTTCCAGGAGCTTCCTCACTCTAGCTATGGACAGGGAAGGCAGGCTGGTATGGCAACAATGTTTAAGGGTTCCAGTCAGCTCCTGGCAACTAGGGTGCTACTATCAAGTCCACTCCGCAGTAGCAGGGGCCTGTGGCAGCCATATTGGTAGGGGAGAGCACCTGCACCTTAGCATTGTTTAGCAATGGAAAGATGCCCGGAGACCTAAGGCCAACAAAAAGAAGGTGGGAAAAAATTAGGCAAGGGCGAAAAAAATAGGGACAGACCAACCTAGGGCTGACAGGTCTAACAATTTGTATTATTAATTTGCATGCTATTTATTCAAATGTTATGTGCTAGAGAAAAATAACTGATATCTTCAGATAGCTCACTTGACAAAAACCTCTAACTCTAGTAAGAGAGAAAAATAAACTTCATATTCTAAGCAGCAATTAGTTAAAAGGCTCACTGAAATGTGATCTCTTTCCTTGAACAGACAGCAAATGTGTCAAGATAAAAACAAGATTTAATGGCATCTTTATTGATCATTCACTTTCCTGAATTAACAGAACACCTTTCCAGCCTATGTTTAATCACCAGATGGGATTAGTAGGTGCTATAAATAGCTCAACCTGATAAAATAAAAAAAAATTACCCGCAATTTGGAGTGGGGAAATAGATTTTTCAAGGCCTGGATAAGGGCAAAAGTGATGCAAAACCGTCTTGCTGTAGATCTGGTATTAACAAAAGAGGGCGGAGTCTGTAAAATGCTGAAGGTCCAATAGTATTGTACTTACATACCGGATAACAGTAAGGTTCTGAGAAAATATATAAGTAACATCACTGAGATCCATCAGGAAAAATATTATTTGGCAACTAAGAGAATGAGGGGAAAGGGTTTGGAAAGGTTGGAAGTTGGTTTGCAAATCTCGGAAAGGGAATCCTTGGATATATCTTGAGCCAATAGTAATTGTTGTGGTTTGTGTTATCATCTTGTTGGGCATGGTAAGGACATATAAATGGCATAAGTTGAGGCAATTGGAGAATTCCTTTAGAGAGTGAGAAAGGAGAATGGAAAGACTGCAGGACAGTCACTATGAGAATCTTAAGCGATTGGAGGTATTCAGACAGAGAAGACTAGGTACAACATTGTTTTAGATTGGTCTGCTCTACAAGGAGTTAGAGTATTGTGATGACACAGGTCATCAAAGGGGTGGACTGATGTTGCACAAAATCCATTTTCATTTGTAGGGGTGCATTATAGTCACATGTGTACAACGCAGCCGCATAAAATATTTTATCGTGTTAAGTTAAGTGTTAGGATCTTGTAATGTAATAACATGAACATGATATGCTTAGGCCAATATGTATATTATGTGAAGAATTGATGTGGAAAATGATATGTAACCAGCAGAAAACATTAACTGAAACGCTTGTTTTGTGCAACTGACAATCATTTATTATTGAATGTGCTTACTAATCGTGTCGTTTTATAGGTAGATGCAATTATTTACTGAGTATGTCTTAATTTCTATATGATTTCATAAAGCTCATGCTCCATTTCTCTTATATTAGCCTTGTAGGCCAAAATACATTTTCCCTGGAAACTCTGGCATTAGAATTAATAGTTGAGTTTCATGTGCATGTTGGATTTTGCTCTTTCTCACATTTGTGTTGCAGGTGGAAGAAACACCCTTGTTAGCTAGAATAATGTCTTTGTTTTATGAGTTAGGCAAGGAGAGAAGAGGATACATTGGGCATTAATGCCAATAACGAGAACTGTTGTATTGTTTCACCAGAAAAGGCCTGTGAATCAAGGTCATCTTTTTACTGCCTGGGAGCATCGCCGTCCTGTGGAAAATACCTATGAGAATGTGGCCTGATCGGATGACATGACCCGAAAAGAATCCTGGGAAGCCACCTGTGATATTAGAGTATTGCAAGTAGGGAGAGAGCCCCACTTCTTCTCTGCCTTTGGAGTGAGACCATCTATGAACAAGCTCTGTCTCAGTAGCTTCATGCTACCTGACCCATTGAAGTGGAGAGACTTCTAAGGAAGACTCCACATGCTGATACTTTAACCTATACTGCGCAGAAGAATGCTTAAATAGGGATGCTATGTTAGTGTTAGTGTATGGACAGGTTAATGCTTTATTTTCATCAACCCCTCGATGCAGGGGAACTTTGACTTGTGTTTCTTGATCGTTTGTATCTTGATTCTTGAATTAATTGTCTTGTGTATCTTGCACAGTCTCAAACTTATTCGCAGAATTGGCTTTATGTTGGTTCCAAATAATTTCTACACCCTCGTCTTGAGATGTCTGTATCCCAAGTTATTTTTAGCTTTGTAATAAACCAACTAACCTCGCTTAGTAATCCGTGGTTACTATAGGTCTAGAGGAACTGAAGTTGAATTGATTGTCATTGTGAATTAAATCAATCCAATTAAATTTTTTTATTCAGAAGTTTCACCCTTCCATAAAAGTACATACATATAAAGCAATCATCATTCCATCAACATAGGTACATTTTCGCCTTAATATAAATCAAATAAAAACATATCCATACATAACACCATGTATTTAAAAAGCAAGAATTAAAAACACAAATTGGCAGCAGATTGTTATAGTAAAATGCAACGTGCCCTCACTGCATGACTTAAAAATGAGCCTACATGAAAACATGTTTCACTATCGGATAGTTGGAAATTTGATAAAAACATTGCTCCGCGCTGCCTAATGTTGCAATATCTCCTTCTAAAAAGTGGAAGCAAAAATAACCTTGTATACAATTCATAAAATATACAAAACAGTGAAAAATGTATCATGGTGTTGCCTGATATATTATTGCACGGGCAAGGGATAGCAGCAAGATTCGGTTGGTTCCCAAAAGGAAAACACAATAAATATTTTACTGTAGCAGCACAAAACCTAAATAGCAGGGAACGCTCCCATTTCCCACAAGACTGTTCTAAATAAACAGGTGGTAACACTGAAACACTCTGGGCCAAATATGCAGTCATCAATGGTTTCCCTACTACACTATTAAGGCGATGAGATATATTATAAAAAGCTGAAGCTACTTCCCTTTTGCAGAAGGTAAATCTCTTGTAAAAGCTTACTCCATATTGATTTTCCAAAGTTCCGATTTAATATATGCCAGCCATGGGATCTGAAATCCGTTATCGCAAGAGATACTGTCATTTTTTATATCTCTTGTGAGTAATGCCTGATGAGTACTCCAGATGGATAGCCAAAGTAACAATGATCTCACTCTAATAAAATCGGATACGTATAACAAATTTAGCTCTTTATGGCAAATGGCATGGGGAGAAGAAAGTGGTACACCCAGAAGGCGCCTGCAAAACCTATTTTCCTCAGATTGTTTGGTTACGCAGTTCACACACCCCCAAATGGCGGCACCATAGGTGGCGATTGGGACACACTGAGACTTATTAATTTGTTGCATTGCTTTCAACTGCCCCCCACCATGAGGTTGGGGAAGAGAAAGCAATGATCCAATTGCCTTTGAAAATAACATTCTACTGTGTGCTTTTTACGTGACAAGGCTCCAGAGGATGAGAACATAACTCCTAGATAAGGGAAGCCCTTCACATTTGTTAATGAGTTATTTCCTACTTGCATAGAAGGCACTTGAATACAATGTTGTCCACATGCCATAATAAGAGATTTTGCTAAATTTGTTCTGAGATCGAGATTAGACATAAAATCAATAAATGCTGACACTGAAAGACCCCTGTGGGTCCGAGCCATTAAAACTGCGTCATCCGCATATAAAAGTGTAGGAAGGGGTTTCCCTTTGATAAGTGGAACGTCACTGGTTATGGGCATTAAAGATGGGTGGAGATCGTTAATGTATAGTATGAACAGGAGTGGGGCTATCACACACCCCTTTTGAACTCCCCTACCAATCTCAATACCCATGGATACATTCTCATTATTATTTAATCTGACTTTCACTCTCATGCTCCTGTGAAGAAATGTGAGAAAGTGAACAGGGAGGACTTCCAGTCTCTTAGGTATCAACATGTGGAATAGTGTTGAGCGATTCACACAGTCGAAAGTGACGCTTAAATCCATAAATGTCATGTATAGAGGCACATGCTTAACAACTGTGTACTTACCTATTATTAGGTTCAAGTTGGCATATTGCTCAATTGTCCCTACTTTACTTCTAAATCCATTTCCATTCAATAACTTTATTTCGGTCTCAAGCACCATAAAAGCACATTATCATAAAAAACACAGAGTATATACAATTAGTTCATGAGAAATGCGTAGCCATACAATTAATACATATGCCGATAAAAAGAGCTGTACATTTAATAACCTATTAACCGTAGTAAAGTGCATTTTAGATTCTTCCAGGACCTAGTCCTGGTCCGGTATTATGGTACAGTACAGTAATCTGTTTAAAGGCAATTTCAAGAATCCGTTACCAATAAAAACGGTTAAAACTGAGGCATTAAAACCAAGATAGAAAGAGTGCAAATGAATGTAAAATGCTGCAACCGTGATTACTAATTTAAAAGGTCTGCCGTACATGCCACATTAAATTTAAGAAACGAGATACGGCGAAAACAATAGGGGCTTGAGTGTCTCACTTTAGAACTCCAAGTGCCACAGCGCGATGTACAAAGCCTAAATTTCTGCATAGTTGGATACGCCAATGCTGCCGAGATAGTGTAGAAGCGGGGCTGAAGAAGAAGACATGTTGCTCTGTCTCCTCCTTGCAATTACAGGCAGGGCATCCGCCAGAATGTGTATTGGAACGTTTGTTTGTGAAGGCATCGAACGGTAGCGTCCCTAGTCTAAACTGCACATACAGTTTTCTTGCCAAAGTTGGTCAGATGTCATCCAGAAAAGGTTCCATGCTGTACTTGTCTTTGATTTGTAGTCATTTGACTGTCAAACGGCCACTAGACAAGCTTTCCTGGATGACTGTAAGTTTCTATGTTCTGCAGGATCTTACCAGTTCCAAAATTAAAGGACATGATTCCTCTGGTGATATCCATAGTTCTACTTTACCCAGTTTGTTACAAAGGGCCCTTATATGCTTAAACTATAGTATTTCTCTGGTACCCAGGATGCTACCCGGGAAGCTCAGGAGCTCTTTAAGCTCAGATCGATAGGTGGCCAATTCCGGGGGTGCCCATAACCTCCGTCAGAAGGTTAGAGGTCTAAGGGCGATCTCTTCACTAATGGACCTAATACCCATATTCAAGCGTAGATGGGCATGGGAAGTACTGGGGGGGAGACCTAACAACTGCCTCAGAAAGTTGTTCTCTACCTTGTTCAGATTGGTAGTAGAGCAGTGCCCCCACAATTCTGCCCCGTACAATGTAGCACCCCTTGCTTGAGTTCTGTAACTTTCAACTATTGGCCCAGCTGGTTTAAATGTGGAAGTTCTATATAGTTTTGCGGCCCTCCCACTCTCTGAGCTAGCTTAAGGCTTGCTTTGGTCATTTAAGACCCCCATTCCAAATGCTCTATCAAGGTAACGCCCAAGTAGTCAAAAAGTGACACTTTTTCAAGCAAGGTGCCACTCAAAGATGGGTTAGAGCGAGACTTGTTGGCAGGATTGAAGACCATATATTTGGTCTTCAATGTATTAATCTCCAGCCCCCCAATTTTAAAAAAGGCTTCAAAGTTATCAAGGATACGTTGGATTCCCATGGGCGACTTTGAAAGTAGGAGGATGTCATCAGCCAACATCATCGCTGGGACCTTTCCAGAAGCTAAGCTAGGGGCATCATTATCCTTGACCTTTCTAAGTTGGTCAATAAGTCCATTGATGAGTAAACAAAATAAAGTGGATGCGAGAATGCAACCCTGTCATACCCCTTTATTGACAGGAAAGCGGAGGGTTAATTCGCCATATTTTCCATACCTTACTTGGGCAAAGTTTTCTGCATGAAGCCTCATTAAAATGCTAGGAAGATAAGATGGAATCCCCAGATCTCGAAGTACATCCCAGAGTTTGTCCCTTGGTACAAGATCAAAAGCCGACTTCGGATCTACAAATCTTATATAGAGACTGCCACCCTCTATTGTCACCATTTTCCAGAAAAGAAGTTGGAGTCTGAATATATGGTTGACGGTGGAGGTGTTTTTACTGAAGCCGGCTTGGCAGGGACTCAGAACCTCTTTTTCTTCCATCTATACCTGGAGTCGATCAAGGAGTATCCATGCAAAGTGTTTCTGGGTAACATCAATTAAGCTAATCTGCCTATAGTTGGTAGGTAGAAGGGACATCCTTTTTTGAAGACTGGGACAATTTCTGCCTTGAGCCAAGTATCAGAGGCATCCATGCCGTTCCTAATGACATTGAATAGGGCCCATAAATATGGTCCCCAAATTTTCCGTTCCTCTCGAACAAGGTCCCCAGGTAGTTTGTCTAGGCCCGGAGCTTTGCAAGGAAGCTTGTTGATAGAATTTAGCACCTCAGACAAAGAAATGCCTATAGCCACCTCCTGCAGAGACTCAGTGGGTGTTGTTAGGGGTTCGACATTTACAATCACAGCTTCCTTGTTGGTGCATATGGACTGGAAGTGATTCTCCCATGCTTCAGATGCTATGTTTGCTATGTTTGGCTCAATGGCTGACTTCCCTTCAGTGTCGCCTGAACTAACTATTGCCCAGAAGGTCTTCAAATCTTTATTTGTTAATGCAGATGTAAGGGGTTCCCATCTATTCAATTCCCAATTGTTTTGCTTGTTAGATGGTCTCTTTATACAGCAACCAATTTAGTTTGGTTCGCTGCTTGTCCTTTGCTTTGACAGCATCCAGTAAGGCCTGCTTAGCTTTTCAAAATTTTGTGTTATACCAGGTGCCTTTAGGCTGGATTTTTGCCCTATGAGGTACCACTAGGGAAAATATATCTGCCAATTTTAATATTAGCCATGTGTGTGTTTTTGCAACCATCTCAGCTGTTGAGGGAAAACCCTCTGCATGGGCAGCCTCCCACATTTTTATAAGTATTGGGATTACTGACTGGTAGACTGTGGCCAGCTTATGTGCTGACTGTTGGATTTGCCCCCATCTAATTTTGCTTCTATTGTTTGTGAGTGTTAATCCACTATTATGGGATGTAGGAATGGGTTTGGAATTAGTGTGGCCCAAGTTCAACCACTCCGGATCCAGGATCAGGGCATTGTGATCACTATTCTGCCTCATTATGACAGAAAAATCATAAACCTTTTGCCATAGTCTGGTTTCCACTAGGATGTAATCGAGCAGGGATGCTCTGCCTACTCTGTTAAAAGTTAGTTGCCCCGGAGTATCTGATTTTGTCTGGCCATTACACTCTCTTAGTGAATAAGCCAGCGTGGTTGAGTTAATCTGGAGTGCCAGCGGGGACTAGGCTTTGATAGGTTGGATTTGTGGATCTGGGATTAGCCATTGAAGATCTTATTCACTGGGAGTGGTGTTGCTTGGGTCAATAGGGGTCCAAATTGGCAGTTAAAATCTCCCCTTATGATCAACCATATGGCTGGGTCAACGGTAGGAATAAAGAGGCCCTGTTGGTCTATAGTGGCAGATTCTTGGCTAATGGCAACAGGTCGGGAGTAGACATTAAATATTTTTTTTAAACAAACGTTTATTGATTTTCAGACATATTGAAACATCTTACAAAGATTGGGATTGTGCATGAGCCTCATCTTACATTGTAATGTAGTTAAACATATTAACCTCAGCTGCAAACAATCATCAGTCTCGCTAATGAGCAAGGAATTAAGTGTTCATCCCATGGTAATCTTCAGCCCTTTGTCCTTTAGTGCTTTGCAGTGCACTATTAGCTACGGATCTCCTTGATGTTCTTCTCCGCAATCGATGCCCCAACAGAGTTGACTTCCACCCATCCCCCTCCAAACGTCCACCCTCCCCACCCCCCAGCCGCTGTATTATCAAATCCTCCACATGTTGGTCGATTCAACAGAACACAGTGTGTTCTATTCCATTAAACCCGCCCTACTGGTGAAGATGTGGGGGATGCTTACCATACCGGTCAGTCCTACTATGCAGTCAGCAGACAGGGATACTAGATGTGCCAAGAGATCACTCTCCCGCAGTGGGGTCCTACCCGTCGGGGTTTACATCTTCGTCATCAGTCGGTTGTCGCAGTAGGTCCACTAATACCACCCCTGCCCTCACTGGTCGGGAGTAGACATTAATGAAGGCAATTTGTATCTTTGTAGGAAAGGTGAGTACAACACCCTGGATGTCGCTCGTAGGGGTGGACAGCTGCTAGGCACTGCAGCCCAAGTGTGAGCCTACACATATGGATAAACCCCCTGATGGTCTACCCCTCCCCCCGAGCTAGCTGGCATATTGAATGTAGCAAAGCCTACCCTCTGATGGTCTTCCCTGGCCCAGGTTTCCTGACACATACATATATCCTGTTTGTCCATGAAAATCCCCCAGTCTGTTCAGGAGAGTTTACTTTTAAGCCCAGCAAGATTCCAGGATAGGACCCTCAGTGTGTTACCTTGCACTCTTTCCCCATCGAGGGCCTTGAGTGTGCTAGTACTAGAAATGTGGGTATCCCTCAATTCAATTGAGTGGTGACTATCTGATAACCTTGCACACACACCTTCTCTCGAAGCTTTACTCACAGGGGCGAGAAATAGGACATCAGGTGCTCCTAGCGTTTGTGCCCCAGTACCCTCTGATCCAATGGTCTGGGATATATCTAGTGTCTGACCCTTGCTTGTTGCCCCCCGCCCACTACACTCATCCAGATCAATATCTAACCACTGCCTTCCAGGTTTTCTATCAGGAGTCGGGTCTCCTCTTGTCAATCTACCTCCTCCAGAATTCCATATCTATTATTTACTGGTATATTAAATAGTAAGGCCTGGGGCGGCATCCCATCTGCCCTCAATTAAAGGGAATACTTGCCATCTTGGAACATTGGAGGTGGTATGGCCCGTAGATTACCTTTTGTGTTAGATATTGAAAAAGTCCAATGGGTAGAGCCTAATTCCTGTTTATGTATCCTGGTGACATGTAGTATGATTGAGCAAATGACTCACAGTTTTGGGATTTTTAAAATTAATAATTACACAATCCCCTTGCTCTGATTTTTGTCGATTTCCCACCCAGCCTACTCTACGAACCATTAAAATTTCCCCTACCCTGCCGTAATCAAACTGCCTGTGCCTTGCTAACCAGAACAGGCATTTGTTCCTAAGATCAAGTTGTGTTTCCTCTGGTTGGTTCCTATTTCGGGTATTCCTGCCAGTATTATTACATACGGGTAACAAGCAGGGGGTAAATTTATGGTCAGCTGATTAGCTGTTTCAGGCCTAACAACAGTGCGTTCTTCCCTCGCCCGCCCACTCGATGTCCTTCTAGGCCCATAAAAAGGGGGGCTATTGTCATCCATGTCCCTTATAGAGGGTACTACATTTTTGCCACCGGTCTCACAATTAGTACTCGTGCATGCCTGGTGATTGTTGACATTCGGATGCATTATCTCTTGAGTTGTGGTGGGACCAGCATTGATCTGTGCACCCAACTAGTCCCGAGATATTACGTTTAGAGTGACGTCCTGACAGTCAGAGTCAGTCCCCCTTACTGTTGTGTGAGTGAAGTTTGTGTTAGAATTTATTTGTCTTCTTTCCCCCAATGTTACCAGTTCATCTAGGCAGTTAAGTAAGGGGGACAATCCTTCTCTTACAATAGCTCTTAGCTGATTCTTGAAGTCGGTCAGGAGATTCAGTGCCCAAGTGAGATGATTTGTATCTACTCTAGTGAGTGGTGGGCCGCTTGTGTTATGACCCTGCTTCTCACCCTCCTCTATACTTTACGATGGATCCTCACACACTTTCTTTTTTTTGGGTCCCGCCTCAAGCGTTTGTTTGCGCTTCCCATTCTTTGGGACAGTAGTGGTATTCCTACCTCCACATGCTACTTTCTTAGGTGGAGCTTCTTGGGGTGCTCATGTATGTGGTTCTTCTAGAGGGACTTGAGTAGCGGTTTGCGGAGGGGAAATGTCAGACACTGGAATACATAGGTCAGGAGTAAGTGAACGACGCCTCTCCGTAAGCTCAATTTCTGTGTTAACCACCCCTATAGCCCTCTGTAACATCTTGTCAATTATGGTTGGTAGAAGAGTAGGTATACTAGTAGCTTTTGGTTTTGGCAGGCATGTACGCTTCCCCATTATGCAACCTAATTCAGCCAAAGTCCCAAATGACTCACTAACAACACCCCCACATATGGATACCTTTGGAATGTAAAGTATACAATCAACTATACAAGTATTTAGGAATGGTTAAAAATAGTCCAACTACAAAATGCAACAGAGAGGAGGACAACCCAATGTTTGGTGATCAGGGAGAAAACAACTATATAGCTCTCCATGGGGATTATATAGTGATCCAGTTATGGGCGGTCCAATCTGTGGTGATTATTTAGGGATTCAATGTCACAGTCAGACCCCAGATCTATTCAAGTTTGTACTTAAAAAGTCCTAAATGATCGTGTGTTAAAAAGATGACAAAAAAATAAGAAAAAAGAAAAAACATTGAACCAGGTAATCTGGAAGTCCCACTTTGAGTTTCTTCCCCTTTTGTATCCAGTATAACCAAAGGCATTTATAATCATATGGCTGCAATAGTTTCAATGAGGTGTGTGGGTGAATACCAGGTCCAAATGATGAGCCAATACAAAATCATTAATTTAGGAGGCTTACCCGTAGAAACAGTCACAGCAGGATAAAACCAAGAGGGATTGCCCTGCCTCTTCCTGTCAGTTGGCACTTGGGGGTTGTGGTTCCTGATCCCTGCGGCGGGGGCAAGGTGCTGCTGTAGAGGCTCCCGCATGCGGGAGCCTGCTGGTGTTTTTATACACCCCAGGCACTCTGGTGCTCTGCTGGCGCCTCCCGGCGCAAAGGCACTTGGGGGTTGTTGTTTCTGGTCCCCGCGGCGGTGGCAAAGTGCTGCTGTAGAGGCTTCCACACTGCGGGAGCCTGCCAGTGTTTTTATGTGCCCCCGGGCGCTCTGGTGCTGCTGTAGAGGCTCTAAATCCATATTGGGCAGGATATAAGATCGACTTTGTTTGGGCCCACTCCTGGATCCAATTGTAAATAACACGCCCCAGAACTTTTACAGTTGTATCAATTATCTAAATTGACCTGTAGCAACTTGGGTCTTCTCGACTGCCTTTCTTAAATATTGGGATAATGATAGCGGGTCACCAGGAGTCCGGTATGTCTGTATGGGTTAATTTGCTAAACATATTTTTAGAATTGGAGCCCAAATGTGGATTGAAATTTAATAAATCAATTGGTGCTCTATCAGGCCGTGGCGCTTTACCACCGATACTTTGGGATAAGGGCTCTTGTACCTCATCTACCGTAATTCTAACATCTATTAGCTTACTATTATCTACAGTAAAGCTATCTATGTTAGGAGGTGAAACATAGACCTTGCTAAAATTATCTTTCCAAGATTCACTAGTAATATGGCAAGAGATAGCAAGAGATTGGGAGGACTGTCAGGTTTTTACATCTCATACCAGAAACTGTGGCCCGAAGTGCTTACTGACCTTCGTGCTAGCCGTTTGTGCTAATGTCTCCCATTGGTCTGTAAGAACCTGTTGCCAGAGCTTAGCTGTAACAGTCTTATAATGTTTCCTCAGGGCAATGATTAATATCTTGTTTCTAGATTTCTTCCCAAGGGCCTTCCTTAGTTCTTGGTTGGCTTCTGTGCAGTCATGGTCAAACCAACCGTGTAACTTATTGGATGGGCATATTGGTCTGAGAAGGGTGTTTTTTATACCTAGGCAAAGTTCATTGAATCCATCCACTATATTAGTGGCACTATCCTCTTCAGATAGACAGGCCTCCACTGATCTCCTTTTCTCTTTCACAATTTTCTCCAAAATGTGTGCTCGATCGTGCTTTCTCCAAATCAATTTTCAATTATCTGTTGTAGGTTGGAGATTGGAAGCCCCTATCTGCCGCTCATATACTTTCCTTGGAGCCATTAGGAAGACAGCCTCAAGTGGGTTGTGATCAGTAAAGGTTGATTCGACAACTGATCCATAAAGCAGAATTTGTTCAAGGCTCCAGGTAATAAATATAAAATCAATCGTGGATGGAGACCCTCTTCCTTTATAGGTTGGGGGAATAATTACATCTCTCTCTGAAGTTGCCATAGCATCAAGTAGATCATGGGATTCCATTATTATCCCCAACTCCTGGCTTCTATGGCCTAACCCCGTATATTACCCGTCGAATTTCTATCATTTGAAAGATGTGCATTGAAATCACTGGCGAGGCATACATGTAATCCCTGGCCCTCAATAACAACCTTAGCAGACATCTTGGTGAGAAAATTGGTTAATTCTAAAAATATTGAGTTGGGTGTTTCTTTCTGGGCTTGCTGGTGTGCTGTCCCTTGACAACAGAAGACCGACGCTTCCACGGACCTTGCTTCCATGAACCCTGGTGGGACGGGAGTCCCAGGGTAATCTGTCGCCTGATTTCTGCCACTCTGAGGGCTCCTGGCAGCGAGCCTCACAGGGGCCAGCAGTTCCAGCATTCTTTTTTTTTTTTTTTTTTTTGGTTAAAAACTTTTATTGAGTAATCAAATAAGGGTCACAAGGATGGGCCTACAACCACACGGGCCGGCCGCTAAAATCAAGGCACAATGTAAAAAACATACGATCACTCCCGTGGTCAGGCATAAATCAGATACCAACTGTTACTCGAAATATAGAACAGGACACAACCATTTTCTGTTATATACATACAAAAAACAACGAACTACAAAAAGGCGAATGCATACTAATCAAAGTCAGCCCAGAAGGCGGAGGGGAAACTCACTAATCAGAAACACGAAATCACAATCAATGGGACTCGGCAAGGTGGGAGGGGGGGACAGCGGGGAGGATAGGCAAATCATAAAACAGCATGAGAAATTTCGGGAACACCAGCCTAGGGAGACAGGGTAACATCGGGTGTGTCAACCAAGGGAGGAGTACAGATATTCCCACGATATTCGTTCCACTGACCCCAAATCTTCGTCCACGCCCTGGGTCTGCCCCTAGCTACATAGACTGTCTTCTCGCGGAACATGGACCTGTCCATGTTGTCCTCCCACGCCGAGACGTCGGGAGGTCTAGATGCGCCCCAGAGTTGCGCAATGTCCCGCTTTGCAACCATGTATCCCAAGGTCGCCCATCTGGTCTGGGCCACAGAATAGTCGGTGGGTTCCCACACATTCAACAGGCATCGTCGGGCCTCAGGCAGTAGGGCAATCCCAGTCACAACAGTCATCACCGCAAGCACATCAGTCCAGTAGGCCGCCACCCCCGGGCACTCCCAAATAATATGCAGAAATGTAGCACTCATCCCACATCCGCGTTTGCATAGACCGTCCGGGGAAAAACCCATCACAACCAGACGCGGACCCGTAACATACACCCGGTGGAGGATCTTAAGCTGAACCAAACGGAGACGGGCAGGGATGGCGACCTCTTTCGGAGAAGAGAGTGCCGACTGCCAATCCTCGTCATCTAATTCCAGCCCGTCGCCGACCCAAACCTCCCTAAGTCGGACAAGTAAGTCGGAGCGATTATTAATCAGCTTCTTGTAAATCAGGGATATAGTGCTATCGGGAAGGTGGCCATCCAGAATGCGATCCTCGAGGGGGGAGGACTCGGGGAGGGCTACACCAGGAGTCAGAACAGCGGCCAGGGCATGTCGGACCTGCAGATACCGAAAAAATTCCTTATCACTTAAGTCATATTCGGTCCGAAGGGCCTCGAAGGACTTCACTCTACCGTTCACACAGACATCTCCCACTCTACATATTCCAATCATATCCCAGCGGTCAAAGCCCTTAGTAGACCAGAGACATCCCAAACGCTCAGAAGCATAAAGCGGAGTCGCCAGTGTCAGTCGATTCTCCCATCCCAGACTCACATTCACGGCGCGCCGCACACTGACTGCAATCCTGGACGGGCCCGTAAGATGGCGCCCAGCCGACCTGGAATAAAGCGCTCTATTAAAATCCCCTCCCGGTAGCTGGAATCTATCCATTTCAAAGGCCGGGTCCCGACCCGGGGAATACATTGCGTGGTTAATGGCAGCCAGTTGGGTAGCCCAATAATATCTTTTGATATCAGGGAGCGCCATGCCCCCGTCATACCAAGGGATGGTAAGTTTCGCAAGGGCGATACGTGGACGCCCGTCCCAAATCAGTTGCCTTTGGAGACTCTCAATCTCTCGGAAATAGGTAGCGGGAATGTCATCATAGGAATTCTGAAGTGCGTATAGGAATCGTGGCAAAGACATCATTTTGAAAAGGGCAGCCCTGCCCAGAGGAGACAGGGGTAACTTACGCCAGCGGGCCACATCCAGTCGCAGTCTAAGAAGCGGGGGGAGGAGATTACGTTCAAACCGGAGTGAGGAGTCCAGCGTAATAAAGATCCCCAAATATTTGAAGCCGGACTGGACAACCTGGATAGGAAATCTATCCGGCAACGGGGGCAGAACACCCGAAAGAACATACACACAGGACTTAGCCCAATTAATAACCAGACCAGAGTTAGCGCCAAACGAAGTGAGAACGTCAAATAGGACATTGAAAGATTTGCGCGGGGAAGTAAGGTAAAGAAGAATGTCATCCGCGTAAAGCGAGACGCGGTCCTCAAAATCTGGTGACCAACGGATCCCTTTGAGCGAAGGTTCCCATCGAAGCCACGCAGCTAACGGCTCCAAAGCAAGAGCAAAAAGTAGCGGAGACAAGGGGCACCCCTGTCTGGTCCCCCTACCAAGGCAAAAGGGAACAGAAACTCGACCGTTAACCACAACCTGCGCCAAGGGTTCGGCGTATAACAACTTCACCCAGCCAATAAACCCAGGACCGAAACCAAATTTCTCGAGAGCCGCCCAAAGATAGGGCCACTCTATCGTATCAAAGGCCATCGAGGCATCCAGCGAAGCCAAAATGGCCGGCTCCGCCAGAAGCCCCGCCCTCGCAATGGCTCCGTGGAGACGACGCAGATTAAGAGCCGTGTTACGATGCGGGATAAATCCGGATTGGTCTGGATGAATCAAGCTGCCAATAACCGTCAGGAGGCGGGTAGCCAGGAGCTTAGCCAGAACCTTGGGTTCAACATTCAACAGGGAAATGGGCCTATAAGACGAACAAAGGTCCCGGGGTTTACCTTCTTTAGGAATAACAACGATCGTAGCCAGACGCTGATCATAAGGGAGAATACCCCGCTCCCGGGACTCCAAAAACATGGCACGAAGATAGGGCGCTACCCTATCAGGACGTAGCTTGTACAACTCAATCGGCAATCCATTCGGACCCAAAGCCTTGCCCGAACGGAGTGAGCGAATGGCAGTCGCTGTCTCATCCGTGGAAAAAGGAGACTCCAAAGAGACTCGGTCTAAATCGGAGACACAGGGCAGGGCTATATCACGCAACAAGAGGCGAGAGTCATCCACATCCCGGTCAGACACAGGGGAATAAACCACACGAAAATAGTCCGCAAAACAGTCCACTATTCCCACCGGGTCAGTCACTCTCACACCATTCCGGGTCTGAATCACCGGTACCACACGATTCGCCCTCTCCTTCTTGTCCAACCACGCCAGCAATTTACCCGCTTTGTCCCCGACATCATACAAACGACCCTGTTGCTCCCGAAACATCATTTTAGCCGCGTCCGTAACCAGAGACCTATAAGCAAATTGTTTCAGACCCAGGGCGTGGAGTTTATCAGGAGTAACAGCCGATTCCAAGTCAGCCTCTATCCCAACAATTTCCCTCTCGAGTTCCACCACCTCCCGATTTCTCGCCTTTTTGGATTCAGCAATAAGGGAAAGGGCCTGCCCGCGGATCACTGTCTTAAAGGCCTCCCATAGGGACACTGCAGAGGAGACGGACCCCTCGTTGTCTAAAAAATAATTGTCCAACGACTTGATCAAGAGACCACGGGTCTCGGGGGAGGTCAGATACCATGGATTGATGGGAGCCACCCGGCCCGCCGCCTCCACCCCACCTCAAAACAAAGCCAAAGCGGAGAAAGGTCGGAGATGCCCCGGGGGAGATGTCTAATCTCCCGAACAGCAGACGACTGCGCCGCAGGCATCAGGAAATAATCCAGTCTAGACAGACTCCCATGGGCCCCGGAATGGAAAGTGTATTGAAGCTGAGTAGGGTGCATAAGTCTCCAACAATCCACTAAACCAAAAGTATCTAGAAACCCACCCAGCCATTGTTGGGCCGAAGGAGTGTCCCTAGGGGGGGTGACGATCATGTAGACCGGAGAACACAGAGTTAAAGTCACCTGCAATGAAAAGATTACTATCTGGGAGGCTCAACAACACTCGGCCCAAGTCGGAAAAGGTAGAGGTCTGTAGACCGGGAGGCACATAAACGGTAAACAGGGAAAGGGTCCGACCCTCATAGCGTCCCACGAGGACGGCGTAACGCCCCCGATCATCAAGAATCACATCATCAATTGCCAGGGGGAGGGAAGCCCGGACAAGGATGCCCACCCCCCTGGAACCCGTGGTAAACCCCGAATGTGCGACGAGGCGATAGCCCCACCTGTTCATTGCACGACAAGTATTGCCCACTAGATGAGTCTCCTGCAGAAAGACAATATCAGGAGACAAACGTCGTAGACATCGCAACACCACACCCCGTTTTATACGATCCCCCAGACCATTGACATTCCACGAAATAAACCTCAACCCACTACCCCCCATCCCACACAGTGATGCCGGAACCCTCCCCCAATGAGCATGACATCGAAAACACCATTAGCAAGATAGAATCGCCTTGAAAAAACAAAACACAAACATCAAACTTCCCAACAACCCACCCCCCAACGACCAAGAAAACACCCCCCACCCTGCACCCCTGCAAGAAGCTAAAAAGCCACCCCAACATGCAGTGTGCCTGTCGCCCAAGAACCCCCATTCTACAAAAAGACCCCGGAGGAGGAAAGGCCCTGTCCCACCCGCCACCCCGATCAAGATAAAGAAGGAGGAAAACACACAGAAAATAGAGGCACTGAGGCATAAAATCCCTGAAGAAGTTACGTGGCACGGAGACCGGGGCATAGACAATAAGTTCAGCTCTCTATACCACCCTCGGCACCACCCAGGTGGTCGGTGGGCTCAGTCTCAGGAGGTCGGTCCGGCAGAGAGTCCAGCCAGTCATTCACGGAATCAGGCCGATCAAAGAAAAGGGTCCGTTCATTGTATTCAACTCGCAGCCTGGTTGGAAAAAGCATAGCGTAGCGCAGTCCCAAGTCCCGGAGACGCTTCTTGACTCCACGGAAGCCCATACGCTGTTTCTGCACCAATTGAGAAAAGTCCGGGTAGAAGTTCACCGTGGCATTCTCAAAGGCCACCGGGCCCTTCACTCGCGAGGCCTGCAGGATAGCGTCCCGGTCTCTATAGTGAAAGAGTTTCGCAACAATAGGCCTCGGCGGGGCGCCCGGCTTGCCCTGGCCTCCCGGAACACAGTGGGCACGTTCCACTGCGAAGAATTTACTCAACCCAGACGGAGAGAGGTAGTTCTGTATCAGGTCCTCGACCAGGAGATCAACACGCACGTTACAACGACGTGCTCTGTTTTCAAAGTCCTCCAAGCGCCGGGTCATGAAATCGTTCACCCTTCGGAGATTGCCAATCTCCGTCTGTATCTCCGAGACATCGGTCGTGAGGCTGGATGATTTGAGATCCAATGACTTCACCTTCTCATTGGTTTTAGATAGGTCGGCCCGAATCAAGTTCACATCAATGGCCACGGTGTCGATTTTGTGGGCCAAAGCTTCATACTGTTGGCCTATTGTTTCCTTCATGCCAGAAATGGCGCCCATGATGTCCTGCAAGGACGGCTCCGTCAACACTTCCACAGTGTGGTCAACAGCACTCGGGCCAGGCAAGGCGGTTCCAGGGGACCCCTTCGAATGGGTGTACCGGTCCATGACGTTAGACTGGACCGGGCCCCCGCGAAGGGGCGTTTTGGTCTTCCGAGTCTCTCGGTCCCCTCTGCCCGCCATGTTGGAGACCGCGTCCCAGGGGACTCACTCGATCAGGTGAAAATGGCCGCAGGAGAGCAGGGCGTTGTAGCCAAAAAAAGCAGCGGCGAGGGTACCTCTAGGTGTGAACCAGCCTGGAAGGATAATAAGCTAGCCAAAGGCACAACAGCAGTCTCGTGCCGCTGGACTCAGCAAGGGCCAGACTCCTCTGCCAGACGTCGCAGTCCGAGGCAGAATCGAAACCGAAACTTAAGAGGGGGACCCACAAGTCGAATCCCCCAGCCGCTGTTGTTCAACTCAGACACGGCCACAGTGCCTCACCAAGACCCGGGCGCACCTCCAGGGCGGACCCCGAAAGTTCAAGTCGTCGTATCTTCGGTGCCCCCGGTCCGAATCAACATCCAAAAACCATAGGAAGATCAGCCCAGTGTCCTCTACACAAATCCTCGTGAAAAATCAGGATATGTTCAGGATATTATGCCGGGAGTGGCGGGGGTCCGGAGAGCGCTGTGCTCACGCGGCCATCGCGGATGCCCGCCAAGCTCCTCCTCCCAGTTCCAGCATTCTTAGCGCCGCCACAGGTGCCGCGAGTGAGGGGGAGGCATCACCCATTTTGCTTATATTTCTGCCTCTACCCCCGCGGCATAGGACGCGCACGGGACGTAGCCTGGACCAAGCCCAGACCAAGGGCGGGCCCTTCTGAGCCCCTCCGAGACTGGCAGAGGCCGGGCTATCCCACTTGGCTGCTGTCTTTCAAGTTGCTGGCCGATTTGTACCCAATATCTGGACAGCTGGCCATCTATTCCCTGTACCTGCGAAAGGAGGTAGGCTTGCACCAACACCTACCATATAGACACTGCTCGGACACTTAATACAGGCACTGGTATTTAAATCCGTTGATAGGGAGGAAGTTCCCCTGGACTAAGCGCTGGACTTACACCACAACATAATACGAGTAAGAGGAATTTCTCAGCTCTTGTACCTGTAAATACACGCCTTTAAATTTTATTTTATCCATCTATTTATGCTCGTATTTGTTTTAACTTAATCGTGGTATTATCGACGCCACTTAAAGTAATGGGGAGGCGAAAAGTTCAGACGGGGACTGCTGGGGTTAAATCAGCTGTTAGTTCATCTTCCACTGTTACCGCAATGGACTCCTTCCTGCAGAGAGCAGCTGCTGGTATTGACAAAGAGATTGAACTTGTGAATAGGCGTCTATCCAGGTCACCCTCTAACTCTCTGCACCCACCTACACTTAGATCCAGTGTGCCCCTTGTTGAATCTCCATCCGCCTGTTCTGACAGCTGCCAGGGGTCACCTGCAGTCTCTTTTAACACTGAAGGGTTACCACCTGTAAATGAAGTTCCCTCTCCAATGCCTTCTCCGCACAGATCTCTCTCCCCAGTTGTCACAATTGAAAGAAGAGGAAGTATTGTTCCACCTCAAGGGAAGGACAGTACTAACACACTGAATCCTCTGACTACCCCTTCGGTCTTGCAGCCTAGTCAACCTACTGCCCAGAGGGGGTTTAATATCCAGGAGAGCACAAAAAGAAAACTTCAAACCACTGGGGGTAAAGCAAAAAGATTAAAACTGACCCCGGCCACTAAGCCTTCCAACAAACCTTTGGTGCCCAAAACGGTAGCCACAAATTTAGACACAACGGTACCAAGGCCTTTCAAGACATAATGACTACCTTGTTGGATACCAAACTGAGTCCTATTTTGGAGAGGCTGACAGCAATTGAGAAAAGTCTTGCAGGGGGGCCCAAACTGATATTTGTATAAATCGCGGAGTTCCAAGTGAGATCCTTGAACCAGGATCATTAGCCAAACTCAGCCCAGGCATTTCTAAAAACCCTACCAAATCACATGAAGACCAGCAGCATGCACAGCGACATGCGGCGCAGTCAGCTTAACCACATGAATGCTGAAGATCAATATTCCCATTGTTCATGACGAGCTGACCTTGTCATTAGCATTGAAGCAGTTAAGGGGAGATAGACGGCCAAAGGGATGGTCAGACTCTTAGCAGGCCACTGGTAGTTCCTCCATACAGGCGGGACCCTCCAACTATTGCAGGCCAGCCAGACATCCCGAGGCGCTGTCAGGGGAGGTTTTGCCAGTGCCCTACTACTAGTCATCTTCCCCCAGAATCCACACCTTATGTGGTGGTCTTGGGGAACGTCCCGCCTCTTTGCCCAGGTATAAAAGAGGATTATAATAAGTTAAAGAACAAGGTACTCCACTGGTTAACAACTAATACCCCCGTGGGTCCTGGTGTGGAACGCAGTGTCATCATGGTACGTCGAGTGGAATGGATAGGCAGCTCTAAATAGTTGGGAGGGGGTGACGGTGTTATAGTTAACTTCCAGGGCCTCTGTAGCCGAAAGAATCCTGTCAGGTGATATTTGTGTTGGTCAGTCATTTCATGGGTCCATATTACAGGTACTTCCATTGGGTTTCTTCTATAGAGCTGAATCTCATGGGTATATAACGGGGAACAAGGACAGGGAACTCTCACAAGCCACACGGCCTTATAAAAATCCTATAGGCAACAACCATGGGTTCCCACAACCATCGTACAGTACAAGTTATCCATGGGGCCTCACTTTGCTCCTGCGTGCCTCCCACCCTAGTATTAGCAAATAGATTCTCCATGCTATCGGGGCTGGAGGAATGTGATTGACTGAATACTTCTGACGAGACCGCAGTAGAGCCAATGCATCAACAGAGGGCCCAATTAACCCCGGCAACTGAGATAGAGACTTTGCAAATGGTTCCCCTTCCATCACTACAAACAGAGGTGACACCCCTCGATGTGGACTGTAATGTTCTATCCTGGAATATAGCAGGCTTGGCAGATAAGGTCCAGGATCCCTTATGGCAACAGTTTGTTATGCAATTCTTAGTAATTTGCCTTCACGAGACCTGGTTAGTGGACTGCAACTTGTTTCTGGCGGGTTTTAAAGCTTATTGTGTTCCTACCTCCCCGTCAACCAGTGGTAGAGCCAAAGGAGGTTTGGTTATTTATATCTCCCTGACTGTTGACTGCCAGGTACAAACCCGCCCTCTTTTTGGCCAGGGCCTACAGGCCATCACACTTAAGAAGTGGAATAACACAATGACCCTGATCAATTTTTATAACCCACCAAATAGTAAAAAGGGGGAAGGTAACTTCATACAGCTGAGTCACTATCTAAGGAAGACATGTGAAATCAGCTCACACCCCTTGATGGTGCTGGGATATTTCAATACTCACCCCTGTGGCGACCCAAAGATCACGAATATGTCCAACATGGGATGCCACAGAATGAGGGGGTTTCATTTTGAGCATTCAACACAGGGGGATGAATTAAAAATCTAGTCAATGAATTTGACTTACTGACACTAATGTCCCGCTCTGCCCCAAACGGTAAAACCTTGATTCCCACCTTCTAAGGGAGAGGTACCGGGTCTTTTTATAGACCATATTTTAATTTCTTCCTCCTCTCAGTCCCTTTTTTAGTGGTTTACCATGAAGGACAGTGGTTATAGTGATCACAATCCCCTTCTTTGTGTATACCTCTGTGGCGTACTTCTATCCAGCAAATCTAGGGGAAGGGTACTGGGAATCACGAGACCTATAGACGGTGGGCACCGCCTTAAAGGGTCCCAGATTGACCCAGATGCTTTCTACAGGGAGGTGAGAGACTCATGTGTAGCTGAACTTGCCCTCTGTGTCCAACTGGAGAGTCTACCAAGGGATGTTCTCAGTGCCTTCAGCTCCATCTCAGTCAAAGCAGGGGAACGTTTGAGGGCTCCAGCCTGTAAGGTATTTAACTCAAACCCAAGATGGTTTGATTCCTCTTGCTTCCAGGCAGCACGTAAGCTAAAGGAGGCCCTGAAAGTTGTTCCGAGAAACCCCCCATATATACGGGCTTGTCATACAGGATACAAGCAGGCCCTAGCTACCCGTAAGAGAGCTCTGAAGGAGGAGGCATGGAGGGAGCTGCTAGAGTCTAGCACATTAGGGAATGGCCTACGGTTTTGGGGCATTGTCAACAGACCCCTGTTCTCCGAAGATACAGGCAACCTCCTAGGCTCCCACATCACGGAAGATCCATGTTCAAGAGTTCTAAGGGTCATCACGACCAGTTACCCTGGGCAAAAAATACTGACTATCTGGTCTTTGAGTTAACAGAGGTAGAGGCGGGAATTGCGGGCCTAACCTATAACAAGGCTCCCGGACCAGACAGAATTCCGCCGGATCTTTACAAATTGGATCCATACTTCTGGGCCCCGATCCTGGTGGCTGTATTGAATGCAGCGGTCAGGGACGGTAGCCCCGAATCCTGGGCCATCTCTACCATCGTGCCAGTGTTCAAAAAGGGGGAGCGAAACAGTACGCACTGCTACCGACCTATTTCCCTCATTGACTCTGTAGCTAAGGTGGTGGGAGGGGTACTACTGCAAAGATTATCTTTATGGGCAGAGGAGCATAATATCATCGCCGGCACTCAGTATGGGTTTCGTGCGGGGAGGTCTACGATGGCCCACTGTTTAATCCTTTACCTGAGTTTTGGCAAGTACATGATGGCCCGCCCAGGCACGATCTACATGGCCTTCATGGACCTATCCTCCACGTTTGACTGTGTAAACCGGATCAAATTGTGGCAGTCCATGAGGGCCATGGGGGTGGAGGCCCCTATTGTGGACTTTCTAATGGATCTGCATTGGAATACTAAGGCAAACATTAGATATGCACAGGATCTTCGGGTTTCCAGGGAATTCAATATTGAAAGAGGGGTGAGGCAGGGCTGTATTTTAGCCCCCTTCCTGTTCAACCTATACATCAATGATCTTGAAGCTGCCCTGGAAGCCATGGGGGCCGATTTCTCGCATGTGGGTCACCGGGGTCTCCCCGTCCTCCTATATGCGGATGACACCATCCTGGTAGCAAGAACCGCTAGAGGACTCCAATCTCTACTACATGCATTCCTGAATTTTATGGGGTCCCGTAACTAAGCAATCAATAATGCAAAATCCTATGTCTTGCAGGTAGGGGCTCGTCCCACGAAAAAGTATTCTTTTTCTGTTGGTTCTGCGAAGGTCCCCACAACGTCAGTTTTTACATACTAGGGGGTCCTGTTGGATGATTGCCTGAACTGGGGGCCCCTTATTCTAAGGAAAAGGGGGAGCTCATCCGAATAACGGCTATTTTCAGCTTTGCTGCTAAGATGGGCAAGCGCCCAATTACAGCCATGCTGAAAATTTATCAGACTACGGGTGTTCCAACTGCATGTTATGGTAGTGAAGTCTGGGGGTATACAACAGCAGATGTGCTGCAGGTGGCAGAGAACAACTTTCTAAAGCGCCTGCTGGGAATGCTAACCGGTTTATCGAACCTGATAGCTCATGAAGAACTGGGGCCCCCTTTTTTATGTGATACTCTTGCCTTGCTTCCCCTAGTGTTTTGGCTTAAGTGCTGGCCAAACAAGGAGCTAAAGCTTACCCAGCAGATCCTAACGGACTGTATGACCGTGGAACATATGTCTAGATTTCCATGGTTGAAGTATGTTGGAGGTCGCTTTACAGAGTCGGGTCACACAGAACTCTTTTTAAAACCCTCAACTATATTAAAAAAAGATGTGGAACTGGTCAAAAAAGCATTTATTTGCGTCAGGAAGCTAGAAAGAGATGAACAGGAATTATGCAAACCAAGCGTCCGTACATTTTTGACCCTAAAAACCCATCCACTGACTGAGCCTTACCTTCTGGGAACACTGACCACCTATGAGCGGTTTTTACAGCCAACATGTTTCATACATACCATTTAGCAAATTAGCATTCGCAAAGGCCTAAATTCTGCGAATTTCGGCCTTTGCGAATGCGAATTTGCTTGATACATATGGCCCCATGTTCCTCTGTAAATTCTATGATGTACCTCGGAGACATTTTTTACTTCCCCTTTTAAAGAGGCTTAATTTTAACCAGGTTTACCCAGAACCTTTGTATTTGCAGATGTTGAAACCAGACTGTATAATCTTTATTGTAGGCTATCTGAAATCTTTGGTGAGAACCAAGGCCTGCCTGGAATATTAGTTATTTTGGGGGGAGGAGGTACTCATAGTTTCAAGGTATGTCTCTTGTGTGTTCTCTATTTTAAGCACAGAAATATATTCATCGTACTTGCCATATTTTATTTGTACATTTTCTTGTTTTATGGCTATGAACTGTAAACTTTTTTAATGTACTTCTTTTATGTGATGTGTATAAATACCATGACTTTTATGGTTTTCACACTGTAAAACCAAATAAAGTTTTATGAAATGAAATTAAATGAGTTGGGTACATTCTTAAAACCATTATTATAAAAATAGACCAAATAAAAATGAAAATGGGTTTTCCAGAAAAGTACTTGAAAGCTGGTACTAGCTGTCTCAAAGACCTCCACGTGCCCACTCAAAGCAATATTCAACCATACTGACAATCCACCTGATGCGCGACCATAGCGGGAACTAATAGCGGGAATATTACAGCACTGGTATCCATCTAATATAGCGGGTACCTCCTCCCACGTCTCCTGTAGCATAATTTTATCATATTTTTTAATGAAAGAGAGTCATTCTGGGACAAATATTTTGGAGCGAATTCCTCCAACATTCCAACTCATAATTCGAAGCCTATTGTCTGGAATAGGCAGCACAGTGGGAATGTAGATAGATTTCTGTGCAAAATGAGGCAAGAGGTGTGCAGGGGCAGTAGCCACTGGGAGTCATTCTATGTCTTCCAGTGTGCTAAGAACTTCAAATCTATTATTACAATTCAGCAATGGTGATATTATATTAGAGGGATTGCAGACAATTGGTAAAATTTCTGGCTTGTAAAAATAGCCAAGGGGAAGTACCACAATTTCCCATTTAGTGTGTAACAATGATTCTCCATATTTTAAAAGATTATGTACATGGATCGGAGCTCTAAAATGTACATCAATACAATCACCTGGGAACACCTTACGCCCCTGTCCCACCTATCCAACTCTCCTTATCATGATGATTTCATCCACATTCTCAAACTTCAACTGAATATGTTTATTCAGCCAGTGTACTGTTTTTTTTTTTAGCAGTGACCAAGTCTCAACTCAACCCGTTTTCAATGGCGGTACACCAGCCAATATCGAGACATATGGACAAGCAGCTGGAGGAAGGTTCAATTAGTTTTTCATAGGGATAACCTCTTCATTAACTTCTCCGGAAGGATCGGGATGATTTGGTCTCAAACGTAGTGTCTCTCTGGTAGGATTGATAATGGTAGGTACAGCTGTTTGTGTGACCCTCTGGGTAATTTTTCCTTGTTAGAAGCAGGATCCCTTTAGGGCTTGTTTATTAGTTCAATACCACTGGCCAGCCTTCTCTGCAATTGGGCGGGATAGGTTGGAGTTGAATATGAGCAAAAACATCCTATGGGCCTATTCGTGGTTGCATTATTTAGGTCACAGTAGTGCTTGAGATTTCTCAATTAGTTCTAGCTGCCTAATAATTGGGCATAGTTTTGGTCACCTATGAACTACATTTTTAAATCAAGATGCTTTGTACACGGTCAGAAGTAATTTTCCCTGTTTGAGTCGCACTATGGGATTTAAAGCAGTGTGAAATTAAGTTATGTTTGCGACTTCTCTGTGGCTTTTCCTTTGGTGTGACCAATGTACTGGCCCCTTTGGCAGCCCCTGGTGATTTCCTTTTTTTTGACAGGTTGGTTAAGGTTTTAGAGGAATCTAAACATGGAAGAGGCAATGTGCAATACAGGTTCAGAATACCCAGCCACTGTTAAAGGAGAGGTATATAAGCATGGTAGAGCGGGACTGATTATGGTTGGGAGAGATAGGAGCTGCATCAGATGTAGTATGTTTGTGGCAATGCGCCGAGTCCATAGAAAGTCTACGTTCAAACATTACAATTTCATCTGAGATCGCCCCCACTGCTTTAGCCAGCATGGTGTCAATTGCAGTAGTAGTGTAGGATGAGATACCTGCGGCAGGCCCCTTACGTTTAACCATTATCAGTGAAGTACAGAATAAAACTTAAAGGGAAAATGTACCTCCTTTCTGAGCAAAGTCTGATCGGAGTCCAAATGCAAGGCTCGATACCTCGTCCAAACTTCACTGGGAGTAGGCCTGGATCCTTCTGGAGCTGATAGGTGCAGATGGAAGCCCAACCGCCTTGTTAAACGCCTCTGGGAGCAAGTGAGTTGGCAACAATGTGGGGCTGCGGTTCCTTCAGTGGTGTGTGATCTCCCGCTAGAATCTCTCCTAAGCAGCAAGCAGCGGGCAGCAAAGTAAAAGGATCCCAACTCACAGATCATAGGGGCTCGTAGGTCCGAATATCAAAAATAAAGAGGATGGCCCAGCCAGCCTCTTCCGGGCTAAGCCAGGCCCGTCTTGGCCCAGGCTTCGCCCAGGCCGAGCCCGGGAATGCCCGTGCATGTGTCCCGTGCTGTAGGACGCCTCTATGACATTTATGGCGATCCTGCGGCACCTCTCTCCTGCGTTGCAGCCCCTCCTCCAGGACCGGTGAGCAGGAAGAACAGATAGCGCTGGCAGAAAGAGGCTCCCGTGCTCTAGGACTCCTCGATGACTTTTATGGTCCTCCTGCACCGCTCCGCTGTGCCGCAGCCCCTCCTTCTGGATCGGCGAGTAGGAAGAACAGGTAGTGCTGGCAGAAAGAGGCTCTCGCGCTGTAGGACGCCTTGATTACTTTTATGAAACAAGAAACAATTCCCAACAGGTATCAATAGAAGTCAGTTAAACAATGTATGCAGTCAGCATTACAAGAAATAGGAAAATCAAGGAGTCTCAAAGAAGTTTTGTAGAAGCTTATTATTCAGCAATTATAAAGGGTCTTTCTGCATTCAATGCGAGATTGCCGACCGAAGAGAGCACTCATCGCCCTCTCTAGCCCTACCTTCAACAGGCGCCCCCCCTGCTGATCACTTGAATCAACGATCAGCCGCCTCCTCCGATGACCCAGCCCGGAGTTTAGATTTCTCACGCAACCGCTGTGTGCGTGTCTTGCACTGCCCTCATCGACAACCTTGTCCTGATGACGATCCCGACTCACGGGGATCGAAACGCCGTCGACACCACAGCATTATTTGTTGGCGCATTTTTCGTTTTGTGCTCCAAAAAATGTATCGAATTTTGCTCTAAAGTAACTGCAACTTGAACTTGTGGAGCCATCACTGTATATATATACTTTGTCACTATGCGTCGTTCACGCTGTTCACCTTAGCACTTGCACTTTCACTTATTGTATATATCACCACTCACCAAGTGCCCTCTGGTTGTCACATGATTTGCTCGACACAGTGCTGTTTAACTGTATTTAGCCATGTGAAAGACCCTTTATAATTGGTGAATAATAAGCTTCTACAAAACTTCTTTGAGACTCCTTGATTTTCCTGTTTCTTGTAATGCTGACTGCATACATTGTTTAACTGACTTCTATTGATACCTGTTGGGAATTGTTTCTTGTTTCATTACTCACCCATCCCAACACGGTCCATGGGTTTACTCCTGTTGTTCTTACATTGATTACTTTTATGGTACACCCCACCTCTCTGCTGCGTCGCAGTCCCTCCTTCCGGACAGGCAAGCAGGAAGAACAGGTAGTGCTGGCAGAAAGAGGCTCCCATGCTACGGGACGCCTCAATGACTTTTATCACGCTCCTGCGCCTCTCCGCTGCGTCACTGCCCCTCCTTTTGGACTGACGAGCAGGAAAAACAGGTAGTGCTGGCAGAAAGAGGCTCATGTTCCATTTCTCTTATGTTAGCCTTGTAGGCCTGATATGCATTTTCCCTGGAAACACTTGCATTAGAATTAATAATTGAGTTTCATGTGCATGTTGGATTTTTCTCTTTCTCACGTTTGTGTTGCAGGTGGAAGAAACGCCCTTGTTAGCTAGAATAATGTCTTTGTTTTATGACTTAGGCAAGGAGAGAAGAGGATACGTTGGGAGTTAATACCGATAAGGAGAACTGTTGTATTGTCTCACCGGAGAAGGCCTGGGAATCAAGGTCATCTTTTTACTGTTCGGAAGCATCGTTGTCCTGTGTAAAAATACCTATGAGAATGTGGCCTGATCGGATGACGTGACCCGAAAAGAATCCTGGGAAGCCACCTGTGATATTAGAGTATTGCGAGAATGGAAAGAGCCCCCTTTTTCTCTTCCTTTGGAGCGAGAGCATCTTAGAACGACCTCTGTCTAAGTAGCTTCATGCTACCTGACCCACTGAAGTTGAGAGACTTCTAAGGAAGACTCCACACGCTGATACCTTAACTTATCCTGCCCGAAGAATGCATCAATAGGGATGCTACATTAGTGTTAGTGCAGGGAAAGATGAATGCCTTATTTTCATCAATCCCGATGCAGGGGGACTTGGACTTGTGTTTCTTGATCATTTTTATCCTGGTTCTTGAATTAATTGTCTTGTGCATGTTGCACTGTCTCAACCTTATTCGCAGATTTGGCTTTATGTTGGTTACAATGAATTTCTACACCCTCGTATTGAGATATCTGTATGTCCAGTTATTTTTAGCTTGTAATAAACCAACTAACCTCACTTAGTAGTCTGCGGTTACTATGGGTCTAGAGGAACTGGAGTTGAATTGATTGTCATTGTGAATGATTTCTCTCATGCTGAGGAAAAGTACCATCAACTTGAGGTTCTAGAGCAGATCTAGAATTTACGGACCCGGCTCCTTCAGTTCCAAAGTCCGCAGTACGTACTCATATGTCACAGAGATTTGAAAGGTAATGGGGGCAGAAATAGGTTCAGTGGAGTTAGAGTTCGGGGATAACGTGATCATATTTGCATTCCACACTGATCGGGTGAGCAACTGCATGGACATCTGCTCTCATATCGATAAGTATGGTGTTAGGAATTCCAGTGAGCAGCGATTGGCCTCTGTCATTGCAGGAAAGGATGAGGGCTTGCATTGTTGGTTCAGTCTATGGAGTAGTGCTCTATTTGTGAAATAAATTAAAGGAAGCTATTTCTTTCTTCCACCACAGTCACTGCCTACTTATGCCACTGACAGCACCTACTGCCATACAGTACCACACTCTACTCTAAACACTCCACTCCTTTTCAACACTTTAATCTACTCTGTGACACTCCGCTGTATTCTAGGCTACTGCACTCTACTCGACTCCGCAATTCTGTACTCTAGAATACGCTACCACACTCTATGCTACTCAATTGTACTCCACACCTTTCTACTATACTCTACGGTAATCAACTCTACTCCACTTCTCTCTACACCACTCCACTCTACCCCACTTCAGTGTATCCCGCTCTGCTGTACAACATTCCACTGTATGCCACTGCACTGTATGCTATTCCACTGTATGCCACTCCACTGTACCACATTCCACTCTACTCCACTCCACTCTACAACAGTAGATTGTACGACACTCTCCTCCACTCTACTGTACCACACTCTACATAATGACACTCCACTTGATGACTGTAAACTCAACAATTTGAAACAAATTTTTATTAAAAATAAAAAAGCATTTAAATTCAATGAACAAAAACAAAGGCTAAGCCTTAGTTATAGTTAGGAAAACTATGTTTACTATCTTTATACAAAGCAAACAAAAAATACACAAACACTACAAATTGTTAAGTTAGTTATACCTTTAATTTATCATTTATGCACTACCATCAAATTATGTTTAACTCTATCCTGTATCTACAAACCAAACTTAAACTACCCAAAAATTAAAATTTCTTAACTTATACCTTTAATTTATAATTTACGCACACCTTCAAATTATTAAAACTTGCCGCCCACCTCTATACACAGTGTATTAACTCGGTAGCCACAATGCATTTACTATAACTCACGTCTCCTCCATGCACTTCTTATATTGATCAATATTTTCTCAAATATACTATCTATAATGATAGGCCCTTATTTCTGAGAAAGTAACACAGCGCGGTCCACAAGCCATGTGGCTGCGCCCTGCTGCATTGCTTTCAGAGTATAGGACAAGTCAAGTCAAGTAGTTTATTTGCATAGTTAATTAAAACCGTTGCAATACAAAAAATATATTCAATTTAAAACTATCACATACATATATAAAAACTCTTGTATCTAAAAAACATGCTAAAAATCTTGCTGATTTTGTGCAGATATGGTAGCATAAATAACTTGTCAGTGTTATAAAATTTGAATTATATGCTCGAAGTGTCCTCAGACCCCTTGCACGTTTGCATATATTTTTTGTGGTTAGGTTCCTATTGTCTGTATTTCTGGCATTTTGCTGCCGCACAATCTCAAATATTTTACTGTTCTGCAGTTCAATTGTGGATCACCAGGTGCAAAACATGCCAGCAGAGCTTGCCCCCTGGTGCGAATCCCTCGTTGATTGAAAAGTTGTTTCAGAAATGTCTTTCGTGCTAATGTGAGTTCTTTACAGAAGCATATTAGATGCAGCATGTCTTCCCGAACCGATCCACATAGGCGGCACACAGAGCCAGCTTTGTTGCGAAGCCAGGGAAGGAGATGCTGGGCGCAGGGGAGCAGTCCAAATCTATATTTCATAAAAGCAATTTTTATATTTTTGTCATATCCCAAGTTGAAGTAGGCTTGGGCACCCGGCTTCGTATATGTATTCAGGGTCATCCAACCGTTGGCTCTCTTTGAGAGTGTGTCCTTGTCCTCCAGCCATGAGAGGAGTTTTGCTGTCTTCCACACTAATTTTTTAAAGGTTGGGGTGGTTGTCGGTTTTCCCAAAGTTGGTATAGCCCCAATTTGTGTAGACTGCTATGTAGATATTCCACAGCTGGTAATGTGGGGTGCGATTGTAACTCCTTCCACAACTGTTCATTTAGCGTACCCCATTCGGCTTTTCGCACTTTGTCCCATGTAATGATAAAGGCCCCTTGTCTAGCAAGTGATTGTTTCAAAATGCCAAATTCAAGTCAAAATTTGCGTAGGTGAAGTGTATTTCTCTTCTCCCCTGTGCTGTCTGCCGTTTGATGGCTCCTTTATAGTTAGTTTGGAAGTACTCAGTTGGTAAGTCTGACCATGAGTTCCCAGAGTCGGCAAGATTGTTTTCGGCCCAGGACTTAGGTGTCATTTGGCAGTCTGCTTCATTTTGGCATGCTTGACCCTCCTCTTTGCGGTCGGTAACTTGGTGGAAGTGGGACCTGAGGTAATTTGCCCAGACTTCCCCAGAGATGTTAGAGGAGATACCATTGTGGTTGTTATGGATAAATAGATTGATAGTGCTCCAAAATCTGGTGCTGTTCTTGTGTTTGACATCGGCATGTAGTTTGGCCCAGAGTTCTTCCTCCATAGCTCTGTTCGCGTCCCTTTTTAGTTTTTTGAGGACTGCCCTTTGTTTCTGTAATGCATGTAGTTGTGTTTTGTCGCTGGGTCTGTCCCGAAGGTGTCTCAGAAGTTGGTAAATCCTTTTTTTTGCATGCTTGATTTCTTGTTTTGCAGTGTATGATATGGGCTTCGTGCCACTAAATCTTTGCTGGTTTAATGGTTTGGTCTTAGTCGCATATGATTCCATCACTGATAGGAAGTTTATCCATTTCTCAACTTCGCCATCTCCGACCCTCGCAGCGAAATGTTGTTTTGCGGTTTCCAGCATCTAGCTGCCTGCGGCTATTTTGAATTGAATTTGTCTTAGGGTAATGGTGGTGGTTAGTCCTTGAGGCTTCCGACAGCGTTTGAATGTTGGGATGACTGTTCTCAGTACTATTTCTAGGGGCCGATGATCGCTATCACCTTTATTGCCCAACTGAAAAGATGCAATTTGCTGGAAAAGGCCTAGGGAAACAAAGGTGTAGTCCAGAATTAAGCTTGTTTTTGTGGAGCTGTATGTTGTTACAGGAGGGTTATCTTCGAGCAATCTGCCATTTAGAGCCCTCAGGTTGAGGTGTTCCAAGTCCTCCAAGGTCGTTTGTCCTATCTTGTTTTTTTTACATGCTTGAGGTTTGCCTTGCAGCGGGATATTCCAATTTACGTTATGCAAAAGCACTTCTTCGTCCAAGGTGGAGCCCATTAGATTATGGTTTAAGTCCCCGGTTAAGATGAGATCAGTTGTAGGTCCCTCTCTTATACATGTTTCCGCAAAGTTGCACATTTCCTTTCCTAGTTTGGTTTTGTATTTCGGTTGAATATACATATTGATTATCATGATGCTAGTGTCCCTTTTGTTTGTTTGTGTCCCTTTTGTTTGTCGGTGTTGACGAGAAGGATGCAATCATTGCTAGTGATGATTGCATTGTGGGGCCGAAGATGCAAGCAAAACGAACAATTGTATTTGACACATATGTAACCAGTCCTCCTTGCAGATGGCCATATTTTGCCCCCCTGATGGCATTTGTGTAGAAGCGCAAGAATCCTTGGAGATGAGGAGGGACTAATACCCATGTTTCTTGTAGTGCCACAATGTCGAAGGCCCTGACCTAGGTGACAAAGTCCGGATCAGCTAGTTTGTTGGCGAGGCCATTTACATTCCAAGAACAGGTCGGTACTGTCTCCTTTTTTATTGCTGTGTGTAGCGGGCAAGGATTGTATCAATCTTTTGTGTTGTTCATGGTTCTCACGATCCATCTTGTGTCTTCTTCCCAAGCTTGCAGTGTAAAGGGGTTGTTACAGCTCCTTAGTTGCTCTGGTTGATGCCTCATATCCATATTGCAGTGCCCTGTGGCTCCTCTCAGCACTGATGTGGTTGTCTAAAAGCAGCCGTCTCAGGTCCCCTCGGGGGAGCTGGGTTTAACAGATCCGGATATCCTGGTTTGAAATACGGGGCGATGGTTATCCCGCAGGACTTTAGGCTGCCGCTTTCTGAGAGTATTTTGTATGCTATTATTGGAGTGGTTCATGTTGCTCTTGTTCTTTCACCTGCCATTACGTCACTGCAGTTAATAAATTCTATTGACTCCAAGTCTGTCGTTTTTATATCTGCCAGTGGTGTTATGTGAGATAATAGCTGCATTATGTTGCCTTGGTTCAAGATGTCGTGCCTCCCTTTAGAGGTGTATTCAGGTATGAACCATATAGCATTTGTTTCCCTTGCCCCAGCCCGGTTGGAGACGTCTTTTTGATTTTGCGAGACGGGCCAGCTGACCTTGTTTTGTGGGCATCTCAGTGCCATTTAGTTTCCTTCTGTAGGGCATGTGTTTCCTTGCCATTTTGGGCACTGACTGGTTTGAATTTGTTTTTGAGGTATTAGGAAGTTTTTGGCAGTTGGTTGTAAGGCTGTTATGTCTGTGGGCAGGAGCTGGCTGTTCCGTGCGTTCTCTTCTTCCCTTTTGGCTGTATGTTTGCTGAGGGGGATGTCCAGATTCCCCTGATTTGTGTTCTCCCCCACGACGGTGTTATCGTTTGTAAATGGAGCTCGGGGGTTGTCGAAGTGTCCCGAATCCTGGTTTGTCATTGTGGTGTGGGTTCTCGTCCCTTTTTCTCCTTCAGTTCTGGTTTTAATTTGATTGCCGATAGAGTTTCTAACTGGGTAAGTCTGGGAAAGGTTGGCTCCTGCCTCCGCTCGTGCGTCCTCAGGTGCACTGTTTTCTTGTTTTCTGCTTGGATAGTCTTGGGAGCCGCTAGACATATTTGCAGTGCTTTCAGAGTACAGGGTTGCATTATATTCCCAACAATATGGCAGATCCCTGTGCTCTCTTCTGCCCTTGAGCACATTTGGCTGCCATGCGCCAATGCAGGCACCTTTGCACCTTGGGGCAAGGGTGCCTGTGTTGCGGGAATATTGTTTTGTGTTTTCTTCTTTATATGCGTGCTGGAGGAGAAATACAAATATTTCTCCTCGTTGCTCCTCCTTAAATGGGGAGGCGTAGGATTCTGATGCATTCCCAGGTTTACGAAACCTGGTAAATCTGGGAATATGGCAGAATCCATGGGTGTTGCGTGCGAACATCCACAGGAACACACATGGCACACCCATTTCACACAAAGTACTGCGTGAAAGGGGGACGCATTTTCAAGGAAACGTAAAGCCACAAAGGGTGGCTTTATATGTCCTTGTAAATATTGAGCACCAAAATGCCATGTCGGTGCATCAGAAAAAGGGACGCACCGGTGGCACTAGGGGCTGGTAAATATACCCCATAGTATTTACAAGAACCGTTATGACATCGCACATCAAGACTTTTGTTTGAGCACAGTGCATGGTCGATTGGAGAGTTATAGTAATGTAGTGTGGCTACCGAGTTAAATACACTGTGTATGGTGGTGAGCAAGTTATAATAAGTCAGGAATAAGTCACAACAACTCACAAAATAACTTTGTGATCTAGACCCAATGAGTCTCCCTCGGTTGTAAGAGAAAGAATGCATCTGAGAATCACTAGACAAAAGAATTAACGAAGAGGGAGTATGCTATTGAGTTGTGTATTTGGCACACCCAAGTAAGTTTCAGGGTTCTTTCAAGTATTCAGACGATCACAAGAAAAAGGGATCCTTATTCCTGCTTCTTCTAGCAAACTTACTTTATTAGCCCACATTTTGTGTGCAGTTTCCAACTCTTTGCAACTCTCTTGTATTCACATTTCAGAAACCGAAAAAAGCAGAAATCATCTCTTGCTTTGAAATACATTCTGAGCTGGGTTTATTAATTCTTCCTCTCCCGTTACTTCATTTCATCGAAGCACTTTGCAAGAACTGTTAAGTGCTTACAAATAATAAATAAATAAAACCAATGATAGTGTGTATTTGCATTATAAATAACTAAGCCTAACAAAGCAGAATAACATTATAATACGTTTAACTTATGTCTTTGAAATGTTATCTTGACATTAGTATTTGATATAACCAGTTTCGTCTTACCAGACCGTACATTTCAGACATAACTGTAAGGAATAGAAGAACCCTTGACCACATTTTCTGAGGCAATAAACCGTGACTCCTCAGCTCACACAGATATGAAAGTAATTGACTGAGACAAATTTACCACCTTACCATACTCATTTTCCTGGCATTACAGGTGTAAGGTCTTATAGAAAATTAAATGACATTTACGTATGCCCTGTGATACCCCTTATTTTTGTAGCCCCAGCATGCGATATCAAACCGATGCAAAGCTTAGTCCGTTCTGTTTCTGAAGTGTTTTCATTTTAAGGCTATTTTTATCTGGTGAACTGTGCTATCTTTCATCATAATAAATTACACGTTTCTTTATCACACTCTAGGGCTTAAATGCAAGCTTCGGCATCTTGAAAGTGTGCAGTAATTCCAAGGAGTGCTATAAAGCTGCCATTTTAGGGTTGCATATCTCTTCTTTCAGAATGAGAAATCCTCCAGCCTGTAGATTAACTTCCGGCAGTTGGAAGAGATGTAAGTACCAGTGTGCTACTGAGGGCGAATAACTCAGGCTCCATCCTTGGGCTGGATCCGGTTCCATCGACTGATGACTGAAGGTCACAGAGTTCAGTCAGCTTTAGAAAGCATTAGCAGCTCAGAGCTCCATAATATGGACGGTGGCCTGTGGAGTTTCGGCTCACCGAGACGCAGGCATTGCACGCTCGGAAGTAAGGCTGGCGACTCAATTCCAAGATAAAAGTGATTTTAGGACAGAAAGTAACACGCTGTGACAAAATAGCTGCAAAGCTGCGGGAAACTGCACCCCCCGTCTTTCCCCAGCAGGAGCTTTCGGGGGAGTTCCTGAAACGCAGAATTCTGAGCACTTAATGACAAGTCTGTGAAAAACACATGCGCTATCAAAAACTATGATGAATATCAGCGGTGGGCGTCCACAAAAATAAATTGTTAGTTGAAGGCAGCAGTTCAAGGTAATACCTCTCTAAATATGTATATATTCCCGTTGCTGTGTGCGCACGATATTTTTCGTTTAAAACAAAAGTACGAGAAATACCAATGTTTCTACAGAATTATTTATAGTAACTGTAAATAATTCTGTAGAAACATTGGTATTTCTCGTACTTTTGTTTTAAACGAAAAATATCGTGCGCACACAGCAACGGGAATATATACATATTTAGAGAGTATTACCTTGAACTGCTGCCTTCAACTAACAATTTTTTTGTGGACGCCCATAGTGAACCCAAATGTAACAGATGTGCACCATGCTCTGTGAGACCTACAAAGCAGGTCAAAGGAAAAAGAGTTTAGTTTAGTTTAGTTTTTATTGTTGACCGTTCAATTATTTAAAATCATTACAGTAAGAAATAAAATAAAAAACAAGAAAGTAAAACAAACAAAAAAAAGTTAAAAATTGGGTCCTATCCCCCCCCCATTTCTCGCCCTCCTCTGCTGCCCCACCCCCGCCGAAACTGCGAGTCTTTCGAGCCCTGTTTCCGACAGTCGGGTCCTGTGTTGCAAAGTACCTTTTTGCTGTCAGCTCCGGAAACTTGATTTTGCTTCTGCAGTGGATCAGTCAGACTGGCTCCTCAATGCCCTTAGATTATTACTGAAGGTCATTATTTGTCTGTTTTCTCCCTCTGTATTGTGCAAAGGAAAAATAAACAAATCAACATTCCAAACATCCCTCATTACTGCAGATGTAGATATTATGTTGATGTAGTTGGAAACCAAGTAAAAAAAAAAAGAGTACATATGTAGAGTGTGGAAACAAGTGGAGAAACAAACAAATGGTACAGTTTTAGTTGCAACTTGAAGGCAGCCTTAGCTATCTGCCAGAGCTCATATAATTAATTAAATAAACATAATAAAAAACAGAATGGGGCTTTGGGTTAACCTCCTGTCAATGTTAACTGGATATTGCACTCACATTTTGTAACAGTCCACAGTGCAGCCATCAGGTTTGGCAGTGTGGTTAATGGTGTACAAAGTGCAGTCCCTGCATCAGGGAATCCACTGAGGGCGTTGAGTGCGGGTCTGCATAGTCAGCGTTGCAGTCTTTTCCACCTCAGCGGTATGTCCATGTTGTAATTCCAAATGCCAAACTGAACTCCATGTTTCACCCTTGCTCATCTGCAGATCTGCTGACACTATGCTTCCCAGTTTAGGATTAGCTGCCAAGTTTCCAAGTTTCCAACTGCCAAATGTGAGGTATCTCGCGTGACACTTTCTTGCGAGTAAAAGCGAGCCACGTAAAGGCCATTTAAAGAGATACATTTCCACAAGCATTTGCAATGCAATAGGTTTCGCATTTGCGAGAGTTTGAGCTATTGGCTCTGTAAATGACAATTACTTTTATCTATGTGGTTTAAAAATCGGCAAGATATAAGTAAACATGCACTTCGTACTTATAGTACTTGCTTCCGGGAAGCAAGACTTGCTGAGAGAGTAAAGTGTTGTTAAGATGTACTTGGTAAAACTTTCGAGGTCCAATAGTGTTCTGAGCCCAGGGCACCAATGATTTGACTATGGTTGTAACAATTGGAGTCCAGTAGCCTCTGACCTCTCTGGGACCAAGGTCAAACAGAGAACTAGACAGAACTGCTAACTTTTTTATTTTTATTTCAGTGAACATTGTTTTTTTCCACATGTTAGGGTCATAGCAGCATAGGCTTAGTTGCACTTTGGCTGAAATTTGGGTGGTGTATTTTGATTTTATATGGTATGTGGTTAACCAAATATATATTTTGGCCTGATATACTGGGGCAGAAACGATATATAGCAAGAAATGCAGTTATAGTGCAGAATACTAACCAGCAGTAGTTGATCGATGCATTATACAACGAAAAAGTGATCATTGAAGCAAAATACTAGATATAGACATGTTAGATTGTATGCTTGTATGAGACACAAACGTACAGGTTAGTTATTCTGTTCATGTTTAGGTATTTTCTGTTGGCTCTCAAGTTTACCTTTCCGATTCGATTCTGGCCAGAGTTACTTTTTTTACTCAATGGGATATAGTGCCCAATGACGCACATTATGAGGATATTACAAGCCTCCCTGAATTCCGAGACCCACTACAGGAACGAGCTTAAGGCCAGGTTTCTGTCTAGTGTCAATTAACTCCTAGGTGCTTGTAATAACCTTTCATCAGACTGCCTTTTATTGCTTATCAATCATACATGGTCACAAATGTTAATTACCCATTCCCCAAAAAGCCTGAATCCTTGCACTCTTGCTCCTTTTCATGAACAACCATAGTTGCAAGTATGTTGAATAGATATAATGAGAAATTAAACATACTTTGATACAAATAGTAATTTATAGCGGTAAATCACTTTTAAATACCAATTGTAGTTAATAACGTGTGAAAACAAACGCCATAATTGGCGCCTTTCTATTAATCTCAGAAAAATATTAAAACATATTTCAGTAGTGTTGAAAAGGGAGTTCTCTTTTCCCTGTTTAAATATCAATTGTAATTCTGCTCTGTGGCCTGTCTCTGGCCACTGGCACTGTGATGTCATAATTAAACTGTAATTACTTATCACAGTTGACCAGTTGCATCGTTTTCTTATTACAACTGACTGGTGATTGCATATTTTAGGCTGTAATAAAGATATTAGAGACCGTTTTTTTTATAAAGATTGCAGGCCCCCACGTATTATACTGGAATAACCACATTCTCATGTTTAAATCACATCAGCATTAAATATGACAATCTTGTTGAACTGTGAGTCACACTTTTCAAATATCATAGCTGTGCACGTGCAGTGATAGAAATAATTAGGTGGGAAGTTGTATTGCCCAATTAAACCCAATTCTGGGGCGTCGGTAAACTTCCTCAAGCATCCAATCAGGGGCGGGCTTAAATTTTCCGATTTCTGAACCAGAAGTAAATGGGGTACCTTGTTGTGTACTGATGGTGCTGCTCGCCAGATAGGATGCTTCTGATGCCGGCATACGTCAGCAAGGTAGATAAGGAGAAACACAGATGGGGTTTGCGCAGCAGCATTCAGGGCAGAGCAGTCATAGGTATAGATTCATCAACAATGCCATTTGCGATTCCTTATTAGGGAAAAATAAGGATTCGCTAATAAGGAATAGCTAAAGTCTATGCATGTAGAAATTGCAAATAAAATTGCGATTTCTAAACATTCCTTAAATGCGACTCGCAAATTGCGATTCGCAATTAAGGAATACCTCCCCATTCATTCCTATGGGCCTAGAGGCCCATAGGAATGCCTAGAGGCCCATAGGAATGAATGGGAAGACATTCTCAATTTGCGATTCTCAATTAGAGAATCGCAAATTGAGAATGCAATTCCAAGGGTGCCAGGGTGTCAAAAGGATACCCTGTTGCACCCCTGAAATATGCATATGAGAACATCTTGCCCACACACATAACTTCATGGTAATTTGCTCCCCCTATTAGCGAAATCGCAATTTTTTTTACTTTGATGCATTGCATTTAAGGAATCTCAATTTGAGATTCCTTAAATGCAATCGCAATTTAAGTAATCGCAATTTTGCGATTTCTAAATTGCGATTTTTGCATTTGGGATGATGCATCCCAAATGCAAAAATACTGGTCGCAAAGGGTTCTGAGAATCTGCCTCTTTGCGACCGGTTTTTCCTTTGATGCATCTTTACCATATTGCTGTAACTCGGACGAAAAAAAATAAAACCAGCGGAAAGTTAGATATGTTCGGCTTGATCTTTTGGGAAGAACGCAGTCTGTGGAAGTAAAGGCAGTATAACATTAGCATTCTGGCCGGGCACTTAATGCGAAAGTGTGTGAATGCAAAAGGTTGAGGTTAATGCAGCCTGTGCGGACACTGATCTTATTTTGAGAACTGTCTAGTGCAATAAAAAGAGCGCATTGATGTATATGCAGATAGCATTTCACGATTAGAAGTTCACATGACCTGGTTGACCTACCCATCGTCTGCTTGGTATAAAAAATTGCCTAGTGAAAAAGTCTTTGTGTTCTTGCTGTGACACTGTTCTACAATATTAAACATAAAAAAGTCTAATTTAAATTCCGAATCATGCGTTTCACATCTTATGGTAGGAAATGATTTACTATACATCGCTGGCTTTAGAGAAACAAGTCAAGTGAAATGCGTAAAAAGTGCAGTTCCACCTGGAGAGCTGCCAAGACGTAGAAAGAACGCTGCCTTTCTCCACATTTCGTGTGTGGTAGGCAGAAAATGTACTTTGCAGAACTTGTCAGGAGGCCAATTCCCAGGTGCCACCAGCTTGATTCCGTCCACACCCTGGGCAGAACTGGAATATTCAGAGGAAACTCAGCTACTGCAAGCGCACTGAAGCCAGGTGAGAAATCTTTTCAAATGCAGCGTTGCAGAGGGGACTTGGTGCTAAACTGTACATATGCTGGCTGTACATGCCCGACCTCGCAGGACTTAATTAACTCTGGTTGCAGCCAGCAGCATCAAGATAAACAGCCTACTGGTCTCTGGATGAATAATTGCTGCATGAAGGAATTTGTTTGCGTTTCCAGTGAATCCTGACATTGTGCCGATTCAGCAACCCACCGCTCAACAGTAATTAGTTGCGCTGCACAAAATAAACAGTGCACACAAGATTTTGTTGGAGAAAGTTTGCTGCAGGTTTATTAAAACAAGGAGAATGCCAACTTGGTGGGTTAACTTACGGGCGATCCAAGGGCAGGCAGCAGTGACTCACCTAGGCTGCCCTGCCCACCTGATGATCGAAACTGCACAGAAGCCAATCCAATCAGTGCTACCTTTTATGTGGGGGCTATCCCCTTTACATATCATGGACCACCAGTCCATACCTTTTACTCACACCTTTTTAGGGGCGGAGCATAACCATGCAAGCCCCCAGTTGCTCAGGCTTACAACCACCCGAAGGACTAGCGGGGCACTGTCGCTTTCAACCAGGGTCCTGCCGTAAAGACTCCTGGGATTTTGGCCTAATGCACCCTTATTGCGCTCCTGAAAGGGTACACCACGTACCAATCAGCCTCTGGATCGCCCTGTAACTCCGCCTGCAACACAAATGAATACATTAATACATTTACTTCACTAACCCAGCCCTCAAGCTGGCATGCAGGATAAGCGATTGGTAGGGTGCAGCATGTCCAACGGGGGACAAAGAGGGTGGCCAGTGGGTGGGGGCAGGTCTAAATACCTGTCCCCAGCCCATGGTGCACCGGAAATGATGCAGTAAAGGTGCCAGACACAAGGGTGGGGGGGACTCCCTGAGGAAGGGTCCCGTGACAAGGGGCGGTGAGGTGGCTGAAGCGGCACTAGGTGGCCGCACCCTTAAGGGGCCACTGCGTGCGCCACAGGCAGCCGCATATTTCCGATATCGGCAACCCCCGCTCAACAGTAATTAGTCGCACTATGCAAAATAAACAGTCCACACAAGATTTTGTTGGAGAAAGTTTGCTGCAGGTTTATTAAATACAAGGAGTATGCCAACTTGGTGGGTTAACTTACGGGTGATCTAAGGGCAGGCAGCGGTGACTAACCTAAGCTGCCCTGCCCACCTGATGAGCCAAACTGCACTGTGGCCAATCCAATTGGTGCTACCTTTTATGTGAGGGTTATCCCCTTTACATATCATGGACCACCAGTCCATATCTTTTACTCACACCTTTTTAGGGGTGGAGCGTTACCAGGCAAGCCCCTGGTTGCTCAGGCTCACAACCGCCCGAAGGACTAGCGGGGTGCCGTCACTTTCAACCAGGGTCCTGCTGTAAAGACTCCTGGGATTTTGGCAAAATGCACCTTTATTGTGCTCCTGAAAGAGTACCCCTCATATCAATCAGCCTCCGGATTGCCCTGTAGCTCCGCCAAAGCCCTGGATGTGGCCACCGTCATATCCGCCCCCCACCATGGCAGGTTCCATAACATCCTGCAACGTGTGGGTACCAGTCCTTCTAGCTGGACAATTCCCATCTACCTCTGATAGGTTACCAGTCCTTCTAGTTGGACAATTCCCATCTATCTCTGACAGGTTAACAGTCTGAAGGTGTTCCCCATCCTTATCGGGGGAACCTTGCGGCATATGCATGCAAGAGACCACACATTATTTACCAAGCCCGCATATTTGCTTTTGAATAAACTAGAGTCAAGCCCTCCTGCTTGGTGGGCTTGTGCATGGCTTATTTACCCCATAGTAGGCAAGTTTGATAGCCTCCACTTAGAATGGGAACTACTGTCCTCTGTTTTAACCACAGCTTTATAAACCCATCCATAGGCATGTTCGATGGCCTGCTCAAAATTGAAACAACTGATCTCTACTTTACTCGAATTTCAAGGTGAAATCCTTATGGTGCACTGTGCCAATATGGGCCTACTTGTTAGGTGTTGCTGGGTTGTGCATTACCCATCACCGTCCAGTCACTGACTTCAGAATACGCTGGAAAACAGGCCAACAGTGTATTTGTCAACAAGTTATTGTTTGTGGCCAACACCATACCCTTATCTCTGCCAGCTGGCCTCCTCCTGTATATGAGTACCTCACCGGCCAGAATTCTTACCCAAACCGGAATACAAGACTACTGCTCTTCATAACCATGTTTGTGTCTGATTTAATCCATTGTGCACTGCGTGCAATATGTGCCTTGCATTTATGGTTGACTAAGCCCTTGTTTACCCCCGTACATGATTATTCATATTCATATATATCATATGAATAAACATCTGTTATTCAGTGCCCAGATACCACCGGGTGAACGTGCGCTTTACAAATACACATGTTTATGTTACATTATGTTATGTTATGTCATGTTATTCCCAAAATGGGGGTTCAAACTGATAACCAAGTACCGCACCAGCAGTGAAAATTCTACTGCTCCCTCCAGATTTGGATGCACGCTCCGTTCTAGTAACTGATACCTGCCTTTTCTTGAATAATGGACTTGCCAGATGTTCTTAATCCATTGTAGCTGTTTTGTGCTTAAAAACTTGTTTACCCACCTTTTGGGACAGCAGCACACTTGTTAGATGACAGCTTCCACAACCAGCCTAGCTACTATGGCTATCAGGGCGGGGAATTTTTTGCTGGACTGAAGAAACCTGTCACATGCTCTCACTTCTAGAGCGCACATACTTGGTGCTTAACTAGCTATAGACCTAGTTCACTTAGTTCTCCCCTGAATTGATTGCCCTCCACAGAATCAAAGCCGGGTTCGGCTTGCCTTCTAGTCACCTTGCAATTCATACTGGAAGATTTATACTCTGCATAGCCAGAGAGTCTAGTTTATTATTAAACCAATGATAGATGTTCCTGTTTTGCTGCAGCCCACCTTTTGTGGGTCCACTGGGACCCCTCTGCCTTACTGCAAGTAACCTCTCCACCTAATGCAGCTCCCATAATGCACTTGCCTGTCACTGAAAGACACCTGGCAACAACATGACGCTGCTTGGTGAAGATGGTTTTTTGAGCCAATGTACCCCAGTCTGTGTTTACAGCGTTTACCTTTCTAGAGGCTCCAGTCTGTATGAAGTGTGTGTTAATGTCCTGGCAAGATGTACCTAATAGCCTGTTCCACGTTGGTGACTATCCTACTTTGATGTGTAAAGGCTCAACTATCCGATGAGCTTAGAAATATGTGACATTAAGCAAGTGTGTCCTCATGTACTTTCCATTGTATCCCTCCTTTCTACAGGAATTTTGCCTGTTCGGTTTAGTCTGTGGTGTTTGCCCCCGACTTCCCCTGCTACTTAACTGCTAGCAATGTGAACAGTTGCTGACATTTAAGGAGGAATCTCCCTTAAATTGTTTACCGCCCACCTTAATGTGCTACGTTGTAAGCAATTAGGTACCTAACAATCTCTCCCCATTGAAAAGATACAACAAACCACTTTAATCAAGAGGACTTTGATAAGCGCAAAATTTACAATGGACATACTTCTAAATGTCTCAGAGGTGAGTGACCGAAGAACACAAGACACAGGCAGTGTGCCATCAGGGAATGGCTCTACACAGCTATAAAACCAGAGATACACATACCTTAAACCCACAGATACACCTTTGAGGTATGCTATCCTGCCTATTCACTGGTTTGCCTCCTAGTACCCATCTACTTGGTGATACTATACATTATTCTGAGCAAGCTGGCAAACTGGCGTTGCCATAACCGTCACCCATTCTCTGCCCATTCTTATCACCCTCCACCCTCCTGTGCAGTGGTCCTTTGACAAAAAAGCCATGGGAACCCTGAACTGCTCTTGAATCCACATCTCCACAGCACTCATGGCAAGCACTACTCACCGGAGAGGAACGTTCTGAAGAGGTATCTAACCTGCATAAGGATGGCCTGGAGGCTATTATAGACTTCCTGCAGTTATATTGAGTACCATAAAACCTTCCTGACAATGCTGTCCCTGTGACTCGTGGAGCCGCCACTGTAGAGTGATAGTCTAAGAGCCAGCTCTTCAGCTTCTTTCAGAATTCCAGCAGTGACATGTAGGTCCTGATTTTGAGTGGAAGGTTGCTCAGGACTTTGCTGCTGGGTAGGAAAAGTATCTGGCACTGATTCTGCAAATGTGGGGTGTGTGGGCGAGAGAGAGGGAGGCAGAGTGAAGATTCCTGGAGTGTTGGTGGAAGAGGTTGAGGGAGCAAGGTCAGGTGTCGTTCAGGGCTTTGAAAGTATCCTTGTCTCTTGTAGTCATAATTTGTTTTCAAGGTGGCTCAAAGCTCTTGCATGAGATGTGCATGAGATGTGCAATCATATATTACTTAAAAATGCATATATTGTTTGACAGTATATTATGTGAGACAAGTGGGTAAAAATTGGACATGTGCTTAATCGTTTCTAATAACCGCTGCTAATTATCATCACCATAAAGCTAGGCATGGAAAACAGTTTATTATGCATAGAAAGTTCCATGTGCCTTGTTACAGCTTTAATTTCAGAGCTATAATCCAGTAAGGGTATTAGTGAGACTAAACTGTATACAAATTTGAATAGCCAGGAAGTGGACGCACTAATTTGCAAGGACAACACAGAGCCTTGCATGTAAGTCAAGCTGAGGACTCAACAGTGGCATAGTAAAGGTGACTTGGACCATATCATAAGCAACGAAAATGGGCCCCAGAGCCATGCTTGGGTAATAATAGGCAGTCTCAATTAGGGTGCAGTGGGCTCCTCCCAATTCTTGGCTCTGTACCACTACACATGCTGCACTCCTGAGAGATACATTCATCAAGCATAAGCATTAGCGCAGCGTGCACCTTTTAAGCATTCAGTCAGCAAGGGCCAATTCATTTAATTGGAAAGCACAACTGCCTGATAATCACTCTGAAAAGCTAGGATTTATTCATGATATGAATCTAGAGTAAGCATGAGATATAAAATAATTTCCTTCAGTGAAACAACAGCACTACTACACAAGGCCAAACAAGCACAATTTTGCACTTGGGTCAGATTTTGTGGACTGATATAACCCAACAGAGAGAGAGAGATAGAGAGAGAGAGAGATCTACTGCCTGCCTTACTTTTTAAAGTACCCTCGTTATCAAACATCCTCAAAAAAGACCATAACTTATCATCCTTTGCATCTCAATCCCTCATAGAAACCTCATTTGTAATGCAAATTAAACCCATTTTCACACAGAGTGTGTAAACATGTTAGTCAGTCTTGCTTTCTGAAGAAAAGGTGAAGTTTCTTCTTTCAGGGAGTAAAATGAGATTTGCCAAACAAATTAGTTCATCACTAGACACAGGCCACAGTTGTGGATTCATTGTTGTTTACAGTTTATTTCTCACCAGAGAGTTGAGAGGTTGCCAGTATCCATGGCAACCTCCCACTTCTCCTTAACCTAGGCATACCAGGCAACCAGGCTGCATTCAGGCTGACAGTTCATACTGGCTATAAAACACATTATTGCTAGGGCTCTAGGAGAAGTTTGAAAGGACAGAGGTCCTCTAATTTGCATTTCAGTGTTGTGATGAAGGGACAGAAAGCCACTGAAATGCATTAGTCTAACCTCTGATGGCAAGCACTTGACAGGGATGCTTAGGGGTGGGAGATGGAGCTGCAACAGCTATAAACCCTCAATTTCCCCCATGGTATCCTGGTGGCATATCCAAGCAATCAATTGTTCCAGATTAATATTGGACCCTGAACCTTAGTAGTGCCAAAGTAACAGTAGCCAATGATGCATAGCAGTGCCATATTAACACTAAGGGGTCGATTCCAATTCGGGAAAAACCTCTCCGAATAGCTGTACGGAGCATTTTTCCCATACAAATCGTACCCTGCAACGTCCCCCGTACATACGAAGAAGTACGATTCGTACCAGGAGCTGGACTCCATACGAATCGTACAGAGACCGTACGAATCAAATCCCCGTACGAATCTCCCTCGGAACCCGCTGTACGTGACATCCGTACGGTTCGCGGCTGGTTTCTAAGACCCAGCAAGTCTGATTCGTGTCGGGTACGCACCTTACAACGCTTTTTCTACGGGTGCCGAAAACATCCGGAGAAGCAGAGTTTGCCTCGAAACAGGTACGGAACGACCCCCCCGGGTACGGTCCGTACACCCTATGATCGCAGGGGTATGGTGCGTACCCCTGCGATCATGGGGTGTACGCACCGTACCCCGCGATCATGGGGTGTACGCACCGTACCCCATGTTCACTGGGTGTATGGTGCATACACCCTGCGATCGCGGGGTACGGTGCATATACCCAATGAATGCAGGGGTACGCGCCGTACCCCTGCGATCATGGGGTGTACGGACCGTACGGTGTGTATGTGATCGTGTGCTTTTCCGTACGAATTGCCCTTACCTGACGTGGACCGTATGAATCGCGTCCTCATACCCCGGTCCGGATCGTACTCGTTGGGTCGTACGGCATGTTTACGATTCGTACGGAGAGGGCTCCGGATACGAATCATACGGACGTTTTTTTTTACCAGGATCGGAATCGACCCCTAAGTAATGAGGCTTATCAGTGCAGCACCGAAGTACCACCAGCTAATAATAGAAAGACAATTAATTATTATTCAGGATGAGCTTCTGCTCACCTCAAGGAATAACCATAACTATTGTCATGGTGAACCCTCAATATCACTAATTTAACTTGAGCTCAACCCTCTGGTAGTTATGCCACAGAGCAGACAGGGTTACCTTAGGGCAAAGTTTAAAGTATTTATGGCGTACCATCAATACATTAAAAATGCTAAACAATATAAATCCCATAGTGAACTAGAGGAATCGAATGAGTACATTTCAATAAACAAAATGAGACCAAAATGACAAACATCTACCCAGGAGAACCAACAATATTAATTATCAAAGTTTTTAGGTGTGATATGAGGCTGACCGTTGATATCTTGCAGTGTTCAAAAATCATTTCAAAGTCCCAAATCCTTTTGAGTTGACAATAATGTCTGCACGGTTCACAGCTGAAACTGTAGCTGCAGCTGTGGACCCACAGGCCAGAAACTTGAAGCAAGTTGGTCGTGATGACACTCTAGAGCTTTTCAACTTTTACTTGAAAACTCTCTAAAGTCCCAATGCTGAAAGGGATTCATGATTTTGTTGGAGGGATGGAGATCTCCATGTGGGACAAAGCTGAAATTTGTTGGGGGGGAAAAAATGGAATAAAAAGAGACAAGACTTCGCTTGGAAAACCAAAAGTAGGTTTAGTTATTACGGCCATGAGATCAGTCACCTCGGTGGAGCAGAAAAAACTGATCTCAATTTGCTGCTCGCAGACAGCTGCTTATGTAGTTGAAACGGTGATGACCTAAATACAATAATAGGTCAAAGAACACAAGAATTAATAAATATTCTTTTTATATAAACATCACATCACTTTTGTCCTTTAAACTTGTAACTTTTTGCTCTATGTTCTCTTTATCATAGTTCTCACAAAGCTTTAATGAAATGTTAACCTTTTTTTCCAGAGTGTGTTTATTTTTATTACTTTATTCCCAAGACTTCTTATCTGATTCTGTATGTTTTAGACTAAAGTCAGCTTTGGCCAACATTTTCTGAACCACGTCTAATTTACCAAAGAAAATGGACTCTGCTTGTGAACTGTGGTTTTAATTTCTTCAAGACTTGTAAACATGTTTTTCTATTTAACTGAAAACCTGCTGAACCCGTGTTTCTGCTTTCTGGTGAACTGTAACCTACAATGCATCTTTATGAAATCAAGGCATATATTGCTCTTTAACCCAGCATTGCTCTCTACTAATGTCTGTGGTAACCCGATTTCCTCACATTTTATTTTCTCTTCAACATCCCCCCTCTAGTAGATATTTCAACTACTTTATCTAATTCAGAATCTGCACTTGGTGAAATGTATTACCCTGAGCATCTACTACGTTTATAGGTAAACTAATCATGAACCATCCCTCCTACCTTTATGCTCATCCTCTTACAGCAAGCTGTCCTTAATTGAAAAACACAAAAAATCAAAAGTAACACCACAATAGGGAAGAACAGAACTTAAGACAGTCTTGATATCCAGGATGGTAACCAGTTGAACCACCCTTAACGCATTTATGTGAGGTACCTTCCTCAACCACCATTTTCTATTGTGAATTATGCAATATGTATATGGCTTCTGATAATGTTTTAGTGTCTGCATCATTTGCTGGTATGTAAGTGCAAAAAGCAGTTGCTATCTTGATACAGACTTCTCCCTCTGTGGCCGTCATAAGATCAAGTACATAACATAAGTATTCTCATGGCACGCAACTCTTCCTTTATGGCTTTGAATCCGTCTTTTGTGGCATTGATTGCCTTCATTAGTTTTCTAGCTATTTGTAACCATTGAGCAGTTGTTTTTGCCTGTAAAAACACTTGAAATAACAGCTGGGCATCATTAAACAACCTATGCTCTTGGGGAGCAGCTCTCTAGGTGTCATGCCATGTTATTCTGCAGCTCTTCTCCTCCAGTGATAATACAATAAAGTTGTTGGATGGCTCAATGGGGGATTGTTAGAACTGGGGGTCTCTAGTTGCCAATGGTATACACCTTTGACCAAATAGGGACCCTTGCTTCTAAGTCAGGGAAAGGGGATTACACTATTAGATAACCCCTGCTCACCCCCTTGGTAGCTTGGCACAAGCAAATAGGCTTATCTCAGAGGCAGTGTGTTAAGCATTTCTGAACATGAACAGTAATACAGTGAAAACACTACAGGTGGACACCACACAATTTTTAAAAAAAATAGTTATTCTTTAAATAGACTCATCACAAGACCACAAATGACAAAAATCCACAATACTGTACTCAATAATAATTATTCAAGATGGTAGAAATGGTTAAAAAATAGGTTATTCACTTGAAAGCAGTCTTTAGCAACAGAAAACCCCAACTGGAGTTATCAAGACATCAAGGTCAAAGAAATCCCAAAGTACGGCGCCGACCCCGAGGTGTGCAGCGTCGGGCCCTGAGTCAAAACAGAACCACAAAGAATAGTACATTAGAAAAGCGAAAACAAAGACAGCTCACGGCGTCGGGGAGGTGCGGCGTCGTTATGCGTTGCAGCGTCGGTTCCTTGCTTCGGTGGAGATGATGCGTCAGGACCTGGATGCTTGCGCAGGCAGGGGAAGCGCCGGTTATGGCGCCGAAACCACAGTTCTGTACAATGTCACGATGTCGATGGATTCTTGACCACCCACGTCGACGACCGGCTCCGCGATGATGTCAGCTTTGGAGTCAATGCGGCACAGCAGCAGGCGTCGGGCCAGCATTGCATGCCAGAGCATCGCTCACGCCTATGGCAGGCTTATAATGCTGTTTGCTGGCGTCGATGTGGCATGGCGGCCGGCGTCGGGTCTACGTTGCAAGTCATAGAAGCGCTCACGGCTTTGTTCGCAGATGATGGTGTCGCTCAAAGGCGTCGGAGTTGCAGAATTCCTTCTGTAGCAGCTAGAACAGCAAGTTCCAGATGCAGGCAAAGAGAAGGGGTGAAGTCTGGTATCCCTGAGACTTCAGTCAGGAGGCAAGCTCAAATTAAGCCCTTGGTGTAATATTCTGCAAGATGATGAAAGTTCTTTAAAAGTTCCTTCTCCTTTCCTTGGCATTGAAGAGACGACTGCAGGCCAACCCTGCAAACAGCACACTGGCAGCGGGGCAGTCTAAACTCCTGCAGTTTACTTGGTTCTTCTCCTTGGCAAAAGGTTTGTCTTGTTCCCAGAAGTGATCTAAAGTTCTGGGGTTGAGTCCCACTTTTTATACACAGTTTCTCTTTGTTCTCTGAAGGCAGAGAGGCATTTGCCTAGTCAAACCAGTTGTGATCAGTCCTGGAGCACCTTGTTGACAAGACTCCTTCTTTTACTTTCACAGTGCAGGGCAGGGACATCAGACGCACCATAGGAGGTGGAGCCAGCATTGTGGAGGTAAGGCACAGCCCTATTCAGGTCCGAGGTGCAACTCCTCCCTCCCATCTGCATGCAGATCTCTCTATTCAGCACTGTGATGACTCAACCTGTCTCCTTGAATCCCTCAGATTATGGGGGTGTGTGAGGAGCACTCCTCTAATTGTGTCTCAGCAAATTAATCCACCAGTGCTGCGCCTAATAAGGGTAGTCAATCCTTGTTAGAAAATGTAAGTTATGACGGGTTTACAAACCCATCTAGACGCGCACTGTTCACTTGGTGTGATACACCTTCAAAGTTTTGAAAACATTCTACTCAACAATATACCAGAAAACAATTGGTTGTTTTAATACATGATTCTCTCTTTTATAATTTCTTGTACACACTTTCCTCAGAGCTAATTACTTTATCATGTAAACATATAATTCATATAATTCACTTATTTTTTGATTTTACATGTACAGTATACATTTCATTGTCGGTTTACAACACAGTTTCACTATTCCGCCCAATGCATTTCGGTACTCATTGGTACCTTCATCAGGGGCCAGTCTGCAATAAAATAAAGAATAAACAGATGTAAATGTGATGTAAATGTAAGGACGCCCATGAGTGTAATGTTATTGGTATTTCAACTCATACCTGTGTGAAAGAGTCACTGCGCCTGGGGTCAGCTGAAAACAATAATAATGTGTTTATGATCAATCTGTCTGGGACTGACACACAACTACAAAACGGAAGTTCTATGCAACTGAATATATTTTATGCTTACCGCGTTCCTGAACAGTGTATTACTGTCGATAAGCTGCCAAAATGAAATAATGATAATAACGAGCTCACTCATCGTTATAATGATGCTAGTTGCCTCTAGTGCTTTCTCATAAAATGTTCCTCATTTCAAACCAAACATACCTGTGGACCTGCCAGTGTATTTCTATTCCCTGCAAAAATATAATGGGTGTTATAATAGTTTGTGAGCCAAATACTCTTGTGCTCGATATTGCCAATATGGAGTATTCACGTACCTCAATGCTTTTACGTCCGATCTAAAAAATAAATGAAAACGACGCTGTGTGTACCTGCCAGTTATTTCAGCTTAGAGGTACTTAGAGCTTCTAAAAAAGCCACACGTGCTACGTGTTTACCTGAATATGTATCCCTGCCCGCTCTCACGTTACCGCTGTTGTCAAAACCGCAATCGAATTCGCCGCCATTGCCGAACTATTTTTATTCCGTTGTTGTGACTACATAACCTTAGAAATCAAAAGCGGACTGTTGAAGTTGCGCCTATCTTTAAGCTAGTGCCCAAAGTCGCCATCTTGGACTGGGTCAAATGATAACTTTATACTATTAGTGACTACTGGCTATCTCGATTTATGGCTGTATGCCAACGTGTATCTCTCCCCACCATAATTGGTTCAGGTGATGATATACAACACGCGTTCATCGATTGTTACAGCAAAATACACGAACCTCTATTGACGATTGTAACAATATGGTACAGACGCTATGGGACGCCGTAGACCCTCTGTGAAGTGTAAACGGACTTCCTGTAAAACACTACGTATTTTCAACCATCCTATTAGGGCTCATAAGTTACTTGCCAGTGTACCCAGATGTAGTGGTGTGCTTAAAGTGAGATAATATAGTTATGTTGTGTGATAAAATGTTGTGTGATGTTGCCGTACACAATGTGCTCCAATAAAACAGTACACAATTACCGATGCCCAATGCTCAATATCCTCAAGCTCAAAAAACGAATGCATCATACTTTAGAGGTGTTAGAAACATTCTGACTTATGTTGATATTACTCACTTGAATCCCTCAGCACCTGTCACTCCAACTCCAGACAAGGAATACACAACCTAGCAGAGGCAGGCTTGGATAGTTAGGCAAGAAAATACTTACTTTCTAAAAGTGGTTTTTTCAAACACGGAATGTTAAAACAAACTTCACTAAAAGATGTTTTTTATCATTCTGAGTTCGGGTACACTAAACCCGAATTGCTACCTAGTTCCCGGGGCAGTTAGGATTATAAAATGTTATAATCAAACTGCCTATTCTGGAATATGGGGAACAGGTAGCCTTGCAATAGTGAAAAACGAAAAAGGCTGTAATTCACTATTAGGTCATGCCACACACACCAGGGCATGTCCTACCTTATACTTACAATGCACCCTGCCCATGGGCCTACCCTAGGGATGTCTGATATAAAGAAAAGGGAAAATGTAGGGACTGGCAAGTGGGTGCACTTGCCAAGTCAGCATGACAGTCACAGACTGCACACAGGCTCTGCAATGGCAGGCCTGAGACACACTTTACAAGCTGATTCTGTGGGTAGCACTACCCGTGCTACAAGCCTACCAGCAGCATTTGATTTACAAGCCCTAGGCACACATGGTGCACTGTACTAGGGTCTGACAGGTAAATCAAATAACCCAATCATGGAGTCACTAATTAGTACAACAATGTAACATAGGGAGCCCTTGCACTGTGGCACTGAATAGCAGTGGCACAGTGCCCAAAGCATCTAACCAGCAAAACAGATCAAAAACAGAGGAGGCAATCTGTAAAAAATGGAAGGGAGATTCACGCCAATGATACCAGGTCTAATAGTGATCATGTAGCTTTGAAATATTGATTCCCGGAATGACCAAGACTGGTGTGTGCAAAGTAACCAAAAAACAGAGGCCGTTCCAGTTAAGTGGCAACTTGCTATATAGCAGTTCTCATCACTGCCAATAATAGTCCATGAAGCTGAAGTTGCCCCCTGCATCTTTGTGTTATCTATTGTGGCATTGCTGTTGATATTTTTCCCTACATTGACGGTGCCATTTCTAATAAAACATGAAAACAGATATTAATCCCATGACTGTCCAAGGGCTTACTGTACCATCTAACCAAGTATATTGTACAATATTATCAACCCATATATGTTCGCACTTTCCGATTGCATCTTGACTAATGACAGTGCCATTCCATAAAGACATGGCTCTACAAGGACACTCGATATTGAAATTCCATTGGTTATTTGAATAAACTGATCCAGTAATTCTGAGTCCTGGCCTACGAGCACAATGCAAGGGCAAGGGATCTACTACGTAGTTGTTACATCCAGTGGGCGGGTATGTCACTCCAAAAAAGCCTAAATCTAGAACTTTTTCTATCCATTCTGTAGGCTTGTTTAACCTATTCCCGGCATTCGTGCTATTTCATTCTTAATGTCCTGCATGCCTCTGAGGATATGTAATGTTTCTAATAGGAAGTCAAACTTTGTGGTGTTAACTCTAAATTGTGGTACTCTAATATGTGTTGGCCTCATTTGGGCTTTAATCCTACAAAGTTAAGCATGTAAGGGGCATAAAGCTGTTCCCGGGATGCTTCTCTAGTTGAGTATAATCTATCTGATCCTGAAAGACGAGGTATCAATGAACAGTCAAAGCATGGTTGATTGGTGCTTTCTAATCCTATTTCTGATGTGTTGATAACACATGTTATCTAAGAAGCTAGCATAAAAATGAATATTGGCATGTGCGGACACTTTTCTTCTTAGGTGTGTGACTCAGAGATTGGAGTGTGAATCATCATAAAAAATGCAACAGCAGCATAAAAAAAATACATAAAAGGGAAAAAAAATACAGAACTTTCTACTTGTAGAATCCAAAAATTGTCCCAAAGCAGAGGTGGAGGGGGGGGGGTCTTGACACTTTCAATCATCTTCCCCCCTCTATTCCTTTTTACGTCTCTGGTGGTGCTTGGCATGAAGCGTGGTCTGTAGGATGTCCGATAGGTAGATCCATGACTTCCTGTCGTCGACTTTTACCGCTGTGGGAGTAGCCATTGGTACGAAGAAAGGTAAGTCGAACTTGGGATCCTTCCACTTCCAGACATAGTTACGAATGTAATTGATGGCCAAACATAACGGAGTGGACGGCCAGACATAATAGGATGGACTCATTGTCAGTGAAATTGCTCCCCCTTCCTCACAACTCCACCATTAAGTGAGGCCTTCCTTCAAACCCCTGCACTCTCGAGTGCTGGTGTTCGAGACCCACCTCCACCCCCAGGTTTCACCTACGCCTTATTCCTGGTGATCCAGTGGACCTCTGTCTCCATTCTCTTGCTCTGCTTTTTCTTTCCTTTTTCACTCATTGTTTTCCCTCACTTCTATCTCCTCCCTTTACTCTCCTTCTGGGTCTTTCCTCCCTTTTCTGTAATTTTCCCCCTATTTCAATCTCCCCTTTCACTCTCCTTCTGTGTCTTTCCTCCATTTTTCACTCGTTTTTTTACCCTCATCGCAATCTCCCCCTTTCACTCTCCTTCTGTGTCCTCTGTGTCTTTCCTTCACTCTTTCTTGCACTTTTGTTGCCTTATGTGCACTTTTCTCTCTCTTTTTGCCTTTTTACTTTTGCCTTTTTCAGCCAGTTTTTCGCCGCCGCTGCCTCCCCCGTGGTCCCTCCCCCCCCCAGCACGACCATTGCAACCAGGCCAATCCAGCTCCCCTCCCTGCTCCAGCCTTCCTGCTGTCCAGCCCGACCACTACTTAATGGCGGCCGCTGCGAGGACAGGCGAGCAAGAACATTGACTCATTGTCAGTGAAATTGCTCTCCCTCCCTTTCAGCTCCACCATTAAGTGAGGCCTTCACCCGAGCCCCTGAATTCTCGAGTGTTGGTGTTTGAGAGCCTCCTCCACCAGCAGGTTTCACTTGCGCCTCCTCCCTGGTGGTCCAGTGAACCTCTGTCTCCATTCTCTCGCCCTGCTTTTTCTCTCCTTTTTCATTTGTTTTTTTCCCTTACTTCTATCTCCCCCCTTCACTCTACTTCTGAGTCTTTCCTCCATTTTCCGTCATTTTCTCTCATTTCAAGCTCCCCCTTCACTCTCCTTCTGTGTCTTTCCTCCGTGTTTCACTCTCTTTTTACCCTCATCTTCAATCTCCCCCTTTCACTCTCCTTCGGTGTCCTCTGTGTCTTTCCTCCACTCTTTCTTGCACTTTTGCTGCCTTATTTGCACTTTTCTCTCTCTTTTTGTCTTTTTCCTTTTGCCTTTTTCAGCCCGTTTATCCCTGCCACTGCTGCCCCCGTGGCCCCTCCCCCCCAGCACGACCAGTGCGACCGGCCTAATCCAGCTCCCCTCCCCGCTTCTGCATCCCAGCTTGCCAGCCCTCCCCGACCCCTACTTAATGGCAGCCGCGCCGCCGGCGTGCCAAAGGCAAGCCTGTCTGCGCCCATTCGCGACCCGCTCCAGGAACACTGGATCTCTGCACTACGAACGCTATGACCCAGCGTCTATCCACGCTCTCAACCCAGGCCGCAACAACAACTGCAAGCTAACATCACCAGCCGACACCCATGGACCCTTCAACTGTCACCGCTGCCGGAACACCTGCAGCATCGCCAGGACCACGGGCCCAGCACAACCTGCCCGCAAGAACACAATCGAACCGAAGAGCCTGCAATACTGCCTCCTTCAATGTCCGATCCCTCCACAAACACACCGCGAAATCTGGGACCTCCTCGATGGCACCACCCCGGACGTAGCATTCTTTACCGAAACCGGGACCAACACCACCTCGGGATCGGACAACGCCATTGCCATTCCCCAAGGATGCAAGATCTCCAGGAAGGACCGCCCCCCCTCCCAGAAGGAGGAATCGCCATCGTCCACAAATCCACCCTCCGCCTGAGCACACTCCCCGTCGAGCCCAGAGATCTCATGGAACACCTTCACTTCAAGATCCTAGCCAGCCCTACCTCCACCCTCCGAGGCACCCTCATCTGCCGATTCCCCAAGACCCCGCAGACTTTTCGCTAAATCCATCACGGACATTATCTACCTGCATGCCATCGCGTCCACCAACTACACCCTACTGGGAGACCTCAACTCGTGACCGAACCCACGCACTCAGCAGGACACACTCTTGACCCCCTCTTCACAATAGGAAACTCCATCACCTTCAGCCACACCATCGAACTCCCATGGACTGACCATCAATGCATCCACTTCACCTTCAGAACACCCACCATCCACAGACCCCAGCATCTGCTCCCACGGAGAAACTGGACCAGAAACATCGACGACCAGCTAACCTCATCACTCAGCAACTCCACCCCAACCTTAACAGAAAACGACGACCCCAACACCATAGCCCGAACCCTGCACATATGGTTCTCCGACAGCGCCAACACCATAGTCCCCCTAAAAAAAAACGACAACAGCCATGCCAAGAAAAGCTAGATGTTCACCACCAAACTTCGAGAGTCCAGACGCACTTGCCGCCGCCTCGAAAAGGCCTGGAGGAACACCAAATGCACAGAAGCCCACAACAACTTTAGAGCCGCCACCAACGCCTACCACCAACTCATCAGAAAAATGAGGAAAAAAGCCATTAAAGACAGAATCTCCACTCATGCACACAACAGTAAAGAACTCTTCAACATCATCAAGGTGCTTGCCCAACCCACCAGCGAGTCCACCAACATTTCTCCCTCACAAGACCTCTGCAACAAACTCGGCACCTTTTTCCACCGCAAAATCAAGAGCATCTACGACAACTTCGATGAAGACAACCAACACACTGAACCCTCACCAACCACCCCGACACTCTGAAGCCAGTAATCGACAACTGGACAGCCCTCACCACCAAAGACACACTGAAGACGATGAAGTCAATCCACTCCGGGGCCCCCACGGACCCCTGCCCCCCCACCACATCTTCAACAGAGCCACCAACACCATCACACCCATGCCCTGCCACACCATCAACCGCTCCCTGGCTACCACCTCGTTCCCTGATGACTGGAAACACGCTTAGATCAACCCCCTCTTGAAGAAACCCTCAGCGGACCCCACTGACCTCAAAACAACCGAACCATCTCCCTGCTCCCGTTCCCAGCGAAAGTCATCGAGGAAGCCATCAACAGCCAACTCGCCACATTCCTTAAAGAGCACAACAACATCCTCGTTCCACCAAATCTGGCTTCAGAAAAAACCACAGTACGGAAACAACCCTCCTCGCCGCAACAGACGACATCCGTACCTTACTGGACAAGGGAGAAACAGCAGCCCTCCTCCTCCTCGACCTCTCAGCAGCGTTCAACACAGTCTCTCACCGCACCCTAATAGGCAGACTACACGACGCAGGGATCCAAGACAAGGCCCTCAACTGTATCCGCTCCTTCCTCTCAGGCAGAGCTCAGCGGGTCAGACTTCCCCCTTTCCTCTCAGACCCTACATCTACCACCTGCTGAGTCCCCCAGGGGTCCTCCCTCAGCTCTATGCTCTTCAACGTCTACATTGCTCTGCTCGACCCCATCGTCAGAACCTAGGACTCAACACCCACCTCATCCTCTCCCTATCCAACAAACCCAACACCGCCAGACACTACTTTCGTGAAGGTATGGAAGCCGTCGTCAAATGGATGAAAAACAGCTGCCTACAACTAAACACCAACAAAACAGAAGTATTCATCATGGGCCCAACCCTCGATGCCTGGAACTACACCTGGTGGCCCCCCGCCCTTGAAAGCCCACCCACGCCCACGGACCATGCAAGCAACCTGGGAATCATCCTGGACTGAGAGCTCAAAATGGACCACCAGATCGATTCTGTCTTGTCCTCCTGCTTCAACACCCTCTGCCCCCTATGTAAGACCTTCAAATGGATCTCCCTCGAACACAGAAAGATCGTCACTCACACCCTGGTCACCAGCAGGCTCAACTACAACAACGCACTCTATGCCGGAATAAGTAAAAACCTCACCCGCAAGCTATAGAACGTCCAAAATGCCAATGCAAGACTGGTCCTCAACCTGCCAAGACACTGCCACATCTCCCAGCACCTGTGCACACTCCACTGGCTCCCCATAAAAGCTAGAGTCACCTTCAAGATGCTAACCCACGCTCACAAGGCCCTCCACGACACCAGACCAGCATACCAGAACATCCAACTCAAATTCCAAGCACCCCAAAGGACCCTACGATCAGCCCAGCTCTCCTACGCTGTGGTCCCCTGCACCAGAAAGAACAGATTGGGAGGTCGCTCCTTCTCCTTCCGTGCGGCCAGAGCCTCAAACGACCTTTTGCTCCACCTCAGACAGATAACATCACTCTCCATCTTCGCAAGAAACCTAAAAACCCAGCTCTTGGACAGAACCCCTCCTTGATGGACTGGAACCTGCAACCCCCCCACCCCCAGCACCTTGAGACCCTTATGGGTGAGTAGTCGCGCTTAACAAACACCTGATTAATTGATTGATTGGACCTATGGTTCATCGGTGGGTACATTTCTCCCGAACAACTGTATAGGGAATAACTTAGCATCCTTCGTTAGCTCAGACAAATATGTTGTGCTTTGTGCGTCTGGGGTGCTTCATCTGCAAAGACATTTTGGCACTTGTATTTATGTTGTTAGAGAAATTTGCACATATATATACGCAGGTGAAGATGTGGCAGCAATAATTGTGGTTCCTGACACGGCCTTTGAGGAAGAAGCGAGGACATTTCGAAAGGCGTAAGACCAAGAGACTCAAAGCAGGATGGGAAGCAGCATGTTTATCTGTAATAAAGTGTTTACACTTACCTGCAGCCGAGTGCGGCTTTATCGCTGGGCATCTTTGTAAAAAATACAATATTGCGATGGTTCCAGGCCGTGGAAGCAACTCACCGCCCGTAAACCAGTGATGGTCCGCAAGAGTGGAAAAGTTCATCCCTGTATGGGCGCAGCAGGAGACCTATTGAAACATGCAGAATTCCATCCGTGAGCCCACTGGAGGGCTGTTGGAAAGATGTCTCAAAATATGTGCCAGAAACCAAACCCACTGGAGGGTAAAGTATGTGCAATAGACTACATGTCCCAGCGTGCTTTGTTAATGTGTATCTATTTAGAAGGTGCACCGGAAGCCAATGAATTCATATGACACGCAGCGGAATATGTGGCAGCAATGATTGTGGTTCCTGACACGGCCTCTGAGAAAGAAGCGAGGACGCTTCGAAACGAGTAAGGCCGAGAGACTTAAAGCAGGTTGGGAAGCCGCATGTTTATCTTTAATAAAGTGTTTACACTTACCTGCAGCAGTGCGGCTTCATCTCTGGACATCTTTGTAGAAAAAAGAATATACATATATATATATATATATATATATATATATATATATATATACATATATTACCTACTGGCGGTCGCCAGTAGGTATATATAGTTAGGATTTTTTCCCTATGGGATTTTTGAAAATTCTATGTCTAATAACTTTGGCGTTTGTGGACGGAATTGGCTGAAATTTTCTGGAAAATGGAACATTTTGTTTCTGAGCAGCCCCTGAAAATTTGGGGGGGGGTTCGTCCAGGGGGGGCCGAGAAAAAAGGGGGGTCCCAAAACGTGTTTTTAACATTGAGTTTTCCATAGGGCGGTTAGCCTCACTTTTAGCCCGAACGGCTGAATGGATTTGCACGAAACTTGGCTAAATTGTAGGGACTGGTAGCCCGATGTGCCTTTTGTAGGTCTCAATATATGTGCTGCAGTGGATTTTGAGAAATTAACGTTCAAAAAAAGATATATATCTGTAAGCGCGGACCGGGCAGCGCCCCGGTTCGCGGACCTTAAGCGTACCAAAACTTCGCGTAGCGAAGCTGATTGGCTCTCCGGTGTCTGTCAACATTCTAAACAGTCCGGAGCGGCCGCCATCTTGTCTCTCGGTAGGATCGAGAGACAAGAGGAGGCCAAAACAAAGGGGGAAATAACCATAAGGGGGCATAGTAGATCCTCGCTGACCCCCTAGGTTTAATGTGGAGGTTTTAAAAGGGCCCCGCGGGGCAAAAAAAAAAAATTTTTTGTTTTGTTTTTTTGCGTGGGTAGCGCCCGGTACGCGAACCGGGAAGCGTTCTGGGGAGCGTACTACAATGAAAAATGAATGATAGACTTTTCAAATGCTGTATGTTAATTGATTGTTGGATTTGTTGATTATTTTTTATTTTCTTTATCTTCCCAGGGAGCGACCCGGTACGCGAACCGTTGAGCGCCTCGGTTCGCGGACCTTAAGCGTTCCGGGAGTCCACCATTTTGTGTTTCAGTCGAATTAAGATACAAGATGGAGGGCAAATAATGTTCAGAATGGGTAGAAGGGGGCACGGTAGAGTTATCTTGACCCCCTAGGTTTTCTGAGGGTGGCTGAGGAGGCTTATATGTGCGAGAAAAAAAACATTTTTAAAAAAAAAATTCGCGAGGTTAGCTCCCGGTACGCGTACCGGGTAGCGCCCCAGGGAGCGTATTTTGTTGAAAATTAGTGAAAATGTTAGAGTTAAATAATAATTGTGAGTGATTAGATGTAGGGTAGCTCTGAGAAGAGCTTTTGGGTTTATGGTACATTTAGGTACTTATAAGTAGGTACCAATGCACATTCTTAAATTCAGAGTGAAAACTCTGTTGCCCTCATCTGAGAAGTGAACTCCATCTCCTCTGTAGATATCTTGCATGTAGTAACGCAAGTTATTGTTGTACAGGGAGCCCATTCCATGGTCTCTCATGTAAGCTGAAACAGATTTGTTTACATGCTTCCTCGACTTCTCAATTTGTGGACAAAATTGGTTTGACCACCTCCATTTCTGTCTTTGGCATATATTTGAATATACCAAGGCAGTCTGAGGAAAAAGTGCCATTAATTGCTCAAAGGTGTCCTTTAAAAGCATTTCTAGACCTACCCCAGTCAAAGTGCCCAAATCATTACCTCCACAGTGCACAATTAACAGGTCAGGTTTTGGCAAATGCATAAAGGTTTTCACCAATGGTATCAATTGGTGACATTTTAATCCTCTGTGGCCAAACCACTTAATTTCCACATCTTGTAAATTGAGGTTAGGTAAATTCCTGCTTTCAACGTACCTTTGAGCCCAGTGAATATAACTATGACCAACAATCCAGACAGAAAACATGGTGAGAGAAGGTTCTCCTGCAGTCAGATGAAGTGTGGCAATGAAATGGCAGTTGAAAAAATGAGAGTGTAAAATGAAAAAAAAAACTGTGGAGTTTCTGTGTTCATGAAGCAGTAACAGTGATTGGTGGATTTTGATTGATGAAAACAGAAAGTTAGGGTGCACAGATGTGTTCTTTGAAAGATGTATTTTGAGTGGTCAATAAAAAATCATTAAATGAAAGAATGCACTGGATATGCAGGTGCACTGAGAGTTCAGAGTTCAATTGCAACATTGTTGTGTGAACTTGCAAACACCAGAGGTATTCCAGGAGGTGGTTGCTATGGAAAATAGGCAGAACGGGCAGAGGGGGAAGGGTTTTCATTTGAAAAAAAGTGAGGGAAGAGTTTTGATTGGGTGACATGAGAAATATGTGTGAAGAATTACAGCATTTCTGTGCTTTTGATAGCTGCAGACTCTGGAGTGCATACCTTTTGCTCTGCTGAAGACAAATTGGTGTGTTTCTGAGACTGTTTTCAAACTCAAAGTATTTGCTAAGGTGAGAAAATATTTCTTTAATTTAGATAGAGAATAGTGTGCTTTAAGGAGAAAATTATGGTTTATGTGGCGCAAATTGCTTGTAAATATGCTCTCACATGTGTATGGAAAATTTTGATTTTGAATGTTTGTGTTACATAGCCATGTTAAGAGTGACCCTACCATGCAGGAAAGCCAATCAAAAAACGCTTTCATGTGTTTTAATGACATTTTAAGTCATTTTCCCATGTGCAGTGTTTAGAAATTATGATTTGAAAATCGTTTTTGGGGAAAAGGAATTGTTTTTAAATTCATGACAAGGACATAATGGTGTATGCTTCTTTATAAGGCAATTGACTGTCCCTGATGTTATTTTTCTCATTTTAGTGTAAGACCTTTCTCTGTGGCGCAAATTGCTTGTAAATATGCTTCCACATGTGCATGGAAAATTTTGATTTTGAATGTTTGTGTTACATAGCCATGTTAAAAGTGACCCAACCATGCTCGAAAGGCAATCAAAAAACGCTTTCATGTGTTTTAATGACATTTTAAGTCATTTTCTCATGTGCAGTGTTTTGAAATTATGATTTGAAAATCGTTTTTGGGGAAAAGGAATTGTTTTTAAATTCATGACAAGGACATAATGGTGTACGGTTCTTTATAAGGCAATTGACTGTCCCTGATGTTATTTTTCTCATTTTAGTGTAAGACATTTCTCTGTGGCGCAAATTGCTTGTAAATATGCTCCCACATGTGCATGGAAAATTTAGATTTTGAATGTTTGTGTTACATAGCCATGTTAAGAGTGACCCTACCATGCAGGAAAGCCAATCAAAAAACGCTTTTATGTGTCTTAAGGACAATTTAAGTAATTTTCCCATGTGTAGTGTTTTGAAGTTATGATTTGAAAATCGTTGTTGAGGTAAAGGAATGTTGTTAAAATTTATGTGCGCCATATGCCCCCAAATTTCTTTTTTAGGGGTGCAGCAGGGTGTTCTTGAGACACCCCTGCACCTTTGGAATAAATTCCTAATTTGTGATGAGCAAATTGTTAATCGCAAATTGCACCTTCATTTATATGAGCCTCCTAGCCCATGGAAATGAATGGGTAATTTGCAATTAGCAATTTTCTCATCGCAAATTTGGAATGGTAAAGAATCGCTATTTATTCCTTAAAATTCGCTTTTTTGGAAATGCAAAATAGTTATATGATACATATGGCGGTTGATGTCTAACAAGATAAGAAGCTTATGGATTCATTTATGGTGACTGGCGCAATGAAGTAGACATCACTTACTTCATTGGTAGAGCTTTACATGTATTATCTCCTCTGTATTCTTCATCAAGCGTAACTTTAATCTGCAATCCTGAGTAGGCCTCACCTTAAACAAACCTCTGGATAGGACACACTTTATTGTCATCCTGGATTAATCATTTAAAATGCTAGGGACAGATTTATGATAGGTGTATGCCTCTTTTGTGCCACTGTGCGTCACTTTTATGATGCAGCGGTGGTGCAAAAGATTTGCTATGAGGCGACAACATTACAAATTGATGCATTTAGGCAGATATGTCATGGTGTAAAAAAAACGTACCACATAAAACCCAAGCAGCAGTGATGCAAAAGATGCACCATGTCGCAAGACAGGCCTCACTTGGGGCCATATGTATCAAGCTAATTAGCATTTGCAAATATCAAAATTCTACGAATTTCGGCCTTTGCGAATGTTAATTAGACAAATGGTATGTATCAAACAAGTTTGATGCAAAATAAGGAGTAGCAAAATTTGCTATTCCTTATTTTGCAATTGCACTGAAGGATTTGCAAATTTTGTGACTACTTAAATGCAATGTATCAAACAAAAACTATGTAAAAAATGACAATAAGGATTTGGAAACTATTGTGGTAAATTGGTGGTAATTTGTGAATTCTTTTCAAAAAGCTTTCTTTCAAAAAAACAAAAGGTGCCATATGACGCCAACACATGCCCTTAGGGCATGTATGTGTGCCATATGCCCCCAAATTTGTTTTTCAGGGGTGCAGCAGGGTGTTCTTGAGACACCCCTGCACCCTTGGAAAAATTCCTAATTTGTGATGAGCAAATTGCTAATCGCAAATTAAACCTTCATTCCTATGAGCCTCCTAGCCCATGGAAATGAATGGGTAACTTGCAATTAGCAATTTGCTCATCGCAAATTAGGAATGGTAAAGAATCGCTATTTATTCCTTAAAATTCGCTATTTAGAAAATGTTAAATATTTTGATGATACATATGGCAGTTCATCTGTAACAAGATAAGAAGCTTAGGGATAGATTTATGATGACTGGCGCATCACCAGGGATGTGACAGTCATCCTGCGCCGCTGTTCCGCCACCCATGGTGTGCTGCATTTACAATGCGGCGCAGCATGGGGCAAAAACGGCACAGATGCGTGACGCATCTGTGCCGTAAAGGTGGCGCATTGCTGGAGTTGTATCGCAAGTGCGATGCAGCTCCAGCAAGGCTCAGGGGTGCCCCATCTCCACAATGCTGCATCAAGACCTATGCCAGCTTCAAGCAGGCGCAGGGTTTTGACGCAGCTTTCTCCTATCTGATTGTAAATGCGGCACACCATGGGTGGCAGAGCAGTGGTGCACGTTAACTGGTGCATGCCTGGGGATGTGCCATTTAATATAAATCTGCCCTTTAACATTTAAGTATGTGCAGGGGACACAGAGTCGGTGAGGCTTATCCAAGGTTAAGAAGAGATGAGTCCTGTTCAGTGGAAAATTAGACATAGGCTTCACCTGCTCAGCATCGCTGGACATGGCTAAATAATAGCTGCAAAATGTTAATCTTGTTAAACAATTTTACTATTATAATCTGTGAGATTTGTCTCTTACTCTGCAACATCTCATTGTTGTTATCTTTCTTTAAAGATAAAGACAACCTCAACATGAGCGACAATCTGCAATCAGTTGATTTTGACCTCATCATTGAACTTGTAATTGAAACATCAGTGGATGTTGATCCTTTGGATGATTTAAATCCTGAGGATGAAGAAGAGCGTGATGAGGATGCAGATTTGTCCGAATTATATGATATAGGATGGGAAGCTGACCTGCTTGAGCCTTTGGAAATATAAACATTTATTTTTAAAATTTATAATCAATAAAAAGTAAAAAGGTAAACCGTTTAATTTAAAAATAAAGACACCTTCAAAAACAGGTTATGTGTAGTGTCTTCAATAAAATATTAAAATATGCTCATAAAATTAGATCAGATTCACATATAAAATAGCATAGGTAACATAAATATAAATGTCATTTCTTTTCTGGTATTTCTGTATTGTAAAATTGCCAATGACTAAAAAATCTTCAAATTAAAATGTCAAGTAGTGTGTTAAGTTTTTGATCACTGTTACTGATTTACTGTTTGGTAATAATGTTTAATAACATTTTTTATTATATTTTTCCACAGATTCAACTGCAGATCATTTCAAGATTTCACCATGCCTACAATACAAAGACAGATAAAGGCTGCAAAACGTCAAAGACAGCAGGTGAAAAAAAAAACGCAGCAGTCCTCTAACAAAAAGATTTCTCAAGCCACGAAGAAAGCACCGGGTAAGAGCTCTAAATATTTCATAAGAAATATTTGTATTAAAAAAAATATTACTACAGAAAATGTTTCAGTCCATAAAACGAGAAGGAAATCAAATGGAAAGAAAAGGACAATGAAAAATGTTACTGCTAGAGCAAGAGATAAATCTGTGCATGATAGTAGAAGGAAACAACAGTTTAGGGAGATTCGTAAACGAATGTTCCGCAACAGGATAATTGGCAATTTGTTAAAAAATATTAAGAAAGGTCAACAGAAACTAGTTTTTTATAAGAGAAAAAAAAAAGTTGAGAAAGTTATTGATCAGGCATTTGAAATTAAACGTAAGTTATTTATTTTGATAATCAATAGAATTAGGAAGCTAAACAAGGCAATTTTTGATTTCAAAAGAAATAGTAGATGGAAGAGAATAGTTAATCGTAGTAATTTTTGTGAAGTTTTTTCTGGAGAATGGATGCATAGTTCAAGCTGTGAGGCATTTTTTAATGAGGAGAGTTATTTCCAGGATAATGATTTGGTGCATGCAGTTGACACCAGTGGTCGTGCTTATGAAGTGAAAGATGGTTGTCCAGTTGAAAAAGAAAAACTTGTGACAACAGAGGCAGAAGAGGTGTTAGGTAATGAGGTTTTAGGAAGACGTGCTAAGGGTCCTGTGTACACCTGGAAGTGTAGTAGTATTTGCAGTGTGCGACAGGATTCCATCAATTTGCTTTGTGATTTTGTACGGTCATTTAACAAAAAAAGTTTGAAGCAGAAAATGATGTTGTTGCAAGAATTAGATCCTTGCAGAGTAAGAGAAGTGACAGGTTTGCATGGTCATTCACTGGCTTGTCTTTCCAGGAGAGTATGCCAGAGTGTTTTTCATCATTTCAGGATGCTAGCAGTGCATCATAACAAAGTGAGGAAATTAGTTAGAATGTTGTATTATGCTAAGAGTCCAGCAATTATGCTGAAACAATTATGCGCTGCTCTTTTGCATGGTTCTGAAATAGATGTGAAGAATATATGTGAAGAAATTGAGTTCTGTTACTTTGGAAGTAAAGAGGAGAATGTTGAAATTGAGCAAGAAGTAGAGGGTCATGTGGAAGATAGTGTACAGGTTTCCAGTACAGATAATTTCCAGAGGGAAATTGCGACGTTTGACGTGAAATCAAGTGAGAGGCCTAATTTCACTTGTGTGTGTTGTCGACACACTTATTATAAGAATCAGACTAAGTTAGTGGATTTATATGCAAAAAGTGAAAGGGAAAATAATAGTGAATGGAAGGATTTTGCAACATACTTGATGGTAGAAAATTGTTTTGATTTGGGATTGGATCAACGTGTGTGTACTTATTGTTGTAACAAATTAAAACAAAACCAGATGCCTGCTAGAGCAGTTCATAATAATCTGGAATTGGTTGAGATTCCTTCTGAATTGAAGGACTTAAATACTTATGAATCTATTTTGATTCAAAGTATCCATCCCTTTCAGGCTATTGTAAGAATGGAGCCAAAGACAGGGAAATTGCCTCCATCAGATTTACAGAGAGGATTAAAGGGAAGAGTTGTTTATTTGCCTCTAGATTTCAAGAAAAACATTAACACAATTGGAGTAGAAAAAGTGGAAGAGGAACCTCTGGTTATCTTAGTTAATGGGGTTCCGACAAAGAATAAGAAAATATGGCAAGATTTAGTAGATGTTAGGAAAGTTAAAAAGGCAACATTGTATTTGAAAAAAAAAAATAAATACTATAAAAATGTATATGTTGCAGAAGAGGAAGTAAGTGAGGAAGAGGATAGCGATTTGTGTGCTGGTCAAATTGAGAAAGTAGAACCCTCTACTAGTGAAGAAATATATGAACATTATAGTGTTCATCCTTTGCATTCCAAGGAAGTCATGGGGAATGCTATTGAGTTGTTTCAAATGAAACAAGCCAAAGGGAGTCCCATTAGTGTTTGGGAGGAAAGTTTGGAAGCTCGGTGTTTCCCACAGCTTTTTCCAACAGGTCAGGGAGGAAGATATGATGAGCGACCTCATCAAATTCCTGCTTCTGAATACCGGACTTTGCGATTGTATGCAGGAGATGCTAGGTTTCGACAATGCATTCCTTATTTGTTTCATCTCCTGTTTGAAAGCGATCTGTCTGGACTGTCATATGCAGTGAACCACATCTTGAAAAGTGGTATACACATGCAAAACATCTCGGCAAGTGATTTTATGGATAAAGTCAATGTCCAAGATAGTATTTTGGATTCTCACCTGATTAATCTCATGGCGTGTCAGCGTGGTACTAATGAGTACTGGTACCGTCGTCATGGTGATTTAAAATGTATGCTGAGGAACTTAGGTACTCCCACATGGTTCCTCACTCTGAGCTGTGCCGAGTATGGCTGGGAAGACTTACTTCAATTTCTACGAGAGGCAAATGCTAACGTAGATAACATCGAATTCAAGACACCCGGAGAACTGTGCTCTTTGGATCCAGTCAATGTATGTAGGTACTTCAATCATAGATTTGAAGCTATGATGTCTTTCATCATGAATAAGAAGAATCCACCTCTTGGAGAGGTGTTGGATTTCTTCTGGAGAAAGGAGTACCAAGCAAGAGGTGCTCCTCATATACATATGTTGCTGTGGATCAAGGATGCACCTAAATGGATCCAGAAGACTCAGTGATGAGTTTCATCCAACAGTATTCTACGTGTGCTGTTCCAAACGCAAAGGAGAAGAAAAGCCTAAGAGAAAAAGTTCTGCGTTTCCAAAGCCATCGATGTGGAAAGTACTGCCGTCGTAAATTCCGAAACAAAGACAAGTTCTACACTAAATGTCGTTTCGGCTTTCCACGACCGGTGATTTCTAAAGGAAGAGTAAACAGTTTGATGTCTTCGTTGCGACACAATGTCATGAAGAAATCACCTAAAAACACTTACAATTTGAAGAGGAACGAAGAGTCCAAGTACATCAACGACTACAACCCGGTGATTTTGTCCATGTGGAATGCTAACATGGATATACAGTTTGTGGCTGATAACTGTATGGCTGTGGCTCGGTATGTGACGTCTTACATCACCAAAAAAGAGAAGACAGAATTGAAGGATATGTGGGAGGACATTTCCCATGAAAAGAGCCTCAGCAAGAAGTTGTACAGTTTCAGTCTGAAGATGTTGTCGCATCGAGAAATCGGAGCGTACGAATGTTCTGACCGGTTGTCTTCAGCAAGTCTCTATGCCAAGTCCAGGAGTATCGTTTGGGCGAGTCTTGGTCTTGCTGCAACGCGTAATCGAGTTCTCAAACCTGTGCGGGAAATTGAGTATTTGGCGGAAAAGGAGCCAAACAGTACCGACATTTTGAAGACAAACATGTTGGATACATATTATCCAAATCGAAGCAGTCACCTCGAGAATGTTTGTCTGTATGAGGTTCTGCAAAATTACATATTCAAGAGGAACATCAAAGAAGATACTGAGAAAGGAGTGTATGCTGTAATAGGAAGTGAGGGATGTCTGGTCAAGCAAAGAAAATGCCACTTGGTAAACCATCGAAAATTGAGTGGCGAATCTCCTGAAAAAAAGGAGTTTTTCTATTTAGCACTTTTGCAACTTTTCAAGCCTTGGCGTGCAGAAGAGGAACTGCTTGGAGATTTTCTCTGTTACGAAGACTCTTTCAATGCCGCCAAGGAGACCATAGAATGTCCTGCTTTTCCCAAATATGTAGAAATGTTGAATGCGGAAATTGAGCAGGAAGCAACGATTGCAGCCGAGATTGCCAGAGACAGTTCTCAGGACAGTCAGAGTTCTGCTTCATTGAGTCAGGATCCACTAGGAGGACCTGTTATCGAAAATGAAGCTGCCACTGCTATGAATGAAGTGGAAAGAGCCATGGCACATGCTCAAGAGGATGCGGTTAACTTAGAAGAGTTGGAAAGGCAACTCAACGTTGAGCAGAGGAAAATATATGACGAAGTTACCATGCAAATTGATCATGGATTAAGTCATGATAAGAAAGAGTGCTCATGTACGTCGTTGAAGCCTGTCCGACTGTACGTGAGTGGAGAAGCGGGAACTGGAAAAAGTTTCCTCATTAAAGCAATTTCATGCTATTTGCAGGAAAGGACAGAGTCATCGCTGTCTTGTGTTGTCACTGCTCCAACTGGACTGGCAGCACATAATATTAAAGGGATTACTTTACATCGTTTACTGATGCTGCCAGTGGAGCATGACAACAAATTAGAATATCACAAGCTATCTGGAGATGCTTGTTTTGAAGTTTCAAGAATCTTGAGGAAAATGAAACTTCTTATCATTGACGAAGTAAGCATGGTTTCCAATGTCATGCTTGCCTTTGTGCATTTGAGGATGCAAGAAGTTCTCAAAACAGAGTATGATGTGTTATTTGGTGGCAAACACATCATTGTTTTCGGAGATCTTCTGCAGCTGACACCAGTGAAAGGGCAACCTGTGTTCAAAATGCTCACGCATGAAGATACCAGGAAGTGCCTAGGCAGCATTGGCAACGTCAATATATGGTTAAACTTCAATTATGCTGAACTGCATGAAAATATGCGTCAGGCGAAGGATGAAGTTTACAAGACTATTCTACAAGATGTTAGAATTGGAAAAGTGACCGAGCATGGCAAAGAAGTTTTACATGCACGATTACTGTCAAATTTATATCCAGAACAAGATGTTGTGCCTGAGAATATTTTTCAGAAAATTACTGAAAAGAAATCTGGAATATGTTTGATGCCAACTCTTGCAGAATGTGCCAAATTTAACAACAAAATGTTGCATTTAGAAAAGCAAGAGATTGTGAAACTGGAAGCTATTGATAGAGTAGAGCATATGGGATCAACAATTATTTTGTCTGAGAATCTGAAAACAAAATTGGATTCATTAGAGAAGAGTATATCTAAAACTGCAGGTTTTGAAAAGACTCTGAATGTGTGCTTGAACTGCCGTATAATTTTAAGAAGGAATTTACATGTTGAAAGAGGTCTGGTAAATGGATCAATGGGTAATGTTGTTGATTTTGTGAAATACAGAAATAGAGATGGAATTGAATTTTTAAAAATTAAATTTGATGGCATTGAGGAAGTACAGCTAATTGCTCGTTGTTCTGCTAGATTTTTGCTTGTAAAAGACTTATATGTTCGCCGTAAGCAGTTTCCTGTTTGCTTGGCATATGCGGTGACAATCCATAAATCGCAAGGTTTAAGTGTAGACAGTGCATTGGTGAATATTGGCAGTTCTGTGTTCAAGGAGGGTATGGCATATGTGGCATTGTCACGAGTTAGAACTTTATCGGGATTGTACTTGATTGAGTGTGATGTCACAAACATTTGTGCAGATCTAGATTGTGTTAAGGAATACAATAGGTTAAGAAGAGAGAATGCGCCACATTTGCCTCAGTTTCCTTTGTTTGAGAAACGTGTGGTAGGCCGGAAACGAAGAAATGAGAACAATACTGGGGAGGTTGTAGCAAAAAGACAAAAAGTCAATGAACCTAAAATTACAAGCAGAAACAAAAAGGATTCTGTTGAAGATGTTGTTGGTTTTCAGTTTGAAAACAGTTCTGGTGTCAACTGCTATGCTAATGTAGTAATTAATGTTTTGTTTTCTCTAAAAAATGTAAAAGAAGAGATTGTGGTCAATTCTGATCAAAGATTTTGCAGTTTGTTAAATTCTGTGTTAGAGAAATGTACCACTGATAGAAGAAACATAGAAAGTGTGTCTGAAATTCGAAATCTGTTAGACAGATGTTCAGGCCAAACACAATTCTCTCAAAATATTCAGCAAGATTGTCAGGAGTTTTTAATGTATATGCTTGATGTATTACATGCTGAAGGTGTAGATGTAGATCAGCTGTTTGGGCTTTCTTATCAATGGCAGCATGACTGCGAGAACTGTATGGTATCAAGTACTACTAGTGTAGACTCAGAAAGATTTATATATTTAACTTTGCCAGACAGTAAATCAGTCTCCTTTAATAAGCTAGTAAAAGCTGCTAATCACAACATGGAGTGTAGCCAATGTAAATCTGAAATGATGTCCACATTATTTATACGAACATATGGCCAGTACGTCATTTTAATGTTCCAACGGTGTAGGCCTGATGGAACAAAATTGACAACTTTAATAAAAAAATTTGTAGCTTCGCAGTTGTCAATATCAGGAAGGACTTTTGTAACTACAGCAATTATATATCATGACGGCCCTTCAATAACATCAGGACATTACACAGCTTATTTAAAGTCTAGAAATGGCTGGTCATTCTGCAATGATTCTGTTTTAATTTTCAAAAAAAAATTGCCGTATGACCTTAAAAACTCTTACCTGGTGTTTTTAAAACCAAAATTTTAGGGATATAATTTCGGGATGTGTTCTGTGGAATTTCAAGAAGTTCTAATGGCTTCTACACTATTTGGCCTTGAGGATAAGTGTAGTTCAGAGACATAAATTCTAACCACAAGACTGGATATCATGGAGAAATAAGTGCACTTTGAATGAGTTCAGAAAAACTGTTTCTTTTTATAAGCTAATTGAAGCAGCCAATCAAAACATGGAGTAGAGGGAATGTAAGTCTGCAATGCTGTCTACTGTTTTACATTGCTTTGTGATTAAAAGTGATGTAGAGAATTAAATAATTGTAGTAGTCATAGAGGTAGTGTAAGTCTGCTTGTAGCAGTGTCATAGGAAAAGTAGAACATGACTGAGCAAGAAGGGGAAGATATTACTATTCCAGGATTGTGAAAATGATCTTCAACATTTTAATTCTGAAAGTTGCGGAAATGTGAAAAGACGGGATTGGCTAACAAGAAATCCAAGAGTTATACATGGCTCTGACAAGATTTGGCCTTGTGGAATCTTGTGGTAGAGAGCAAGAAGTCATTTATTGTATGTAACATGTTTTTAAAAACGATGGAGATTTTCTTTCAGAAAGTGGCGGGCTGAAAGTAATAACAGCACAAAAGAGTGTAAGCTGTTCATAGGACATCCTTGGACGTCATGGAAAGTAAGTTAACTTTAAGGAGTTCTGATTTTTGATTTCTGATGTTGTATGGGTTTTTTAAACACAATCATTTTGATTGTGTTTTTTTTTCCCCGCTGTTACATGATGAATACCTTCAAGTCACTGTTTTTAGTGAATTTTGATACATTCTGAGAACAGCAAAAATAAACCATTTAACATGTATAATTAATTCTGTACTGTTTGCATTTATGATGTATATGTAGAACTGTGTAGGAGGCATGGAGAAGGTGAGGCTTCTGTAAGTGTCAAAGTTGTTGCATGCAGTGCTGCACTTCTGCGTATTCTTTCATATGCTAGACTACATCTGCACAATGAGATACCTAAGCAAAGGAAACACAAGTGATGTGATTGTGAAATGAGCAAAATAAATTGCATGTATTTCAATTACATCACCTGTGTTTCCTATCATTACGAATCACATTGTGCAGATCAAGTTTAGGTCTGTCCAGGGAAACATAGGAGGTTTGGACTTTGTTGAAGATTGCAGTGGACATGACTCACTTCATTGGTAGACCTTCACATGTATTATGTCCTCTATTCTCTTCAACAACTCGAAATTTCATCTGCAACCCTGAGTAGGCCTCACCTGAAACAAAACTCTGGATAGTAGACATCTTATTGGCATCCTGAAGCAATTATTTAAAATTTTAGTGTCTTGCAACACTTTTCTGAAACAACAGCAATGCAAAATATGCACCATGTTTTAATATAGGCCTCACTTCATCTGCATCAAGATAGTGTTAGTTTAAAATGTATATCTTTAGGACTGTGTAGCTTCTGTAAGTGTCAAAGTTGTTGAAAAACTGTTTGTCCTTCAATCTTTGCCCTTGTCTTTTGTAATTTTTTAATACATGTTTTTATATTTTTCTAATGTTTGTTCTCTCTTTCACAGATTGAAAGTATAAAAACAAAAAGTGAGTAATTTAACGACAATTATAAGGTAAATATTTTGTACTCTTTTCGTTACATTTCTATCACATTGAACTACTATTAGTTCCACTGCTTCATTTCTTTAATCCTCAGTTTCCTGCCTTTGCTACTTCCCTCATTCCTTTCTCTATTACATACTTACTCAACTCCTTCCACTCTTTTTCTCAGTCCCTCTCTTCTCATAGTTCCTCACTCTTGTTCACTCACTCCATCTCTATTACTCTTAGTGTCTTTGACTGATCACTCTATCACTACTTGTTCATAATGCTTTCTCTGTGTAGTTGAAGCACACTAAGGGGCATATTATGAACACAGCCAATAAAATTATTGCTCTTTTTATTGGCAGAAAACTGGTGCAAAAGCGGCTTTAGCGGCAGTTTTCTGCCGCAAAAGCAGCTTTAGCGACACATTTCTGCCGATAAAAGCTGCAAAACTTTTATTGCCTATGTTGATAATATGCCCCTATGTTATTTACATTAGGGCTATATTGTCCAGTATAACAATCAAAATTGCTCTCCAAAGACACCAGGCAAAGCAGACGCTCCCTCAAACAGATCACCAAGCGCAATTTACCCTACTTACAGCCTAGCCTGTTCTCTGTCGAGACTTTAGCAATCTTTAGAGCACAAGATAAGATCTTTTCACATGGAAGAGTCAGACATATTGCAATTCTACTTAAGAAACAAGCATTGGCATAGACAATAGGTCTCGCTTTTGGGACCTTATACGTGTTTAGACATGCAACAGTTGATGTTGCTGCACCAAGGATATTATGCTGCATAACTAAATACTTAGAAGGTCCCAAAGGCGAGATCTATTGGCTATGCCAATGCTTGTTTTTCTTTCACTTCGTTATCTATTTTGTTTTTCACAATTATACCCTCTTCTGTCTTTTCTTCGGTAAATAGATCTATTAAACAGTATCTCTTCTTTACTCCCTATAGCTGTCTTTCTTTTAACATCACTCTCTGTTTACTTTCCTTATACTTACACTTTTTAAAAACGCTTGCCAGAGTGCTAAACATTGTAGCAATTTTTTTTGAAAGGGAAGGTAGTTCTGAAAAGAACTTTTTTTTTTATATGTTTGTTGTTTTATATTTTTTTTGTATTTTTTGAACATTTTTTGTTTTTTTTGTATTTTTTGAACGATTTTATATTTTTTTTGGTTTTTTTGGGGGGGGGGAAACAACAAAAAACAGGCGTTGAAAAGGGCTCAACAGGAGCAAAAAAAAATTACTGGGGGCGGTTAGGGCAATCATGGTGTTCATATGCAAGGTTGAGTGCATTGATGCTCATGTTGCCACAAGCTAATAATGCACGACAGCGCATACATAAATGTATCATATTCCCAAAATTTGGTTGGATATTTGGCACAGTTTCCCGTGCCTCCTCTGGTGTTAAAGAAACCGATGTTGTTGATCTCGCCACAGGAGTTGCTCTAGGATTGTCCATCATATCCCTTAATTCCGCCCGGCTGTAATTTAGGGGATGTTTCCTCGTCATGTGCCTATGCATGGTGGGATTACCATAACTGTATTTTTTGTCCGTCCCTCTGGACAATTGTTCCTTGCATATGAGGCATGTTGCGTACCTGGCATTGACCTTTTTTTGGCCAGGAGGGATTGGAAAAAAACTGCCAGATGAAACTGGCTTTCTTTCTTGAAACCCGGGGCAACTCTTCCAGGAATTGTGGTTGTTCTCCCTCCTCATCCATTTCTTCATCTTCCTCCTCAGTGTTGGTAACCACCTGGGGAGGTGGTCCTCTCTTCCCATGAGGAGGTGGAGGTGGTGGTGGGGGTGCACCAGCTGCAGCAATCAATGAAGCCATTTTCACACAACCAAAATAGGTCTTCCAAGAAGCAAAATAGGTCTTCCTCTCACAATAATGAAAGTCAGAGTGAGGAAAGAAGGAGGGGTTTTCATCATTTGGAAAAAACAATACTTCTCAACCAATGAAAAGTGTTATTTTTAGGTCACCTGACCTAGCCTTCCATAATTATGAAACTAAAAGTGAAATGAACCAATGAAAAGTTTTATTAACAAGTCACATGACCTCTAACGCTCATGTTACGCGCTGCGGAACGCTCCCCGGTTAGCTTCCGGTTCGCTGCGCTTCGCGCCTCGGTCCGCGCCCCGGGACACTTCCGGGTGCGCTAACGCCATACGTCACAAGACGCATTTCGCGGCAACGCAATACGTCGCGCTTTCGCGCCGCGGATCGCTTCCGGGGAGTTGCTTTTCGCGCCTCGGTCCGCGCCCCGGGGCACTTCCGGGTGCGCTAACGCAGTACGTCATAAGACGCATTACGCGGCAACGCGATACCGTCACTATGTTGATTTCTTACCGGTTCGCGGACCGGATCGCGGAATCAAATTGAGCTAACGGGAAGCTTCCCGGTTCGCGGACCGGGAGCGAAACAAAAAAAATATTTTAAAAAATTATTAATAAACATATAAAATATATTTTTGGATTTAAAGAAGAATAAATTTTACAGCTATAGATATTAGCTTTTAAAAAACCAATGAAATTCATTGAAAAAACCATAGGTTATAGACCATATATAGTTAGGAATTAGCATTTACAAAACCTTGAAAATTCACTGAAAAAACCATAGGTTATAGACCATATATAGTTAGGAATTAGCATTTAAAAAACCTTATTTTACTCACACAAAACCATTGAAATTCCATATATAGTTAGTTGTACTAACTATATATCGCGCACCCGCAATCCACTGCTGATCATGTCACATAATACATCATTCATGACATGGTCAGTGACATCACTGATGACATCACTGATGACATCTCAAATGACATCACTGATGACATCACTGATGACATCTCAAATGACATCACTTATGACATCACTGATGACATCTCAAATGACATCACTGATGACATCACTGATGACATCTCATTTGACATTACTGATCACATCACTGATGACATCATTCATGTGATAATACGATGAACCTCTTCAGACTCTAATATAACCTTAGATACACTCAGTGTAAACAGACACTCATAGACTGTCACTCATCCATGGAGTTACTCAGACACTTAGTCAGTCATGCAAAGAATCAATCACACCTCCATTTCCTCAACTATACAGTTATACACACCTTACTTATTCAAACATATACTAAAACATATTTACTCACTTATACAATCCTGGATACAAGTTCACAATGATCCATACAGCCACTCACACATTCACTGGCTCTTATGCACAGTTATTTATATATGTCAACTCTCACATGTACTGTGTTTTACATATGTACTTACTTTGACATGTAGCACTGAGATATCCATTCACTCACCAATACAGTCATGCACACAGTCAACCGCCCATACAGCTGTTTCCACATGCACTTTTGAACCCATACATCTAGTCAATCAACTGCTCACACATCTATGCAGAGAGTCATACACCTCCCAGCCACCCACACACACACTCAGTCTCCCATACAAATGCTTGGACAACCAATCAATAACCCATACAGTTAATCATATAGCTACTGATCAACACATGCAGCAGTTTACAGAACAACAGACATAATGATGCACAAATTAAGACAGTTTAGTCACTAACCCATGCACTCAGTGAGACACATTTAATCAGTCACTCATACAGTCAGCCATGCCCCTACTAAATCCTTCATCAAGACACTTATACATCCATTCATTCTTCATTATGTAAGACATATTTTAACTTTACAGAATTATACAGTCACTGGATGACGTCATCAGTGATGTCATCAGTGATGTCATTTGAGATGTCATCAGTGATGTCATCAGTGATGTCACTGACCATGTCATGAATGATGTAATATGTGACATGATCAGCAGTGGATTGCGGGTGCGCGATATATAGTTAGTACAACTAACTATATATGGAATTTCAATGGTTTTGTGTGAGTAAAATAAGGTTTTTTAAATGCTAATTCCTAACTATATATGGTCTATAACCTATGGTTTTTTCAGTGAATATATATATATATATATATATATATATATATATATATATATATATATATATATATATATATATATATATATATAAACATACACGTGTGTGTGTGTGTGTGTGTAGTTTGTTTGTGCTCACCCTCCTGGGTAAAAACTGCAAAGCTGTGAAAATTGTTGGCAGATTCAGGTAGACCTCAAGTGGGAGATTCGCACAGAACTCGACGAAATACAAGAAAGCTGGTTACATGACCTGATGCCCACAACAGTAGGTCAGGGGTATCCTTGCAGGTGAGAGTCAACAATACTTTTGCCAATAAGAGAAATGTGAGACCCTGATGAATTGTTTTCATGCACTCTAAATCCAGTTATATCCACCCTTTTAACAAGAGGTCACCACACCCAATTATTGATTTGTTGCATTCAAAATATCACTATATGACTGTGTTCATCATTCATACTGCTGTTTTCTCAAGCCTTTTCATTTAGAGATGTTCATGATATTTTTCATGGGCCCACATAAGATATGCTATGTAACCGTTGTGTGAAGGAAACTAATTCAGTATTATTTTCCTTAGATGCATTATTTCTTACTTGTCCCTTTGTTAAAAGCATCTAGGTTATGTATGAGAAACAACACACAATCAGGAAGAGTAGGCATGTCAGTACTGTTATGATCAATAAATTTCCCTGCAATGTCTTTTTCAATAATTTCTTAATAGCCAAGATAGCCACTGTTTCAGGTTGCGGCAGCACAGGGGTGGGTGGATTAATAAACACATATTTACCCTTCCTCACAATTACAAATACAATGGCTCTTCTAGAGAATACTGCACCATTGGTTAGACAACCGCAACCGGTTTTGTGTAATTTGTAGCAAACTCCTCTATTCTAGTGGTATAAAAGTTACTTTTAGTTATCTGTTTTAAGAACTCCTCTACCCCAGTTGTATCAAAGTCCTGATCCCGATCAACCCCAAGAGAGTTCTCGATATCCCTAGCTACACTGTCCAATAATTCTTCCTCTGTCTGTGTGTTTTGGGGTAATAATTCTACTACCCCCAATCCTGAGGGGATGCAGTCACGTTGATTTATGTTGTCCAGAGAACTAAACGTGATGTGCAGTCAATGCCTTGGTGTTTGTGGATTTCTCCCATAATAATAATAATAATAATAATACAGCGTTTTATAGAGCGCGATCAGCTACCTCACGAGGAGGTGTCCCGGCGCTATAGAAACAGTGTTGTGACCGTGAGGTAGAAAGCTGGAGTCTAACGTGGTGTCTAATGTGGTTGGGCAAACAGCCAGGTTTTCAGCAAACGCTTGAAGCATGCTTCGGATGGGGCCTGTTGGAGAGCAGGGGGCAGCGAGTTCCATAATGTCGCCACATTGGCCGAGAAAGTGCGTCCACCTAACCAGGCTCTTTTCGCTCTAGGGGCTGCAATACGGACACTGTTGTTAGATCTAAGGGACCGGGCTTGGGTGTACCTTGGTAGTCTGGCTTTCAGGTAATTTGGGCAGTTGCCGAATAGAGATCTATAGGCCAAGGTAAGTGCTTTAAATTTTATTCTGCTTGCCACTGGTAACCAATGAAGGGAGAGGAGATGCGGAGAGATTGAGTGCTTGAAGGGAATCCTCATTAAAAGTCTCGCAGCCGCATTTTGGACCAGTTGAAGTGCTGTATAAGATACTTCGATAAGCCCAAATACAAACCCTTGGCGTAATCCAGCCTAGATGTAATTGTGGCGTGGATTACAGTTTTTCGGCAGCTAGCTGGTAAAAGTCGAAGAATCTTACGAAGATTCCTCAGCTTGCTCATGCAGCAACCTGCCACTTGCTGGATGTGTGAAACAAAGGACAACTTGTCGTCCCACCGGACTCCAAGATTTCTTGCTGAATGGCTGGGCGAGGGGGCGTGTCCCATCTCTGCCGGCCACCATAGATCAGATGGTGGAGGGGGGCTTTTGCCGAAAAAAATCACCTCTGTCTTGCTGGCATTAAGTTTTAGTTTATTGGTGTTCATCCAGCAGGCCACATCTTGTAGGCATCCCTTCAAACTCAGAAAGGATGCCTCTGACACTTCTGAATATGGGAACACCAACTGGGTGTCATCGGCGTATGAAATTGACTTGATCCCCCAGTTGGCAATCAGCGTGAAGAGTGGAGCAAGGTAAACATTAAATAAGAGTGGGCTCAAGGCTGAGCCCTGGGGGACACCACAGCTAAGGGCTTTAGGAGAAGAAGAGACATCCCTTAGCACCACCTTCTGAGTCCTTTGGGTCAGGTATGATTGTAGCCACTCCAAAGCCTGGCTCTGGATGCCCAACTCCGCCAATCGTAGCAGCAGAATATCGTGGTCGACCGTATCAAAGGCGGCCGACAGATCCAGGAGCACCAGCATGGCTGAATCTCCCGAATCCATCGACCACCTCACTGACTCGGCCACCTCAATTAGTGCTGTTTCAGTGCTAAAGCCGGGTTTAAAGCCTGATTGTGTCTCGTGTAATATTTTGTTTTGCTCAATAAATTGATTTAATTGGCGCTGGATAACTTTCTCAAGCATTTTACCTGGTGCTGCCAGGAGAGAAATCGGGCGAAGATTGTTGAGGTCCTTGGGGTCCCCGTTTGGTTTTTTCTTTAAGGGGAGAAGAGTAGCATGCTTCCAGATATTCGGGAATGTCCCAGAAGAAATGGACAAATTCCATATATGCTGAATAGTGGGGGCCACGAAGTCGGCTATGCGACTCCAAAGTTTAGGAGGGCATGGGTCGTCCGGCGAGCCCGATTTGCATCGACTGAGTTCTAGCTTAACCGTATTTAGGTCTATTGGATCAAATTGTGTCAAGATAGCGCGGTCCGATGTATTACCAGCTAGATCGGTTTTTTTCGTGATCTTCTCTGGACCAAAGGACTCATAGACTTTCTTAATTTTTGAGTCAAAGGAGTCAGAAATGCTGTTACAAAATGAGATCGACGGGAGAACTTCCCTCTCGACACTCATAGGTTTGAAGAAAGACTGTACTATTTTGAAGGTTTCTTTACTTGGGTGTTCAGCTTACTGAATAGAGTTCGCATAGAACTGTTTTTTGCTTTTCTGATAGCTTTATGCAATTTTTGGGATGCTTCATTATAGCAAGTCTTCTTTAGAGGTTCATAGTTTTTCCTCCATAGACGCTCCAGTCTTTTGCAATCTGATTTTTGCAGTCTGAGCTCCTGAGAGAACCAAGGAGCAGATGGAGAGTCTCGTTTAGATATAGCGGCCGTTGCCGGGGCAATGGATGTTACCATGTTGCCAATCGAGTCATTGAGTAGCTGGGCATCAGTATCCACATTGGAGGTGAGGGTCGGAGGGTTCTGAGCAAGAGCTTGACCCATAATGTCGGGGACTAGTTTGCTCCATTGTCTTTTCATGAAAGAGCACTTGCTAGACACAGGTTTATCAACTGTTACTTTAATTAGGAATGGTATCAGAAAATGGTCTGACCATATTAGAGGTAGCGGTGTATCTGCCGACACGTTTAAGATGTTGGAAATTATTAGGTCAAGCGTGTGGCCCGCTCTGTGTGTGGGGTCCTTATTGATGAGTTTGAGGTTAGCTGAGATCAGTGTAGACCTCAGTAAATCTGCTGAGGGACAATCTGCCCTGTCCATATGAATATTAAAGTCCCCGACGACAAGAAACTGAGGGTGAAGGAGGGAGCTTTGGATGATGATATCCATCAGAGTAGTGAGGTTGGGCTCCTTCCCCCCCGGAGGGCGGTAAATAACTAGTCCCGCTAGGGATAGCTGAGATCCCACCTGAAAGCAGAAGTGTAGTCCCTCTAGACCCTGAATGCACGTGGGGGCAGAGGAGGTGAGTGTGAGCTGTTCTTTAAATATAACTGCCACTCCCCCCCTCTTTTATCACCTAGTCGATTGGAGAAACAAATTTTATACCCAGAGGGGATAGCCAGTGCAATGGCAGTCATGTTATCGTCGTTGAGCCAGGTTTCTGTTTGAAACAGTATATCCCACTGGTGCCCTTCCAACAGCAGCCATATATCATCTGCATGCTTTGCAAGGGATCTACAGTTCACAAGTCCCGCGCTAAGGTCTTTACTGATCGGTGGCTTGGATTTAATAGATCCTACAGCCCTTATACCGACCGGTATACCTAATTGTAACCCACATGTCCTACCGGTATAGGGGAAAGTGGAGGACCCAAGATCGGTACTGTGAGCACAGGTGTCAGCCAAGGTATTTAGAGACCATAGGTTATCCCACGACCAGACAATTCTATCTTTATGTGCAATCTCACCGCCAGTGTGTCCGGCCCCGGTCGCGGTCTGGTCGCGGACGGGCGCAGACGGGCTTACCTTGGGCGAGCCTTTGGCGCGCAAACGGCGCGCTCGCTGCGCTCGCCCGCTGCGCGACCGGAATATGCACATAATTTATACCGTTGCAGGGGGGGTGGAGTCGGCTTGGGGGCGTGGCCTAAACAGGGGGCGTGGCCTCAGCTCGTGGCGAGGGCGCGAAGGAGTGATGGAGTTTGCCGTGCTGCGTCAGCGCTGCTCCGCTGTGACTGCTTACTAGCTTCAAGTGAGTGAGATTAAAACTACACAAGTAATCTGTGACAGTTTACATTTTAAAACCACAATTAAATCTGTGACACTCAAAAGTTTAAAAAAGGTGCCTCGCTCCCGGCTTCCGCCTCAGGAGCACAACTCTGGGATCTGTCTGGTGCCCAGAATCGGCGTCTTTGTAGTGGTCGGCTTGGGGGCGTGGCCTAAACAGGGGGCGTGGCCTCAGCTCGTGGCGAGGGCGCGAAGGAGTGATGGAGTTGGCCGTGCAGCGTCAGCGCTGCTCCGCTGTGACTGCTTGCTAGCTTCAAGTGAGTGAGATTAAAACTACACAAGTAATCTGTGACAGTTTAAATTTTAAAACCACAATTAAATCTGTGACACTCAAAAGTTTAAAAAAGGTGCCTCGCTCCCGGCTTCCGCCTCAGGAGCACAACTCTGGGATCTGCCTGGCGCCCAGAATCGGCGTCTTTGTAGTGGTCGGCTTGGGGGCGTGGCCTAAACAGGGGGCGTGGCCTCAGCTCGTGGCGAGGGCGCGAAGGAGTGATGGAGTTTGCCGTGCAGCGTCAGCGCTGCTCCGCTGTGACTGCTTGCTAGCTTCAAGTGAGTGAGATTAAAACTACACAAGTAATCTGTGACAGTTTAAATTTTAAAACCACAATTAAATCTGTGACACTCAAAAGTTTAAAAAAGGTGCCTCGCTCCCGGCTTCCGCCTCAGGAGCACAACTCTTTATTTGCTATATGTATATATATATATGTGCTATCAGATTGGGCTAATGTAGGTGTATCCTGTGGTCAGTGCCTTTGGAGAGGGCTACAACCTGACTGTTATAAAGATGGATAATTAGTTTGGGTATCTGCCGCTGTGATTGATCACTTGCTGACTGTTGAGACATTTGCCTAGCTCAGTCAATCTTTACAATTACTTTGTCTAAATCAAAACAATGGCACTTTTACCAGACACAAAGCTATCACAGATTTCTATTTAAAATGTCCTCTTCAGTCCTTAAGGGGTTCTGACACTTGTGCTGATGTCTGCATTATGTCGGTGTCTAATAGTGATATCGCTGTGAGCTGTGGTGTTCTTTTCAGATGGGATGTATATATCCTGTCCTGATGGTTAGTGCATTTGAAATCTATCGTTACTGGAATGATATGCATTTTTCCTATGTTGTTTTAGTGTTTGACCCATACTCAGTTATCAAGTATACACAGCATATGTGATGGTAAAGATTGTAATCCTGATCTGACAATGCCCATATAATCAAACAACTCAAACCCACCTTTTTCCTCCAAATACACTCTGTCAGGCTAGTCCAAACAAATGATATGTCCAGTAGTCTATCTTTAAAAATAAGTGTTTATTTGTTATTGGGCCTATAGTATGCTTAATAGGAGCGAACATGGGGCTGGACACCAGAACATTAGTGAATCCAATACTGTCCTAAGTAGCATGTCATCCCGAAAAACTAAAAACATTTTCTTAGAATCATCATCAAATAGCTGGTCAGGCAGTATTTCCTTGACTGTTTTACCTAGTACAGTGAATATAATAATGCCCATAGGCAGTGGTTATGATCACAGGCAGCTATCGTGCCATAGGTCTGTGTATTTTCTACGGCCTCTATTTGTAATAGCAATTCGCTGTCAGGTATCCAACAATCCTGTCCTTGTCATCAAGAAAGAAAATTCTTGGGTAACTGAACTTTCCTTCCCAAAAGCTTGAGTGTTTCTGCTACTATTGTGTATATCACTGTGGTAAATGCCTCTATGTTAGTAGGTCGTGCTCTCATTTTGTCTCCAATATCTACTGTTCCAGTCATGATCCTGGAAGGACGAACTTCAGGGGTGATACAAATCATATTGCTGTCAGGCTCAAACCTAATAGTCATGTTTAGCTGGCCCTTAAGATCTCTCTCTAATAAAGTGACAAGGACAGTAGGAGAAAATAGTAACCAACCATAAACATACTCTCCCCCTATCTCCTTCTCTATCTGCTTAGTTAATGGAACCCTCATTGCCACCCCAGAGAACCCTTGTGCGTCCATTTCTTTTTCGTTCTGTTGAGGAATTGGGTGGCTGCATTGACTGAGCCATGGGATACCCAATCTCTGGCCTATCAGAATACATTCTCTTCAACGATCCCAGACTAATGTCCAAACCAATTTAAATAGGGACCCATCACACCTGGTTTCAGTAAGGGTGACATTCCTCACTCCAGCCTTATGGAAGACAGTGTCTCTCTCATCTCCTATGAGGGAGCTAACTAAACTCTTTATTTCCCCTACAGCCAGGGTGGTGCCTTTGGTTTGTTTTTCAAAGGTCCTAACCCACTTCCCTGCTCCCTCTGTAAGCACTTGTAGCAGCTTTTTTTGGGGGTTTTCCTTATCCATTTGTGGCCATGGAACATAATGAGGTGCTCCAGGTTCCTTACGTATCAGGGGCATCTGGCTCACTGGGGTGAAGGAATGTTGAAGATTATGCTGTCTGGCATATTTTTGTCCTATGCACAGACTCTGCCACATATAGGGATAATCCCAATCTAAATCTCCCTCACTGTAGAGTATACAATCCTCAGCATTTGCCATGTCATGTGGATTGAAAAACCATTCTCTTGGCCATGGGCTCATCTGTGGATCTAGGCCTTCAGTTCACCCTGCTAAATTATCTGGATAGGGTACAACATCATAACAAATGTTTTCTCTATGGGCAACTATCTCATTGGGGATGAGATCATAGCCACATAGAGCCGACTGACACTCAACTGTGGTATTGATTTACCACATAACACCAATCCCTCAGTAACCTCACAAGATCCCCTTTGGAGATATGGCTGACCATGTGTTTTCTGAAATCATAAATGCTCGAGCTCTGCCGCTCGTGGTCTCCTAGTATTAGGGAAAGTGCCCTGCTCTCCTTCTCTAGTTGTCTTTATAAACATATTAGTGTGACTGGGTGATTTTTCCCAATGAACATGGTCAATCAGGGGCCTCTCTTTAAAGCAAATGTTGGAAGTGCGGTGTCTAGCCTCCTGAGATTGAAGTATTTCACCATGTCATCTGTGTACCTATGAATTGGTTCTATTCTGTTCACCATCCTCCCAAAATTTCCCTGAAAGTGTTCTTATATATCATCACAAAGTCCTTCTCTCCCTGAGTCTCTCTCATCTTTTCTATTTTAACTTTGTGACAACCAATTCTGAATGTCCTCTGGTGTAATTATAATGTATCTTTTCTCCTTTTGCCAAGGTGGCAAATCATCCACAGTCCTTTTCAACGTCCTCAACTTTTTCTCAAGGTACCGGCCATCGGGTCATACCAACAGCCATATCTGTATCATCATTCCACCTTGCATCATCTACGCCTATTTGTTGTGGTGTAGACAACCCTCCTTTGAGTACCCTTCCTGTTATATCGCTTTTCTGTAACAAATGTGACATCACTGAAGAGAAATGTGACAGGTCGTCATCATCTCCTAGACCCTGCCCTTCTTCTCTAACCTCCTGGGGAGAGACCCGATCTACATGTAATGCTTCCAATTGTCCTGTAAACTAAGAGTCACCTACCCTTGTTTGTTTTTGGGAAATGTTTGTGTGTTTCGGCTATGGTGACTGTAGGGCAATACTAAGGTGTTCCTTTGGAGATAGTGGAGGAGTCTCAAATCCCACCACAGCTTCCAGCTTCCTGTAACTGCGCTAATGGATAAATACCAGGTACCTTAGAAGAGTTACTTGTAGGGTCATTAGGGGGGTGGTGGAGCTGACAAGGTAAAGGTGTGCCAGTATTTAAAACGTTTTAGGCTTCTCACAAAAGACTCGCCACAAGGCCAAGGTGACTTCTCGCTTCAGTAACTAAACCCCTATATATTTATTTTTAAGGTACACAGTAGAATGTTCTAATATTTTATCATCAAATGTGCCTCCCTTTGAATGAAGCGTGTGTTTCTGGGTGGCCTTAAACCACTCTTTACAATAGTTATGTAACCTTTTCTGATCTCGAGGAAAGGTTTTTTTTATATACGGAGTCTCCATAGTCCCCATATTTCTATAATAATTGCTTTGCTTTTTATCTATTCACTGTTCCTTTCCTAAAGTGTTACACTATCTTTCACAAGATAGGGAATCTGTCAATTTATGTCTTAGTTATACATTATGCATCATAACATTATAAAGCAACATTACTCTGTGGCCACAATTTTATTTACATGCATATACACACATTCATCACTAACATATTAAAAATATAAACACTTTAACTATTTCTAAAATGAATTGCAGTTTTTTATAACGCTAACCTTTAAACTAGTTTGGTAGCTATTGGTCACTTCCCAGCTGCACTTACGAGAGGACAACCCTCAAACCATGTGCTTCAGAGGCCATAGAGTGACTTCCAGACATTACGCCTAGGTAGCAATTCAAGTGTTCAGTTCCTACTGGATGTAAAGTTTAGTGACAGTGGCCTTTAAACCTTTTCTCTACATCAAAATATTTAAACACATATAGGACTCCCAACTTCAAATTACCCACATTTGACCACTTCCAACTGTATATTGCAAAAACCTCTCTTTCGACTATGTAGTGCCTTAACCTAATATTATGTAATGTTATACACAATCTTGCATGCAGTAACCCATTTCATCCATGTTTATAATTGCCAAAGAAAAAAGTTATATCATGTACAAACATGGAATGGAGTCTGTGATGTCCTCAACCTATAGACAGAAATCTTTGAGTCCTACCTGTCCACCATGAATAGGCAGAACTTTAGGTAACTCAGTGTTGGCTTACCTTGTGATAAATGCGCTATACTCTATGCAACAGGGGGTAGGTGGTGTTCCGGTGACAGCAGTTGTCCGAGGGCAAATATGACTCCTATCTGGCTCCCCAAATGTTGGGTGGAAAACTGGAAAAAGAAAAGACAAGACTTTTCTTGGCAAGACAAAAGTAAGTTTACTTATTATGGCTGGGAGTCAGTCACCTCTGTAGAGGTGGAAAAGCTGAGCTCAATTTGCTGCTTGCAGGCAGCTGCTTACATAGGTGAAAAAGTGATGATCTAAACACAATTGTCTCAAAAAGCCAATAACAAGTCAAAGAACACGTAAGTTAATTCTATACTTTTACAGATACATCCCACCGCCTGTGTCCGTTAAAGTGGCAACCTTTTTCTCTACATTCTCTTTATCATAGTTCTAACAAAGCTTTAGTGAAACAGTAACCTTCTTTCCCCGTGTGTGTTTATTTTCATTACTCTGTTCCCAAGGCTTCTTATCCGAATTGGTATGATTTAGACAAAAGTCACCTTTGACCAACATTTTCTGAACAACGTCTCAACAATGAGAATGGACTCTGCTTATATGCTGTGATTATATTCTCTTCAAGGCTTGTAACCATGTTTTTCTATTTAACTAAAAACCTGCCAAACGTGTGTTTCTGCTTTCTGGAGAACTATAACCTACATTGCATTTTTATAAAACCAAGGCATATATTGCTCTTTAACAATGTATCGATTTGCATCGCTCTTTACTAATGTCTACAGTAACACGATTTCCTTGCATTTAATTTTCTCCTAAAAACTTCAATTTGGCACAATTGAACTGCTGGTTGGATACTTTTGACTGAGGTCCCCCAGTGTCCAATGTCTCTTTTGGTGCCCGAAGAACCACATGAGTACATGTATAAGGTCCTCAGGTCCACAAAGAGGCCTTAGAGACTTTCAGGGTAATGATCAGAGGCCATCAGCAAAGTCCAGCTGTCACTGGTCACCTGGGTACTTTAGAAAAAAGGCCTCTTCAGGTTTGCCACACAGGAGGTAAGTCAGCCGACCTTTAGAGTCCACGTCTTTGTTCTTGGTACAAGGGGGTGCATTTTCAGTTCTTTATGACTCCCCTAAGATCACAGATAGCAGGTCAAATTCTCTTTTGTTCTTCCAGAGGTAGAGAAAGTGTTCTGAAAAGGGTGCCTTAGAGCATCACATTTATGATTTGGCACACGCTAATCCATTGAGTGACTCCTGGTCACTCCCTCACCAATGGGGTAAAAGCTTATGGGGGCAATCCTACCCACTTTTCAGTGGTTCCTGTTCACTTTATGTCAGACAGGCACAAAATATGATGTGCCAGGTTACTTTCAAGATGTTGAAAGACTTCAGTCACACTAAACATGGGCTCTGGGAGGTGGGAGTGTCATAGGGAAATCACCAATGTCCTCCCACATCTAACACTAAATTCCAATTGTAGCAGGTTTTGGATCCACAACAAGCAAAGAGACAGACGTATATGAAAAAGCATGGTTCCCTAATGCCAGACAGGAAATACACAATAATTGTTCTCTTCTCCTGTTTGATCCTTTAGAGAGCGCAAAGGTTTTACATGTGCTTCTGTCAGAACTGTCAGGCAGGATTTGATACTGCTGTGCCAACAGGGTATCCGCAGCTGAATTTTTGTGTAGCTCCTGGGATGAATTTGACACCTCGTTCACACCTAAATCATGCCACGTGCAGGCTAGAAGTTAGTGGTAAGTTAATGCAAATTAGCCTACAGGGGCTCCAGACAGGGTAAAGATAACCTTCTAAAAGTTACCTTTCCATAATATTTATTAGAAGTCTGACTTCACCATTTAATAGGATTTTCTATCACTATTAAAAATAATGATTTAATAATTCTTCTAGTTTGTCTATTTCCTGAGACTTGACACTATTATTTTAATCAGTACTCTGGTTTTCTACATATGACAGCTATGCCTGCCACACTGAGAGTAGCTTGTTGGGCCTTGTCACTATAGGGACATGGTAATATTAATTTTCTACATGTCCCACTGAAAAGTGTGCACCCTGCTATGTCGCACTGCAGGTATTACACTGCAGCAGTCAGGTTACACCGGGTACGCCTGTAGCCATGTTTTCATTTACACTGTAGTTAATGGCACAATAGATGCTTCAGTCTACAGATGGCCTTTAACTTCCTGGCCCTGGGTGCATTTTTTACACCATATACCAAGGACGGACAGGTAAATTAAATGCAACAATATGAAATAAGCCAATTTAACCTTATTTAAAGGGGGACAGCAGGCCCTTTACTCCTTGTCAGTAGGGATAAAGTGCACATTGTTCAAAGTCAGCAATATTGAGCCCAGAAAAATGCAGAACATCAGGGATGGCCAAGGAGTAAATGCAGATTTCCTACAATGGTGCATACAAGTGCCAAATTAACACTGGGCAATGAGGCTAATTAGAGCCAAATTAGCATAAATCACTACTGTATAGTAATGACAAAGTAACATTAGGCAATGAGGCTTAGAAGTGCCCTATTAACACTAGCCAATGACGAATACCTCTGCCAAATTAACACTAGGCATTTAGATTTAGTAGTCACAGATGAAAACTAGCCAATGTGGCATATTAGTGCTAAATTAACTCTGTGCAATACGGCATGGTAATGACAACTTAATTCTAGTCAATGAGGCTTAATATTGGCAGATTAACACTAGCCAATGATGCATAGTAGTGCAAAGTAACACTAGTCAACAAGGCTTAATAGTCCCAAATCAACACTAGCCAATTATGCATAATACTGCCTTATTAACACTAGGCTATGATGTTTAGCAATGCCAGATTAACACTATTCACCAAGGCATAACAGTGTATAATTAAGACTAGGCATTGAGGACAAATTTCAACAAAACTAAATAATAGGAAAAAATAAAAGATAGCAAAGTCTACCAGTGGCCCTGTGCTGACAAAATTCCCTTTTGTATGCTGTTTTGGCTCCCTGTGGACATTTTATTCATGGATGTTTGAATTTTTTGTGCACATATTTAAACCTGGTTAGCACAAACATAAAAGACCTTTACAATAGATTTCAGAATTCAATTTCAAATGTTAATGGCAGCATTGCTATAGATGCTGTTATTGTGCAGCCCTTTTCTCCTTCTAAGTATTGTTGTTCATTTAATGCATGTAAAGGTCAGATTGTTCAGTCAATGTGTTTATAACATTCAAAAGAGGGCATAGAAGTGAGAAAATGTCAGTATATACTTAAAGCTGTAATCGTGTTTCTGACCAAGAGTGCTCTTTTCTTTTAGCAGGTTTACATCAGTCCCTTTTCTAGTGCGATCTATTTAACTGAATATTAAAGAGACTTGCATCTTATGTGCTATATACGTAATATGCTTGCTCTTCTTCTCTGACAAATATTTACTGTTTTAGGATAGTTGGTTAATTGCATTGGTTCATAGACTGAACATAATCCTTACTATTGTTATTATGTAATGTGACACAGGAGCCATGCACCATTGTACTACTTCTATACCTGTGGGTTTTGTAAATGTAGCCCTTTTGTTTTCAAAGTCACTGCCAATGTGTAGCCCGGTATATATGATTTTGGTGTGATTTGGCATTTGTTCTTGGAATCTTGTCACCCAATCCATTCATCATACATCCCCTTGTTCAATCATGCATGCACCAATCACTCGCCCCTTTGCCGATTCATACACTCATCCTTCTACTTATTCACCCATTGAGTCATTTTGGCATTTGACCAGTCAGCGTCACCTATCCACCATTCACTCACCCATTGGCTCGCATTCATCCAGTCACCCATTAACTAAACCAAACACTCAGGGCCTCATTTATGGGAAGTTGTTTATCGCTGCGTGAAAGCAGCGATGCACCACTTCTCAGTGCGCCCTCCTTGCAACACCAATGATGCGTCACATTTACAGTATGACGCATCATGTCGCAAGGAATGACAGATGAATATGAGACGTTATTTTGCATGCCATTACTTTGCATGCTATTACTATGTGGTTATTACTTAGCAATAACCATTACTATGCAAGTTTTTACTTTGCATACCATTACATTGAAATTGTTAATGTCTGCAAAGTAAAAACTTGCCAAGTGATAAAAATGGTATACGGAATAACGTGTCATACTAAAAAATTTTTTTTTAAATACACTACAATAAATAATAAATAGAAATACACTACCCTGCACATCTCAACACTATAACACTAAAGCACTACACTACCCTACACTACTGAAACACTACCTTAATCCCTAAACCACTACCCCCTGCACTAACATACACATTCCCCTACTCCGGTCCCTACACTCATTCACTACCCATCACAATCCCCCAACACTACACTAAACACTAAAACAGTAAACTACACTACACTAACCCCACAACACTGCCCTAAACCCTAAAACACTACCCCCAGCACGACCCAGCCCCTAGCCCCAGTCCTGTCCCTACTCCCAAACACTACCCATCACAACCCCCCAACACTACACTAAACACTAAACCACTATCCTACACTACACTAACCCCACAACACTGCCCTAAACCCTAAAACACTATCCCAGGCACGACCCTGCCCCTACCCTCAGTCCTGTCCCTACACTGAAACACTACCCTGCACGAAAACCCAACACTACACTAAACCCTAAAATACTACCCTACACTAAACTAACACCACAACACTACCCTAAACGTCAAAACACTACCCCCTGCACGACCCTGACCCTACCCTCAGTTCGTTCCCTACTCCCAAACACTACCCTTTACGAACCCCTACACTACCCTACACCCAAATACACCACTCTACACTACACCTACACAACTGTTTACACAGAACCACTTACCCCTCTCTCCTCTGGGATCACCTTCCACTGCTCCAGCTTCCTGCGTCTTCAGGGTCGTACTACGTTCTTTAGAAAGTGAAGCGCCATGTGTAAGGGCCTGAGTCACCCTTACGCCTGCCATGAGGCAGGCATAAGGTTTTGACGCATTGGCGTCCCAGAAGTGGCACAGCGAAATCTCATAGATTTCACTGCGCCACTCCTATGACCCATTCTTGCAGGGGAACGCCCACCCTGCATACACTATACCTGATGCAGGTATAATGTAGCGCAGGGGTTTACGAAGTGACACATCTGCCTAGATGCGTCACTTCGTAAATATGGTGCAACGTGGCGCATATTTTACGCTGCTGCTGCGTCACAAAAAGTGACGCAAAGGTGGCGCAAAAGTGATGCAGGGGCTCATAAATAAGCCCCTCAGTATTTGCTAATCTGTAAAGAAGCACCCCATTCAAATTGCCGGACCTATTAGCTTTACCAGGCTATGCGTAGAATAAAACATGCAACAAAAAGTAATGGTTAAGAAGATCACAGGAAGTAAACCACAGTTGGGGGACGAGATGTACTGCAAAATTAAAAGAGAAGAAAAAATGCACATGCCTGAAATTTAAATTTATTCAGCTTGTAAACCCTTGCTGCCTATTTCAAGTACCCCATTTTCACCAATTGATTAATGCTTCTTTGTGTGTTTCTCTTTTTTCTTCCTCGTATGTTCTCCAGGTTTCGCTGCATTGTCTACCCTTTCAGACAGAAACTGACCCTGAGAAAGGCGATTGTTACCATCATCATCATATGGGTGCTGGCCCTCATCATCATGTGCCCCTCCGCCGTCACTCTCACGGTCACCAGGGACGAGTATCACTTCATGGTGGACGACTACAACAACTCCTATCCACTCTACTCCTGCTGGGAGGCTTGGCCTGACAAGGAAATGCGGAAGATCTACACCACCGTCCTCTTTTCTCACATCTACCTTGCCCCCCTCACGTTGATCGTCATCATGTATGCACGGATAGCTTTCAAGCTGTTCAAGTCCTCGGCACCCATCAGGGGCTCGCAGACGGAAGAGAACGAGGGGAGAAGGGTTTCCAAGAGGAAGGTGAAGGTCATCAACATGCTCATCATCGTCGCATTGTTCTTCACTCTCTCCTGGCTGCCTCTGTGGACCCTGATGTTGTTGACCGACTACGGAAAGCTCAGCGACCAGCAGCTCAATCTCATCGCTGTTTACATCTTCCCATTTGCTCATTGGTTGGCCTTCTTCAACAGCTCAGTGAACCCTATAGTGTATGGTTATTTCAACGAGAACTTCCGCAGGGGATTCCAAGAGGCTTTCAAGGTTCAGTTCTGCTCCACAAAAAGAGTCCACAGGCAAACCTATTCTGAGTCAAACCACCACAGGATGGTCTTTGGGGTGCGCAACCGTGTTTTTGTGGAAGAGATGCCCAATGAGTCTGCTGCGCCTTCTGATGCTGGACCAAGTACCTCGACGAAGAGCGGACTCTTTTCCCTGAGGAGTGGGAGGGTTGCTCACCATGGTCTGGTGGTCGAGGACTTGGACAATAAAGGGTGCTCTCACAACACTGTCAGCATCCCTGCATGGGATATTTAAAACATAGGACTTTCCGACTCTCTTCTGTAGATTCAATTGTTTACAGGAAACGTCAGTATAAGCTAACAGAGGATTGTGCGTAAAGGGCTCAATCAATCAAAAAGTGTTATTTGTGTTTACATCGATAACTGTTTGTGAACAGACAGAGCTAATCAGGACAAACACAATTCAAAGGCGGTATAGAGAATCCACACCGTTAAAGTATAAGAGACTTCCAACATGTCCCTAGAAGGTCTAGTATGATGAGGAAATGCAGGGTAATTTCCTCAGGCGTTTGCTATATCCTGTTTTTTTCCTATTTTTATTTAGGTAAATACATTGTTTAATGGACCAGACCAGGACTGACCAGAAGAACTTCAAGCCACTTTAACTTCTTGTATCCAAGATTACAGAGAGTACAAAATACATGAACTGTGGTCAACAGACTGTATGTCCGATTCCATAGGACATTCCGCAACAGTGTCTGCCTGGTAATGCCATTTCATGCTAGACCCTTGCAGGTGTTCTTCTTAAAAGACTATGGCCCCATAGCTGACTACTTTTAAATATTACTAGTATGTATTGTTGTTATCATGTAACAGCCATTTTCTGCTTCAGGGAATCAAAGCTGCACCGGAAGCCTTTGTAATTGTTGTAAAAAAGTACATTGATTTGTATTTCAAGGCCCTTTGCAAACCACAGTCCAAGGAAATCTACATTTCGGAGTGAAAGAATCTTGATATAAATGCACTCAATATATTTTTCAGTATTAAAGATCATGAGTGGCGGTCTAACTATTTCATTTAATTGAGGTTGCTAATATGTTTTCTTCTTTATGTGAATTTCCTTTCCTACATTGGGTGTATGTAATTTCGTTGCTGTTGGTGTTCATTTTTATTTCAGTAAAACTTCACTTGAAAAATGGGAATATTCTCCAATTAGTGTAAACCCTCAGTTTAGTAAAGGGGTGAGCTCATATTCCACTATGCATCATTTAATCCATTTTTAACTATAACTCTGTGACATTGAGACCTCGAGATGCAACCTTAAGCTCATTGTAACAGAACGATGCAGAGGTCCTGGGGGCATATTACCAACAAATAGCGATATTGATCGCTAAGTAAGGTTAGCGGCAATTTTTTATCGCCGCGCATCACGGGATTTTATCGCTGAGATAACGTGCTATTAGCAACGTTTATCTCAAAAGTGATAAAATTCCCGGCGATAGCGGCAAAATCCGTGAATATCGCTGAGAATACAGCGATATGCCCGCATTATCGCTAACAGGGTCTTAGCCATTATATTCACCTCCCATTGGATATAATGGCTAAGAACTGGTCTGAGCTGGTGTTAGTTTTTGAAGATATTCGCGCTTAGCGTGAATATTTCCATCGCTACGCCTGTGTTGGTAATAGGCGATAGCGATGTTAGCGACTGCTTTCAGTCGCTAACAGGTTGGGTACGCTCACTTTACATGTCATTAGCGATAAATATGGCTGACATGCAAAGCGGGCCCCAAACCACTCGCTATCGCCTACAAGCTGTAGCCAACTGCTGTTAGCGACAGCTTGCTAATAGGGCGATAGTATTATCGCCGCTTAGCGGCCGAAAACGTCCGCTAAAGAGGTGAAAATTGCCTATCGCCCCCCTTGATAATATGCTCCTTAGTGTTGGCTTTCGAGGCTCCTGACCTTGAGAAGGATACTTTCTTGCCACTAGGAGCGAGGGGTGACTGAGTGTAACGATCCCTCTGGGTTATATTTATGTTGGTGCTGCGACTACCACATTCTCTAGGTTTTTTTTTTTAATCAGTTGTTTAAGACACCAGTTTATGTTTAAGATGGTCGGCTACCTTCACCCTTGTGGCTTTAGGAATAAGGAAGGTGTGGCACCTGGGGGATGTGAAGGGCTCTATGCAGATCATTGGCGCCACCTACTAGAGTACATGGCATTGAAGAAAGCCTGACCAGTTTCATAACTCCGGGTCACATCATCTGAGAGGTCAGCTATATTCAGCTGAAAAGGAAACTTGTCAAATCGCTTGTCTGCAGATGTTTTGTGATTGGTGAGTTGGTGCGGTCCACAGCAAAACCTAGTTCCTGCTTACACTGGCCTTATTTTTTTTTTATCCACAAACTTTGTCACAAATCAAGTGACTCTTCAAAAATAATATATGTAGTGTAGAGTCTCATATAATCAGTAAAATATTATTCATAACTATCTCAAAAGTATTTACTAAAACACTACATTAATATTCTGTTATAAATTCAATGATTTTGTACAAATTCTAAAAAGGTCACGCCAATAAAGCCTCGTACTTGTTAAATATATTAGGTTCAATAAAATAATAACCCATTAAGTGAGGATAGTAGGCTTTATACCATGGGATTTCCCATGCCTTCCAAAATTTAGCAATTTGAATTTGGACACTATTTACTGTTGCAATTTGAAATAATTCCTGCATTTTACCATTTTATTTTCAGAGTCAGAACAAAATACAATTTAATGTCATGCACAGAAAATTAAACCCACTATCTTAGCCTAGAAGCCTTGAAGCGAAGAGCATAAGTAAAACATTTGGACAAGGCAAAACCCACAAGTATGAAATATTGTTAAGGACACTGACGATATAGTAAAATCTACATCAATAAATGTAGCAATGTGAGTTGTGTGGCTTTATTAGCATCTTTGTGAATACTGCACATTCTTTGGACTAGAATGTCTGCAGCTTCTTCCTTCTTGATATTTAGTTCCTCTTCTTCGAAATCAAATCCCTTTCTAGTTTTCACTGGTCGCATTATACAAAATAAATATGCAATCTATTGAAATAGATATACAATTGTATTTCTCACTATTGAAACCATGATGCTATTTATGTAAAATTGTTCAAAAAATTAGTAGACCCCGCCTTACAAGGATACTGTATTCTCTGTAGGTGCTCACAGGTTAAGGTGTCTTGGCCCTGAAAGCTCTGTCTCAATATCAAAGACAAATATGGAGCTGTTAGAGACATTCTCAGGCAGTCTTGGGGTTTGCCACAAGAGGGAAACATATTGAATGGCTTTTACACTTTACTCTGTATTAGAGGGCAAATAATATGTAATGAACTCGACACCTTCAGCTAGGCAAGGTTGCAGATCCTGTCGGAATTCAAAACCTTATCTAGTAGGAAAGTTTACATTTTTTTCGCAAACAAATACCTGTGCGTTATTATTTCCCCATGGCGTTAATATAACATTAAAGTAGTTATCCAGTAAAACAAGTAAAGATCCAGAAGGTTATTTCTGTATCAACCATTGACAGTCGCAATTGGTCAAGGAGCCTCTTATTCTATTATTTTACTAGATACCATGCACAACATATTCCCTAGAAATACTGGTAAAAGTAGAATGAGAGTGGAATAGCCCAAACAAACAAATATAATATCAGGAAAATTCTTCCAAGCCTAATAATGAGTCTTACCAATTACATTGGTAAAGGTGTCTTCAACCTGAACAATCGACTTATTTTTGTTCTTTTTTATGCCATTGTCACGCGTCCCAAAATTGTTCAGTCGTTCAAGCTATGCAAATCCTTAACTGAAGAGAAAACAGCATTAGCACATTTTATTTCATAACTTGGTTTTTGTGAATACCTAGGGCCAGATGTAGGTGGCCAATTACCGGTCGGTAACGGCCGAATTCGGCCGTTACCGACCGGTAATTGGAATTTGAGATGTAGGGCACTCTATTTTACAGAATCGGTAAATTTACCGATCGGTAAATTTACCGATTCTGTAAAATACCGAATCGGTATATTTACAGATTCGGTAAATTTGATATGTAGGTGGGACTCTTCTGAGTCCCACAAGCCTTACCGAATCGGTATTTTACCATCAAATTCAATTTGATGGTAAAATACCGATTCCGGTGTGCATGCACATGTGTGCATGCACACCTATGCCATGTGACAGGCAGACCTGCCCTTAGGGCAGGTCTGCCTGCCACATGGCACCCGAACCTGTTTTGGGGGTGCTAGAGGGTGTCAAAGTGACACCCCCTGCACCCATGTGAAATTCGGTATTTACCGATTCGGTAAATATCGAATCGGTAATGCCCATTCATTGAATGGGCATTACCGGTCGGTATTTACCGAATCGGTAAATACCGACTTTTACAGATTCGGTAAATCCACATCTGGATTTACCTACATCTCCCTCCTTATATTTTACCGATTCATAAATACCGAATCGGTAAAATTCGGTATTTATGAGTCGGTAAAATATATTTACCTACATCTGGCCCATAATTTCTAATCCTACATTTATTCAAATTCCTCATTCTTTATTCGAATGCTGGAATTGTTGTAGAAATATAAGAATAGTTTTCCATTTGAATGATAACACTTTCGCAATTTTGTGTACCGTACTGTGAGAAATGTCAGATTAATGGGAAAAAGCCCTCATAAATTAGAATACCATTGTTGAGTATTCCTACAAGTTCCAAATCTCACTGGTAATATCCTGTTACTTAAAGGCTGAAGCTACAGTAAACACAACAGTGGGACACTATTAGAAGTGCCCCTAACCATGGCACAGTTGCTGCTATCTGCGTTTGCAGTAATATCTTTCAATGTCATCCATTTGTCACTTGTAATCCTTATTTAATCTTCTTTTCACGTTTTGTGCTCATAATTTAGACCACATGCAAGTACAAAGCCAATTTTCAAAGTTTCTCATATTCGAGATGGGCCATCCGTGCCTCTTCATTCAAGAATACGCAGAAGTGCTCGTTTCATCCAAAAGCAGTTTATTAACATAACCCAATGCATTTCGGGCCATCAGGGGCCCTTCGTCAGGGGTACACTGCTGTTAAACATACTTCCTCCTTTCAGTTCTGAAAAAGTCTTTCAGACAGAAAGACTTTTTCAGAACTGAAAGGAGGAAGTATGTTTAACAGCAGTGTACCCCTGACGAAGGGCCCCTGATGGCCCGAAATGCATTGGGTTATGTTAATAAACTGCTTTTGGATGAAACGAGCACTTCTGCGTATTCTTGAATGAAGAGGCACGGATGGCCCATCTCGAATATGAGAAACTTTGAAAATTGGCTTTGTACTTGCATGTGGTCTAAATTATGAGCACAAAACGTGAAAAGAAGATTAAATAAGGATTACAAGTGACAAATGGATGACATTGAAAGATATTACTGCAAACGCAGATAGCAGCAACTGTGCCATGGTTAGGGGCACTTCTAATAGTGTCCCACTGTTGTGTTTAATATTAATCACGAGCCTTTGGAGCTGGGCTCGGCACCATTGAGCACGCTAGATTTAGGTTAGTGAACTGTGATGGAAATATGGTGTGCAACCCACCCCCCACTATATGATGAAGCTACAGTAAAGCATATCATACCACTTAAAGAATCTAAAGTAAAATCTAATTTGTGTCATACCTGCTGATAAATACACTTGATTAAGCTTGGCATCTAAAAACAACATAGCCAATGGGAGCTCCTAGTTATACAATAGTCATTTACAAGCTTAGCCATATGTGGGTGCTGTGGTCTTTTAAAAAGGTAAGGGGGGGCAGAATGATCAAATTAAGTTTATTAATATTTAAGAGGGCACAGACAGCCTCCGCTCTGCAGTGAATGCCTGGACTACTGACCATGCATTTAAAGGGCAATCATAAGAGAACATTAGAAGAAGCTCACTGTTCAAAAGTAAACAAAGACCGACAACGGAATAGAAGGGCAACTCAGGTCTGCTCTACATCATGGCGCATGATTGTGATAGTCTATCTGCTTCTACAAATAAGAAAATGTACAACTGAAAAAAGTAAAACACCACAGGGCACATTATCAAGGGCTGGCGATAACATTATCATCGCTTCAGCGTCTGTTTTTGGGCGAAAAGCGGCGATAATTTTTTCGCTTTATTGACAAGGACACGCTAGCGCATGTTTCCTTGCCTTAGCGCCCGGTTTCCTATCGCCTCGCCTCGCTAATGAGATGCAAGGTAGGCGTTCCCCTTACAACTACATTATAAAGTATCGCTAACGGTGCTTCGCAGTATTTACAACAAAACCTCGGTTTGTTTAGAGCTGATTTTTTTCGCGCTAACTGGGCCTTAACGCTGGAATTTAACGTCTGTTAAATTCCAGACTAAGGCATACCTAACATGGGGGGTGGATTGTGTGGCTAAGACCACAGGCCCTATCATCAAGGATATGGCCGTTTTCCATGGAACATCGCTGGAAAACCAGCGTTGTTCCATGGAAACCGGCGATATCCCCACTAGCACTGGAATTTTTATTGCCTTAGCGCTAAGCGTTGTTAATACAGCGCTAGCATGCCGATAATTTCTAGCGATAGCCGGCGATAACAAATCTCACGCTAAGCGTGGCTAGCAATAATTATCACTGCTGCTTGATAATATGCCCTCACATCTTCGCATGCGTTGGCCGGTGTTGATCTACTGTAATAATACAGTTTTTGACCATAAGTATCAAACTGGAAACAACATTTGTATAGATCTTGTCATCCGCTTTGAGTAAAAATTCTGAATAGTAGGCTAGACCTTACTGCTTTTCTTTGGTCTTGATAGGAAAGATGAAGGTACAGATAAGTTAAACGTCAGCAGATTATTACTTTGTGACGGAATTACTGCCAATAGAAATGACCCCCATGGGCTCGCCATAAATGTGTGGACACTATTGTTTGTTTGTCTAACCTGTTCCCAAAGGCAAATATTCCACATGGCTTCACATATTTAAATTTCTGAGCATCATGCTCAGCAAAGAGTGCTCAACTTTTTTTACACAGTTTATAAAAGGAGGTATATTATTGTGAATGCTTCACACCACACTTATCATTGTGTTTATTGAGCTACTATTAGAGGTAAAAAAGAAGCTTACGGTTTTGTCAAGATCAAAAAAAAAGTATGATCCTCTTGAATAATGAGGTTAGTCTGATGTTTGATGCAGCGGGTTTACCAACTTGGGTTACTTACAACTACCATACTCGCCTGGGCCCATAAACATTCACTCATAAGTCAGTAATTTACAGCTGCAATCAATTTAGATATTCCTGCATGATGAATTTACCTTTAGCAATTCTTACCAACCCTATCACCTTGAAACTTAATTTCTTCTGGTCAATAGATCAGGTTGTTAGTAGAATAGGTGGAAATGTCATTAAAACTTTTCTTCAAATGACCACAGACTCGAGGGAGTTTTAAAAGTTTTATCTAATCAATAATTTTGTGAGTCAAATACAAATACATGTCATAAAATGATTTCTTGAGGAACATAATCAAGAATAGGACAATATAAGTCTTGGTTAAAATTTCATGATGACAGTACCTGGAAAGGGTGGAAACAGAGAGCAGTACAAGTACATACTACACTGAATTATATTTACCTAGAATGGTGTGAGGACCAACCCCTGGCCAGGGAGCTGGATATGGACCCCTGAATAGTCAGGAGCCAAAGGTTCAGGACAGGTTCAGGACAGGATAGGTGACCTCTTCTAGAAGCAACGCCAGCGTCACACGCCTCTCTGGCACTACTCTCTTTGATTCTTCACCTTCCTTGGATGTGCCTCCTCGATTTTCTTCCGCGTTCCCCTTTCAGCTGATCGGATTATTCTCTGTCTCTTTTCTCTCTCTGGTGTCTTCTATCAGAGTGCTCGGACAGCGTCTCTGACCTCTGTAGCGTCTGCCGTCATCTGCATCTGTGATGAGTTTGTGACATCTAACTGACTAAGCCTACCTTAGTTATACTATTCTATGTGTATGTACCACCCCCCAATGTTTCAATATCGTGAAAAACCCTACTTCTGATTGGGCAATCAGATGAGGAAAGGTCATCACACCATATTAATGTAATGCTTTTTCTTTAGTTCATTGTTCAGTATTCCCGCCCCTTAGTTTACTTTCCCATGCTTTATTCCCACCCACATTTCACATTAGGATCAATACATTGTATACACATTTTCACTTCTTTCCTTCCGTTCTTCGTGTCGAAGGGTGAGGTTCCCAATTGCTTCTTGCTAGAGCGACCTTGGCTGAGTTTCAACTGACTCATCATGGTTCCGGACAGGTTTTGGGTGCGCTTGCGCACAAGTCAGATGGGGTAGGGATTTCAGTCACCCTCCAGGCCCAAATACGAACTATTAACAAAATCAAAGAAAAACATATTAAAATACTGAAATAAATTAATGCACTGTATACCACATATTTCTACTCTAATCCCATGAATTTATTTAATCTTTTGCATTAGCAATTTAATAATGTGTGCAAGGTTTAGTTTAAGCATACCATGTGCATTAACATGTGAGTTTCAAGCAGCCATTTTAATAGCTATTGGGCAGCTGCAAAGTTTTCCCACCAAAAGCAAAGTTGTCATACTACATAGATGCAGTAGACGCATGCGCCGAAAATTCCAGCGCTTTCGTCAGTCATTTCAAGTCACTCAGGATATTTCTTAGTAATACACATTGGCAAGCTTCCCCTAGATTCTGTATAGAGAATGTAATGCAATATTAGTATTTACGAACATGTCGGTTACAGTATTACACGTTATTTGAGAGGACTGCATTCAAGCAAGTTTTTTTCATAAGAAACCTTGCTCCATCAACCCCATCTCTGGTGGCATTTTATGCCATCACTAATTTCAATCACTAAATCAGATGCCAACTTTAGCAATTTTCCATTTCGATTTCTTCTTCAACTCTTTCAATTTTCCCTCCTATTTCTTATATTGTAAACTTTTCATTCTTTTGTAAATATCCCCTCTTATCTCTTCAAGTTGAATTTCATCATATTTTCTCTTCCTTCCCTTCTCATTCACTTCATACCATTTTCTTTTCCTGCAACATTTGCCCCAAAACATTATTGCTAAAATTAATAAGATTATTCCCATTATTGGCATTATTATTTGACCTATAATACATTTACCTATGTTAGAAAACCAACTACCTATGGTGGAGATACTATTTGTTAGTTTCTTCCATACACTGTCAACTTACAATGGTTTTAAATTCTCTTCCAAATTTGTGATATTTGATATAACCTCCAATTTCAAGGTTTTTTTCTGGAATATAAGTGCAACAATGTTGCACTTTCAACATTTCATAGACACCACCCTCTGTAGCCAATAATATATCAAGAGCAAGTCGATTTTGCAAAATCATAGATCTGACCGCAACCAATTTGGTATTGATCAATAAATATCCTCCAGCAGTGTCAGTTGATACCCGATCAACTACTGTAGACAATTGACCAATTTTTCATGAGTTCAAAAGAACTCCCACTGAAGGTATCAATGCACCAAATATATCACCTACTATTTCTGAAAAACTAGCCCTTTTATTGCGTGTTAGTCTGTTATTATCTTCATTGTTTCCAGGGATTCTTTTAACAATATTTTACTTTAGGGAATCCTATTCCGAAATAGCAACTCCTCTACCAAGTATCAGGCAGTTTAAAATAAGCTTTGTTTCCACACACATAATAGATTCCAGGAAATACTGGATCCGTTCCACCTTTTAGTCCCCATCTTCCAATTACTAAGAAATTGTGTTCACATTCACTGGAACCAATAAATATATGGCTATACTCTGTTTTTAAACTATGGAGACAGATTTTCCCTTTCTTCTCAAGGTCCAGGGACATAGCAGCATGAGTCTTGCCAGTTGCAATTAGGTCTTCTTTCTCAGCCCATTTAGGTATCCGAGGTTTCGGTTCAGAGGCCCTTCTTTAGAAATCCTGTCTCCTTTGCTCAACTAAATTCAAAAATAGATTTTCTTCTTCATGTAATTTAAATGTAAAATTGTGCTTGTGTGCTTCAGCTGTATCTTAGAAAAATTTCACCCATGAATTGTGAGTCTCTAGTACTAAGAACTGGGTTCATGCTTTTTTGCAGAGGTACCTCGGAAACAATCACATCTACATTAGAGTAATACTATTGTAATTTTCCAGTTCGATAAAATAAACTAGCTAAAACACTACATGAAATACTATATGTCAACGGTAAATGATGATATGTTACACCTTCTGCTACTGATATTGGCAGTTTCATACACACATAACATTCGCTAACTTCCATGGTTTCTACATAGTATACTAAAAGGTTTGCAAAAACATTTAAATCTGTATCATTTTTATTCACAGTGTGGTATAGATCTAACTCATCTGGTGCTTCTGAATCTACTCTGTCCTGTTTAATATTAGCCACTCTTTCACGTGTATTAGTGCTGTTTTGTTTGTTTGAAAACATTAAATAGGGGATGGCTAGTGTTAGTACTAACCATGTTATAAGTGCTAAAAATGTGCTACATATACATATTCTACAACATTTCTTTACACAGTTTCATTTTGGTTTTCCAGCAGCTCTATTGCGACTCTACTTCGTCAGGTGCTGGTACTCTTTTTGTATGGCTTGTATGAATCCAAATTGGCAAGCCTGCACATTTTACAGCTGTTGTTGTAACCAATATAACCTGATGTGGTTTTTCCCACCTTGGTGCTAGGCACGATTCTACCCAGTCACCGGGATTCAGATCATGCGCTTGGTTCACCTGCCTGGCAACTGTGTCTTCTCCAACCTGGTGAGAGATAGAAGGCACTTGGTCAGCCAACTCTTTGCATTACTCCAGTACCAAATCATCAGATATATTCAACAGCATGTGTCCTGGTATGCATGCTTGCCTCATAGCCCTTCCCAAGCGTATTTCATGGGGACTCAAACAGTATTTCTATCTGGGATACTTCTGAGTCCCATCAGGACCAGAGGTAAAGCATCAGGCCACTCCAGTGGGATAGATGCACACACCTTTCCCAGGCTTGACTTGATTGTGCCATTCAATTGTTGTACCACACCAGAAGCCTCGGGCGGTATGCACTGTGCATCTTTTGTTCAATTTTAAATGCTTCACAAATCAACAGAATTACTTCATTATTAAAATGGAGGCCCTCTATCTGATTCAATAGTTACTGGAAAACCGAATCGGGGAATGAGTTCCCTCAATAGGAGTTTGGCCACTGTCAAGCTGTCATTCCGCCTGGTCGGGTATGCTTCCACCCACTTCGAAAATAAACAAACTATGACAAGTACATATTTTAGTCCTCGACAAACAGCTAACTGAATGAAAACAATTTGAAGTCTTACAAATGGACCTTCTGCCTTTCCAATTCTTCCCGTACTGACTACTGTTTTCCTGCCTGGATTCATTTGTTGACATGTTAAGCATCTCTGGCAAAGACTGTCTGCGACATACATGAACTTTGTATTGAACCAATCTTGTCTGAAAAGTCTAATCATAGCATCTCTGCCTATGTGGGTGTCTCCATGATACATTCTACCATGAATGCAAGCATACAGTCTGGCATCACTGGTCTTCCATCTAAATAGACCCACACACCATCTTCAGCTCTTATCTGACAACCTACTTTCTCCCACTCCTCTTTTTCTCTAATGTCTACATCATCTTGTAGGTCTTTTACTTCTTCCCATGTTCCTATAACCCCAAGTAGCATAAGTTGGCAGCTGATTCCATATTTTACAATTTTCTTATTTAATGCTATTTTGTATTTAGCGCAGTGCTGGGCAACCTGGTCAGCATATCGATTATCGGCTGTCACATGATCATCTCCTGACTGGTGAGCAGCACACTTGACCACTGCCTCTTTTTTTGGCAATTGAATTGCTTCAATCAATTCTTTCACAAATTTTCAATTTTTAATGGCGATCCAGAAGAAGTCATGAAATCCGTCTGCATCCAGAGCTGGCCAAAGTCGTGCACAACCCCGTAACCATACTGACTATCAGTGTAAATGGTTACTTTCCAATTTTTCCCAATTTTCCCAGCTTTAATTAAAGCTATCAATTCGGCTACTTGTGCAGACTTGACTCCTGGTAAATAGGATGCTTTGACTATTCCAGCCAATGTACACACAGTGTAAGCAGTGCTCAATCCTCCTTCTTCATGGTGCATGCACGAGCCATCTACAAAGAGCTCATGTTCTGCATCCTTCAAGGGTTCTTGATGTATGTCTGGACGGGGTTTGGTACTGAGTTCAGTAACGTCGAGACATTCATGTTCAACTTCATCTTTCACTTCTTCCTGGTATGGATCTTGCAACAAGGTAGCTGGGTTTAGAACAGTACACCTGACTATGGTCACGTTCTCGGCCCCTAGTATAACTCGCTCATATTTTGTCAATCGACCAGGAGTAAGATACTGAGTTTGTGTTCATGTCAACAGAATTTCAACTGAATGTGGGATGTACACCTTTACAGGGTGTCCCATCACAATTGATTTGCATTGTTCCAGACTCATGCACGTTGCAGCTACAGCTTTTAGACAACCTGGCAGTGCAGCTGCCACGGGGTCCAAAGTAGCAGAAAAATTTGCCACAGGACGTCGTATTAGGCCATGTCTCTGGGTTAGGACTGAGAGTGTACAATTATCTCTCTCGTAGCAGAATAATGCAACGTTTTTCGAGTAGTCAGGCATACCTAGGGCAGGTGCTTCACCCAAACAGTTTTGTAACTTTAAGAAAGCCGCCATGCTTTCATCATCCCACCCTACTGGATCGTTTCTTGGTCATTTGTATCAAGGGTTTGGCCAGTAATGGAAATCCCACAATCCACTGCCTGCAATAACCTACATCTCCAAGAAACATCCTTATTTTTTGGGGGGTTTGTGTTAATCATATTTGTCTTATTCTTTTTATTCTTTCTGTGGTCACTTTCCTAACTCCTCTTTCTATTTGGTGTCCCAAATATTTGACTGAATTTCTGCAAAAATGTAAATTCTCTGGTGACACTTTGGGGCCAATTCCGATTTTGGTCGGAGCCCTTCCGACCGAACCGGAACATGTCGCCCGGATTCCTTTCCGACCGAGCCATTCTGATGGGCTCGGTTGGAAAGGAATCTGACTCTGATTATCGGATTGCAGACGCCAGGCTCGGAGAGCCCGTCTGCCATCCGGAAATCCCTCAGCACTCCCCCAGCCGCCTCTTTGCAACCGAGGGAGTACGATGGCAGTTTTTTACTGCCTTTTTGTGCCGTTTTTTTCCGGCATGAAAAGGCAGTCGGAAACTGTCTTTGGGGGCCCCCAGTAGGGCCCCCATGGGTGCAAGGCTGCCGAATGGTGCCCCTCTGTGGATCCCTGCACCCAGTGGCAGCCACCTGGGGTGCCGGCCACAGGGTGCAGGGATAAACTGCACCCCTGCTTTTCACAAAGCAAGCATGCATTCCGCTCGGAATGCATGCTTGCATTGTGAATTATGCATCGTACTAGCAGGGCCGTAACCGATGACAGCAGGTCGGTCGGTTATGGCTCCTGACCGATGTTGGACGGACCTGAGTCCGTCCGACATCGGAATCGGCCCCTATATGTCCAGCTTTAGCCAGATGATTTAGCAAAGCAATTGAATCACTAACACAGTCACTTTGGGTTTTCGACGCGACCAATAGGTCATCAATATATTGCACCAAGACTGTTGTCTGGGCAACACCAGAGATTCAAGACATCTTTTTCAAATTTGGTTAAAAATTGAAGGACTTTCAGTGTACCCTTGAGGAACGCGATTCCAAACGTAAACACGTTACTCAAATTTAAAAGAGAATAAAAATTGACTATCAGGATGCAATGGAATGGAGAAAAGGGCATGGCATAAATCAATTACGGTAAACCATCCTGCTGTTCATGGCATCTGGTATAAAATTACTGCTGGATTTGGCACTAGAGGGCAACATGGTATGACAATCTCATTAATCTTTCTCAGATCTTGAACCACCCTATATTTCTGGTTAGGTTTCTTCATACCAATTATGGGAGAGGTACAAGGACTACTGATTATTTCTTTCAGAATGCCTTGCTTAACCAATCGATCAATTTCTGCTGCAACACCAGCTTTAATTTCCGGACTCATTTTGTATTGTCGGGTATGTGGATAAACTGCACCTTCTTTCACAGTTACTTTTACTGGATCTCCATTTGCAATTAATCCAACTTCTTTTCCTGTAAAATCCCAGACTTCAGGATTTACGGTAGTTTTGACCTCATCTGGTAGCTCGTCTTTTGTCATCATGAAAAACTTGTCATTTACTTCTGTTCCTTGCTTGGCTAACATGATTTTGTAAACTCCATCTTCAACGGTGGTCTGAATTGCAACACCATCCGGTATGCAGAATATTGTGCAAATCATTTTGCACAATAAATCCCTTCCTAGTAAGTTTACAGAACTTGAGTCACACACCACAAACTTGTGCATCTTTTTAAAATTGCCAATACATACCTCCATTGGTTTTGTAATTAGGGTCCTAATTTGCTTATTAGAAATGCCCACTACTTGGATCGCTTCTTCCGAGAGGGGTAGTTTTGGGATGTCTGCTGTTCTCACAGTAGCACGGGTAGCACCAGTGTCCAACAAGAAGGTGATGTCATTCCCTTCAACCGTACGATCTATATATGGACCTGACTGATCTACCAGCAAGGATGCGCCAAGGATGCACTCCTCTTCCTCCCCTCTCAGGCATTGTTGAAATAGGAATCCTGCAAAAGAAACTGTGGTGTTACCAAATTGTTCTTAACACTTCCCTCCTAGAATACGGTATCCACACTTTACTTGGCTTGACTCACAAAATTTGCCATAGGGGCAGGTGGCAATTGACTCTGTAGATTTACAACCTGCTGCTGTTGTCTCATTAACACGTCATTCTGCATCTGTGGATTTAAATTTTGATTTTGGGTGCTATTATTCTGTATAATTTTACACTCGTTCTTCCAATGCCCCAATTTTCCGCACCCATGACAGGGAAACCTTTTCTTTTCTTCTTCTCTGCTCAATTGCCCTCTTGGTTTAACCCCACTATTTTTGCCTTGGCCTTGGTCTTGCCCTTTTCCTCAGTTTCCTGCCTGATTATTTAGCTGGAGTTCTTGCTGTTCTGCTAATTTAACTTGGGCCCACATTACTTTTTCTTCTAAAATCTTTCATCTGTTATCGATTTCATCTCCACAGTATTTTGCGTACTTGAGGATTTCATCTATGGGCTTCGCTTGCCAGCACAACATGTGTTGCTTAAACATTTGCGATATGTTCAACCTTAACCCAGACACAAATCAATACACGAAATGTGTCATGTCTTTGTCTCCAATATTCTCCAACCCACTGTACTGCTTTAACACCTGTAAAAGGAGTTCATAGTAGGCATGTAATGACTCATCCTTTTCTTGGGTTGTTCTGTCTATTTTTATCCAATCAATTTCTTTTGAGGGAATCTTCCCTTTCAGGAAAGGGATTACCTGGTGATATTTTGTCATTACTTCTTCTGACGGGGCTCCTGTCTTTTTATCCCTCAGGTACTCATCATCGGGCCAATCTACTGTAATTTTATATTCTGTCCACAAATTGGTAGGTACAAGTATGTCGAATAGACCATCCAAGTCCTTCAACAAAACTTTTGAAACCTTCACAAACCTTCAAACTTGCCTGTACCATTCTACTGGTTTTTCTCTCAACTTTGGGAAATCATTGGTAAAAGATAAAATATCCTGTCGGGTCCACGGGACATGTACATAACCCCCTCCTGGTACTTCTCTCATTGGGCACAGTCCTTCAACTTTTTCTGTTTCTTTCATTAAATACTCAGATGTCGTTAAGATGTGCCTGTGCTGCTTCCTTTTTCTTTCTCCACCTAGTTTTCCATCTATCTAAATCTCACCATTTTTGTAACAGTGTCAACAACTCTTTTATCTGTAATTTCCTTCCTGACACATTCATGTTTTCTAAATCTTTAGCAGAAAATTCCCTTTGTCAATTCCCCTTCCTGAGGCCAAATTCATCAATTTTTCATGAAACATTTGCGTATTTCGAGTGATGCTTCTGTATATGAATAGCAACTCTTTCTCACTAAAGGAGTTTACTCTTTCTACTCCTACATTCCCAGCTATCATTTCTTCCAATTTAACTCTTAATTTAAATATATCTAATATTTTTAGTTGGGGTTTTGGTCTATCTATTTCTCGTGTCCATCTTTCTATTTCTTCAGGGGTTACCATTGTGGCATTTTTCGTTCCTGTAGATGTCTCAATTGGCACTTCTTTTGACCAACCTGGTGTAACTTTTCTGGGTGAATCATTTATTTGTTCTCTTATTGGCAAGTCCATTAAGGAAATGACCGATTCACATTCACTGGCTTGATCATCAATTATTATATTTTATTTCCTGGGTTGCATGATTGGTGTAGTCCTGACAGGTGTTTTAGGACAATTCTGCTTATCCCCATATAAGGGTAGAACGGAACCTATAGTTACTGGTATCGTTTGTGCTTCAGGATCTGTGTTCAGCTGGGTTATTTTCTGAATAAATTCACTTCTATTTTTATTTATCGCTTCCTTTTCTTTTTCTTGAAGTACCCTTTCCATTGTAGTCTTGTGTACAACCTGCGGAACTAAAGGTGTTTTCATAATCAGGGCACTAGGGATAGTTCTATTTGACTCTTCTTGGTAAGGGGGAGGATTTTTCATTAACATATCTTCAAAATAATCATCTTCTGAATCTCCACTACCTGTCATTAAATGTTTTGTTTTCTCTGTACATTTGCTTCCTGTCTGTTCTTCTGTCGTTAGTGCAGGATATAATCCTTCCACCACCATGGCTTGTCTCCATTGTTTCATCTAACTATCTCGAGTTTCACAAGGAAATTTGGGATAAAACTTACTCAGGTTCCTGTTACTTCGTGATCTATCACGCTCAAATGCTTCAGTTTCCCATTCACCTAAAGCTTTGTACTGAGTCAATCTAGGTCTTGGGTCTAGCTCATTAATGCGAGTTCGTAAATTATGTAAAATTCTCCCATTAAATGTTCCGAACTCAGGAAATGCTAATACTCCATCATCTTTTGTATATTCTATCCAATTTTCTAACCATACACAGGTATGAAAGCCTCTCTCCATCATCATGTATGATGCGAGTGTTTTCGGGGGAGGGATGAGAATTCCTTCCCTAGTTTTAATGGGTTTATCCTTTTTAAAATAATTAAACATTTTCTGCATAAATGACATTTTTCTCTTTTCTCCATGCATTTTATGTGAATTTCCTTTAATATACTGTTTGTGGGCAAACCCTATAAGTCTTCTATCTGGATGAGTCCCAAATATAGGGTCCATTAGGATGGCGGACGGATCGCCACCGCCATGCAGGCGGTGGCGATCCGTCCGCCATCCCTGCCCGTCCGCCACCTTTCTTTCCCATGCCATATTACGATGACGGGGGGGGGCGTGGCGGAGGAGAAGACCGCCTGCCGCTTTTCCGCCGCGGTCGGCTTGCGACCGCAGCGGAAAAGGCCTGATATGGTGGCGGTGTCTATCAGACACCGCCAGCCATATTAGGATGGCCGCTGAGGAATGCCTTTCCGTGGCGGCAATGCCGCCACGGAAATGCATACGGTCTTTGCTTTGGGGGCCCGTTGCGGGCCCCCAGGTTGAAGGGGAGGTGGGGGGTGCACATGGGAGTACCTATGGTACCCCCAGCATTTCAATGTACACCATGACAGGCACCGCGCGGTGCCTGTCATGTTGTGCATTGAAATGTACAACGTGCATTTTTTGCATTGCGGCGGCCGGTGCTTCAAGCACCGTCCGCCGCAATGTAAAAAATGCGGGATGCACCCGCCACTGTGGCGGATGCATCCTAATTGGGGGCACGGTTCCTCCGCCCTTGTGGCGGATGGTACCGGCCCCCGACAGGATGGCAGACGGACTTTGTCCGTCCGCCATCCTAATGGACCTCTATGTTCGGATCGTGTCTCCACATACAAATCCCACTGTCTATTATTATCGGGGCTTCAATTTTGATGACTAATTAGATGTTCGCTTTAACTCTAATGCTTCTCCAATACCAGAGCGTCTTCTATTCTGGTGACCAATCAACTTCTGTTTTGACTATTCGCTTAACCAATGCTTGAACTGCTTTTCAGGCAAGTCAGTATCGCTCCTTTCTACTGACCCCTCCTTTACAATTTCACATCAGCAACACGCCTGCTGTCTCGACCAGTCCAAGAGCGGCTCTCAGTAAAGTCTGTGTAGCACCCGCAACTGACCCTCCTTTCACAAGGTAATGTGAAACTTAATTTCTTACAATTTTACCTACACAATTCATTAATTACCAACTTAGAAACATTCGCTACTGTACTGATTTACTAAATTCAGGAAAAGTCAATTTCTTCTGCTGCGAGTAAAACTTTCCGCTTACCCTTCACACACTAGGAGTAAAACCTCTTCCGCTTACTCTTCACTCAAGCATCAAAGAACCTGCTACTTCTTCAGTATTACCCTTTCTAGGTGATACAAGACCAAAGTTTCAACAGCAAACTCCTTTGCTACCAATCACTCTCACTTTTATACAAAGACAATAATCCCTAAATCAGTGCTTCAAGTTCTGCATACATTTTCACACTTTCTTCATCATGGCAAGTAACCTCACTGCAGTAGAATGTATGACAGAATATCGACAGACAAAAAATCGACCAATAGAAATATTGATGCAAAAATATCAAAATCAAGAATATCGACATCCTACCTACATTATGGTAAGTACAAAAATATTGAGAAAAAAAATCGATGTCAAAAATATCGTTGCTAAAAATATCTTTTTTTAGAACTTACAAAAAGAATGTAAAATAAAGTGAATAATAGATATAATTAAAATAAACATAGCTAAAAAACAAACATTTAAAAAGTATATCTAATATATATAATTTAAAAATAAATTAAACATATACATATATCATATAATATATAATTAATAATATTTTTTATAAATATTTTATTAACTTATAAATTGTTAAAAAATATCTTATAAATTACAAATACATATCTACACATAAAACAATAATATAAATAAAAATTAAATAAATATACATAACAAATTAAACAAATTGCAATTATTTTCAATATTTTTTAATTAATTATGTACTACATTAACTAAAATAATCCTAAAAATATTACATAGCACAGGGAATAAAATCACTATTCCAACTCCAGTGACTGTAACAGTAGGGAAAGTGTTGGATAGCGTAGGGGTAAAAATTACTATTCTCACTTCAGTGAGTGCAAAAGTAGGGAAAGTGTTGGATAGCGTAGGGTAAACATTACTATTCCCACTCCAGTGAGTGCAACAGTAGGGAAAGTGTTGGATAGCATAGGGGTGAAAATTAATATTCCCACTCCAGTGAGTTCAACAGTAGGGAAAGTGTTGGATAGCTTAGGGGTAAAAATGACTATTCCCACTCCAGTGAGTGCAACAGTAGGGAAAGTGTTGGATAGCGTAAGGGTAAAACTTACTATTGGCACTCCAGTGAGTGCAACAGTAGGGCAAGTGTTGGATAGCGTAGGGGTTAAAATTACTATTCCCACTCCAGTGAGTGCAACAGTAGGGAAAGTGTTGGATAGCGTAGGGGTATAAATTACTATTCACACTCCAGTGAGTGCAACAGTAGGGAAAGTGTTGGATAACGTAGGGGTAAACATTACTATTCACACTCCAGTGAGTGCAACAGTAGGGAAAGTGTTGGATAGCGTAGGGGTAAACATTACTATTCCCACTCCAGTGAGTGCAACAGTAGGGAAAGTGTAGGATAGCGTAGGAGTTAAATTAACAAACTTATCAATTATATATTTTTAATAAAACAAATAACTTATTAGTGATTATTCAACAGAAAATCAGTCATTAGTACCTAATAAATTAAATTAATATTTACTTAAATAACATTAAATTACTTCCCACCCTATTCCCCTATAAAGACACAGCGCACTTCACATAAAAATAACACAATTAATTTAATTATCAATTAATCAATTAATAAAAATTAATTACCAATTAATAATGAATTAACAATTATTTAATTAACAATAACAAAAATATAAATTAATTATCAATTAATTATAATTAATATAATTCAAAATTACCAATTAATAAAAATTAACGAATAATTAATTAACAATAAATAATAATCATTTCAATAAATAAAAACATATTAATTCAATAATTTAATTTAAATGACTTCCCACCCTATTGCCCTATAAACCCACAACCCGCTACAGAATAAAAATAACATAATTCATTTAACCATTAATTAATCAATTAATACAAATTAATTACCAATTAATAATTACTTTACGAGTGAATTAACTCACAATAACTAAAAATAATACAATTATTATAAATAATATAATTATAAATTACCAATTAATAAAAACAAATTAGCAATTAATAGTTATTTAACAATGAATTAACAATCGATAACAATAAATAAAAACATAATAATTCATTAATTATAATCAAATTACTTCCCACCCTATTCCAATATAAACCCCCAAACTGCTCTGATACTAAAATGCAAAATGCTTTCTTAAAAAAATCACTATTTTCTAAACATTTAATACGTATATATTTGAAATTCATGAAAAAACATTAAAAAATGTTAAACATACATATAAAATACATACTAAATAAATAACACTAAAATTAGATCATATTTACAACGATAATTTTGCTAACTATGTTATTTACTTCGATATTATTTACTTTGATATTAAATATATCTATATTACTTACCTTGCAGTTGATATTCTGGTCAACGATATTCTTGATTTCGATATTCTGTCCCTACGATATTAAAAACTCTATATTAGTGTAGGTCGATAATAAAATTTTGATATTTTGACTGCTCACCACTGCAGTATGGCTTCCATTTACCACCCGCTATTCAATATTCCCGGGAATTTTCAGACAACATAAAATAATACTTACAGGTTTGGTTAATACATAAATCAATCATTCAATACACAAATTTTCTACCTAACTAACTAAAACCTAACCCTAAACCTGCTACCAAGTAAAACTGATGCAGCGGGTTTTCTAGCTTGGGTTACTTACAACTACCATACTCACCTGGGCCCATAAACATTAATCATCACAAATAGGAGTCTAGAGGGAAAACAGGGGACTCAGGTTACACTCCACTCAAAGTATACTCAACAAAGAACCTGGTCCCGGTTATCAAAAGCGCTCATTGTAACATCACCTGCCTACTATTGTGTGCATATATACTTAATCTGCGTCACATTTGCTTTCCTAGACATGGTGTGCCTCAATTCTTTCTATTAAAACTCCTGCTTGACACAGACACGCAGGACCCATAAACATTAACACATAAGCCAGTAATTTACAGCTGTGATGAATTTGCCTTTACCAATTCTTACCAACCCTATCAACTTGGGACTTAATTTCCTCTGGTCAATAGATCAGGTTATTAGTAGAATAGGTAGAAATGTCATTAAACCTTTTCTTCAAATGACCACAGACTCGAGAGAGTTTTAAAAGTTTTATCTAATCAATATTTTGTGAGTCAAATACCAATACATGTCATACACCGATTTCTTGAGGAAAATAATCAAGAATAGGGCAATATAAGTCTTGGTTAAAATTTCATGATGACAGTACCCGGAAAGGGTGGAAACAGAGAGTAGTATAAGGACATACTACACAGAATGGTGTGAGGACCAACCCTTGGCCAAGGAGCTGGATAGGGACCCCTGAATAATCAGGATCCAAAGGATCAGGACAGGTTCAGGACAGGATAGGGGACCTCTTCTAGATGCAACGCCAGCGTCGGACCCCTCTCTGGCAATACTCTCTTCGATTCTTCCTCTTCCTCTGATGTGCCTCCTCGATTTTCTTCAGCTTTCCCCTTCTAGATGATCAGATTCTTCTCTGGCAGTATCTCCGTCTCTTTTCTCTCTCTTGTGTCTTCTATCAGAGTGCTCGGACAGCGTCTCTGAGCTCTGTGGCATCTGCCGTCATCTGCGTTGATGAGGAGTCTGTGACATCTAACTGACTAGGCCTACCTTAGTTATAATATTCTATATGTATGTACCACCTCCCAATGTTTCAATATCGTGAAAACCCCTACTTCTGATTGGTTAAGGAGATGGGAAGAGGTAATCACACCATACTAATGTAATGCTTTTTCTTTAGTTCATTGTTCAATATTCCCACCCCTTCATTTACTTTCCCAAGCTTTATTCCCACCCGCATTTCACATTACGATCAATACATTGTATACAAATGTTGGCATCTTTCCTTCCCCTCTTCGGGTCGAGAGGTGAGGTTCCCAAGTGCTTCTTGCTAGAGCGACCTTGGCTGAGTTTCAACTGACTTATCATGGTTCCGGACGGGTTTTGGGTGCGCTTGCGCAAAAGTCAGGTGGGGTAGGGATTTTAGTCACCCTCCAGGCCCAAATACGAACTATTAACAAAATCAAAGAAAAACATGTTAAAATACAGAGATAAATAAATGCACGGTATACCACTTATTTCTACTCTAATCCCATTAACTTATTTAATCTTTTTCATTAGCAATTTAATAATACATGCAAGGTTTTGTTTAAGCATAGCATGTGCATTAACTTGCATTTTAATTGCTATGGGGCAGCTGCAAAGTTTTCCCATCAAAAGCAAAGTCGTCATTCTAAGTAGATGCAGTAAATGCATGCGTAGAAAATTTCTGCTCTTTCGGCGGCCATTTTAAGTCACTCGGGTTTCTTATTAGTAATACACATAGATATGCTTCCCTAGATTCTGTATAAAGAATGTAATGCAATATTAGTATTTAAGAACATGTCGGTTACAGTATTACACGTTATTTGAGATGACTGCATTCGAGGAAGTTTCTTTCATACAGAACTTTGCTCCATTAAGGTGTCTGATTTAGGTATTGTGGACCTGCTAACTGCCCTGATGTCCTTTGATATCTGTGCTGGAGAACAAGGTGGAACATATGTCCAGTCACATTAACAGGGACAGAAACAGAAAAGGAAGAGAAAGAGAAAATAAAATGTCCAGCTTGGATCCTACTCTCCGAGCTTTTGTCAGAATCACTCTGTCTGGATGTTACCAGTCTGACCAGCTGGAACAAAGAGAGCAAGCAGTAAGTATAATATACCAGCTGGATGGCTAGATCAAATAACAACTGAGGCAAGGTTTACCAGTGTCCGCAGACGATGGCTCTATGGCGAACCGGAAGCTGACTTGGAATGGGGGTCCAAACCCATGGACACTGCTCAGCACACACAGGTAAGACTGTATGAGAAACTTGACAAAATACAGCATGGCCATGACCAGCAATACAAGGCATGCATGGTACTAATGGAATGACAAAGGGAAAAACAAAAAACAGTGAAAGGATGCCAAAGGGGTGTGAAGTAAAGCGAGACTCAAAAGCCAATGCAACAACGCTACACATTTCCAGGCGCACAACTGAGTTCCTAGGATGACTAAATAGGGCTCTATTCACCATGAGCCGGAAATAACCCCAAGCAAGGAAGTGTGTGCATGAAAGTCATTAACATTAGCAGCCTTGTGTTTCTTTTTCAGTCTCCATCGAGCCGTTCCCCAGCACATTTATCCCCCGTAGGTCTGTTATCTCGCCAAAATCAACCAGTTAATTACAGTACTAATGCATTTCCTCTCAACAAACATGAAGGGTGTTTTCGGGCAAGGCGCTCAGTGTTTGCTTGACCTCTACTACTTTTGCAATAGTTAAAACTGAGTTCCTCCTCCCTGCAAATGTAAGAATTTAAAAATTCTTTAAATCAGTTAATGTAACTCCTACTAATTTGTATTTTGAATACGATAGCCAATTACAGTTAAATAACTGAATAAATCAATGTTCACATCAAAGGCACTTCATTGCATACCAAACCCAGCTGTGAGAAGTATATGCAATGTTATTCAAAACAAATTCTACCGGAACTTATCCATATATGCCGCAATCATTTCGTTAAATTTCCCAACACTCCACCTTGCATTGCAGCTCTCGTTGCCTTCATCTTAAATATACCCCTTAGAGCGCCATAACTTTGGACTCAAGCAGCAACATATATCAGCAGTATAATGTTTGACTAGCATCATGTCTATGCAATAATTGTGTTGACAAAAAAGAATAATCACAGTTTTGCAGATTGCACTCCCTCCAAAGATCACCCAGTGGAACCTCAAAGAAAAAATGCCTAACATACGTTTGGGCTTCTGATTGGAAGTGTGCCCAAAAGTCTTATCCATATGAGAATCAAAAGAAAAATGAAACATTTAAATTTCTGGTTACACATTATGCCAGCTTTCTCCAAACACATTCCAATTCATTTAAAATATATCTATGCCAGGCAATGGGCAGTAGCCCAGGATCCTGCATTATATAAAAATCATGTAGGATGGGATGAGGATTCTCCTCACCATTAACTCCTGTTAAAAAATCAACCGACTGCACAAAGGCAGTACGCAGTTAAGCAAGGAGCTAAACCACAGGTCGGGGAGATATTAGATCACAGAATTGCTGACGCCTGCGTTGGCAGCCAGCTCCACTTCCCTGGTTGCACTCCTGCACAGGACCAGGAGTTACAGGATGGTATATATGACCGTGTCCTTGAGGGTGTAGGAGGTGAACTTATACCTGATCTTAACTACAGCCACTGAAAAAGAAAAGCATAGGCAGAATGTTTGACTGCAACCCCCCCCCCCCCCATTAACAGATTTATCTTGCATTTACACATTCAGATATCTCATTATGGCAACACCTCTTCAGCACGTTCTGAAAACCTTTGGTGGCCAAGAACAACGCATACTCAAACTTTGTAGAGAATTCACAAACTCACCAAAACATGAGTTATCCGTGGCCTTCAGAAGGTAGTTTTGATAAAATGATACTACATCATGCCACCACCTTCCTACACACTAAATACTCTGGCACCAAGCTGCAGAAAAGGAAAGCTACCTTAGATCTCTGGCTTATCTTTAAGGACAATGTGCAGGAGCACACTGCTATAATGGCCACCGCTCCTTTGGCCCCTCCACCATATCAGGCCAGAGGCATGTACCCCGCAATATCGACCACCCCAACTGAAGAGCTAGACCTACACTCTTCTACGAATAATATTCCAGCTCTTGGATACTCGGGGTGGCGAATGCGGAGTAGGCAAAAACTCTGCCTCTGTGGTGCAGCAGAGTTAGCGGCTTCCTCCCCCTCCCAAACCCTTTAAAAATGTAAGAGAAGCCGCTTACCTGTTTTCTGCCACCTCCCCTGCCTCGTTGTACATTTTAGAGTGGAGTGGGTTTCTTGGCCAAAAGCTTGATAGAATTGTCGGGCCTTCCCAAACTTCAAGTCGTAAAATAAAATACATATGAAAGCCAGTAGTTATTTCATATACAGTAGAACTCAGTAGCCTATTCATAGGGACAGTAGTATGTATGTGGTACACTGTGAGCCTGTGAGGAGAAATGTTCTTACTTGCAAGGAAGGACGGGCGCACCCTGCCTGTTATATCTCACCTAGTTGTTGGGAAAGTTGGGATATAGATCTTATATAAGTTCATCTCCTACCTCATCAAAAATAATAAGGGTGAGTATTAGTCTTAAATCCAATTCCTCAGGACCCCTGCAAATTCCCTCAGGGAAGAAATCAGGGAATTCAAGATTGTGCCTGGCAAGGGTGATGATAATTTTACTCTGTTGTGGGTTTTGTGGCCAGGAGGAAGTGAATGTGGTAGGTAGCTCTAAACCTGGGGATAGTAGACGGATACGTATATAGATCCAATCTGGTGTTTTGTGCACCGAAGCGCCAAATATTCTCTTCTCTTACACTGCCTGAAGTGCCTGCATGGGGCTTTCTGGCAGTGAAGGGTAGGTGGTGCAGAAGTATAGCAAGAACTGCTATTTCTTACTGTGTTTCAAGGTACTTGTTTTGGACTCAAGGGGGAATGAAAATGCTGGTGCGATAGATAGCATGATCTGTCTGGTATGACTGTAGTCAATGCCGAGTGCCTTAAATATTGTGAGAAGGACAGTACTGGTTAGGGGCGTGACGTGGATGAAACAAGAAGGGTGGCCAACAGAGAGGCCCACAACGTGATTGTTGATCAGGTATACCGTGATATTGCTGTGGGAGTTGTCGGTCATTTCCTTATATTGAGTTGGAGTAATAGGGCTGGCTCTCAAGATCAGGCAGGGATGCGGGGTCTGCGGAGTCTTGAAAATAATTGTGCAACAGTGCTATCAAAAGAGGTGTTGTATTGTCTCGAGAATGTGGGTGGAAAAAATAGGAATCAGAGGCGTAGAGTTTGGGGAATCAGGAGCTTCAAGATGTGGGAGAGAGGCTGCCTCAGATGAAGCCACTGATTGTATGAAGTCCAATGAAGATTCCCCGTCAGCGACAAAAATGGGGGAGGTAGCAGCATGGTCAGGGTAACCTAGCTGTTCAAAAGAATCGGAGTGGGGAACAGATAGGGTGGAGGAATAAGAGGAGTGGTCAGGGTAAAGCAGGTGAGGGCAAGTCCTGTCTGGAGATGGCGGGATGAGAGATATATCTGGGAGAGCGTTAAATAGGTCGGTCAAGGAAAGTGCAGAGATGCGAACCTGGGTGTTCTGGATGAAGGTGACCCCTAAGATGTCCCAAGCTTTTGACAGGATAGTTCGGAGTCGGTCATCAAGGGGGGTTAATTTGTGAATAGTGGTATTATGGACAGCGGAAGGAGTGCCGTGCACGAAATGGATAGTGCAATTGACAATTCGTGGGTGTGCGTTAGACATCACGGAAGCGGAGGGGTGTTGAACATCACTGATATAGGAGGTGCAAAGAGGGAGACAAGGGACTTGGAGGAATACTTTTCCCCACCTTTTGGCTATCAGTTGCCGAGGCAAGTGATAGAAAAATAGCAATTGGGGAGTGGGGTTGTGTAGGGAGCGGGCTACCTAGCAGGACTGCAATAAGGAAAGGGAGAGGCTAAGAATCATACAACCCAGACATCAGTGAAGTGGAATGGCGGTGGGAAAAGTGGGGAATGTTGGGAGTAGGTGCAGGACAAGGGCAAAGGGGGGGCAATTGGAAAGGAGGCGCTATTTTATCAGAAGCACAAGGAGGCAACTAAGAATCACAATCAGGCACAGAGCAGGGCAATGGACAGAAAACATGAAACAAAGACAAATATTAACCAAGACAATTCATTTAAAAGTAAATAAGGATGACATAAAAAAAGATGCATCTTGAAAAATTAAGGTACTGTAAAAAAAAAATGTAAAAAGAGAGACTTAGCTGTGAAATCTCACTAGAAACGGTGGCGCACCATGAAAGAAGTTGAGAGGCAATGTGCACCACGAAAGACCTTGAGAGGCAAAAACCGGGAGAGGTAAGGGTGATCAGAAAAGCAAGGGCAAGGGAGGAGAAGGTTGGTAACGGGTAAAAAAGAGAGAGAGCGAGAGAGGAAAGGGTTAAGTGTGTACAGAGAAAGTGAGGGGAGATGGTGTTTTGGCGAGAAAAAGGAAAAAGGTGGAAGAGAAACGGAGAAAAGAAGAAAGTGCAAACTGGAGGGAGTGCCAGGGAATCAACAGAGCTTTGGAGTCACAGAGGGGGTAGGTGGTCGGGAGTTAGTCTGCAGTGTATGAGACAGCGCAGCTGTTCCAGTCGTGCTGGCGAGCGACAGTGGGTGGAAGAATAGGGTGGAATCTGCAAAGACCACAAGTGACTTCCTCTTTTGGGGACTGCGCAGAACGCAGTGAAAAAAACCGACGGTGAGAGAGAATGAACATTTTAAAGAAGGAAAAAATAGTGACACCCACTCCTTGCAGAAAAATGTCATGAGGGGGAGAAGAGATAATAACAGGGAAAGATGGGAAGGAATGATATTCAAAAGGACAGAGTGGGCACATGGAGGCAGCCCGCATGGAAGAGAAAGTGGGGGGCGGGCCTGTGTGGAAAGGCACAGGCAGGAAATAGGTGGTGGAAGGCGAAGGAAAGAACGTCAGAGGAAGAGAAAATGATACAAATACCATGAATCTGAAAAAGCAGTGTAGTAAGAAAAAATGCAGTAGGAATATAAATAATTAGCACAGGTGAAGGAATATTTACGTGCAAAGGAGGGTATTCAAACCCCGCAATACAATGTGATGGAGAAGCACATTATTCAATGTAAAAACACATCATTCAATGTAATATTAAACCACAATCCACAATAGAAAACCGTAGCGCCTATGCACCAAAGAGCAGATGAGCAATGCAATGCAACTCTAGGAGAACCATAGGGACTCAAATCCCAAATGCAAGACCCATAGGGCCCATCCCTCGCACTTGAACCGGAGGGGAAAAACCGAGAACATGAAACCCTCAAAACCTAGAACCGTCCCCTGGACTCGAACCAGAGGGCTAAACATGAAACCCACAAGGCCTGTACCCACAGAATGTGTACAAGAGAAACCAACACTGTTATCTGACAAGAAGGCGAGAAATCGTGACCACACAAGGAGAGAGAGAGAGAGAGAGAGCGAGAGAGAGAGAGAGAGAAACCAGTGACCAGAGAGACTGCTACGGTGGGTCGGGAAAGCAGCCAGAGACAACTCAAAAGAGACCGCCTCACACCCACACAGCAAAGACCAAGGAAATTCAAGGAGAAAAAAACAAAAATCTTTGGCTTACCCGTGGTCTGCAATGGGGGGAGACAGGACCCTCGGAGGCACCTCGTGGAAGTGTTCCAGATCCACTGCAGGCAAGAACAGTCGTGGTATGATGAATTTGTAGGTCGCCTGCTGATAAAGGGAGATCGTTAAATGCCCTTTGGGTGTGGTCACCTGTGGTCACAAGCCACCGAAGCACCTCTTCATTGAGAGACAAGGAAGAAAGATATGAAATGACCAAGAATCATGTTGAAGTGGCACTTTTATTCGTTAAATCACAAGTATCTCAGTAAATGCATATCATTTCATATAAGTAAGCAAAAACATTAAGAAACCTGACTTCACTCCATCAAGAATAGAACAAGTGATTATATTTATAATGCTAAAAAATTCTAGAAGACAAGCTGGAATGAGAATCTGCTAAAAAGACATAATTGAAATCAGTAAGAGAATCAGAGATACGAAACACACTTCATGAAATTGTAGTTCCTAGAGGCAAACCTTTCTAAGTAAACTAGTCATGCAAGATCTATCGTTTTAGGAGACCTTAGGTGCAAGGAATTGGGTGTGGCTGAAAAAAAACCTGAAAATAATCAAAGATTAAAAAAGGCAAATAGGTTATCTAGATTGGAAGGTACCACCTGAGAGAAAGGCTTTGAAGTCCAAAATCAGATAAAGGGCCGGCCTGAGAACCCACACATGTGTTGGACACAGCAGCAGAGTTCTGGGGTCTAGGTGGTGTGTCGGACCTATTATACCTGTGAAATGCGGAATAGGTTGACCACACTGACATACTTTCTGGTGCAGGTGGCTGACCGCATGTCCTAGGACACGGAAATGGTCAGGTGGTTGAGCGGGTGGTTGGCCATGCTTGATCAGAAAATATAAACAAAGAACATCTTGTCATGTACATATCTCTAAAAATATATGTGAGAGCGGAACTTAAAACAGGTGCCACTATCGCAAGATACGGCTGTGGTTTCATTTTAGGCAAGGTTGAAATCTTTCAAAACAATAATGAAGCAAAGATCCAAGATGTACCAACTTGTATCAGCTGGTCCTGTGTACGTGTGTGTGTGGGTGTCTTGCAATTGTGGAACGTTACTGTACTTGTGGTTACTCAAGCTACCTCAAGCTGTTATAAAAGATTATCGGCACATACACAGTCAGCATGCTACATTCTGACCAGGGTCCTGTGTTAGCTCTCGAGTTTAGCTCTTGAGCTTACAAGGAGGCCATGGTCAAATTGGGCTTACAAGGAGGCCATGGTCAAATTGGGCGTTGCATTGCGGTACTCTAGTCCATTCCATCCTCAGGGAAATTCGGTAGTGGAGACAAAAAACCAGGACATAAAGCAATCTATAACAGCTAGGGTATTAGGCTCGGGTGACTGGTGGGTCAAACATCTAATAAGTGTCCAACGTAGTCTTAACAATCTGCCAAGAAGTTCTCTAGGGGGTATCACTCCATATGAAATCCTTTTTGGAACAAGAATGAATATTTCAGATCTCGTTTGTCAGACTTCAGCTGTAGAACAAAAACCCTTTGATATCAAAGATCGTTTGGCTGTTTTGCAGGACTTAAATGAATTAAGAAAAAGCCAAAGTAACGTGTTCCTGAGGCCAATGACCACTGCAGAAAAACCAACCATCCCAGCAAGACCTGCCTGGATTCCAAAGATTGAGGATCTAGTCAGAGAAAAGATCGTGGACAAGAAGGAATTTGGGCCTTCTAACAGACAACCAGTACCTGTCCTAGCAATCCACGGATCAAGAACAGTATTACTGCCGCCCTTTGCTGGTAAAAAGGAGAACAGGTTCATGTCCGTCGACCTGGTCAAACCACATCATGTGGCAAATCATAAGCAGTAGGCCAAGTGGACTCTAAATATGTAGCAGACGCCCTAATCTAGCTACTATCCAAGAGGTTCAAACTGAGAGACTCATCACCTTTGAAGAATCTGCAGTGCGAAAAGAAGGACTATGCAACAAAGCCATGGAACTTGTACCTCTTGAGACCCAAATAACAGTTTGTCAAGAAACGCCTGTCTACAATGAAATAGCATCTGACTACACAAATGTAACAAGTGATCAAGTGGTTCCAGCGATTTCAACAAATCCTGAAGCAATCCCTACAATTGACAGAACTGCCTCTGACTATTTCATTAACTTTGATACGTTTTCCGAGGATCCCAGCGAACCTGAGACGACACCAGTAAAAAGAACTTTGAAAAAACAAGCAACAGAACTTTTTCATCACCTGGAAAAGACTTATCTGGTTTCACCATGGATTGAACTTTGGATTGTGTTGGGTGTACTTTTTCTTCTACTTTGGTTGACTCTTGTAATAACTTTGGGAATGCTGATAAATGGAAGATATGTTAAAAAGGACACAGCAAGTAAGAACATCAACTTACTCCTCAAGCCACACAAATCATGTCATCGTGAACAAAGAGACTTGTCATCAGTGAACATCACAGTCGTTCCTATACCTGGTGGTATAGCTTGGGACAGAACTGATTATGACATTTCGGTCCGGCGGAGCTGTTGAAGATTCAACACCAGTTCAAAATTTCCTTGAATGTCTTTGTTTCACCTAGTACCTTTTCTGATGATGGGGACTTCGAGTCTGTTAATAATATGATGTCAGACTTAGAAATGTCTGCTGTATTTACAAATCATCAATACTTAGAAGGTTCATCAGATTATGAACAAATGTATTGTTATAATGACTATGGTCATCATTTCTTGCACAAATCTGCAAATCCTAGAAATGGGAACATTGTGCTACGCCACCAAAGAGTAGCTCAAAAACATTTTATGGCAAATTTCCATACTTTTCAGGTTTTAATGTTTCAAATCCAGAATCATTTTACTTTAAAAATGTTAATAGGACAGGAATGAAAAGTATGTTGACAAATACCAAGTAAATTTATTCTGCGGCCTTTTATGTTTAGCTGTCTTCGTTAGGTTTCGACTTTTGAAAAGACAACATTGAGACAAAACTGTTTGGGTCACCAAAGACTGGCAGGTGAAGGGATTGTAAGCTTTATTTAGAGCCTACATTATCCCGGAGCGAATTATGTTTTTGAATGACACTGTCCAACAGACATCAGGTCTTGGGTTAGCCAAGATCAATGAGTTAAACAAACCGTCCATACCTACACCTACACCTGATATCAATAACAATTCAGAGGGGGAGGTCGACGTACATACTATTTTGCATCACAACAGAACAGATCCAGATTGGAAAAAATTGTTAATCTGGCCCACAGACACCAACAACTGTCAAGATAGATTCCTGAATAAAACTAGGCCAGACCCAAGATATGTTCAGAGACAGCATCCAAGAATAGTAACAACATACAGTGTAGGGAAACTGTGCCTTGAATGGCTACACAAGTCTAAACTAAAGGAAGTAAAATAACACTTCTCTTCACTTAAAGATGGTGCTGATCTGAGGCACTTCTTACAAGTACCTACTAAACCGTGTCATAAACGTTTTATAAACTCCGGTATCTATGCTGCTTATAATGAAGCATGGAAGATTACACAAGCAGAGACTGCACAACGAATACGAGAAATTGATCGTATTAATTTAGAGAAATCTCTCTCTGTAGTTGACAATGGGTTAACGACTCTGTTGTCCAGGATATATTCTTTGGACAGCATAGTATCCTCTGCCATATACATAATGGAACAGGACTTGGTCTAATTGCAACATGGTCAGTCGCAATTACGTTCTATAATGCTATTAGGCTGGACATTACAAAACCTTTGTTCAGGTTATGTGCCTTGGTGTTTAATCAACACTACGTCACTGTTTTCAGAGTTCAATCTCACTGATAAACAGATCAAACTGGCACAGAGGGGAGCAGACCATACGATACTGAGCATTGAAAAACTGGAAAGATTGCCATTTACTGTCGCTGAAAAACCAGCAATTGAATGGATAATACACAGTACAATCACTCTGCATGTTACAATTTTTCCTTTTCAATATTGCTTAAAACATATACCAGCAGGCATATATGAAAGGTTGGGTAAAGAATACATCAAGACATCCTGGGAATTACCATACACACACAAATGTTGGAGTGGGGGGAAAGAAGTGTTTCTTAGTGGTAAAAATTGTGAAAACGCACTAAGTGGTTCTCTCCTTTGTCAGGGTATTAATTTACATGGGGCCTGCAATGGTTCCTATAATATTTAATCTTGCCACCTGCAAGGTTCACCAGCTGCAGTGATTGATCCAATTTTTAGGTAACTTTCTAATGGAAGTTGCATTATGTTGAATGATCACAGCTGCTGTGGCATGTTGCCAGGTTTAGCCTATCTCGTAACTATGTCAGCCAGGGTCACTTGCTGTATGCAAGTATTGTTTGCAATAACAAGATAGACTGGCAGTCGCCTTTATGGCCTTCACTGAACATCTCTTCTATATGAATTGATACTTTAAGCAGAATGAAAGCCATTCTTTTACAGAAAACGGTGCCATTTACCTCGGCCAAAGAGACTTATGATCTGCAAGTCGCAAGGACTTCTGCAGAGATACACACCCTATTAACTACAAACTGCCCTGTACATTTCTCAGAAATGTTAGGTCATATCTTAAACATGTCTGATACGAGCGTATTGTACATGTATTTAAGACAGTTTTTTCGGGACTGTTAGCACCTTTTGAAGCAGTCCTAGGCATATTTCCAAACTTTGTGCACTCTGTGTTTGGCGGACTGCCTCTCATTTTGGGACTCGCGGCAGGGATACTATTTTTGCTCCTACTGCTTCGATATGGCAAGCTAAGTCACCAGCAATACCCTGTTCACCGTGGAGAATACTCTACTGGCGATGAAGTGTCGTGAGCGCATAGTCAAAATTTTGGGATTAACTTGTTTAAGAGAATTGAATACCACATGGTTTATGTCCTTCAGACCAATCTGGCAAGATTGCATCTTACCTGTTCTACGATGCCTGCTATGTGGCGAAGAATGCGTGCTATACATCTGTCTGACACTCCCACCAGTCATGCCAACGGATGTTGATACATTGGTTGGACCAGTGACGGCTCATGCACTGCGTTGTCCCCAGCGGCTACCAATTCTGATGATGGCATTCATTGAGATCTCCCAGACGCAAAATGCTGACGGTGAGGTACGAGAGGAAAGCGGCACACAGGTACCTTTCAATTCGAACTTTGCTAATGCAACCAAAGCTGACGGCGATGCTTCACATCTACGTGCGATTAATCTTCTTAACGAGGTAATCCAACTTTCACCTACAATAGTAGACAAATTCTTTAAAGACAGAAGATTCGATGTTTTCTCCGCACAATAACACTGACTTTTGATTTGGCACACAGTGTTCTGAGAGACTCTGAATTCAACCTTCATTTTTCAAAACAAAGTTTCTAACTTTGGAACTCTATTTTTTCTATGATCAAACTTTTTGTTTTTCCAAATTTTTAATTTTTCATTTTTTGGCACAAAGTAATCTGATTAAAGTAGAACTATTTATAGAGAACTAGAATTCTTTGAAAACTTCCAAGCGACAATATTTTACCTTGTCCACAATCAACCAGTTTATATAATCTGCCATGAAATGGTCTCAACTTTTTCTTTTGTAATTAAGAGCCATTTCATAAATGCATTTTTCGTGATTCATTCGGATAGCATTTTCAAATGTCATCTATATTCTTTGAATGAAACATTGCTTTAAATGCGCACAGCAAAAATGCTTTTTGTGTACAAGCAGTACCAATGCATTTTTATGTATTTTGCGTGGGTTTTAACACATCATGTTTAGATATGTTTTTATGTGTTTAGAACTTAGTAATGTCATACATAAGAAAGTGGAGTGGGTGTTGTGTGGCGTTTTAAGCTCTGAGTGAATTTTCCCAATTCATGCCCTTATATAGGTAGAATTCAAATCAAGACCTTATTTAGGCATAGCCCATGCTACCCAAATACAGGCGTGGCTACTTCCACCAGTACCAAACGTCTCAACGACTTCTTAGAAAAACAGCTTAAGCAGTTAGGGAACTTCCCCTTGCTTGAATATTGATTTGTCCAAGAACTCAGTTACTTTCCAAAAACAACTATTCCCTAGGGGTTCTTTCCAGACGTTCATACTCCCGACTTTACGTCCAAACTATGGCATTCCTAAACACCTTCAAGGTATAAATATACCTTCACTTGCTCTAGCAAGATGCAGTGGTTTGGAGCAGTTCAAAGACTTACTTGCCCGACCCAGCTCGCTGCAGTAAGTGCAGAAGGAAGCCGACTCTCCAGCTGATGCACTGATCAGGAAGCTGCCTTTCTCCTGCCGCGAATCCAGCTTCAGTGTTTCCGGCTCCCCTTGCAGGGGGTTGGGAAATCGAGTCCCGAGACAGAGGTACCAGACCTCCTTCATTCTAACCAAGGTATGGAGCTGATTAGAACCTAGAGAAACCTTTGGTAGATTCTTGGCAAAAAACTAAACCTATGCTACACAATACTTACTTTTTCCCTCGTACTAGACTTAGGTTAGGTACATTGGGGTAGGCGTATTTTAGAAGCACCAGTTGAGTATTTTAGTCAATGTTATTTATGTATGTATTTTTATATGTCTTAGAAACCATACAATGCTCTTACGGTATTATTTCATATTACTGTTTATGCTGTGCGCATTATACATTGCAGTCTGCATAACGATTGTAGCAGTTCACCTCTCTTGCATGAGCAAGAAGACTGTTCAATAAACCCTTTTTATTGAAAACGCCTGTCTCAATATTTCTCTACAACTCTGTAGAATCGAAGCATGCACGATTGACTGAGTGAAATACTTATCTATTGTTTCCGTGACTCTGAGAGATATATTCTTATTCTTGGGAAACAAAAGTTCTCATGTTTATGCGGTTGTCAGAAACTAATCCCTTCTTGTGTATTCGAGAAAGTTTCTAGTGACCTCTGAGTTAGCTGGCACACACACAATTAAGTTTAGTATATTCGATAGAGACCTAGTTGACCGCAGTCCAACGTCAAATCTATAGGATATATTATTCCACTGCGCAGAGCCTATTGGGAATTAGGAACCACACTACAGGGTAGCTTGGCACAGAGCAGTCAGGCATAACTCAGAGGCAATGAGTAAAGAATCTGTTCAATACTTCAAACCATAAGAATGTGAAAACACCACTCAAGAAGGATCCCACACCAAATTAGAAAAAAGACCAAATGTTAATGAATAAAACAAGACTAAAACAACAAACATTCAATCAGTGGATCTGGATGTATGAAAAATTAAAGATTTCAGTGAAAATAGCACCAATAAGTGCAAACTGCCAACTCCGATTCTTGCATATCGGACCGAGAAAAAGTCACAAGGTCAAGCTGACGAAAATGGAGTGTGATCTGACTACAAGGACCTAGTTAGGCCCACTGAACAAGAGTACCATAAATACAGGTTGCGGGGCATTGCAAGGTCCCAGGTGTTATGGATGAGTTGCACAACCGAGGCACTGCATGCTCCAGGTGGGAGGTATGTCACACAGAGTCTGTTTCAGGGAGCTATAAGGCTGCACTGTGAGTTCCTGCATTGTCATCATCAGGGCCGTCAACGAGGGTAGCTTGCGATGCAAAGTCTTGCATCAAGGTTATGTTGTGCACCGACTGGTTCCAAAGAGTCTGAAGTACTTGAGATGTGAAATGGTACATTGTCATCGAGGCTGCCATCAACAAAGAACTTGTGATGTGAAGACCTGTCTTGGGTATGCATTGCGCTGCAGTGGTTCTAATGAGGCTGCAGACTGCAAGGTCGAAGCAGAGTTTGAGCTGGAATAATCCTTATAGCAGAGGCAATGCATTTGTTATATTCAGCGAAACGCTGCACAGCAGAAGAGATGCATTGGTTCTTCTGGGTCCACAGATGAAATGGCAGTACACCTTCAGGCCCACTTCCAAGGGTCCAGAACTAGTGAGGCACTACTTGGCAGGTTAGAACTCACAATTGCAGTGTCCAGGTGCTGATTACAATAGACTAGCCCTTGAAGTCACTTTGGTGGTCCTGTGTACAGGTTGCAGATACAGTCCTTCTCAACCAGGCAAGAGGGCAGCAGGTCAGCTTACCAGGCAGTAGTCCATCAGGGCAGTAGTTCAGCAGAGTGGCAGTCCTTTCCGCAGCAATGCTTCTTACTGGGAGAGTCATCCACAGATACAGAGTGTAATGAATAGTTGGTGTCTGAGGTCCAATATTTATACATGAGGCCTTCTTTGAAGTTGGAGAAGCTTCTAGAGGTTTCCCTTTGAAGTGCCTGCCCTCCCCTGGCTCCAGACTAACTACAGGTAGTATGCAATCCTTTTATGTGAAGGCAGGACTCAGCCTATTCATGTGTAAGTGGGAGTATAGCCAAACTCTGTCAACTTATCCTGCCAGTGATGGCCCACCCAGGCACACCTAAGCTCTCTATTAAATGTGACACTCTAGGAGGAATACACACAAACCACCTGCCAACTACACCTGGTCATGTGACCCAGAGACAGACTGCAAGCACTAAATGGCTAAGGCAGCAAAATACCAGCTTTCTAAAAGTGGCATTTTCAAAATTGTAATTGAAAATCACACTTTACCATAGAAGAGGATTTTTCATTACAATTCCAAAGACAACAAATATGAACTTTTTACCTGGTCCCATTTGGAAGTAATCCTTTTTAAATGTAATAGGGTAACTGTCAGAAATTGGGTTTCTGATTGGCAAAGGTTTGCACCTTGCCAAAGCAGGAACCACAATGCTAATCATGGTAAGTGTTGGAAGCCAGAGTCCCAGTCCGGCACTACTGTCAGCAAGTGCACAACCCGGGGCTCCCCACTCAACGTTAGGCCAAGTAAGGACATCGTTTGAGATAGCCCAGCTCATCCCCTTATAGTTTGGCACGAGCAGCCAGGCCTGTCTCTAAGGCACGAGCGTTCTGTATGTGCAGCCATGCCCACACAACCCCCTGGTGATACCACAAATGGACTCCACACGAGTTTGATAAAAACGAGTATAACTTTATACAAAAAGATGTACGATCAGACCACATGATACATAAGCCAACATAGAATAAAGGGTAATATTTGTTCTGGATGGCAGGTTCAAATCCCAACCACCACTTTCAAAATGCAATGCTAGAATCACACACGTTGCGATAGACATACAATAGTGCACTGCGTACGATACAATCCTGTGCTGGGCACAGGAGAAATAATACAATGCGTAATGATACACCCCGGTACCGGCAATGGGAGAAATAATGCAATGCGTACCGTTACATTCATGTACTGCGCAATGAAGGAATAATGGAATGAGTCACACCCCAATCACGTACTTTGCAATGAAGAAATAATGCAATGAGGCCGCTATGCTCCTGTACTTGGCAAGGGAGAAATTATGCAATGCGTAGTGCTACAATTGTGTACTTTGTTAGGCACTAATAATGTCAGGCGTCCTAAGACAGTCCGGCAGTTCGTTAGCAGCAGTATTGGCAATGTGTATTACGACAATCAGCCTTTTCGATAACACTTGCCTCCCACACGATTCAACGATGACACAGAGTACAGCTTCCTACTCTGGCCCCTGTACTGTCACTTCTTTTGTCAGTACGGGCCCTACTCTGAGCTGAAGCAAAGGCTTGCGTCATCAGAAGGACTGGGAAGCCGAGAGAGTGTCCCTCTGAGCCCGCACCCCGCCCAGGTAGTTATTCACGTTACCTGGGGGTGTGACCCCACTCTCCTCTCCTCCTTCCTCGAACTGGGCCTTCCATGCAGAACTCTCTCAACGGGCCTCAGCGGCTCGCCTAGTAGCTCAGCTCCTCCGGGGCTGCCCGTCGAGGCTGCAACTGTTAGGAAGGTCTCAGGCGGCCGCAGGGGCTCGCGTACCCAATGCCCCTGAGATTACTTTTATTAAGGGTGCACGTTCACCACTGCACCCTCTGGGTCTCTTCTGGCATAAAGCTACGCACACAACGCTAATGGGACTCTACGTTGGTTCTCAGTGCACGCTCACCAGGCACTCCGTCCTGCAGTCTCGGTTGGCACCAAGACACGCACACCCCACTGCAGAGACTCACCTTCTTCGGTTTACACAATGATCAGCCGATCACCTCCATAGTCCCAGGTTGCACCAAAGCACGCACACTGCTTTACTGAGACTTACTCCAAATACGGTGCACAGTCATCCAGGCGCTCTTCACCAAAGCCTTTGGCCACAGCATGATACGCTCACCGTGACCGAGCCTCACTTCTCCTCCGGTGCATACTCCTCACTAACACCTTTGATGTACCCTGACACGCACCCTGTGTGTCCGAGACTCACTCCACTTCCGATGCACACGTTGGTCAGGCGCTCCTCACCAATGCTTCCGGTGCATCAAGACATGTACCCTACGCATCCGAGACTCACTCCACCTCCGGTGCACAAGGCGACCAGGCGCTCCTCACCAGCGCCTGTGGTGCACCACGACACGCACCCTGCATTTCCGAGTGTCACTTCAGCTTTGGTGCACATGCTGAACAGGCGTTCTTCACTAACGCCTGTGGTGCACCACAGCACGCACCCAGCGTGTCCGAGACTCACTTCACATGTGATGCCCAAGTTGGCTAGGCTCTCTTCACCTGTGCTTTCTGTGCACCATGACACGCACCCAGTGCATCCGAGTCTCACTCTTCCTTCATGTGTCCAAGATCACTGGGAACACATGCAGAGGTTCTCAAGCTGACACAAAACGTGCCAACCGCATCTCTTGAAACTTCTCAAGACACATTTATGTTTCTGTGTTTCCAAACAGGGAGCCAGCTCACCTTGGGCCCTTGGGGTTGCAAGACACAGCACAAAGCACAGTCTCCATCAAGCATGGGGACCTACCGCCTCCAAGCACAGTCCCAACAGTCTCTTCCTTGGTTAGAACAGCAAACTGCAGACAAGCCCCAGATCACGAAACAAGGGTTTGTCTTTCCCTAGCAGTCTCTTCAGTTGCTCCTTCCTTAGCAGAGGTTCCTCTTGACCACAAAATGGGTCCAAGCCTTTTCAGTCTCAATCCATTTCGGTTTCATTCAAACGTTCAGGGGATTTATCTCTCATAGTTATACCCCTTTATGTCTTTGAAGTTTGTTGTGTGATGTATTACAAAAAGAATCAAAAGGAGCTATACCTACCAATAGCCCCCATTTATCGTCTTACCAAATAATCAATCAGTTGACAGTGAAGAAAAGTCAAACATTTATTAAACAACCAATACTCTATAGAGGAGCCCCTCCGACGTCACCCAGCCAGTGCGTGGAGAAGACTGCCAATTCACACTTAGTACATGGCATATATACTTTCATGGCGTTACATGAGATCACCGTACATGGAAAATTACTGGTAGACACAGTATTTTAAAGGAAAGACCATATATGGCACACAAAACCCATTTAGAAGTCTGCTTCTGCTATTATTGGGGAGGGTCAGGAGGGGTGACTCCCTTTCGTCTCGCAGCCTGGGAGCACGGGTACGGCGCCTCCAGGAATGCGCTTGTCACATCTGAAACCAGTGGCGACCTTGGGTCTCAGAAGGAGAGAAAATAGTATGAATTCAACTGTCTGTAAAAATCAACTAACAGAGCTTACTCGGCTGCTGGAGGGTGGCACGTGACCACCGTCCAAGTCTAATGCATGTACAACCAAAATGGGGTCTGTTCAGTTCTCAATCTGCATACAAGGGAAATATCATGCAAAAGCAGAAAGGAAGTTCCTGTATTGATATAACCAATTAGTGTGTTCTATGCTATATATGTGAATATAGATACATCGTGCTAACACAAAAGTATTAATATAATTGTATAAAATTGTTTTTAGCCCTCAGAACCACCCTTTTAGCATGATGTAGCTAATCAAAGAAATTAGTCCTCAAAAATACCCTAATCAATCTGCATCATCTCTTGTATTTCTTATTGGACCATTTGGGCTTTGACCTTAGTTGGGGATGGCTCTGTCACAGAGGAAATTAATTTGGATGCACAGTAAGAACAACAGGCATGTCCACAGTTTATGCAGAGACAACAGGTAAAGATAATGCCTGCTATACCAGCTAACACCATCAGGATCTTCCAACCCCAGGTGGACAATAAACCCCAAAACCATCCAGAAAGGGACCAGGTACCTGTTTCAGCATGTATTTCAGAAGCTAAACGATGCAATTTTTGAGTAGCCAAATGGACAGAGTCGACGGAGTCAGGGATATATACGCAACAGGAGCTGCCGATCACACGGCAAGCTCCTCCTCGGTCTGCTAAGATAACGTCTAGCACCATACGGTTTTGAAGAGAAACGAGTCTTGTGGCATGAATCTCTAGAGTCAGATTAGTTAATATACCAGCTGTGGTATTTATAACTCTCTTAACTACTCTAGATAGGTGCCTTACTTCTTTACTAGTGATGATGGGCCCCCAATTAGGAAATACTCCCTTGACAATGTCGATAAAGTGTTGTTCAGGGGTATCAGTCTGATCTATCTCGGATGTATCCAATTCCTTTTTATCTCGTATTACAGACAGACTTTGTCCGTCTAACTTATGATCTTTATGATAATTTGAGGGTGCTATATAGACAGGTGGATACAGGAAGGACAAATAACAACAACCCATCCATCCCCGAGGTAGCCATGTGTAGGCGTTCTCGCCACACACAAAATAAACATTTGGAGATGTTAACAGCGGAGGGCTACTAAAGGTGCGCAGTCGATATGTATAATTACACCGGCTGTCTCCTAATGAAATGTGTCCGGTTCCCTGCACACAAAAGGCAGAGGTGCTATTCAATATAGGTACCGGCATAGCTTTGTCATCAGTAACATTCCGATCCTGAAATTGCTGGAAATACTGAGTAAAGTTAAATTCTGCAAAGTCAAGGATTTCACTCTTCAACCATGTAACATTTTCATATTCTGTATATAGATTCATGCAGGCATTTGGGTCTAGCGATCCTTCTCCATCATTCCCTTGTGCATCAAAACCCTGATGTACCTCTATATACGCCAGGATTATTTCATAATCACGCTCAGAGTATCCGCCGCCCTCCTGGACAACCTCGCCAACCTCGGACTCAAGCAACTGGTGGACACCCCCACCCACTACGCCGGACACACGCTTGACCCTGTCTTCACATCCAGCAAGCACGTCTTCTTCAGCCACGCCACCGGACTCCACTGGACAGACCACAGCTGCGTCCACTTCAGCTTCACTAGAACTACGACCCACCTCCATCCGCAACGGGTCCCCCGCCGCAGCTGGAACAAGATCACCGCCGAGCAACTCACCATCTCCCTCAGCCAGAACACTCCCACCAGCACAATGGACCCCAACGTAGCAGCCAGCAACCTCACCAAGTAGCTGACCGCCTGCGCCAATGACCTCGCACCACTCAAGAACCCTCCCAGCAAACCCAGAAGCAAGAAGGCCCCCTGGTTCACCGACGAACTCAAGGAATCCAAGAAGAACTGCCGCACCCTCGAGAAAGCCTGGCGGCTCAACCGCACCACAGACAACTGGACTGCCCTCAAGCACGCCACCCGCAAACACCATCAACTGATCCGCGCCACCAAGAAGACGGCACTCAAAGAACGACTGGACAACAACGCCCACGACAGCAAAGAACTCTTCAGCATCGTCAAAGATTTCTCCAACCCCAGCGCCGGAACCAGCGACATCACTCCCACGCAAGACCTCTGCGACTCCCTCGCCTCGTTCTTCCACCGCAAGATCGCCGACATACACAACAGCTTCGACTCACAGACCACGCACCCTACCACCGAACCAACGCCCGCCACCACCACCCTCTGCAACTGGACCCCGATCAGCACCGAAGACACCACCCGCACGATGAACTCAATCCACTCCGGATCACCAACCGACCCCTGCCCACACCACGTCTTCAACAAAGCCGCCGCCACCATCGCACCCCATCTCCGAGACACCATCAACGCCTCCTTCCACACCACCACCTTCCCGGAGAGCTGGAAGCACGCCGAGCTGACCGCCCTCCTGAAGAAACCGACAGCGGACCCCACTGACCTCAAGAACTACCGTCCCATCTCGCTCCTTCCTTTCCCGGCCAAAGTCATCGAGAAGACCGTCAACATACAGCTTGCCGCCTTCCTCGAGACGAACGGATCCCTCGACCACTCGCAGTCCGGATTTCGGGCCAACCACAGCACCGAGACCTCCCTGATCGCAGCCACTGATGACATCAGAACCCTGATCGACAACGGGGAAACAGCGGCCCTCATCCTCCTGGACCTCTCCGCAGCGTTCGACACAGTCTGCCACCGAACCCTAGTGAAGCGCCTCAGCAACATCGGAATCCGAGAGAAAGCGCTGGAATGGATCATCTCGTTCCTCACCGGAAGAACCCAGAGAGTCCGCCTCCCTCCGTTCAGATCCGAGGCCACCGAAGTCATCTGCGGCGTACCACAAGGATCCTCTCTCAGCCCGACTCTCTTCAACGTCTACATGAGCCCCCTCGCAGCCATCGCATGCCAACACAACCTCAACATCATCTCCTATGCCGACGACACCCAGCTGATCCTCTCCCTCACCAACGATCCCACCACCACCAGAGCCAACCTCCACGAAGGGATGAAAGACGTCACCGACTGGATGAGAAACAGCCGTCTTAAACTGATCTCAGACAAGACGGAAGTCCTCATCCTGGGATCATCACCCTCCGCCTGGGACGACTCCTGGTGGCCCCCGGCCCTGGGCACCACCCCCAAACCTACAGACCACGCACGCAACCTGGGCTTCATCCTGGACTCCTCCCTGTCAATGACCAGACAAGTCAACGCCGTTTCTTCCTCGTGCTTCAACACCCTGCGCATGCTCCGTAAGATCTTCAGATGGATCCCCACTGAAACCAGGAAGACCGTCACCCAGGCACTCGTCACCAGCCGACTGGACTACGGGAACGCCCTCTACGCCGGAACTACAGCCAAACTCCAGAGAAGACTCCAACGAATCCAGAACGCCTCCGCACGACTCATCCTGGACATCCCCCGACACAGCCACATCACCGGACACCTGAGAGAACTGCACTGGCTCCCCGTCAGCAAGAGAATCACGTTCAGACTCCTCACCCACGCACACAAGGCCCTACACGACCTGGGACCCAAGTACCTCAACGACCGAATGACCTTCTACATGCCCACGCGCCAGCTACGATCTACCAGCCACGCACTCGCCACCGTACCTCGCATCTGCAGAACCACCGCCGGAGGAAGATCCTTCTCCTACCTGGCAGCCAAGACCTGGAACTCCCTCCCCACTCACCTTCGACGTACCCAAGACCATCTCTCCTTCAGGAAGCAACTCAAGACCTGGCTGTTCGAGCAGTAACACACCCCCTTCCCCCAGCGCCTAGAGACCCTCCCGGGTGAGAAGCGCGCTATATAAATGCCGTGATTGATTGATTGATTGATTGAGAAGAATCTACCGTGTAGTGGAGGTACATCATTGACAGCAATGTAAACCAGGCCTCACAACTTCCTAAATAAGATAGGGGCAATGAAATAAAGAGATCAGGTCTATGCATCACTGAGGGCAACAAACCACAAACCCAACAATTTATTGTATTGGTAGCACTATGCGTTTGATGCAACATCTCCACAAATACATTTTTAACATAAGTTTGGCAATGCCTTTCCTTGTGAGGAGCTAATGTAAGAAAATAATGTTCAGTCGGTGGAGTAGAAGTTCCCAACACAGTATGCATAGGGTGGTGAAATTCTAAATATAAAACACAATCATTATTATAATAAAAAATGCTGTGATGGTGATTACAAAAGCGACTTTCACACGTGTTGTCCAAGAAGAAAACATGGGTACATAAGTAGGCATATATCGATGAGCGAGGGGGCGTTCTTCCTCAGGAATAAAACGACCAAAGGGATACATTCTAACTAAAAGTCCAAACTACACTAAGGGACGCAGTCCAACCTGCCAGAGGGTGCTTCTTTCCTGTGTCCATCTAGAGCCTCACAGGCAGGCTCCTATCGTTCATCAAAAAGAAAACAGATCCGTGCAATAATGTTGTATATACAGTTGCAACCTGGGCCCTTTTCTTTGACTTCTTAGTCTTTCTTTCTGAACAGAGCAATACAGTGTTTCAGCTCTCAACGTGTTCAGTCCAGTGTCTCGCTTAGTACCCCCAAACTAATCTAGTAATGCCCTAGCACTCAAGTCTCTCCCTCTCTCTTGCCGTATTTATTGGGGGTCCCGCTTGTTTTCTGGGCCGCAGATTGTAGCGAACATGACCAGGAAACTCCTGGTCAACAAACAAAGCAGGTGAAGTGGCATCCATGGCGTCTGATTTATCCTGAATTCCTTGTGTATCAACAGGGGCTACCGATTCAGGGGCTGATTTCACTGCTGACAATGAGACCCCTTTCGTGCCTGATGCTCCTTTCTCTTTCTCTTGCCTTTTCTCAATTTCTTGGGCACCAGAGAAGGGAACAACACTAGGAGCCTTCTCACACTCCTGGGTCAAAATTCCTGCTGGATTTGGTTGATAAAAAGGAAGCGGGAAAGGTACTTTCTTCATATGGGAAACATGGATCCAATGTTTCCGACCATTCACTGTCACTCCTGTCCGAGTAGCCAGTAGAATTTGGACTGGTTCGGTCCACCTGGGTTCCAGACTAGATTTCCGCTGATAATTTCTCACCATTACCCAATGGCCAGGCTCCAAGCAATGTCCGGGACCCACTGGCAGGGGCTGCAATGTGTCTGATACCTGTTGATGGATAGAACAAAGATCTTTAGTCAAAGTGTACAAATAACCTGTCATCATTGGATAGTCAATTTCTCGAAAGTTTCTTGGTCGTGGAACGCCCCAAACACTAGCTGGCGGCCCAAAAAGGACCTCATAGGGTGACAAACCTGACTGGGAATGGGGGGTGACCCTCAAAGACATTAAAGCTAAAGGCAAAGCGTTGGGCCACTTCAACCCGGTGCCTTCCTGAATTTTTGCCATTTTCAGTTTCAAACTCCCATTATATTTTTCCACCAACCCTGCAGACTGGGGGTGCCTAGCAGCATGACATTTTTGTTTGATGTGTAATCCATTACAGATATACTTGATAAGATCTGCATTAAAGGGTTTCCTGTTATCTGACCAAATCACTCTAGGCAATCCGTATCTTGGGAAGTACTCCTTAATCAAGGCTTTGGCCGTTGCCAGGGCAGTATTCTCCTTAGTGGGGTAGGCTTCCAACCATTTACTAAAAGCACAAAGCACCACCAGAACGTATTTCAAATTGTTCACTCTCTCTAACTGTATGTAGTCCATCTGAAGCACTTCAAAGGGTAAGGACGGGGGTGCAAAATTTCCACCAAGGGCAGACTCCCGCCCTCCCGGGTTATGTCGTAAACAAACCATGCAATGTTGAACTAGATGGGCTGCAGTTTTTGCAATATTAGGGTTATTCCAAACTGGGTCTAACAATGCACAAATACCCTGTGCTCCAACATGCGCTGGTCCATGAGCCATGGTTACCATGGCATTAACAAATGCATTGGGAAGCATCCACCTTTGTTTCTCACTTAAATCAGTCCAGCATCCATTGTCATCCAACCTCCCCATCTCACTTTCCCAACAGAACAGTTCAGCAGGGGTAGCTTCTTTCTGTATCTCCCGGACACTTTCCATGGTATTATCAAACATATCAGACTCCTCAACCCATCTAGCTGAGCTTACATACATGGGAGACACTTTAGATCTAGCTGTCTCCTTGGCAATTTGATCAGCGAAAGCATTCCCCTCTCCTTCAGTATCCACTATTGCCTTGTGTGCACTACATTTCACTATTGCAACCTTTCGTGGCAGTGTCAAAGCAGTTAGCAACCTTAAAATTAAAGGGTCATGTTGTATTCGTTGGCCATGTGAGGTGAGGAATCCCCTTTCTGCCCACAGTTTCCCAAAGCTATGAGCCACGCCAAAGGCGTATTGGCTATTGGTATAAATGTTTACCTCCAGTCCTTCACTTAACTCACAGGCTCGCAATAGGGCTATTAGCTCAGCTGCTTGCGCAGAATGATAGGGAACTCGAGAAGCCTCAACTATGGTGCGAAGAGTAGTGATTGCATAGGCAGCTGTCGTGCCATCTGGTAACTTGAAACCGGAGCCATCCACATACAACTCCACTTCGGGGTCAGATAGGGGCGTGTCTGTGAGGTCCACCAGTCCCTCGTTTCTTCCTCAGTCCGAAATATACAATCATGTATGTCATTATTTGGTTCATCCGAAGGGAGGGGTAGTAACTGTAAAAGTCATGGTACTTCGGCTTCCTGGCGCTGATACTCATATCGCTGTGGAACCCCTCCTGGCTTTCCCTGTGAAGTGTCCACTCCTGGGCACCCCAGGGTGAAGCCAGTCATCCTTAGCGCTGTTGGGGCCGGTGTGGAGGCTAAGCAAGCTGTTGCCCAGAGTTGCAGCGTGGGGCCCGTGATTAGAATAGGCACCGAGGCGAGAATTAACAGGTCTGAGGAAATTGAGCCCGAGACTCCGCCGAGGCGGGAATCGAACCTTGGTCCCTGGCCACAGCTCTGCATCAGGGTCTGCCGCTCTAACAATTGAGCCACACTCCTCCACAACGTGGCTGGATTCAGAGTGGCACACCTTTTGATAGTGATATGGGGAACAAATAAAGTTAATTCATATTCAGTAAGTCGCGCACTCGTAAGGTGCTGGGTCTTAGTTTTATTCAACAGGGTGTCCACAGCGTGCAGTACCATCACTGTGAGGTCAGAATTTAGAACGAGTCCTACTGACTGCCGGATGGCCACCGCCACTGCGGCAGTTGCCCTCAAACAGCTAGGAAGTGCTCTGGCAACGTAATCCAATACTGCCGAAAAATAAGCACAAGGCCTTTGCTTACCACCAAATTCTTGTGCTAACACAGAAAGCAAGCAACCGTCCACTTCGTGCACGTATAGCACAAAAGGCTTTTGGTAGTCAGGGGTCCCCAAAACAGGGGCCGAACAGAGAGCAGTTTTCAAAGTATCAAAAACCTCCTGACACTCATCAGTCCAAGGTAAAGGTTCATGCACATCCTTAGTGGTTAGATACAAAAGAGGTTTAGTAAGAAGGGAAAAATTAGGAATCCACTGGCGACAGTAAGAGGTTATACCCAGAAATGCACGAACATCACGTTGAGTGCGAGGAACAGGCATGTTAAAAATAGTAGACACGCGGTCTGGAGTTAGTTTCCTCCCTTCTTTCGACAGTGTATGACTGAGATAGGTCACTTCCGTCGACAATATTGAAACTTTGAAAGAGACACTTTATTACTGTGAGCTGCTAAATGCAACAATAATTGAACCGTGGCTTCCTTGCGACCTTCTTCCGTGTCTGATGCCACCAAGAAGTCGTCCACATATTGGAGGAGAACATTCCCTGGGGGCAAGGTCAGTTCGTCTAAAAGTACTTTCAAAGCTTGACTGTAAATACTGGGACTCTCCGTATAGCCTTGAAGGGCACGACAAAATATAAAGCTGCATCCATATAACGAGAAGCCGAAAATCTGATGGCTATCAGGGTGTATTGGAATGCTAAAGAAAGCATTCTTTAGGTCTATAATGGAGAAAAACTTGGCTGTTGGGGGAATCATGGTAAGAATAGTGGTAATATCTGAAACCACAGGATATTGAGGAACTACCACTTTATTGACCTTGCACAGGTCAATTACAAAGCGATAAGTATCAGCGTAGTCAGGGCCACTTCCTGTAGGGGCCATTTTCAAAATCGGCAATATAGGGCTGTTACAAATATTGGAAACCGTTTCTTCTACTACACCCTTATCAATGAGGTCCTGTATGATTGTCAACAATGCCTTCTCACCAGCTGGTGAGATCTTGTACTGTGGAATACGGGGCAAACGAACATTCGGTTTTAAGGTGATAGAGACTGGCGGATTATCCAAAAGGCCAACATCTGTATCGCCTGTGGCCCATAATGTGGACGGAATGACAGCCAACTCAGGAGGAAGGGGTTCATTTTTAGCGAAACTCTGCAGAGTGTGCTGATCAGGCAATTGAATAGTTATATACACTCCATCGGGAGAACAAAATATCTTTGCATGCAATTTCTTTAGCAGGTCCAACCCCAATAAATTTCCCCCACAATGTGAAGTCAACAAAAATGGAGAGTCCACCGCGACTGGACCTATGGTAAGTGGGAGAGGTTTAGAAATGAGGCTTACTACCGGGATTCCAGAAAACCCGACTGAGATATTATTTTGCCCGGACAGAGCAGCCCCTGGGACCAGTGAACGAGAAATCGAACTATTCATTGCACCTGTGTCTACTAGAAAATTAGTTTCAACAGTTTCAATTAGTTGTCCTTTAACGTAAGGCCCTCTCTGATCGACGGGTACTGCCACTCGGCCCTTGCTCTGTCCGTGGCTCTCCTATGCTTAACAATACCCATCTAACCCACCTGTTCCAAAATCTTCGTTATAATACTGTCTTCCTCTTGTTTTATCAAAACAATTTCCCCCTGCCTCACCTCGTGTCGTTTCTTCTCTTCTCATGTCATTCCGATCAAATCCTCCTCGTCCTCTCCCTCTACCTCTCACAGCTGCATTTTGTGCTAAGAGGAAAGGCCTCTACGCTCGCCAATGCCTTTCCTGTTTACAATAAGCACTTTGGTTTGGTCCCAAAGTAACAGCTGGACCTCCTCCCTGTCCTACTCCCGCCCCTCTTGGAACAAATCCTCTTCCTACCACGTCTCTGCCTCCCTCTCTGGCTACTTGCTGTAATAACACTCGAGTCTTAAGGTCTTTTGTCTTCTTGTCAGATTTATCCTTACTCTTGTTTTCTCTATGTTCATAATATTGGGCCATACTCAAAATAACAGAAGGAGTAGAGGTGGTCCAAGTGCTTTCGGCGGCCTGAAGCCGAGCTGATATTTTGGGCACCAGGTTAGTCACGAACCTATTCACAATGAATCTTACCCCGCCTTCCACCGACAAATCTTGCCAGCTAAAATCGATAAACACCCCCTCGAATCTAGTAAAGAAATAAGATACGCTCTCATCCTTCTTTTGTTTACAAGCAGTTAGTTTATCCCAATCCACCTTCCGGGGTGGGATTAAAGAATGCATGTACGTAATATTCCGACCCGGCAAAGCTAAAATTTCCATCCTTGGTTTATCTCCGGGTTTCCGGTCCTTGTCCCAGTCCTTAATTTGGTCCCAAGTTCCTCCTAATTCATTAACATGGGGATGATCATGCACCTGTCGCCATACGACAACAGGTACTAATAACCCGAAAAACAATTTGATATCAGCTAAGGTCATCACAGCCAACGAGGCAGCCTCAGTGAGTTCCATATAATAAGCAGTAGGATTTTTCCGAGGGCCAGGTAGCTGGGATTTCAGGGAGAGAACCTCACTCCTTTTCCACGGGGTATAAACCCATTGTTCTTGGAATCGGGCTTCAACACGAGCTTGAGTAATTTGATTAGCGTTATCTCTGACCTCGGGGATTTCGGGGAGATAGATCAGATGTACTTCCCGCATGGTATGTTGAGTATCCCAAGTTGGACATTTAGAAAACAACCTTTCCCGATACTTCATGATAGTCACCAGATTCCCATATACATCTTCTAATCCTAACTCAAATTTGTGCGCTCGGTCCACAATGTCATATAGGACCTGCGGGGCTCTTCCATCCGCGAAACATTGCTCCCATAGGGAAATTAAGCGATTGGCCATAGTCTCTAAGGCGTATTGCTGCATAACTGGTTCATAATTCTGCATAGTTCCCCGTATATCTGTGATTGTATAAATGACGTTCCGCACCCATTGAGATGCTTGATCTATCACCATCTGCTTTTCCTTTGAGCCCACCGTATTGTGGGTATACAGCCACCGGGCACCCAGAGTCCCGGAAGCATGAGAAGGAGTTGAATCAATCATTGCGGGAGTCGACTTGGCCGACAAGGAAGGCCAGGCCGAGGCTGGTGAAGCTAATGTTACAGAGGACAAAATGGGAAGAGACGGACCACTGGTCAATAATGTAGCCGTGGCCGGTATGGGGGAAACGGGAGTGAACGGTGGCCCTATGGGCATAGAAGCCGCTGTAACAGCCGGGCCGTGACTTGTGCAACAGACGGAGCGGGGGCATTTGTAAGTGGTATCGCGGGGTACACTCGTTGTGGAGCATAAGAAGGTGGGAGACGCACATCCAATAAGTCCTCAATTTCATCCTCTGGCTCGGACCGAGCTGCGTAACTTTTATTTACCTGCAACCTAAACTGCCTATCTATACATTCAAATTTTTATCAGTTTGTTCCCTATCATATGCTACAGCCTTCTGAGTTATGGTCTGACCGTTTTTCACTTTAAGTAACTTTTATTCCCTTATACGATGGCGTTTCTCTTCTTTCTGCCACAGCTTTAAAGAATCGAACATTGCCTGCCGGCTTCTTTTGGCAAACAATCGATCCTGTAAATACTGTATCTTTTTCTCATCAAACGATCCGGTTAAAGGGCATTGCAATTCCACATTATCCTTCGTGTACTTGTGCCATAAATTATTAAACAGAATAGTCGTAAGGCCATGTTTTACGTACATATCAAAATATGGGCTGCCCTCTGGCGGGGCAGGCTGGTTTTCATCCAATCGTCCGCTCTTCCAGCGGCAACAACATCCAAAACATATTTTACTGAAACACAACATTTTATTTATCGACAACACACCCTTCCCAAACAATTTCAAACATGGCCATGTTCACTCATGTTCAATCGCTCCTCACACAGGGTCTGTCACATAGAAGGACGAACAACGACATACAATATTTTACATTGACATGTTTTTCCGAAACCAAACAACTAAAGAACGGAGCCCGTTGACTCCCGTTCGTTGAGAACTCGTAGATTTCCAACCACCAGACCAACAGATACTAAAAAACAGGCAGTCCGGAGACTACCAAGAGGCCATCAGACAGGAATTAACCACAGACCGGCCTACAAACCATCCTGTAGTCTCCCTGGTTCACCTTCAGGATTATTGTGACTGAGCCCGCTGCCTTAGCGCCGCTTCAGATGTGTCCAAAAGGCTACCCAGTTGCAACCACGGGCCTTTCCAAGAACAGTCCGGCCGGGTGCGCACAACACGTGCCACACCAAGGCGTCTGATCGAAAACCTCTATTATTCATCAAACAAGTCTGTGGAGCATCTGCCCCTGCGGCCTCAATGCCACCCCGTCAGATCTCCAAAGTTCTCCGTGGAACACCGACCACCAGCCAAATACAGTTAACTGTTTCAAAACCGCCGCTCAACAGCGTAATCCAAAGACACCACATCAATACACTCACCTGGTGCACACAGGTATGACTGTGTGTTCTCCACTGCCCACTCTTGAAAACCAACATGGTCAGCTCCTGAGTTATGCCCGTAGGACTCCGGCGAGGGGTCACCAGCAGCTGGGGCTCTCTGATCGTGAGAGCCGAGTTCAGCCAGAATCGTTAGTCAGTCCACCCCCTCGACCAGAGTACCCCTTCGTTTGTCCTTTCTTACCCGTCTTACGGGAGGATGACCCCATAAGCGGAGTCCCACCAGAGTCGCCAACTGATGTATTACAAAAATAATCAAAAGGAGCTATACCTACCAATAGCCCCATTTATCGTCTTACCAAATAATCAATCAGTTGGCAGTGAAGAAAAGTCAATCGTTTATTAAACAACCAATACTCTATAGAGGAGCCCCTCCGACATCACCCAGCCCGTGCATGGAGAAGACTGCCGATTCACACTTAGTACATGGCATATATACTTTCATGGCGTTACATGAGATCACTGTACATGGAAAATTACTGGTAGGCACAGTAGTTTAAAGGAAAGACCATATATGGCACACAAAACCCATTTAGAAGTCTGCTTCTGCTATTATTGGGGAGGGTCAGGAGGGGTGACTCCCTTTCGTTTCGGTGCCTGGGAGCACGGGTACGGCGCCTCCAGGAATGGGCTTATCACCTCTGAAACCAGATGCGACCTTGGGTCTCAGAAGGAGAGAAAATAGTATGAATTCAGCTGTCTGTAAAACTCAACTAAAAGAGCTTACTCGGCTGCTGGAGGGTGGCACGTGACCACAGTCCAAGTCTAATGCACGTATAACCAAAATGGAGTCTGTTCGGTTCTCAATCTGTGTACAAGGGAAATATAATGCAAAAGCGGAAAGGAAGTTCCTGTATTGACATAACCAATTAGTGTGTTCCATACTATACATGTGAATATAGATACATCATGCTAACACAAAATAATTTATATAATTGTATAAAATCGATGTTATACCTCAGTGCTCAGGGGTGCCTGACCCCTCCCTAATTCAGTTCTGGGTGTGTCCCTCCTAGTGTCACCTTTCTCCATTTGATACTGGGGGTCTGGATCCTTAATCACTCAGCAGGAGCTGGGTCAATTGGTTTATAGCACCAGCCCAGGCCTTTTCACCTCCCTGGCTTCTCTTCACCCTACTCTCCAGGTGCAGGGCAGCATGGTGCCATCTCAAACCCTCCCTGGATCAAGACCTCTCCCAGATCCTCTCACCTCTCAGATCCAGACAGTCAATCCACATTCAGCAGAGACACACAGAAATGCTTAAAGCACAAAATGTAGCCACTTTCTAAAAGAGTGGTTTCTGAACACTCTGTGACAAAACCATTTTCATAGAAGGATGTGTTATGACACTGTGAGTTCTTACATACTAAACTTCACCTCGCCATTACACAGGAAATTAGGCTATTAAAACACAACACCCAGCCTCCCCCATTCTGTCCTATGAGCAGCATAGCCTTTCAGCAGTAAAAAAACGAAATGGAGTGTTTTTCACTATCAGGACATAACACACACCTTAGTATATGTCCTGAGTTTTACAGACACTGCACCGTGCCCAGGGGTTACCCAATGTGTATGAAAAAGGGAAAGTGAGACCTGACAAGTGGTAACACTTGTCAGGACAACATGCTAACTTAGTAAACTGCGCGCAGGCCCTACACTGCAGTCCTGAGTTCCCTTCTCCGCCCGCCTTTGCATTACTAGCCCTGGCACACACAGTGCACATCACTAGGGACTTTACTGGTAAGGCAAACATATCAATCATGGCCAACCAATTACCATTACACTTTACACAGGAAACACTTGTATTTTGACACTGATCAGAAGTGGCAAAGTACCCAAAGCATCTAAATTGGCAACTCTATGTCAGGAAAACTGTCTAGGGGGAAAACAAAAAGTTTAGGGAACTTTAGCCAAAAATGCATAGTCCTACAGTAAGTCAGATACACACTTTGAATTAACCTGTGCTCACCTTCTTGTACCTTGGCACAGAGTGGACAGGCTTAACTTAAGAGACAATGTGTCAAGTATTTGTGCAACACAACACACAGTAACACAATGAAAATACCACAAAAATAATGAAAATTGGATAAATAAAACGAGACCATAACAACAAAAATCTAATAAGTAGAAGTTGAGATATTAATTTTTAAAGATTAAATGTAGAAATATCGCTAAGAATCAATAAGCACAATGGGGTTTATCTGGTTGTGCTGGACCGAACCAAAGTCAAGAGTTGAGGCTGACTCTGATGGAGCATAGGCCGGATACAAGAGCCACACAAGGCCCGCAAACAAAGAACCTTGATGCTGGCCACAATGCCGAGATCCGGGGTGCAGCCAAGTGATTCGGCAGTGTCGATCCAGCAGTCGAGGTGATGCGTTGCTTTTCTTCACACTGTGGTGGCGATGCGCCGGTTCCGAAGATGATGTGCTGAGTCAAGAGGCATTGGTCCCATAGACGATGCACTGGGCTTCTCCAAGCAGTCGAGGAGGTGAGTCAATCTTCCCACACTGCAGCAGCGGCAATGCAGTGGGTCCAATGCATCAGTTCTTTGGGTGAAGCACTGGTTCTGAGCGCGATGCACCAATTCTGCTCCCGAAACAGGGTTGATGCAGCGGTTCTGCTACATGCAGACTGAAAATGCGTCAATTTTACTGTCGCAAGTACCTGGGTCCACTTCCAATGGAACAGGCACAGGATCAGGTGGTGAGATTTTGTTATCCCTGACTCTCAGAAAACAGGAGGCAAGACAACAAGCCCTTGCAGATCACTCTGGGTTTGAGGCAGAGTTCAGCTCTCCCTAAGCAGGGTCAGAGAGTCACATGCAGCACAGCAGCACAGCAGAAAGCAGTTCTTCCAGAACAGTAGTCTAGCAGAGTGACATTCCCTGTTGCAACACAGCAGTTCTTCTTTACAGGTCCAGAAGTGTCTGCTTTGGTGGTGGTCAGAGAGCCAGTAATTATACTTAGGTGTTCTTTTGAAGTTGGGATGACTTTAAAGAAGGGTCTTTTAACTGCACAGAGATGCTTTCTTAGTATCCCTGGCTCCAGACTCACTAAAGGAAGCTAATCAGCCCTTTGTATGGGGACATGACACTGCCCATTCAGGTGAGAGTACAAGCTCTTCCCTCCCATGCAGCCTACAATGTGCATCAGGATGCAGATGGGCACTCAGACACACCATACCTTCCATTGAATGTGGCTGTCTAGAGGGAAGGCTCCAAGTCAAGCTGTCACCACCCCAGGCATGTATTGGAGACAGGCTACAAGCACACAGAGCTTTAAGAGCAGAAAAATGCCAACCTTCTATAAGTGTATTCTAAAAGAGCATTCCTCTTGCGCTCTACACTGTCGCACTGCGCAAAGTGGAAATCATTCCCCCCAATGTATTCCTTTCATCCAGGTATTCCAATATAAACTCTTATGTCCATATCCTTTTTATTGTCCAATATTACTTCCATTCACTGTTTATCTTCATCATAACGGAGACAGTGTGATTAAAACTGCAATCTTTATTAAATCCTTCAAATACCAACTGCTCACCACTCCAGACTTTATACAATGGTACGTGCAGATCAATCACGAGTTTGAAGTTGACACACTGTGTAAATATCCAATGCATTTCGAGCCCTCTTGGCTCTTCGTCAGGGATTACTACAACAAATACAATAAACAGCTTAGCCTCATGTTTCATTATAAACAATATTGAATATTAAAAGGCCCAACATCAATTATGAAAATGCATAACCGCCTCCGTGTACCAAACCCCAGAGAAACATAATTCAAATACTACTGAATTCTACCCCTGCACCTCCCCTGTGCCACCCACACCTATGTTTACTCTGAAAACGATGTGAAAATAAACTAAACCTCGTGACAAGCATTCCACAAAAGACCCATTGTCCCGCTCGTAATCTTCCCTTATCCTACAATCCCTTCACTTTCCAACTAACATACCCTACATCTACTTATCCAAGATTTTTACCTTTTGTGAAAAACGTTCACCGTCCTCGTGCTGTTCACCATGAATGCGCTACTTCCTCCCTCTTCTTAGCCATTAGTTCAAATTATCAGCTGCACTCATCCACACTCTTAAATATTTGCGCTGCATGTTACCAAGCCAGAACCACGTGACTGTTTTCCCCAGCACCGAATTCCAATTACCTCTGCTATTCTGAAGAGAGACTCTCACTCCCATAATGCACCACCCTCCATCGCGCTGAATAGCCCACCCCCCTACCCCACAGAGTCTTTAGCATTTAAATGCGTCAATCTGATTCAAAATCACTATACCAAAATTAAACATCACCCCGACCCCCGAACCATGTTACAAAAAATCATTGCATCATCTGATTTAAATACATTAAATAAACACATATTAGGAATCAATGTTGAAAAATGTGATACAGAAAACAATTACTGCATTCTGCAAAAAGTATATACAAGTAATTATGCTTTGATAAACTAGATCCTCTACCTACAATAACAAAAACAAATGAAAAATAAAAATACCAAGCTACAAAATTATCAGTTGTGTAAATTGGCTATAACTGTTGATGATATCTGTCCATAAGTGTTTAGTAACTCCACTCCACTTGTTCCGTCTCCGCGATGACAAACTCATGTTGCATTATTTTCTTCATTTAACGAATGTTCATTTAATCAATAGAGTGCATCAGCTCCTTGAGGCGATGAATTGCGCAGCAAGAAAATATATAATGGAGCATGCACTCCTTCCCTTTCATAAGACTCCATGCTGCAAAACCTTATGTTTAAGTGCGTGCGATCAGTGTCCGTGGATCGCCCCGAACCACAGTCAATACAAATGTATTCTAAAAGAGCACTCCTCTTGCGCTCTACACTGTCGCACTGCGCAAAGTCGGAATCATTCCCCCCAATGTATTCCTTTCATCCAGGTATTCCAATATAAACTCTTATGTCCATATCCTTTTTATTGTCCAATATTACTTCCATTCACTGTTTATCTTCATCATAACGGAGACAGTGTGATTAAAACTGCAATCTTTATTAAATCCATCAAATACCAACTGCTCGCCACTCCAGGCTTTATACAATGGTACGTGCAGATCAATCACAAGTTTGAAGTTGACACACTGGTAAATATCCAATGCACCTTCTGTAAGTGGCATTTCTAAAATAGTAATGTTAAATGTAACTTTGCCAGCAAAGAGGATTTATCATTACCTTTCCAATTATATGAAACCTGACAGAGCTACTCCTTCTCAATCAATATTTACAGCTTAAAAGTGTCATAAGGAATTCCCAATGTTAACCTATGACAGAATTAGGCCTTACATTAGTGAAAAACATTTAAATGTCATCTCCTCCCTCCCAACCTGCACTGGATGAGCCATCAGGATGCAGATGGGCGCTCAGACATACCGAACCTTCCTTCATGTGTGGCTGTCAAGAGGGAAGGCACCAAGTCAAACTGTCACCCACCCCAGAGGTATATTGGAGACAGGCTACAGGCACACGGAGCTTTAAGAGAAGAGAAATCCCAACTTTCTAAAAGTGGCATTTCTAAAGTAGTAATGTTAAATCCAACTTTGCCAGCAAAGAGGATTTATCATTACCATTCCAATGATATGAAACATGGCAGAGCCACTCCTTCTCAATCAAGAATTACAGCCAAAAATGTTATTAAGAAATTTCCAGTGTTAACCTATGAGAGAAGTAGACCTCACTGTTGTGAAAGAATTTAAGGGGTTTTCACTACCTGGATATGCAAAACCTAGAAGTATATATCCTACCTTTTACTTTCACAACACCATGCCCTATGGGCTACCCAGGGCCTACCTTAAGGGTGACTTGATGTGTAATAAATTGGGAGTTTAAGGCTTGGCAAGGAGTATAAAATACCAAGTCGCCATGGCAGTAAAACTGCACCCACAGGCTCTGCATTTGCAGGCCTGAGACATGTTTAAATGGCTACTTGAGTGGGTGGCACAATCAGTGCTACAGGCCCACTAATAGCATCTAATTCATAAGCCATTGACACAAGTATGCACTCTAGTATGGACTAACAGATAAAGTAACTACCCAAATGTGGATAAACCAATGTTACCATGTTAGAGGATAGAGCACATGCACTTTAGCACTGGTCAGGAGTGGTAGAGTGCTCAAAGTCCTAAAGCCAACAAAAATAATCAACAAAAAAGAGGAGGCAAGCAGGCAAAAAGTTTGGAGGAAGACCACCCTAAGGCTGAGAGGTTTAACAGTAGCCCCAATGTTATCCTATGGGAGATGTAGGCCTTGCAATAGTATAAAAGGAATTTAAGAGTTTTTCACCACCAGGGAATGTAATACTTAAAAGTACATGCCCTATGTTTTAAATACATTGCACCCTGCCCCCTGTGGGTTGTTTAGCGCCTAACCTAAGGGTGACTTATATGTAATAAAAAGGAATGTTTGGGCCTTGCAAAATGTTTATTTTGCTAGGTCGACATGGAAGTTCAAAACTGCACACATAGGCTGCACTGGCAGGCCTGAGACATATTTAAAGAGCTACTTACAAGGGTGGCACAAGCAGTTCTGTAGGCCCACTGGTAGCATTTAATTTACAAGCCCAAGGCATATGTACTAAAACTTGCAAGCAAATTAAACAGGCCACCTGGGTGAAAAACGAATGTTACCATGTTTTAAAGAGTCAGCACACCTGCTTTAGCACTGGTTGGCAGTGGTAAAGTGCTCGGAGTCCTAAGCAAAAAAACCGAGACCAGAAAAATATGGAGGAGTAAGGGAAAAGGTTTTGGGAAGACCACCCTAAGGCTGACAGGTCTAACATGGTTGATTAGGCTGATTGTTCCATTTTGATCAGCACTCCTGTCAAGAACACGTCATTTATTTATTCATTTTGACTACAGCAGTAATGGCACACATTCTGGACTTCAGAGCCTTCCACTATAAATGTATAGTTTGGGATGTCTTCTTATATCATAACATCAGCAACTTTATTTACCAACAGAGATTTGATTTCTACACCCACCTCACCCATCATCCTTCTAACCTATACCCTTTGGTGTTATCTTTAAATACAAACAGGGAAGTACAACAGGAAGCAAATCTGTAGCTGCTCTTGAGAAACTGAGGGAAACTGAGGGAAATAGAAAAACAAACCAAAATATTCAAAAGCACCAATCTGAAGTCTTAGTCCTATTTAGAATCCTTCTTACTAGGAACACGTTTTAGCTAGATCAGTTTAAATTGAGCAGGTCTCTGTCAAAACAAACAACATCACATTTTATATACCAAAACACTGTGCTGATTCCATCTCCAGATAGAAATGAAAGCATTTTCATCTCAAAGTAAATAGAAAGCTAAAGGTCAACACCCAATTTAGGTGTACTGTATCGGGACCGGTCTATTTTGTAACAAAGGAGTGTTATTATCATTTTGGCAGTGGCGTAGCTATGCTTTCTGTCCAAGCCTTTGCTGCCCTGCGGCAGCCATAAGAGTGAGGGGAGGCCGCTGTCCCGAAAACTCATGTTCCCCAGGGTGGAACGCCCCTCCCCCCTTGTTACGCCACTGCATTTTGGGTTTCATTTCTGTAGATCAATTTTTAGGACTTTCACCCACCAGATTTTTATTAATCCATCTAAGGCAAACTGTTTCAGAATGTTCCCAAGTGCAAAGGCTACAGGGTCGACTTTAACATTGGTGGTGTCCAGTGCAAAAACGTTTGTGGAAGCCCGCCAACGCAATTTTGTTTATGTTTAGTTGTATGACTTAACAGCCACATATTAAAAATATACATTATACATTAAGGGTTTATGAAGAGTCTCGGACAGCATCCTTTTAATGGAAATGAAATCAAATTACTGTTGTCAAAATCTCCTGCTATGACCTCTCCATCAACCCAGAGTAAGTAATACATGGTCAGGCAGGCCCTGCAGCCTAGACTACTGATTGACGGATCAGAAAGGGGGATGTCACATAGCCAGCAGGACAAACATGTGACCAAGAAAAACCCAATTTAGTCCCACAGATAGGCAACAACATCACCATGGTCCTGGGAGATTGGCCTAATATAAAGCACATTGCTGGAGAGGCACACGTTTCCGAAACACCATAAAGTTAGATGCCGCATGAAGTTAGGAACACTCAGCCAATCAGGATACAGCACACCCAACACACACAGTGATCATGCGCTCCCCATGCCGGACATCTGGACACGTTACCCAAAGGCCCTCATTTAGTCCATGTAAGGTTGAGACCCACCTGCATTTGTCATCATGTTGGACGATTTAATGGCTTAATGAGTAGGCCCACATTCCACTCTCAAAACAGGTTTCATGAATTGTTTTGTGATGCTTCGAGAAATATATAAGAAGATGTTCAAAGCGAATGTACTTTGAGCCGGTCATCAGACCAGTTCCTGTACGCTGCACTCCCAGCTGCAGTGTTTAATTAGACAAATTTTTCCAGTTTTGCCAAAAACCTCTTGTCTTTGTTTTTTCAAGATAAATTCATATTCGAGCAGCATTTTCATAATGCTTTCTGTTACAGGCTGGTATCTCTTGGCACTATGCATACACAAGGAACTATTCCCCACTACACCAACAAGGATTCAGTTCTGTGTCTTGCAGATTAAACATTGCATTCACTAATTCAATAAGAGTATATCCCATCAATTAGTTTAAACTTCACATATTTTTCATTTAAGTTGTGCTCATTATGTTATATGCAGTTACCTGAAAGGACATAAGAGTTACAGAATATTTTTCTAGCTACGGCCACATGACTGGCCTCTGATTCCTGGCCGCATGAGCGCCATTGTCCATCTATCTTTCCCACATTGAAGTGGAAATAAAAAATAGACAATGGCACTCACAGAGCAGGCTTTATGGAGATGCGACCAGTGCCAGGTGATTTAATTTTGTGCACAAACTGTGCCCCCAAGCTTGGCACCTGGTGCAGGGGCATCAGTTGCACCACCTTAAGCTGGCACTGAGAGGTTATAATCACAAACCTTTTCTTCCAGAAAACTCAGTTCAGTGTAACTGCTCAGCCCTCTGTTGAGCCCCTTTCACTCCTTCTGTTGACTTTCACTGCTTCTATTGATTGATTCTCCAATCAACACTTGGTAGTTTGCTAGCTGAGACTGTTGGGCAATTTGCTCCTGCATGTTAGTCATGCATAATTACACTTCAAAAACTGTAAAGTTGTTCCAAACGTTGGCGTTTAGCCAGTCGAAGTTACAACTATAAAAATATGGTGGGGCGCTACTGTGCAAAACTCGCCATAAACTGCTCCCCCGGGTGCACGCCTCTCACCTCGATCAGCATCCACGAGCAGGAAAGGGAAGCAGTGGACACTAATACAGCCAATCCTGGAGCTGCTGTAAGGCTGAGAGCAGCTCCAGGATTGGTGGGAGAAGTCTAACACAGCCAGGGGATTGCTAGGTTTACATTGCGCATGTCGGGCTTGCCATAGAAATTGAGCAGGTCAACCCAACATGCACACTGCAATTGCAGGATTCAACCCACACCCCTGCTCTCTCACTGTGGCATTTAAGTTAAATGGCATTGGCATACCATTTAACCATGCCTTATTTTTGTGTGACTGCTGCGCTCACAATGGTGGCAGGATATGGGTATCCTTTTTTCTGCATCAATGATCCTGCAAATGACCTTCAATAGTCTAGCAGGAATTGTGTCCCAGTGTTATCACATCAGTCACTTCCTCTATATTATCGATTGCCATTATTAGACAAACTCATACCTAGATGTCATCACAGTCTCATCACAGGAGCATAGAAACTCTTACACACATGCCACTGCCTACTCAGTTATCAGCTTTTCCAGCAGGAACATATTCGAAGGACAACTCTAAGGGGCATATGTAGGTAATTTCCATTTTGCGATTCTCAAATAGCGATTTTTAAGGAATCGCTATTTGAGAATAGCAAAATGGAATGTAGGTAACAATTCGCAATTTTTTTGCGCATCTCTAACATTCCTTATTTGCGATTAGCAAATTGCGAATCGCAATTAAGGAATGAGTGTCCCATTCCTTCCCATGGCCCAAAAGGCCCATAGAAATGAATGGGGATACATTCTCAAATTGCGATTTTCTGTGAGAAAATCGCATTTTGAGAATCGCAATTCCAAGGGTGCCAGGGTGTCTAAAGGACACCTGTTGCACCCCTGGAATGTGCCTGTAAGTACATGTGGCACACATACATGCCCTAAGGGCATGTCTGTGCGCCACATGGAACTTTGAACTTTTTAAAAAAATGCATTTTTAAAGGAAATCGCAAAATACCATCTACTTGAAGTAGGTGGGTTTTTGCGATTCCTTATGCCAAAATCGCAATTTTTAAGGCACCCCTACATAGCATTTAAGGAATCGCAAAATTGTGATTCCTTAAATGCTATAAGCAAAATAAGGAATCGCAAGTTTGTGATTCCTTATTTTGCTAAGTGCCACCTACATACCACAGGGTCGTTTGCGATTCGCAAACGCCGAAATTCGGCGAATTTCGGTGTTTGCGAATCGCAAATGCCTACCTACATACGCCCCCAAGTCCTGAATGGGTGGCAGCTCGGGCAACCTCAACAGACACAGACATGAAAAAGCAAAGCAGAGAGGTTTGACTGGCACAGATTTGGCAGACACACAAAGGAAATTGTCCTATAATCCCCTTATCACACATCCAGACGAAGGTCCTGCTGCACTGCCAGAGACTCATGCTGCTCACTTCTCAACTAGCTATTTTTACTAGTGGAGGTAGGCCTTACCTAAATATAACAGTGAAACATTTCTCCCATCTCCAGAGCTGAGGAAAATTGTGACACACAGCTGTTTTCTTCTGCGTGTGAAGCAATCCCAAGAGTCTACCACTACAGATTTAGACAGTGGCCCCAATTCTATGTTGCTGCTTGCGTTGCATGGAGGATGATGGGGAAAAGCCATAGTGTTCTTGACGCACTGTGAATTTTTTAGAATGGCATGTTTTTGGTGCCATCCTTCCAGCCCTTTCACTACAGCACAGGCTTCGCTGCACCAGGAGGAATAACTAGGATATGCATGTAGTCAAGGCACACCACCTGTTGTTCCTTTGCACTGCACCACTCCATGCAAAACAATGAAGAGAAACAGAGTCGTGGCAGCTGACGTACTAATACACTGCCGTTTGTATTGAAGGATTTTCTTTCCATTTATGGGCACTTAGGCAGTACATGCTCATGAGCTAATTATGTAAAAAAAAAAGCATTTTAATGCAAGTATAAAGGCAGAGTTTATTGTTTCTGGCTCAAGTATGGGACTCGTGAAGGTCTCTTGTATTTAAGTGCTGCAATACCACTGCATTTTCTCATTGCAGTTAGGCACCAAAATAATATCCACAAACTAAATTCGTTTTGTTGCAGGAATATGAATTTACCTTGAAAAAACAAAGACAAGAGGCGTTTGGCAAAACAGGAACAGTTGGTTTCATTAAAACTACGGCCATTTGTACAGCATACAGAAACGGATCTGAGAACCGACTGAACGTACCATCGTTTTAAAAGTCTTTTTATACATTTCTTGAAGCATCATAAAACTATTTATAGATCCTGTTAAGGGAGAGGAATGCAGGTCTACTCATGGAGCCATAAATTACTCCCAACTAGATGACAAATGCAAGTGGGTCTCGACCTTGTGTGGACACAATGAGGGTAACATGTCCAGATTTCTGGCATGGGGAGCACGTGATAACTGTGTGTGCTGTGTCCTAATTGGCAGAGCATTCCTAGCATCATTGGCATCTAACTTTATGGTGTTTTGGGAAAGCTTGGCCTTCTGGGTTGATGGAGAAGTCATATTGAGGGTTTTTGACAATAGTGATTCATTTTCATTTTTATACATACATGTATTAACAGTATCAAACAGCAACAGGCAGTCACCACGGACCTGTCATCACAACAGAGAGTAGCAAAGTTCTGCATTTGATAATATAGTTCTTTTTGTTCTCTGCATGTGTTAAAGGTAGATAATTACCGTGAGTCCATTAACCATATGCCAGGGACTACTGTATTGCTTTTCGCACACAGTGCAACGCCCACAATCGGGTTCTTTGTTTGACAGCGTCCACGCCTGAGGCTAGCCCCTCCCAGGTAAGAAGATGCACAGTTTATGAGAGGACCAGACCTGAGGATCATTAGAGGCTCTCCTGTAAATATAGGCAATGGCAGAACCAATAGGTCTGGCTTATGCAAGAGCTGTTGGCTTTCTCAATGTATTTTAGCCATGTTGTACAGCAGTGCATGCTGTACAACAGAGCTTCAAATTTGAAAAATAGGTGCTATGATGCAAACAGCACTGACTGCATCATAGAACTCTTTTTCTAATGGGGGGGGCAACAAAATGGGAAGGCAGAGACACCGCAAGCGTTCTGAAGTGGCCAGCGCTTGCCGCATTATAGCACTTTGTGTTTTACTGTGTGAAGGGGGACAAGCAATAATGAAGGGATGTAGTAGGGAGGTGAGTCAAGCAATAATGGCAGGGCAGGGAGCAAATAACAATGAAAGTTGGAAAAGCAACAACGATGGGAGGGGGCACAAACAATGACAGGAGGGCAAACAACAATGCAGGAGGATGCATGCAACGATGATGAAGAAACAATAATGATGGGGGAAGCACTAAGAGAAAAAAAATGCCTCAATCCGAGTGCAAACAGCGGATGGACACTAATAAAGCAAATAAGCAGTACTTGGTCCATGCTCCAGACAAGGGACAAATACACAAAGAGAAAGTGAAACTGGAACACGCTACCAATGAGAAGTTACAAAATGAGACTGACGATGAGGCCAACTAATGGCAAGTAACGGATGGGCTCTGAGCCCCCCTTATAGTAACAAAATGTCTTGCAAGTGACAGCCTCAAGTGAGAACTAAAAATGCCCTCACCCTCAGAGTGGCATGTTTGCAGACAGGTAGGGGGATCTCAATAGCAGTTGTTCTACCTAATGTTTGAACTGGATTAATTCTGTGGTGCATCTTCATTAATTTTCCCACACATATTAATATACATTTATTTTTTTTAGCCCAAGGGCATTACGGTGGCTAACAAGAGAACTATATGACATTACACATTTTTTTTATTTTTTAGGAATGGGAAGATTTCATTATTTCCCAGAATCACAGGGTGATGAGAAGAGTTTGTGACTCAAAGGTCAGCAGCTCTGGCCACTAGGCCAAATCACCTTCTGATGCTTCACACCTTTTGCGAAGACTGTGGATAAACCAGGATGACGGAGTCTGTTTGTAACTATAAGGGTGGTGTTGGCCCTTGGTCATATTGACAGTGTCTTTTCGTATTGCAGCTCCACCTTCATAGCTTATCTCTACCTCCTTCAGTTCTTCAATTCAGAGGATGCCTATTTTCATTCAATAATTCCCACATGTTATGCCTCCACCTTTCTTCCCGCTTACATTGAACTGAGTGGTGCTTAGTGTTGGAGGGTACAAAAATCACTACCCCAGAGAGTATACTGTTGCTTACTGGGCATTTAACCACGCATAGATGGCTTCATGCCGAGCATAGCTAGCAGCACTCTTAAATCCTCAAATGTCTCTTGCATTACCCCAGTTCGATCCTATCTTAACCAGCTTCTGTTTTCTTCTAGATCCTGATCTAAGCTTCAGTACTTAGTCTGATTTTCAGAAACACATCTATACATCTATTTCAGCATCCAAACCTCTTTCCCAAACTCCTCCACAAGGACACTAAGGGGCCCATTATGATGTTGGGCGGATTGTTTCCCCCCCCCGCCATATTAGCGGATGCGGGCTCCCAGAGTGAAGGTGAGGTGGGGGGTGCACACAGGGGGTTACCTGTGGTACCCCCCTTCATTTGCATTTGCATTTGCGGTGCCTGCCGCTTTGTAAATGCAAATGCTGCAATGCATTTTTAGCATTGTGGCGGGTGGTGCAGAGAGCACCGCCCGCCACAATGCTAAAAATACAGTATGGGCCCGCCACTGTGGCGGGCACATCCTAATACCCCCCACGGGACCCCCGCCCTTATGGCGGGCGGTCCCTATTACCATGAGGATGGCTGGCGGGCAAAGTCCCCCCGTCATCCTAATGACCCCCTAAGTATGTTCAATGGTCATTCGCACTGTTCCTGCAGGAGGACAGATATCCAATATTCAAAACCTCTCCATTCAAAGGCATACACCCCCATTGACTGTTATGAGTTTACTTCAGACTACAGTTACTGTGTAGCTTGACTTTCCTTTTTTTTCAACAGAGTTATAGAGAATAAATGGATTTCCTCTTTTATGAAGAAAAACAGGCATAAACAAGAACTGAGACTATGCACACTTCCAGAATGGCACTCTTGAATGGTTTCAAGTCTGAAAAATGTCATTTATTGTTCTATTTATAGTTTGACGGATGAGACGATCTGTCACGTGTGCCACCAGGGCCGGACTGGCCATAGAAGGCACCAGGCTTTTTTCCTGTTGGTTGGAAGGGTGGGGGCCGTTTTTTGAGCGGTGGGGGCCAGTGTTTTTACTGGGGGACGGTTTCCCAGCAGGGCCGCAATATTAGCCCCCTATAACAAAAGCGTCAGCAGTGGTGCTAAAGCGGCCTGCAGCAGTGCTGAAGTGGCAGTACTTTTTATACTGGCGCAGGGACCAGAAATAAGCATTGGAATCTGTGCCTTAAAAAGGGTGTACCTTCGAATGTCTCTTAGCCAGCCGGTAGTGTAGGACCGAAAACCCGCTGGTTTTCTGCGCATTTCAATTTTCCTCCCTCTCTCTAAATCAAGGGGCATAGCTTAATGCAGTGCCACTTTAAAAGTATATGTCAGATGTAAGTAGGCATTTGGAAATAGATATATTATAGATATTTATCGCTGAGTAGGGTTAGCGTCAATTTTTTTATCGCCGCGCATCATGGGATTTTATCGCTGAGATAACTTGCTATTAGCAACGTTTATCTCAAAAGCGATAAAATTCCCGGCGATAGCGGCAAAATCCGTGAATATCGCTGAGAATACAGCGATATTCACGCATTATCGCTAAATGGGTCTTAGCCATTATATCCACCTCCCATTGGATATAATGGCTATGAACTGGTCTGCGCAGGTGTTAGTTTTTGGAGATATTCGCACTTAGCGCAAATATTTCCATCGCTACGCCTGTGTTGGTAATAGGCGATAGCGATGTTAGCGACTTTCAGTCGCTAACAGGTTGGGTACGCCCACTTTGCATGTCATTAGCGATAAATATCGCTGACATGCAAAGCGGGCCCAAAAACGCTCGCTATCGCCTACAAGCTGTTGCTAACTGCTTTTAGCGACAACTTGCTAATAGGGAGATAGTATTATCGCCGCTTAGCGGCCAAAAACGACCGCTTAAGCGGCAGAAATTGCCTATCGCCCCCCCTTTATAATATGCCCCAGAGTTAGTCAGTTGAGAGAAATTAAGTACAAAGGAAGATGGCACCAAATAGAGTCATTGCTACTTCAAATAACACCACTTCTGTTATAATGTATTTTAGGAAAGATTAATAGGCCATTTGAATCTCACAACACTGAACACTCCGTACATGACATGTGAGGCAAGGCTTTCATTGTGTGTATAATGAATGGTGAATGCAACACAGGCTCTAGCTGTATCTTAACATGGTAATTGGCTTTGCATTGAATTCACGGTGATGCATGACAGTGGTTTGCGACCTAGAGGATAGGCCTGGACACTACTAATGTGGGCCTTTCAGCTTTATGCAAACCTGCCAGTCCTCTGTTCTCAGATGTCAAGCACTTTTCTATTGCTCACACCCAAAAAAGTGGTATTTCCACTCCCAATTTTACATTACACATAGCTGGGTATCTGTTTTGCAAGTGTAAAGGAGCTTAAAAGCTCCTGTATAAGGGAAACTGGAGGGACAGTGGGACATTCCAAGTGCTCCTTAGATACCGAATGATGGTATTATTTACCATGCTGCCTAGCAAGTACAAGAGCAAGCATGAAATAAGTCCACCTCGCAACACAGACCACAAAAGGTATGACATATAGCAGTGACTGGGACAAGGCAAGGTAGACAGACTAGTTGTTAGATGGATACTGAAAGACAAGTCTACCCCTTGAGGCGCATTAAGGTATACGGGGCTTAAAAAGAAACAGCATGAATATTCTAAAACAATTTTACCGTGAGTCAGCTAATAGAAATATAGGGCCTCATTTGAATGGTGGTTGGACTGCCACTGATAGTCTGTCTGTGGCAGTCTGACCACCGGATTCTTATACCGGTGGTTGGACCATTTGCTGTTGGAGGAAGACTGCTGCCTCCAACAGGATCTAGGAGTCTGTCGGGGTGGCGGTCAGACTCATATCCCTAAAATGGCTTTGGTGCCGAGGCAGGGACTGCTGTCGTGATTACAATGTCCTTTTCCCACAGCCTTTTCATGGTGTTCTCACTGCCATGAAAAGGTTGTCAGAAAGGGACTTCGGTGGCCCAAAACAGGCCCCCATCTCTTGTGGGCCACTGTAAAGTGGCCCAGGGGGCACATGTAGTTCTGGTCTTGTGGATCCTTAGGACGGAGGCTAGGGCGAATTGAGTAGAACATAGTTGTCTGGCAGGTACGTGAAATGTGACAGTGGTTCAGGTATGCTGGTCCTTCGTCATGGAGAGATTTGTAGGCATGTGTGAGGAGCTTGAAGGTGATTCTCTTGTTGACTGGGAGCCAGTGGAGTTGTCAGAGGTGCAGCTGGGATGGTGAGGACCAGTCTGGCTGCGGCGTTTTGTAGTTTCTTGAGCTGTTTCTGGGCGACGCCGGCTTAGAGTGCATTGCCGTAGTCAAGTCTACTGGTGATTATAGTGCATGGGTAACCACCTTTCTAGATTCTGTGGGGATCCATCTCAATGTCTTTCAAAGCAGGTGGAGCATGCGGAAACAGGCTGATGATACTGTGTTGATTTGGGTGTTCATTGTGAGCGACAAGTTCAGCCAGATGCAGGTTAAGAGCTTGGTCCGTCAGGGAGGGAGGGGGTCCCAGAGCAGCTTGCCACCAAGAGTAATCCCAGGCTGAAGGGGAGGATCCCCGGATGAGTACTTCGGTCTTGTCCGAGTTGAGCTTGAGGCAGCTGTCTTTCATCCAGGTGCCAACAGCCTTCATTCCACTGTGGGAGTTGGTTCTGGCCGATTTGGTTTCATTGGTGTGGGAGAGGATCAGCTCGGCGTAGGAGAGGATGCTGAGTCTGTGGCTTCTGACGATGGCTGCCAGGAGGGACATGTAGACTTGCTAAGCCCAGCCGATGAGGAAGGAGTGGATTTAGTCAAGTGCCTTGATGCAGATGCCAGCGTTGTGGAGTCTTGTGATTATGGTGTGGTGGGAGACACTGTTGAAGGTGGCCGATTGATCAAGTAGGATGAATGGCGGTGGTCTCACCCCGGTCTAGACCGGAGCGAATGTCATCGGTGGCATTGATGAGTGTGGTCTCTATGCTCTGGTTGCTTTGGAAGACAGATTGTGAGGTGTCCAAGACGTGGCTCACTTCTATGACTGTGGAGAGGTGGGAGTTGATGGCCTTTTCAATTACCTTGGCTGGGAAGGGGTGAAGGGAGATGAATCTGAAGTTCTTGAGGTCCGTTGGGTCTGAGGATGGGTAATTCAGGAGGGGGTTGCTCTTGGCTAGTTTCCAGTCATCGGGAAGGTGGCAGTTTTGATGGAGCAGGTGATGGTGAGGCGAAGCTGGGGTGATGGCAGCGGCTGCTCTGTGGAAGATGTTGTACGGGCAATGATCTGACGGGGCTCCTGAGTGGATGCTCTTCATGGACTAGAATGTATGCTCTGTTGTAATCGGGGTCCAACAGAGCATGGTCTGTTGGGGTGCGGCATGGTTGCGTCCTTACCTCCCTATTCCAGGAGGAACTGTGTTGATAATGAGAGAATGGCAAATCAGTGCATAACTACATTACACAAGAAGAAACTGTGATGTTGACCCTTGATAGAGCTAGGTTTCATCAAGATTAAGCATTGCTCTGTTTTGTGTTTCAAACAGACTGCATTTAAAATGGCACGCAGACTTTGGTGCAAGTGAAAACACATGGCACATGAAATATGAAATGAGGCCTAGTCAAATGCTTTTTTAAAAGGGGCACTTTTGGTGCATTCAAAGTGAAAGACATGAAATGAGGCCTGGTCAAAATGCTTTCAGTCTGAAGTGCTTATGCTGAATTAACATGTGTTTTGCAGTGAAGAGAAACTCATGATTGCAGTTTCCTTTTTAGCTTTGAAGATAATCATGGAATGTGTAAACATAATGGGTTTTATTTCATAAAGTAATACTCTTTTGTGTTTGTTTTGTTTTTGGGCCCACCATAAAATGACTGCCTGGGTATCCAGCATGGCTGAGAATTGTGCTGAATGAGAGACGCATGCGCAGAAGATTATTTCAGCTGCCTCAAGTGAAGACACATGGGTGAAGGCCACAGTGAACTGTACACTCCTGTCATCGTGCCAATGTACCAGTGTTTGTGGGAAAGTGTCATCCCTGTGTGCGAAGTGAAAGGAAACAGAAAATTGAGTGATACATTTAGTTGCAAGAAATGTTCTTACTGATGCATGTTATGTATTTTGTTCTTAGCATTAATACGCTATTGTCAGAACTGGTATGGGTTGGATTTGAATGAGAACAGGATGGTGAGACCCTCATGTCATCTATGCTAACCAATCGCAGTGCGAGTTTCTACTGAAACTGCAACATTATTAGTATAGTCAGGCAAGAATTAGAGTATAAAAAATTACCCCATGGGGGTGTGTCCGCTTTAGAGCATTAGAAGTCTCAGAGGGAGGAGAGAAGAAGAAGCAGATCTGACACAGACATGAATGGGTTAGGTACGTGAATGTCGCGAATGCAGCCCGGGAGGATCATTCAAAAACGATGGCAACTACTAGAGGAAGGATCCGATTTCAATGGTCTATTCAGAGAGAAACCATTGTTTGCATTTACCAGAGCTCGGAATTTGAAGGAAATTTTGTCACGCAAGAAGAGCAAGATTTGTGTCGCTAAACCAGGCACGATGAAATGTGGGAATTGCATCCATTGTACCAACGTCATATAGGGAATATGTTTTTACAATCCCGGATGGGGGAACACATTAAATTGACACAAGCTTTTGATTGTAATTCAGCTCAAGTGGTTTATGCTATTAAATGTCCCTGCAGTTTATCATACTTCGGGAAAACTGAACAGAAAATGAAAACTCGTTTAACAGAACATAAAAGTAGGATCAGAAACAAGAACACTAATTCCAGTTTAGCAATTCATTGGGCAGAAAGTCGCCATACCATCGCAAAATTGAAATTTCAAATTATTGAACACACGCCCACTTGAGAAGGAATGGGTAACTCCAAATTATTACTACAGAGAGAAGCATTTTGGATAAAGCGATTAAATACCCTCATGCCATCTGGGCTTAATGATAAACTCGAAATGTCATGATTCTTATAAACATTCACCACCATATAGATCACCAGCAAATATACACACAAGCATTAATAGGATACATGCTGAGTTTGATTGGTCCTATATTGTCATTTATGATATATAAGATTTTACCATGAAGATGTTGTTAAAAATTATATCTAGTTTATGCCATGAAGATGCAATGGTTCATGACTGTCTAATGTTAACATGGTGAAACATGTTTCAACTCACTGAATTTGCTCTTCAGAAGCTGTTTACAACAATTGGGATTCATGCCAGTTAATTTAGTTTCACTTCTTGAATAACTTTCACATATACTGCCATCAGCTAGGGGAGCACACCTCATTGTAAAGATTAGCATGTGTATCGTTTGTATAACAGGGTATGACATTGATGTTTACGTGTGTGAGCACTTCATTGACCGAATAAGAATTACAATCAAGAGTCAGGTTACAGTGGTACCCGAGCGCGGAAGTGCTACCATGGATACTAATAGCAAGCGCTACACAGGGTCGTTATTTTTCTATTTTGATGCTTGTGACTATATGCAAAGAAAAACCAAAGGCGGTGATGGACGGAGCGTTGACAATACAAACACTCACCCCCAGTCAACTGATCTGGGTTTAATCCATCACCGTTCTTTAGCTCACTCCGCCACCCAAGTTCAGACATGGCCATATGCAAATCAGTCTGACCCTGTGCCTCATGGGAACAGTTCAGCCCGAACTGCCAAGCCATGCCTTCCCTGGACCGGAAACAAGCTTCCGAGGACCGGTTTCTGGCATTACAGCCCGGCTTGCTTGAATCCAGTGGCAAAGTGAGCAAGGGACTCACGGCTGAGCACGATATGCAGTCATGGTTTGATTTGGTTTTCGAACCTTCATCAAGATGGCGCTCATACTAGAGGTATCGCAACCACCACAAAAGTTTCATTGGATATTTTGCAGGGGTGATATGAGTTGATAGCCGGTATTTGGCTTTGTTACACGCACTGAATCTAGATTGCCTGGGTTCTCAGAAAAATCGGTTTATCAAAATTATTGTGGTGTTGGAACGAGGTTCAAACTTCTGTGTGCACCTATTTCAATATGGCGAACACACTTAGGAGGAGCCTTGAGTCTCACGAGACTTTTAATTTACTCACATGTTGAACGTCGGCAAGACTCTGAGTGTGGTTCATTGCTTCCGTGATGGAGATTCGTGCGTCGTGAAGAGAGGTTCGCGGAGTTAGATCAGCATAACGAAGAACTGTAATCGGCCTAAGGTGAGGTTCGCAGATTTGCGTGTGGATTTTTATAGCTCCTCCATTGTTAACACTTGGCCTCAGGTGTTAACGTGGGTGTCCCCTATTCTGTTAGATCACAGCGGGATAGTAGAGTGAAGTCGTTGCCTGGTTTTGAAACTCTTTTGGTGGTCCTTGATGCAGGTATGTTTATATATCAGCGAGAATCCGTAAATATCATGCAGTGTGACCAGTTTTATTGATCCCAGCTTTAATCTTTTAGAAAATGGTGACTGTGGTAGTGTCTTGGAAAAAGGCTTGTTAGTCCTCCGTTATTTTGAGTAAGTGTACTTTCTCCACTAGTTGAGAAATGTCACGGGTGGTACTGCATGTAGTGGGGTTTTTGAAGGATACTGGTTGTTTCTCGTTTACTACATAAATGCAACTCAGTGTGCATCTGTTGAGGTGTTTTACAGAAGGTGTTGCATGTTTCAGAAAGGTTACCTGGTCACTTTTTCTGTTGCTTGCATTTTATACATTCCAGTCATACCATAAAATACCTATTTCATACTATGCTGTGAATCAGATACCATAAAGTCCATGATGTATTATTTTACTTTGTTTTCTTTTCAACAGGACATGCCCCTGACGAAGGGACAGGTAGTCCCAAAATGCATTGGGCGCTACTTCTTTTTCATTGTTTTTCTTGTATTATAGTCTTTGAAAATCATTCAGAATATTGTATTTAACTTTGAATCATTGTATATTGAAAAATACATGGTCGTGCAGAATTGAATTAATCGTTCTTGAAGAAAGCCCAATGTAACATGTATGAAAATAAATACAGCTTTAAATGTAATCAGCTGGGGTGAAAATATGTTATAAATGATGTATTAACCAATTACGCTGTGCACGTTTGAGACCAAGTTGCCATCAGGGGCTTGGCTTAGTTTACAACTTTCTAAAAGTGGCATTTTCAGAATTGTGACATAAAATCTGACATTATCATTAAAGAGTGTTTTAAATTACAATTCTTTAGACACCAAACTCGACATTCCCTCCTGCTCCTAACTGAAAGTTATCCCTTATTAAATGTAGTAAGGTAACTGTGACAGGGCCGGAATCGCTACCCCTTCAGGGGTCGAGGAGTACACACGGGACTGGTGGCTAGCTACCCCCCTCTCCCCCTGCTTGTGTCCCTTCTCACCAGGAGTCCCCTCATCCCCGCCAGGACGAATGGTACGAGCAGGAAAACGAGCCCCTTTGGTCCTGCGGCTCCTTTAATGCAGGCTATGAACATGACGAGACTCCTCCCCATGAAGTCAGCACGGTTCTAGCAACAAATGCGGACGGAATCCGGAAGTCGACGGACGGCGTTTCCCAGGAGGACGAGAGCAGCGTTGCAGAGCCGAGAAGAGGAGAGGAGCGAAACTTTGTGCAGGAAGACGAGACGGAAGACGATCTCCGCGGTGAAACCATCAAGCCTGGAGGCCAACGACACCACGAGGTGCCCCACCACGCTCCTGCGGGAGGAGCGTGGCTTCAACAGGTACGGGGCAGAGTGGCGGGTTGGGTGGGACGAAACAGCCTGCCTGTTGCCGAACACCAGTGTAAATAGTGTGAATACGCTGTGTACAGTCTGACAGAGAGCCCCTCCCTTCACGAGTACTCTTAGCACTGATCGAGTTGTATGTAGCACTTCTTCACTGGGTTTCCTTCACCCCTGGTCCCTATCCTGGAAGCCCCTGGTCACCCTTCTAATACCCCGCTTGTCTCTTTCTCTCCTGGTTACCGGACGGAGGGGAGAACCTGTGACATCTGTGGCCCCGGAGATCGACCCATCCGTCACCTGTCGACTCCATCCCGATATCAAGACGGACCCAGCAGCCTTTGCTAGGGAAAGACTGACAAGCCTGAAACGGAAGTCCTATATAACAATAAAGCCTTCGTTGAGATCTCTACTCAAAGCCTCTGACTCCCTTCCTTCTACCCCTTCCACCTCATTACAGTAACCTAATGCTATCCTATGGAAGAGGCAAGTCTTGCAGTAGTAACAAATTAATTTAATTTATTTTCAGTATAAGAGCACGTAAAAGTAAAAGGTATGTCCCATTTTTTAAATACTCTGCACGATGCCCTGTGAGCTCTTAAAGGCCTATCCTAGGGGGGAATCTATATGTATAAAAAAGAAAGGTTGAGGCCTGGTAACCTGTTTATTTTGTCTGCTTGATATAGCAGTGTAAAACTGCACACAAAGTCTGCAACTGCAGACCTGACTCATGTTTACAGGGCTACTTAAGTGGATGACACAAGTAGTGCAGCAGGCCCACTAGTAGTATTTAATTTAAAGGTCCTGGATACCCTTGGTACCACTTTATTAGGGACTTACAAGTAAATTAAATGTGACAATTGGGTGTGTGCCAATTTTACAATGTTTAAAACAGAGAGCACTCGCATTTAGAACTGGTCATCAGTGGTAACGTGCAGAAATTCCTATTGCCAACAAAAACGAGAACAGCAAATTAGGAGGGATGAAGGCAAAATGTTTGTGGGTAGACTACTTAAAGCGCTTCTACCTTTCCATTTACTTAGTAAAGGTGGAACTGGCAAGAGAACGTCATTGCACATATCAGGTTCATTCTCAGAAGACGCCTGCTACATCTATGAGAGCCATGCCATTAGGAGACTGTTGTGATAGGACACCTTATTCCCCACATCATCATTTCTTGCTTTTCCAAACTCCAACATGCATTTGCAGCAACGTAATATGCCTCATCACACTATCGCACCAGTTCATCTCTGCAATGATGTGCCTCACAGCAATCCACAAAGGCATACCCCACATTACACTATCATGCCTGTTACACCTTTTTATATCACCCATCAATTACATTTAACCTTCCACAAACCCAGCATTTGAATTCCATTAAGAGATGGCTTGGAAATATTGCAGTGACCATGTTAGGCCGCATCTCATATAATTAACCCAAGATTCCACAGTGGTGTTTGGCAACAGTGTTTCATGAGTGTCATCACTGAGGGAGATGATTCAGCAGTAAGAGCGTGGGGTGGCACCATACCATGTAGTGATCAGTTGGAGTGAACAGATCTGTTTTAACATGTGCCACTGGAGTAAAGCCTACCTGCTCACTTATCTTTTTTAAGTTCTGCTGTTGTGTGCTTGTAGAAAAGTGCCCATTTTTGCATGGTTATCCCCACTTTTTCTTTAAATGTTGATATACTTTTACTGAGTGTGCCCTGGGTTGCTGCCAACCAAGTACCTAGGACCTATGTTCCTCCCCTAAAACTGTACTGTTACAAAACCCAATTGGCAACTCTCTGGCCACATGTAAGACCCTTGTAAGAGGTACCATAGGTACCAAGGGCACTGTGAACAGGGAAGGCCTTTAAGGGCTACAGCACTCTGTGTGCCACCACTTAGAGACCCTGTACCTTTACACACACATGCACACTGCCCTTGCAGGCTGTGCATTTTGGTGCAGAATAAAAAGTGAAGAGTCGACATGGCACACATCCCTCTGTGACATGCCTACAACCTACTGCCCTGGCATAGATAAGTCACCCCTATAGCTGGGTGCACTATACCTGTAATGAGGATACAGGTGCATGAGCCCTGTACCCCTACAGTGTCAAAGGCATTTTTTAGACATTCTAAGTGCAGTATTGCCCTAAAGAGTATATGGTCTGGTAGTTTTTCCATTACAAATGCCTAAGCACCATAATGGATTTACTGAAAACTGGGATGTTTGGTTTCAAATTTCTCAGGACAGTAAACCCACAGTGATGCCAGTGTGGGATTTAATGAAAAAGGCACGTGGAGGGCATCTTAGAGATGCCCCCTGAAAAACGATCTAACTCTAATGTCCTGGTTGAATGGCTGCTCACCAGCTGCCACCATCAGGCATGTTTCTGGACCCCTGGATTGAGAGCCTGCCGGCCTCATGGTCCTGAAACAAAGCACATCCTGGAACGAGGTGCCAAGCCTCCTTCCCCAGGATGGGCAGGGTCCACAAAGGGTAAGCTTCAAAGGCTTGACACCTTTGTGAACTACCCCAGCCATTTGCTGCTCCCAGCAACTGGCCCCCACCGGTTCTGACCCCCACTATGCGCGGGAGAATCAGCAGGAAAACCAAGTTAGAAGGAGAGGTGTGCCCACCCTGGCCAACCCCACCCCTCAGGTGGGGGAGGTGAAGTGAAGCACAACTCTCAGTCCCTGTCATCTTGCAAATGGGGGACGCAGCCAATCAGAGTAAGGATTATGCCCCCTCCCACTGCAGAGTGGCATAATAGGGGGTGTACTCACCCCAGGTAAGGGACCCATTGGTCCTGACCTGTACCTTCCTGTAAACGCCTCTAAATGTAGTATTTAGGGAGAACCATGAACCTTGCCTACTCAGACTAGAGCTAAAAGAAGAAGCAAGAAGAAGGACCAAATAGGCATGTGGAGAGAAGAAGAGGAGGACACCAACTGAAAGGTCTCCAGTCCTACCAGCCTGTCCCGACGTCAGACTACTCCACAGAACCCCGGTGTGTCCTGAAGCTAGCAGTCCTCAACAACCCGGAGAACCTGCCCTACCCTTGCAACTAAAATGGAATTTGTCTCCCTTGAGCACCAGACTTGCTCAAAAGTAACCGACTCTGACTCCGGCCGACTCCATAAGTCTCCATCACTCCACTCCAGGCGCCCGAGCCCGAGTGAACCAACACCCTAAGGAGGTCCTCCAAGTGATCCTAGCTTGGATCCCAGTGAACCCTGAACCTCAACAAGCTCCCAAACCAAACCTACAGCCAACAACAGGAGGGTCCCTTCAACCAGGACCAAAGGTGACACTAACTTACTCCATAACCAAAGCAGTCCAGAAAGAGCAATCGCGATCGTCCGACCGACTCCATCACCGACCGCGTGCAGTCACAGGACTACCAAAGACCCCATTCACCTCATCAGCTGCCGACAGACTCTGAAGGAACTGCGACCAAATCTGAAGCATCAGGCAAGCTTGCATTCTACATCCGGCCACCACTGTGCCATTGGTGGTGTAGTTTTTGTGTTCGCCATTGGGACCTACAGTGCTGACCTCGAATGCAGGAGCTCTGTTTTCCCAATCTGGTGGCCTGCCCACAGCAGTCCCTATGCCCATGACCATGCCTAGTCTGTTGGCTAACGTGTGGTCCCTGCACTCTGCACCCAGCCGCCTCTGTGCCTCTGGCTGTGCGACTCAAGTACCCATTTGACCAAATCTTAACCACGGACCCGTAAATCCAGTTCTGCCTTCTCAGGACTAAATGTGGCTCATCAGTAGTACTTTAAACATGTATTGAGTTTGCAAAACACATTGTCTCCTCTTTCCTTCCCTCAGGACTTGCACCAGCCTTGCATCTAGAGATACCTGCTTGCATAAGAAAAGTAATTGTAAAGAAATTCTGACTATCTGCATATACAAAGTAATTCTACTGTAAGCTAATTCACTGCATCCGAACTGTATTTATAAATTGCATATGCTTGCAAAGTATTTTTATATTTACCTGTACCAGGCCTGTCTTGGTTCTAGACAATAAACATAACTAAATATTATTTTTATACAAACCAATTGGTCAGATTTCAGTCCTTCAATGTGTGGAATCATTTCTTACCTGATTTGTACAATAAATGCTTACCCTCTGATAAGGCCTTACTGCCCACCCACACTGAATTATCTTTAGAATTCTGTTTTGTGAATTGACAAATGTTTACAAATTACTCTCTAAGGCCTTGGTTAAGTCCCTTTAGAATTTTAGAAAAGTAAAATCTCTATATAGTTAGGGACAAGAGGGGTTAGAATGTATTTTCAGAATGTCTCTTAACAAGAACCCAACTGTTAGTGAAAACATCACCAATGACAGAGAATATGGTTGAGGACCTCAACCTCACTCCTTATCTCCATTTAGCATTTAGGGGAGTTACAGTCTCTACGTAAACTTAAAAACAGTACTCTGGGATCCCATCCCTTCAAACAAAGGCTCCAGGAATGTTGCCAGGGTATGCTAAGGACCATCCATCTGAGCAAGGTGAAGACCTCACAGATGGGGAAGAGGATGGAGGGGATGAGGATACCTTCCATCTCCCCCTCAAGTCCTCGGGAGAACAGGGTCCCTGTGCCCCTAATTCCAAGAGTACACCTCATAGCCCCTAGGTCCCAGACAGGTGGGTCAGGTACTTCTGAGTCCATTGAGGTCAGCCTCGTGAGGAGACCAACTTCTTAGTGAGGCTGACCAAAGTATTGGATCTGGAGACCAGACTCCAGGGTCTGGAGAAAGAAAGAGCAGAGATGGGTTTAGCTCCCATCAATGGTGGCAGCAACATAGTAAATAGGTACAAAGAGCAGACGTATGAACCCCAAACCCCCAAAGGGATTGTCCCAAAATTTGAGGAAGGGGATGACATCACCAAATGGTTCTCAGTCTTTGAGAGAGCTTTGGAAATAAGGGAAGTGAGGAAGTCACACTGGGGGGGGGCACTCCTTTGGGAACTGTTCACTGGTAATTGCAGGGATAGGCTTCTGACCCGTACAGGGGCAGATGCTGGGTCTTATGACCTCATGAAGAACACTCTGATTGAGGGCTTTGGACTCACAACTGAGGAATATAGAATTCGACTCAGGGGGGCTCACAAAACCCAAACCAATCCTGGGTTTACTTCATAGACTACTCAGTTAAGACACTGGATGGATGGTTACCTGGAAACAGTGTGCATGCTTTCAATAGACTTTACAATCTTTTTGTGAAACAACATATTTTGAGTACTGGTTCAAGACTAGGGTAACCAAAACAACCACTGGGGGGTGACTAAAAGAAAGGGGTTACAAAATCTCCCCAGGGGAAAGAGGTTGAGAACCCCAAATATAAAAAGACAGAGTCTTCTCAAGGCCCCAAAAACCTGTTCAGGGGGTGGGTCCCAAAACTCTTCCCAGTCCAATGGTAGGTACAAAGGGAACAACTTTGATCCCCAGAAGACCTGGTGTTTCTACTGTAAGAAGTTGGGACACTTAACTGGAGATGCTACTTGTCCTAGCCAGAAGCCCCCTAGTCCTCCTACAGTTAGTACTGGCATAGCTAATCTCCAGATGGGATTAACAGTGTGCCCAGAGCAAATCAGGGTTCACACTGAAGCAGTTCTAGTCACTGAGGGAGACGTTGAGTTTGCCACAATAGCTATGTGGCCACCCAACTTAAAGAAGTATTTACAATACCCCTGGGATAAATGGGTCTAGAATATAAGCCCTGAGGGATACAAGTGCCAGTGTCACTATGGTGAGAGACACAGCAGTTGTCACAGAGCAATAACTGATTGGAAAGTCGTATCCAGTCACCAACACTGACAGTGTTACTACTAAGTCCTCAGGGAGAGGACTTGGAATCCCCAGAGGGAACTGAGCCCATGGGACTTGACCCTTACCAGGTTGAGCTCTTAGGCCCAGGGGGACCCTCTAGGGAACATCTGTGCATTGGACAGCAAACCTGTCCAACACTTGAAGGCTGAGGCAGCAAGCTGCTGCACAGGAAAAGGAAGATGTCAGTGGTACCCACAGAGCCTATTGGGAGGAGGGACTCCTGTACACTGAGGTCAGAGACCACCAACTCTGGTGCCACTAGGAGAGCAGTAGTGTCTCAAATGCAGTGGTGGCTGGTGGGCTATAGAAGTTGTTGGGAGTACCACAAGTGCCTCGAAGCTAAAACGCACTGTTTGTTTACAGTGCCATCAACAATGGGGAGCAGACTAGAGGTTGCTGCTTCTTGCTGATGCTACTTAGTGCTGTATTTCATTTTGTTCAGATTTTTCATTGCAAGCACAACTCTGCGACATTTTAAGTTGAAAAAGAAAAAAACATATGCCACTGCATTAATGTGGCCAAATTTCCTGAATACACAACCTTCTTCTGCAGCTAATACTCTGAGGCAGTGCCACAGATAACTTGCGCCTGAACAAAAATTGGTTTGCCGAGCCCCATTTGTGCAGCCGCATTCGTATTCCTATTAATTATATACCTAACTATTGTTAAAGAGACATGACCTATCTTGATTATTACACATCCACATATTAGATTTTTCTTCAGTTGCAGCACATTTTATGAAGAAATTCCTGTTTTGAGCATATGGTAAGACATTTCGTGCACATACCCAGAATTTCCCAGATGTCCAATATTCATAGTACAGATCCCATTTTCCTCAACAAGTAGTGGGGAACAAAGATGGGCCTGTCTTGTGAAATGTAAAATGATGTGTACCCCTTTTCTGATCACATGCAAGAGAAAGGCCTTTTTTTTAGCATTTTGGGCTGGCTTGTGAAACTGTGTCAAATGTTCCTCATACTAAAAAAGCTACTTTTTAGTATAACACTTACCCTGACCTGGTGAAACCTCAGACGTTTGAAGGAAATATATCTAAAATGTCAGTAATCTTATTTTAAACCTCACTCTATCCTGCATGCATCGCCTCTTTTCCTTACTTGTTTTGCAGGCTACACTATCGGCAATGAGGCACCACATTCATCCCACATACAGGCCAAAGCTAAACAGTAATGTGTATCATAATGCCCTTGCAGTGTTGACACAATCTAAAGTTGTATTAAACAAAACCAATGCATGCACTCATCAGACATAGCGTGTGTTTCTCCTGACTTCATGTGGTCGACAGGCTCCACTTTACAGACAGGCCTTCTCCCTGACCTTGTTGTCATAAACTATAGTCAATGCAGGTCAGAGGGAGCTCGAGCCAATCCTCCCATTGCAAGCGGGCCTCTATTGATGCAGAGGGAGTTATGGAATGCACCTCGGGACATCACTGCTGAGACGAAACAGATGGCCACTCCAGCACCCAGTCTCGGGCTTTAGCAACCACCGGTGAATACATCTCAGGCAGGCTGACCTTCTAATTACACACACACACACACACACACACACACACACACAGGGGAGAGGAGTTGGCCTAACGGCTAGGGCGCTTGACCTCGGACCTGGGGATCTGGGTTCGAGTCTCGGTAACGACGCCAAAACCTCCTGTGATTGTGGGCAAATCACTTAGGGGCATATTACCAACCATTAGCGATATTTATCGCTAACGATGTTGAGCAACGAATTTTTTAACGCTAAGCATCGCCGGAAATTATCGCAGAGATAACTTGCTATTAGCAAGGTTTACCTCAGAAGTGATAAAAATCTTCGCGCTAACTGCCAAATGAGAGATTATCGCTGGAAAACCAACGATAATCTCTCGAAATTTGGCGTTAGCTTGATAATAGGGGCTCACAAACTTAGCCATGATATCCACCTTCCATAGGATATCATGGCTAAGTCAGGAAAATACCAGGTGTAAAAAAAGCAGTGCTAACCGCGGTTAGCGCTGCTTTTTTTATCACTAACCGGGTTAGCGAACTCCTTGATAATAGGAGAAATGTCGCTTAACAACATTTCTCCTATTATTTATCTCTGGAACACCCCCTTTGCATCTCATTAGAGATGCAAGGGGAAGCTTAGAGAAAAAGGGTGCTAACATGCAAATTTGCGCGTTATCACCCTGTTGCTGATAGGGTGATAATTTTATCTCTGCTTTCTTGGCTTTTAAAGCCAAAAAAGCGGAGATAAATCCCTTGATAATATGCCCCTTAATCTCCCCGTGCCTAAAATGAAAGTAACTGGAAACGTAAAATGTAATGTAACTGGAAAAATATGTAAAGCGCTCTGATACCTGATTCGGTTCGGGTCTAGTTCGCGCTATATAAAACTCTGCGAAAAAAACCAAAACACCCGGTCAATTATGTAAAGATGCATACACACGCACATACAAACTTGCATGTAGACAAACGCATAGAAAGATACATACACACACACACACACAAAAAGACGGTGGCACTGACACAACTGCTTACGATGAGGCCAGTAGTAGTGGGATTTATAACTTCCCTTCTCTCAAGGTCTGGGAATCGGATAAGCCAGCACAGTTCACTGGAACAGACACTGAGCGGAGTGCGTGACTGGCTTACAGTGACATTGTTTCCTGTTTACCCAAAATCCATGCTAGCACCCACTCTTCTCCAATGTCTGTCCAGAGACTCCAGACTCACTTTCAGCGCGGGAAGGTGTGAGTGCGACATGGATTTTTTGCAATGAGTATTCAAAACTCATGCTGATACACTGCGCAAAATCCAGTGATCAACTTTCTGAATGCAGTCTCTAACCCCACCGTCTCATCACAGAGTGGGGTGGGGCCGTTAATCCCACCTTACTCTGTGACGAGATGGGGAAGGGTGGGAAGCCTAGCTACAGTCCTTGACTGACGTGAAGCCCCCGGCACTGCAGGGCTTCAGCCTGAAACGCCCGGGGATAACTTGAACAAAATGTCATCAAGGGGTGGAGCTATGCCGTGGAGGCTATTGCATTGCTGAGCTTATGACATCACAGACCTTGGGGCTGTAAAATCGTCAGCTCTGAGATCAGTTACAGCCCCAGGGAAAAGGCTGAGACTGGCCATCGGTATTTCATCAGGTGACATGCAGCAGTGCACCAATGTGTTTTAAAGATTAAGCAATCATCTTGATTGCTTAAGAGTGATTGGCAACAGACTTTGTATGTGTGTTCCTCCTTTTTTTTAAATTGCTCATCGCATTGAAGTTCAAAGCTAAACAATTTGGGGCAGAAAACGAAAGGGGGTGTAGATCCATTGCCCATATAAAGGAATCGCACCTGCTGAAATGTATAGAGTTCTTACTCCCTTTGGCTCCTGACATCCCCCTAGCTGAGCATCTTGGCAAGACCAAGACTTGAAAAAGGCCAGTTAGCCACTTTGGCTGGCCCCAGATGTCCCAGAAGGTAAAGGAGTTTGTCAGCTCCTGTGTCACCTATCAAACCAGTGCCAAAACAGGTGGACACCCAAAGGCTTCTTTAATTTCACTACCAGTGGTTGGAGTTCCCTTTGAAAGAGTAGGTGTGAACATAGTGGGTCCACTGGAACCTCCCACAGCATCAGGAAATATGTTTATACTGGTCTTAGTGGATCATGCCACCAGGTATCCTTAAGCAATTTCCCTTAGGACAACTACAGCTTCTGCCCTCATTGGTTTCTTTACCAGGGTAGGGTTCCCTAAGGAGGTAGTGTCAGATAGAGGGTGAAACCTCATGTCTGCATTCCTCAAACACATGTGGAAAGAGTAGAGAGTGCAGTACACGTTTACTACACCCTATCACCCACAAACCAATGCTCTCATTGAAAGGCTCAAAAAGACATTGAAGGGCATGATCATGGGGCTCCCTGAAAAACTCAAATGGAGATGGGATATCCTCTTGCCATGCTTGCTTTTCACCAACAGGGAGGTGCCTCAGAAGGGAGCGGGGTTTTCCCCATTTGAACTTGTGTTTGGCCATCCTGTTAGGGGACCACTCTGTCTTGGTAAAGAGGGTTGGGAGAAGCCTCTCCAAGAACCCAAACAGGATATAGAAGATGAGGTACTAGGCCTAAGGTCCAGAATGGCAGAGTACATAGAAAAAAGCTTCCAAAAGTCTTGAGGCCAGCCAGGAGCTCTGGAATCACTGGTATGACCAAAAAGCTGCACTAGTGGAATTCAAACCAGGGCAAAATGTGTGGGTTCTGGAGCCTGTGGCACAAAGGGCTCTCCAAGACAAATGGAGTGGCCCTTACTCCATCGTAGAAAAGAAGAGTGAGGTCACCCACTTGGTGGACCTTGGCACAAGCAGGACCCCCAAAAGGGTGATCCATGTGAGCCGCCTCAAGCTTTTCCATGACAAGGCTGACATAACCATGCTGATGGTTACTGATGAGGATCAGGAGACAGAGAGTGAGTATAGGAAAGTAGAATCGGCTTCTTATGGTTACCCCCACTTTTTGCTTGATGTAATGCTGTGTTTGACTAGTCTGACTGGGATCCTGCTAATCAGAACCCCAGTCTATATGCTTTCTCCCTAAACTGTCGTGCATATACTTTGGTACGATCCAGATTGGATACTGGGGTACCCTTGTCAGTCCCTAGTATATGGTTCCCATGTACCCAGGGCATAGGTAACCCAGAGGTCTCCCCTTGGCTGCAGCATGTATTAAGCCACCCATGAGAGACCATTCAAAATGGAACTACAGGCCTGCCATTGCAGCCTGTGTAAGTTGGTGCATGCACCACTTACTTGAGATATAGGTTTACTATATCTAAGGGCCACTGCACTTAAAGCCTATAAGTCATCCCTATAGCAGGCCTTTACAATCCTGAGGGCAGGGTGCTTGGTTCTAAGTGAGAGGGTGACCTTGCATGAGCAGGACACCCCTGCAGCTTATGAAGTCCATTGTCCCGGGTTGTCAGCGAAGCAGCCATATACTATATATGGAGGGGCATTGTGTAACCGCGTGATGACCATCTCGAATACGGCTGCAACAAACCCTACCATGTTTGGTGTCAAACATCTTGGAATCATACCCCGACACCGGTAACTGGTGTGGGAGGTATGATTCCACCCACCAGGAAGGCCCTTCGTGGGCTCTCGGTGCTCCTGGTACCAGCCTTCTAGCTCCAGACAGCAAAAAATGGTTGCTGCTGACCAGAGACACATTTCTGCCCTCCTGCTGCTGAGCCGAGCTCAAGCAGGGGAAGGCAGGACAATAGGCATCCTGTCACAGGGAGGTGTGACCACCTCCCCAACAGGATTTAGTGTATTAGGAATGGGTGGGTGTGCTTGCCAGCAACTAAAAGTCTGCATGAGGGGCACATTTTATGTCCCAGTGCATAATCCAATTAAAACCAGTCCGGGGAGCTTTGGCTCCCGCTCTGGTGCGAAACTGGACAAAGGACATGGGAGTAACCTCCCCCCGTCCAGACCTCCCCTGAGAGGGTCTCTTGAATCTTTCCAACCCTCTCCCATGGGTACTTCAGGGCTTACATGGCTGTAGGACCCTAGCTTAGTCGTGGAAAAGATTCAGAACTGAAACCACTGTACTTCGACTGTCTGGGCACTCTGGGCTTCGCTGGAATCCGTTTGGGCCTGGCTTCGTCTCCCTCTCAGTCTGCTGCATTGTCTGTGCCTGTGCACCGTACAGGACCGTGTAGGACCTGTGGAGCATCCAAGACACCTGGAGATAATCTCCCTTGGAGTGAAGGAGTCACTCCCCTGCATTCGCAGGCGTTGCAACACTGCTGTCCAGTCTGCTGAACCTGAGCTCCTACGGACACCGAAGGGTTCAGCAACACAGAGGGTGGATTGCTACATCCCTCGAGGCTCGAGCTGCCCTCTCACTCAGTTTGAGGTCAGAATCCCTTGAGGGGGCTGCAATACCCGAATCCCTTTGCACCGCATACTTTTGCAAGTGCTTATTGGTAATTCTGCATCGAGTGCATTGGGCTCGAGTAGCCCCACCCTCTGGCAATTTTTCCTACAAAAATCTTCAACCACCTTGTACTGAGTGCTCTGTAGCCTGCTGTTTTGTGAAGCTGCTTGAAGTCCTCTCGTGACTCCTGTGCCTCCAGCCTGTGGGTCAATTTGAGGTTCAAATTTGCTTTCCTTGGGCTCCCCTGATTGGTCGGGACCTGCGCTGACTCCCCTGTGTGTGGTGCGCCTCCTGGACCTTGCTGATCCAAACCGTACACTTCCTTGACCTTTTACATGGGTTGCCATTGCCAAGGCTTGTTGGGGCACCAGCTGGACACCAACCCCTCAGCCCTCGACATCCTTTGCAGTACAGCTCGTGGTCATCCTTAACATCGCCTGGTCCCCGCAGCTGCAGAGTCAAGGTCACCGTCAACTATCCTGAAGCACCCGACATTGGACATTGGTGGGAATTCATCTGCCGAGCCCCTGGTCCCTCTCAAGTGACCCAGACTCTGTCCCCTCTGCTTTCAGGTACTCCTCAACAAGAATCCACATTTGGATTCCAACAGACACTTTCTCCCCTTCCAGCAGCTTCACTTTCTTGAAGTCCTGCATTGGGTTTGACAGCAGTTTGCAACGCCACTTCACATCTATGCACCCGGTTTCCCTGGGTTAGGTAACTTGGGTACTCTGGTATCCAGGGGTCGGATGGCTCTCCACCCTTGCATCCACGGGCTTCTTTGAAGTCCACTGGGAAGGGTCCTTAATCTTTAAAATTCCAAACGCTACTTACACATAGACTTGTACGGAGAACGCAGTCGTGTTCTGACACTGCACACGCACTCCGTGGGGTCCATATCTACTTACCTTGGGTGGTTCCTTGGGGTCCCAGCAAGTCTACGTCCTCTCAAATTTATTGTTATGCCCTTTAGTTTAAAGAATCACCCTACCACCTTTCAAAGGTTGGTGAACCAAGTCCCTGCTGGATTGGAGGCCTTTAGTGCGGCATACCTTTATGATATTGCTGTCTTTAGCTCAACCTGGCAGGATAACCTGAGCCACCTGGGGAAGGATTTAAATGCCCTGAAAACTACAGGCCTAACTATCAAGACATCCAAATGCCAGATAGGGCGGGGAACAGTTGTATACTTGAGCCACCTTGTTAGTGGAGGCCAAGTGAAACCTTTACGACCCAAGATACAGCCCATCCGGGACTTAGAAGCTCCAACAACCCAGACTCAAGTCAGGGCATTCATTGGCTTGACTGGGTACTATAGGAGGTTTGTGAAAGGGTATGGATCCATTGTGACACCCCTCACAGAACTCACCTCCAAGAAGATGTCAAAGAATTTAAACTTTTTTTTTTTTTTTTTAAATCTCTTTATTAGCATCAGATTGGTCCGTGCAAGCGTACAAATACACAATAAATTGTTGACAATGAAGACGTCAATGATCATTATACAAAGGAAGTAAATGGATGACTGGACCAATGACATTACAGGTAGTGTAACACATTCTAAAATCTTATTTTCACTTTTCCATACCGGAAGGAAAATTGCACATGCGGCACAAAGAGATAAAACTTTCCACAAACAAAACGAAAACAAGTGAGCCTACGTGACAGATAGAGCGGCAAGCAATACACCTATTGACTAGTAAGATGGCATAATCAGAGGCATAGGCAGACGAGGGCAGTGAAAACGACAAGCGTAAGGACTAGGGCGAAGCAACCACCCCAGCCGGGGCAAGGTGCGCAAGGGAACTGAGGAAGGAGACGCCCCGGCCCCAACCAGCACATAGTCCAAAAACGGCAGCTCACGCATAACCCACTTCAGCAGTGTGTGGACGCAAATCCCTGCAGACCTCAATAGGCAGCGCATTGGTAGTTCGGCTAAAATCACCTAGCCCACCCCCTCAGGGACAATTGAGCTAGCAGCCTGGGAGTGTGTATCCCGTGTGATCTTGCTAAGATACTGTCGGTATGGGCCCCAGATGTCAATTGGGCGTGAGGCTGTAGGGATCTGGGTGGAATATTCCACACTATTGGTATTGCATTGTGCAAGGCTGCGCATCCAAGTCGTGGAATCAGGGACTCGCCTGGACCCCCAAAGTAAAGCAATTTCCCTTTTCGCCAGCAAGAAACCTATGGCGGCAAGCTTACGCGTGGACCGGGGGAATTCCGCGACATAGCCAAGCAGAGCAATCTCCGGCTTATGTTGCAATTCGCACTCTAGAATGTCTCCCAAGATGTGGTGTACCTGTAGCCAGTAGGTGTGCAATTTCGGACAGGTCCATGTGAGATGTGCAAAATCGGCATGGGGAGCTTTGCATTTAGGGCAGTGATGAGGTCTGTTTGGATCGATTCGGTGGGCCAGCGCCGGAGTGAAGTATAGGCGCCTCAAAAATTTGAAATGAATTAGTTTATGTCTACTGTTGACGGAGACCTCTTTAGTGGAGCGGCAACAGGCATCCCATTGGGCATCAGTGATGGGGCCACCCAAATCAAGTTCCCACGCCGCACGAACCTTCGCATCCGAAGTCGGGAGGGCCGCCACACAAAGTCCATACAACCTGGAGACCATATGGGCTCCCGTTTGCGACTGGAGGAGGAAAGTCAGTGCAGTCAATTCATCCGGCGGTAATGGGAACGACGGAAACTGCGCTCTAAGCATGGACCTCAGCCTGGTCAGGACAAAGGAATCCATAAATGTCCGGTCCGTGAACCGTGGATCCTCGGACACAGAAAAAACATGTCCGTCCGGAAACAGATCCCCTACTGTGGCGAGCTGGTATTTGGACAGCGTTCTGCAGACCACCGTTTCCGCAGTGATGGGGAGCCAGTGAGGGTTAGGTAATGGAAGAGCCGGGGAGTACAGTACGTCCAGCTGGAGCAGCCTACGCATCTGCATCCAGGCCCACGATGTAGTGGACACAGTTTGTATGTCAAGTGGGTCACGCGGTAAGCCCCTGGGCAAGATCGAGTTGAGGGTTAGTGGCAGGACCAGGTCCGCTTCAGGTCTCAAATACGGGATCCGAGCGTCCGGATGGAACCAAGGATGCGCATAGGCGCACTGCGCGGCTAGGTAATAAATATAAAAGTCCGGCACTCCAAAGCCACCTCGTTCATAAGGCAGCGTTAGGATGCGCCAAGAAACTCGCGGATTCTTATCCCCCCACACTAGACGCAACAACAATGAGCGGAGTTGGGTGAAAAAAATTCGAGTGAGCGGGATCGGTATGTTATTAAATAAATACAGAAAACGGGGAAGTATAATCATTTTAATAATGGCGATACGGCCGGCCATAGAGATAGGGAGGCGAATCCAACGTGCAATATTATCCTCCAGAAAGTCTAACGCCTGCCCATAATTAAGACGAATCATGGACACCGTTTCTAGATGAATGTGGATACCCAGATATTTCACCGAGTCAGTATTCCATTCCAGCGGGAACGGGCAGTCCCAGCGCGCAGTGGAGGGGGTGAGCGGAAAGATCTCTGATTTATGCCAATTAATACGAAGACCGGAGTACCTCCCAAAGCGTTCCACCTCAAGCAGCAAAGGCGATAGGTTGGTCTCCGGAGACCTGACATATAGAATGGTATCATCAGCGTAAAGGGAGACGAGTAACGGGCCCGTCCGGAACAGGAGCCCGCGGTGCAGGTGGCCCTCCTGAAAGTGTCGTACCAAGGGGTCCATGGCCAGAATATATAACAGGGGGGACAGTGGGCATCCCTGCCTGGTTCCCCGGGAAAGAGGGAAGCTATCAGAGAGCGTGCCATTAAGGCGCAGCCTCGCTCTGGGGGCAGTGTAAAGCAGCTCGACCGTGGAGACAAACAAGGACGGCATGCCCATGCGGTGCATGACAGATAGAAAAAACGACCATTCTAAGGAGTCAAATGCCTTCTCGGCGTCTAGAAACACCGCAGCTGCCGGTGTAGTCGGCTCAATCCTGTGAAGGACAGAAAACAGCGTCCGCAGATTAAAGGAGGTGGATCTATGGGGAACGAAGCCGGACTGGGCTGGCGAAATGATAGATTCCATAAGTAAAGATAGTCGGGTGGCAAGGACTTTCGCCAAAATCTTATAGTCAAGATTGAGTAGGGAAAGGGGCCTGTAGGAACCGCACCTAGTGGGGTCCCGACCCGGCTTGGGAAGTAGAATGATAACGGCCTCCCGCAACGTGGGCGGCAGAATCCCCGTCTCGAGTGACTCCGCATACATCTCGATCAGGCGAGGTACCAATTCCTCCCTGTACTCCTTATAAAAGTCAGCGGAGAAGCCATCCAGCCCCGGCGCCGAAGAGCCCCTTAATGCATCGATGGCCTCCACAACGCTGTCCGGCTCAATAAGCATCGCCAGAAAGTCCTGCATATGTTTTTCCAGGAACACCATAGAGATTTCGTCAATATAGTGGCCAGGGTCGCGACAGTCAGCCGATAGTCCTGAGGAGTACAATTCTTTGTAGTAGGATAGGAAAGCATCGCAAATGGCAGGGGTGGTCTGATGACGAACACCTAAATCATCGACCAAGTCGGAGATGAATGACGCCTGGCGGGGGGGACGAAGCAGATGGGCCAAGAGCTTGCCGGGCCTGTCACCTTCACCATATTGCCTAGCCGATTGTTGTGTGCAGAGATATGTCAGTTCCCTGTCTGCAGTGTCCCTGAACTCTTGCAGCAGTGCCAACCTTTTCGCCTCCACCCCACCATCCGTGTCAGTGAGTGTGTTAGTGTCCAACGCAGCAATGTCCTTCTCAATACGGGTCAGGGAGGCACGGATGTCACGCAAAGCCCCTACATGTTTGTTGATGCAAACCCCCCTAATAGTGGCCTTGAAACCCTCCCACAATGTAGCCCAAGTGTCTACTGTGCCCTCGTTGAACTCAAAATACTCCTCTATGGCAATACGAATGTCTTCCTTGAAGACCGGGTCTGCTAACGCCTTGCCAGGAAAACGCCATTGTTTCTCGTACCCTCCCAACCTGGGGATCAGCAGGGTCAGCACTATGGGAGAATGATCAGACAGAGTGCGCGGGAGTGTCAAATGGTCACTCACCCAGCCGGCCACCCCTGGGGAAAGGAGCCAGTAGTCTATTCTGGTGCTAGTGTTGTGATATCCCGAGTGGTGGGTGTAAACAGGTGAGGTGGAGTGTAAACGGGCCTCAATGTCAATCAGTGAGTAGTGAGCGCACACATCCGCCAGCACAGCACGGGAGCGGGGCTTACAATCCGGGGAAGAGGAGGTGCTGTCCCTGGCAGGGGTCATGAGCAGGTTAAAGTCACCCCCCAGTATCATCATATCAGTGTCTAATCTCAGCAGAACATCCTGGAGTCCCTGGAAGAAGGCAGGGGAGTCCGAATTGGGGCCATATATTCCAACAAAGGTGACCTTAAAGCCCAGAAGCACCCCCGTAACCACAACATACCTGCCATCTACATCAAATACGCTGTCTGAGAGCACAAATGGAACACGTCTATGTATCAGGATTGCAACCCCTCTGGCATATCTGCTATAGCTAGAAAAAAATCTGTGCGCGCCCCAGCTTTTCGCAAAGGAGGAAGAGTCAGCATCCACTAGGTGCGTCTCCTGCAGAAATAGGACATCCACCCCATGACGCGCTGCATAGTTTAGAACTTGTCGCCTCTTCCTCGTGTCATTCAAACCTCGGACATTCCAAGACATGGAGGTAAGCCTGGAAGGACCAGACTGTTGCCCTAATTTAGCCATTCAAACTCGGTGGAATCGTAAGAAAATATGTGTGTACGGACCTGCCAATTCCTCTCGCAACACAGGCATCACTTAGATAGATAAACAGTGCGTATGCACAAACAACAGAACCAAAGCAGAAACAAACCCATCCCAACCACCCACCGCCCAGCCACTCCTTAAGCCCAAGGAGGCTAAACCCACCCCTCCGGAGACAACCCAGAGCAACAAACAACAACAGTTGTACGCTAATGTACCTGCAAAATAGAGACAACGTTAGGGAAAAGTACAAAGCGGCTCGCGCCATGGGGGTAGGCGACGCTCCGCCATGCGAGAACCACAATCGGGGCAACGTTCAAATGTCAGCAAGTATGAAAAAGCACTGCAAAAGTAAAAAAAAAAAAAAAAAAAAAAAAAGGGAACAGTAGTATCAGACGCAGATTACTGGGGCAAACAATCCGGCTCGAAAAGATGGGGAGGTGATAAGTCAACCCTGACCAGTTTCGTTAAACAAGTCAGCACTAGCCTGTGAGTCAGTGCATGGCGGAGACCGTTGAGCTTCATCAGATTGTCGAGGGGACCCCCTGTTTTTGTAGGTTCGACAAAATTCCTGTGCCTCCGCAGGGGAGTCAAAAATGCGAAATCTGCCGTCTACGTCCACCCTGAGCCTGGCAGGATACAGCATACCATAGCGCAGTCCCATTTTGCGCAAGGCAGCCTTGACACCAGTGTACTTACGACGCGCATCTTGGACCATGATGGTGAAGTCCGGGTAGAAAGAGAGCACATCTCCCTGCCACCGAACCTCGCCCGCCTCCCTGGCAGCCTTCAGCGCCGCGTCTCTGTCCATGAAGTTCATGAGCCTGGCAATAATGGGTCGGGGCGGCAGGCCAGGGTTAGGTCGGAGCCCCAGCGATCTGTGTGCGCGCTCAACCACAAAGCCAGCGGTAAACGTGTCACGGCCAAAACGTTCGATCAGGAGGTGTTCCACAAAAGTGTCAAAGCGTCCGGTAGCTGTCGTCTCCGCCACGCCAATAATTCGGAGATTATTGCGCCTACTGCGCGCCTCTAAATCCTCGTTCTTAATTGCGACGTCTTTAAGGATCTTCTCCACCCGCTCCAACCTCTTCAGCGTCGACGCAGCTCCATCCTCGATGTCAGAAACCCTGGATTCCGCCAGGTCCAGGCGCCTATCGTGCAGTTGAATCGTCGCGCCCATGTCCGCCATTTTCTTTTCGAGGGTATCGAAGCGAGAATCCAAGGCCTTGAAACCAGCCCGCATCTCACCCATCATCTCAGCGACCATACCCGCAGTGTCCTTCGCCGCCACCTGGCCCCCAGTGTCCGCCTCCGCCGCCGGCGAAGTCGCAGAAGCACGGACGGGTGCCGAACTGAAGGTAAGTCTCTTCTGGGTGACATCCTTCTTCACCATGTTGGTAGCAATGGCGGGCAAAGCACCAGTGGCACAGGACTCTATGACACCAGCGACACCCGGAGAGTCAATCAAAGTGTCAGGGCACCCCAGCAACAAGGCGGGTAGGACGGGACCAGAAGAACAGGGGTATTCGTTGTTCCACCGCCCAAGGGCTGAGTCACGCTGCAGGAGCCCACGAGTCGCCAAGGCAGTTGCACACAGGACGGCAGGGCAAGAATCCGGCTGGAGGAATGTGCCAGAGGCCAAGAAGCAGGGTCAGCAGGTGGCCGCGGCAACCACCCGGCAGCAGCCGGCGGATCAAGGGGCCCGCCAAGACAGGTAGCCAAAGGTGAGGTGGTGGGGGGACCAAGTAGGCAAGGCCCCGAGGCAAGAGCAGCTCAACTGGGCGAGGTCCCGCAGGTCAGGCAGCCAGCGCCGGTCACAAGCAGTTGTACAGGTGGCCGATAATCAAGGCCACCGCATCAGCAGGAGTGCAGGAGAGTTCGTAAAGTCCAGGTCTGCAGGGGGACAGGCGCAGGTCTTGGGTGCACGGTAGCGGTGGGGCGAAGGTGGCAGGCCCCCACCGAATGCAGCGACGCCAGGCCGTCTGCAGAGCGCCCAACAGCCCGCCGGCCACACCCCTCGCCAGGCGACCCCCAGCCCCGAGGCCTGCCGCCCGCGCTCCCCGCCCGCCGCCGCACCACCCGGCGGTCCCGAAAATCGAGGCCCCGGCTCCCAAGGCCGGACCGGGCCGCAAGTGCTGGTCACGCACCGAGGGGCCGCACCTCCACCCACGGACACCACCGGGGCCGAGCAGCGGACCCGGGAGAGCACTACAGCGACCCTAGGGCCGAGGGGGACAGCAAGGGGGCAAACAGTAGACTCACCAGGCGCTCCGCAGCTGCAACGTAACGGTCCGCGAGGCGCAGCCGGCCGCAGCACCACTCGGCTGTTCCGACCTTCCACGTCGTCCCCCGTCCTCCAGATTAGGCAGGCAGCATCAGGCGGCTTCAGGGATCAGCCGCAGGCACAATCCGACCTCAGTGCAGCGCCGGATCATTGGCGAACGGCCCCATTCAGTTCTCGCCCGGCGGAGCTCTACGATCAGGCGGCCATTTCGTTCGCCCGCGTAGCCACGCCCCCAAGAATTTAAACTTGACACCCTGAAAGAGGCAATGTGCACGGCACCAACTCTCAAAGCTCCAGATTATGCCAAGCAGTTCATTATGAAGACTGATGTCTCTGAGCTAAGGATAGGAGCGGTCCTATCCCAGACCAACGATGAAGGCCAAGATCAACCAGTTGCTTTTATAAGCAGGAGGTTGCTCCCCTGGGAGCAGTGTCGGAGTGCCATTGAGAGGGAGGCCTTTGCTGTGGTTTGATCCCTGAAGAAGTTCAGACCATACTTGTTTGGTACGTACTTCACAGTTCAAACTGACCACAGACCTCTCAAATGTCTAAGGCAAATGAAAGGTGAAAATCCCAAACTGTTAGGTGCTCCACCTCCCTACAGGGATTGGCCTTTACAGTGGACCATAGACCTGGGACTGCCAATGCAGATGGACTTTCCAGGTTCTTCCACGTAGACAATGAAGACTCTCTCAGGAAAGGATAGTCTCATCCTCTTTTGTTTGGTTTTTTTTTAGGGAAGTGCCCCTTTTTGCATAGTAGCCCCCACTTTTTCCCTAAATGTTCATGTACTTTGACTGAGTGTGCCCTGTGCTCCTGCCCACCAGGTACCCAGGGCCTATGTCATTTCCCTAAAACTGTACTTTTGCAAAACCCAATTCGCAACTCTCTGGCCATATGTAAGACCCTTGTAAGAGGTACCAAGGGACCTGTGACCAGGGAAGGCTTCTATGGGCTGCAGCACCTATTGTGCCACCCTTAGAGACCTTGTACCTTTACACACACACTGCCCTTGCAGGCTGCATGTTTTGGTGTAGAACAAAAGGAAGAGTTGACATGGCACACATCCCTGTGTGCCATGCCTACAACCCATTGCCCTGGCATAGATAAGTCACCCCTGTAGCTGGGTGCACTATAGCAGTGGTGAGGATACAGGTGCAAGAGCTCTATACCCCTACAGTGTCTAAGTCAATTGCTAGACATTGTAAGTGCAACATTTCCATAAAGAGTATATGGTCTGGGAGTTTCTCATTACGAATGCCACAGCGCCATAATGGCTTTACTGAAAACTGGGAAGTTTGGTATCAAATTTCTCAGCATATTAAACCCACACTGATGCCCAGTGTGAGATTTAATGAAAAATGCACTCAGAGGGCACCTTAGAGATGCCCCCTGAAAAACAGCCTAACTCTAGTGTCCTGGCTGCGTGGCTGCTCCCCAGCTGCCACCATCAGACATGTTTCTGGACCCCTGGGTCGAGAGCCTGCCACTCGTGGGGTCCTGAAACAAACCACATCCTGGGACGAGGTGCCAAGCCTCCTCCCCCAGGATGGGCAAGGTCCACGAAGGCAAAGCATCAAAGGCTTGCCACCTTTGGGAGCTTCCCTAGCCATTTGCTGCTCCCAGCAACTGGCCCCAACCGGTTATGACCTCCACTTTGGGTCGGAGAATCAGTGGGAAAATCAAGTTAGAAGGAAAGGTGTGTTCACCTTTGCCAACCACACCCCTCAGGTGGGGAAGGCAGGGTGAAGCACAACTCTCAGTCCCCGCCATCTTGCAGATGGAGGGACCCAACCAACCAGAATGAGGCTTATGCCCCCTCCCACTGGAGAGTGGCATAATAGGGGGTGTACTCACCCTAAAGAAGGTACCCATTGGTCCTGACCAGTACCTACCTGTAAACACCGCTAAATTCAGTATTTAGGGGTAACCCTGAACCTTGCCTCCTCAGACCAGAGCCGAAAAGAAGAAGCAATAAGACGAAGGGCCAAACAGGAATGCGGAGAGAATAGGAGGACACAAACTGACTTTGCCCCAGTCTTTAGGGCCTGTCCTGACCTCAGACTCCTCCTACAGAACCTCAGTGTGTCCTGCAGAGAGCAGTCCTCGAAAACCCAGAGAACATACCCTGCTTTTGGGACTAAAAAGGTCTTTGTCTACCATGGGCACCTGACTTGCTCAAAAGTAACCGACTCTTACTCCGGTCGACTCCGCGAGTCTCCATCACTCCTGTCGTGTACTCGACGGTCAGCAATCACTCGGGACACAGTTTGGGTAGGTGCACAGATACTTCTTTATTTCGCTTTCTCATCAGTCTGTCATGGCACGTCCGTCCTCGTCCTCGTCCTGCTGCATAATGCCCTTTCCTGTCCCCCGACAGGAAGTGGTGTCCGGTGACCTGGTCACCACCCTGTGACCCACAGGGTCCTAGTGTCCAGCGTCTATCGTCATCTGTCCTGGTCATCACATCTCCCCCTTTGTTACAACAAACGCTTTCCCCATGCACAAGTCCTTGCCCACACTGTGGGACGCCTGGGAGGCGGTGCGGGAGAGAGAGAGAGAGAGAGAGAGAGAGAGAGAGAGAGAGAGAGAGAGAGAGAGAGAGAGACTCTACATTTCTTCTAGCAGTCTCTTTGTCTTTTTGCATTCTCTTCTTGGTCTTTGTTCTCCGCTCTGCTCTGGTCCTCCACCTTCTTCTTTGTGTGTTGGCACTTCTCCGTTTGTTCCTTGCTCTCTTTCCTCCACTTCCGCTGTTGTTATTGCTCTTTCTTCTTCTTCCATTTTGAGCTCCTTGAAATGTGAGCTATTTCTTGTTATCTTCCTATCGTCTGAGGCCGCGGTCACCATTGTCCCTTTTACTCCCGTTACTACCAGCGGCTCTTTTGAAAAAGGGCTGTCTGATTTTCTTTGCTGTTTTTTCTTCACTATTACTATGTCTCCTTCTTTTAGTTGGTGTTCAGCTGCATGTCTCTTTTTGTCAGCATATTCCTTCATTTTCTTTTTCTCTTTGGTATCTCTTTCTGCGATTTCTTGTCTGTTAGCGTCTGCTGTGGCTTCTCTCTGTGGCAACCTCGTCTTGCTTGTTCTTCCTAGCACCAGTTCTCAGCATATTCCTTCATTTTCTTTTTCTCTTTGGTATCTCTTTCTGCGATTTCTTGTCTGTTAGCGTCTGCTGTGGCTTCTCTCTGTGGCAACCTCGTCTTGCTTGTTCTTCCTAGCACCAGTTCTGCTGGGCATTTGCCCGTGGTGCTGTGAGGGGTGTTCCTATAGTCTCGTAGTACTTGACACAGCGCTTGTCCAATGGAGATCTGTGTCACTTTCGCTCGCTGGATGGCCCTTTTGATGGTCCCCATAAATCTTTCTGCCATTCCGTTGGCTTGTGGCCACAGTGGCGTTATTTTCCTGTGTTTGATCCCCAGGTAGTCCATGAACCTGCGGAACTCTTCTCCTGAAAATGGAGGGCCATTGTCTGTTTTCAGTGTTTGTGGTGAGCCCCAGGCAGCGAATATGTCGTCCAGCACTGGTAAAGTTGCGTTTGCCGATGTCGATGCCACTTCCCTCACTATTGGAAACCTTGAAAACTCGTCAATGACTACCAACAGGTATTTTCCAGTCTCCAGTGGCCCATAGAAGTCTGCCGCCAGTTCAGTCCATACTGCCATTGGCAGTTCCGACATCCTCAGCGGGGTGGGCTTGCTGGATGGTCCTGTTATTTGACAGGTGTGACATTGTGACACTTCTTCCTCTACCATGCTGTCTAGTCCTGGGAACCACACTCTTTCTCTCAGCATCTTCTTTGTCGCTACTATTCCTCTATGCGACTCGTGTGCTATCTTAACTGTTCTTTTCCGTAGTCGGAGTGGTATTACAATCCTTGAACCTCTCATCAGAACTCCGTTCTCCGTCTCCGACAGTTCTTCGCCTATCTTTTTGAACGCCAGTAGTTCTTCTTTGTCAACTCCTTCTTCTGTGATGGTGTTGTTATTAATGTGTCTCCATCTCTGTAGCCTCACTATCGTTCCTATCGTCTTCATTGTCGGATCTCTTTTTGTCTCTTGTTCCAGTTCTTCACTTGTTATTGACGCTGGGGTGTTTTGTTTCACTATGAAATTGAGGTATTCTTCTGCCATTGTGGTACCATTACTCCGGTGCGGGAGCGGGTGTCGCGACATGTAGTCGGCTGGATTTTGATCTTTGCCTGGTTTGTGTATTATCTGGAAGTTATAGTCCATCAACCTTATTCCCCATCTTTCTATTCTCGGTGGTATTTTCGCCTTTGGGTTGCCATAGATGGTCACTAGCGCTTGGTGGTCTGTCACTATTGTGAACGGTTTTCCATATATGAACATGTGGTAGTGCTCACATGCCCATACCACCGCCAAGCTCTCTTTTTCTGGTTGAGAGTAGGCTCTCTCAACATCCGATAGGCTTTTGCTTCCGTATGCTACTATTTGTCGAGGTGAGTCTTTCCCAGGTTTGTGTTGTGCTAGTATTGTGCCCAGGCCTACCGGGCTGGCGTCTACTGTTAGTTCTGTGCATAAGTTCGGGTCAAAGTATGCTAGGTGGTCGACTGCTGTCACTGAGGCTCTTATCTCTTCAAACGCTTTTGTGCACTCTGTTGTCCATTCAAATGGCTGCCCCTGTTTTGTCAGTTCTCTCAAGGGTGTGCTCACTGTCGCGAAGTCTTTTATGTACCTCGCGCAGTAGCTGGCAAGGCCAAGAAACGAGCGCACGTCGGCAGCGTTTTTAGGTTCACTCGCTTTTTCGAGCGTATCTATCTTACTCTTGTCCGGCCTCATTCCTTTCCGTGAGAATATGTGTCCAAAAAACACTAGTTCTTCTCTCCCCAGCTCGCATTTCTTCTCGTTTACTGTCAGGCCCACCTCTACTAGTCGTGAACATACTTCCCTCAGTGCCGTGTCATGCTCCCCGTCTGATTTCCCAAAGACCAGGATGTCATCACTGTAGTTTAGACTGTTCGTTATCGGTCTTATTATCTGCCTGATCGTTTCTTGGAATATTTCTGCTGCTGAGGATATTCCAAAGCTCAGCCTTTTGTATCGAAACAGTCCAAGGTGCGTTGAGAAGGTCGTTATGTATCTGGATTGTTCGTCTAGCTCCAATTGATGATATCCCTTGCACAGGTCTAATTTGGAAAATTTTCTCATTCCTGTCAGGCAACTTATCATGTCATCCAGATGTGGCCCTGGGTGCCTTTCTCTCTCGATGGCTGTGTTCGGTATTCTCATGTCCATGCAGATCCTTATCTGTGTAGTGTCTTTCTTTGGTACAGCCACTATGGGGGACACCCATGGCGTTGGTCCTTCTGCAGGTTCAATGATGTCCTGGGCCAGTAGCGCCTTTATTTCTTCCTCTACTTGAGGTTGTAGATGTATCGGTACCCTTCGGTGGTGCTGTGCAACTGGCCTGATAGCCTCATTTATGTGTAATGTTATTTGTTTTCCTTTAAGTTTTCCTAGGCCTTCCGTTAGCTTCGGGAACTCCTGTAGTATGCTCTCTTTTTCCGACACGTGATACATCATTTTCAGTAGTCCCATTACTTTTGCTGTTACGTTGCTTAGTAGACATGGTGCTGGAATGTCCCCTCGTAACACATGTATTTCTTCTACGACAGTTTTGCCGTTGTGCGTCATGGTGTCCGTGAACTATCCCATGTTAGTTACAGGAGTTTGCGCACCCCATGTAAATACTCTTACACTTGATGGTTGTAGCGGCGGCTTCTTCTTCATCTTGTCGTATTCAGTGGCACACATGATGTTGCACGTGGCTCCGCTGTCCAGTACAAATTTTGTTTGATGTGACCCTACTTCGATTGTCATCCAGTCTGTCTTCTTTATCGACTTCCTGTCTATTAGCCTGATATGTTCTTCTTCATGCCCTTCATCCGTGGTCATGAGATATAGTCGTTCTACTTTTCTTGTTATTTCTTCCTCTTCTTCTTCTGATTCCCCCGACGAGCTCCTCTCCGTCGCGTCCATGTGCCTTACATGTTTAGTTGTGGTTGTTCTTTGTTTTCCTGGCCTGCCACGTTCACTTTTGAACTGTCCACCTTGGCACATAGTGGCAAAGTGGTTGCTTCTGTTGCATTTTCTGCACGTTTGGCCAAATGCTGGGCATGGACCTCGGTGAGGGAATTCTAGGCCGCATCTGTAGCATTGGGAACTTTGTTTCTTCGCCGCTTGTTCCTTGTGTCCTCCTTTCCAGTTCCCTTTCCTGCCGGTGTCTGTCATTCTATGTATTTGTTCTCCCTTTCGATCCATCTGCTTCGCTTGTGTCATCGCTCTTGCTTCTGCCCTCGCAAGGTCAAGAATTTTCTCCAAGGTGATCGGTTCTTTTAGTAGTCTGGTGCGAAATTCCGTGTCTCGACAGCCTTCTATCAGTTTGAGACGAAGTGCCTGGTCGTTGTTGTACTTTTCAAATTCGCAATATGCTACTAGCTTTCTCAGCCTCGTTGCGAAGCCATCCATTGACTCTTCTGGCTGTTGGTACGCTATGTGGAAAGAATATCTCTCAAAATCCACGTTTCTTTGCGGGTCAAACTTGGCCGTCAGACACTTTTTTAGTTTGTCATAGGTTTCTAATTCACTCGGTGGTAGTGTTATGAGGAGGTCCTCCACTTCATCCCCCACTAAGTTTAGCAGTAGATCCAACTTCTTCTCATTTACAACGTCAGTCGCCTTCAGGTATCGTTCAAATTTAATGATCCACTTTTCCCACCGGATGCCCACTTGTGGCTCCGATACGACGAAAGGCACTGGTCTGCGGAATAGTCCACTCTGCGATTTTGTGTCTGGCATGTTCTTTTGTTTCTTGGTATTTCTTTTGATACCTCCTTTATTCTGTCTTTATTATTCTCCTTTGTGTGGTGACACCTTTGTCCCCTCCTTTTTTTTTTTTTTTTTTTTGATTTCTTACAGTCTTTCTTTTATTTTCTCTCTTTGTTTACTCTTTATTTTCTGTTCTTTGTCTTTGTCTGTGCTTTCAGTTCCTTTTTCTTTGTTATCGGCGCTTTTCCTTCGTTTTTCGATCTTTTCCTGACTTCAAGATGGCCGCCCAACTTTCCTGCTTCCTTATTGGCCCTCGCGCCTGACTTTAAGATGGCCGCCGAGACTCTCGCGAGACTTCCTGGCCAATCCGGGCGCTGCCTGACTTCAAAATGGCCGCCGCGCTTATTCTTCGTTTTGATTGGCTCCCACGCCTGGCCCCAATATGGCCGCCGAGACTCTCGCGAGAGCTCGCGCTGGCTTTGGGCTCTTCAAACTTCGCGCTCTTCGCGCTAACGCTTAGCGCTTACCGGCTTTCCTGTTCTTGTCTTTTGCGGCGGTCGGGGTGGGCTCCCACGTCGCTGCTGATGGCTGGACGGCGCTTCACTCCTCCCTCTTCTTCTTGGCCGCAACGCGATCCAGGGTGGGCTCCTGGTTTTAAAATCGCTATTTCTGTATTCCTGCACGCAGGGACCGGATCCGTCCTTCGTCGCCAGATGTCGTGTACTCGACGGTCAGCAATCACTCGGGACACAGTTTGGGTAGGTGCACAGATACTTCTTTATTTCGCTTTCTCATCAGTCTGTCATGGCACGTCCGTCCTCGTCCTGCTGCATAATGCCCTTTCCTGTCCCCCGACAGGAAGTGGTGTCCGGTGACCTGGTCACCACCCTGTGACCCACAGGGTCCTAGTGTCCAGCGTCTATCGTCATCTGTCCTGGTCATCACAACTCCGCTCCCGGTGACCCGAGCCCGAGTAAACCAACACCCAAGAAGGTCCTTCCAGCGATCCTAGCTTGGATCCCAGTGACCCGTGAACCTCAACAAGCTCCCAAACCAAACCTGCAGCGAACTGGAAGGTCCTCTAAAGTGCGACCAAAGGTGACACCCAACGACTCTGTAACCGAAGCGGTCCAGAAAAAGCAACCACGAACGTTCGAACGACTCTGTCTCAGAACGCTTGTGGTCACAGGACAATGACTCCCAAAGACCCCATTCACCTCATCAGCTGCTGACCGACTCTGAGGGAACCGGATCTGAATCTGCTGTATCAGCCAAGACTACATCCTACACCCAGCCGCCCCTGTGCCGCTGGTGGTGTATGTCTTGTGTTGGCCATTGGGCCCTAGAGTGCTGACCTCGACAGCAGGAGCTTCTGTTTTCCCAACCTGGTGGCCTGCTCGCCACAGTCCCCAAGCCCACGACCGTGCCTAGTCTGTCGGCTAAAGTGTTGTCCCTGCACTCTGCACCCGGCCACCTCTCAATCTTACCCACGGTCCTGTAAATCCAGTTCTGCCTTCTCAGGTTTAAATGTGGCTTGTGAGTAGTACTGTAAACCTGTATTGGGTTAGTAAAACACATTGTTTCCTCTTTCCTTCCCTCAGGAAATGCCCCAGCCTTGCATCTGGAGATACATGGCTGCATAAGAAAAATGATTGCAAAGTAATTCTGAATATCTGCCTATACAAAGTAATTCAACTGTAAACTAATTCACTGCATCGGAACTGTATTTAAATCACCTATGCTTGCAAAGTATTTTTATATTTACCTGTACCAGGCCTGGCTTAGTTCTAGACAATAAATATAACTAAATGATAATTTTATACAAACCAATTGGTCAGATTCAGTTCTTGACTATGTGAAATCATTTCTTGCCTGAGTTATACAATAAAGGCTTAGCACTACCCTCTGATAAGGCCTTACTGATCAACCACACTACCACAAAAAGAGAGTTTGGTACTGTCTACTTTAACCTCTGCCTCCCTTGTGGATCCACTGGACTCTGTGTATACTATACCTTACTTTGGCATAGTATATACAGAGCCAGCTTCCCTACAGTGCTTAACTTACCCTTCACCTACATTAGTTAGATGTAAAGTTCGAAGCTGCTCAGGAGTGGTTACTCTGTGTTGGATGTTTCTGTGCTTGAGAAGGGTACAGCACAGGCATCGAGGGATCAGTGACAGAATATTGGAAACATAAATATCGTGTGGACAGAATATTGCGTTAAAAATATCAAGGACAAGAATATTGAGAAGGGAAGTGTAAATAGATAAGTATAAATGTACTATTCTTAACTCCAGATCTATGTACCTTGAAGATATATATATAGCGTCAAGTTACATATACGTGGAGCTATATATAGTAAAACTTTACTTACCCATAGAAAATGACCTACACGATAGTCTTGTTTCCAATATTTTTCACACGATATTCTGTCCCGCAATATTTCTGTTTCCAATATTTTGTCCAAATATCTGTATAGAGCAGTGCTGTGCAGTGTGTGCATGGTGAGTGCATGTATTGGGTGTATGTATACCTGCAAGGAGTACATTACATGAGAGATGCAGTGATGCACGATGAATGCTTGTACTGGATGTTCCTGTTCCTGTTCCTGTGAGAAGTATGACAAATGATGAGTGATGTGTTGTACATCGTAAGCATAGTGCATCTATGTGCTAACAGTAATTCTGCTTGCATGTGGCCCATCATGGCACAATATGAAAAGGCTACAGTACTAAAAAGTGCTTGCAGAGTGACTGTGTGTGCTGAATGTGTTCATGCCTTGGGTGGTGCAATGCATGGAGGATACAGTACTGGTTAGTGTGTGTGCTGTGGGCATACACTGAGTGCATATTAGGACTGGGCGTAGTTTGCGAAGTAGCCTTCGCGGAGCTACGCAAAGTGCACTTCGCATTATGCGAGCTACGCGTAGCACTACGCGAACTGCGTAGTAGCCTGTTCGCACTGTGCAAGATGCCGTTTTCAATGATTGCACAGTGCGGACAAGCCTCCAGCACTGTGCAATCATTGAAAACGGCATCTTGCACAGTGCGAGCTGTAGTTTTCTGCCGCTCAAGTAGATTTTTACTCGAGCGGCAGCTTTCACAACGCGGACTGGTAGTTTCTCATCGCTAGCAGTCGCGAGCATTTGCAACCACTCGCAATGAGAAACCTGACCTCCCCGCTTTGAGAATCTCGCCAGGAGGTTTATTTTCCACGCTTGCGTTCAGCAACTTGATGTTGCTGATCGCGAACGGGGAAAAAGTCTCGCAGGAATGTCATTTTGCTTGCTAGCAGTTGCCAACTTCACGTTGAGGACTGCGAGCAAGCAAAAAATGACCACTGCACCACACTACGGTACGCGTGTTTGCACTGTGCTATGTGCAGTTCGCATAGTGTGAAGTAGCGCAAACTTCGCAAACTACGAGGGTGTAGCGTAGTGCTTCGCCCAGGCCTAGTGCATATGTGACTGTGATGGTATATTACTGGAGGACTCTGGGTTCCATTTTTGAGAAGCCCTGGCCTGCCCGGTGAAAACATGAAGAGGTAGAGGAATCCCTCCAAACAGATTTGTCTGTTGCTGCCTTCCTATGGGCTGTTTGGAATACACTGCAGAAGGATGAGAGAGACTCCACCTGTATACTTCAAAGGGTGCTCTTTGATTCAGTGAGAGATCGTAGGGAAGGGGCCTAGACACATCACAGGAAAAAGATGGGGGTGTTAAGGGACTCATAAGTAGGGCTTGGAGCCCATGATTGACCTTTTGATGCAAATGTGGCTGACTTCCACGTGTGAACTTTAGTCATTCCCACTACCTTTATTGTGGGACTATCAGCTTTGGAGTCTCTCCTACTGTGACATATAGCCTTTCAAGAGGAAGAAGGAGAGGAGAAGTGTGTACTTTAAAAGAAGCGGAACACAGCATGAAACCTCAAACACCCAAACCCTAAATCACATTTGGTGTCCAGAAATGGAATACAAGAAAGGGGTTAAGACCCCAAAAATGCATCAACTGCCAAGGACTGTGTGTTGAGGAGAATCTCTGAAAGACTTCTGCATGCGACCAGGACTTGGAGTTAAGGCCTGCTAGTCTCTCCGCTATGTAAGAGGACATTACATAGGGAATCCAATACCTCCTGCTCTGGAGCCTGAAGCACCAGCACCTGCCTGCTTGCCAAGATCAGTGCACTCTGTGAGGGAGAGGAGAACCTTGGTGGGAGCGAGGTCCAGTTGGGAGCCCAGCTAAGTGAACTCCCGGAGCATGGTGTGAGAAGGTAGCTGCTGTACCAATCAGATTGTTGGCTGTGTGCATATTCAAGTCAGCACAAATCGTATGCCAGGCAAGGGCTGCTGTAAAGATAACCATGAGCAGAGTGCTGTGCAAAGTGGGAAAAACCTATGCGGCACCAGTTGCGGCAGCCGAGTATGCCAGTAGTGGCCGCCATGGAAGCTATTGCTGGATACTGAGGGCCAAAGCCAGTGAGGAGCCTAGCATCGACCACGTATGCCAAGAGGTGCCACTGTGGTAGGAACTACCATGTGGTGAGGGCCGCCGCATTGGCCAGTAATGGTGCGGTAACTCCAAATGCCAGGAGGAGCTGCCGATATCAAGATTGCTATGAGGATCCAGCTGTTGCCGAGAACTGTGAAGTTGTGTGACCCATCCGTCACAAGGAAGCATTGAGGATTGTACCTGAATTATCCCTGTGAACTGAGGAGGACACCGTGAGGGCATGCCACATCACTGGTTCCCCTGCCAGGAGCAATGAAATCCAACCCCATTCCTGTTCGGGAGTGCAGAACTTACCATGCACGAGGAGCACAGGTGCACCTTTGTACGCTGATGGAGATAGGCGCATAAACTCAAATCAGAGCTTGCATGCAGGGTCCTGCCGCATCTCCCGTGTGCCACCGACTCCACCATCAGGACCGGAGCATTGTGGGTGCCCACAGACAGGGCACCCACAGAGACGCTGCATGCTTCTTCACTTTTATAGTGGGTAAGACTGGTCACAGGCCTATGGGGCTCCTGGGGCTTCGCTCCTTAAGGCACTGAGAAGCCAAGACACTAAGCTGAATAGGGAATGGGAGTGGACTCTTCAATTGAGGCCTACTAGTGAGCATTCCCTGAATGTGGCCATTAGTTAATGGGGAATAACCCATATCACATTACGAACAGTGGGTGAGCCAGGGAATTTGGTAGCAAAACACTAGCTCTCTGACCTCAAGGAGATTTGTATTATTGTATATATATATACAATAACACAAATAGCTGCAAGTGTTCCTTCAGTGAGGTGCTGTGCGCTGCCAAGTACATCGATTAAAACACCCCAGTGGGTTTGTGAGAGGTAACGCTCCTCCTGGCTGCACCATAATTCTCCTAGTACGGCCTCCTGTCCTAACGAACACCATCTGGCGTCACCTTCTGGCCGCTGCCATGCGGCGGGGCTGGTCCACGGCTGGGTCAGCAGTAAAACATTTCACCGAACAGAGTTACCACCTTGGACCAGCACACACACAGGTAGGTTGATTTATTCAGTTTATTTACTGGAAGCTGCAACCCGGAAAAGCAAGCACTCCGCACAAAGATTCAATTGCCTGACGCGCTTCATGAAATGGATTCACATTTTCAAAGGCGGGTTGATGAGACATACGCTAAGCATGCCGGGCACTTTTATACAGTCCTGGTACCCTCCCAGTGGCTGCTGGCAAAACCTGCTGGTACCTGTAGTGCCTGCAAGTGTTCCTTCAGTGAGGTGCTGTGTGCTGCCACGGGTTGCAGCTTCCAGTAAATAAACTGATTAAATCAACCTACCTGTGTGTGTGCTGGTCCAAGGGGGTAACTCTGTTCGGTGAAATATATATATATATTCAGGGCTGAATCTGAAAATTATTATATAATTTGTGTGTTATGAAAAGCCCATCCAGGGCACAATTACACAGTGACTGAAACTGAACCTACACCACTTAGAAATGGTGGTTGATAGTGCACAAAATATGTCCTTTCTTTATTTTGTTGATTGGCTGTATTTAAATTCTGCCTGAAGGTGGCGCCGGCCTCTAATTGAGAAAGGCGGTGGCCGAAAGGCGTCTTGCGAGAGTGTTTGTCCAATAAATATATATTGGAATTGTCCCCGAGAGTGCTGCATGCTTTTTTTGCAACAGAGCTTTTGTCAGATTGTGACCTGCGTGGTGCCGTCACCCGCTGTCAAGAGCACCCGGCCGAGAGTGAAGGAGAGCAGACGGACTAGTGAGCTTCAATATATATATATATATATTTATATGTAGTAACATTGCTTTTTTAGAGTGAATTTTCATGCCACCCATCTTATAGAATTTTTAATGTTCATAAATTGTTAATTTGTGATTGTCAACTGTACCCTATGGAACTTTTTTACTGTTATTTTATTGTCATATAATGACCCCCCTTTTTTTTTACTTGTGTTAATTAATTAATAAAAACGTGTTTTTTAAGCAGCTGTAGTCCATTGCTATATATCTTTTGATCTTGTGGAGATTTACTGTGTTTAATTGCCTAGGTTGTTACTTCTCAAATACATTGCTTTCAATGCATAGAGTAAGAAATAAAATACTTATTTTTATTTAAAAAATAAGTATTTGATTGGACATTGATTAATTGACACTGCTGTGTGCTCTTTGGGTTATGAGTCATGTTCACTAACCTGTATTCACATTTCCCCTTGAGGGAGCCTGTGACTGCTTGTCCACAGTTACCACTGAGAGTCAAGTGCAGAAGGGGTATGTGGCCCAGTAGCTCAGGATTCATGACAGGTCAGCCACTGGACATCAGGAGTAAAAGGCCTCAACCACCACAGTTGGGCCCAGTAAACCCTCCCTGCCCCATGGCTCTCTGAGAAGTGTTCTGACAAACATGTATTGATACAGTGGACTTGTTGAAAGTTCACGTGGCCTCACAAGTTCAAAGCAAAAGCAAATCCAAAACCAAATTCTCCTTGCTAGAACATGGAAGACTATGCTACAGGCAGCAGCCTATTAGGCAATGTTATTATAATAGCTCTGAGTCTGGAAAACTGTGTATCCTCAACAATAAAGTATTGGGCTTACATAGATTGCCCTTGCTAACTTTGTGCCAGCTTTGCAGGGTTGGCAGATTTTACTTAGGCATGACAAGACGGTAGGGGTCACTTTCTTATATGGGATGTTTGCTGAGTGTGAAGAGAATCAGATATAATCAATAGAACACTGTTAAGCAAAAAGGAAAAGTGGCAGTATAGCTAAGGCATGTATTCAATTGTAGATTGCAATAGTGTGATTGATGAGAGAGAAAATGAAAATGCATACATGAATCTTGCTTAAGTATGAGGATCTCACGAAGGACGAATGAATAAGATCAATGTACGCTTAGGTGCTGACTTGAGAGATGTTCGTTGTGTAGGTGCCCCCTCAAGCAGAACTTCAGAAGAGAGGGAATTAAACAGGTATCTGTTTCATCTAAATAGATGTTGCCTCCTAAAAAGTTTGTTTCGTTAATGTTTCACTAACTTTGCATGGCTGTACTTTCGTAAGAGATTAAAACTGCCCAGCACTTCACAGTGGTGGCCAGCATGACTCGCGGGTGGCAGGGCAAGAGCGGATAGGCGCGGGGTTGCGCAATGAAAAATAAATAAATACATATACACTTACCTTGCCGTCGGGTCTGTGGTGTTTTCAATAAAGAAATAATTAATAATAAAGTATGATCGTCCAGTAAGTTTTATTCGCCTCATCCAGCAACAGTCTCCGGTCGTAACTGACCTAGAACTCCCTAGTATTTACATTCTAAGAATTAAGAATCTTCTTTTACATGAGGTATTCCAAGAAGTGAATGTCAGAGCCTTAAAGAGAAATAGGCATTTAAAGCCAACATTACACATCTCCCTTCTTTACATAAATTTAAGAACAAAACTTTAGGTTGAATGAAATTGCAACATTTAAACATTATAAAGAATGTATAACTTACTTGTATTTTTCCTAAATATACAGAAAAATAATTTACATTGCTTACACGTAATCCTTCATATACATTGGAGCACTACGTAATCTCTGACTTCTCTCGCGATTTCTGGCAGAGAAATTAGAGCAAGACGGAGAAGGATTAATTGTACCTAAAAGATTAGAGTCAGAATCATAGTCAGAATGAGCAATGTTTTTTGACTTGATAACCACTACATGACTTTTGTTCCATATCCTTCCATCTTGTGTTTTGATTGCACTACCAAAAACTTTAATTACTGGTCTGACATTGGTGTACTTTGACCAGGACTTTCTCCCTACAGGTGCTTTTATTTTTACAATATCACCCACTTTTACATCATGAAACTTAACACTTTTAATTTTGTCAAAGTTAGTTTTTCTATAGTTTTGTTTTTCAATCTCTCTTTCTCTCCAAGCACCAATTTGATTATCCACAAATCCTTTTTTTAAATTCATCCATCCTGGACACCACATTGTGTTAGGAACCCTTCCCTTGAACAGTTCAAAAGGGGATTTTCCAGTGGTCAAGTGAGGAGAGCAACGGTATGCATCAATTCTTTCTTTTAGTGCTTCCTTCCAACTTAACCCACTTGCTCTAGCTAACTGAATACATTCTTTTAATGTACGGTTGACCCTCTCAACTGCACCATTCGTTTCGGGATGATACAATGATGAACGTTTATGTACTATACCACATTTGCTGAGATAATCATCAAAGGTGGAAGAACAAAATTGTGGACCATTATCCGATAAGATGCTATTTGGAAAGCTCTCTCTCATAAATATATCAGATAAAAATTTTATGATTGAATTTGAGGTTATATCATTAACTGCACATACCTCTATCCAGCGTGAATATAAATCAATTAAAACTATTAGATAAGGTGTATCAGATACTCCTGTGAGGGGTCCTAAAATATCAATAGCTAATTCATCCCATGGATGATTGGGTAAATCTCTGCAAACCATTGGCATTTGTCTGACTTTTAAAATTTTATCACTTGCACAACACTCAACACAATCTCTGACCATGCGTTCTATTTCTAGATCCATACCAGGCCACCAGAATTGTGTACGTATCATTTCCTTGGTTTTTACTATGCCCAAATGACCAGAGTGAGCATGTAATAATAATCTTTTTCTCAAAGAAGTAGGAGGTACTAGCCTTAAACCACGAGTTAACATACCATCAGAAATGGATAACTCTTGGGAGACCAGAGACCATGGTTTGTCTAGACGTTTATTATCCTTTAACAAGGTTATCACCCTACACAAGTCTTCCTCCTTTGATAACTCTTCTTTCCACTCTTCTTTTCCTATGACTCCCTCTGTAACCTCGCAAACATTGAGGTAGTCATCATCATCTAAATGTTCCTCACCACTACATACATTATCTCCTTTTACTAACCTTGAAAAACAATCTGCAGCCTTGTTTGACACACCAGGTAAGTATTGTATTTTAAAATCAAATTCCTGTAAAGATATTATCCACCTCCTTATCCTTGAAGAGATGGAATCTAAACCCTTCTTACTAAATACTTCTTTTAATGGTTTGTGATCTGATTTGACAACAAATTTAGTTCCCCATATCAAATTCTTGAATTTCTTGAGTGCCCAGAATATTGCTAAAGATTCTTTTTCGATAACTGAATAGTTCAGTTCTGGACCACGAAGACACCTAGAGGCACAGGCAATTAGCGAATCATGACCATGTTTGTTTTGAACTAGCACTGCACCTAAACCTTTATCACTTGCATCCGTGAATACATATGTAGGTAAACCCGGAACAAATGCTTGTAAACATGGGGCTTTCTTTAATTCCTCTTTTATCTCTTCAAATTCTCTTTTACACTCTTCTGACCAGTCAAACACTACACTTTTACCAGTGAGTCTCCTCATGTTCTTTGTCTTATCCGCAAAGTGTATTATGAATTTCCCATAAAATTCTACCATACCGAGAAACGATAATAATTCATCTCTATTGATGGGTTCAGCCATGTCATCAATTGAAGTAACTAAATCTAACTTAGGAAAAACTCCTTCACTCCTGATACAGTGACCTAGATAATTCACCTCTTGTAATCCAAACTTGCATTTCTCCTTCTTAAGAGATAAACCAGAGTCAGACAACCTTTTTAACACATCACACACACGCTCATTGTGTTCTTTTAAATTTGATCCAAATATCAATAGATCATCTTGGTAGCATTTTACTCCTTGAAGACCTTTAAGTATATGGGTCATGATTCTCTGAAATACAGAGGCTGCTGATATTAATCCAAAAGGCATTCTTTTGAATCTGAAAGTACCCATGGGTGTTATAAATGCAGTTAAATCTTGACACGAAGTGTCTAATTCTACCTGGTGGTAGGCAGATGCTAGATCTAAAGTGGTAAAGTACTTTGCACCCTCTAACGTACTTATTATCTCATCAATATTAGGTAGTGGGAATCTGTCTACCACTACCTCCTTATTTAAAGCTCTTAAGTCAATACATAAACGAATATCTCCAGTTGACTTCTTAGCTACTACAATAGGTGCCAACCATTCTGTTGCCTCTACTGGTTCAATTATTTTATTTGCTATTACATTTTCAATTTCTTTTTGAACTTTTATCTGTTCAGCCAGTGGAATCCTTCTTACCTTTGCAACTATTGGAATTGCATTCTTTTTTAGTTTTATGCAATGTTTGTAATTTTTTAAACAACCTAATTCTTCTTTAAATACTGTCGGAAACTTTTCCGCAAACATATCAGACAGGTTTTCTACCTCTTGTATTTGTACTTGAGGCGAGGCATTCGGATTCAGTGTAACACCTAGATCACGCTGGTCTCTCCAGCTAATCAATGCATCCCCAAAATTTGTAACATAAATTTTTCCTGGAATAATTCTGCAACCCAATTCCATAGTGGCCATAAAATATCCCAATATCTTAATTGGTTTGTTTCCATACCCTAATGGTAAAATATCACTTTTGAATAATTTTACATTTTTTCCAAAAGTTTTATGTAACAGGTTTTCATCAATCATAGTGATTTGAGAACATGAATCAAACTTGAACTCAATCATAGCATCATCTACTTTGACTACATGTGTGGGATGTTCTAATGGCCCACTACTGATCTGGAAAGTCACAGTTTTTACTTGTGGTTGAGACCATCTCTTATTAGCATTATCTCTTTTGCTTCCCTTCGTTCTACAATATTTTGCAAAATGACCCCTTCTCCCACAGTCATTACAAGTTGATTTCAAAGCAGGACAGTTAGGTGAATTAGCTAAATGGCTACCGCTGCCACATCTGAAACAAGAAAATTTACTTGACATATTATAATTCGAGTTAAATCTACTCGTTCCATTGTCATTTTTCCCAGTGTCCATCTTATCTTCTTTCTTGACTTGACAAACTACTTCCTCAACTTTTGTTTCAATTTTCTTCTCTGGTTCAACCAATTTCTCTTTTTCTCCTTTGAGCTCATCCACACACTTCGTCATGTGTTCTGCTTGCTTTGCTATTACTAGTACTTCTTCCAAAGGCGGTTCATCTTTCAGCCAAAGTTCCTTTCGAATACTGTCATGAGCACATTTTAATACAAATTGATCCCTTATTCTTTCTTCCAATGTTTGGCCAAACTTACATGAAGAGGCTAATTTTCTTAGTGCAGATACATAGCCTTCAACTGACTCATCTCTTTTTTGACCTCTCAGTCCAAAATGGTATCTTTCCATTATTGTGCTCAATCTTGGAAGATAATGTCGATCTAGTTGTTCTATGGCTACTTCGTATTCATTTAAGTTTCTTTGTTCTGAAGCTGTAAGTTCTGGCAAATGTTCTAGCACATCTTGACCTTCTCCGCCTAGACAGTGCAACAACAATGAGTGTTTTCTTTCTGCACTTAAGTTGGTCCCACATACTCTAGCATAATTTGCAAAAATTTTCTTCAATTTTTGCCACTTTACATTTGGTTCTCCTGGACTTATAAAAAAAAACGCTGGTTGAGTTACGTTTTGCATATTTTCAATTATTACTTTTTAATTTTAATGTAGATTGTGTTCTTCTTTTTTTTTTTTTTTTATATACTTTCCAAAAATTTATTTATTCTATGTATCTGTTTTCCTCTTATTAATGTCAAATTGTTTTTCTTTCTATATAAACTTTATTTATCAATTGTGACTTCTCTGCTTCAACTTTGCATGTGTTTATTTTGTAATAATGAAAATGTTCTTTCCTTATAGTTCAATAGAATGTTTATATGATCTTTGCTCTTGTTTCCTTGAACAAAGCTTCATTCTTTTCTTGGAATCGTCATGTAGAGTGTAATAATGGTTATTCTTTAGAGTGCTGGAATAATGGTCGTTCTATTCCTTTCTCGACTTCTTCATGGAAGCGCACGTGTGCGCAGCGCGTCACTGACACGCAGAGAGGCTTCTTTTGAAACGCGTCGTGTTTCCTGCTCGTGCTCAATCACGTGAGCTGCGCGAGCAACTTCAAGCTGAAGCGCGAGCAGCGCGAGCTTTGTTAACTGACACTCTAACGCGGTGCGCGTTATTTTTCTATTTCTTGTTAAATACCCGTTTTTTAAAATTAATTTATCCTCCCGCCTTGCTCCTCACCGTGCTACACAGTCGAGCAACGTCTCTTTTCACGTCCAAACAGCCGCTGGGAAGACTTCGCTTCCTTTGTTGATTTAGACAGCCGCTGGGGAGGAAATTCGATCCTGGAAGACTGCGTGTTGAGGCTTTCACGGAGGTAGGATCGTCGCCAATAAAATGTGGTGTTTTCAATAAAGAAATAATTAATAATAAAGTATGATCGTCCAGTAAGTTTTATTCGCCTCATCCAGCAACAGTCTCCGGTCGTAACTGACCTAGAACTCCCTAGTATTTACATTCTAAGAATTAAGAATCTTCTTTTACATGAGGTATTCCAGGAAGTGAATGTCAGAGCCTTAAAGAGAAATAGGCATTTAAAGCCAACATTACAGGGTCCCGCTTCTCTGCTTCTTGCTCCTGCTCTCCCCTGCCCTGCTCCGAGAGCAGAGAATTCCTGCCCATCCGCCCGCTCGCAAAGAAAACATAAAATCATAATAACTGAAAGTTATTATCATTTTATATTTCCTTTACTTTACACTGCTCAAAAGCAGTGGGGCGACGCTCCTCATCCATAGCAAAGGAGGCACCACTCGCACTTCAGTACCTGAAGTCCGCTCCCACATTTTCCCAAAACGTTTGTGGAGCTATGAACAACACAAAAAACAAAGCAGCAGAGCCACTCGCTCAGTGAGAGCTCTCATTGGACCGTTTGTCCATCAAAGGCTGGTGCACCGCCGGAATGGTGTGTTTAGCTAGCTTTGCACAGATGTGATCACTGACAGAGTTTTGGAGCCACAAATATTGTAGGGACAGAATATTGTGTCAAAATTATCGAGGACCAAAATATCAAGAAGGTCAGTGCAACTAGGTAAGTCTAGATTTAACATTCTTAACTGGATATATATATATATATATATATATATATATATATATATACATATATATATATATATATATATATATATATATATATATATATATATATATATATATATATTGCACAAATCCTCTTTAAAAAAGAAAAGAAGAACGAGTCGGCACTCACGGAGTTGCATCCCAAACCTCTTTATTTCTTTGTGATCACAGCCAGCATAGCAAAAAAACAACCAACGCGTTTCGCAACAAAAAGTCGCTTGTTCACGGTCGACAACACAAAGTATTTGGCCCACCTATATCGGGCGGACTCATCAGACATTTCCTGTAAGTGATCTCACTTCCTGTTAACTTCACAGGAAGTTGGATGGGAATTGTAGTTTTTTGCAATTTGTTAAGGGTGAAATGACAATCTATCGTTAGTGCACTTTAAATGGAGGTGTCAATGGTAAACAGTGTAGGTTGTTCTGAAACCATTTATCTACACGAGGGCTGAGACAATCCCCTGATTTTTAGTGTGAATTTACCCCCCACATTTGTTAGCTAACATCGCGGTATATTTAAAGCTGAACATTATCGCCCTCCAGTGGGCTTGTCATCCATTGCACCAATGTTATTAATATTTCATTTGTGGCATCATTAGGAAACAGTTAGTGCTGCTAGTCCTACCATTACAATACAAATCATTTTAAGCCCTCCAGTGGGCCATATTGTGCTGCCTAAACAATGTAGCAAATCATATCTAGATAAGGTACCACTTGAAAAAGCTATCATTCCATATCGATTTCATAGGGAAGAAAGAGAGTAAGGGGGGGGGTTTACTTGGGAAGGGGGATCATCTTGGTTCAATTCTAACACCTCCTATGTTTCATCCCATCATCACAAATTATCCATTTATTATTATTCAATTAATAGTGTCTATTCATACTTTATAGTTGTTGATTTTCTCCTCTTTAAATTCACAGGACATGTGCTGATTGATTATTCCTTATACAATTAATTTATCAAAGATGTACATAAAGTTCTTCACTCTGGTTTAGCCCCCACGGGGTCATTGTTCGAAAATTTAAGATTTGTCTCGATTCCCGACATCTCAATTTCCGCTCCTGATCGCCTCCTCTCTCATGTGGTAATATGCATTCAAGTGCATACACTTTCAAAAGTTTCCAGTCGCTGTTGTGCATGGTTTCCATATGCTTTGCTACAGCATTGCTCCTGTCTCTGTTCGTTGTAGCTCTCACATGCTCCAAAATTCGTTTCTTGAATTCGTTCTTGGTGCTCCCAATATATTTCAAAGAGCATGGGCATTCAATTACGTATACCACGTGTGTGCTTGTGCAGTCAATTAGTTGTCTTATTTGCCACATTTTTTTGTTCGGTAACATCACTTCTTTTTTGTTGATTGCAATTTGACATATTTTGCAGTGCTGACATTTTATGAAGCCCTTGGTCTTGAGCCACTGAATACCCTTTTTCTTTTTTGAGTGGTCTTGATGGTGGCTCTGTATTAGTCTGTCTTTCAGGTTCCTTGCTCTTCTGAAAGTTACCAAGGGATGTTTACCCATAATTTGGCTAGTTGTTTGATCCAGATGTAATAATTTCCAATTTTTCCTGAGAATATCAACAATTTGTTTTGATTCCCTCGTGTAGTCCAGAATCAATCTTATTTCTCTTTTTTCCAATGTTTCCTTGTTTGATGTTTTATTCCTTTCTTTTTTCGTGATTAGGGCATCTTTCCTGTTTCTTGTATTAGCTCTTTGCCAACTTTTTCTTATGGTGTTAGTATTATAGCCCCTGCTTTTGAATCTTTGTGCCATTGTTTTGCTCTTTTTTAGCCATTTACTTTCCTCTGAACATATTCTTCGAATTCTCAGAAACTAATAAGCAAAGAAAAAGCAACTTTCCTAGACACTGAAATATATATCGCTAACAACAAAGTCCAGACCACGCTACATAGAAAGGAGACAGCAACCAATGCAACCTTGCACTATGATAGCTTCCAAGAAACAGGAAAGATGCCCTAATCACGAAAAAAGAAAGGAATAAAACATCAAACAAGGAAACATTGGAAAAAAGAGAAATAAGATTGATTCTGGACTACACGAGGGAATCAAAACAAATTGTTGATATTCTCAGGAAAAATTGGAAATTATTACATCTGGATCAAACAACTAGCCAAATTATGGGTAAACATCCCTTGGTAACTTTCAGAAGAGCAAGGAACCTGAAAGACAGACTAATACAGAGCCACCATCAAGACCACTCAAAAAAGAAAAAGGGTATTCAGTGGCTCACGACCAAGGGCTTCATAAAATGTCAGCACTGCAAAATATGTCAAATTGCAATCAACAAAAAAGAAGTGATGTTACCGAACAAAAAAATGTGGCAAATAAGACAACTAATTGACTGCACAAGCACACACGTGGTATACATAATTGAATGCCCATGCTCTTTGAAATATATTGGGAGCACCAAGAACGAATTCAAGAAACGAATTTTGGAGCATGTGAGAGCTACAACGAACAGAGACAGGAGCAATGCTGTAGCAAAGCATATGGAAACCATGCACAACAGCGACTGGAAACTTTTGAAAGTGTATGCACTTGAATGCATATTACCACATGAGAGAGGAGGCGATCAGGAGCGGAAATTGAGATGTCGGGAATCGAGACAAATCTTAAATTTTCGAACAATGACCCCGTGGGGGCTAAACCAGAGTGAAGAACTTTATGTACATCTTTGATAAATTAATTGTATAAGGAATAATCAATCAGCACATGTCCTGTGAATTTAAAGAGGAGAAAATCAACAACTATAAAGTATGAATAGACACTATTAATTGAATAATAATAAATGGATAATTTGTGATGATGGGATGAAACATAGGAGGTGTTAGAATTGAACCAAGATGATCCCCCTTCCCAAGTAAACCCCCCCCCTTACTCTCTTTCTTCCCTATGAAATCGATATGGAATGATAGCTTTTTCAAGTGGTACCTTATCTAGATATGATTTGCAACATTGTTTAGGCAGCACAATATGGCCCACTGGAGGGCTTAAAATGATTTGTATTGTAATGGTAGGACTAGCAGCACTAACTGTTTCCTAATGATGCCACGAATGAAATATTAATAACATTGGTGCAATGGATGACAAGCCCACTGGAGGGCGATAATGTTCAGCTTTAAATATACCGCGATGTTAGCTAACAAATGTGGGGGGTAAATTCACACTAAAAATCAGGGGATTGTCTCAGCCCTCGTGTAGATAAATGGTTTCAGAACAACCTACACTGTTTACCATTGACACCTCCATTTAAAGTGCACTAACGATAGATTGTCATTTCACCCTTAACAAATTGCAAAAAACTACAATTCCCATCCAACTTCCTGTGAAGTTAACAGGAAGTGAGATCACTTACAGGAAATGTCTGATGAGTCCGCCCGATATAGGTGGGCCAAATACTTTGTGTTGTCGACCGTGAACAAGCGACTTTTTGTTGCGAAACGCGTTGGTTGTTTTTTTGCTATGCTGGCTGTGATCACAAAGAAATAAAGAGGTTTGGAATGCAACTCCGTGAGTGCCGACTCGTTCTTCTTTTCTTTTTTAAAGAGGATTTGTGCAATAAATACAAGCGGGGCTCTGCTTGGGAGTCGTGCACCGATACTAGAGCGCCATTGGACTGGGCAATTGAGCCGGATTTGTTGATATATATATATATATATATTTATATATATATATATATATATATATATATATCGTCAAGGTACATATATGTGGAGTTATATACGGTAAACATTTGCTTGCCTATAGAAACTTACCTTCACAATACTTTTGTCCTCAATATTCTTGGCACGATATTTAGTCTCACAATATTTTTGGTTCCATTATTCTGTTCAAACACCACCACAAAAGGTGGTTTGCTTCATGAACAGCTCAATGTTGTCTTGACAGTGGCATGCATGTTGCAGGCAAAAATGTGCAAAGTGTACTGCCATTGTGAAGTCTCACCAGAGGGCTGGGAAGGAGGGGCGGATGCTCTACCAGTTAGCTTTAAAAGGTGCCGTAGCCTTTCTTTGTATATGTTATTCTTCATATAGTTTTTAACCAGGGACTTATAGAGACAGATGAGTTTAATTTTTTAAAGTGCAAATTTCCTAAAATACCAGCACTTTATTTACTGCCCAAATTACACAAAAATCCCTTAAATCCCCCGGGAAGGCCAATCGTGTCTTCCAGGAATAGCTGCCTGGAAAACACTTCAAGATATGTGGACTATTTTTTGCAGCCAATTGTGCAGGGCCTTCCATCATACCTCAGAGATTCCGGGATTTTTTTAGACAAGATTGCAAATGTCTCATTGGATACAGGCTGTTTACTAATGACCTTGGATGTAAACAGCCTGTATACCAATATCCCACAGGAAATGGGAATCAAAGCCTGCAGACACTTCTTGAGCACCAGATCAGTGTCATACCTTTTTCATACCGAAATGGTATTAGACATGATATATACATGTCTAACCCAAAATTATTTTCTGTTTAATGGCGCCATCTACCACCAGCTGCTTGGCACTTCTATGGGTACTTGTTTTGCCCCTAGTTTTGCAGGAATATACCTAGGGTGGTTGGAGGAGCAAATAGTCAGACAACTTGATCAATACTGTACCGGAGTCCGCACCTGGCTCCGGTACATTGATGATATCTTCATCATATGGGATGGCACAGTGAAGGAAGCGGAAGATTTCGTTGCCATCCTGAATGTGAATGATTTTAACCTTTCGTTCACAAGCCATATAAACAGTACGGCAGTAGACTTTCTAGATCTTAAAGTAACCATAGAAAACAAGAGCCTTGTGACAACTCTGCACAGGAAAGAGACGGCCGGAAACAGCCTCCTCCGTGCGCAGAGCTGTCACCCCCGCAATCTAATCAATTCCATTCCGTTTGGTGAATTGCTCAGAGCTAAAAGAAACTGCACTAAACAGGAGGATTATGAAAAAGAAAGAGCTATCATGTGTGATAGATTCAAAAGCAGGGGATACAGTAAAAAATGTATCGCAGATGCTGTGCGCAAGGTGAAAGAGAGAGAAACAATTCAAACCGTGGTAGAAAATGATGAAACCAAAGAAAATCTAGAAGGGGTGCGATTTATAACAGATTATAACTCCCAATCAAAGGAGGTCAGAGGAGCTATTAACAAGTATTGGAGTGCCCTCAGAACAGATAAGGATATCCAACAAGGTATCCAAGATTTCCCACAAATCACGTACAGAAGACCAAAGTCCCTTAAGGACAAGGTTTGCCAGACTTTGGTAGCCAATAGGAGAAGAAGTAATCCGGTCCAGGGATTTTTTGTGTGTGGTCGCTGTAAAGCGTGTAAATTTAGCCACAACACAAAAGAGATAAAACTGTCTCAAACCAACGAGCCCTTTAAAATCATGAAACATGTTACCTGCCATACAGAATACGTGGTTTATGCACTTAAGTGCCCCTGCAATAAATGTTATGTTGGTAGCACCATTAAACCAGCAAAGGACAGAATTCTACAACACCTGAGAGCCATAAAAAACCATGACAAACAATACCCAGTGGCGAGGTACTTTTCTACTCACCATCAAAGCAACAGTAGCCTCCTCTCATTTGTGGTACTAGACCAGGTACCCCTGAGGGAAAGAGGGGGTAATAGATTACAAGAGCTTAGACGGTTGGAGTCTAGGTTCATAATTAAATATCAGACTCTGCAACCCCAAGGACATAATTGCGATGAGGCACTTGGAGCACATCTTGGATGAAGTGAGAATATGAAAACAATGCCTATGATGTTCAGCTGATTTCAGACTTTTTTTAATGGTATGAATGTGTGAATTTCACGGTGGTATGGTAGATAATCATTGTAATTTTTTCTTTTGTCACAGGTACCGATTTCAAATAATTTGGGAGAGTGTGAAAACACAGCACAGTCAAAGGCAGAAAGTATGTGGCAGGATGTATAAAAGTGGCAGAATTCACAGTGGGCAGTTGTGCAATGAGCGGAGCTACCTGGTATGATTCAAGACTGTTGGATCACGAAAGTGACAGGCAAGAGACTTATAACGATTTCTAGCCCACTGGGGCTTTATTACTACGGACAGAATACGGCAATGATGAAACTTTGAACTGTCTCGTAATGATTGATAAGGGGCATGGATCATAAATATACATTTAGAAATATCATGCAGTGTCCCAAGAATATCGTTGTATACAGATTTATGACACCATGGTTTATTTCGAGAGTTTGAAACCTGGTAAAAGCCTACGGGAGAGATATTGTGGTAGCTCAAGCTGTTAGACCTGAAGCAAGGTCTCGTCATGACTGAAAGGCGGGAGTTCAATGCCCGAAACTGACCCTTTTGATTTAATGAATGTTGTAACCAATCTTTGTTATATACTAATTTATAACTGAGTATGATATCTTAAAGAAATGATAATTTAAGAAATTCACAAATAATGTATATGCCATGCTATGCCACATATTGCTGACTAGGTACGATGAATCTGTTTTCTGAGCTCCAATGAGAAATGAATTGGTAGTCTGTCTATTATGTTTATGGTAACCACAATCACATAATCTATCTTTAAATGCTGGATGTAAACAGACACTTGTACTCGTGAGCAAGGGAAGTTGTTCCCGAAACGCGTCGAGTAGGGCTGTGATTAAATACCAGTTTTGAATGCAATTGCTGGCCTGGACATCGTTCTTTTCAAAGGTGAACGAGTGTGGTGGAATACGTTGGGATTGGCGATCCCGTCCGGGCCCGCCGCTGCAAGCGGCCATCAGAGCTTCACGCCGAGCTTTGTGTTGGATATATATATATATATATATATATATATATATATATATATACATCGTCAAGGTACATATATGTGGAGTTATATACGGTAAACATTTGCTTGCCTATAGAAACTTACCTTCACAATACTTTTGTCCTCAATATTCTTGGCACGATATTTAGTCTCACAATATTTTTGGTTCCATTATTCGTTTCAAACACCACCACAAAAGGTGGTTTGCTTCATGAACAGCTCAATGTTGTCTTGACAGTGGCATGCATGTTGCAGGCAAAAATGTGCAAAGTGTACTGCCATTGTGAAGTCTCACCAGAGGGTTGGGAAGGAGGGGCGGATGCTCTACCAGTTAGCTTTAAAAGGAGCCGTAGCCTTTCTTTGTATGTGTTATTCTTCATATAGTTTTTACAAATCGTCTAGTGATTCATACTTCAGAAAGGCAAGAAAGCACATACACAATAAGGAGTCCAGAAGGGAAATACAGCTACCGGCTCAATCACTGGCAACCTTTAAGGGCAGGTCATAGTACCTGTCCCCATATTGCATATGGAAGAGGTGTGGCGCAGTGGCCAGGGCGGCTGACTCCGGCACACGGGGTCTCACGGTTCGGTGCTGGCAGCTAGTTAGGCCAGCACCATGTGACTCTGGGCAATAGCTTGCTCAATCTTCCCTATGGCTCCCAGAAGCTTGACACCCTTAGGGGTAATTGTTCACGCTTTATAAATACCAGATTATTATTATTATTATTATTGCCTATTGTTACTGCAGAGGTCCATGTTCTGTTGTGTGGGAATGTGCAGGAAGAGCAGCTGAAGGCTTAGCCCCCGCCATAACTATTAGAATATTTATTGGAAGGCAGATGTTTAAAGGAACTAATGCCTGCCAGTTTTGAGTTTCATGATGGACTCATAAATTCAAATATTAGCCAGAAATTCTTACCATCTCTTAACCTTAACACTGTGACCAGTAAGTTTCATAAGTTACAACACATTGTTTTAAGGACTATCCAAAGGCATATAGTTCTCTTAGTGAATTGGTTTCCAGCTTAGAATATTGCCAGACGGCGAATGGTCCAAAACATTGCCAAGTCCCCTCACTGCACGTCGCTAAACAGCCAAAGATTTTAACACTTACATTTTTGGTCTTACTCCAGAATATACATTGAGGAGACAGAATGCCCATTACATTAAAGGACGGAAGGCCATATGACAGCTAATCTGTGGCATTTTTTTTTCAGAGTTGTATATGACGTAAACTTGACCTGAAGGTATCAGAGCACTTTACATAAGCATGGTTACGTTAGAGATGGACATATTCATTTTTTTGGGGGGGGGCACGGGGAGATTAAGTGATTTGCCCAGAATCACAGTATGTTGAGCATTCCTGTCGAGACTCAAACCCGGTTCCCCAACATCGAGGTCGACCTCTCTAACCGTAAGGCCACATCCTCTCCCCATTCGCTCAACATCTGAGGCATCGCTCCGACCGCCCTAATATGATACGGCAGTCCAACTGATGACTGCAGGGGAATCTGCTCCACCTCCAACAGGCTCAAGGTGCCAATCAGGGTGGAAGATGGAGCGTAATCCCCAAAATGGAGGCGGTGGCTGCTCAGGCACCACTGTGGGGATTACGATGCACGTTTCCTACAGCTTTTCTATGACGGGCAGACTGCCATTGAAAGGCTGTCGGAAACAGACTGTGAGGGCCACTAGTGGGGCCCCCATACACCCACAGCATCTGCTATGAGGCCTGTGGTCACCTGTGGTGCCCTCATACATCCATGCATTGTGTGGCAGGCACCTCATGGTGCGTGCCAAATGGTGCATGGATTTTTAAAAAGTGTATATTTATATTGTGGCTTGTGCTGCAGACCACAGCACAAGCTTCAATAGGAAAGATACACTTTCCATCCGCCATGAAGGCAGTTGCATCCTAATATGGGAAGCAGTACTGGTGACTACTTGTCGGGCGGTCCCGTTTCCGAAACAATGCCGGGTGGACACTCCTCCGACCAGCATCGTAATGGGCCCTCAAGTCATTTTAAAAATAGGAAATATCATAAAACTCTTATGTTTTTATCTAGGCCAACAAGGTCTAAACTTGAGTAACAGTCAAATTGGAGTTTGTAATAAGATCATGCTCTCAAATAGAATCAATAAAAGTAACATGGACTAACCCAGGAGTAGCCAAAGCACTTTGGAGGAATATGGCATTCTTTGCTTCCTGGAACATTAGATCAACAAAGGTCATATGTCCGAGATACCCATTACCTTTTGTTAATATCAATACTGAGGGGAGCCCAGGGTGAACTCTCCTCTGCAGCTCATCCACTCAGGCAGTTGCATATTAACTGGAGCAGCTCGATGGACAGGGAAGCATTCCCACTAGAGAAGTATCCCCCCCCCCCAATCATATGTTATGTTATGTTAATTTTTATTTATAAGCGCATTATCACCTGCAGGTCTCTAAGTGCTCATCATAGTGCGGAGCATTGGAGTCAGATAGCTTTAGTTCTGGATTCTGCTGCTGTAAAATGTGGGTAGCACGAAGAAACAATACCAATCCTAGTCTGCCCAGTCTGTTAAGGGAACCAGCCTGTCTCGGTCACCCTACTGCTTTGAGAGCAGTACAGGGGAAAAATAGAATGATAATAACCTTGTTATTATCATTTCATTTTTCACTATGGGCTGGGTTAGGGCGGGCTGGGGTTAAGGGGGAGGAGTGGTTTGCCCACTGCAAGTGCCCACGACCGCTTGGCCAGCCCTCTTGAACCGGCCAAACAGTCCTGCTCACTTTGCATCTTCCCCACCAGGCTGCATTACACAGCCTGGTGAGGAATATTCAAAGCCTCACAGTCCCCCTCTGAGCGTAGAACCACAGCGCTCAGACCAATCACAACGTTGAGAGGAAGCATGTGTGCTTCCTTTTGCTATGAGAGCAGAGGAGAAGGCGGCTGAAGTGACCCAAGGGGAGAGATGGCCAGTCGGCCGGCAGCAAAAGGTAAGTGGATTTTTCTTTTCCTCTCCACTCCCCCGCTCTGCCACCCCCGTCCCCTGCCAGCTGCCACTGCAAGATTGACAACAATTCTTATTTTTTAAGATGATGTTGCACAAAATGATATTCTCTGTATTCAGTAGTCATGGCCTTATGATCCATCTCTCATAGTAGATGATGTGTTTATTCTAATAATATCTGTAACCCAAAATCAAGCAGCAGAGCTGAAGGTGGGCTGGGTATTTCCATTTTAAACAATTTGAATTATAATTGGAAACTTGTAGAGCTTGGCACAGAGTCAGACAATATTCAGGCATAAGAGTTAAAATGTAATGGCAGCTTGGGGTGTGCAGACACACTTTTATTGGGTAACGTCTATTTGCATCCCACAGATACTCAAATGAAACGGAACGACCAGTAATTGATGTCCGTTCAGAGCCAGTTCACAGACGGAACAGAAAGTGGGTATCTTACTGACTGGAGGCTTTACTCTCAATATGGCATACAATTTAACGGATGATGAGGCATCAGTCTGCGCAGACTATATCTGGGGAATCCCACCCCTAAGTGACCCTATCCAACGCCATGATAACCAGGAAGTAAACTATTATTATTTCTTTACTCAGTTAATTTACAGTCATTACATTTTAGATTCCCCACTAACGCCCCAATAAAAAACATGAAAAAAATAAACTTACCTGCTTTGTGGCCGCCTCTGCCTCCGCGCACGCCTCTCCTCCCATCCCGAGTTTGTGGGGAATAACCTGCAGATGTTGGTGTTTAAACGCACCAAAATCCGCATGGTATGGTAAATATGTACAATTCCCCATGCTAAATTTTGGCTACATTAACCTAACAAAGTTAAACATCAGCTGAGGTATTCAACGTATCTGATAATTATCAATGAAGGATTCTGAAACAGCCTTTATGTTCTGACAGCTTCTGGGATCTCAGTAGTTAGAAGCATCATCTCTGAAAGATCAGTACGTCATCGAGATCTAATGTGGCCATACTTGGAATGGAGTTCCGAATCACCTACCTAAGGCAAGCCCTGATTTCAGGTCAATTTAGCAATCTCCAATGTATCATCAGTGTGCTTCAATGCCAGTGATAAATTCTCCATTCGATCTATGAAACGGGCTGTCCTGGTCTTGTGTCAAACCATAGCTTTGATAGATGTGGCGGCCGAGTGCTAGGCAAGCATTCTTCCTAATCATCTGGAAGAATGGGCTAAGGCCAAGATCCTAATGCTGCAGCAGATACACAACTGATAATTCATTGGCATTAGCCATGTTAATCCATGAGACTGTGAAAGTAAAACATGGAGGGGCGTATTAACAAGGAGCCATTGCGGAATTAACTGCACTTTATTACAGCCAAAGTCATGATAAATTTACCCCACCATTCACAAGCAGGTGCTAACAGCCCAAGCTCCACTTTTCCCACGATATCAGCCGCAAAAAACATCGCCACAGAGGACCCCCGCAACTATCGCTAATGAGATGCAGAGTAGGAGTAGCCGCGACAACACCACACCTCAACATTCACAACGACCAGACAGATCGGCGATAAGAACGCAAAACACGCGATAAGGTGCATTAGCAGCAGGAATTTTACACCTGCTCTGACATGGTGTGAAGTCGGACGGCAGCCTGCACCACAATAGGGAGCCTAGCCCAGAGCCCACCAGAAGAACAACAGATGCCATGGAGCTACTGGTTATGCCCACCGGACACCCAAGAGGGCCACAACACCCACTGCCACCACACCCTAGAGCTCCCAGGACACTCTCAGGCAAAGACATGCTACTCCAGCAACACCAAATAATCCACCTGATGTCGCACAATCACAACTGGTGACATGCATGTATCAGGACAGAAATGACCAGTACACATTCATTATTGAAGCAAACAATTAAACTTTATTGAAACAACACAGAAATCACATAAGACTCACTCCCCTCAACATATTCCGTAGGTCACAGCGTGCAAGACAAAAAACATGATGAGAAGGAGTGTCCTGCGCACATCAAAGGACAGGGAGAGAGCAAAGGAGAGAGAGAGAAGAAGAGTGGGGGAGAGAGAGAGAGAAGAAGAGAGAGAGAGAGAGAAGAGGAGAGGGAGAGAGAGAGAGAGAGAGAGAGAAGAAAGGGGAGGAGAGAGAGAGAGAGGAGAGGGAGAGAGAGAGAAAAAGAGAGAGAGAGAGAAGAAGAGAGGGGGAGAGAGAGAGAGAAAGAGAGAGAGAGAGAAAAAGAGAGGGAGAGAGAGAGATGAAGAAGAGACAGAGAGAGAGAAGAAGAGAGGGGGAGTGAGAGAGAGAGGGAGTGAGAGAGAAAGAGAGAAGAAAGGGGGAGAGTGAGAGGGAGAGAGAGAAGAAAGGGGGAGAGAGAGAGAAGAAGAGAAGGGGAGAGGGAGAGAGAGAGAGAAGAAGAGAGAGAGAGCGGAGAGAGGGGGAGAGAGAGAGAAGAGAGGGAGAGAGAGAGAGAAGACAAGAGAGAGAGAAGAAGAGAGGGGGAGAGAGAGAAAGATGACCCTGCGCACCCAGGCCACACTGCTCACCTGCTACCACCGGTGTGTCTCCAACCACTTGTCGGTATGTAGTGCTGCACACTAGGTCACACATCTAAGACAGAGCCATCATCTGAAACAGAGTCCAGAGACATGACTGGCACAGTACACCCACTTGCACAAGACAACATCGCACGCCCCCCCATGCATTCCCAGCCAGAGGCATCCCAGCCCCTCTCGCCGCCCATCGGAGCATGCCCGCCCATGAGCACACAGGCCTCACTGCTCACCTTCCACCACCGGCATGTAGACTTCAGGTCCCACCACGTGCCGCCGCAAGCCACAAGGCCGGGGCCCGCAGACATGGCACCCTCCGCACCATGCATCCACGCTGCGCTGGCCACCAGGTAACACATCTGGTGCTGGGACCATATTACAGCAAGGCATGGTATGAGCCAGGGCACCAGGCAACAACGCAGCCTGCACAGCACCTCAGCCCAATGGGTGCCACTAACTTTGTGACCCCAGAAGCAAGTCCACATTGCGGTAGGCCCGCGCAGGGCGCTGGCGCGGCCTACACTGCAGTCCAGCAAGTCACACAAATCCTGGGTAGTCCGGACCGCCAAGACAGGCCATCATCGTAGGCTGCACACCTGCTCAGCAGCTCAAGGTGCCAATGACTCAGTGCACCCTAAGTCACCGTCCCGTGGCCGGGTGTCATTGTCGGTGAGCACTGTGCTGTGCTTGATTGTGCATGTGTGCCATTGTACCCTTCTACTCCCGTCCCCCTAGTACCTGGTGGTCTCTCACCCTGTTGTGGTTGGGTTGTGTCCTGTCGAGCAATGTCCGATCCCCCGACTCTGTCCACAGTCTCCACACTGATGACTGTCGACACCAGCTCCTCCATGTCATCCAGCTCGAGCTGTGGTGATGGACCCCACCTCCAGTCTGTGTTGCTGCCTTCTGGTTGGCAGGGAGTTTCTCCTTGGTCCGCCGCTTGATGTCATTCCATTGCCTCTTGACCTCGTCCATTGTTCTCTTGTGCTCCCCGATGGCATTCACCTTGTCCACAATGTCCCTCCATATTCCGTTTTTGGTGCCCAATGACACGTTGGAGGTGACAAACAGCTGTTGATGGTGTTGAATCACCTCCGTGACTATGATCCTGTTCGCCTGTGGACTGAACTTTATCTTCCTCTTCTTCTTGTCCTTGCCCTTCCCTGTCCCCGAGGTCTGGGGCTGGTCGTCTGGGGTGCTTGTGGGGTTGCGCTCGTCCTCTGCACCTGCACCTGCAGCCTCCATAGAGCTAGGGTGTTGGTCAGTTTGTGTTTTTATTCTACTTTTATGGTGATATTTCCAGCCTTGCAAATATTGACACTCTGCACACCTAAATGCGAATCTAGTACTCTATACTATGTACACTTCTGCCTATTTGTAACCTTGGTGCTGTCGCTTAAACTGACTGGCTCACGTCAGTGAAACAACTAATAACACAAACAGAGACTGTTTGAAAGCGACACACTATGCACAAGCCCCCGCGGGGTGCTCTATAAACCACAATTATACATGATACCACATGTTAATGTTTCAAAACAATATATGTAGAAATTCATTCTGCCAGAGTGTTGTCCATATTTCTCTGCATCAAGGAAAGTACAAGCAAATCAAATGAAGAACATCATGTTTTAATGGCAATTTTCTTTTCCTGTGCTTTGTTCTTCCTTCTTTTAGTACATTACTTCATGTACATCCATTCATCTTTTTCAGTTAATCCCAATGCATTTCGGTATGACAATACCTTCATCAGGGGAATACTGTAATCAAAATCAACACAATAACAATAATCAAAACTTGGGATTAGGGAGCCAAAGACTCCACCTCATGTGCATGTCAGTTCCAGTGCAAATTTGTCATAACGAGTCCCAGCTTAGCTAAGCCTCCACCTTGGTGCCTGAGGACTGAATATTAAAACCACCACGTAACACACTGTGCCCATATCCAAGTGGATAATATAATGAGTGCATACCTGACTTGATGAGACACACGACTGCTAACTGCGCAGCAAAAAGTTTCGTTTTCCTAAGATTGTAAGTAAAAAGCTCGTGACTATCTGTGATTACCATTCCTGAAAACTTTAAAAACTCCACAGTATCAAGATGCCGCCTACCTATACTGGTGGGCGTCTTCCCGTATGGGTAAGCTTCGGTCCAACCTGGCCGCTCGTGTTCTTAACTGTGAACAACACAGTGCCGTTAATACCCCGCTAACGTGTCCAATTGTCTCCCCACGTTAAACCCGCACCAGTGCCTCCCCTTACCTTACTACTTTGAGTCTAACACTTCTCTCGTCGTCTTGCGTTATGGTCGCTAGCTCATAAGACATAAAGGTATGTCTTTTGTACCGACGTATTCCACCAACAAATTAGAAACAGAGGTTTCATTATTCAAATTCATGAGGAAACTTCGCCTTAGGTGTTTTTTTCATACGATCAATTCAGATTCTGCAATTTCAACCACCACACCAGATAAACCACAGGGTTTTAGACCTAAGAGCACTTTCATGGCCCCATTTTCCCACAAGACCTTGGATTTATTTGAAACTTTGGCGAGAAAAGATATAGAACAGGTTTCAACCAGAAAAAGCAGACAAAATAACTTGACCAAATCAGAACATCAAACTTTGACGAAACTGGCGCAAAATGACAGGTTAAAGATCGTACCAGCAGATAAAGGAGGAGCACTAGTTGTGCTCAATCACTCCTATTATCAGGCAAAGGTCAATCAGCATGTCACCGATGAAGACACTTATATCAAATTGGATACTGACCCCACGGTCCGTTTTCAAACTATTTTGAAAACCATTCTTGAAAGAGCACAGGAGATGGGTTGGATAGATGAGCAAACTTTTAGATTCTTGACTGTTCAATACCCTAAGAGACCTCACATATACATGGTGCCTAAAATGCACAAGAACCCAGTAGACCCCCCATTCAGGCCAATTGTGGCGGGATGTGGGTCTATTCATGAACCCTTAGGTAAATTTTTAGATCACTACCTACAACCTTTAGTACAGCAATGGAGTACGTATATACAAGACACCACAGACTGTTTAAAAAGGATTAGTGAAATCATCATAACACCAGAAGAAAACATTTTGTTATGTACTGTGGATATATCAGCTTTATACACCTCCATTCCTCATCAGGAGGGTATAGAGGCAGTGGAATGGATGTTATTACAACATGATTATGATGAAGGCATCAATGTTTTTCTCTTAGAGTTGTTACATTTCTGTTTGTACCATGGATACTTTAGATGGCAAGACAGTTTTTACCTCCAGAGGACAGGAACGAGTATGGGTTTTACTGGGGCGCCGACTTTTGCTAATATATTCATGGCGAAATATGAGAATGAGAATATTTTGCAGAACCCCCAATGGTCACAACATCTTAAGCTTTACGTCAGGTATATTGACGACATTCTAATGGTGTGGGGTGGTACACATGAAGTTTTAGAGAATCTGTTGACTGAGCTGAATTGCTGTCATGATCAAATTAAGATCACATATTCCATTAATGAAGAAGTCATAAACTATTTGGACATACTCATAGAAAACAAGGGAGATGGTCTACACACAAGATTATACAAAAAATCCACAGACCGCAATAGTGCACTACACTATAGCAGTTTCCACACCTTGTCTTTAAAGAATCACTTACCTTTTTCACAGTTCTTACGTGCCCGCAGAATCTGCTCACAAGAGGAACAAGGTATTCATGAGATGGAAATTATGGTTCAGGCATACAAAGAGAGAGGGTATCCCGAAGAAGTACTTCAACTGGCAAAATTCAAAGCTAGTCAGAAAGACAGACAAGAACTGTTGGTAAAAACCACTAAACAACCACTCCGGAGGGAGGTATTTGTAATCAAACACTCCACATCGAGTAGATTCATTAAGAAAAGCATCTTAAAAAGATGGGAAGTGATTGAACAAGAGACTGATTTCAAAGAAGTGTTTTTTGGCAAACCATTGTTTGCACACACCAGATCTAAGAATCTAAAAGAGATATTAAAACAAACTCAGACCAGAACAGACAATGTCCGACACAGAGGCATGGTGAAGTGCCACAACTGTGGCCACTGTGGTAATGCAATGGTAGGGGATGTTTTCACACACCCACAGACAGGCAAGCACATACAGTTGAGACACACGTCAGATTGCAATACCAGTATGGCAGTCTATGCCATCAAATGCCCTTGCGGGCTGGTATATGTGGGGAAAACCACTAGAAAAGTAAAGGTCCACATAACGGAGCATAAAAGCATGATAAGAACTTGCAATCCGAAGTCCAACTTAGATATGCATTGGAAAGAGCGACAACATACAATTCCACAATTGCGGTTCACAGTGTTAGAAAGTATAGATCAGGAGGTACATGCTGACACCAATCGCCAATTATCACAAAGAGAGACATATTGGATTCGCAGTTTGAATACGCTTGAACCATGTGGGCTCAATGACAAAATTGAATTTGCGTGTTTTCTGTAATAAGTATAAGTATTGTTTGTAACAACTGTTATAATTTTTGGCATGTACAGCAACTTTGTCACAACTAGGACTTACTTAGTGGAGGCATATGTATTACTTCAACTCCATTTTTTTGAACACACCGTTATTGTACACATTATGAAAATTGCCCTAAAGGTGTCTTTATTTACCCAGATGCATGTTCACATGCACAAGTGGATTCTAGACTAGCTTAATATGGCGCCCGTCAAATAGCCAAGCTAATAGAGTCCGTTTTCAGTGTTAACGCGGAAATAGACGGCAGCCCATAAGGACGTAGGAGAGCTAGCGACCATAACGCAAGACGACGAGAGAAGTGTTAGACTCAAAGTAGTAAGGTAAGGGGAGGCACTGGTGCGGGTTTAACGTGGGGAGACAATTGGACACGTTAGCGGGGTATTAACGGCACTGTGTTGTTCACAGTTAAGAACACGAGCGGCCAGGTTGGACCGAAGCTTACCCATACGGGAAGACGCCCACCAGTATAGGTAGGCGGCATCTTGATACTGTGGAGTTTTTAAAGTTTTCAGGAATGGTAATCACAGATAGTCACGAGCTTTTTACTTACAATCTTAGGAAAACGACACTTTTTGCTGCGCAGTTAGCAGTCGTGTGTCTCATCAAGTCAGGTATGCGCTCATTATATTATCCACTTGGATATGGGCACAGTGTGTTACGTGGTGGTTTTAATATTCAGTCCTCAGGCACCAAGGTGGAGGCTTAGCTAAGCTGGGACTCGTTACGACAAATTTGCACTAGAACTGACATGCACATGAGGTGGAGTCTTTGGCTCCCTAATCCCAAGTTTTGATTATTGTTATTGTGTTGATTTTGATTACAGTATTCCCCTGATGAAGGTATTGTCATACCGAAATGCATTGGGATTAACTGAAAAAGATGAATGGATGTACATGAAGTAATGTACTAAAAGAAGGAAGAACAAAGCACAGGAAAAGAAAATTGCCATTAAAACATGATGTTCTTCATTTGATTTGCTTGTACTTTCCTTGATGCAGAGAAATATGGACAACACTCTGGCAGAATGAATTTCTACATATATTGTTTTGAAACATTAACATGTGGTATCATGTATAATTGTGGTTTATAGAGCACCCCGCGGGGGCTTGTGCATAGTGCGTCGCTTTCAAACAGTCTCTGTTTGTGTTATTAGATATTTCCAGCCTGCCAGGTGTGTGTTGAAGGCCTGGTGCTGCTTATCGCTGGTTTCCTCATCGCTCTTGGAACCATCTGAGGTTTTTTGGTGTTGTGGTTTGTGTTATTTTCTCCATTGCTGTGGTTGTATTGCGGACATATGCCATGGTTTCAGCAGACTATCGCATGCTACCGCCTTGTTGTGAGTTCCACGTTTTCACTGGGTTATTTTCCCGCGATGGACTGCGATGTTGAAAGTTGCGTTACGCTACTATTGCGGTAGTTATCACATTTTCTTGTGAATATACCCCGTAGAGTATTTGTCTGTTTTAAAGAATGGCCTTTGATGTCATGACTCAATCAAAGCTGTGGGCCAAACTGTTGGAGTGGAGAGTTCATTGCTGCACACAATGAAGTCACTGCATAGGAATACGGGGTTTAAGTCAAACAGGCCCAGAATGGTCTATCGTAAGTAGGATTTTCTCCAACATTAGTTTGAATCAGGGTCAGTGTCAGTCTAATACACAGCACACCGGGCTGTAACAATTGCTGAGGGGGTACCTCACTTAAATTTGGTGGGAATCGTCTTCCAACCCTGCAGTTTGCAGACAACACTATCACACCACATCCTTCGGTGGCCTGCCTGCAGAGATCCCTGGCTGTCCTATGGGCCTATATCAGTCCTACTAAACTGTTGATTAACAATAAAAGAAAATCTGCAGTTCAGGTATTAAATATCGCAAATAATGCACGGTCGTGAAATTGTATTTTTGGGATGTCCCTATCGAAAGAAACAGGAAATACAACTATTAGGAAATATGGATAGAGGTGTGTTGGTCTCCCAATATACAACTAATATCTTTCAAAACAAAAGCGGCTTCGATAATTTTTGCTGTTTGGCGTATTTGCAATGATCTGCATGCCCCACCCATTAAACAAACCGATCCTCACTTGTTGTTGGTTAACTAACCCAATCTGTTTATTAAGGTCTTGCTGCTTTTGCTGGGAGAGTGGGTTTATAGGTGGACCGCACACAATATATGGCCTGATATTTAGGTTTATCCGAATCCAGTAGTCAATGCCAAATTAGACCTTCTTTTAATCTGTAGCAGCAGGCACCCACAATGATGTCACAGTTCTTGAATTGCTGTTTTTTAATGCACCGGGCTGAAGAAAACACTTTGAGAGCAATAATGTGACACAAAATGTATTTAAAAAACATCCCACCATGGTCTGCTGAAATGAAAAGAGCACTCGCCACATTACAGCTCAAATCACTACAGGAATACTCGATTTCAAACCAGTAGCAAAAAAAAAGACAAGAGTCGTTCATAACCATCAGAGAAGTTTTAACATTATGAGTGGCCACATTATGCTCTTGGCAGTTATCTGGTCAATAGGCTAGCAAATTATTTATTACCCCTATTATCTACGGTGACAAGGGACCAGTTCATCCGCAGAAACGTTTTATCACTCCCACTAATGGATTTTAGGTCCTGCTTAGCCTTTGTCTACAGGCTCTGATAAAAAAGACTTTTTTATGCGGATCGTACTAAGATTCATCGCTCGCCTTTCGTTATTAGAGGAACGCAGAGGGTGGCTAAGAGCATCTTTTATCACAAAGGTTACCGACCACCTCGAGACGTTGTGAAATTTGCCCTTAAGGGCTAGTGTTGAAAATGACGGCAAGTATTGTGAAATGTATGGACAAGGCTATGCTTTGGTTTAACAGATTACACACCTGATTTTGTTTGAAAGGTTAATCTGACACAAACCTGGCTGATATCCCATCCGTTTTATCACAAGTGCTATGGGCTATAATTCGCTTGTAATAAGGTGGACAGGACATCACATCCATCACATCTGTGACAGAGTAGCCCGTCCAACAAACTCTAAATCAGGCCCAAGGTCATGAGAAGCTCCTACCCAAAAGTGTTTAATTTGAGCTCCTGGTGAACATTGCTTGTATTTTGTATCTCTGTGTTCACAACCCTTTGGTTAGCGCCATATGTATTTTGTACTTTAGGGGAGAAGGTGATGTGTCTCAAATCCTTAGAGACTTCATTTAACTCCACGAGTCCGTCACATTTCCTATGTTTGTACCAGTTGTGCTGAGGTCAATTTTGCGCTTTTTTTAAATTTACTTTATGGATATAAATTGAGAAATGTTCTTTTTAATCTTTATATTATTATCAAACTGTTCACAGTGTTGCTGGGGCTGCTACCTGTTCCCAAGCACAAGAAGCTTAGGAGAAGATTTGCACTCTATGAGCTGGTGTTAGCAAAAAGACGTATGGTGATCACATGGTTGCGCCCGCGCCCCCACTGGCTGAGGCCTGGCTAAGGGACATGTGCAAATGGGCAACCGCGAAAGCGAGGCGCATGAAACATGTGCGCAAAGACAAAAAACTTGAAGAGGATCTCAGGGCATGGGCATCTATGCTGGTGGTTCTATGGGACATGCGGGCCCGATGTCCCGGAGAACTTGACTGAGTAGGTTACAAACCCCCCCCCTGATGTACTGACTGATGGATGGTTGATGACAGATGATTGGTGGAGGCACGCGGGGATACCTTACATACACGTACAACCAGTGCTTTCAATGGGCCGGTACTCAATGGTACTCAACCAGCACTTCTCATTTTTACGCGCTTTGAGTACCGGCACTTCTCTGCTGCCAAGGAGAGTACCGGTACTCATCACAGGTAGGCTCATTGTTGCTTTGGCTCATGCGTACGAACGAGGCTGTCTGACAGACAAAGCGTCTCTAGCCCAAGCTGAGCCACCTCTAAACAATTCAGCAGGGCTCATCTGCATAATGTCTGTTGTTCACTACCACGCTGTGTTTGACAGAACAGGGTCCATTCAGGCCCTATGCTGTCAATCACATTCACACCATGGTGTGCATTTGTGCACACACTCGAATCCAGGCATCCCGCTGACAGCAGCAATAGCAGCAATTAAGAAAGTCACAGAAAAGATAAGGGGTGTAAAATGGCCTTTATCCCACCTGAGTCTTTTCTGTGGGTGTCTGTCTGCTTGTGTCTCGATGTTTGCCTGCTTGTGTGTGCATGTTTGTGTGTGTGTGTGTGTGAGAGAGAAAAGCCAGTGAAAGAGGGAGAGAATCCAGACACTAGGGAGGTATTTTAAAGGACATTCTTGGAATGTTTTGTGTGAGCATTGATGCTTGCTTCTGTGAGTGTGCACTCAAGAATATATAAGTATTCTGCCACATAGTAGAAGTGTCTTCTATGTCTTGTCCTTAGCCCTGCCCCTAGCCCCGCCCACTTGCTACACTCATAGCTCATTTCAAGAGTACCTGCTCTTATTTTTTCCCATTTAAAGCACTGCGTACAACACATAATCAATGTAGGCACGGGAGATCTTGACACCGAGCGGGAGGAGGGGGAAGGGCTGGGAGGGAAGCTAATAGGTTTATAATGACATGGCACTATGTGGACAGGACTATGGAAATGAAACCCTTACAAATGTACAAGTTGACTACTGATGGAGCAAGCATTCGCACGTAAAGCGCCTTGCTTGTATTCAAGAACCTCGAATAAGCCTAATTAACTAACCAACCTGTTTGTCTTATTAATTTACCCCTTATTCTGACATTTTGGGTATTCGAGTGATGCTTGCCTATGTGTTTACTAATAGTAATATGCTTGCAGATTAAAATGGCTGCTGCTACGCGGGAATTTCTTCTGCGCATGCGTCGGTCATACCCATGTGACGTGACGTACTCGCAGTTCTGGTGGGAAACTCTTTGCACTTGCGCAGTAGAATTAAGATGGCTGCTTTGTGTTCTTACATGCCTGAAGCTTGCATTGCTGCTTTTGCTACGCTGACGTTCTGCATTAATCACTAAAGCTATAGTTATTATAAAGTAATGGGAGTAGTATAGAGATTCATGGTATACAGTGCATTTATTTTTTTCATGTTCTAAAACTGTTTCTTTTCCATTTTCATGGTACATTACGAAATATGGCCTGATGTCCCCTGCTGTACTCCATTTTGCTTAAAACTGAGTCTGCGCAAGATCTGCGAGTCTCCACAGCAATGACCTTTGGAACTTTACCAAGTGGCAGTCCCAGCCAAGATGCACCTGGGAAGAAGTTGTCTCACCTAGTTGAAGAAGCAGAACTGTATCCTACAAAATACAATGTATTTAAATATAGATTCCCCATTGTTATGTGTAAAGCATATGTCATGTGAACCTAGAATTCGATGGGCGAATATAAAAATTCAAATTATGAGCTTGAGAAAGTCAAATCATAGGTGGTGTGATGACCTGTTCTTTCTTTTGTCCAATCGAAATTGGGGATTCTAACACTTGCAACATTTGTGGGGTGGAACACTGATCTGAAAACAGTATAACTAGCCTAGGTTAACTAGAGAAATTGTCCGACTTGTCCGAATAGCTGACCTGTCACTGACCCAACGCACTCAATAGCTGATCGAGAAACAGAGGTGCTGCGGAGCACTCTGTCAGACAGACTCACAGACCCAATCGGGGTTTTGAGAACCTTAAGTGTTGGCGAAGCACTTTGCTGGGGAATTCGAGAACCCAATCGGGGTTTTGACTGATAGCTGCAGAGAGGGTGTAGCGCAGACGTTGCAACTAAACTGCGGGTGCTGGTCTCAACTTTGGTGGTCCTGTCCTGATCCTAATCTGGTTTTCCTGTCCTGGGTTTCCATTCTGCACCTGCTGGCCTACTGGCAACTGCATTTCCTTGGGGTTTCTACTGTCCTTAACTGACCCGTGGCCAGAGTTGGTCTCCACACCGTTCTAGGTAAATATAAATCTGTGAGGGAAACACACTTGCGTTCTTTTCCTTTACCCTTTCCTGAGATCTTGCTAAAGTTATAATTGCATATGTTCCTTTCTTTCTTTTACCTTGTGACAAAAATTCTGAAGTCGTGAAAGTACATGTTCCATTTTTCCCCTTCCTTTGAGCAACTTGTGAAATACCGTCCATAAAATATAGATGTTCCTTTTCTTTACCCTTCCTTTAGCCAAATTAAAGTGGTTGGTCTGAATTATTAGCGTGTCCCAATTTTTTCCTTCCCTATAGCTACATGGTTATTTCAAATTTACGTCATTATAAGTCAAGGTTTTTTTCCTAACACCTATTTAGGGTACTCAAACTTGCAACATTCTAGCATGTTCCTCTTTTTCCCCGTCCTTAAGACACCCCATACCAAGTCTGATTTCTGAAATTTCTTACTAGCATGTTCCTTGTTCTTACCTTCCCTTTAGGGTTCTAAATGGTTGGCATAATCTATTTTCTGCATGGTTACACGATTTTCATGATTTTGGTCACTGATAGTCTGCTCTCTGTGAATTTCATGCTTTCTGACTTTGACAAGAACTAGATAAAGGTTTTTCAAACTTCCTGAGTCTGTGGTTATTATAAAGAGTGCAAATGTTATAAATGTTTATTGTATTTTTTTTGGGTGACTGCTTATCTTTTCAGCTAGCTCCCTGATCCATTGTGATCATAGGTACCAGTGACAAGGATTGGTAAGTCGAGTATAATAGGAAATAGGTAGGAACGAACTGGGTTACTGGTAGTAGAGTGTAGGTTACCCGATTAGAACAAATATGGTAAATTGAATTTATGGGCCCAGGTGTGCATATGGTGAAATTGTTAGTCGGGTTACCTGCGCGCTCTATCAGTAATTTTCTGGTAGCAGAGGCATGGTTAGGGACTAGTTAAGATAGGTAGGTAGGTAAACTGCTGCTAACTGTGAAAATTAAAACTTGCTGCTAAATAAAGAATCGATCGATCAAATGAAAAAAAAAATTACATTGTTTTGAAATGTTATAAAATGTTTTAAAATGTTCTCTGATATATTGATCTATGTATTAACCAAATTCGTTAGTGATTGTTATATGTTTGTCTGGAATCCCCGGGGGCAGATTAGCGAGTGGTAGAATAGAAGCCACGTCGCATAGAGGTCACTTACGTTGAGGAAAATTGGTGCGAGTTGGGCAGAACTGGAAGCACTAATTAGGGTTTTTGTGTATAAATGTATGAATAAATGATAGCAAAGAGTTCGCTGGCAAAACTTCTATTGTGATATCACCTAGTAAGGGTCACACGGAAGGAATAGCAGGTTCGTCTAAGCTTGATTGTTAGCAAAGGGGTTCGCTGGTGAAACTTTTGACTTAGTATATATCCCAGAGTGGATGAGTCGAAGGAGTAGCAGGTTCTCTAATGTTTGTGTGAAGAGTAGGCAGAAGGGATCTACTCGCAGTATATGAAAAGTAAACAGAAGGGATTTACTTGCAGTGAAATAAATCTTTTCTTTCTAGACACTCGAGTACAGTGGCGAATGTTATTGCGTTGTAAAATAAACAGAGCACTTGCACTTTAAATAAAGAATTACATTTTACGATACCTTGTGAAGGAGGGAGTCAGTTGCGGAGTTGCGCTGATGTCACTCAAGTGCCGCGCTGGTATTGGTCGAAACAGCGGGCGTGTAGCTGAGATAGTATTGTAAAGGATAGGTGAGCACAGGAGCGTGAGAACTCGTTTCACGAGAAACGCCGCGCACCCATTGGTAGAAATTGGCTGAAACTGCGCATTTGGTTGGTTGCAGAAAAATAAAAGACGCGCTAGTATTGGACGTGATTTTGTAAACAAAGTAATTTGCGGAAAAAGTATATGTGGTATCCAACTCATCCCGAGACTAGACCTGACCCGAGATTTCAAGGTTTTGTGAGGGATCAGTGGAAAAACGCTAGATATAACATTATGTATGGAAGCAAGAGGAAAATGACATTTGTAGACAAAGTAAAGAATTATTTTAAGAAAGATAAGCCTATCAAAACTAGAGAAGGAGTTATTATTACACCACCTAATACTCCCACATCATTTATGTTATTCGACAGAGGCTACCATGCTTGCGTATGGTTGGAAAATTGGGTGGAATACACTAAAGATGACGGAATTTTAGCAATTCCCCTAGAAGGTACATTTAATGGGAGAATTCTAATTAATTTGAGGACCCGAAGGAATGATTTGCATCCCAGACCTAGACTGAGGCAATATGAAGCATTAGAAGAATGGGAAATAGAGGCTTTTGAGTGAGACAGACCCAGAATTGACAAAGGGTTAGCTAAATTCTATCCGAAGGTAAAGAAAGAAACCCTAGAAAAAAAAATGAAAAAATGGAGACAGAATATGATGGTAGAAGGACTGTACCCTGTATTAACAGTAGAAGAGCCCACGGGAGGGAAAAGGACAGAGAAAACAAAACATTTAATGACCACTGGTGATTCAGAAGATGATTATCTGGAGGATTTATTAATGAAGAATCCAACACCTTATAATGAGGAACCAATATCCCTAAGTACAAGAAATCCATTCCTGAAACCTAATTATGGCGAGGGTCCAAGTATGACAAATCCAAGTGCCCCGAGTTATGGCCCTCCCTTAATTCCGCAAATAGTACATGAAACCTCCATGGATAAGGTACTGCAGGATAGAGAACGAGAGGCTTTAATTACACAAAGAACAGAACTAATTCAGAAAATCTCCCAATTAAATACCAGTCCTGAAGCTTTGACAATTCCGGTAACTATTGGCCCAGTTGTTCCCTTATACGGGGATAAGCAAAGTAGTCCGAAAACTCCAATTATAACCCCATCTGTAGTACAGCAGAGAAAAGAGCCCTTGATAGTAGATGATCAGGCAAGTGAATGTGAATCTGTGATTTCCCTGATGGATTTGCCGATAAGGGAACCAGAAGGGAGTTCTCAGAGAAAGAACACTCCTTTTACCTCGAGAGAAGTTCAAATTGAGTCATCTTCCGGCACTAGAAGTTCTACGGTAGTGACTCCTGAAGAAATCGACAGATGGATCCGAGAATTAGAGAAACCAAATCTCCAGCCCAAAACCATTGGATATATACAAACTGAGAATAGAATTAGAGGAACTAATGGCTGGGAATGTGGGTTTGAACAGACTAAACACCCTTAGTGAAGAGGAGTTGTTATTCATTTGTAAAAGTATTACCCGTAATACCAGAGTGCATCATGAGAAATTAATGGACACTGCAGCTAGTATGGGAATAGATATTAGCCGATCTAAAGTGTTGCAAAAACCGTACAGAGCAGAATTCCCAGACAAAGATTTGGAAAACATGAACGTGTCAGGGAAAAAGGTGCAAATAAGAGAACTGCTAAACCTGTTACAGAAATGGGGAGATTTAGAAAAATGGAAAGCCAGGTGGGCCAAGAAAAAGGAAGATAGTAGATCAAAGCAATTGACCTCTGAATATGTTCTAAAAGAAGCAGAAAAGGTGGAGAAATTGTATCCTATGAGAGAAGTGCCAGGTGGAGGATATGTACATGTTCCATGGTCCCGACAGGATATTGTGTCCTTTACAAATGACTTCCCAAAATTGAGAGAAAAACCTGTAGAATGGTACAGACAGGTCGAGAGATTTGTGAAAGTTCAAAAATGTCTCCTGAAAGATCTAGATGGTTTCTTTGACATTGTAGTCCCTGAAGATTTATGGACAGAATGTAAAATTGCTGTTGATTGGCCTAGTGAAGAATTCCCGAGGGACCCAAAGACAGGGGCTCCTTCAGGGGATGTCATAAGGAAGTACAACCAGGTAATGTTGTATCTGAAAGGAAAGGTGCCTGCAAAAGAAACTGATTGGACCCGAATAGATAGAACTACCCAGAATCAAGATCAAACTGTACATTCTTATTATGAACGACTGTTACAGGTGTTTAAAACGTACAGTGGCTTGGATAACATAGAAATAAAGGACATGACCCACTTCATTTATCGATTTGTGTTAGGGTTAAGGCCTGAAATCTCACAGTGGATCAAAGACAATAAAATTTGCTGGCAAGCCAAACCAATTGATGAAGTCCTTAAATATGCTAAGTACTGTGAAGATGAGCTGGGAGATAAACAAAAGGAATTGAAAGAAAAAGTCATGTGGGCACAGGTAAAATTAGCAGAGCACCAGGAACAGCAGTTAAGCAAAATGACTAATAATCAGAGTCAGTTCCCTGGGGGTGGGGGAAAACCGAGAGTAAAAATAAGCCGAGAAGAGGCAAGGAAGAAATTCCCCTGCCACGGGTGCGGAAAGATAGGACACTGGAGAGACGAGTGTAAGGCTCTGCAGAATGGTAATGTGCAGATTAATGATTTGAATTCACAGACGCAGAATGAGACTCCACGGAAGACCCAGCAGCAGGTAAAACAGAATCAGTTGCCTCATGCACCTAGGCCAAATTATAGGAGCAAAGCACAACAGGGTGAAGACACCGAAGTTTGGGAAGGAAGGGAGGATAGAAATGCAGCAACTTCACAATTTCTGTTAAATTACACATTCCTCTATGACGATATTTACTGGCAGTTTCTGAGGGGGGAAGACGAGGAGTGCATGCTTGGTGCCTCCTTGCCGGTGGACCAGTCAGGGCCATACATTGAAGGAAAGGTTGAAGGAAATGACATCACCTTTCTGTTGGACACTGGTGCTACCCGTTCTACTGTGAGAACTGCAGACGTTCCAAATCTACCCCTCTTGGGAGAAGCGATCCAAGTAGTGGGCGTTTCTAATCAGCTAATTAGTACCCCAGTTACAGAACCTATGGAGATTAAAATTGGGAATTTTAAAGAAATGCATAGATTTGTTGTTTGTGATTCCAGTCCTGTGAACCTATTAGGACGAGATTTGCTGTGCAAAATGAACTGCACTAATTTTTGCACTCCAAATGGCATTGAAATTCAGACCCCAGATGAAGACGGAATATACAAATTAATGTAAGCAAGACCCGACTCAGAAATTAAAAGACTGACAATACAAGACTTACCTGAAGAACTCCAAGAGACAGTGAAACCAGAAGTATGGGATTTTACTGGAAAAGATGTGGGATTAATGGCAAATGTAGACCCAATTAAAATAGCCATAAAAGAAGATGCCATCTACCCGAATACCAAACAGTACAAAATGAGTGCAGAAGTGAAAGCAGGAGTTGCTATTGAAATCAAACGGTTTCTAAAAGCAGGCATTTTGCAAGAAGTGTTGAGCAGTCCTTGTAACCCACCGATAATAGGAATAAAGAAACCTAGTGGTAAGTACAGGGTCGTACAGGACCTGCGCAAGGTTAATAAAATCGTGGTTTCTTGCTGTCCTGTTGTGCCAAACCCTGCAGTGATTCTATACCAGATACCTTGGAATGCTGGATGGTTTACCGTCATTGACTTATGTCATGCATTCTTTTCAATTCCATTACATCCAGACAGCAAATTTCTTTTCTCATTTGAATTCAACAGCCATGTCTACGTCTGGAATCGTGTTCCTCAGGGGTACACGGAAAGCCCTTCGATCTTTAATCAAATTCTGAAAAAATGCCTTCAAACTCTGGTATTGCCCGGATATTCAGTCCTGGTGCAATACATAGACGACCTCTTGGTGGCGTCTAAGAGCAGGAAAGACTGTGTTGTCGACACCATTGCCTTATTGAACCATTTAGGTAAAGGGGGACATAAAGTGTCACCAGAAAAATTACAGTTCTGTACCTCATCAGTAAAATATCTGGGGCACCAGATAGAGAGAGGTATCAGGAAAGTTACCACCGAAAGAATTAGAATAATTCGAAACATGGAATTACCAAACACCCAAAAAGAAATCAGAATGTTTCTTGGAGTTGTAGGATACAGTAGGCAGTGGACTGTGGGATTTGCAGTTCTAGCAAGACCATTGATAAAAATGACAAAGAAAGGAGCAAAGTATACTGTGGAATGGGATGAAGAAAGCATGATTGCTTTTGTAAAATTACGAGAATGTCTGTGTACAGCTCCTGCATTAGGAATGCCTGACTATTCAAAAGATTTTGCACTTTTCTGTGACACACGAGATAATTGTGCACTTTCAGTCCTGACCCAAATTCATGGTTTAACTTAACTCGACGTCCAGTGGCATATTTTTCTTCCACATTGGACCCAGTAGCAGCTGGATTACCTGGATGTCTGAAAGCTGTAGCTGCAACATGCACAAGTTTAGAACAAAGTGAGTCCATTGTGATGGGACATCCAGTAACTGTATATGTTCCACATTCTGTTGTGATTTTGTTGACAAGAACTAAAACTCAGTATCTCACACCTAGTCGGCTGACTTAGTATGAGAGAATCCTTGTAGGTGCAGGAAACGTAACCATTGCTAGATGTAATATTCTGAACCCAGCTACCTTACTGCCTAATTCATTCGCAGCAGAGGTGAGGGAGGAAATTGAACATGACTGCTTTGATTTGACCGAGTTTAGTACAAAACCACGCCCAGACATAAAAAAAAGACCCTTTGACTACTGAAGATTATGAGCTATTTGTAGATGGCTCATGCATGAGACATGAGGAGGGAGGCCTAAGCGCTGCCTACTCAGTGTGTACTTTAGGAAGTTCAGTAGAAGCATCTTATTTACATGAAGTCAAGTCTGCACAAGTAGCTGAATTGGTTGCATTGACAAAAGCTTGTAAATTTGGGAAGAATTCGAAAATAAGCATATATACTGATAGCCAGTATGGTTATGGGGTTGTGCATGATTTTGGCCAATTATGGATGCAAAGGGAGTTCTTGACTTCTTCAGGCACCCCTATCAGAAATGGAAATTATGTGCAGGATTTACGGGAAGCAATCCAGTTACCAAAAGAATTGGCTGTGGTCAAGTGTGCTGCTCACAAATCTGGCAATGCCAAAGTGACAGCAGGTAATCCATATGCTGACCAGTTAGCCCAACATTGTGCAAGATACCGAATAGCAATCAATATAAACGTTGGGGGAAATGGAAACAGCTGTCAACTTATGATGCTAGAAGGAATAAATACATGGGAGGAAGTGAGAGACACAGCAGAGCCACAAGAAAAAGAAAATTGGAGAAAGTTTGGTTGTCAGAGGAGGGTGGAAGACGGTGTCATTGTTTACTTAGATGGTATGCCTTTGTTGCCAGACTGTCTGCTTGCTACTATGGCTAGGTTGATACATGGAGACACACATTTAGGAAGAAATGTGATGATTCGCATGTTCCGACAGACGTGGTTTAATTCGAAATTCAGAAACATAGCAGAGGCACTCAGCCAAAGGTGCCTGATCTGTCAGCAATTTAACCCCGGAAAGAAAACTGTAGTGTTACTAGGAAGGATTGGAAAGGCAGAGGGCCCCTTTATTCGACTACAACTTGACTTTATTCAGTTACCCCCTTGTCGAGGAATGAAACACCTACTTGTCATTGTCTGCCTATTTTCAAAATGGGTAGAAGCTTACCCTGCACGCAGGAATGATAGCCTCACTGTAGCCAAGTTGTTACTTAGGGAACTTATACCTCGGTACGGTTTTCCACTCACAATTGAATCTGACAGAGGAAGTCATTTCCAAAATAAAATAATAAAGCAGATTTGTGCAGCGTTTAAAATCACGCAAAACTGCATTGTGCATATCGCCCAGAGGCTTCCGGAGAAGTAGAACAGCTGAATGGCACTATCAAGTCAAGTTTGGGAAAAATGTGTGAATTCACTCAAATGGAATGGCCAGATGCTTTGCCCCTTGTGTTGATGGGACTTAGAAGTATTCCAGACCGGAACACGGGCTTGAGTCCCCATGAGATACTGATGGGAAGAGCAATGCGGCAAGCATGGGTGCCAGGATACAAACTGATAAGCATATCTGATGATTTGGTACTAGAATACTGCAAAGAACTGGCTGACCAAGTGTGTTCTATCTCTCACCAGGTTGGGGAAGACGCTGTCGCCAGACCAACGACTCCAGCACATGACCTGAATCCAGGTGACTGGGTCGTATTAAAGAAACATACTCGGAAAAGTTGCCTTGCACCAAGTGGGGGAAGCCACAACAAGTGATTCTGGTTACCACCACAGCTGTGAAGTGTGCAGGAGTACCTAGCTGGATCCATGCCAGCCATATGAAGAAAGTGACTGAACCTGAAGAAACTAAGGCTGAAGGTTGTGCAGCTGAGGGGTCCCAAGAGATCGATCCTGAAGTAGCTGAAAAAGAAGAGCAACCGAGCTCCAGTCAAGATGATTGGATCCCAATAGTCGACCTGACTATAGATCCTGTGAGAACAAGAAGACAAACCTATTTAGATAGACAGTGGGATAGTGAGGATGAGACAGGTATAGAAGAAGGTACTCAGATCATCGAAATCCAAATCAAATCTGATTCTGAGGAGGACCAGATAGGGAAAGAACAGGTAATTGACACTCCACCAAGAACACCTGAGCCAGAAGAGGGACAGATAGATATTAGGGCGGAAGTTCAAGTGGAAGAAAATCAAGAGTTCGAAGAGCTTTAACAGGACCAGATAGAACTAGACAATTGTGTTCAGGAAGAAGAAAACGATACAGCACAGAGCCAAAATCAGGATATACCTGAACAAGGCCAGTTTAGGGAACAGGCAGAAGAAACTGATGAAAGACATGGACCTAGTCAGTTAGGGAGAAATACTGAAGACGAGCTTGAACCAATTGTGCCACAACTGTACGAAAATAAAAGAGTGTTTGAGGAAAGTCAAGACACAGTGCTGGTTAAAAGACTCAGAAAAGGTGACTCAGTACCTAGATTTGTAAAAAGACTAAGATTGCGATCAAAGACAATAAACGAAGAACCTGAGCAGATAAAGGAAGTCTCAGGTCAAACTGACCCAGCTGTGATAAAAGCCAAAAGAAGAAGTGCCCGTATAAAGAAACTGAATAACAAGTATCAGAGTCCCGAATGGCCTTACTTTGTATTGGAAGAATTTGAAAATTTGGAAATAAGTGACGAAAGTGATGAAGAATTGATTATTGACCAGACCGAAGAAGAAGTGAAACCAACCTGAAAAGTTGCTCGAGTAAGCAAGTTATGCCGAGTTACAAAGAGGGGTTGAAGCTTCTTTTGAGTCAAAATGTCTGATTCCTCTGTGAATGGGAGACAGAAACGAAGTTGTTTAAAAACATGCTGCCAAGTATGTTTATGTAGTGTAGCAATAGTACTGATACTTTGGATAGGACTAACAATAGCTATTCCTTCTATGATGAGTAAAGACCCGAGCCTGTACCCAAATAATCACTTACCAGAGGACACTGTAGAATCACACACTAGAAATACACCACAAAGAATAGACGCACCAGAAAAGACCCTTAGCCTTAAACAAACAAAATTCGATTTAGAAGCACCAGATGAGGAAGGATTACATTATAATAAGATCAAGAACAAAACTCATTTAAATGTTTTCGCAAACCTGTTTATTTTATAGAAGAGGACCTTTACAGTATTATTACTCAAATTTTGATGTGATATTTTCTGAATTCCTGTGCGAAGAAACCTAAACCCTGTACATACAACTAGAGATGTAGCTAAATACATGAGTGACTATTTTCTAACTGTAGGTAAAATAAATATAGATGACGCTGACAAAGATAATTTGACCTGTTCATTAAACGAAAAAGAGAAAATGTTCCTAAATATGGTAGAGAAAAGAAGAGAAAGTTTCCAAAAGAAAGCAAAAGACAAGAATCAGACAACCCCTAAATGGGCTGAAAGCATAGAGAGCACCTCAAATGGTGGGGCTAATGCTGCTATGTTGCTGGATTTCGAAAAGAAAGGGACACTTTGTCTTCAAAGAGAAAGAACCAGTTATTATAATAATATCTTCATTGGTTCCAGTGAATGCGAAACACAATTATAAGGTGGTTGGGGTTTCAAAGATGGGTCTGAGCCTGTGTTTCCTGGAATTTATTATATATGTGGGAACAAGGCTTATTTCAAATTGCTCGACCATTGGTACGGGAGCTGTTATTTTGGTATTGTCTTCCCAAAGATATACCATGTGGGGAAAATCACTGGAAGCACTGAAAGAACTAATGAATTAGTACGTTGTAAAAGAGAAAGTGTTGGTGAAATAGTAGGTGATATTTTTAGTGCAATGATACCTACAGTGGGAGTGGCTCTGAATACACACAGAATTTGCAAATTGTCAACAGTAGTAGATCGGTTATCAACTGACACTGCTGGAGGTTTTCTGATGGTCAATACCGAATTGGTTGCAATCAGATCAATGGTTTTACAAAACAGACTTGCTCTTGATACGTTATTGGCAAAAGAGGGCAGAGTCTGCAGAATGTTGAAAGCGTAACATTGTTGCACTTACATACCTGACAAAAGTGTGGAAATTAAAGGGTATGTGAGAAATATTACAAATTTGGAAAGAGGGCTTAAACCACTGGAGGTTGATAGTGCATGGAAGAGACTTACTGATGGTCTCTCCGCTGTAGGTAGTTGGTTTTCTAACCTAGGTAAGAATCTTGTGAGTAAAATACTGATGCCAATAGCGGGAATAGGTCTATTAGTGTTTATAATAGTAATTTGCTGCAAATGTCGAAAACACAAAAAGAAATATACTGTGAACAAGCGAGGAGTGAAAAGAAATATTGATGAACTCGAATTAGAAGAATTGAATAATCAGATTTACAAAAGGGTAAAACATTCTCACCCTAATAATGAAACTGAGAAAAAGCTAAACAGAATGTTTGAAGAGATTGAACAGGGTGAAATGTGAGAAGTTGGCATCTGGTTCCATTAATTTGTGATGATATAAAATATCATCAAAGAGGGGATTGATGGAGCAAGGATTCACACGTAAAGCGCCTTGCTCGTATTCAAGAACCTCGAATAACCCTAATTAACTAACCAACCTGTTTGTCTTATTAATTTACCCCTTATTCTGACATTTTGGGTATCCGAGTGATGCTTGCCTATGTGTTTACTAATAGTAATACGCTTGCAGATTAAAATGGCTGCTGCTACGCGGGAATTTCTTCTGTGCATGCGTCGGTCATACCCATGTGACGTGACGTACTCGCAGTTCTGGTGGGAAACTCTTTGCACTTGCGCAGTAGAATTAAGATGGCTGCTTTGTGTTCTCACATGCCTGAAGCTTGCATTGCTGCTTTTGCTACGCTGTTCGTTCTGCATTAATCACTAAAGCTATAGTTATTATAAAGTAATGGGAGTAGTATAAAGATTCATGGTATACAGTGCATTTATTTTTTTCATGTTCTAATACTGTTTCTTTTCCATTTTCATGGTACATTACGAAATATGGCCTGATGTCCCCTGCTGTACTTTACCAAGTGGCAGTCCCAGCCAAGATGCACCTGGGAAGAAGTTTTCTCACCTAGTCGAAGAAGCAGAACTGTACCCAACAAAATACAATGTATTTAAAGATAGATTCCCCATTGTTATGTGTAAAGCATATGTCATGTGAACCTAGAATTCGATGGGAGTGTATGAAAATTCAAATTATGAGCTTGAGAAAGTCAAATCCTAGGTGGTGTGATGACCTGTCCTTTCTATTGTCCAATCGAAATTGGGGATTCTAACACTTGCAACATTTGTGAGGTGGAACACTGACCTGAAAACAGTATAACTAGCCTAGGTTAACTAGGGAAATTGTCCGACTTGTCCGAATAGCTGACCTGTCACTGACCCAACGCACTCAATAGCTGATCGAGAACAGAGGTGCTGCGGAGCACTCTGTCAGACAGACTCACAGACCCAATCGGGGTTTTGAGAACCTTAAGTGTTGGCGAAGCACTTTGCTGGGGAATTCGAGAACCCAATCAGAGTTTTGACTGATAGCTGCAGAGAGGGCCCTGTCCTGATCCTAATCTCGATTTCCTGTCCCGGGTTTCCATTCTGCACCTGCTGGCCTACTGGCAACTGCATTTCCTTGGGGTTCCTACTGTGCTTAACTGACCCGTGGCCAGGGTTGGTCTCCACACCGTTCCAGGTAAATATAAATCTGTGAGGGAAAAACACTTGGGTTCTTTTCCTTTACCCTTTCCTGAGACCTTGCTAAAGTTATAATTGCATATGTTCCTTTCTTTCTTTTCCCTTGTGACAAAAATTCTGAAGTCGTGAAAGTACTTTTCTTAGCATGTTCCATTTTTCCCATTCCTTTGAGCAACTTGTGAAATACCCTCCATAAAATATAGATGTTCCTTTTCTTTACCCTTCCTTTAGCCAAATTAAAGTGGTTGGTCTGAATTATTAGCGTGTCCCAATTTTTTCCTTCCCTATAGCTATATGGTTATTTCAAATTTACGTCATTATAAGTCAAGGTTTTTTTCTTATACACCTATTTAGGGTTCTCAAAGTTGCAACATTCTAGCATGTTCCTTATTTTCCCCGTCCTTTAGACACCCTATACCAAGTCTGATTTCTGAAATTACTTACTAGCATGTTCCTTGTTCTTACCTTCCCTTTAGGGTTCTAAATGGTTGGCATAATCTATTTTCTGCATGGTTACACGATTCTCATGATTTTGGTCATTGATAGTCTGCTTGCTGTGAATTTCATGCTGTCTGACTTTGACGAGAACTAGATAAAGGTTTTTCAAACTTCCTGAGTCTGTGGTTATTATAAAGAGTGCAAATATTATAAATGTTTATTGTATTTTTTTTTGGTGGCTGCTTATCTTTTCAGCTAGCTCCCTTATCCATTGTGATCATAGGAACCAGTGACAAGGATTGGTAAGTCGAGTATAATAGGAAATAGGTAGGAGCGAACTGGGTTACTGGTAGTAGAGTGTAGGTTACCCGATTAGAACAAATATGGTAAATTGAATTTATAGGCCCAGGTGTGCATATGGTGAAATTGTTAGTCGGGTGACCTGCGCGCTCTATCACTACAACGGTTCTTCCTGCTGTTTGTGGGGCCGAAAGGGAGGAGGGGAGTATTTTACTGCTCTCAACACTGTCTGTCACTAATTTGTAAAAGCCAATAAAGTTTAGTTAAAAAATATATATAGTCAATTTGTTAGTCTATTTTTCAATTGTATTCCTGCATTTATATAGCGCTTACTACCCCTATCTGGGGCACTGAAGCATTTCCCTACGTGTATAGCATGGAGGGTGGGTTTGGAAGAGTGATGTCTTTGTTTCTGATCCTATGTGGGAAGTGTTTCAATGTCGTGAGGTCCACCAAGATGCGGTTATAGTGTTATGGGATGCAGTGTGTAGCAGTTTGGTGCATGATGGCGTCTGAGTGCCAAACACACAGTTTTCTGCTTTTCAGAAAGCTGGCAGCTTTGAACAGCTCTGAAGGTTCTTTGTGGTATTTCTTATGATTATAGTCTGCTTAGATGTTTATGCATGCAGTTGTCCAATATGAGATTTTGGGCCAGGTGTACGCACATTGGATTACCTAAAAGTGGTCTCAATTTGCACACCATGTCTGTGATTGCTATTAAATAAAGTGATCTTTTCATTTTTAAATGCAGTCCCCTTTCCTTAAAAGAAAATGGGATGTGTTTATTAAAAATATGGATTAAAGTTTGTAAAACTATTTCTTAAGAGTTGACAGTGGTCTTGCAGATGCTGCCTACTCCTAAAATAAGCTTTATGGGACAATCACAAAGGGGAAATAGTCTCTGGGACCCTTTCCCTTTTGCGGATGGATTACCACTTTCTTTGATGTGTCCGTTAAAATAAGGTTTTGTGAATGCATTTTGGTTGCAGAATATTAACACATACCATAAGGAATCGTTATATGGAAGGGAAATTCTAAACACACTGCTTCCAAATAGCAATTTCTTATGATTTCTTTAACCCATTTAGCAATTCAGTAACATGTTACTGAACCACTAACTGGGTGTAATAAATTCGGAAACCACATTTTCTTGTTGAAAACCTTGTGATTTTCCAATTCAAAGTGCCTGCAACATGAAAATGCCCATATATGCATAGTTGCGGTCCTGAGCTGAAATGGGTAGAGGGAGAGAGAAGTGGAGGATTCTGCTGGGATGGAGATTTTTACTATCATACCACATCTGAGCATCATTGTGAGATCTAAAGAGGCATTCCAAGTTTAAATATTTGTGAGACTTGCAGTGATGAAGTAGATCATAGTCCTCCAAATTGTCCAGCAGTGGGTGACTGATCTCTTCACTTTTTTCATACCTGTTCATTTTGGTGATGTCCGTTTTTTTGGTTGTACAATACAATTGGCTGTAAACCTCAGAGTATTTATTCCTTAGAACTATAGTGGGCCATAATTGTTATATATGAAACTACATAACTAGATAATGATCCAGCGAAATATTGGTCAACCCGTCTTAGCCTACCTGCATATATAAAGGAGTTTACTGGTTGGGTGGTTTCCAATCTGTGGTTGTTAACTGTATATTGCACCTGAGAGTGTAACTGTCTTCTGGGCTCTGTTGCCAGGATATTGTGTAATGTTGTTATCTTGGAAATAGCCATGCCTTCTGAGGTTTGTATATGCTCCCTAATACATCTGGAATTAACTTAGACTAACATAGTGCGGCTTCATGGATTGTCTGTGAAAAGTCTTTGCTGAGCCATGTCTTTGCAATGAAGGTGAGGTCTTGTGTTGTTTCAGCAAATAGGTAAAAACTGTTCAAGAGATTTTTGTTCATGGATCTTGAGTTGAAGAGTAGGCAGTTTAGTTTTTGTGTTTCTTTTTTTATGTCATTGTGCTTTGAGAGGGGTCTGTGGGTGGGTGGAGGTGCAGGGGCATAGGACATTTTAGTGTGGCTGTGTTAATGAAGTATTCTGGTTGTGGCTACTGGTGAAGGTGGAAGGTAGGTTGTTTGGTTAGAGGATTCAGAACATTGAGCTATGTCTGTGTGTGTGTAGGCTGTTTGTGGTGAGTAGTGGTGTTACAACTGCTGTGCTGTCTAGCGATTTCAGTGCGTGTGGGGAGTAGTGGTGCGAAGGTAATAATAAGGAACCTTGTGATCACAAGTTGATGCCATCCCTCATTTTCTTTGTTCTGGCAAGTGACATTGGGCTTCATTATGATGGCGCTGAGACCACCACCGACAGCACATCGGTCGCAGTCCCACTGCCATCCATAGAAGCAGTACGACCACAAGATTTTGATCCAGAGGTCGTAGGGAAAGACCGCTGTTTTTCTGACGGGCTCAAGGAGCCAGTCGGAGCACTGATCAACCATACAACATAGGCTGACCCAAACGGGCATAAATAACTCATTTGAACTACAGAATATTCATAGTAAGAGCTGTGGGCATCCTGAAACACCTCACTGTCAAATCCTGCTTGACAGGTCTGTTTAGCGACACGTAACACTTGGGGCACACTTGAAAGGGAGATAACAGGAAGTCAAGACAATTGTTGTGCATCCCATGTCTGATTGCTGAAGAAGACTGCCTTCTTCCTACCAGATGTCAGTCTCTGAGTTTGTTCTGGATACAGTGTTAGATATGGGAGGATTACCATACTACACTCCCCACTCACACCTCCAGCTTCAGAGCCCAAGAGTAGTGTGGCAGAAGATCTTCACCATCTGGATTTGCCCCCCTGACACATTGCATTTCAGACCTCTTTTAGTATAGCAAACAAGACCAAGGCTTCAAATCCTTGCTTCATTGGTCAGTGAGGGGCTAGGAGCTTCTCATGACCTTCACCCAGCCTTCTTCAGAACACTGCCACACTTGCGAAAGGATAACAAGTGGAGTGAACCTGCTGCACTTTGCATATCTCACCTGTGAGAAGGACTTGAAGAGGTTGGACCCCGTTCCAATTGAAATCCAAGGACAGAAGGATCTCCAGGGATCATAAGACTGATCCCCTGGGTGGCATCATAAACATAAAAAGCTGAAGAGGACATTTCTCTAAAACATCAGAGCTGACTAAGGCAACTGAACCTGGACTGAACTCTTTTGTTGCCCTCTGCCTAATACCCTAAGGGGCATATTATCAAGGAACATATTGCCGCTTTTTCGGCACATATCGTCTGAAAAGCGGCGAATTTCCTATCGCACTATCACCAAGGACACGCTAACATGCGTTAGCGCTTGTTTCCTTGAGATAGCAGCCGTTTATCCTGCCGCTTTGCATGTCAGCGATATTTTTCACTAAAATAACATGAATACTGTCGCTAACACAACTTCCTTCTATTACCAATCCGGCCCCGAACCCGCATAGCGAGAATGAAAGTAGTGCTAATCACGTTTATCGCTGGTATCTGAAAGCCTGATAAAAAACTGACTAAGTCAATTTGTCAATGAGAGGTGGATTATTACCAAGGAGTTCCCTATCGCGGTGGTGTTATGGCTGGATTTCCAGCAATATTCACGCTTTTCGCCCGTATCCCTGGATTTTTTGTCGCCTTGGAGATAAGCGTTGATAATAGCGCGCTATCTTGGTGATGTATTCCAGCGATAGCCGGCGATAATTAAAATTGTGCTAAGCACGCTTAGCGAAAATTATCGCTGGCTGTTAAAAAATATGCCCCTAAGGGTTTCTAAGTGCTCCCGCTGAGGTCCTAGGGCACTGGATGTGTAATCCTGTGGTTGTTTAGGCAGCAAAAGACTTTTGAGAACTTTTTCAAAACCTTTTGCTCCAGATCTTCAAAGTTACTGACCACAAAAACAATCCAACCAGCAGTTCCTTGGCATCAGATTGAGTTTCAGGGTTGTTGAGGGTAAGAAATAAAGTCACTTATAGAGGGGGTGAAACCTTTCTCAAGCAGCAACCATAGTTCTTGTCAGGGCAAAGTCACTCGTAAATCCCAAATTAACCTGTGCTTAACCCTCTGGTACCATGGCACAGAGTAGTCAGGCTTAAAATAGAGCAATGTGTAAAGTATTTATGCGGCATTTCAAAAAGTAATAAAGTGAACACACAACACAAGAGAAATCTCACAATAATTAAATTGGTGACTGCTGGACTTTGTGAATTCCCTCAGGACAGCAACACACAATGGGAGCTTAGATGTGCCTTGATGGGCCATCTACATCCTGATGGGCCATCCTGGGCAGGATGGGAGGGAGGAGCTGAGCACAGCCTCACACTTTCACCTGAATAGGCTGTGTCCTGTCCCAACACAAATGACCCTGTAGTGAGTGTGGAGCAAGGACAGGAAGGTATGACCTTTGTGCACTTCAAAGCCTTTCTTTGAAGTCTTCCCACTTCAAAGAAACCACTGGATATAAGAACTGGACTTCTGACCCTACAACTTCAGTACACTTCTTGACCTGGGGATACTCTACCAGGAAGAAGGACTGCTGTGCTGTTGAAAGGACAGATACTCTGCTGGACTGCTACTCTGAAAGGGCTGCTGCCTTTCTGTGCTGACCAGCTGCCTGCTGCCTTCTTGCCTGGGACAGAACAACTAGACCTCGAGCCCATCTTGAACCCAGGACCCCAGAGGGACTCAAAGGGCTAGTCTGCTGGCCTCCCGATCTGAGCCTCAGGAATATAAGAGTCTCCTCACAGCTCCCCAACCCATCTTCAACAAGCTCCTGACCCACAAGAGGTGCATCTCAAGTCCTGGGCCCTTGGAAGTGGTCTTTCTTCTCTTTTGGGCACTTCGCGAACGGGCCTGTTCTGTCTGGAACCTCGTCTCTCACCCGTAAATCCAAGTGAGCGGCCGCAAGGTTTGTCTCTTTGAACAGCAAGTATCGCCGCTCGTAACTGTGAGTCTCCAGCTCACTCGCACACAATGCCCGGCTGCTTTTTGCGTCCCACAGACCACCACCAGTGACTCTTTCCTTGCTCCCAACCAACTTTTTCCCCGCTAACGGGACTCTTGGTACAATTCCTGAAAAGGTCAAACTTCAGCGGGATTTATCTGAGACTGTATCCGACCCACGCTTCTTTACAATCAGCTTAAAATTTAGGATTTGATCCGGTCCAGCACAACCAGATATCTCCAGTGGGAGCTTTCTGCTTCTAAGCGCTATATTGCTGTTTATTCTTCAATAATTGATAACTACAGTTCTACGTATTGGATTATTGTCCTTTAGTCTTGTTTTGTTCATTAACTGAAGCACTCTTCTTCGCACCAAGTGTGGTATCTTTTTTGCATGGTGTTTTCACTGTTTTACTGCTTAAAGTGTTGCACAAATACATTATACATTGCCTCTGTCTGACTGCTCTGTACCAAGCTACCAGGGGGCGAGGACAGGTTAATTTAGGTGTTTTTGTGGTGTACCCTGACTAGGATTATGGTTCGTGTTTACACAGGGTTCATACTTCTGCCACTCAATTTCTAACACCTTGCAATAGTGAAAGAGGGGTGCAGAAAGAAGCAAGAGAGGTGCAGAACAAGGGAAGGGGGGTGCACAAAGAAGCAAATGAGGTACAGAAAGAGGCAACAGAGGTGCAGAAAGAGGCAAAAGAGGTGCAGAAAGTAGAAGAGATATGAGGGGTGCATAAAGAGGGAAGAGGTGTGCTGAAAGAGGCAAGAGAGGTGCAGAAAGAGGCAGCAGAGTTGCAGAAAGAGGCAAAAGAGGTGCTAAAAAAGAAATAAAGGTACTGAAAGAAGCAACAGAGATGCAGAAAGAGGTAAGAGAAGTGCAGAAAGAAGCAAGAGTGACTTGCACACCATTAGTTCCAATTTAACACCCACATTTAGCAATAAGTAACAGGTGACCATTCTAGGTTTGCAAAGGACCTTCGACCACGCTGTAACACTTGTTGTTGCATTTTTGATAACGTTTGAGCTGTTTGGGCTAGAAATAAGGCTTTTTTGTTCAAATCTGCAGATTATGCAGCAGATCATGGATTATGTGGCAAATGCGGAAAATGTATAATCGTGTGAAAGTTGTTGCAGCCAAACAGTCGCATAATTCTAGTGGCCCTGCTCATGCCTCTGACTAGGTCCAGAAGTGCTCCTCAGTGGTTACTTCTTTTGTTTGTCTCATTGAGTTTATATTTTAGCTTCAATGGAAAGGAGGAAGACTAAACCTGAGGTAACCACTCCACATCACAGACTACCATACTACACAATTACTCTCCATAACACATAATCTCCCTCTACATAATTCCTATACACTAAATACAACATATTTTCTATCCACATAATGTCACTGCACATCATACTGCATAATCCCACTACACAAAACGTACATCCACTCCACTCCAAAAAACATGAATTAGAAATGTTTGCATTTACAATGCCAATAGCCGTAACTTTCGCAAATGCGAGACCTATGACATTCCAAATGCTTCTTTAACTAGTAGTCGCATTTGCAGAGTGGTGGAGAAAGAGGGCTGGGCCTCCGACCAGTGCTCAGGAATTCTACTGCGGAGGACTTACAGGAGGTACGAGGAAGGCGTCTTGGCCCCTAAAGTCCCTCAGGAGTAAAGTGGACTTCATCCCCCAACCAGTAGTGTGCCAGGAGTGGTGGAGAAAGGGGGTGTGGCCTCCAAAAACTTCTTAGCAATCCCACTGTATGGGACTTACTGGAGGTAACAGGAGGGGGAGTTGTCCCCCAAGGATATTCTTGGGGGACAACTACCCCTTCTTTTACCTTCAGTTAGACCCACACAGCAGGTTTGCTAAGTTCTCATAGCAGGCCATGCCCCCTTTGCCCACTACTCTGCAAATGCGCTCCATGGCCCGCTCTTGAATGTGGATTGAAGGCCCCTTCGCTTTTGGGGGTTCTTAGGGGCCAACTAGCCTGCCTGTTACCGCCAGTAAGCCCCACACAGTGGGATTGCTGAGATGTGGACAGAGGCCATGCCCTCTTTCTCCACCACACTGCAAACGCACCTCCTGGTACGCTCTTGGGTTGGGGAGGAAGTCCCCTTGCCTCCTGAGGGTCCCTGGGGCCAACTAGCCCTACTGTTATCTTTAGTAAGCCCCACACAGCTGGATTGCTGAGAAGTGGTCAAAGGCCATGCCCCCTTTTAACACTACTCTGCAAATGCAGCTCCTGGCACACTGTTGCTTGGGGGATGAAGTCCATTTTAGTCCTGAAGTCCTCAGGACACAAAGGGACCTCATTGCCCCACCAGCAGTGCCCAAAGAGGTCCGGTTGCAGAGTGGTGTAAAAAGGAGCGTGGCCTCAGACCACCTCTCAGCAATTCCACTGTGTGGGGCTTACTGGAAGTACATGGTGGGCAAGTTGGCCCCTAAGGACCTTTAGTTTTCAAGAGGGATTAATCCCCCAATCCCTGACATGCAGCTCCCCTTGTCCAAAAGCAATCTGCTTCGCTTCATGGAAGTGAGAGCAGGTTTTCTGCTCTCGCTTCCATGAAGCACAGCATAGTTTACAATGGCTGCCAACATTTTTGGTTTGGAGTGTTAACAACCAATCAAAAGGAAGCTCTCGCTTGGGAGGGTTCGCAAATCTTCCTCGGTCACCAAATCTAGATATTTTTATTTTTGAATTTCTCAGGAACTACTGAACGGATTTACACCTGTTAAAAAAGCACTCTTTCTGAACAAAGACCTACCTTTTTGCCAAATTTGGTGTCATTCCACTCAGCTGTTTGGGCTGCTGCTTTGTCTAAAGTTTCCTATGGAAACAATTCACCCCGAAACTTTCAAGACAGGAGCTGACCGGAGCGACCCATTAGTATTGAAAATTTCTCGAAGATTCATTAAACGGCGCCAAGGATATTGGTGAATCAAAAAAAGCTTTTCCGCTGGGAACTAGGTCCTAACTATAACTACTTACTGGGCATGTAAAATTGACCCGCGGTGCTACAGGCGATCACCGCAATGGGTGGTAATCCAATATTGCGGGCAGAAGAAAGCAACCGTGGCGCATTGAAACTCTGACACCAAACCACTGGAGTGAACAAATCAAAATAAACATTGAGAAAGAGACACGCTCACAGAGCGAGGTAATTGCAAAACTACGTGAACCAGCAGGCCCGGAGGCCATACCTACTATGGCAATACGTATTTAATTGGACTAAATGAGGTCTCACTTGTGATTTTAATGCCATTGAGAAAGGGAAATCCTGAACTTTTGTGTTGCCAAGGGTACAATGGGCATGTGTGTAGCCTGCAGTAAAATATTTGGAGAAGTACATACCTGTGGGACACTCCTTCCTTGGGGCAACCTTTCCTTTTTATACATTTATTTCTATGTTTACTCAATGGTCTTATGGGAAGGGCTATTTATTTTGCATGTATTCTGGCACCAAACCAGAATGACAAAGGCTTCTTGAAAGCCGAAACGCGTCTCTCCTGACCTCTGGGATTGAGGGCGACCTGGCAGAATAAAATAATTCTGAATCCTAAAACACCTCGAGTCCGTGCCATTCTTCCATGGAGTTCCTGTGGGAGATGGATTTTTTTGTTCATATATATATATATATATATATATATATATATATATATTTTGTCGCTCCAAGGTTGTCCACCTTTGAGTAGCACATGAGCAGCAGCTTGATTTATGTGTAGGTGAGGACGGGGATCCGCTTGTAGATGCCGCTCCGTAATGGATCTGCCCGACACGTTTCGAAGCTCCATATGCTTCTCTTCAGGGGCTTTAACGGAAGAAGTGTGCGCAACCGCTAACCCACTTCTCCATTTTCCATATGACACACCCACCAATGGGAGGCTCAAATGAGACTGTGTATTATGGGAAGTGTGGTGCGGAAAGCACATAATCAAGTCCTGTAGGGACCCCGCAAGTGGGCCCATCTTCGATCCCGTGTACGGCTGCTGTTTCACATCCGTGACCCCCAAGGATGACGGGGTGGTGCATACTCCGCGGCTGGACTGCCGCGTATAAATTGTGGCTCCAAGGTTGTCCACCCTTGAGTAGCACATGAGCAGCAGCTTGATTTATTTGTAGGTGAGGACGGGGATCCGCTTGTAGATGCCGCTCCGTAATGGATCTACCCGATGCGTTTCGAAGCTGCTTGTGTGCTACTCAAAGGTGGACAACCTTGGAGCCACAATTTATACGCGGCCGTCCAGCCGCGGAGTATGCACCACCCCGTCATCCTTGGGGGTCACGGAAGTGAAACAGCAGCCGTACACGAGATCGAGGACGGGCCCACTTGCGGGGGCCATACAGGACTTGATTATGTGCTTTCCGCACCACTCTTCCCATAATACACAGTGTCATTTGAGCCTCCCATTGGTGGGTGTGTCATACGGAAAATGGAGAAGTGGGTTAGCGGTTGCGCACACGCTTCCATTAAAGCCCCTGAAGAGAAGCATATGGAGCTTCGAAACGCGTTGGGCAGATCTATTACGGAGCGGCATCTACAAGCGGATCCCCCTTCTTAAAAGTTTTTTTTTTTTAACGGGATCGGGAGGAGGCCACGCCTCCTCCCTGCACGTCTCTGCAAACACGCACCCTGGCGCGTTTGCAGAGGGGGAAGTAATTCCCCTCGCATACTGGGGGTCCCTGGGGGCAAACTAGCCCACCAGGAGCCTCCAGAATGGGCCAAGGGGCTCCCTTGCAGAGACGTGTAAGGAGGCCACGCCCCTTTTTAAACCTCTCTGCAACGCAGCCCCCTGGCACACACTGAAGGTTGCAGGTGGGCTAGTTTGCCCCCAGGGACCCCCAGTATGCAAGGGGAATTCGTTCCCCCTCTGAAAAAGTGCCAGGGGGCTGCATTGCAGAGAGGTGTAAAAAGGGGCATGGCCACTTTACACCGCTCTGCAACGCAGCCCCCTGGCGCATACTGGACGTTGCTGGTGGGCTAGTTGGCCCCCAGGAACCCCCAGTTTGCAAGCGGAATTCGTTCCCCCTCTGAAAAAGCGCCAGTGGGCTGCGTTGCAGAGAGGTGTAAAAAGGGGCGTGGCCTCTTTACACCTCTCTGCAATGCAGCCCCCTGGCGCATACTGGAGGTTCCCGGTGGGCTAGATGGCCCACAGGGACCTCCAGTATGCAAGGGGAATTAGTCCCCCCTCTGAAAAAGCGCCAGGGGGTTGCGTTGCAGAGAGGTGTAATGAGGCAACGCCCCTTTTTACACCTCTCTGCAACGCAGCCCCCGGCGCATACTGGAGGTTCCTGGTGGGCTAGTTGGCCCCAAGGGACCCCAGTATGCAAGGGGACCTAATCCCCCAACTTAGAACGCGTTACGGGGCATGTTTGCTCAGTGGTGAAGGTAGGGGACGGGGCTTGAGGTGACATATGTGCAAACACGCTCTGTGGCGCGTTTTAGCTTGGGAAATATATTCCTCTTCAATCCCGAGGTCCCCTAGGGGCCAACTAGTCAAACGGGTACCTCTAGTAAGTGCCATGGAGCTGCGTTGCAGAGTATTGTAAAAAGGGGACGTGCCCTCTGAACACCTCTCTGCAACGCAGCTCCCTGGCGCAAACTGGAGGTACCTGATGGGCTAGTTGGCTCACAGATGACCTCAGGATTGAAGAGGAATATATACCCAACCTAAAACGCACCACAGGGCGTGTTTGCACACATGTCTCCTCAGGCCCCGCCCCTTCCTTCACTATTGAGCGAAATATTCCTCTAAAATCAGCCAAAGTACGAATTCCGACTTACTCACCTGTTATCACGAGAGACGTCAGTGCTGCATCTTTCAGCCCACTACTGATCCTGAAAAGTAATTGTAACCATACTTACAGTAGCTTGAATTTCCTTCCATAGGTTAACATTAACTGGTTTCCCTTGAAAACTTTTCTAAGTGTAGAGTTTTGGAACTTTAAAAAATTCCTCAAAAATCAGCTGAACTACGAATTCCGATTTACTCACCTGTTATCAGGAGAGACCTCATTGCTGCATCTTTCAGCCCACTACTGATCCTGAAAATTAATTGTAACCATACTTACAGTAACTTGAATTTCGTTCCATAGGCTAACATTGACTGGTTTCACTTGAAAAATGTTCTAAGTGTAGAATTTTGGAACTTTAAAAAATTCCTCAAAAATCAGCCGAACTACGAATTCCGATTTACTCACCTGTTATCAGGAGAGACCTCAGTGTTGCATCTTTCAGCCCACTATTGATCTGGAAAAGTAATTCTATTCGTAGTTACAGTAACTTGAATTTCCTTTCATAGGCTAACATTGACATGTTTTACTTGCAAATTCTTCTAAGTGTGAAGTTTTAGAACTTTAAAATATTCCTCAAAAATCAGCCGAACTACGAATTCCGATTTACTCACCTGTTATCAGGAGAGATCTCAGTGCTGCATCTCTCAGCCCACTATTGATCCTGAAAAGTAATTCTAACTGTAGTTACAGTAACTTGAATTTCCTTTCATAGGATATCATTGCCTGCTATATAAAATATATATAAATTAAAAAAATATAAAAAAATAAAAATATTACAATTTCAATATTTTTCAAAAGATGTATTTTTCAATTTATATAAAAAACATGTAATGTAATTTAAAAAATAAAATATCTAAAAATACATGATTTAAAATAATGTAGTAAATCAGTATAAAGAAAATATAACAATTAATACATTTAAAAATTATCATTTACAAAACCTTTGAAATTCACTGAAAAAACCATAGGGTTCACCTACGTTATATTTAAAAAGTAGCATTTAAAAAACCTTAGAAATTCACTGAAAAAACATAGGTTTCACACACGTTATAGTTAAAAATTAGCATTTAAAAAACCTTAGCAATTCACTGAAAAAACCATAGGTTTCACACACGTTATAGTTAAAAATGAGCATTTGAGAAACCTTAGAAATTCACTGAAAAAACCATAGGTTTCACACACGTTATAGTTAAAAATTAGCATTTAAACAACCTTTGAAATTCACTGAAAAAACCATAGGTTTCACACATGTTATAGTTAGCTGGACATTTCACTCATACAAAACCATTGAAATTCCCCCGTTATAGTTAACTATAACTTGCGCACCAGCAATGCACTGTTGATGACGGCACATATTACATCACTCATGACATAGTCAGTGACATCACTCATTCATCACTGATGACACCTCAAATGACATGACTGATAGCATCACTGATGACATCATCCAGTGAATGTGTGTCTTTCTGAAAAATAAATATTATTTATATATGTATATCTAAAGGTCGATGGAAGAATAAATGGGTTACAGCGTATAATTTTTTGAACTAATTTGTGTGTTTATATTGAAACACACAAAAATGTGTTTTAGAGGAGTATTTACAAAATGTATACGATCTTCTAATTATGACGTTTTAAAAATAGATATTATTTATATATGTATATCTAAAGGTCGATGGAAGAATAAACGGGTTACAGCGTATAATTTTTTTAACTAATTTGTGTGTTTATATTGAAACACACAAAAATGTGTTTTAGAGGAGTATTTACAAAATGTATATGTTCTTCTAATTATGACGTTTTATGTATTCCTGAGATTTTTCCCATGTATTTATACAGATATAATTTTTCAAAAATGAAAAAATGACGTAACTTATGGTCATTGTGTGCGAGAAAGAATATGTATAAAGTTGCACACTTTTGACAGCATCTTTTTTCATGTAAAGCATGGTTCTTAAAAGTCTGTTTCCCATGTCTCTGTCCCAGATCACATGACTTCCCAGCACCCGATTGGTGTATGGTGTTTTAAATTTGTTGGGTCACATGTAGCGTCACACCAGTGAGCAAGGCGACCGAGTTCGCCGAAACGCGTCTGGATTTTGGAGCACTTGCAGTTCACTTTTGCAATTTGTAAAAAATAAAATACCTGCTTTGACAACGAAGAAGAAAGTGTCAGTTTCTTCGTTTTTGCGCATCTGTGCATTTGGGAGTGTTGCTGACTTGATGTTTATCAAAGAGGCTTGGCTTGGCCTCTCTTCAACGGATCCCACCCCATTTTGAGGCAGTGCACTGCTTTCAAGCCATTGTGGAGTACGAGCTCGGTGGAGCTTTTTCGGTCACAGCCCCTTGCCAGGTCGAAAGAGGAGAAGTCCCGCATTCATCGCTGTTGTTCCCTGGACGGTCGGAGGATTTGTACGGGGATATCACCTGTGTTTGCAGTAATTCGGGTTGTTCGCATGACCATTGGTGGCAAGAGGGGAGGTATTTTGGAGAAGCGTTTGGTGTGTTGTTGCCGGTTTGGAGTGGCAACACTGTTTCATTTAAAGTGATAGAACTGCAAGTGCTAGAAATGGATGAAACATTCAGAGATAGGGAGAAGGCTGCGGAGGAGCTTTTTCAGAATTTACCGGCTGTAAACAAAAAAGCCGGCACTATTACCGATAAAGCTGTGCAGAATCCAAATATCAAGAGTTTATTGAAAACGTTGGAGAAACATCACAGGAGTGAGCTCACAAAATGGTGGGAGGTTAAGTCTCTGGAAAAATATCACGAGGCGGGCCGGGTGCTGAGAGGATTAAGAATTATGTTGGCCCCAAGCTTTGAACATCCTAATCCGTTACTCCTGAAGGAGTGGGCGGAGAGTAACTTGGAGGCCTCGATGAGACTGGTATGCCTCCTCATAAAGTATGCTAGAATACATCGAAATATCTTGCCGAAATAACACGCATACAAGATGAAATAGATGCTCTTACCAATGATACAAATAAGGATTTTGTGGCAAATAAATTAAAAGAAATGCACGAAAGAAAAAATAAACACGAGGAAACAATTAAGACCAGGAAAATATGGAAGTTTGCGCGAGACAAAAATGATTATGAACAAGGACAGGTGTTTACTTTCGCGCGCAAATATGATTTTGTTAAAAAACAAAAAGTGCTTCATCGTCAATGTGCGCAAACAGTACAGACAAATAGCAGTGGTTTGGTCTCAGCGACAAGCACAGCATTATCTAGCTCTGAATCTAGCCTTGCCATAAGCGATACTGATTAAAATAGCAGCACGGAGGTTGCTTCCTTAGAACTGGGTCCTCTCTTATATGCAGAAGAGATGGATTTTATAAGGGAGCAAAGGAAACAAACCCTTCGATGGAGAAATCAACAAGGAACACAAATAAAGAAAGGAATCACAGAAGGAGGGAATGCCGTAAGTGTTCCAAACGCGCAAGGCAGAGGGCAACCAAAAAAGAAAAATTGGCGCAAGTAGACGCACCCTGTAATCCAACTATCATCAACCTAACGGACATTGTGATAACAGAGGCTGAAAAACAATTGCTAACACTGGGTTTGAGTTTCTGTCCAGAAAGCAGCTTCACTTGGTACAAACCCGTGTTGATGTTTACAAATGTATCCATAAATTGAAACTAAAAAAAGATTTCACAAAAAAAAATCATGGGAATGAGAAAACCACTGTCCCGGGCAGAGCCAACAGAGGGATTCTAACTGCGGGCGAGATTCCACTATTGGCAACGCTTCCTGCATTACATGGCGATTTGTCTGATTTGGTAGTTGAAGAAAGCAGTACTCAAAGTATAGCACAACAGGAAAATGTCAATATTTCTTCAGCGGGCAACAGCCCTTTTAAAGCTTGTTCAACATTTGTCCCCATCATGCCAAGAGATGCAGTGGACATTTTCCATGCAAGAATTACGGATGAACTTAAATCTCTGTATAAAAATACGTGCATTCATAAAATCAAACCAAAGGGTAAAAGTAAAGACTATTTTCAGTTAATGACCAAACTCAAAAACAATGACTCTGTGGTCATCAATAATGCGGACAAAGGTGGCAACATTGTCCTGTGGGACAAGGAATCCTACAGTAAAGAGGCATATAATCACCTGAATGATGCTGAGTGTTATGAATTGAGCAACGGTGTTGCAGTGAAGAAAATCAATGGTGACTATAGGAATGATTTGAAGAAGTGGCAGAATGAGGGGCTAATCAGTAAGGGTGAAATTACGTTTTTATATAAAGAACATCCCACTTTACCCACGTTTTACCTCATTCCTAAAGTTCATAAAGGATTGGACCCGTTACAAGGAAGACCTATCATTTCTGCGATTAACAGCACGTTCTAATGCACTTCTAGATATGTTGATTTTTATCTTCAAGAACATGTTGCCTCTTTGCCCACGTTTTTACAGGACTCTACTGACTTTTTATCCAAACTCAGCAATGTGTAGTGGGCCAATGATTATGTGTTTTTAACTCTAGATATTGCTTCACTGTATACGTGCATTAGACATAAAAAGCAAAAACTCCTTTTCCTGAACTTTACAACCAATTTCTATTACTTTGTCCCATAAAGAGACGTTTCACAGGTGGGAGAAGGGGTCTTGTCTATGCGTAGGTTACCAAATTTACAAGCTGTTTAAGTGTCAGACCAGGTTCAACATGAATGTATTTCCAAACACAAATTTCTTAAAAAAAGTTCTTTCATTTATTAAAAAAATATTTTAAAAAACAATACATTGTTTCATTTACATTATACATCTTGTACTACACAAATCAATTACAAATATTATTTGACTTAGTTTAAAAACTTGGATTTCTAAACTTTGCTTATCGGCATAGTTCAAAAAAAATTTCACTGCAACATATTTTATAAAAACAGAGAACAAACAAACTGTTGACGCGGCGTTTCGGTGCCAAAGACAATCTTGCACCTTCTTCAGGACTTGTTCATTACAATGATATCTAAAAAAGACATGTTACAATAGATTCCATTAGATCCTGTTTTAGTCTGACATTTGCACATTGAATGTTTTACATTTTTATTACTTTTCCCCTACCATTTGGTAACCCCGCTAGACCTTATTGGGAGTACTTTACTTCAATCCCCAGTTATACTAAGGTCCTACACTTTTAGCATTACTCATAAAAGACAAACCTAGCAATTTTTCCACTTATCACCAGGATGATTAGTCCTCAACTTGCTTGATGAGACACGATTATAGTGGGCTGCAATTGATTTACAAAAACAGGGGGGGCGGCAGTCCAAACCTCTATCCCCTCTTGGTCACAAAGCTCTACCCACAGAGAACACTATGTTCTTACCCAGGTTTCTATTTTCTTCCTGGCACACCCTTTTCAGTTTTAGGAGCAAGTAATCTCCAGTTGTATAGGCAGAAGATGTTTGTTGTTTTCTCTTCTGTATACTAGGAAGAATCAAACAGGGACCCCATTTTTTGATTCCCTGAATTTAGAGTATATTTGCTAAGCTTTTTCTTCCCCAATTTTTTAAATGGTAGATTTACTTTTGATGTTTGCTTCACTAGGTTTCATTTAAAGTTGATTAATAGGGACCATTTTCAATCCTATGTGAGAAAGAAATGTTTTATAGTGCATTCTCCAGATTCAAAGTAGGCTATCTCTACCGGTTTATCTTAAAATTGGGCCTTACCGGTCCTTACATATGATGTCATGGGAAGTATGGGGGACGCCTCTGGGAGCTACCACTTGCTGCTCTTTTATCGTTCTTCTCTATAAAGCAATTTTACAATTTAGACTTCAAGATTTTTATTATTTTAAGCCTAATGCATGCTGCTCAATTCATTTTTTCAGGGCAATCTTACCTTCATTTAATAAGTAGTGGTCTACTCATGGGTTGATTTCCTCCTTTTCTTTTGTTAAATATAAAATCAGGGACCACTATTTTGGAGTATTGTCAATCTACTGCCAACTGTGGAGAGATGTTAAACAATATACATATCACTAGTGGGGCCATATTCTGTGCCTGTTGCCCCTTTCTCAAAATTCTTCTACCTAAATTTTCCTTACTTGTTTGTGGTAGCTGATCTGCACGGCGTCCTCCCTCTTCATGCGTTTTCTGTGAATGACTCTCCCTTTGAGATCACTAGTTTATATACCCCCTTAATTGGATAATTACTCGCACCTGGCCTCATTATCTGCACCGTGAGTGTGAACCTCAGTGCTCATAGTAAACACGGCGGCCATTTTGTAGTGGGTTTTTCCCTTTGTGTTGTCTTTAACTTGTACCTTACTGTGTGGACATTCTATTTTGTTCATCATCCGCCTTTTCTTCTATCATAATAGACTTTTTCAGAGTATTATTTAGCTGACATTTGCAATTTATCGAGAATTCGATAATATTGGTCATTTGCACTAGTCGAAATTGGACCTCGGTGTTCGTTGTAAACACGGCGGCCATGTTACAATGGGTTTTTATCATGGGTTTTTCGTGGGTTGTCCTTGACTTCTACTTTATTATTAAGATATATTGTTTGTATCTTCGTCCGTTTGTTCTTTTATCTTAGATCTTCTCGGAGTATTATTAACCCTGTTCTTATATTTTCTCAAAGGATCACTAGTATTATTACTTAATAGTGGTCGAACAAACCCCACTTCAATCGTATATTTTCGGCTATTCCCTCTTGATTATATTTAGGGGTTTTACCTAGCTTACTGTATGCTACTGTTTCGGAATCTCCCTTGCCGCGGTACTACGGGTCCCGGTTACACCCCTTGGGCCACTCATGTTTATTACGGCCGCCATTTTTAAACGAAAGGCATTATCCATATTTACATCTAAAAAAGTATTTAAATGTGTGCAAATATGTGAATCTCTTGCATCGAGGATTCTTTACTCAGGCTTCAGGACAAGTATCACCCGCCTGATATTCAGGCGGGTGATACTTGTCCTGTATTTCGACTAGTACAAATGACCAATATTATCGAATTCGCGATAAATTGCAAATGTCAGCTAAATAATACTCTGAAAAAGTCTATTATGATAGAAGAAAAGGCGAATTATGAACAAAATAGAATGTCCACACAATAAGGTACAAGTTAAAGACAACACAAAGGGAAAAACCCACTACAAAATGGCCGCCGTGTTTACTATGAGCACTGAGGTTCACACTCACGGTGCAGATAATGAGGTCAGGTGCGAGTAATTATCCAATTAAGGGGGTATATAAACTAGTGATCTCAAAGGGAGAGTCATTCACAGAAAACGCATGAAGAGGGAGGACGCCGTGCAGATCAGCTACCACAAACAAGTAAGGAAAATTTAGGTAGAGGAATTTTGAGAAAGGGGCAACAGGCACAGAATATGGCCCCACTAGTGATATGTATATTGATTAACATCTCTCCCCAGTTGGCAGTAGATTGACAATACTCCAAAATAGTGGTTCCTGATTTAATATTTAACAAAAGAAAAGGAGGAAATCAACCCATGAGTAGACCACTACTCATTAAATGAAGGTAAGATTGCCCTGAAAAAATGAATTGAGCAGCATGCATAAGGCTTAAAATAATAAAAATCTTGAAGTCTAAATTGTAAAATTGCTTTATAGAGAAGAACGATAAAAGAGCAGCAAGTGGTAGCTCCCAGAGGCGTCCCCCATACTTCCCATGACATCATAAGTAAGGACCGGTAAGGCCCAATTTTAAGATAAACCGGTAGAGATAGCCTACTTTGAATCTGGAGAATGCACTATAAAACATTTCTTTCTCACATAGGATTGAAAATGGTCCCTATTAATCAACTTTAAATGAAACCTAGTGAATCAAACATCAAAGGTAAATCTACCATTTAAATAATTGGGGAAGAAAAAGCTTAGCAAATATACTCTAAATTCAGGGAATCAAAAAATGGGGTCCCTGTTTGATTCTTCCTAGTATACAGTAGAGAAAACAACAAACATCTTCTGCCTATACAACTGGAGACTACTTGCTCCTAAAACTGAAAAGGGTGTGCCAGGAAGAAAATAGAAACCTGGGTAAGAACATAGTGTTCTCTGTGGGTAGAGATTTGTGACCAAGAGGGGATAGAGGTTTGGACTGCCACCCCCCCTGTTTTTGTAAATCAGTTGCAGCCCACTATAATCGTGTCTCATCAAGCAAGTTGAGGACTAATCATCCTGGTGATAAGTGGAAACGTTGCTAGGTTTGTCTTTTATGAGTAATGCTAAAGTGTAGGACCTTAGTATAACTGGGGATTGTAGTAAAGTACTCCCAATAAGGTCTAGCGGGGTTACCAAATGGTAGGGGAAAAGTAATAAAAATGTAAAACATTCAATGTTCAAATGTCAGACTAAAACAGGATCTAATGGAATCTATTGTAACATGTCTTTTTTAGATATCATTGTAACGAACAAGTCCTGAAGAAGGTGCAAGATTGTCTTTGGCACCGAAACGCCGCGTCAACAGTTTGTTTGTTCTCTGTTTTTATAAATTATGTTGCAGTGAATTTTTTTTTGAACTATGCCGATAAGCAAAGTTTAGAAATCCAAGTTTTTAAACTAAGTCAAATAATATTTGTAATTAATTTGTGTAGTACAAGATGTATAATGTAAATGAAACGATGTATTGTTTTTTAAAATATTTTTTTAATAAATGAAAGAACTTTTTTAAAGAAATTTGTGTTTGGAAATACATTCATGTTGAACCTGGTCTGACACTTAAAAAGCTTGTAAATTTGGTAACCTACGCATAGACAAGACCCCTTCTCCCACCTGTGAAACGTCTCTTTATGGGACAAAGTAATAGAAATTGGTTGTAAAGTTCAGGAAAAGGAGTTTTTGCTTTTTATGATTGTTGACCCAATCCTTTTTCCTGATAAAAAGGGTAACTCCCTCTCTATCACAAGATACGTGCATTAGACATCATGATGGTCTACAAGCCATTGAGTTTTATTTAAGACAGAGAAACATCAACATGTATCAACATAACAAAATGTTGTTGGAAATGATACGGTGGTGTTTGTTCAACAATATTTTTCTATTTGATGGCAAGATCTATAGACAAAAGCAAGGTGCAATGGGGGCATGCTTATCCCCCAGCTATGCATGTTTACATGTGGGTTGGTGGGAGGAGCATGTCCTCAAGAAAGAGTACAAGGCACTTAACAGCATATTGTACAAATGTGGAGATATATAGACAATGTTTTTATAATTTGGAAAGGGACTGAAGAGGAGGCAAATTAATTTGTAAGCCTCATTAACAACAATGATTTAAATTTAAAATTTACATCTCACATTGATCCCTTGACTACCACCTTTTTGGACATTCACGTGTGCATTCAACATGAAAAAATTGAAACTAGTCTATATAGGAAACTGACCATGGGCAACACACTGTTGCATGCCTCTAGTTTCCATCCACACCAAACGATTGCAAGCTTACCCTATGGGGAGTTTATGAGAATTCGTAGAGCGTGAAGTAAACTAACGGCCCTGGATGAGGCACAATCCACCGCAAAATGTAGATTGTTAGAACGGGGCTACGATGGACACAAATTGGACCTGGCCATGAAAAAGGCAAATAAAAAAGAAAGATCAGAATTAATTCATGGTCCGAAGAAAACTGTGGCCAAACACCATACTGGCCTTGAGACTCCGGATTTTCAAGAACAATCCTCTGTGAGTCCATGCAGATTCATTACAATATACAGCAGGCAGTCCCACACAATCAGGAAAATCATCAATAGACAATGGCCGATAGTCCTAACTGATGCTGTTCTGCAAGGAGTTTTACCAATCAAACCTAACTTTATCTACCGTAAGCCATTCTCTATGCGTAGCGATTTGGTTAAGACCAGTCCTGGGTTGTACAATAAAAGTAATTGGCTTTCCCAAAAGAAGTTTTTTTTAAGTACAGTACCTGTCGGGCTTGCAAGTTTGGAGTAAATATCAGTTCTTACAAGAATGCCTTTTCTGATGTTCTGATTAAAATCGGTGGGCATTACACTTGCAGAACCGAATACACCGTTTATGTTTTAAAATGCATTTGCGGATTAAATTATGTGGGAAGCACAAAACTACAAGTACATGCAAGAATTTTGCAACATCTGGGGGCCACAGTCAATTCAGATCCGACATATCCTGTTGCGAGACATGTCAAGTCAGAACATAACAATAATCTCAAAGTCCTGCAATACTTTGTTATTGACAATGTCCCCCTTAGCAAAAGAGGTGGCAATAGGGAGAGGACTCTCAGACAACTCGAAACCAAATACATTATTGAGCTCGACACTAAAAACCCGAGGGGGCTCAATATTTGTGAGGATTTGCACTATTATCTTTAAATCCTCCAAACACATAGAGTTAGATGAAAACAACATATTTATCATGAATGGGCGGTTTTATAGTGGTTCTTTAGGTTTTTTAAGGTTTTAGAAATATGCTTTTATAATATATCATCAAATTATATATGTGTATATATTTTAGTCTATGATACATGAATTGTTTTTAGAGTTGTCTTGTGGTAATTTCATGTGTTTTACCAATAATTTATATTTTTTTTTATGGATGATTGGTTTTATACTGTTTATTGGCACACTTGCACGAGTCTATTAATTATTTTTTTGTATTGACTATCATAGTTATATTTATAATATATTTATACAAGCATGAATTTGGTCCCAGCTGTGATTAGTCTTGATATTGTACACAAGTCCTGAAACTCTTTCCATTTTGGATAGTCACTAGCTTTTCATATAACAATATTTTGAAATCTTCAATCAGAATCAGCTCGCATGTCCTTCTCCCTACCCGACTTTGCACCCCATAGATATGGATCCCGGCTGGGATGCCATAACATTTTCATTAGGATTGCCTATATTTAGCAGTTTGGGTTGTTTAAGGAAGTATAGTTCAAATATCAACTATACAAACATTTTTTTAATGCACATAACACTTGAATTTGAATTTACAAGAATTTATATAGCGCACGTATACGCGGCGGTTTCATGGCGCTAGAGGATGCTTAACCCAGAGGCTAGAACGGAGGAATTACTGAGGTGGAAAGGCATGTGAATAGAGAAAAGTCTTAAGAGCCCTGCGGAATTCAAAGTAGGAGGGAACCGATCTGATGTACAGGGGGAGGGAATTCCAGAAAGTAGGGGCTAGGACAGCAAATTTCAAACCCCCTGATCTGCTTTTTTTAAATCGGAGAACAGAAAGGAAGAATTTAGTAGAGGAACGGAGTTCTCTGTTAGGGCGATAAACGATGATGGCGGAGGAAATGAACGCTGGGGCAGTCCCCACCATGGCCTGAAAGGTGGTGCAGCCCAACTTAAAGAGGGCCCGTTCTTTAATTGGCAACCAGTGTAGAGATTTAAGTAGGGGGGTGGTGTGGTGAAATCTAGGCAGCCCATAGATCACTTTAGGCACAGGTTTGTTAGTTTGAATTTTGTGAAGTCAGTGAATCTACAAGATGCACAGATATTGTAAGTTTTCGGCTTTAGCATTATTTGTGATATGGCATATTATGTGTACAGGCGTCATGTAAGTAGATTTGTAAGATCAAATAAGTTTACTAAAGTTCAAAGAAAAACATGGTTCTTGTATTATACAGGTATAATTTGTTGAACTAATTTGTGTGTTTATATTGAAACACACAAAAAATGTGTTTTGGAGGAGTATTTACAAAATGTATACGATCTTCTAATTATGACGTTTTATGTATTCCTGATATTTTTCCCATGTATTTATACAGATATAATTTTTCAAAAATGAAAAAATGCTGTAACTTATGGTCAATGTGTGCGAGAACGAATATGTATAAAGTTGCACACTTTTGACAGCATCTTGTTTCATGTAAAGCCTGGTTCTTAAAAGTCTGTTTTCCATGTCTCTGTCCCAGGTCACATGACTTCCCAACACCCGATTGGTGTATGGTGTTTTAAATTTGTTGGCTCACATGTAGCATCACTCCAGTGAGCAAGGCGACCGAGTTCGCCGAAACGCATCTGGATTTTGGAGCACTTGCAGTTCACTTTTGCAATTTGGAAAAAATAAAATACCTGCTTTTTCAACGAAGAAGAAAGTGTCCGTTTCTCCGTTTTTACTCAGCTGTGCATTTGGGAGTGTTGCTGACTTTATATATATATATATATATATATATATATATATATATATATATATATATATATATGGAACACACCCAATCCACAGAACCTCGAACTCCCACGTCCACAGGAGCACTTCAAGGCAAGGAAAGAGGAGCTGACCCAAGAGATGCAGTGAGCAAAATTACATTTTATTAGTGGAAGCTCGCCCTGCCAGCATAACGTTTCGGCCTTCACAGAGGCCTTGGTCACATGACGCCATTGAGGGAGGGGGGACTATTTAAAGTGCAAGTGCAAGCGAGAAAAGGGGTTATAATTGGTCAACATAGGCACATGATGGTAGCCATAAAGAGAAGACAAAAATATCTGCATAAATGCAAATTAATTCTCTAAATGCTGCAAATTTAACACTACTGTATACCAATGTTAAAAATATCAGAATAGTATTCACATCTATTTACATAAAAACACCAATATGTTTTTAAAATATTATAGATATAATGAATTATTGCTCACAGAGATACAGCCATGAAATTGCATAAGTTTCACCCAAACAAATAATTGAAAGCTCGTAATATTATAAAATATCAACACGTCTTCATAAATGTGCAAAACTTGCAAAGTACCTTAAAGTGCAAATGGAGCAGCAAGAAAGTCAGCATGTGTAAAGATATCAACATGGCTAAAACAATGTAACACTGCGTATAGCCCAAGTGGGCTTATAAACCTCATATTGGCCTGTATGAAAACCCCTACAGTGCAAGAAAAAAGAGTGGCCGGTGTAAAAACCATTTTTTTGTGTTTTTAGTGATGTTTAAAATAGTCATATATAAAATTATGACTAATTGTTTTTTAGAATATAGAGTGACTGAGTGACCCAGAGCAGGCAATGAGAATAAAAAAGAGATTATATATGAATACATTCACGTGACAACATAGTATATGGGAACCCAGTCTCATCATCATGCCTGACGGCCTATCACCAGGCTGAGTCATATAAATATTTCATTACGTCTAGGCTGATGCAGCGTAATCATCTTAGAGAAAATTTAGAGGCAGGTATAAAAATCCTCCGTGGCATTAAGACCACCGGGGGTCTTGCTATCAAATTTCAGGATGTATTTGGTCTCAGTAAGACGCAAAAGTGCTTCCCTGTCACCACCTCTCCTTAAAGGGCCAATGGTATCAACTACATAATATTTTAAAAGTTCACTGTTGTTATCATGATGAACCTTAAAATGCCGCGCCACAGGGTATGATGCATCACTGATGTTTATGGCCCTGATGTGCTGGAGTATCCGCTTGTGAACCTGCAACTTGGTGCTCCCAATATATCGCAGGCCACAGGGACACTCCAGCACATAGATCGCAAACTCTTTTTTACACGTGAGTTGCTTACTGATTTTAAAAGGAGTATCGGAAAAGGGGGTAACCACTTCAGTTTTGTTGATTCCATGCTTGCAGGCTTTGCAAGATGCACATTTGCGGAAGCCTCTGCTCGTGCTGAGCCAATTATTAGGGGCCACAATTTCTGGGCTGGATTTGACCAACTCGTCTCCCATAGATCGAGCTTTTCTGAAAGTTATTAAGGGCTTAGATGGCATACACTCACCGATAGATGGATCATTACGGATGAGGTTCCAATGTTTATTGACAATTTTTCTTAATGCACTATGTTGTTTATTAAACAACCAGATTAGTCTGGTCTGTCGTTGGGGCTCCTCACAACTCACGATCTTATTTTTCTTGTATGTTAATGCCTCCTGTCTAGATAGTGCATTAGCTTTACAAATTGCCACATCAATGTCTTTCTCCTTGTAGCCCCTTGCCAAGAATCTTTCCCGGCTGGCTCGCTGAGCTAACTCACATTCCTGATCTGTGCTGCAAATACGTCTTATTCTCAGCATCTCCCCATAGGGGATGCTGCGTATAAGATGGGGTGGGTGATGACTGGTAGCATGCAACAAAGTGTTGCCGGCTGTCGGTTTCCTATACAGTTTTGTGTGAATCCGGTCATCAACAATTGCGATTTCAACATCAAGGAAATAGGCAGTTTTTTGGCTAATATTCGCAGTAAATTCAAGGTTGTACATGTTAACATTGATGTTTTTAACAAACCTTTCCGCCTCTTCAAATGACCCACGCCATATTAAAAATATATCGGCGATATATCTGAACCATTGTAAAATGTTATTGCAGCAAATGTCTTTGAAGTCACCATGGAGGACCTGCCTCTCCCAGTAGCCCATATGCAAACAGGCATAACTGGGAGAAAAGCAGGCCCCCATAGCAACCCCTCTGACCTGTTGAAAATATTGCTTATTGAACATGAAAAAATGATTGTTCAAACAATGGGTAATCATGGCAATGAGCATTTTGTTGTGATGTGTCATGATAGCTGGTCTAAAGTCCAAAAAGTAATGGATTGCTCTAATACCATCCTGGTGATGGATACTCGTATAGAGCGATGTGACATCCAATGTAATTAACCAGCAATCACTGTCCCAAACAATGTCATTGATTTTCCTAAGGAAATCACCAGAATCTTGGATAAAAGATGGTAAGCCGCTTACAATGTCTTGTAAAAAAGAGTCTATGTAGATGGTTGTATTTTCCAAAAGGCCTCCACATGCCGAAATTATATATATATATATATATATATATATATATATATATATATATATATATATATATATATATATGTCCGAACAAGGTTTGATCCTGGTTGACGCTGGCGCTCCTCATTAGGTGCGGTGCGGTACTATTTTCGGCGGGGTCCAGCCGATAATTATTCACCAACTTCCAATCCTCGAATTGGAAAAATAAGTACGCACTCACTCGTGAAGTGAAGTTTCAAAGATACAGCGGCTTTAATTCAGATGCTTGTCTTGCCCAACGCGTTTCGCCTTATCACAAGGCTTGATCACGGGTTACTGAGCAATGACAAACAGACATTTTTATTTTCAGCCTACGCTCACTTCCTGTGTGTTTTGAGCGTAGTGCATTGTGGACATTGTGGTACGTGACTGTTTTTTTTCCCAATTACTTTTTCTGTTATTTTTAAAAGTGCTCAATGTGTAAATGGTGAGTTTGGTAATATATTTGCACAAATTATAATTTTGCAGTTATGTTCTCTCTAGTGAGTGATGTTTAAACTACGCAAAACTGCATCTATTACATTGGCAGATTTTTCAATTTTGTCCATCAATGTCTGTTCTCATTGCTCAGTAACCCGTGATCAAGCCTTGTGATAAGGCGAAACGCGTTGGGCAAGACAAGCGTCTAAATTAAAGCCGCTGTAACTGTGAAACTTCATGAGTGAGTGCGTACTTATTTTTCCAATTCGAAGATTGGAAGTTGGTGAATATATTTATGTATATCTATACTACTATTATAAAGAGAGAACACAAACCTTTGAGCCAGGTAAACTCGGGAACCACAGCGCCAATCTACACACCCGATACATTGTAAAAATTGTCAGGGTGTGCAGATGGACATAGGCTATAAAAAAATTTAAAAAACGTAAATTTAAAAATATAACTTAAAAAAAAAGTAGAGCCCTGAAAGTAGCGCCGGCCGCGACGCTGCGCTGGCCGCGATGTAGCGCTGGGCGCGACGTGCGTGATGACGCGGAGGAGCGGCGGACATGGAGCGGCGGTGAAGTGAGGAGCGCGGGGAGAAGCGGCGGCTCAGGTGTGTCATGATGAAGAGGAGCGGCGGACATGGAGCGGCGCTGAAGTGAGGACGCGGGAAGGAGCGGCGGCTCAGGTAAGGTAAAGGCACATTGGAGTCGGGGTGGGAGGGAGTCGGGGCGAGAGGGGGTCGGTGCGGGAGCGGGTGTGCACAGATGGATGGGTGCGGGAGGAGTCGGGGTGGGAGGGAGTCGGGGCGGGAGGGGGCGGGGCGGGAGCGGGTATGCACAGAGGGACGGGCTGGAGCCCTTAGTGCACGCAAGCCTCAAATGCTGCCCCCAGCCCCTTTCTGCCCAAGGCAACCCTGGGGCGGGCTGCTAGTATATATATATATATATATATATATATATAGATATATATATATATCTATATATATATATATATATATATATATATACTAGCAGCCCGTCCCGACCTTGTCCGGGAGCAATCAGGCTTCCCCGACCCCCGCCTGCCCCGACATTGCCCAGCAGCCCAGGCCCCCGTCCGCCCCGTCCCCCGGCTGCCCCGACCCCCGCCTGTCCTGACATTGTCCTCCGGAGGTTTACCTCACACAATTATGCCAGAGGCCCAGTGTTGCAGTGGTGGGCAGCAGCAGCGCCTGAGGCACTGGGGAGCTTTCTGGGTAAGTGGGGCTCTGGCGCTCTGTTTGCAGGGAGGCGAGGATGAGCAGAGGTTGCAGGGCTAAGAGTAGGAGTTCACAGAGTATGGAGCGGCCGGCAGGAGTAGGGAGCTTGAGCAAAATTATGCCAGAGGGTCCCCTGCCTGTCCCTGCCCCGACATTGTCCCCTGGAGCCTTTTTGTTGTAACGCCCCGTCCCCCGCGTGCCCCGACCCCCGCCTGCCCCAACATTGTCCGTGTTGAGGCGCTCTGAGTCCCCCGCCTGCCCCGACATTGTCCCCCAGAGCCTTACCTCAGCCGCTGCTCCTCTGTTCAGTGCTCCTCGCCGCTCTGCCGGTTCGCAGCTGCTTACCCCCTGTGTGCCGCTCATCAGTGCTCCTCCCCCGCACCATGTCCACCGCTCAGCCGCCGCTCCTCAGTTCAGTGCTCCTCGCCGCTCCGCCGGTCTGCTGCTGCTCACCGCCTGTGTGCCGCTCATCAGTGCTCCTCCCCCGCACCATGTCCGCCGCTCCTCCTCGCGTTCCTGGATGCCGCTCCTCCTCGCGCTCCTGGACGACGTCAGCATGCAGGTCGCGGCCGGCGCTACTTCGAGGGGACTACTTTTTTTTAAATGTAAATATTTTAAATATAAAGTATTTTTTAAATTTATATAGCCTATGTCCATCTGCACACCCTGAGGATTCCAACGATGTATCGGGTGTGTGGATTGGCGCTGTGGTTCCCGAGTTTACCCGCCTCAAAGCCTCAAAGTTCTTCCTTTATAATAGCAGTATAGATATATATATATATATATATATATATATATATATATATATATATATATATATATATATATATATATATATATATATATACATATATATATCAAGAAAGTATGCAGGAAGCCCTTGTGGAGAAAGACCATACACGAAATAGATTCAACTCCTTCTTTATTTTCGTCAGCTTGCCAGCAGGTTATCAGCATCAGTGTCCTCAAACAAATATTCGCCAGACGCGTTTCGAGAGCGAAGCTCTCTTTCTCAATGGCTACGGTTCCAGTCACTCGAGAATGCTTTAAATTGCGCACCAATTAAACAGTCCCCGCCCACTGGGCGTGTCTCATCACAGCAGCGTTGTGGGATTTGTAGTGCCGGTATTTTCCAAGTGGGTGCATTCTCAGTTCAATTGAACCCCATAAAATCCAAGTGGATAGGGCACACATATGCTGGACCCCTGCCCCGCTTTGCAGCTGACGAAGAAGTGAAACGGAGGCCCCCCTGCAGGGCTCCCGGTTCGTTCGTGTCCTTGTTGACCCTAGGTAGGTGTCAGCTCTGGCTCTGCATACGCAGCAGGTCGCTTCTCCCCGACCGGGACGGCCGGATTTAACATCAAGAAAGTATGCAGGAAGCCCTTGTGGAGAAAGACCATACACGAAATAGATTCAACTCCTTCTTTATTTTCGTCAGCTTGCCAGCAGGTTATCAGCATCAGTGTCCTCAAACAAATATTCGCCAGACGCGTTTCGAGAGCGAAGCTCTCTTTCTCAATGGCTAAGGTTCCAGTCACTCGAGAATGCTTTAAATTGCGCACCAATTAAACAGTCCCCGCCCACTGGGCGTGTCTCATCACAGCAGCGTTGTGGGATTTGTAGTGCCGGTATTTTCCAAGTGGGTGCATTCTCAGTTCAATTGAACCCCATAAAATCCAAGTGGATAGGGCACACATATGCTGGACCCCTGCCCCGCTTTGCAGCTGACGAAGAAGTGAAACGGAGGCCCCCCTGCAGGGCTCCCGGTTCGTTCGTGTCCTTGTTGACCCTAGGTAGGTGTCAGCTCTGGCTCTGCATACGCAGCAGGTCGCTTCTCCCCGACCGGGACGGCCGGATTTAACATCAAGAAAGTATGCAGGAAGCCCTTGTGGAGAAAGACCATACACGAAATAGATTCAACTCCTTCTTTATTTTCGTCAGCTTGCCAGCAGGTTATCAGCATCAGTGTCCTCAAACAAATATTCGCCAGACGCGTTTCGAGAGCGAAGCTCTCTTTCTCAATGGCTAAGGTTCCAGTCACTCGAGAATGCTTTAAATTGCGCACCAATTAAACAGTCCCCGCCCACTGGGCGTGTCTCATCACAGCAGCGTTGTGGGATTTGTAGTGCCGGTATTTTCCAAGTGGGTGCATTCTCAGTTCAATTGAACCCCATAAAATCCAAGTGGATAGGGCACACATATGCTGGACCCCTGCCCCGCTTTGCAGCTGACGAAGAAGTGAAACGGAGGCCCCCCTGCAGGGCTCCCGGTTCGTTCGTGTCCTTGTTGACCCTAGGTAGGTGTCAGCTCTGGCTCTGCATACGCAGCAGGTCGCTTCTCCCCGACCGGGACGGCCGGATTTAACATCAAGAAAGTATGCAGGAAGCCCTTGTGGAGAAAGACCATACACGAAATAGATTCAACTCCTTCTTTATTTTCGTCAGCTTGCCAGCAGGTTATCAGCATCAGTGTCCTCAAACAAATATTCGCCAGACGCGTTTCGAGAGCGAAGCTCTCTTTCTCAATGGCTAAGGTTCCAGTCACTCGAGAATGCTTTAAATTGCGCACCAATTAAACAGTCCCCGCCCACTGGGCGTGTCTCATCACAGCAGCGTTGTGGGATTTGTAGTGCCGGTATTTTCCAAGTGGGTGCATTCTCAGTTCAATTGAACCCCATAAAATCCAAGTGGATAGGGCACACATATGCTGGACCCCTGCCCCGCTTTGCAGCTGACGAAGAAGTGAAACGGAGGCCCCCCTGCAGGGCTCCCGGTTCGTTCGTGTCCTTGTTGACCCTAGGTAGGTGTCAGCTCTGGCTCTGCATACGCAGCAGGTCGCTTCTCCCCGACCGGGACGGCCGGATTTAACATCAAGAAAGTATGCAGGAAGCCCTTGTGGAGAAAGACCATACACGAAATAGATTCAACTCCTTCTTTATTTTCGTCAGCTTGCCAGCAGGTTATCAGCATCAGTGTCCTCAAACAAATATTCGCCAGACGCGTTTCGAGAGCGAAGCTCTCTTTCTCAATGGCTAAGGTTCCAGTCACTCGAGAATGCTTTAAATTGCGCACCAATTAAACAGTCCCCGCCCACTGGGCGTGTCTCATCACAGCAGCGTTGTGGGATTTGTAGTGCCGGTATTTTCCAAGTGGGTGCATTCTCAGTTCAATTGAACCCCATAAAATCCAAGTGGATAGGGCACACATATGCTGGACCCCTGCCCCGCTTTGCAGCTGACGAAGAAGTGAAACGGAGGCCCCCCTGCAGGGCTCCCGGTTCGTTCGTGTCCTTGTTGACCCTAGGTAGGTGTCAGCTCTGGCTCTGCATACGCAGCAGGTCGCTTCTCCCCGACCGGGACGGCCGGATTTAACATCAAGAAAGTATGCAGGAAGCCCTTGTGGAGAAAGACCATACACGAAATAGATTCAACTCCTTCTTTATTTTCGTCAGCTTGCCAGCAGGTTATCAGCATCAGTGTCCTCAAACAAATATTCGCCAGACGCGTTTCGAGAGCGAAGCTCTCTTTCTCAATGGCTAAGGTTCCAGTCACTCGAGAATGCTTTAAATTGCGCACCAATTAAACAGTCCCCGCCCACTGGGCGTGTCTCATCACAGCAGCGTTGTGGGATTTGTAGTGCCGGTATTTTCCAAGTGGGTGCATTCTCAGTTCAATTGAACCCCATAAAATCCAAGTGGATAGGGCACACATATGCTGGACCCCTGCCCCGCTTTGCAGCTGACGAAGAAGTGAAACGGAGGCCCCCCTGCAGGGCTCCCGGTTCGTTCGTGTCCTTGTTGACCCTAGGTAGGTGTCAGCTCTGGCTCTGCATACGCAGCAGGTCGCTTCTCCCCGACCGGGACGGCCGGATTTAACATCAAGAAAGTATGCAGGAAGCCCTTGTGGAGAAAGACCATACACGAAATAGATTCAACTCCTTCTTTATTTTCGTCAGCTTGCCAGCAGGTTATCAGCATCAGTGTCCTCAAACAAATATTCGCCAGACGCGTTTCGAGAGCGAAGCTCTCTTTCTCAATGGCTAAGGTTCCAGTCACTCGAGAATGCTTTAAATTGCGCACCAATTAAACAGTCCCCGCCCACTGGGCGTGTCTCATCACAGCAGCGTTGTGGGATTTGTAGTGCCGGTATTTTCCAAGTGGGTGCATTCTCAGTTCAATTGAACCCCATAAAATCCAAGTGGATAGGGCACACATATGCTGGACCCCTGCCCCGCTTTGCAGCTGACGAAGAAGTGAAACGGAGGCCCCCCTGCAGGGCTCCCGGTTCGTTCGTGTCCTTGTTGACCCTAGGTAGGTGTCAGCTCTGGCTCTGCATACGCAGCAGGTCGCTTCTCCCCGACCGGGACGGCCGGATTTAACATCAAGAAAGTATGCAGGAAGCCCTTGTGGAGAAAGACCATACACGAAATAGATTCAACTCCTTCTTTATTTTCGTCAGCTTGCCAGCAGGTTATCAGCATCAGTGTCCTCAAACAAATATTCGCCAGACGCGTTTCGAGAGCGAAGCTCTCTTTCTCAATGGCTAAGGTTCCAGTCACTCGAGAATGCTTTAAATTGCGCACCAATTAAACAGTCCCCGCCCACTGGGCGTGTCTCATCACAGCAGCGTTGTGGGATTTGTAGTGCCGGTATTTTCCAAGTGGGTGCATTCTCAGTTCAATTGAACCCCATAAAATCCAAGTGGATAGGGCACACATATGCTGGACCCCTGCCCCGCTTTGCAGCTGACGAAGAAGTGAAACGGAGGCCCCCCTGCAGGGCTCCCGGTTCGTTCGTGTCCTTGTTGACCCTAGGTAGGTGTCAGCTCTGGCTCTGCATACGCAGCAGGTCGCTTCTCCCCGACCGGGACGGCCGGATTTAACATCAAGAAAGTATGCAGGAAGCCCTTGTGGAGAAAGACCATACACGAAATAGATTCAACTCCTTCTTTATTTTCGTCAGCTTGCCAGCAGGTTATCAGCATCAGTGTCCTCAAACAAATATTCGCCAGACGCGTTTCGAGAGCGAAGCTCTCTTTCTCAATGGCTAAGGTTCCAGTCACTCGAGAATGCTTTAAATTGCGCACCAATTAAACAGTCCCCGCCCACTGGGCGTGTCTCATCACAGCAGCGTTGTGGGATTTGTAGTGCCGGTATTTTCCAAGTGGGTGCATTCTCAGTTCAATTGAACCCCATAAAATCCAAGTGGATAGGGCACACATATGCTGGACCCCTGCCCCGCTTTGCAGCTGACGAAGAATACTGCTATTATAAAGGTAGAACTTTGAGCTGCTAGTATATATATATATATATATATATATATATATATATTACCTACTGGCGGTCGCCAGTAGGTAGTTATAGTTACGATTGGCTACCATAGGGAATCCGCAACATTCTATTGGGAATAACTCTGGCGCCGGTTGAGGAATTTGTGTGTAATTTTCCAACATTTTGGCCAGCACCGCTCCGCTCCTTCCCTGGAAGTTTCAGGGGGATTCGTGGGGTGGGGGCTGAGAAAAAAGGGGGGTCCCAAAACGTGTTTTCCCCATGTTAATTTCCATAGGACGGTCTGACAAGTCTACAGCCCGAACCGCTGAACGGAATTATGCCAAACTTGGCAAAATTGTAGGGAGTGGTACGCAGATGTGCCTTTGCTATATTTGGTGAAAATTACTCCAGTGTTTTTTTTAAAATGAACATCAAAAACACATATATATCTATAGGCGCCCTCCGAGCGCTCACAGGTGCGCGTACCGGGGAGCGCACCCGGCACGCTACGGGAGTGCGCGAGCGGAAAGCTGATTGGCTGTCGGGTATCTGTCAACATTCTAAACAGTCCGGAGAGTCCGCCATCGTGTGTCTCAGTAGAATCGAGAAACAAGAGGTGAAAAAGAAAGGGGGAAATAATTAAAAGGGGGCTGAGTAGACACTCCCTGACCCCCAAGGTTTCTGAGGGGGGCCTAGAAGGACCCTGAAGGGCAAAAAACTTTTTTTTTTGTTGAAATGTTCGCGGGGTAAGCGCTCGGTGCGCTCCCAGGTGCGCTCTCCGGTACGCGCACCTGAGCGCACCACGGGGAAAAACAGTATAAAAAAAAAGAGTAAAAAAATAATGTAGAGGGTTTAGATGTAAGTTAGCTCTGAAAAGAGCTGTTGTGTTATGTGGGTGTTTTTTGTACCTACAAGTAGGTACCAATGCAGAGTCTTATATTGAAGAGGAAAACTGTATTCCCCTCATCTGTAAAATGCACACCATCTCTCCTATACATGCCTTTCATGTTGTAACGCAAGTTGTTGTGGTAAATGGAACCCATACCATAGTCTCTGAGGAAAGCAGAAATAGTTTTATTTACATGTTTCCTTGCTTTCTCAATCTGTGGACAAAATTGGTTGGACCAGTTCCATTTTTGCCTTTGGCATATATTACAAAATACCAAGGCAGTTTTTGGAAAAAGTGACATCAATTGCCCAAAGATGTCCTATAAAAGCATTTCCAGACCTACCCCAGTCAAAGTGCCTAAGTCATTTCCACCACAGTGCACAATTATAAGGTCAGGGTGTGGTAAATGCATAAAGGATTTTACCAATGGTATCAATTGGTGACTCCTCAATCCTCTCTGTCCAATCCATACAATGTCCACATTTGGTAAATCAAGGTTGTAAATACCTCTGTTAGCTGCGTATTTTTGACTCCAGTGGACATAGCTATGACCCACAAACCAGACTTTTGGCATTTTGAAGGTAGATGTGCTTCTAGTCAGATGAGTTGTGGAAATAAAATGGCAGTTTGATTATGAAAAAAAGTGTTTGAGAATCAGTGCAGTTGAATAACCAGAAATGATTGGAGCTTTCTTAAAAATCTCCACTGAAAATTAGGGTGCATGCTTTTTTTTGTAAGAAGTCATTTCAATGGTTGAGAAAAAGTCATTTAAACAAACATTGCATTTCATTAGCTAGTAGATTGAGAGGTCAAACAGCCTTGATGGATTTTTTTGCAACATAGTATGATGAACTTGTGAACTGTTTGCTGGTTAGGAGGGAGTTACCATGGTTACAGGGTAAATGAGCACGAGGGGATGGGTGAATGTTATGTGAGTTTCAAAGTCTTGAAATGTACAACCAATTAAAATGTGCAGTTTGGTTTTGAATTTGTGTGGGAACATTTTTGATTGGTTAGCTACAAGAATATGGGTCTGAAATGAGTAAGAATCTGTGCCATTATTGAAAGGCTCCAGTGACAGAAGCGTCATTCAGAGATTCTGCTTAAGAAAATCTGTTGAGTGTGACTGACACTGTTTTACATCTTCCAAAGCATTTTTAAAGGTGAGTAATGATTCTTTTAGAAAAGATAGAGAGCTTAAAGATTTTTAACAAGTATCACAGTGAGTGGCTGTGTGAATTAAGGAATTATATTTTTACCTTTTTCCATAATGTTAGCTGTGTGTTTATAAGGTAGACTTCTTTTTAAATTATTTTTTATGCTTGGATTCAATGCTGGTTTAGAAATTGTGTAATGGTTTCATTGGACTTGTAAATATGCTCCTTTTTTTGAAGTGCCTTGTGCAACCTTTAACATGGGTGGAAGCCGTGTATGTATGGAGAGGGATAGGAATAGCAGATAGAAAACCATATGTAATGGTGTGGGAGATGCATAAAGTATTTCAGTAATGGTATCAATTGAGATGGATTATAAGATAAAGAGGGGCATATTTACAAGACTCTTGCACAATGTTTGACATGGGTGCAAGCAGAAAATGCATGCAGAGTAATAAAATTGGCATCCAGACAAGAATATGAAATGCCGTGAGAGATGTTTAAAGGTTTTTTTTAATGGCATAAATTGAGATAGAATATCCAAAAAAAGAGAGGCATATTTACAAGCCGCATGCGCAATGTTTGACATTAATGCTCGTCCAGAGATAGTGTAATGGTTTCATTGGCATATTTAGAAATTGTGTAATGCTTTCATTGGACTTGTAAATATGCTCCTTTTTTTTAAGCGCCTTGTGCAACCTTTAACATGGGTGGAAGCAGTGAATGTATGGAGAGGGATAGGAATAGCAGATAGAAAACCATATGAAATGGTGTGGGAGATGCATAAAGTATTTCAGTAATGGTATCAATTGAGATGGAATATAAGATAAAGAGGGGCATATTTACAAGACTCTTGCGCAATGTTTGACATGGGTGCAAGCAGAAATTGCATGCAGAGTAATAAAATTGGCACCCAGACAAGAATATGAAATGCCATGAGAGATGTTTAAAGGTTTTTTTTAATGGCATAAATTGAGATAGAATATACAAAAAAGAGGCATATTTACAAGCCACGTGCGCAATGTTTGACATTAATGCTCGTCCAGAGATAGTGTAATGGTTTCATTGGCATATTTACAAGCCACGTGCGCAATGTTTGACTTTAATGCTGGTTCAGAGATAGTGTAATGGTTTTGTTGTCATATTTACAAGCCGCGTGCGCAATCTTTGACATTAATGCTGGTCCAGAGATAGTGTATTGGTTTCATTGGCATATTTACAAGCCGTGTGCGCAATGTTAGATATAATGTACCATGTCTGTCTCTGCCAACAGTATGTGTGACTCTGCCTAAGATCACAGTGATGGGTGAATCAAGCTTCAGTCACAGTGTGATCTTAGGCACATGATCAGAATGTTAGATATAATGTACCATGTGTGTCTCTGCCAACAGTATGTGTGACTCTGCCTAAGATTACAATGATGGGTGAGTCAAGCTTCACTTACAGTGTGATCTTAGGCAGATTAATAGGATTTTAGATATAATGTACCATGTCTGTCTCTGCCAGCAGTATGCGTGACACCGAGGGCGAGATCTATTGCATTTTCAATGCTTGTTTACTTTAGTTCCATCAAGAAGGCATTCAGATGTGTCACACATTTGCCATAAATTCTAAATGTTAGCACTCCAGTTGCTCATTATATCAAGCTTCACTCACAGTGTGATCTTAGGCAGATTAATAGGATTTTAGATATAATGTACCATGTCTGTCCCTGCCGACAGTATATGTGACTCTGCCTAAGATCACAGTGATGGGTGAATCAAGCTTCAGTCACAGTGTGATCTTAGGCTCATGATCAGAATGTTAGATATAATGCACCATGTCTGTCTCTGCCAACAATTTTGCCAAGTTTGGCGTAATTCCGTTCAGCGGTTCGGGCTGTAGACTTGTCAGACCGTCCTATGGAAATTAACATGGGGAAAACACGTTTTGGGACCCCCTTGTTTCTCAGCCCCCACCCCACAAATCCCCACGAAACTTCCAGGGAAGGAGCGGAGCGGAGCTGGCCAAAATTTTGGAAAATTACATACAAATTCCTCAGCCAGCGCCAGAGTTATTCCCAATAGAATGTTGCGGATTTCCTATGGTAGCCAATCCTAACTATAACTACCTAATGGCGACCGCCAGTAGGTAATATATATATATGGTATATATATGGTCCAGTGGAAGGCAGGAGCCGAAACGCGTAGACCGTCCATTTGATGCACTTTCTTTTTTGCACTGGTGTGTAATATAAATAACGCAAAAAACTATCTGTTGCTGTGCCGTGTCTTTGGTCTACTAAACGTAGGAAGAAGAAGCTGTGGCAATATATATATATATATATATATATATATATATATATATATATATATATATATACTAGCAGCCCGCCCCAGAGTTGCCTGGGGCAGAAAGGGGCTGGGGGCAGCATTTGAGGCTTGCGTGCACTAAGGGCTCCAGCCCGTCCCTCTGTGCACACAATATATGACATCATCAGCAGTGGATTGCGGGCGCGCGAGTTATAGTGAGTACAACTAACTATAACGGGGAATTTCAATGGTTTTGTATGAGTAAAATGTCCAGCTAACTATAACTGGTGTGAAAACTATGTTTTTTTCAGTGAATATATATATATATATATATATATATATATATTCACAGAAAAAACCATAGGTTATAGACCATATATAGTTAGGAATTAGCATTTAAAAAACCTTATTTTACTCACACAAAACCATTGAAATTCCATATATAGTTAGTTGCACTAACTATATATCGCGCACCCGCAATCCACTGCTGATGATGTCACATATTACATCATTCATGACATGGTCAGTGACATCACTGATGACATCACTGATGACATCTCAAATGACATCACTGATGACATCACTGATGACATCTCATTTGACATTACTGATCACATCACTGATAACATCATTCATGTGATGATACGATGAACCTCTTCAGACTCTAATATAACCTTAGATACACTCAGTGTAAACAGACACTCACAGACTGTCACTCATCCATGGAGTTACTCACACACCTAGTCAGTCTTGCAAAGAATCAATCACACCTCCATTTCCTCAACTATATAGTTATACACACCTTACTTATTGAAACATATAATAACACATATTTACTCTGTTATACAATCCCTGATACAAGTTCACAATAATCCATACAGCCACTCACACATTCACTGGTTCTTATGCACAGTTATTTATATATGTCAACTATCACATGTACTGTGTTTTACATATGTACTTACTTTGACATGTAGCACTGAGATATCCATTCACTCACCAATACACTCATGCATACAGTCAACTGCCCAAACAGCTGTTTCCACATGCACTTTTGAACCAATACATCTGCTCACACATCTATGCACAGAGTCATACACCTCCCAGCCACCCACACACACACTCAGTCTCCCATACAAATACTTGGGCAACCAATCAATAACCCATATAGTTACTCATTTAGCTACTGATCAACACATGCATCAGATTACAGAACAACAGACACAATAATGCACAATTTAAAACAGTTTAGTCACTAACCCATGCACTCAGTGAGACACATTTAATCACTCACTTATACAGTCAGTCATGCACCTACTAAATCCTTCATCCAGACACTTATACATCCACTCATTCTTCAATATGTAAGACATATTTTAACTTTACAGAAACATACAGTCACTGGATGTTGTCATCAGTGATGTCATCAGTGATGTCATTTGAGATGTCATCAGTGATGTCATCAGTGATGTCACTGACCATGTCATGAATGATGTAATATGTGACATCATCAGCAGTGGATTGCGGGTGCGCGATATATAGTTAGTGCAACTAACTATATATGGAATTTCAATGGTTTTGTGTGAGTAAAATAAGGTTTTTTAAATGCTAATTCCTAACTATATATGGTCTATAACCTATGGTTTTTTCTGTGAATTTCATTGGTTTTTTAACAGCTAATATCTGTAGCTGTAAAATGTATTCTTCTTTAAATCCAAAAATATATTTTATATGTTTATGAATAATTTTTTTTTTAAATATTTTTTTTTCTTCGTTCCCGCTTCGCGAATCGGGAAGCTTCCCGTTAGCTGACCTTGATGCCGCGAAATAGACCGCGAGCCGGTAAACGTTTCTTTACCGCAAGTGCCGCGTTACAAAACAACATCGTGACGCCTCCCGTCCGCATGACGTTTCACGTTGTCGCGTGATACGTCATATGACGTGCTACGTTAGCGAACTGGTACGCGAAGCGAGTCGCAAAGCGCAGGTTTCTGGAAGCAAACCGGGAGGCCCTGCAAAGCGCTTAACGTAAACACAGCAAGTCATGTGACTTGGTAATAACACTTTTCATTGGTTCATTTCACTTTTGGTTTCCTAATGATGTAAGACTAGGTCATATAATCTAAAATGAACACTTTTGATTGGTTGAGAACTCTTGTTTTTCCCAAATGATGAAAATCCCTCCTTCTTTCCTCACTCTGACTTTCATCATTGTGAGAGAAAGACCCTTTGTGATCACTGAGCAATGGCTTCTTTAGTAGCTTCAGCTGGTGCTTCCCCACCACCTCCACCACATCCAAGGAAGAGTGGACCACCTGCTCAAGTTGTAATTCAACAAGAAGAAGAAGAAGAGGAACAGGAGGACGAGCACGAAGAGAGGCAGTTTTTGCCTGAGCAGCCCAGGACGTCTCACCGGAAAGAAAACTTCATTTGGCAATTTTTTAAAATTCCCAAAGGTCAGAAAAAAGTAAATGCAAGATACGTAACTTGCCTTATATGTCAAGATAGACTGTCCAGAGGGACCGACAAAAAATACAGTTTCGGAAACTACACAATGCATCGCCATATGACTAGGTGGCATCCTAACAACTACAGTGCTGCACAGTTTCGGAACGACCTAGATAATCTCCCTATTATGGCCAGAAGATCTGTTGTACCGGAAGTAACGGGACCAGAGGGCAGGGAGATGGTGCCAAATATACAAATGAGATTTGGTGAAGTAAAACACACCTGCGTATTTTGCGATGGATTCATTTCCTACGGAGAAAGAAGCATCACTCTGATCAACAGAGCTATTGACTATCATATGCAAGTTTGTCCGAAACGCCCAAAATAATAAATACTTCTTTTTTTTGTTTTGTTGCTCCTGTTGAGCCCTTTACAATGAATCGTTTTCATTGCCCCCTCCAAGAAAAACCCAAAAAAATATAAAACTGTTCCGAAAAATTCAAAAACAGTAAAAAAATGTTCAAAAAAAAAAAAAAAAAAGTTCTTTTCAGAACTACCTCCCCGTTATTAAAAAATTGGTACAATATTTGGAACTGTGCCAACCTCTATTTCTCTTAGTTCGCTTCCCAGTTCGCTCGCGGGTACGCGAACCGGAAGCGACCCAAAAACAGTAAGTATAAGGGAAGGAAACAGACACTTATGTTAAAAGAAAGACAGCTATAAGGGAGTAAACTAGAGATACCATTACCCGTAATCCACTGCTGATGATGTCACATATTACATCATTCATGACATGCTCAGTGACATCATCAGCAGAGGATTGCGGGTTTTTTGGCAACATGCCTTATCCACGGTTTAATAACGCTGCCTTTTGCTTTATATAAGTTTTCAAATTGTATGAAATATATACCAATAGGTCGTTATGAACCTTTAGGTAGTGCTTTTCTTCATGAGGTCTGGTCGCTTCCATACACATACAGATGTTTCAAAGATGATCAAGAAGTTTATCTGAATGGAGAGGAATGCACTGAGACGCCAGATCATTCACTAATGTGTAGGCACATACAGTTACACGGTTCATGCAACAAACACCGACCAAATATGGCTTGCGTGTTGCAAGGCACGCCAGTTCCTGCTATCATCCCCACGTTCAAGTTGTTGGAAAATGGTAGTTATTTGATGCTCAATAATGAAGATTGTTCTGAGTTAATTAAAAGTATTCCTTTTATCGTAACAGTAAGTGAACGGGTTATTTGCTGCAGAAATGTTCTATTTCCTCCCACACATGAACATAGGGAGTTTTCAATCTGGCCACAAATACCAACCTTGGGACACGTTTCAACGGCATGGCAAGAATAAGAGCTCTTTTGTCTCAGAGAGAGGTGGCCTTGAGTTCGGCCCGTGAAACTTTCGTACTTCACATAGCGAACACCCATACAGAGGTGCAAAACCTTTTTCAATTAACATTTGCCTTTCAATTTCAGCAACATGTTTCCGACTATCTTTAACGCATCCTCCACAAAGTCCCTGGTGCACTTTTTTAAAGTTGTTACCAGTGGTCTCGTGACTTCATTTGAGAAAATCTTTGGAGTCATCCCTGCTTCCTTTCATTGTATTTTCTGCACTCTGGTTCGTGGATTGGCATTTTTACTTGCATTACCAGCGGACGCTCTTGTGCTTTTTTACATTTTTAAATATGGATGTCCCTCCTATGCAACCTCCGACCCTGCAGCTGCTGACACTGTTCCGCAATCGCATGCTAGAATATTATGGCACAATGCCGTTGGCGATATTAAGCACGGCATATGGATTATCTTTTCGGTTCTCCTACTTCACCTGTGTCCAGCCTGTATTTCACTGCCTGACCTGTGATTTCGATTGGGCCATTGATTTGTGTCTCTGCGGACCGGTTTCTCCTGACGTCGACTTTAATCAGCTGATGACTCCTATCATTACTCACGAGTTGGTTTGTCCTGGCGAAAGGATTATGGCTGTGGCATTGATGCATGGACTACTTGGTCCCTGGAATTTACTGGCGGCAGCACAGTCTTTCTTGGAAGAGAGCTTTCTTGAAAACCCACCGAGCTGTCCTCTGATGGTGATAGAGGATCCGGTGCTGGGAGAGCACGTATGTTCTTTTCCGCTTTTAAATTGGATGGCTGAACTGTTTTCGGATGAAGACGGTGACTTCCTATTGGAGGCTGTTGCAGCTTATTTTGCATACACAGTTATGTCATAGACCTTTTTCATGTTTGATATGCTGAGTACTAGCATTTCATTGACAATTCATTGACTTATTTGTCAAGTTTTTATTATTTACCTTGCCTATTGGCTTAAGACTCGATAAAGTACTTGGCTGTTTTATTTTTCTTTAGCATTAAATTTTCCTAGTTTTTAATGCTTTACCTTGCGGACCGTCCACATATAAACTTGCAATCTGCTCTCATGAGATGGCACTTCTATTATCTTATTCAGTTCGTTTCCGGATCATGAGGAGGTGTCATCTAGGTCCTGGATATCTTTACACCGTGTTAAGTTAGCATGGGCTCATTACCGGTTTAAACGCCATTTTTCCTTTTTTGCAACTTCTGCACACGACACTTAGTTGTTGCTTTAGCTTTCCACCTAGTAGTTCATCGTGGTTTACATGAGAATAATATGTTATTGGTCTACTATCTGCTTTACTTGTTAAACTATATCTGTACAGCGAGTGCTAAAGTTTCAAGAACAACACGATACAGAATTGTTATGAGGTCTGATCTCCACGACTTCATACTCATAACATAAGTGCAACTTCTGCCAATTCTGGGCATGAGACGGGTTTTATATTGCTTTGCCGAACACACATACACAACAGTTGATGCGGTTCACATGAAGAGAGAGCTGGTGTATGGTGATGTGATTCCTTCAAATCTAAGACACTAAAGTATGGGCACGCCCTAAACCAACACAAAGAGACCTTCTTAGCAAATAATATAATATGTGTATTAGGGAGGGTGAGATATAAGCAGCCGCGGGCCGTGGAGGGAGTTACGATGGGGCAGGGAGGCGGGGAGGGGGAGAAGCAGGGTGGAGCCCTCTCTACCTTGCCCCTCCCCCTCCCCGCCTCCCTGCCCCACCGTAACTCCCTCCACGGCCCGCGGCTGCTTATAAGTGTTGCTAACTCTTATTCATTTACAGCATGTTAACATACTGTCACCATTCGCTTTTTATGTACTAGTAACTATGCTGGTAATTTTGCTACTGATAATATGTGTACTTGTATTCTCCACCCTGCTTCTCCCCCTCCCCGCCTCCCTGCCTCACCGTAACTCCCTCCACGGCCCGCGGCTGCTTATAAGTGTTGCTAACTCTTATTCATTTACAGCATGTTAACATACTATCACCATTCACTTTTTATGTACTAGTAACTATGCTGGTAATTTTGCTACTGATAATATGTGTACTTTTATTATCTAAGGTACTACGCCTGAGAAGACGGCATTAGTAAATAAACATTTCAAATACACATCTGTTCTTCTTAACTCCATGTTCTGGTTTCTAAGAAATCTATAACGACCGACTGTTCATGAGTTCCACGTATCCTGAGGTACTATAAGTTCATATTCTGGATTGTCTAAACATTGAGAGTTTGTTATATCCAATGTGACACTGTACCTAGCTTGCTAAGGAGTTTTTGATTACTAACGTGAGTTTTGGGACACCCTAATTCGCCGAGGTTCCAATCCTCTGTCCACAGTTCTGTGTGACAACAGAAACCCTGCGACAGGGGCACCCCCGACCCTTGCTGGAGCTTCATCACACTTGCGATACAACTCCAGCAATGCATTCGCCGAGGTTCCAATCCTCTGTCCACAGTTCTGTGTGAGAACAGAAACCCTGCGACAGGGGCACCCCCGACCCTTGCTGGAGCTTCATCACACTTGCGATACAACTCCAGCAATGCGCCACCTTTACGGCACAGATACATCACGCATCTGTGCATTTTTTGCCCCATGATGCGCCGCATTGTAAATGCAGCACACCATAGGTGACGGAACAGCGGCACAGAATGACTAACACATCCCTGGTGATGCGCCAGTCATCATAAATGTATCCCTATGCTTCTTATCTTGTTAGAGATGAACCGCCATATATATCATCAAAGTTTTTTGCATTTCCTAAATAGCGAACTTTAAGGAATAAATAGCGATTCTTTACCATTCCTAGTTTGCGATGAGCTATTTGCTAATTAGCCGAATGTAGCCCAATGAAGCCCAATGTAGCCCAATGTAGCCCAAAGATGGCCGCCAGACACACAAAAAAACAAATGTAGCCCAAATATCAGCCAGATGTAGCCCAACTATAGCCCAGTGACAGAATGACCAATCAGCTTCGCAAACCTCCGTTACGCGAAGCGGAGCGCTGTTACAGATATATATCTTTTTTTGAACGTTAATTTCTCAAAATCCACTGGAGCACATATATTGAGACCTAGCAAAGGCACATCGGGCTACCAGTCCCTAATATTTTGCCAAGTTTCGTGCAAATCCATTCAGCTGTTCAATTATTATTATTATTATTTTTTTTTGCCCCGCGGGGCCCTTTTAAAACCTCCACATCAAACCTAGGGGGTCAGCGAGGATCTACTATGCCCCCTTATAGTTATTTCCCCCTTTGTTTTGACCTCCTCTTGTCTCTCGATCCTACCGAGAGACAAGATGGCGGCCGCTACGGACTGTTTGGAATGTTGACAGACGCCGGAGAACCAATCAGCTTCGCTTCACAAAGCTCCGTTGCGCGAAAAGTCCGCGAACCAGAGCGCTGCCCGGTCCGCTGTTACAGATATATATCTTTTTTTAAACGTTAATTTCTCAAAATCCACTGGAGCACATATATTGAGACCTACAAAAGGCACATCGGGCTACCAGTCCCTACAATTTTGCCAAGTTTCGTGCAAATCCATTCAGCCGTTCGGGCTAAAAGTGAGGCCAACCGCCCTATGGAAAACTCAATGTTAAAAACACGTTTTGGGACCCCCCTTTTTTCTCGGCCCCCACTGGACGAACCCCCCCCAAATTTTCAAGGGCTGCTCAGAAACAAAATGTGCCATTTTCCTGAAACTTTCAGCCAATTCCGTCCACAAACGCCAAAGTTATTAGACATAGAATTTTCAAAAAACCCATAGAGAAAAAATCCTAACTATATATACCTACTGGCGACCGCCAGTAGGTAATATATATATATATATATATATATATATATATATATATGTATATATATATATATATATATATATATATATATGTATATATATATTTTTTTTTCCAACCAACAAAACTCCAAACTACTTCCAGCTACCACGCCGGCAAACAAGGAGACGGACCACTTTAATGAGGCAAGATCTTTTCTTTATTTAGCCAAGTTCCAGCAGTCGCCAGTAGGTAGATGTAGTTAGGACCTAGTTTCCATAAGAAATCCGCATCATTCTATTTGGAATAATTTTGGCGCCGGTCGACGAATACACGCGAAATTCTCCAAGAAGATGGCCTGCTCCTCTCCTTCCCTGAAAGTTTCGGGGTGATTCGTCAAGCGGGGGCCGAGAAAAAAAGGGGGTCCCAAAATGTGTTTTTCCCTTGCAATTTTCCATAGGGATCTTTAAAACGGGCTACCAAACTGCTGAATGGAATTACACCAAATTTGGCAAAAAGGTAGTCCTTGGTTCAGAAAGAGCCCTTTTTGTTAAATGGTGTAAATCCGTTCAGTAATTCCTGAAAAAATAAAAAGTAACATTATAGATATATCTATGGACGAAGTACCGTCCAAGGATTATACGCGTACCCACCAGAGCATGAGCTGCATGCTAATTGGCTGTCAACACTCCAAACCAGGAAGTGTTGGCAGCCATCTTGTGCCTCGGTAGAACCGAGGCTCAAGAAAACAGAAAAAGAAACGCGAAAAACAAGACAAGGGGGCAGGGTAGAAACACCCTGACCCCCTAGGCCTGCTTAGGGGTCCCACAAGGACCCCCAAGGCCCAATAATATATATACATTTTTTAAATCGCGGGAATAAAAAAAACTAGGGGGCAGGCCCTGGGGGATGGGATCCCCAGGCCCCAAAAAATTGAAAAAGAAGGGGGACTACACAGCCTCCCGTCTTAAAAAAACAAAGAAAAACACCGGGATCGGGGAGGAGGCCCCTCCCCCTCCCTGCACCACTCTGCAAACACGCCCCCTGGTGCATTTGCAGAGGGGAAACTAATTCCCCTTGAATACTGGGGGTCCCTGGGAGCCAACTAGCCCACCAGGAACCTCCAGGATGTGCCAGGGGGCTGCGTTGCTGAGATGTGTAAAGAGGCCACGCCCCTTTGTACACCTCTCTGCAACGCAGCCCCCTGGCGCATACTGGAGGTTCCTGGTGGGCTAGTTGGCCCCCAGGGACCCTCAGTATTCAAGGGGACTTAATCCCCCAACTTAGAATGCGCCACAGGGCGCGTTTGCACAGTAGTGAAGGTAGGGGTCAGGGCTTGAGGTGACGGATTGCAGCTCTCTGCAAAAGTGCCCCTGGCGCATTTGTAGAGGGGGAACTAATTCCCCTTGAATACTGGGGGTCCCTGGGGCCAACTAGTCCATCAGGAACCTCTAGTATGCGCCAGGGAGCTGCGTTGCAGAGACGTGTAAAGAGGCCACACCCCTTTTTACACTTCTCTGCAACGCAGCCCCCTGGCGCATACTGGAGGTTCCTGGTGGGCTAATTGGCCCCCAGGGACCCCCAGTATTAAAGGGGATTTAGTACCCCCTCTGGGAACGCGCCAGTGGGATGCGCTGCAGAGAGGTGTCATGAGGCCATGCCCCTTTTTACACCTCTCTGCAACGCAGCCCCCTGGCGCATACTGAAGGTTCCTGGTGGGCTAGTTGGCCCCCAGGGACCCCCAGTATTGAAGGGGATTTAGTTCCCACTCTGGAAACGTGCCAGGGGGCTGCGTTGCAGAGAGGTGTAATGAGGCCATGCCCCTTTTTACACCTCTCTGCAACGCAGCCCCCTGACGCATACTGGAGGTTTCTGCTGGGCTAGTTGGCCCCTAGGGACCCCCAGTATGCAAAGGGACTTAATCCCCTAACTTAAAACGGGCTACGGGGTGCGTTTGCACTGTGGTGAAGGTAGGGGGCAGGGCTTGAGGTGATATGTGTGCAAACATGCCCTGTGGCACGTTTTAAATTGGGGAATTAATTCCTCTTCAATCCAGAGGTCCCCTAGGGGCCAACTAGCCCACCAGGTACTTCCAGTGAGCGCCACGGAGCTGAGTTGCAGAGTGTTGTAAAAAGGGAGAGTGGCCTCTGAACACCTCTCTGCAACACAGCTCCCTGGCACATACTGGAGGTACTTGGTGGGCTAGTTGGCCCACAAGGGACCTCAGGATTGAAGAGGAATTAATTCCCCAACTTAAAACACGCCACAGGGCGTGTTTGCACACATGTCACCTCAGGCCCCACCCCCTTCCTTCACTATTGAGCAAAATATTCCTGTAAAATCAGCCGAACTACAAATTTCGATTTACTTACCTGTTATCACAAGAGACTTCAGTGCTGCATCTTTGAGCCCAGTACGGACCCTGAAAAGTAAATCTAAGCGTACTTACAGTAACTTGTATTTCCTTCCATAGGAATCTAATGTGTGGTTTTCACCAGAAAAGTGTCTATTTTTGAAACGTACAAATATTCCTCTAAAATCAGCCAAACTACGAATTCCGATTGACTCACCTGTTATCAGGAGAGACCTCAGTACTGCATCTTTCAGCCTACTACTGATCCTGAAAAGTAATTCTAACCATACTTACAGTAACTTGAATTTTCTACCATAGGCTAACATTGACTGGTTTCACTTGGAAATTATTCTAAGTGTGGGGTTTTGGAACTTTAAAAAATTCCTCTAAAATCAGTCGAACTACGAATTCCGATTTACTCACCTGTTATCAGAAGAGACCTCAGTGCTGCATCTTTCTGCCCACTACTGATCCTGAAAAGTAATTCTAACCATACTTACAGTTACTTGAGTTTCCTTCCATAGGCTAACATTGACTGGTTTCACTTGGAAATTCTTCTAAGTATGGAGTTTTGGTACTTTAAAGAATTCACCTAAAATCATCCGAAGTTCAAATTCCGAATTACTCACCTGTTATCAGGAGAGAACCCAGTGCTGCATCTTTTAGCCCAGCACTGACCCTGAAAAGTAATTCTAACCGTACTTACCAGTAACTTGTATTTCCTTCCATAGGAATCCATTGTCTGGTTTTCACCAGAAAAGTTTCTGTCTATTTTCCCAAACTAAAAATATTCCTTAAAAATCGCCTGTATGATTTAAACACATTCTTTTAACTGTTTACAGGAGATGCACCAGTGCTGGATCCAGGATCCACCACTGAGTAAGAAAAAGTAATGATAACATTACTAACCTGCTAAGTGAATTTCCTCCCATAGGATAACATTGGAGATTCTATGTGAAAAAAAATCTGTCAACTTTTAAAGTACAATAATATTCCTTAAAAATCACTATGTAACTAAAACACTTTTACTCAACCATTTACAGGAGATGTTCAAGGACTGAATCTAGGATCCAGTCCTGTGGTTAGAAAAGTAATCCATAAAGTAACTAATTGCATTTAACTAGAAAAACACATTGAGGTCAATGTTGCAATGCGTTTGAAATTGTGTTGCCCATTGCAAAACCTGTAATTACTGTACTTAAAAGTCTATTGCCTATTTGCAAAGTATTTAAACTGAAGTAATTCATTCTGAGAAAGTATATTTTGCAATGGAATGTATAATGTAATTACAATGTAATTTAAAAAATAAAATATCTAAAAATAAATAGTTTAAAAAATGTAGTAAATCAGTATAAAAAAATATATATAACAATTAATACATTTAAAAATTGTCATTTACAAAACCTTCGAAATTCACTACAAAACATAGGTTTAAGGCCTGATATAGTTAGGAATTAGCATTTAAAAAAACCTCTGAAATTCACTGAAAAAAACATAGGTTTCAGGCCTGAAATAGATAGGAATTGGTATTTAAAAAACCTTTGAAATTCCCTGAAAAAACCATAGGTTTTAGGCCTGATATAGTTAGGAATTAGCATTTAAAAAACCTTAGAAATTCACTGAAAAAAACGTAGGTTTTAGGGGTGTTATAGTTAGCTGGACATTTCACTCGTACAAAACCATTGAAATTCCTCCGATATAGTTAGTTGTACTAACTATATCTTGCGCGCCCGCAATCCACTGCTTGGTCAGTGACATCACTGATGACATCTCAAATGACATCACTGATGACATCACTGATGACATCATCCACGTGATAATCAGATACACCTCATCATACACTAGTATAACCTTTCATCACTCACTGTAAAATACAGAGTATCATATTTGAATCCATTGACACACCAATACAAGTTTCTAAAAACCCACTCAGTGATTCCTAGATCTATACACACATCTAATCACTTACCTACAGATTCACTCATAGATGCAGTCAATGATCAATAGAACACTATCAAATATACTTATACACCTATATCGACATTACACACCAGCACACATCTTATTCACTTATGAAGTCATCCTATTCACTTATGCAAACAATGGGTCATACTTACATTTACTTAGCTATACACTTATACAAACACCACTTTATCTATTCATATAGCTAATAACCTATACTTAGTGTGTTATAAAATCACTATTACAAGTATACAGTTATTTGTACAGTCACACATACAATCACTGAGTCTTATGTATACTTATTCATAAACAACAACTGACACATAGACTGCCTTTTATTTTTCTACTTTGTTGGACATGTACCATTGAGAGAGATATTTGCTCATCACCACACCCATAAAGATATTCACTCACCCAAACAACTGTTATAACATGTAGTCTTAACGTCATTTACCTACTAAATCAACTATTCACACATCTTTGGGCAGTCGCACACCTCCCACCGAACCACACACACATTCACTCTCCCATACAAATACTCAGTTAACTAATCACTAACGAATATAGACTTTCCAAAAGCTAGTAACCAACTGGAGACGTAGTTTACACAACAACTGACAAAGGGATACAGATATTCACACAGTTTAGTCACTATCCAATATATTTAGTGAGATACTTTAAATTAGTCAAGTAAACAGTCAATCACACTGCTAGTAAATCCTCCATCCAGATATTTATATATATATATATCCACTCATTCTTCAATGCAAATTGCTATATATATATATATAATACATATTTAAATAACGAAACAAACCACTTTCACTGATGATGTCATCAGTGATGTTATCAGTGATGTCATTTGTGATGTCATGAATGATGTAATATGTGACATCATCAGCAGTGGATTGCTGGCATGCGAGATATAGTAAGTACAACTGTAAGTACAACTAACTATATCGGAGGAATTTCAATGGTTTTGTACGCGTGAAATGTCCAACTAACTATAACACCCCTAAAACCTACATTTTTTTCAGTGAATTTCTAAGGTTTTTTAAATGATAATTCCTAACTATATCAGGCCTGAAACCTATGGTTTTTTCAGTGAATTTATATATATATATATATATCAAATTCAAACACAGGAAGCCCCATTGAAGCACAGCCACACGAAGTTCAATTCAGCACGTTTATTTGGATCCATTTCACTGCTCGCTCCTTGGATGCTTTCAGAGCAATCTTCAAACATGTAAAGCCTGACGCGTTTCAGGAATCAATCCTTTCTTCAGAGGCATTGTTCATGAAGGGCTGGAGGAGCAGATTTCAGGCAGCGTCTGCTCCTATAATCAATGTCACCTGCCACAGTGGGCGTGGCTATACCGCAAAGCATTCTGTGCTTTGTAGTACGCTAACCTTCTTCCCCCAGAAGGTCAGCGTACTACAAAGCACAGAATGCTTCTGTGCCTCTGAAGAAAGGACTGATTCCTGAAACGCGTCAGGCTTTACATGTTTGAAGATTGCTCTGAAAGCATCCAAGGAGCCAGCAGTGAAATGGATTCAAATAAACGTGCTGAATTGAACTTCGTGTGGCTGTGCTTCAATGGGGCTTCCTGTGTTTGAATTTGATGTATATCGGCTGTTGCCCAGTCGAAAAGCGAGGCCCACCTTTGACAGGGTCTGTGCAGGCTCTGAGCTGGGGCTTGCAAACAACGGAACGAAGACAAGAACAGCTCCAATACAGGTGGTGCTGTCCTGCGCATGACTTCACTGCTGCAAAAACACAATTGGAGAGCTTCCAGCGCACTCTCTACTCCGCTTGGTGAACACTTGATTCCATTTGCAAGGACTGGTGAGTGGACCCACTGGGGGAAGAAGGTCAGCGTACTGCAAAGCACACAATGCTTTGCGGTGTAGCCACGCCCACTGTGGCAGGTGACATTGATTATTAGAGCAGACGCTGCCTGAAATCTGCTCTTCCAGCCCTTCATGAACAATGCCTCTGAAGAAAGGACTGATTCCTGAAACGCATCAGGCTTTACATGTTTGAAGATTGCTCTGAAAGCATCCAAGGAGTGAGCAGTGAAATGGATCCAAATAAACGTGCTGAATTGAACTTCGTGTGGCTGTGCTTCAATGGGGCTTCCTGTGTTTGAATTTGATGTATATCGGCTGTTGCCCAGTCGAGAAGCGAGGCCCACCTTTGACAGGGTCTGTGCAGGCTCTGAGCTGGGGCTTGCAAACAACGGAACGAAGACAAGAACAGCTCCAATACAGGTGGTGCTGTCTTGCGCACTACTTCACTGCTGCAAAAACGCAATTGGAGAGCTTCCAGCGCACTCTCTACTCCACTTGGTGAACACTTGGTTCCATTTGCAAGGACTGGTGAGTGGCCCCACTGGGGGAAGAAGGTCAGGGTACTACAAAGCACAGAATGCTTTGCGGTGTAGCCATGCCCACTGCGGCAGGTGACATTGATTATAAGAGCAGACGCTGCCTGAAATCTGCTCTTCCAGCCCTTCATGAACAATGCCTCTGAAGAAAGGACTGATTCCTGAAACGCGTCAGGCTTTACATGTTTGAAGATTGCTCTGAAAGCATCCAAGGAGCGAGCAGTGAAATGGATCCAAATAAATGTGCTGAATTGAACTTCGTGTGGCTGTGCTTCAATGGGGCTTCCTGTGTTTGAATTTGATGTATATCGGCTGTTGCCCAGTCGAGAAGCGAGGCCCACCTTTGACAGGGTCTGTGCAGGCTCTGAGCTGGGGCTTGCAAACAACGGAACGAAGACAAGAACAGCTCCAATGCAGGTGGTGCTGTCTTGCGCACGACTTCACTGCTGCAAAAACGCAATTGGAGAGCTTCCAGCGCACTCTCTACTCCACTTGGTGAACACTTGGTTGCATTTGCAAGGACTGGTGAGTGGCCCCACTGGGGGAAGAAGGTCAGCGTACTACAAAGCACAGAATGCTTTGCGATGTAGCCACGCCCACTTTGGCAGGTGACATTGATTATAAGAGCAGACGCTGCCTGAAATCTGCTCCTCCAGCCCTTCATGAACAATGCCTCTGAAGAAAGGACTGATTCCTGAAACGCGTCAGGTTTTACATGTTTGAAGATTGCTCTGAAAGCATCCAAGGAGCGAGCAGTGAAATGGATCAAAATAAACGTGCTGAATTGAACTTCGTGTGGCTGTGCTTCAATGGGGCTTCCTGTGTTTGAATTTGATGTATATCGGCTGTTGCCCAGTCGAGAAGCGAGGCCCACCTTTGACAGGGTCTGTGCAGGCTCTGAGCTGGGGCTTGCAAACAACGGAACGAAGACAAGAACAGCTCCAATACAGGTGGTGCTGTCTTGCGCACTACTTCACTGCTGCAAAAACGCAATTGGAGAGCTTCCAGCGCACTCTCTACTCCACTTGGTGAACACTTGGTTCCATTTGCAAGGACTGGTGAGTGGCCCCACTGGGGGAAGAAGGTCAGCGTACTACAAAGCACAGAATGCTTTGCGGTGTAGCCACGCCCACTGTGGCTGGTGACATTGATTATAAGAGCAGACGCTGCCTGAAATCTGCTCCTCCAGCCCTTCATGAACAATGCCTCTGAAGAAAGGACTGATTCCTGAAACACGTCAGGCTTTACATGTTTGAAGATTGCTCTGAAAGCATCCAAGGAGCGAGCAGTGAAATGGATCCAAATAAATGTGCTGAATTGAACTTCGTGTGGCTGTGCTTCAATGGGGCTTCCTGTGTTTGAATTTGATGTATATCGGCTGTTGCCCAGTCGAGAAGCGAGGCCCACCTTTGACAGGGTCTGTGCAGGCTCTGAGCTGGGGCTTGCAAACAACGGAACGAAGACAAGAACAGCTCCAATACAGGTGGTGCTGTCTTGCGCACGACTTCACTGCTGCAAAAACGCAATTGGAGAGCTTCCAGCGCACTCTCTACTCCACTTGGTGAACACTTGGTTGCATTTGCAAGGACTGGTGAGTGGCCCCACTGGGGGAAGAAGGTCAGCGTACTACAAAGCACAGAATGCTTTGCGATGTAGCCACGCCCACTGTGGCAGGTGACATTGATTATAAGAGCAGACGCTGCCTGAAATCTGCTCCTCCAGCCCTTCATGAACAATGCCTCTGAAGAAAGGACTGATTCCTGAAACGCGTCAGGTTTTACATGTTTGAATATTGCTCTGAAAGCATCCAAGGAGCGAGCAGTGAAATGGATCCAAATAAACGTGCTGAATTGAACTTCGTGTGGCTGTGCTTCAATGGGGCTTCCTGTGTTTGAATTTGATGTATATCGGCTGTTGCTCAGTCGAGAAGCGAGGCCCACCTTTGACAGGGTCCGTGCAGGCTCTGAGCTGGGGCTTGCAAACAACGGAACGAAGACAAGAAAAGCTTCAATACAGGTGGTGCTGCCTTGCGCACGACTTCACTGCTGCAAAAATGCAATTGGAGAGCTTCCAGCGCACTCTCTACTCCACTTGGTGAACACTTGGTTCCATTTGCAAGGACTAGTGAGTGACCCCACTGGGGGAAGAAGGTTAGCGTACTACAAAGCACAGAATGCTTTGCGGTGTAGCCACGCCCACTGTGGCAGTTGACATTGAATATAAGAGCAGACGCTGCCTGAAATCTGCTCCTCCAGCCCTTCATGAACAATGCCTCTGAAGAAAGGATTGATTCCTGAAATGCATCAGGCTTTACATGTTTGAAGATTGCTCTGAAAGCATCCAAGGAGCGAGCAGTGAAATGGATCCAAATAAACGTGCTGAATTGAGGCCCACCTTTGACAGGGTCCGTGCAGGCTCTGAGCTGGGGCTTGCAAACAACGGAACGAAGACAAGAACAGCTCCAAAACAGGTGGTGCTGCCTTGCGCACGACTTCACTGCTGCAAAAACGCAATTGGAGAGCTTCCAGCGCACTCTCTACTCCACTTGGTGAACACTTGGTTCCATTTGCAAGGACTGGTGAGTGGCCCCACTGGGGGAAGAAGGTCAGCGTACTACAAAGCACAGAATGCTTTGCGGTGTAGCCACGCCCACTGTGGCAGGTGACATTGATTATAAGAGCAGACGCTGCCTGAAATCTGCTCCTCCAGCCCTTCATGAACAATGCCTCTGAAGAAAGGACTGATTCCTAAAACGCGTCAGGTTTTACATGTTTGAAGATTGCTCTGAAAGCATCCAAGGAGCGAGCAGTGAAATGGATCCAAATAAACGTGCTGAATTGAACTTCGTGTGGCTGTGCTTCAATGGGTCTTCCTGTGTTTGAATTTGATGTATATCGGCTGTTGCCCAGTCGAAAAGCGAGGCCCACCTTTGACAGGGTCTGTGCAGGCTCTGAGCTGGGGCTTGCAAACAACGGAACGAAGACAAGAACAGCTCCAATACAGGTGGTGCTGTCTTGCGCACGACTTCACTGCTGCAAAAACGCAATTGGAGAGCTTCCAGCGCACTCTCTACTCCACTTGGTGAACACTTGGTTCCATTTGCAAGGACTGGTGAGTGGACCCACTGGGGGAAGAAGGTCAGCGTACTACAAAGCACAGAATGCTTTGCGGTGTAGCCACGCCCACTGTGGCAGGTGACATTGATTATAAGAGCAGACGCTGCCTGAAATCTGCTCTTCCAGCCCTTCATGAACAATGCCTCTGAAGAAAGGACTGATTCCTGAAACGCTTCAGGCTTTACATGTTTGAAGATTGCTCTGAAAGCATCCAAGGAGTGAGCAGTGAAATGGATCCAAATAAACGTGCTGAATTGAACTTCGTGTGGCTGTGCTTCAATGGGGCTTCCTGTGTTTGAATTTGATGTTATGTTCATTGAGGCTTATTGAGCGCACTAACACCCGAAGGTTTCTTGGCGCTAACTGGAAAGACATGTGAATGAGCAGAAAAGAATTTATTCAGGAAGGGTAAACAGAAAAGTCTTAAGGAGTTTCCTGAACTGAAAAAGGGAGTTGCTAGATTTAATAGTCAAAGGAAGGGAGTTCCAGAGCCTGGGGGCAAGAAAAGCAAAACGACGGCCTCCAAATTTATGAAGTTTAAATTTGGGGATGACAACCAAGTGATGGGAAGCTGAACGAAGAGAACGGGCAGGTTGGTACAGGGTTATCCGGGATTTCAGAAAAACAGGACAAGGACAGTGAAGGGATTTGAATGCCAGGCAGCCCATCTTGAAGGTCGCTCTCTCCTTCACTGGCAACCAATGGAGCCTGCGAAGCAGGGGCCTTGCCGACTGCCACTTAGGGATCTTGAATATGAGGCGGGCTGCCTGGTTTTGGACCACCTGAAGACGGTGTAAGAGGAAGCGTGGGAGTGCATGATAAAGGGAATTAGAAAAATCCAGGCGCGATATGACAAGGGACAAGACGACCTGACACAGGGCCGCGTGTGGGAGTAGGTGCCTGATCTTCCGGATTTTTCTGAGTTGAAACATACACGAAGAAATCGTGGCACCCACTTGGGCCTTAAGTGACAGTTTGGCATCGATTGTCACCCCCAGACTCCTGACGGACTTGAGGGGTGTCGGGGGGGAGCCCAAGTCAGGAGACCAGAAATGCGGGCCCCAATAAGCGGCACTGGCACCAGGAAGGAGTAGCTCAGTCTTTCCAGGATTGAGTTTCAATTGATTCTCATTCATCCATTGATGGATATGGATCATAGCGGCGTGGAAGTTGTTAGTCGCCTGAAGAGAATCAAGTGGAAAGACGAGCTGCAAATCGTCAGCGTAATTGAAGACGCTGACGTCCCAGTTGTGAAGGGAGGAAATTAAAGGACGCAAATAAAGATTAAATAATAGCGGGGAGAGTGAAGAACCCTGGGGAACACCGCAAGTGATGGGGGATTTGGTTGCAGTGAAGGGGCCAAGGCGCACGGCTTGTGATCTTCCCGTCAGGAATGACTCCACCCACTTGAGAGCCATGCCCCGGATGCCAGCTTGTTCGACACGGTGGAGAAGGATGTCATGATCCACCGTGTCGAACGCGGCAGACAAGTCCAAGAGAACCAGAGCCTGTGGTCTCTTGGCATCTGCGTTCTCTCTCAAGGTATCCATAACTGCCAGGATGACTGCTTCCGTGGAATGGGCCGGCCTGAAGCCGGCCTGATTGGGCTCAAAAAAGCCCGAGCTCTCGATGAAAGTGGAGAGACATCCGGTGACATGGGCCTCAAGGAGTTTTGACAAGTAGGGCAGCAACGATATTGGGCGGTAGTTGGAAAGTTCGGCCGCATCAGCCCCTGGCTTCTTCAGAAGAGGCAAGAGAATAGCCTCCTTGAAGGTTCCAGGGACTGTGCCAGAAGTGAGCGAGGCATTCAGAAAGGAAAGTACACACTCCGGCAATTTTAAGCAAACCTCACGCAGTACCGCGGGAGGACAATGATCCTCCGGCGAGCCCGATTTTACACGATTGGCTAGCTTCGCCAGGGAGGGGGGATCCAGAATGGGAATTGAAGTGAAAGAGGATAGATTGCCCGGGGGGTGTCCAGAGATAGTGACGGCCGAGGAGTAAAGATGATAGAATTTTTTATTTTAATGATTTTTTCAGAAAAAAAGAGGTTAAGAGCATCACAGGTCTCTTTAGAAGGGGTTTGAGCTGGAAGAGTCCTATCGTCCGTGGTCAGTTCGTTCATAATCCTGAACACCTCACGAGATTTGTTGGTAGCAGTGAGGATTCTGTCAGAAATATGCTCCGATTTGGCTGATAAAATAGCCAATTTATATTCCCTCCGAGCAGTAACAAACAACTGTCTGGAAGACAAGGAATAATTCCGTCTCCAGATACGTTCCCATTGGCGTACCTCAAGTTTCATTTGCTTGAGGTTGGCCGAGAACCATCGGTTGGCATTAGGATGTCTGGTACGGGGGAATTTGACTACTGGGGCAAATAGGTCACTAGCCTCTTTCAACCAGCTGCAGATGTTAGTGTCAAGCCTATTGATATCCTCATGAGGGAGGGTGCTCGGGCAGGTAGAGGCCAGGGTAGTTATAAAACCCTTGATATCGTAGTTCTTCCAATTGCGTGCAGAGCCCCCTGCCCTTAGTGGGGCCTTAATTCGCCCACTGAGTGTGATGGTCAGGTCGACTATGAAGTGGTCTGACCAAACGCATGGGAGTGTAGAAGGGGTTGAGAGGGATATATTCGAGGTCCAGACCTGGTCTAGTATGTGGCCTTTTGCGTGCGTCGGAGAGGTGACTTGCTGACTCAAATTCAGACTAGTCAGAATCTCAGATAATGCTGTGGCATGTGCCCCGGCGTTGGTGTCCTCAAACCAATAATTAAAATCCCCAAATAGGGCAAAGCTAGGTAGTGAAGGCAAAAGGGCAGACAGCTGTTCGCAGAGTTTCTCTGCGAAGTCTGGCATGGTACGGGGCGGACGATATAAAAGGCCGAATGAAAAGCCCCCCACTTCCGTCCCCAGATTAATGACCAGATTCTCTACTTGAGGAAGTGCAAGAGAAAATGACGAGATAAGGTGGAAACGTTTCGAGATAATGGCAGCCACCCCCCCACCGGGGTGATCGGCAATGCGGTCAGCATGGAGAATAAAATAATCCGGGGGAAGGGCTGCCAAGATGTCGGGAACAGAATTCTCAGTGAGCCAGGACTCAGTAAGCAGAAGGAGATCGGGGCTTTCTTGTAGCAGCAAGGTGAGGATATCTGCCTGGTGTTTGACCATAGAGCGGGTGTTTAGAAGTAAAGTCCGGATGGAGGTGTGAGTCTGTGCAGGGGCCGAGCGGGAGACCGGGGGGCCGGGCGGAAGGGGGGGGTTGCAAGAAATACCAAGTGCAGTAAGTTTCCCCATGGTGACAGGAGGGGGGGCCAACCCAGGTAGATGGTAGAGTCTGATGTATATCGGCTGTTGCCCAGTCGAGAAGCGAGGCCCACCTTTGACAGGGTCTGTGCAGGCTCTGAGCTGGGGCTTGCAAACAACGGAACGAAGACAAGAACAGCTCCAATACAGGTGGTGCTGTCTTGCGCACTACTTCACTGCTGCAAAAACGCAATTGGAGAGCTTCCAGCGCACTCTCTACTCCACTTGGTGAACACTTGGTTCCATTTGCAAGGACTTGTGAGTGGCCCCACTGGGGGAAGAAGGTCAGCGTACTACAAAGCACAGAATGCTTTGCGGTGTAGCCACGCCCACTGTGGCAGGTGACATTGATTATAAGAGCAGACGCTTCCTGAAATCTGCTCCTCCAGCCCTTCATGAACAATGCCTCTGAAGAAAGGACTGATTCCTGAAACGCGTCAGGCTTTACATGTTTGAAGATTGCTCTGAAAGCATCCAAGGAGCGAGCAGTGAAATGGATCCAAATAAACGTGCTGAATTGAACTTCGTGTGGCTGTGCTTCAATGGGGCTTCCTGTGTTTGAATTTGATGTATATCGGCTGTTGCCCAGTCGAGAAGCGAGGCCCACCTTTGACAGGGTCCGTGCAGGCTCTGAGCTGGGGCTTGCAAACAACGGAACGAAGACAAGAACAGCTCCAATACAGGTGGTGCTGCCTTGCGCACGACTTCACTGCTGCAAAAACGCAATTGGAGAGCTTCCAGCGCACTCTCTACTCCACTTGGTGAACACTTGGTTCCATTTGCAAGGACTAGTGAGTGACCCCACTGGGGGAAGAAGGTTAGCGTACTACAAAGCACAGAATGCTTTGCGGTGTAGCCACGCCCACTGTGGCAGGTGACATTGAATATAAGAGCAGACGCTGCCTGAAATCTGCTCCTCCAGCCCTTCATGAACAATGCCTCTGAAGAAAGGATTGATTCCTGAAATGCGTCAGGCTTTACATGTTTGAAGATTGCTCTGAAAGCATCCAAGGAGCGAGCAGTGAAATGGATCCAAATAAACGTGCTGAATTGAACTTCGTGTGGCTGTGCTTCAATGGGCTTCCTGTGTTTGAATTTGATGTATATCGGCTGTTGCCCAGTTGAGAAGCGAGGCCCACCTTTGACAGGGTCCGTGCAGGCTCTGAGCTGGGGCTTGCAAACAACGGAACGAAGACAAGAACAGCTCCAAAACAGGTGGTGCTGCCTTGCGCACGACTTTACTGCTGCAAAAACGCAATTGGAGAGCTTCCAGCGCACTCTCTACTCCACTTGGTGAACACTTGGTTCCATTTGCAAGGACTGGTGAGTGACCCACTGGGGGAAGAAGGTCAGCGTACTACAAAGCACAGAATGGTTTGCGGTGTAGCCACGCCCACTGTGGCAGGTGACATTGAATATAAGAGCAGACGCTGCCTGAAATCTGCTCCTCCAGCCCTTCATGAACAATGCCTCTGAAGAAAGGATTGATTCCTGAAATGCATCAGGCTTTACATGTTTGAAGATTGCTCTGAAAACATCCAAGGAGCGAGCAGTGAAATGGATACAAATAAACGTGCTGAATTGAACTTCGTGTGGCTGTGCTTCAATGGGGCTTCCTGTGTTTGAATTTGATATATATATAATAATAATAAAGGATTTTATAAAGCGCCTGGTGACGCCATCTCGGCGTGTCCCCGCGCTGTGGAGAGAGTAGCAGGAGAAAGTGAGCGACCTAAAGGGTAAAGAGGTGGGTTTTTAAAAGTCTCCTAAATAAGGTCTCTGTCTCTGCCAATCTAATGTGCAGCGGAAGAAGGTTCCAATTTTTGGCCGCCAGCGCACGAAAGGAGCGCCCTCCCATTCTGGCTTTGTTTATCCGGGGGGCACACAGAAGCCCAGTACCCTTGGAGCGCAATTCTCTGTTGGGCATATAGGGGATTGCAAGATCCTTCAGATATTCAGGGGCTACCTGAGAGGTGATCCTGTAGCATATAAGGAGCGCTTTAAACAAGATCCTCTTTTTTATAGGGAGCCAGTGAAGGGCCACTAGTGTAGGCTTGGAGGCAGCTCTTCTAGGAAGCCTAAGGACCAGTCGGGCCGCCGTGTTCTGGAGAACCTGTAATTTTTTTATGTTCTTCTCAGTGGTCCCTAAGAGTAGAACATTACCGTAATCGATACGGGAGGTAACTAGAGCTTGGGTCATCGTGCGTCTGGCCTCTAAAGGAAGGAGGTCCAGGGTGCGATTTAAGGTCTTCAATACACCAAAGCACTTCCCTGCTAGCTTCTGGACGTGGCTGTCATAGGAGAGTCTGGGATCAACCCATACACCCAGGTTCTTTGCTTCCTTGCACGGAGAAGGCATAGGACCTAAACAAGGAGGCCACCAGTCCAGGGTCCAACTAGCCGAGTTACCCCCAATCACAAGCACCTCTGTTTTAGAGCCATTGAGCTTGAGGCAGTGTTGGTTCATCCAGCCTGCAAGCTCCTGCATGCACGTTTTGAAATTAGCAGCAGCCAAGGTGGGTGCCTGGGATAGGGAGATGAGGAGTTGGGTATCGTCGGCATAAGATACTAATTTTATGCCGTACGATTGAACCACCTCCGCCAGCGGGGCCATATAAAGGTTAAACAGGGTGGGGCTCAGGGCAGAGCCCTGAGGCACCCCCTGTTCTAGGGCAATGCTGTCTGAGAGGGAATTTCCTCTCTGAACCTGGAAGCTTCGGTCTATTAGGAAGGATTTAAGCCATCCCAATGCCGCCTTGGTGACCCCAGCCTGGTTTAGACACTGTAGCAGGATGGAATGAGCTACAGTGTCAAACGCAGCGCTGAGGTCCAGCATTATGAGCGCCATCGTATGACCCTCATCAGCTCCTGCCCGAAGCGTTTCAGTAGCTCTCAGGAGGGCTGTCTCGGTGGAGTAATTGGTCCGGAAACCGGACTGGGAGCTATGCAGGGATTTATTAGCTTCAAAGTGAGCCATGAGCTGTTTATTTGCAATTTTTTCAGTCACTTTAGCAAGATAAGGTAATAGAGAGATTGGTCTCAGGTTTTCCAAGGTGTCCTGACTTACATTAGGCTTCTTTTTGATTGGTAATACAATTGCCTTCTTCCAATCGAGCGGTAAGTGCGCTGAGGAGAAAGATAATTGAATTATGTGCCTAAAGTAGGGTTCTAGTACCTGTAAGCTCTCTCTGAGTACTTTCGGGGGGGCAGGGTCACGAGGGGAACCCGATTTGACGCTCTTACAGATGTTTATAAGAGTATCAGGAGGGGGAACCGAAAAGTATTGGAGGCAAGACTCAGTAGAGTCCAATATACAGACATATATATTACCTACTGGCGGTCGCCAGTAGGTATATATAGTTAGGATTTTTTCTCTATGGGATTTTTGAAAATTCTATGTCTAATAACTTTGGCGTTTGTGGACGGAATCGGCTGAATTTTTCAGGAAAATGGCACATTTTGCTTCTGAGCAGCCCTTGAAAATTTGGGGGGGGTTCGTCAAGGGGGGGCCGAGAAAAAAGGGGGGTCCCAAAACATGTTTTTAACATTGAGTTTTCCATAGGGCGGTTGGCCTCACTTTTAGCCCGAACGGCTGAATGGATTTGCACGAAACTTGGCAAAATTGTAGGGACTGGTAGCCCGATGTGCCTTTTGTAGGTCTCAATATATGTGCTCCAGTGGATTTTGAGAAATTAACGTTTAAAAAAAGATATATATCTGTAACAGCGGACCAGGCAGCGTCCCAGGACGCGTACTTTTCGCGCAACGGAGCTTTGTGAAGCGAAGCTGATTGGTTCTCCGGCGTCTGTCAACATTCCAAACAGTCCGTAGCGGCCGCCATCTTGTCTCTCGGTAGGATCGAGAGACAAGAGGAGGCGAAAGCGAAGGGGCAAATGACCATAAGGGGGAATAGTAGATCCTCGCTGACCCCCTAGGTTTGATGTGGAGGTTTTAAAAGGGCCCCGCGGGGCAAAAAAAAAAATAATAATAATAATCGAACGGCTGAATGGATTTGCACGAAACTTGGTAAAATATTAGGGACTGGTAGCCCGATGTGCCTTTGCTAGGTCTCAATATATGTGCTCCAGTGGATTTTGAGAAATTAACGTTCAAAAAAAGATATATATATCTGTAACAGCGCTCCGCTTCGCGTAACGGAGGTTTGCGAAGCTGATTGGTCATTCTGTCACTGGGCTATAGTTGGGCTACATCTGGCTGATATTTGGGCTACATTTGTTTTTTTGTGTGTCTGGCGGCCATCTTTGGGCTACATTGGGCTACATTGGGCTTCATTGGGCTACATTGGGCTACATTTGGGCTCCAACATATATATAGGCCAATGTAGCCCAATATATATTTTTCAAAGTTAATTTTCGTAAAAACCACTGGAGCATATATCTTGAGACATAGCAAAGGCACATCGGGCTACCAGTCCCTACAATTTTGCCAAGTTTCGTGGAAATCCATTCAGCCGTTCGAGCTAAAAGTGAGTCCAACCGCCCTATGGAAATGAAGGAAATGAATGGGTAATTTGTAATTAGCAAATAGCTAATCGCAAACTAGGAATGGTAAAGAATCGCTATTTATTCCTTAAAGTTCGCTATTTAGGAAATGCAAAAAACTTTGATGATACATATGGCGGTTCATCTCTAACAAGATAAGAAGCATAGGGATACATTTATGATGACTGGCGCATCACCAGGGATGTGTTAGTCATTCTGTGCCGCTGTTCCGTCACCTATGGTGTGCTGCATTTACAATGCGGCGCATCATGGGGCAAAAACAGCACAGATGCGTGATGTATCTGTGCCGTAAAGGTGGCGCATTGCTGGAGTTGTATCGCAAGTGTGATGAAGCTCCAGCAAGGGTCGGGGGTGCCCCTGTCGCAGGGTTTCTGTTCTCACACAGAACTGTGGACAGAGGATTGGAACCTCGGCGAATTAGGGTGTCCCAAAACTCACGTTAGTAATCAAAAACTCCTTAGCAAGCTAGGTACACTGTCACATTGGATATAACAAACTCTCAATGTTTAGACAATCCAGAATATGAACTTATAGTACCTCAGGATACGTGGAACTCATGAACAGTCGGTCGTTATATATTTCTTAGAAACCAGAACATGGAGTTAAGAAGAACACATGTGTATTTGAAATGTTTATTTACTAATGCCGTCTTCTCAGGCGTAGTACCTTAGATAATACAAGTACACATATTATCAGTAGCAAAATTACCAGCATAGTTACTAGTACATAAAAAGCGAATGGTGACAGTATGTTAACATGCTGTAAATGAATAAGAGTTAGCAACACGTATAAGCAGCCGCGGGCCGTGGAGGGAGTTACGGTGGGGCAGGGAGGCGGGGAGGGGGAGGGGCAGGGTGGAGAATACAAGTACACATATTATCAGTAGCAAAATTACCAGCATAGTTACTAGTACATAAAAAGCGAATGGTGACAGTATGTTAACATGCTGTAAATGAATAAGAGTTAGCAACACTTATAAGCAGCCGCGGGCCGTGGAGGGAGTTACGGTGGGGCAGGGAGGCGGGGAGGGGGAGGGGCAGGGTAGAGAGGGCTCCACCCTGCTTCTCCCCCTCCCCGCCTCCCTGCCTCACCGTAACTCCCTCCACGGCCCGCGGCTGCTTATATCTCACCCTCCCTAATACACATATTATATTATTTGCTAAGAAGGTCTCTTTGTGTTGGTTTAGGGCGTGCCCATACTTTAGTGTCTTAGATTTGAAGGAATCACATCAGCATACACCAGCTCTCTCTTCATGTGAACCGCATCAACTGTTGTGTATGTGTGTTCGGCAAAGCAATATAAAACCCGCCTCATGCCCAGAATTGGCAGAAGTTGCACTTATGTTATGAGTATGAAGTCGTGGAGATCAGACCTCATAACAATTCTGTATCGTGTTGTTCTTGAAACTTTAGCACTCGCTGTACAGATATAGTTTAACAAGCAAAGCAGATAGTAGAGCAATAACATATTATTCTCATGTAAACCACGATGAACTACTAGGTGGAAAGCTAAAGCAACAACTAAGTGTCGTGTGCAGAAGTTGCAAAAAGGAAAAATGGCGTTTAAACCGGTAATGAGCCCATGCTAACTTAACACGGTGTAAAGATATCCAGGACCTAGATGACACCTCCCCATGATCCGGAAACGAACTGAATAAGATAATAGAAGTGCCATCTCATGAGAGCAGATTGCAAGTTTATATGTGGACGGTCCGCAAGGTAAAGCATTAAAAACTAGGAAAATTTAATGCTAAAGAAAAATAAAACAGCCAAGTACTTTATCGAGTCTTAAGCCAATAGGCAAGGTAAATAATAAAAACTTGAAAAATAAGTCAATGAATTGTCAATGAAATGCTAGTACTCAGCATATCAAACATGAAAAAGGTCTATGACATAACTGTGTATGCAAAATAAGCTGCAACAGCCTCCAATAGGAAGTCACCGTCTTCATCCGAAAACAGTTCAGCCATCCAATTTAAAAGCGGAAAAGAACATACGTGCTCTCCCAGCACCGGATCCTCTATCACCATCAGAGGACAGCTCGGTGGGTTTTCAAGAAAGCTCTGTTCCAAGAAAGACTGTGCTGCCGCCAGTAAATTCCAGGGACCAAATAGTCCATGCATCAATGCCACAGCCATAATCCTTTCGCCAGGACAAACCAACTCGTGAGTAATGATAGGAGTCATCAGCTGATTAAAGTCGACGTCAGGAGAAACCGGTCCGCAGAGACACAAATCAATGGCCCAATCGAAATCACAGGTCAGGCAGTGAAATACAGGCTGGACACAGGTGAAGTAGGAGAATCGAAAATATAATCCATATGCCGTGCTTAATATCGCCAACGGCATTGTGCCATAATATTCTAGCATGCGATTGCGGAACAGTGTCAGCAGCTGCAGGGTGGGAGGTTGCATAGGAGGGACATCCATATTTAAAAATGTAAAAAAGCACAAGAGCGTCCGCTGGTAATGCAAGTAAAAATGCCAATCCACGAAGCAGAGTGGAGAAAATACAATGAAAGAAAGCAGGGATGACTCCAAAGATTTTCTCAAATGAAGTCACGAGACCACTGGTAACAACTTTAAAAAAGTGCGCCAGGGCCTTTGTGGAGGATGCGTTAAAGATAGTCCGAACCATCTTGCTGAAATTGAAAGGCAAATGTGAATTGAAAAGGGTCTGCACCTCTGTACGGGTGTTCGCTATGTGAAGCACGAAAGTTTCACGGGCCGAACTCAAGGCCACCTCTCTCTGAGACAAAAGAGCTCTTATTCTTGCCATGCCGTTGAAATCTCTCCCAAGGTTGGTATTTGTGGCCAAATTGAAAACTCCCTATGTTCATGTGTGGGAGGAAATAGAACATTTCTGCAGCAAATAACCCGTTCACTTACTGTTACGATAAAAGGAATACTTTTAATTAACTCAGAACAATCTTCATTATTGAGGCATCAAATAACTACCATTTTCCAACAACTTGAACGTGGGGATGATAGCAGGAACTGGCGTGCCTTGCAACACGCAAGCCATATTTGGTCGGTGTTTGTTGCATGAACCGTGTAACTGTATGTGCCTACACATTAGTGAATGATCTGGCGTCTCAGTGCATTCCTCTCCATTCAGATAAACTTCTTGATCATCTTTGAAACATCTGTATGTGTATGGAAGCGACCAGTCCTCATGAAGAAAAGCACTACCTAAAGGTTCATAACGACCTATTGGTATATATTTCATACAATTTGAAAACTTATATAAAGCAAAAGGCAGCGTTATTAAACCGTGGATAAGGCACGTTGCCAAAAAACACGCAATCCTCTGCTGATGATGTCACTGAGCATGTCATGAATGATGTAATATGTGACATCATCAGCAGTGGATTACGGGTAATAGTATCTCTAGTTTACTCCCCTATAGCTGTCTTTCTTTTAACATAAGTGTCTGTTTCCTTCCCTTATACTTACTGTTTTTGGTTCGCTTCCGGTTCGCGTACCGGCGAGCGAACTGGGAAGCGAACTAAGAGAAATAGAGGTTGGCACAGTTCCAAATATTGTACCAATTTTTTAATAACGGGGAGGTAGTTCTGAAAAGAACTTTTTTTTTTATTTTTCTGAACATTTTTTTACTTTTTTTGAATTTTTCTGAACAGTTTTATATTTTTGGGGGTTTTTCTTGGAGGGGGCAATGAAAACGATTCATTGTAAAGGGCTCAACAGGAGCAACAAAACAAAAAAAAGTATTTATTATTTTGGGCGTTTCGTACAAACTTGCATATGATAGTCAATAGCTCTGTTGATCAGAGTGATGCTTCTTTCTCCGTAGCAAATGAATCCATCGCAAAATACGCAGATGTGTTTTACTTCACCAAATCTCATTTGTATATTTGGCACCATCTCCCTGCCCTCTGGTCCCGTTACTTCCGGTACAACAGATCTTCTGGCCATAATAGGGAGATTATCTAGGTCGTTCCGAAACTGTGCAGCACTGTAGTTGTTAGGATGCCACCTAGTCATATGGCGATGCATTGTGTAGTTTCCGAAACTGTATTTTTTCTCGGTTCCTCTGGACAGTCTATCTTGACATATAAGGCAAGTTACGTATCTTGCATTTACTTTTTTCTGACCTTTGGGAATTTAAAAAAATTGCCAAATGAAGTTTTCTTTCCGGTGAGACGTCCTGGGCTCCTCAGGCAAAAACTGCCTCTCTTCGTGCTCGTCGTTCTGTTCCTCTTCTTCCTCTTCTTGTTGAATTATAACTTGAGCAGGTGGTCCACTCTTCCTTGGAGGTGGTGGAGGTGGTGGGGAAGCACCAGCTGAAGCTACTAAAGAAGCCATTGCTCAGTGATCACAAAGGGTCTTTCTCTCACAATGATGAAAGTCAGAGTGAGGAAAGAAGGAGGGATTTTCATCATTTGGGAAAAACAAGAGTTCTCAACCAATGAAAAGTGTTCATTTTAGATTATATGACCTAGTCTTACATCATTAGGAAACCAAAAGTGAAATGAACCAATGAAAAGTGTTATTACCAAGTCACATGACCTGCTGTGTTTACGTTAAGCGCTTTGCAGGGCCTCCCGGTTTGCTTCCAGAAACCTGCGCTTTGCGACTCGCTTCGCGTACCAGTTCGCTAACGTAGCACGTCATATGACGTATCACGCGACAACGTGAAACGTCATGCGGACGGGAGGCGTCACGATGTTGTTTTCTAACGCGGCACTTGCGGTAAAGAAACGTTTACCGGCTCGCGGTCTATTTCGCGGCATCAAGGTCAGCTAACGGGAAGCTTCCCGATTCGCGAAGCGGGAACGAAGAAAAAAAAATATAAAATAAAAAAATTATTCATAAACATATAAAATATATTTTTGGATTTAAAGAAGAATACATTTTACAGCTACAGATATTAGCTGTTAAAAAACCAATGAAATTCACTGAAAAAACCATAGGTTATAGACCATATATAGTTAGGAATTAGCATTTACAAAACCTTGAAAATTCACTGAAAAAACCATAGGTTATAGACCATATATAGTTAGGAATTAGCATTTAGAAAACCTTATTTTACTCACACAAAACCATTGAAATTCCATATATAGTTAGTTGCACTAACTATATATCGCGCATCCGCAATCCACTGCTGATGATGTCACATATTACATCATTCATGACATGGTCAGTGACATCACTGATGACATCACTGATGACATCTCAAATGACATCACTGATGACATCTCATTTGACATCAATGACCACATCACTGATGATATCATTCATGTGACAATACAATGCATCTCCTCACATTTTAATATAACCTCTGTTACAACCAGTGTTAAATACAGAGTATAATTTTTGAAACCATTGACACACCAATACTAGTTACTACATACGCACTCACTGATTCCTACGTCTACACACACATTCACTCATTCATCCATACAATCATTCATACATACAATCACTCATCTTTACAACACTATCATATGCACTCATACACCTATACAGACATTTACACTCTGTTGCTCATCCATGGAGTTACTCACACACCTAGTCAGTCATGCAAAGAATCAATCACACCTCCATTTTCTAATCTATACAGTTAAACATAGAGCACCTTACATTTTCAAACATATACTAACACATACTTACTCTCTTATACAATCACTGATACAAGTACACATTGATCTGCACAGAGTCACACACCTCCCAACCAGCCACACACACACTCAGTCTCCCATACAAATACTTGGCCAACCAATCAATAACCCATATAGCCACTCAAATAGCTACTGATCAACACATGCAGCAGCTTGCACAACAACAGACATACTGATGCAAACTTTCACACAGTTTAGTCACTAACCTATGCATTCAGTAGGACGCATTTAATCACTCACTCATACAGTCAACCACGCACCTACTAAAACCTTCATTCAGACACTTATACATCTACTCATTCTTCAATATGTAAAACATATTTTAACTTTACAGAAACATACAGTCACTGGATGTTGTCATCAGTGATGTCATTTGAGATGTCATCAGTGATGTCATCAGTGATGTCACTGACCATGTCATGAATGATGTAATATGTGACATCATCAGCAGTGGATTGCGGGTGCGCGATATATAGTTAGTGCAACTAACTATATATGGAATTTCAATGGTTTTGTGTGAGTAAAATAAGGTTTTTTAAATGCTAATTCCTAACTATATATGGTCTATAACCTATGGTTTTTTCAGTGAATATATATATATATATATTCACAGAAAAAACCATAGGTTATAGACCATATATAGTTAGGAATTAGCATTTAAAAAACCTTATTTTACTCACACAAAACCATTGAAATTCCATATATAGTTAGTTGCACTAACTATATATCGCGCACCCGCAATCCACTGCTGATGATGTCACATATTACATCATTCATGACATGGTCAGTGACATCACTGATGACATCACTGATGACATCTCAAATGACATCACTGATATATATATATTCACAGAAAAAACCATAGGTTATAGACCATATATAGTTAGGAATTAGCATTTAAAAAACCTTATTTTACTCACACAAAACCATTGAAATTCCATATATAGTTAGTTGCACTAACTATATATCGCGCACCCGCAATCCACTGCTGATGATGTCACATATTACATCATTCATGACATGGTCAGTGACATCACTGATGACATCACTGATGACATCTCAAATGACATCACTGATGACATCACTGATGACATCTCATTTGACATTACTGATCACATCACTGATAACATCATTCATGTGATGATACGATGAACCTCTTCAGACTCTAATATAACCTTAGATACACTCAGTGTAAACAGACACTCACAGACTGTCACTCATCCATGGAGTTACTCACACACCTAGTCAGTCTTGCAAAGAATCAATCACACCTCCATTTCCTCAACTATATAGTTATACACACCTTACTTATTGAAACATATAATAACACATATTTACTCTGTTATACAATCCCTGATACAAGTTCACAATAATCCATACAGCCACTCACACATTCACTGGTTCTTATGCACAGTTATTTATATATGTCAACTATCACATGTACTGTGTTTTACATATGTACTTACTTTGACATGTAGCACTGAGATATCCATTCACTCACCAATACACTCATGCATACAGTCAACTGCCCAAACAGCTGTTTCCACATGCACTTTTGAACCCATACATCTGCTCACACATCTATGCACAGAGTCATACACCTCCCAGCCACCCACACACACACTCAGTCTCCCATACAAATACTTGGGCAACCAATCAATAACCCATAAAGTTACTCATTTAGCTACTGATCAACACATGCATCAGATTACAGAACAACAGACACAATAATGCACAATTTAAAACAGTTTAGTCACTAACCCATGCACTCAGTGAGACACATTTAATCACTCACTTATACAGTCAGTCATGCACCTACTAAATCCTTCATCCAGACACTTATACATCCACTCATTCTTCAATATGTAAGACATATTTTAACTTTACAGAAACATACAGTCACTGGATGTTGTCATCAGTGATGTCATCAGTGATGTCATTTGAGATGTCATCAGTGATGTCATCAGTGATGTCACTGACCATGTCATGAATGATGTAATATGTGACATCATCAGCAGTGGATTGCGGGTGCGCGATATATAGTTAGTGCAACTAACTATATATGGAATTTCAATGGTTTTGTGTGAGTAAAATAAGGTTTTTTAAATGCTAATTCCTAACTATATATGGTCTATAACCTATGGTTTTTTCTGTGAATTTCATTGGTTTTTTAACAGCTAATATCTGTAGCTGTAAAATGTATTCTTCTTTAAATCCAAAAATATATTTTATATGTTTATGAATAATTTTTTTTTAAAATATTTTTTTTTCTTCGTTCCCGCTTCGCGAATCGGGAAGCTTCCCGTTAGCTGACCTTGATGCCGCGAAATAGACCGCGAGCCGGTAAACGTTTCTTTACCGCAAGTGCCGCGTTACAAAACAACATCGTGACGCCTCCCGTCCGCATGACGTTTCACGTTGTCGCGTGATACGTCATATGACGTGCTACGTTAGCGAACTGGTACGCGAAGCGAGTCGCAAAGCGCAGGTTTCTGGAAGCAAACCGGGAGGCCCTGCAAAGCGCTTAACGTAAACACAGCAAGTCATGTGACTTGGTAATAACACTTTTCATTGGTTCATTTCACTTTTGGTTTCCTAATGATGTAAGACTAGGTCATATAATCTAAAATGAACACTTTTGATTGGTTGAGAACTCTTGTTTTTCCCAAATGATGAAAATCCCTCCTTCTTTCCTCACTCTGACTTTCATCATTGTGAGAGAAAGACCCTTTGTGATCACTGAGCAATGGCTTCTTTAGTAGCTTCAGCTGGTGCTTCCCCACCACCTCCACCACATCCAAGGAAGAGTGGACCACCTGCTCAAGTTGTAATTCAACAAGAAGAAGAAGAAGAGGAACAGGAGGACGAGCACGAAGAGAGGCAGTTTTTGCCTGAGCAGCCCAGGACGTCTCACCGGAAAGAAAACTTCATTTGGCAATTTTTTAAAATTCCCAAAGGTCAGAAAAAAGTAAATGCAAGATATGTAACTTGCCTTATATGTCAAGATAGACTGTCCAGAGGGACCGACAAAAAATACAGTTTCGGAAACTACACAATGCATCGCCATATGACTAGGTGGCATCCTAACAACTACAGTGCTGCACAGTTTCGGAACGACCTAGATAATCTCCCTATTATGGCCAGAAGATCTGTTGTACCGGAAGTAACGGGACCAGAGGGTAGGGAGATGGTGCCAAATATACAAATGAGATTTGGTGAAGTAAAACACACCTGCGTATTTTGCGATGGATTCATTTCCTACGGAGAAAGAAGCATCACTCTGATCAACAGAGCTATTGACTATCATATGCAAGTTTGTCCGAAACGCCCAAAATAATAAATACTTCTTTTTTTTGTTTTGTTGCTCCTGTTGAGCCCTTTACAATGAATCGTTTTCATTGCCCCCTCCAAGAAAAACCCAAAAAAATATAAAACTGTTCCGAAAAATTCAAAAACAGTAAAAAAATGTTCAGAAAAATAAAAAAAAAAGTTCTTTTCAGAACTACCTCCCCGTTATTAAAAAATTGGTACAATATTTGGAACTGTGCCAACCTCTATTTCTCTTAGTTCGCTTCCCAGTTCGCTCGCGGGTACGCGAACCGGAAGCGACCCAAAAACAGTAAGTATAAGGGAAGGAAACAGACACTTATGTTAAAAGAAAGACAGCTATAAGGGAGTAAACTAGAGATACCATTACCCGTAATCCACTGCTGATGATGTCACATATTACATCATTCATGACATGCTCAGTGACATCATCAGCAGAGGATTGCGGGTTTTTTGGCAACATGCCTTATCCACGGTTTAATAACGCTGCCTTTTGCTTTATATAAGTTTTCAAATTGTATGAAATATATACCAATAGGTCGTTATGAACCTTTAGGTAGTGCTTTTCTTCATGAGGTCTGGTCGCTTCCATACACATACAGATGTTTCAAAGATGATCAAGAAGTTTATCTGAATGGAGAGGAATGCACTGAGACGCCAGATCATTCACTAATGTGTAGGCACATACAGTTACACGGTTCATGCAACAAACACCGACCAAATATGGCTTGCGTGTTGCAAGGCACGCCAGTTCCTGCTATCATCCCCACGTTCAAGTTGTTGGAAAATGGTAGTTATTTGATGCTCAATAATGAAGATTGTTCTGAGTTAATTAAAAGTATTCCTTTTATCGTAACAGTAAGTGAACGGGTTATTTGCTGCAGAAATGTTCTATTTCCTCCCACACATGAACATAGGGAGTTTTCAATCTGGCCACAAATACCAACCTTGGGACACGTTTCAACGGCATGGCAAGAATAAGAGCTCTTTTGTCTCAGAGAGAGGTGGCCTTGAGTTCGGCCCGTGAAACTTTCGTACTTCACATAGCGAACACCCATACAGAGGTGCAAAACCTTTTTCAATTAACATTTGCCTTTCAATTTCAGCAACATGTTTCCGACTATCTTTAACGCATCCTCCACAAAGTCCCTGGTGCACTTTTTTAAAGTTGTTACCAGTGGTCTCGTGACTTCATTTGAGAAAATCTTTGGAGTCATCCCTGCTTCCTTTCATTGTATTTTCTGCACTCTGGTTCGTGGATTGGCATTTTTACTTGCATTACCAGCGGACGCTCTTGTGCTTTTTTACATTTTTAAATATGGATGTCCCTCCTATGCAACCTCCGACCCTGCAGCTGCTGACACTGTTCCGCAATCGCATGCTAGAATATTATGGCACAATGCCGTTGGCGATATTAAGCACGGCATATGGATTATCTTTTCGGTTCTCCTACTTCACCTGTGTCCAGCCTGTATTTCACTGCCTGACCTGTGATTTCGATTGGGCCATTGATTTGTGTCTCTGCGGAACGGTTTCTCCTGACGTCGACTTTAATCAGCTGATGACTCCTATCATTACTCACGAGTTGGTTTGTCCTGGCGAAAGGATTATGGCTGTGGCATTGATGCATGGACTACTTGGTCCCTGGAATTTACTGGCGGCAGCACAGTCTTTCTTGGAAGAGAGCTTTCTTGAAAACCCACCGAGCTGTCCTCTGATGGTGATAGAGGATCCGGTGCTGGGAGAGCACGTATGTTCTTTTCCGCTTTTAAATTGGATGGCTGAACTGTTTTCGGATGAAGACGGTGACTTCCTATTGGAGGCTGTTGCAGCTTATTTTGCATACACAGTTATGTCATAGACCTTTTTCATGTTTGATATGCTGAGTACTAGCATTTCATTGACAATTCATTGACTTATTTGTCAAGTTTTTATTATTTACCTTGCCTATTGGCTTAAGACTCGATAAAGTACTTGGCTGTTTTATTTTTCTTTAGCATTAAATTTTCCTTGTTTTTAATGCTTTACCTTGCGGACCGTCCACATATAAACTTGCAATCTGCTCTCATGAGATGGCACTTCTATTATCTTATTCAGTTCGTTTCCGGATCATGAGGAGGTGTCATCTAGGTCCTGGATATCTTTACACCGTGTTAAGTTAGCATGGGCTCATTACCGGTTTAAACGCCATTTTTCCTTTTTTGCAACTTCTGCACACGACACTTAGTTGTTGCTTTAGCTTTCCACCTAGTAGTTCATCGTGGTTTACATGAGAATAATATGTTATTGGTCTACTATCTGCTTTACTTGTTAAACTATATCTGTACAGCGAGTGCTAAAGTTTCAAGAACAACACGATACAGAATTGTTATGAGGTCTGATCTCCACGACTTCATACTCATAACATAAGTGCAACTTCTGCCAATTCTGGGCATGAGGCGGGTTTTATATTGCTTTGCCGAACACACATACACAACAGTTGATGCGGTTCACATGAAGAGAGAGCTGGTGTATGCTGATGTGATTCCTTCAAATCTAAGACACTAAAGTATGGGCACGCCCTAAACCAACACAAAGAGACCTTCTTAGCAAATAATATAATATGTGTATTAGGGAGGGTGAGATATAAGCAGCCGCGGGCCGTGGAGGGAGTTACGGTGAGGCAGGGAGGCGGGGAGGGGGAGAAGCAGGGTGGAGCCCTCTCTACCTTGCCCCTCCCCCTCCCCGCCTCCCTGCCCCACCGTAACTCCCTCCACGGCCCGCGGCTGCTTATAAGTGTTGCTAACTCTTATTCATTTACAGCATGTTAACATACTGTCACCATTCGCTTTTTATGTACTAGTAACTATGCTGGTAATTTTGCTACTGATAATATGTGTACTTGTATTCTCCACCCTGCTTCTCCCCCTCCCCGCCTCCCTGCCTCACCGTAACTCCCTCCACGGCCCGCGGCTGCTTATAAGTGTTGCTAACTCTTATTCATTTACAGCATGTTAACATACTATCACCATTCACTTTTTATGTACTAGTAACTATGCTGGTAATTTTGCTACTGATAATATGTGTACTTTTATTATCTAAGGTACTACGCCTGAGAAGACGGCATTAGTAAATAAACATTTCAAATACACATCTGTTCTTCTTAACTCCATGTTCTGGTTTCTAAGAAATCTATAACGACCGACTGTTCATGAGTTCCACGTATCCTGAGGTACTATAAGTTCATATTCTGGATTGTCTAAACATTGAGAGTTTGTTATATCCAATGTGACACTGTACCTAGCTTGCTAAGGAGTTTTTGATTACTAACGTGAGTTTTGGGACACCCTAATTCGCCGAGGTTCCAATCCTCTGTCCACAGTTCTGTGTGACAACAGAAACCCTGCGACAGGGGCACCCCCGACCCTTGCTGGAGCTTCATCACACTTGCGATACAACTCCAGCAATGCATTCGCCGAGGTTCCAATCCTCTGTCCACAGTTCTGTGTGAGAACAGAAACCCTGCGACAGGGGCACCCCCGACCCTTGCTGGAGCTTCATCACACTTGCGATACAACTCCAGCAATGCGCCACCTTTACGGCACAGATACATCACGCATCTGTGCTGTTTTTGCCCCATGATGCGCCGCATTGTAAATGCAGCACACCATAGGTGACGGAACAGCGGCACAGAATGACTAACACATCCCTGGTGATGCGCCAGTCATCATAAATGTATCCCTATGCTTCTTATCTTGTTAGAGATGAACCGCCATATATATCATCAAAGTTTTTTGCATTTCCTAAATAGCGAACTTTAAGGAATAAATAGCGATTCTTTACCATTCCTAGTTTGCGATGAGCTATTTGCTAATTAGCCGAATGTAGCCCAATGAAGCCCAATGTAGCCCAATGTAGCCCAAAGATGGCCGCCAGACACACAAAAAAACAAATGTAGCCCAAATATCAGCCAGATGTAGCCCAACTATAGCCCAGTGACAGAATGACCAATCAGCTTCGCAAACCTCCGTTACGCGAAGCGGAGCGCTGTTACAGATATATATCTTTTTTTGAACGTTAATTTCTCAAAATCCACTGGAGCACATATATTGAGACCTAGCAAAGGCACATCGGGCTACCAGTCCCTAATATTTTGCCAAGTTTCGTGCAAATCCATTCAGCCGTTCAATTATTATTATTATTTTTTTTTTTTGCCCCGCGGGGCCCTTTTAAAACCTCCACATCAAACCTAGGGGGTCAGCGAGGATCTACTATTCCCCCTTATAGTTATTTCCCCCTTTGTTTTGACCTCCTCTTGTCTCTCGATCCTACCGAGAGACAAGATGGCGGCCGCTACGGACTGTTTGGAATGTTGACAGACGCCGGAGAACCAATCAGCTTCGCTTCACAAAGCTCCGTTGCGCGAAAAGTCCGCGAACCAGAGCGCTGCCCGGTCCGCTGTTACAGATATATATCTTTTTTTAAACGTTAATTTCTCAAAATCCACTGGAGCACATATATTGAGACCTACAAAAGGCACATCGGGCTACCAGTCCCTACAATTTTGCCAAGTTTCGTGCAAATCCATTCAGCCGTTCGGGCTAAAAGTGAGGCCAACCGCCCTATGGAAAACTCAATGTTAAAAACACGTTTTGGGACCCCCCTTTTTTCTCGGCCCCCACTGGACGAACCCCCCCCCAAATTTTCAAGGGCTGCTCAGAAACAAAATGTGCCATTTTCCTGAAAATTTCAGCCAATTCCGTCCACAAACGCCAAAGTTATTAGACATAGAATTTTCAAAAAACCCATAGAGAAAAAATCCTAACTATATATACCTACTGGCGACCGCCAGTAGGTAATATATATATATATATATATATATATATATATATATATATAATATATTTTTTGTTTGTTTTACATTTGGCAGGTGTAATAGCATTTAGTGAACTATGCAGCAGGACATAGTTCCTCCACCATCTTTTCTCCGTAGTCCTGGTCATCCTTCCATAGATTGGGAACAATAGAAGGAAGGTTTTGAGGATTACCTCCATGCCATTCATTGTGATGACCTTACCCACAAGAAGAAATCTGCTATAATGAAATACTGTTTGGTTTCAGAAGGTAGGAAAAAAAAAATATTTACCATGTCAATCTGTGATGGGTGTAGTTGATGTCAAGGATGAGTATGCATCTGCACTTAAAATGTTAGATGCAAGGATTAAACCTCATAAGATTGTGATTTTGGAAAGGCATAAGTTTTACAGGTGACATCAATCGGCGGAGAGTTTTGTAGGTGCACTCACATACTTAATGTTTTAGAGGAGAAGAGTGCTACCGTGAAAGCAGAGAAGTGCAAATTTGGACTGGAAATTGTGGATTATTTGAGGCATAGGCTATTTGTGTGTAGAGTGGAGCCAAATAATACCCAAGTAAAAGCTATTGCAGATGCTTCTGTACTTGAAGAGAAGATCAATTGCAATACGCTATGGGCCTGATTAAGTTGCATTCATTCCTAGATGTGCTGAGAGAATGCATGTTTTACGTGCACTTCTTAAGAAAGATGAAACATTTGTGTGGGATGTCGATCGTAGGCATGAATTTTATGATATCAAGAGTGGTGTGACTAATCCTATTCCACTTAAGCCTTTGATACTAGTGATTCCAGTATTGTGATTACTGATTCCAGTCAGTATGGTTTAGGAGAGGTTTTGTTGTGAACGAGATATGGAATGGATAAGGTTGTTTCTCTTGCAAGCTGCAGTCTTAGGGGTGCTGAATTATCCCATTCTGTGGTGGAGCATGAGGAGTTAACAGATTACTGCTGAACGCTGAAGGATACACGTGTGAATTGGAGCACTCTCTTTGATGCATCACAATTATACTTTAATACGTGGATATGACATAGATCGATTCTTCAAAATGGAACAGAATAGTTTACCTGTATGTATGAATGTTGATTATGACTCTTACGAAAACAGAAACTTATACAAATAATTTTTGCTCTGAGGAAGTCAGTGGTGACTAAGGGCCAGATGTACAACCATTTTTGGCAGTCGCAAATGAGAAATCGGCCCGTTTGCAACCACAAAATAGGTCTGGCCCATGTACAAATCCTATTTTGTGACTCGGTAACCTATTACCAACCCGCAAAATAGGGTTTTCGACTCGCTATTAAGAAGGGGCATGCCAAGGGCGTCCCCTCCTAATAGCGAGTCACAATGTTATGTACCATTGTTTTGCAACCACTATTGCGATTGCGGTCTCAAAACACTCACAGTTTACCACCTACTTCAAGTAGTTGGTAAGCAACTCGCACACGGGAAGGGGTCCCCAGGGGGCCTCTTACCCTTTTAGACTGGCATTCAAAAAAAAAATTAAGAGCAGGCAATGGTCCCACGGACCACTGCCTACTCTTAAAAAATGAAACAGTAACGTTTCATTTTTCTTTTTCTAAATGCATTCCGTTTTACTTTAAGGAAAACGGACTGCATTTAAAAAAAAATGCTTTATTTAAACAGCAGTCACAGACATGGTGGTCCGCTGACCCCAGCAGGCAACCATCCCTAGGAGTACTAGCCATACCTAATGGGGTTGCAAATAGCACCTGCCTCATGAATATTAATGAGGCAGGCAATTTGCGACCTCATTAGAAATCGCAAACAGGGTCTGAGACACCGTTGTACATTCCTACTTGTGAGTCGCAAATTGCGAGTCACAAAATGACGTAATTTGCGACTCGCAAACTGGTAGGGTCATACATCTGGCTTCTAAGACCACAGCAATAAAACACGTGTTGGCTATTGCAATCTTCTGGACCTGTTTGGATGCATTCAGAATTGAATAACAGAACATTGCATACTTTGGAACAACCAAGACTGAAGGAAAGTGTTTTTTTACTTTGGCGCTCAGGAGTTTTATGCATTAGCATATTGGTGGTGTGTTGACCATTTTGTCATGTAGTTCCTATATATCCTATACAGAATCTGCGTGTTCGGATAACATAAACTGTGGGCTTGGTGGCAGACTGGTTCCGGGCACCCCCATCGTTAATGTTAACCTGTTGCGTAGCTAGCTCACCGTGCCACTAGAATCTCCTCTTATCGGGGAGAGAATAGCTTCTCGCAACCTTAGACGACAACCCTGATCCCTCAGAATCATGGAAACAATGTACTACCTTTCGCTCAGTCACTCGTGCTCACTTATTTGGTCTCAGAGAGTTACACAGAAGAAACAGTTGGGCGTGTTACAATAAGAATTTATTGCACAGTTGTTCTTCTAGTGTAAAATAGATGTGCTGCAACAACCGTTAGACAGTAGCAGATATATATGATTAGCAGTACAGTATATATAAAATGATATTACAGTTCTACCATCTTGCAATAATCATGAATACATACATGAATATAAAATGCATGATAAAAAGAAAGCGCATACACCAACGATACCTGTCTGGATGTACCTAAGTGTACCTAGCATGTGAGTAGGTGTGAAGCCAAGAATCCCTCTAGGTTTCAGTCTAACCCCATTACCTGAATTGAGAGAGTGTGGGACTGGTCTCGAGTCGAACACCCCGCAAGGGATGTGTTAGACCACTGTCAGCTGGAGAGTCTGCATGCAGGAGCCTCAGCATCTCTGGTCAGTATGTTAGCTGGGAAGTCTCGGTCTCCTCTATCTAACCCTAGTAAGATGTGCTGTATTTCTACAGAAAGTATCTAGGGCTCCTTTGTCCCTTGTTTCTTGTATTAGCCATTGTTGGATTTGAGGATGACATATGGGATGAACCTTGTACGTAGATATAATGCAGGTGGTGTAGCCTCTGCCTGGTTTTCCAAGAACCCTTATAAATATTCATTCATACTGTGTGAGTCTATTGATGAAATTATAGGACGCTATTGTTCAGGGAAAAACCCTCCTTCTGCGCCCAGGACTAGATGTCAAGAATCCCTCAAGTTCCTCAGGAGCAGTACCCTCAAGTGGCCCACCTTCTGGCAGCCCGACTCTGATTTGGGTTAACAGAGGTTCAGGATGGCCATATGAGGGGAAGGGAAATTAGGGAGGATACTGCGGGGAGGGAGATCTGTAATGACACCACCAATTCTTTGAGTAATGATTCTCTCTCTTACCAAATGGAAACAATAACTCAAATATAAATATAATTAAATAATGACTCTTAGAATTACCTGTGAAAATAACAGTTGTTGCCTTGACGATTAAACCAGTTCTATTATCTTGGTAGCAGTAGAAGCCAAAACTGTAATTGTTCCTATTTGGTGACCTCTATTTACTGCAGTTGCTGATTTCCGTATTAACTTGAGAGATAACTTGAAGCAATTGCAATGTCACTGTTCATCTTCAAATTTACAATAAATGGCATGAAAAAACTCACAAGCATCTTTGGTTAACTTCACCAGAAACAGTTTTAGTGCCAATTCAGTCTTTCAGCAATTATTCATAAAGGCAACACAACTCTATGCTGTTTGGCAGTAGAAATGTCTTTCAACAACAGTGGCGGCTGGTGACATTTGAAAGTGGTGAGGCGGAAACAGATATTCATACTGCACCGTAGCGAGCGAGCGTAGTGAGCGAGCCCCAACTCCCTAAGGAGGGATCGGGGGGAATTCCCCCCGAGAAAATTTTGAAAAAATAGTGGAAAAATGGTGCATTTCCAAGCAAATCTGAGAAAGCAGGAAGGTTAATAAAGCAATTGTGAAAGGGCAGGGATTACATTATTAAAGAGCTGTCATATGACATACTAGGTAGCTGCTTATTCAGTATAACAACAGAGCTTCATCACAGACTTCAAGATACAATGCTGAGAACCTCACAGATTGTTTTTATTTAAACTGCAAACAACAAAACAAACAACTTTTTTGATTTAAACTGCAAACAACAAAAGAACCAACTAAACAGGTCACAAACTATCACCATTCAACAGTATGCAGTGACGAGATTCTTTACACAGTTACAGATGCCATTATATAGTCTATTTTGGTGTTCTATAATCACATGAGTTGTTATACGAACACCACAACCCTTTATGATGTCACACCAGATTTAAAACAGCGACCTACCCTTTATACATTTTGAGAGGAGGTTGGACATTCGGGCAACATTATACAATGACAGGTACTATAGCAGTGGAAAGTAGGTCTTGTGGACGGTCACTGTCGGGGTGTAGTGCACGTTTCACATTGCCAGTCATCGCTGTCGACTGGAAGAGCAGGTCTAGCTGGGCTTTCACTTTGGAAATCATCACAAGTGCAGAGCTTTCGCATGAACAGGCCCGGTTACAGTCATGCAAAGCCCAACTTCAGGATGTTCACCTTATTTCATAGGAGGGACCCTTATTGATGCAAGATTATGGTCCAGGAGGGACCTAGGGAGCACGTCTTGGGGATTGTCTTTTATAGATGGCAATACACAATCACGTAAAAGTCACGTGCTAAGTATCATTTATGTATCAACGTTCGTACCTCAGCTTTGGCTAGAAAATATACAGTCGTGCAAGTTAGGAAAAAAGTTGTCTTGCATATTTGTGAACTGTACTAACTTAGTCAGGAGCAACTGATTATTCTGCATTACATCAATCAAGTTGAGTGCTCCCTTCAAATGTGTTTTGTGACTCTTTCAAAGTGTCTCAATTACTATAAAGGGGCAGCACACTGCTCTGTTTTAATGTATAGATAGAGCTACTGGTGTGGAATTGGAAAGACTCATGTTCAGTCTGTTCTCAGTATTGCGTTCACAGATCAGACTGAAGTGGGTTTTTGTTAGAAAATGGGTCTGCTACAATAACGGTAACATTTAACATAATGAAACACATTATGTCAGACATGAAAATGACAAAAACAACATCATCTATGTTAAGGGCCAATGAAACTGCATGTAACTTATTGTATCCAATATGTCTTGTTCTTGTTAGCTGTAAAGTAAAATGTTTGATATTTCCGACGGTGTGAACATTTTTGAATTCACACAATGGAAAGAAGTGTTGCTATCTATATTTTATAGATGCCCGATTTAGCCCAAATATAGCGCGAGGAAGCCTCGAAGCGCTTTACACAGAACATTTGTATTGCCACCAGATTAACTTAAACAGAATGTTTTACATAGAACAGAATAAGGTGCGAGTCTGGGTGAAAAGATGATGCTCTTGAGAATACACAGTTGAGACAGAACTGGAAAACACCGTTAATTTGAAATCACCCAACGTCACAATGGCTTCAATGGGCATCTTTGGCAGGATAATGAGTGTACTGGGTGAGGCGGACTTTCACAGATTTATGAGTCTCTACAAACAGGCTGTGCAGCTCACTAGCACACAAATCGTGTACTTGTGTCTTCCCTTCCATCAGTACTCCTGACTTGGATAGCAGTATCATACCGCAAGACAGGGAAGTGGCTGAAGGAGGGAACTAAACGGCGTGGCCTGGCATTCCGACCGCAGTTTTTCACTTCTTAAAAGTCTCTCTTGCCTCAATGGATTCAAGGCCGTGCCCGTGGCTAGCAAGATTAAATTCCCGGCCCCTGACGTCCTAAACTGTTTTTCACTTTGTGGATCTGCATCAGTGCTTTTAGGGAAGTGCATGTTTTAGTTGGTTAAAATCGCATATTCTGTCCCATCAATAGCGGGCAGTTACTTTGAAGGGTGTCGTTGCCCTTCACAGTAGTAAGTATGACTGCCTGCATTTTTGCACGACGACCAGAAATTAAAGTCTATCCTTCTCACATCTTGGCTTGAGCAATGGCCAAACCAGCCCAAAAATAACAAAAGGTATTTACAAAAGTTAAAGCTATTGCCATTATAAATTACAATAGCTTTTATTTAAGGCTTAATTATTTAAAAAAAAATAAAAGCCATTGTTATTTGTAACATCAATACATCTTAGTCACGTAAATAATACACATATTGCATTACAAATGCTATAGCTGTCACATTTGAGAAAGTTAAAACTATTGGCATTGTAAATGACAAAGCTATTAATTTCGCTATTTTCCAAACCAACACATCAATGAAAAATGTGTCATTTACAATACCTAGCTCAAACTTTCCTAATGCGAGACCTATTGCATTGCAAATGCTTTTTGTTAGGACTTATTAAATCCCTCTGCACAGACACAGTGGACTGTTACTGCTTGAGACACGAGGCTGTCCATAGGCCTGCACTGAGACAACGTCGAGCACAAGTTGCAACCGGATGACACTGTTACCAAAGACCCATTTACTCCTCGGGAAACTATTTTACAATACGGTGTCCTCACACGGGAATTGCACCACGCACAAAATTATACAAAGACGTCTCCAATGCGGTGCAAACAGATCTTTCCCAGAGTTTTATCACACTGAGGGTTACAAAAAGAAGATATCAAAGTGAATAACCAATAGATTTGAGAATAACACACAGAGGAGGTAAAAGCAGTTTGATAAAATAAGAGGCAAACAAGTGCAAACCGGAGAGTTTTGGAACATTGTTATTACAGCAGTTGGCAACCAACAGGAGCTTGTTTATCAGCAACAAATAACTGAAAAACGTAATCGAAAAGAATTGCCCCTTGGAGTTCATTATCATGTTTCATTGATCCGGCGGGAGCAAAAATTGAATAATAACTCACAATGGTAGGTGTGAAGTAAAGCGCCCACCCTCTGTGTATCCTTAATTGGTGTTAAAGGCCTGACGCCCTGAATAAGCATGTTTGATTGTAGCAAAAGGCCCACCACCTTGTGCATTTGAGTATTTTCAATGTGCGCATGCATCCACACCACAGGTTCTAGAGGCCGATATTAATCACAGGAAGACTCATAGTGCAAGGCCCAGCATGCTGAGCCTCGATTGAAAGCCACCCTTGACACCAAGCCACTTAATATCACTGTATTCATATGAACTCCCTGCGCACCTTTATCTCCAACGCGGACTCTTACATCAAATTCGCTTCACCTAACAGCAAAAGATGTATGGAAATGTATCAGAGCGCCGGCCCGCACTGTGATGTGAAATACACACCTCAGCTGCAGCAATCTTAACAAACACTGCGAGAGATGTCACACTGCTTCGGTTGTAATGTGAGGAAAACGTCACATAATAATGAGATATTAATTCCAGTGACACTAAAATTATGGTATTTTGTGGAATCGAAAATGAAACCTTCGCTTATGTACGGTCACATGGGCCTCACTTCTAGCCGCGCTGTCCTTTGCATTTTTTTTTATATGATATAAAAAAAAATTGCAAAGGATAGCGCGGCTAGAAGTCTTCCCTATATTGATGCGATGGCTGAAGGCAGAAGCCTCAGGCTAATTCCAGGCAGCTGCTCAGCTCTATTTACCCGCCTCACTTCTAGCCGCGCTGTCCTTTGCATTTTTTTTTATATCATATAAAAAAAATGCAAAGGACAGCACGGCTAGAAGTGAGGCCCGTGATGATATGGCCGCGCAAACTCGTCCCTAATGTTTTAGAGCGCTTCGGCTTCCATGTGTGTGTGTGGGGGGGGGGGGGGGGGGCAATACAATGCCTGCAGCAGTCGAGGTGGCTCATCTGAGAGGTTTGAGAGACTCAGACTGGCTGCAGCTGGGAGGTGGGCAGATGGGCGCATAGAATAAAGGTCCAAGACTCCAAGAGGCTTGGAGTTACAGTACCTCATGTGTGTTTGGGTATCACGGTTAATGCGCAGAGTGTGACTAGAATTCATTTTGCCAATCTAATAATTCTTTTTTTGAATACAGACTACAGAGAACATGCAGTAATTTAGGAAAAGAGAAGAACATTACATCATTAGCTAAGCTCACCATGCACAGACCGACCATTTATTATGTGACTACTACACCGACCGTAAAGTTAAACAGGCAGGGCTGCGGCTGGGAGGTGGGCAGATGGGCGCAGGCACACACCGCGGAGCAGAAGCCTCGGGCTAATATTCCACCTCAGCCAGTTAGATCACGGGCCTCACTTCTAGCGCGTGCACAGGGTGATTCTGAGTGATCAAGACAAGTCCTTATTCAATTCAGTTATTATCTTTATCTTATTCGTCCCCTCCCCCTCCCGTCGTGCTTAATTACAAATTTAAAAATAGTATAGTGTATTAGACACACACACATAAAATCATCACACACGTAAATTATTGGTTGGTGGCAGCATAACTTACGTGGGGGGGCGCGGTCTCGTCGATGTCAACTGTCACACTCAGGTCCAGGCAGGCGGTCCAGTGGCAGACACCAGTGCGCTGATACACACACGTCTGGTCACGACTCACGAGTCACGACGAGTCCAACAACAACAGTCACGCGCCCACTGTATGACTCATCATGAACACATCATCACTTTCACTTACTGTTGTTGACTGCCTTGTGCCATGATTCCAGCACGCGCAGTTTGGCCAATCACTGGTGACATTGCCTTACAGCAGCCAACACCACGCGCGGCACCATCCAGCTGGAGTAGCCAATCCTGGTGCGGCGTTAGCAGCGCCACTGCGCCAGGATTGGCTAAAGAGCAGACTGATATCTGCCCATTTTTACACCCGGGGCCCCAGCTCCATGCCTATGTCCAACATTACTGTAGAGGGGAGGGGGGGGGTCTCAAAAGTGCGCATGCGCGGGCCAGTCGAAATCTCGATTACTCCGGCCTTTTGCATGCGCACAGATCTGCCTGTGCTGCCTGCTGCCTGCCTGCCTGGCTGTCACTCTGACACAGCCCCGCCCCCCACGCCGCCGGCCCATTTCCCTAATGTAGTCCCGATCCTGTCGGGCTTTTCCGGGGCCTGAGTGCGCTCTTGTTCCACTTTTAATTTATGTACAGTGCAAATACTTTTTTTATTCAGTGCGGTCGGTCGGCGGTCGTCCAGGCTAGTAGGGCAACGCTCCAACGCCCCTAATGGGCGCACCACCACTGCTTACCTGCTCTCTACGACTGAAACAATCTCCGGTTGGATTACCTACATTGGTGCTAAGAATCCAGGCAAACACAGGAGAGCCTGACTGAAACTCCTTGGATCGGGGCTCAGAATAATCCACGTCCAGGGATGGGCGTGGCTTCTTTTAAGGATGCATATTGCCACTATGGAGGCCACGGTTGCACAAATCACAAGTGTGTGTATTCTGCGATTTGACGTGCACTAAAAGGAACTCAGATCAAAATGAAGGCGGTTCAAAGCAGTGGAAAGGCACAATGAAACTTTAGGCAAATGCAAATAAACAACCCATTACGGATGCATAAACAGATGAAAGGTTGATAGCTTTGAACAACATACAATGGCATTAGGGTGTATCACAGCATATTATGGCATGAGGGTTTATCATACAGTAACTTTACACAGTACAACAAATAATGAACTGCAACTGTGCTCAGTGGTATATTGTTCATGTCTTAGACCAGAGATTCATGACAGTCATTCCCACCAAAATAAGCTCCCCTCATTATACAGGAGCGTTTGGATGAAGTTTGTGAAAGTGTCGAACAAGTCGCAGTGCGTGCACTGCGCCACTGGGCTCCCATGAGTTTTCTTTGGGGCCGTATCCTTTCCATGCAATTAAGTACCAAAGTTTTCATTTACGACGCTTACTACTCAATATCCTTTGTACTTTATTTTCCTCTTGGTTGGCTACTAAAATTTGAGGTGGACGAAATTGCGCTGTTTTAGAAGCACACTTTAAAAGTGATGTATGGAACACTGGATACACAGACATAGTTTGGGGTAATTTTAGCTTGTAAGCCACTGGATTTATACATTTTAGAATTTCAAATGGCCCAATAAAACGAGGGTGAAATTTGTATTTGATTCTAAACTTGAGGTTTTTTGTGGATAACCACACTCTGTCTCCTGGTTTGTGCGCTGGAGCTGGTCAGCGTTTTGCTTATATATAGATTTTGCCTTAAGGATATTTGTTCACAATAAACGTATCAATTGGGTCATTTCTTGTATCTTGGATGTTACGGCTGGCATTTGACTGTTATACAGGGTAAAAACCGAGGATGGTAACTGTGATTGGCAAAAAACGGGGACATGTTGGTTGTCGAATGGCTAAGGTTGTTGTAGGCGAATTCAGCTTCCCATAACAAGGCAACCCAGGAATCATGGGGCATATTATCAAGGGGGTTTATCTCCGCTTTTTTGGCTTTAAAAGCCAAGAAAGCGGAGATAAAATTATCTCCCTATTACCTAGCTGTCGCTAACACCAGTTAGCGACAGCTAGTAGGAGATAGCGACCATCTTGGGCCCCACTTTGCATGTCAGTGATATTTATCACTAATGACATGCAAAGTGGGCGTGCCAAGATGTTAGCGACTGGAAACAGTCGCTAACATCGCTATCTCCTATTACCAACTTATGGAGATATTTGCGCTAAGCGCGAATATCTCCAAAAGCTAACACCTGCCCTGAGCAGTTCTTAGCCATGTTATCCAATGGGAGGTGGATAACATGGCTAAGAGCATTAGCTCGATAATGCATGAATATCGCTGACTTTTCAGCGATATTCATGCTTTGCGGCGATTTTTATCGCATTTGCGATAAACCTTGGTAATACCAAGGTTTATTTGCGATAAAAATCGCTGCAGCTTTGCGGTAAATTTTTATCTCTAACCAAGCAATAGCGATAATTATCGCTATTGCTTGGTAATATGCCCCCATGTGTTTTTGACAGGTAACATCTTAGATACTGTTTTAACACTTGATTCACCCGTTCAGTTTTGCCATCTGACTCGGGATGGAAGCAGGTAGAAAGATGACTTTCAATATGAAGGGCAGAACACCAGGCTTCCCAAAGGCGCAAAGTAAATTGGGCTCCTTAATCGGAAGTGATGGATCTTGGCAGACCATGTAACTTTACGACATGTTGCAATAAAAGAGAGACTAGTTCGGAGGCTGTTGATAAACTCAAACAAGCCACAAAATGAGCCATTTTCGACAATATATCCACAACTACTAGAATAGAATTGCGACCTTGATCTTTTAGAAGATCTGTGATGAAGTCCATTGAGATGTCTTCCCAGAGTTGGTGTGGAGTAGGTAAAGGCATTAAATACCCAGCTCTTCTGCTATGATCTTATTTGGCTCGAACACAAACCTCACATTGCCTAACAAAATCTATGGTGTCTTTTTTCCACTGTGGCCACCAGAAGTTACGTTGCACTAGTTCTAAAGTCTTCACCTGACCAGGATGACCAGCCAATGGATAATCTTGACTCCATCCCAAGACTTGTTTTTGTAATGTCTTGGTTGGAAGGTACAATTTTTTATTTTGAAAGGGCAAATTATCTTGAACTGTCCATCCTGAATCTTGTTGTTGCCATGTGAGTAATGTTTTGAAAGGCATCTTTTTTCGTAATTCCTCCAGAAACTGTGGAGATTTAGTCACTCCTATCACATGGCTCAGAGCAATCATAGGCACGGGATTTCTTTTATTCTTAGTGTGGTCAGTTTTGTTGTAACAAGAAAGAGTATCAGCTTTTTTGTTTGTACTGCTAGGGCAAAAAGTGTGTCAAGTTCACACTACGTCGTTCCTTACCTTATCAGTACTGGAATCTTGAGGATGACGTAGTAGATTTCGCAGAGACGCAAGTGACCAACTTCCCAAGTAACTAACTATAAACTTGGCTGATTCTAAATTACAGCTAAGATTAAAACTAGGAATTTGGGAGGAGGGCCGGTACTGGACGTTGATTTGTAGGATTTACCTTGCTGTCGACCTGCGAAACAACAAGTGGGGATGATTTAGTTAACTTGTACCTTAAGTCCTCCATTCTTTTTTACTCTTAAATCTAGTGTGGTTTCTCTTCTAAAAATATGAGCAGTTTTATCACTAAATGACTACTACCTGCGATCAGAGCTGTTCTGTCCTAAGTCCAGTATTTCTTGTCTGGTGCAGTCGTGAAGTCGTCTGATGTTCTGGTCTGGTGTTCTCGGATTAGTTTTGGATTTTAGGTCTTTGCATTAAGATCTAAAAAACAAGAAATATTCCTTTAACAGATATTTAACAGATATTCTTATAAAGAATAATTTTATTCCCATTGACACTTGGACTTACTTGCAAATGTTTTCAAAAGGTGATTTTTAGTGGATTCTGTGAATATTCTAGTGTCCCAATACCTGTTGTGAAACACGAAGAGAAAAAAAAGCACTTCCCATACAAACACCTATTCAGAGACCCATTCGACTTTGACTGATTAAAGAAATAAACTTTAAATAAACATTTTCATTACAATGTATTCTTGCAATGATTTTCCTTGAAATACAACTCTTGCATAATGTTCTTTTCTTTCTTTTTGAATGTCCAGAAGGTTCGTTTTACCAAAGCTTCTCTAGTTCCAAATCGTTTTCCTTTTCTCATTGAAAATGAAAATGTTCCAAAAATTGTTCTAGGCTTTCTTGCATAGGGCGCCTGTTAATTCAAAGATTAAATGTACTTATCTCTGGTTTCATCTCGTCTTTAACAGGGTTCCGAATCGCAGGATGTTCCCAAAAGAAGTTTCCAGGAGCCGGATCTCTTACAACAGGTAAGTCAGCCGAATAGTCTCCAGACGCGACCTTTCTCCTTGCTGGTGTGGAAGGCAAAGCAACTTCAGGAAGCCTGGGTGCGGTTTAAATAGCCAACCGCACCCAGGAGATAACGTGCACACGTCACGTTTAAGCCGCTGCGAGTGAAAAGACTCTAAGCGGCTTAAACGTGCAGAACGCCTGAACTGACAAGACCTTACCAAATGCAGTGCTTTGCTCTGGCTTTCCGAATCTATTACCCAAAAGCAAACGTTACAAAAATGAAAGTGCACATGAGTTGACACAATCTCAAAGATCATGTATTGAACCAAATTCCTGAAAAATCTTTCCTTAAACACATTTTACCTAATACATACTGGAGTGCTGGTGCACGGGAAAGGGGTGGGTTTTTCAAGAACTCAGATTTTAGGTCACGGCCTAATAAACCTCCGATGAGGGGAGAGGGGATGTTAGGTCAGGGCCTAATAAACCTCAGATGAAGGGAGAGGGGATCATGACAAAGTGATCGTAAAAATGAATTCCGCTAAAAAGAGGGTCCAGCGTAATTGTCGCGGAGTCAGAGCCTTAGCACATTGCAAAAATTGCAAGTTGCGATGGTCCGTATACACTGTGACCGGAAACTTCTCTCCCTAGAGATAATGGAGCCACTCTTTAGAGGCTGAACGAATGGCTAAGAGTGCCTTTTCAGCCACTGTATAGTTGAGTTCTGCAGGGAGAAACTTTTTAGACAAATATGCCACAGGATGGAGTTCATGGGAAGCACTATCTCGTTGTGAAAGGATAGCTCTTATAGCGGTGTCGGAGGCATCTGCTTCAACAATGAATGGTTGTTCCGGATTAGGATGTCGCAAAATGGGGTAGTGATAAACGCCTCTTTGAGATGCTCAAAGACTTGCTGAGCTTCTGTGGTCCATTGGAAGGTCACCTCTTTTTGAAGTAGTTTAGTCAATAGACTTGCTTTGGTGGAAAAATGGTGGATAAAACGGCGGTAGAAGTTAGCAAATCCTAAAAACCGTTGGATGTCTTTCTCACACGTTGGAAGGGGCCATTCATGGATCGCTTGTATTTTACGCTCAGCCATAGTAATGCCACATGGAGTCAAAATAAAACCTAGAAATTCCACCTTTGTAGTTTGAAATTGAAATTTACATTTTGACAGTTTGCAAAATAGTCAGTTGACTTGTAAGGTTAGCAAGATGGTTTTAATATGTTTCTCCTGGTCAGACTGGGTAGAAGAGAAAATCAAAATGTCATCGATGTACACAATGACAAACCGATCTAAATAATCCTTAAGGACATTGTTTAAAAAGAACTGGAAAGCCGAATGGGCATTACACAGCCCAAACGGCATAGTACAATATCAAATAAGCCATATTGAGTGCGGAATGCGGTCTTCCACTCACTCCCAGATCTGATGCGCACAAGATGATATGCTCCTCTTAAGTCTAGCTTAGTATATATGGTTGCTGAACGTACTTGATCGAGAAGAACCAATATCAGAGGTAAAGGACAACAATTCTTTACCGTAATGTTATTGAGTGCGCTGTAGTCTATGCAAGCACACAACTCGCCATTGCTTTTAGGGATGAAGAAAAGAGGAGAAGCAGCTGGGGACTTAGGGGGCAGATGTAGGTAGGCTTTTTACCGGTCGGTAACGGCCGATTTCGGCCGTTACCGAGCGGTAAATGGATTTTGAGATGTAGGGGGCAGAATCGGTAAATTTACCGATCGGTAAATTTACCGAATCTGTAAATTACCGAATCGGTATTTTTACCGATTCGGTAATTTTGAGATGTAGGTGGGACTCTTCTGAGTCCCACAAGCCTGACAGAATCGGTATTTTTTTAAACATTTGAAAAAATAGCGTGTGCACACCTTCCCTTTTTAATACTTTCTCCGTTTAATCTTTTTTTAAACCTTTTGATGGTTGCGTGCAAAGCAGAACTGTGTTCGTCCCAACACAGTAATCTAACAATAAAGAAGAACCGAGTTCGCTGTTTGCGTCCCCGTCTGCTGCACTGCTTGTCAAATCAGAAAACATTCCTCATGCATAAAGTTTTATTCTTTGCCAAAGTTCCACAATATAATCAATAGTATTCACTAATTTTTGTCGTTCTCATATTCCAAATGTGCTTCAAAAGTAGATCACTCCGGAGACAGCCAGATAGTCCTTGAAATGTTTTATTTAGCATTTTCAAATGTCTAATGTTGCCGAGGCTTTTACATAGACATGTGCTTCAAACATTATTACGAACAAACCAGTCTTGTCACCCAATGCATTTCGAACTATTTAGTTCTTCTTCAGGGGTACTGAAAAAACAACAAATAAAGGGCCACATCAACTAATGACTAAAAATAACAAATTCATTCCATATAATTAATGCAGTCACAAACATCAGTGATTAAACAAACGAACATTGTGCAATTTTACCGTGAACTCGATAGAGGCTAATTTGGGTTAAGAAATGTTTGTTTAATCACTACTTTTGAAGCACATTTGGAATATGAGAACGACAAAAATTAGTGAATACTATTGATTATATTGTGGAACTTTGGCAAAGAATAAAACTTTATGCATGAGGAATGTTTCCTGATTTGACAAGCAGTGCAGCAGACGGGGACGCAAACAGCGAACTCGGTTCTTCTTTATTTTTAGAATCGGTATTTTACCATCAAATTCAATTTGATGGTAAAATACCGATTCCGGTGTGCATGCACATGTGTGCATGCACACCTGTGCCATATGACAGGCAGACCTGCCCTTAGGGCAGGTATGCCTGCCACATGGCACCCGAACCTGTTTTGGGGGTGCTAGAGGGTGTCAAAGTGACACCCCCTGCACCCTTGTGAAATTCGGTATTTACCGATTCGGTAAATACCGATTCGGTAATGCCCATTCATTCCTATGGGCTTCAAAGCCCATAGGAATGAATGGGCATTACCGGTCGGTATTTACTGAATCGGTAAATACCGACTTTTACAGATTCGGTAAATCCACATCTGGATTTACCTACATCTCCCTCCTTATATTTTACCGATTCATAAATACCGAATCAGTAAAATTCGTTATTTATGAGTCGGTAAAATATATTTACCTACATCTGGCCCTTAGATGCTCGGATAAAACCATTTTGTAAGTACTTGTCTAGATATGCGCGTAGGTGTGTTTTCTTGTTCGGTAAGGGCATATATTCGACTACATGGAATTTTTGCCGCAGGTAGTAATTCTATTTCGCAGTCGTACGTATGATAAGGAGGCAAAACCTTAGCTTGGCTTTCATTGAAAACATTTTGAAAGATCTTATATTCTGGTGGCAAAATAGTGTCTTGTTCCGGAGCTTTTGTTATGCTCTGAACCATCGGAAGGGATTGTGACTCACTTAACTCAGCTAAATATTGCGATCCAGAGACCTGTGAAGACGACTTTACTGATAAACATTCTTGTTGACACCAATCGAAGGTGAACATCAATTGTTCTTTTTGCCCAATCAAAGGCTGGATTGTGGAGGGTTAACCAAGGCATTCCCAAAATAACTCTGAATTGAGGTGCATCTATGAGATCAAAACTAATGCACTTACAATGCTTTGAATCATGGACAAAAAAAGTCATTGTTAGGGTCACTGTGGAATGCGTGATTGGACCTGATGTTAATAATGTCCCATCGACAGCCCGCACAGTTTCAAGCCGCATATTTGGTACAGTAGGTAAAGTCAATTTGTGACATAAGGCAGAATCAATTATATTGCCGGTTGCTCCGGAATCTACCATCACCGTCAGAGTCTCATGAACGGTTTCGACTTCGAATAGAACGTGAAGAGACAAATAAGGAACTGCGACCTGAGGAGTATTTGCTAAATATTGTTCAGGAAATTGGACGATGTTACTCGAAAAATACTCTTGTTTTTTCCTCGAACTATTCAGTTTTTCTGAGGTTTTGCAGAATCTTTATTAAATGTAGTACCAAGTCCTTTGGGTTTCTTTGGACACTCTCGTACAAAGTGGCCTTTCTTTCCGCAATATAGGCACAGTCCAGATTTTCGTCGCTGATCTTTTCCCTCTTGTGAAAGAGGTCTCCTAACCCCTCCAATATCCATTGGTTCAGTAGAGTCTTAGTTTGAAGGAGTACTTCTTTACCTAGTTCTGGTGAAAGTACGGAATTCTGGTAGTTTTTTCTCTCCCTTGCGGTCTGCCAAACGATGATCCAAATGTAAGGACAAGGCAATTAGATCTTCACAGGATGAGGGTCGAGAATCAATGGGTACTATCAAATCCTTCAATTCATCCCGTAATCCTCGGTAAAAAAGGGCAGCTATTTTTTCCTCAGGCCAATTGGTTTCAGCGGCAAGCTGGTTGAACTGTGTTAGATAATGCACCAAATCCTTGTTACCCTGTCGTAACTCAAGTAGATCATGATCGGCTGAGCCTGTAAAGGTTTGCCTATCGAACACCTTTTCGAATTCTCTTTTGAAAGCCCGCCAGTCATACAAAAGAGGGTCATCAGAATTTTGTAAGGGAACTGCCCACATAGCCGCATCCCCATTCAAATAAAAAATGAGGAAGGCAATACAGGATTGGGCATCCGGAGAGACTGCGGGTCTAACCATGAAATGTAACTGAACTTGCGTCAGAAAGGTCTGGAATTTAGAGGGGTCTCCAGCATATCTCTCAGAAGAAGCTAACGGTACTACTTGTGGAACAATTACGGAAACTGAGGTAGTGGGATTAGAACTAACTATGGGCTGGGGTGGCTGAGGTAAGATACATTCACTAAGTCATTGAGACTGTAACTGAGCCACCTGACTGGCCAGGGCTGCAGTTTCTGAATGTGAAGCTGCAATCCCTTTTTGCATATCTCCTAACATTTTACACAGATCCTCTGACGTTGCCGTCTTGGAAGTACTGCTCGGGAGGAACGGTAAATCCGTGGGCAGATTATTCTTTCAAGAATCCCTCAAGTTCCTCAGGAACAGTACCCTCAAGTGGCCCACCTTCTGGCAGCCCCGACTCTGATTTGTGTTAACAGAGGTTCAGGATGGCCAGATGAGGGGAAGGGAAATTAGGGAGGGTACTGCCATGAGGGAGATCTGTAATGACACCACCAATACTTTGAGTAATGATTCTATCTCTTACCAAATGTAAGCAATAACTCAAATATAAATATAATTAAATAATGACTTTCAGAATTACCTGTGAAAATAACCGTTGTTGCCTTGATGATTAAACCAGTGCTATTATCTTCGTAGCAGTAGATGCCAAAACTGTAATTGTTCCTATTTGGTGACCTCTATTTACTGTAGTTGCTGATTTCCGTATTTACTTTAGAGATAGCTTGAAGCAATTGCAATGTCACTGTTCGTCTTCAAGTTTACATTAAATGGCATGAAAAAACTCACAAGCGTCTTTGGTTAACTTCACCAGAAACCGTTTTAGTGCCAATTCAGTCTTTCAGCAATTATTTATAAAGGCAACACAACTCTATACTGTTTGACAGTATGTCTTTCAACAATTATACATAAAGGCAGCACAACTCAAGTCTTTTAGTCCGATCTAGTCTGGTCTTTAAATAATCAAGTTTTCACTTCAGGCAAGGAGATTACATCCTAGAGAGTGAGCGCGTTTTAAAATACTGACGAGCCAGCTCAAAAACGGGAATAAACAACAGATAAAGATTTAAGCAGATCGTCTTACCTGCTCTCTAGGTCTGAAACATTCTCCGGTTGGATTACCTGCATAGGGGCTACGATTCCAGGCAAACACGGAAGAGAGTGACTGAAACTTCTCCTCGGAATGGGGCTCAGAATAATCTGCGTCCGGCGGATGGGTGTGGCTCCTTTTCAGGATGCATATTGCCTCTACGGAAGCCACGGTTGCACAAATCACAAGCATGTGTTTTCAATTTGACGTGCACTAAAAGGAACTCAGATTAAAATGAAGTTGGTTCAAAGCGGTGGAAAGACACAATGAAACTTTAGGCAAATGCAAATAAACAACCCATTACAGCTGAATAAACAGATGAAAGGTTGATAGCTTTGCACAACATACAATGGCATTAGGGTGTATCACAACATATTAAGGAATGAGGGTTTATCATACAGTTCACCAAATAATGAACTGCAATTATGCTCAGTGGTATATTGTTCATGTCTTATACCAGAGATTCATGACACTAGAACTAGGTAACGGTTCAATCCTAAAAGGCTTGTTACAGTGTAGTATAAGGGAGATAATGTAGATGAAGGTGTATGATATTACCCAGGCCTATATTAGGGTACCTATATAGAACAAAACAATTTCTCCCAGTATTTGTGAGAATCCAAATCTGCTGCGCAAGTGGCCACAAACATTTGGTCTATCTCTTTACCACAAATGTGTAAGGAATAGCCACACCCAGAATTGCAAAATGGCAGCACGGACTGAAGGACTATTGTTATCAGATAGAGTATATTCCTGGAGTTAGGAATGTTATGGCTGACTTTTTTTCTAGAGTGCCAATGGGAATTGATTATCAGAAGAATGGCAAGTCTTCCATGGAGGGTGAAGAGGTTATAGTTAATGAGTTGTTTAATATAGCTAGGGAGGCAATTTCTGAATTTGATTAGTTAAAAGCATTGGAGTGTTGGAATATGTAAGGAAGGGTTGGCCCAGGAATAATTTGTCAGATGCTACTGTGTATGCGTATACGCATGTTGGTGCTAAGCTCTCACAATTACAAGGGTCCTTCATAGGCCAGATGTTCTGGTTTTTCCTGAGTCTCTGAGAACTAAGTTTGTGAATTTGGCACATGAAGGTCGAATTGGAATGTGTGCAATGAAAATGAGAGTGAGGGATATGTTTTGGTGGCCTTGTATGGCTAGAGAAGTTGAGCAATTTGTGAGGCAATGTGTGTATTGTGTTGCAGTGATAAAACACATGTACCTGTTCCGAGTGCTGTAAGTGCTGTTCCTGTTCCAGACAAAGCGTGTTCTAAATTGGCTGTGGGTATAATTGGTCCCATGGGTGTAGGCAATGGTCATGTTAAATACGGCATTGTGATTATGGACGATTATTCGTGATGGCCCGAAGTGGCATTTTTTTAACAGTATCCCATCATCTGTTGTCAAGCGTATGCTAGATAATTTATTTTTGAAGGAAGGTAGGTCATACGAGATTATACCTGATAATGGTCCACAATTTGTCTCCTGTGAATTTAAAGAATTCCTCAAAGAATTTGGTTTGGATTGGATGCAGGAAGTAGAAACTATTTGTGGGCAATACGTACAAAGCACAATTCAGAAACCAAGGTTTCTACTTTTGTTTTATTGAAAGGAATAGTACCAGGTTCAAAGGTGAACAGAATTTGGATGTAGAAGAAAACGAAGTCTGTGGAGACCATGAAGAGTGTGGATGAGAAGAGCTTAAGATAACTATGTTAAGAGGGTATCAAGGCATTTGAATGTGGAAGTAGAATATTCAATAAGAGTCATAAGTTGTCATTTTTCCATTCTAAATGAGTGGGTAGAGTGGAAGCTCATTCTGTGATGTTAGGTGATGGAAAGCATTGGAACCAAGATAGAGTGTCTGTTGTATGTAGAGCTAAACTGGATTGCAATGGTTAGTAAGAAGGGCCAGGGAGCAAGAATGAACTTCAAGTGTATGTTCCTAGAAAAATGTCCGGAGTAAGCTTGCATCCTGTTAAGTTACAGGATTATGAACTAGGATAAGTAGGAATTGTATTTGTATTATTAAGATACGGTGCAAGTTATTTTCATGTTTTGCATTGTCTGAATGGTGTTTTACTTTTGTATCTTAAACATCATGAGGACTCATACTTTTAAGTATATATGTTTAGTGTTAAGAAAAGAACATGTTTTTCTGTTGTGTGAATTTTGTAAGTGCATTTGCATAAGGGATACGATATGTTGGATTTTCACCTAGAATCAATACTTGTGTGGGCAATTAGGAATGTGGATGGCTAATGATGTTGAGAATGGAATGTTTGTGGTTGAAGGAGCTGGGTCAGCTGCTGTTGGCTTGTCTCCTTGCCAGTCATATAGAAAGTAACTGAATTAAGAAATTGCACTTACCTCACGGTTATGTGAGTATTCTTTCATTGGTGTCAGAAGCTTCAGTTCATTTCCCCACTTCAGAGTAGGGAAGGTTTATATTCACAGTAAGAAATTCATGTAGGCACTACACTCCAGTGTTGTCTGGAAGTATTAGTGCCAGGTCAGAGAAAAAGAGAACCACAATAAGTTCAAAATTGGCACAAATGTTCAATGAAAGTTAACATTTACAATGTTCTTTCAAGATGTAACCAGTAAGAGGTATTTGGACAAAATATTGAGTTCTAAATATCGAGTTGCACAAATGTTGGCAAAAAAATATTGTGATGCAGAAATACTGTTCTCATTAAGAGTTTTCTATTTCTTCTGAATTAATAGGGTTATGTTTCCTATATGTAATGTGTTTGAAGTGAACTACTTTCACTGCTGGTGTATAGACTATAGTTGGAATAATAATTGTTACCCCTCAGAAGTCCAACACTTTCCCTACTGTTGCACAGACTGGAGTGGGAATAGTAAATGTTACCCCTCCAAAGTCTTGTGATGCAGAAATACTGTTCTCATTAAGAGTTTTCTATTTCTTCTGAATTAATAGGGTTATGTTTCCTATATGTAATGTGTTTGAAGTGAACTACTTTCACTGCTGGTGTATAGACTATAGTTGGAATAATAATTGTTACCCCTCAGAAGTCCAACACTTTTCCTTCTGTTGCACAGACTGGATTGGGATGGGTAAGTGATAGTCCTCTAGAGTCAAACATTTTCCCTACGGTTGCAGATACTGGAGTGGGAATATTAAGCATTACCCCTCAGGAGTAAATTTATCCCTCCACAGTCCAACGTTTTCACTAATGTTCCACAGACTGGAGGCGGAATAATAAATGTTACCCCTCCAGAGTCTACACTTTCCCTAGTATTTCACAGACTGGAGTAGGAATAGTAAATGTAACCTCTTCGAAGCCCACCACTTTCCCTACTGTTGCACAGACTAGAGGGGAATAGTAAATTTGACTTCCCGGAATTTCCCTACTGTTGCATAGACTGCAGTGGGAATAGTAAATCTTACCGCTCTGAACTCCAATGCTTTCCCTTCTGTTGCATAGAGTGGAGCGGGAACAGTATATCTATTATTCCCAGAATTCAATACTTCATACTTTCAATATTGTTTAAATATAGCTAATGTTATTATTTATTTATTTTTCATTTTAAATTACTTGTTTAAATATATATTTTTGAAATATGTATACGATTAGCTATTTTTAGTGAATCTCCTTTTTTGTCTTCTAACTTGAATCAATTTGTTAATATATTTAATGTTTAGCATTTGATTTGTTAACATTTTTTATGTTTTATATATTTATTTATACATGCTTATTTATAGTAATAAATTAAAATAATGCCCAAAAAAGGTAATGTGATGTGAAATATATATTTGTAATAATAGTATTATATTATATATGTATATATAAACATACACACATACATATTTACATGTGTATGTTTATACAACTATTTAATTTGATATATTATTATTAAATGTTACCTAGATTCATTTTCTTTACATTACATTATTGTTATATATTAAAATATTTAAGATTTACTATTTTAAACTATGGAGCCTATTTCGATGTGAGTCCCACCAACATCTACAACCACGGCCAGACCGCCGCATTAGGAGGTGGTCGGTCAGACCGCACTGCCCCAGGGACCAACCAGCAGCTTCCGCTAGCCTCAAGGAGCCCGTCGGTGGTTGGTTAGTCGAATTGCATTCCCCGCAATGGAGACAGTGCCTTCTCAGGCACCGCCATGGGGATTACGATCCACCTTTCCACCAGCCATTTCACGTTGGTTCTTCTGACGTGAAATGGCTGACAGAAAGGCTTTTTTTGGGATCCCTAGCAGAGCCCCTTTCCCCTGTGCCCTCCACTATAGGGCTTGGGGGGCACCTGTGGTGCTCCCATAAACCTCCCTGCATCGTGTGGGAGGCACTACATTTAGTGTATTGAAGTGAAGTCGGAATTGAGTCCAAACGCGGTTGACGGGCGGCAACTGCATGTGTCTGCAGGGGATGTGTAACTAACGAATGGAGGACACTCCCTAGAAGGTGGGGTGCTGGTATGAACTTTGAGGGCAACCATCTGTCATCTTTGGCTTAAATTGAAATACCAGTGAGGTGAAGACTGGCCCGAGCCCTGAGGAAATTGCAGCAAGGTATTTGGCAATGAAACATGTTGGCCTGTCCTAAAGTGGTCTGAAACATGCTGTTCGTTTTTAATCTTGAGTGGGCTCACAGCTTCCCATGAAGTAGGTTTATTTGCAAGTGAGTTGCAACTTATTTTTAGCTTGGAGAAGCAAGTTTATACTTTCGCTCACCACTGGGTCTAGTTGGGATAGATCACCACAAGCACTCCTTGTGCATTCTTTCACATATCATTTTCTATCTTTTCTTTCTCTTCACCTCATATAATAAGCTTGACACTGTATTCATTTTTTCATGGTCATGAAAGTCACCAATAATGAAAAACATGAGCAAACTGGTGAGTACCTGCCAGCAGCTCCCTTGGTGATGCTTGCATGGGGTATTTTCTGACCTTTCACTCATTTTTGTTTTTGTACCCACTACCTACTGGGGGTAAAAGTGGGGTGGACCAATAAACATTAAACATTTGGATACTCAGGATTGGCCGCTATTGGCATTTGTTAGAATTCAACGTTTGGGCAGAGATATTAATACCCTGCCCGAGGATCCTAAAAAGTTTTTATGTGTCCAAGAACAATCAGGTCTAGTAATTATATTGTACTACATTTAGTGAGCCGAAGCAGCTGCTTACATTCGCTATTTGTGTTCTGCTGCATTTAGCTCTGTTCCTTATTGAAAAATGCATCTTCGCATTCCATTTTGAATGTAAGGGTTCATTTGCTCTAAAAAATAGCTCTAAATGCCAGTAATAATTGGGGGGAAATCCTACCCCAAGAGCACACTTAGCGAGTGTGTGCCGCAATCACTATTCGTGTTCTGTTGAACTTAGTGCTATTTCTTGGCGCAAAATGGTTCGGGGGCATTCTTGCACTTGGAAATAGCGATAAACGCAGAATTACTCTTCTTGCGTATTTCAAGCGCAATCTTGCCAAATTCTTAGGTATTTCCACGTGATTACACTACACAGGATTACAAGAGTTACACCCACCCCTACATATCATGTACATATCAATCTAATTCAAAGTCATGTGCTGTGTAATTGGTTTTATGCCCTTCCGAATGTGGATTACAGGGGTAGTTGAACCCCCAAATTCAGTTTTCGGTTTCATATATGCTGTGAAAATGAGTACTCATCTTTGGTATTCTTTTCCTTTTATTTGAAGTCATGTGCAGAGACAGAAAACAGCCAACACATGTTTCGCCCAGGGGTTGACAAGCCAGGGCTTTCTCAAGGCTGATTAGTGAGATGATAGGAAGATAGGTATGTTGAGTAGGTGGTGGGTAGATAGGGAACAGGACAGTTGGAAAGTCATGAAGTTAAGAAGAAGGAGTAAGGAGGTGCGAAGAAAACAAAGGACGAGGAGAAGCAGAGGAAAAGTAGACATGAGTTGTGAGCGGAGAGAGAGGCAAGATGATAGGACAGGAACAGGACAAATGGTTGATATAGTGAGGGGGCATTTCATGGGTTGAGGGTGACACACAATAAAGCCTGGAGTGTATAAGGAAATGTTGAAAGTGAGAGGGGAATTTTGAGTCAAATAACGGAAGAGCAAAGAAAGGAAGGGAGAGAAGGTAAGTTGAAAGTGAAAAAGTGAAAAAGGGTACAAAGTAAGTGGTAATTCAAAATACAGTAGGGTGCCAATGTTAAAATTAAATAATTTCAACAAAAATCATAAGTGTATACATTAAATGGCACATAGTAGTTGCAGGCACAAAATGTAGTCCTTAGATAAGCCAAAATACTAATGTAATATAATTGAGACACAGATGGACAGAGCCATATCTAAAATGTCAAAAGAGCATTTAGAAATTAGTCAGAAAAGTGAGCCTAACACAGTACCTACAAAATAAAGTCATTTCAACCCAAATCTTAAGTGTATATATTAAATGGCACATAGTAGTTGCAGACACACAATGTAGTCCTTAGGAAGGCCAAGGTACTAATTTTGTGTAATTAAGACACTGATGGACAGAACCAAAATATCAAAAGAGCCTTTAGATATTAGCCAGGAAAGTAAGCCTAACACACTGCCTACAAACAAATGAAAAAGCAACAAATCTATAATACAATCTGCATAAATAAATGTCATATTCATGAGGCACAGAGGAATGGAGTCACATTGCAGGTGTGGTCGATTTTATCAACGCTAAGTGAAGTAACATTAACGTCATGTAATGGGAATGGGTTTGACAGGACAGAAATAACAGTTTCCTCAATAAAGTAGTGAGTGGTCTGTGTAATAAACATGGCAAGGCAGAATTGGACATCGTAATTGCACAGGTAAGTTCAAATGGTCTCAATAAACGATATTGCTATTGTACATGAGTAACACTCAGTTAAGCAGAATTGGACAATGTGATAGCACTGGTAAGTAAAAAGCATAATTATCGATATTGCTACTATGCAGGAAATACACTCAGTAAACAGTCAAAGTGATGGGGGTAGTCGTGGATTTTGTGTTGAGTTCAATTTACCAAGATAATTTCGTTTGGTATGTGTAGAGTATCTGGAAAGAGTAAAACTAGTTTGAGCAAAGGAGGATTTGGTGGGAGAGGCAGAACCAGTGAGTTACAAGGATAAGCGCAAAAATAAGTGCAAAAACACTGGGGAGGTTGTGCGTAGCTTGTACTAGAAAAAAGGGGGCCGCAATGCCAGAGAGGGTCAGATTTGGCCGAGTGAGTAGAAGGCAGTCGCAGTTAGGGTGTAAAAATTAGCAAGGGGTAAAGGCAATGAATGAATTTGCGTAAGGCTGGGAAAGAGCACAAGACCCTTTAAACTATGCATGAGGGGAGACGCTAATATTGGGAAGTAAATCAACCTACAGATTCCAAAACGATGCACGAAAAACAATCGTCGAGTTACGAGTCCGGATGCGGTCTGAGTGAGCTGACCGAGGCTGCTAGCCGGCCCGTTCCTAAAGTAGCAGGTAGGTGCCGGAAGACGGCCGAGGAGTGATGGCACGGGCAGTAAAAGTGATGATTCATTCCTCATTAAGGTTCGGGGCTGCAGGCCGCAGTCTAAACAAGCATTTGCAATGCAATAGGTCTCGCATTTACGCAAGTTTGAGCTATTCACATTACAAATCACAATGCCTTTTATTTTTGTTTTCGTTATTAAAACTTAAATAAAAGGCATTGTCATTTACAATGCCAATAGCTTAAACTCGCGTAAATGCGAGACCTCTTGCATTGCAAATGCTTGTTTATCTACCGAAGACTTGATTGAGGGTGATCTTGAGGGACAACTGTACCTTGATTGCAACCATGGCTGTGACCTTGTTCATTGATATCTCCTATGATGTTCTTCAGAGCATGCCAAAAGAGTCTCACCCCATACTCCTTGATGGCCTTAGAGTCAACAGAGGTCATACAACGACATGTGATGACTCAAACTGAGATATAAACAGCAAGGGAACCCGGGTTTTGTCTCCCTTGATCAAAAATAATGCAATTAATTTTTAATATACCAAATGTTTACTTTAATTAATTGCATATAGATAATTTTAAAATAGTGACGGCACATTGGTGTGTGCTTGGTGCTCTTCTGAATGTGATGCACACGTGACAATTCGTAAACAAGAGTGTGTATCAAGAAACAACACAGTCTACGGTACTTCTTTTTGTGTACAATCGTGCAGGGTCTGTGATAGTTAGTAGTCGACGTTTCAGTCCCCTAGAAGGATATGTATTATGAACCATTATTAGAATGAGGAGATCACAAAGTACCTGAGTATGGGAGTCCCAAATGCGGAGGAAATCAGTGCTACCAGTGAGTAGTGAGTTTAAGAGTGTGTGAGAAAAAATATAGTATAACTCCCTTTAGAGCAAGCCAGGACACAACAGAAGATACTGGGAATTACTATACACTGAGGCCCATACCTGGCTGTTGTAGAGCAGAACCACGCAGGGCGAAATCAGTTGTGTTAAGGTCCAGGTCTCCGGAGGAGTACTGCACAGTTAAAACTGAGATCGGGGGGGGGGGGGGGCCACAGCAGCTATTTTTAGCAATAGTGAGCGGTGTGCATTTAGAGTGCATATATCATGCCCGAAGATGAAAGTAAAACCAAGGAAGGGCACACAGGAATAAGCGTGATCGGAACAGCAGGAGCTTCCGTGCGGCAGTGAAAATATAAACTAGTATGTGAACTAGGAAACAGTTTGCATTTTTGTTCAGGGCTGCTAAGCTTTTGGAAACTGTTCCGAGCTCAATCTGTTTGTTCTAACGTAGCATTGTTACAGAGCATGAAAACAAATAAAGAGATTTGTATTGAGATAGATAGATAGAAGGTAGCCTAAAACGGCCTGGCCAGTACACTGCACACCTTCCAGTGAGATGTGCACAGCGCCGAGACTGCACGCCTTCCCGGGAGCTTCCTGTGAGCTGTGCACAGGGCCAAGACTACACGTAATACAGGAGCTCAGGTCATCCTGCGGCCCAACCGGCGCTGCTGTGTTGTCTCCATGGGGCTCTGTTAAGCCTGCAGCCATCTTCTCTTGAGCAATGCAGTTCTCCACGTCGTCTGCCATCACAGTCGCATCTTCCCTGCCAGGGGCAGTGACTGAGCTCGCCTCAATGCTGCTGCCCGATTTCCAGCATGGTCTGTGACTGCCGGCCACCCCCCCCGCCATAACATGCAGAATAACATTACACATTTAGCAGTCCAACACAGAATTTCTTTGGAAGGCAGGGAGTCTCGAGCCCGAGACCCCCCGGCCGTATTTATTAAAATATGAAACAAAATTAAAATTGATAAAATTAACATTTACATAATTATTAAATGCAAATTTCAGAACATTAGATTTACATCCATTTTCGACAGGTATGATGGGCTAACCTTAACAAATCTCTAATACAGCGTGGTTCCTAACCGAATCTAACATCCTGATATTAAATTTGCATTTCTAATAATTTCTGGTCCTACGGCAAGGTCGCTAACCGGTGTCAGATCCTTTTACCCAGCTACGCTCTCACGTCCGAGATGCGCATGCGCGACAAGGGCCCGTTTTCCCTCGTGCGCTCCGTGAACTCCATTTAACCATAACAGGAGGGCCCTTACACTCGCGCCCTTAGCGTCATGGTGCATAGTGTATGTGTGGGGTGGCTACCAGCCTAAGGAAAGCGTTGACTCCCCTCCCCCGCACCCAAGCAAGCGGATATCCTGCCCCTGAAGTTCTGGGAGAGACCAATGGCCCCTCCCCCAGGGTGACCCCTTTCGTGAAGGGGGCCGCCCCCACCTAAGGACCTTAAATTGCTGCTCACCGATTATGACCTTACCGCCACAGGCCAGCTTAGTTCACCGACTATCTGGCCCCCCCAACAACCTACACTGAAAGGTCATACCCTCCTCGCAAACCCCTCTACCCATGCCAAGATGTTTCTTATGAATAGGGCATTCCCTGACTCAGTCAAATGGACCCCATCCCGCACATAGAACTGTTCCCCCCAGATGCAGCCATGAGGTATGGTCTGTAGGTAAGGAGTTCGAAATAGCTTGTCTAGTTTATTGTTGACCCTCTTTACCGAGTGGTTCAACGCCCTGACTGATTCACCCCCCCTCCAGTGTAGCCTCGGTATCAACTGTGACCACACTATGGTGCAATCCGGTAACAGTTTCGCCAGCCATCCTGCCGCTGAGATGATTTCTTCCAACAGGACCCTTCTGCCCAAATCTACCAGGTCATTCCCCCCCAGGTGCAAGATGACCACTGAAGGTGGTGAGGTGTGTCTTCCGAGTAGATCTGACATGAACCCCTTAAGCTGACTGAGGCGAAGCCCCCCTCTGCCATGGAAGGAGACATTGAAACCCCTGAGCTCCACCCTCCGTCTACCCGCTCCTGCAAGGAAAATTGGTTTAGCACGTTTTACATAAGAATGACCGACTACCCATACTACATTCATCCTCCGTTTGTCTTCCTGCCGTTGCCTGGATGTTGATGGTCGGTCTTGATGGTCCTTTAGTAGTTTCCGTCCTGCGTCACAGGCCAGAGAAACTAGAAATTAAACAAGACAAAAAGCAGGCATCAGAGGGGCGGGGACTGACCCTTACAACATGTGTAACCGCACATACCGCCTATAGGCATTGGAAGACCATCTCCCAATCCTCTTCACACTACTGACATTCAACCCCCTTGCAGTGGCCTCAGTGGCTGCCCCTATCCTGAAAGAATGTGTCCCAAATTCTTTGTGATCACAACCTGTTTTGGCATTACTCATGTCCAATACTCTCTGGAACTGAAACCTGGTCAAAGGGTTACCATCAGAATGCGTGAGCAATGCTCCACTAAGTCCCACTCCGCGCTGCTTAATTAATGCTTCCACATGCGACACCGGGCAGCACGGGTTATTCGGCGCCCGGTGTAAGACCAGAGTCTGACCCCTGGCCTCCTGATCAGTCTTGGATTTCCGAATGGTAACCTGCATTGTGTTATCCCGTATGCTGGTGTCACGCAGCTGCAGGCCACCTTCCCTGTCTAGCTTGTTGGCTGCCACCAGTTCGCCTACCCGGAATGCCCCGTAGAATGCGAGAGCAAAAGCAGCCCTAAACAACCCCACCTCGGCTGTAGAACTGCATGTGTCCTGTAGGACGAGGAGCAATGCTGACAAGCGTTCAAAACCTATCGGTTTCCTAACATCAGCGGTGGGTGCTTGCAAGCGCCGCCATCCTCTCAGCGCTTTTTGGACTAGGAAACTGTTTGTCGGATCCCTGACTCCCTTGGCACGTGCAAAAAAGGAGACTGCTGCTTTGTGTCTGCTAGCTGTCGCCGCTGTGCGCCCTTCGCTATGTAAAGTGCTCAAGTACCCATTGAAGCTAGCCTCCCGATCCCACTTGCTCTCCCAATTATGACCCAGAAAGTTACAGTAAGACCTGAACGCCCCTTCGTAAGCTGTCCTTGTCTTTGGCGCTAGGCTGGCTGCCACGAGGTCATGTAGTTGAGGGCACCAATCTGCCAGAGAGTCGATGGGAAGTGAGCTGAGGAGGCCTCTGCAGCCGGCAGGTGTTCCCTGAATACCTGCATCTTAAAGTGAGAAAGGGCGCCAGCTGCATTGTTTAAGACCCCTGGGACATGCTTGGCCCTGAAATGTATATTCAGTCTCATGCAACATAGCACAATCTCTTTCAACAGGCGCAGTATGAAGCAACACCTCGCCGCCTGTTGATTGATGCATTCCACCACAGTCATGTTATCCGACCAGAAAATTACTGAGCGATTGGCCAATTCCTCAGGCCACACTTTCAACGCCACCCAGATTGGGAAGAGCTCAAGGAACCCAATGTTTGCAGTCAGCCCGTCATCTTCCCACCATCCGGGCCATTTCTGCGCCACCCACTTCTTGCCGAGGATAGCGCCAAATCCCACACTGCCTGCAGCGTCGGTCCATAAACCTAACTCCGCTGAGGACAGCGTGGGGGCACCCCACAGCACCTTGCCATTGAAGTCCTCCAGCAATGCAATCCATATACGCATGTCCTGGCGAACCTCAACAGAGAGCCGTGTGCGATGATGCTTTTCCCGCAGACCCTGCATGGCTTGTGCAATTGAGCGGGAAAACGGGCGTGCCATGGGAATCACTCTCAATGCCAAGTTCAGCTGACCCACTGTCTGCTGCAACAGTTGTAAAGTGACTTTCTTAGTCTGCAAGCATAGTTCCAGCGTTGACCTGAACTTTCTGATTTTTTCTGCGGGTAACCTGAAACAGCCCTCCACGGAATCCAACTGAATTCCCAAAAATTCCAGGCATGTCACTGGCCCCACCGTTTTCCCCTGCGCTAGCGGGACCCCAAAAGTACGCATGAGCACGCAAAACTCCTGCAATGCCCACGCGCACTCCCGTGAGCCCGCCGGACCCAGGAAAAGAAAATCGTCTAGGTAGTGCATGACAGACTGGTGACCTGTAGCTTGTCTCAGGGCCCACTCGAGGAAAGAGCTGAATTGCTCAAAGTATGCACATGAAATAGAGCAACCCATGGGCATGCACTTATCCATGTAGTATTTACCCTCGAAGGAGAAACCCAACAGGTGCTGATCCGCCGGGTGCACTGGGAGAAGTCTAAAACCTGACTCAATATCTGATTTGGCCATCAATGCCCCAGGGCCCAAAGACCTCAACATTTTCACCGCCTGGTCAAAGGATGCATATTTCACACTACAAATTGACTCATCAATTGCATCATTCAAGGATAAGCCCCTTAGGTGCCGACAAATTGTGTATTAGCCTAAACTCGCCCTGTTCCTTCTTAGGTACCACTCCTAAAGGCGAGCACACGAAATTATGAACAGGGATGTCAGAAAAGGGGCCCGCTACCCTACCAAGGCGCAGCTCCTTCTCTATTTTGTTCGCTACCACCTCGGGGTTGTTCTGAACTGACAACTGGTTCTTACACTGCGGTGCCCCGATGTAACCACCAGCCGGACTCCGGAAACCATGCGTGAAACCCTCCTGTAACATCCTAGCGGAAGTGTGATTAGGGTATCTGTTGAGCCAGGGGATCATAGCCGTCATCAAAATAGGGGAATTCACCACCAGGGGCTGAATCCTGTTATTCGGGTTTCCTCCTCCCTCGGTTGCCAGAACCATTGCCCTTTGACCGGCATGTAGTCTCTGGGTGGGAAGGATGACCGCATAAGTTACACGTGTGCCTGAATCTGCAGGTGCCCGGTGCCCTGTTGCACGTCCGCCTATTGAAATCCCAGCATACTCCTTTCCCCCCTGAACTACCTCTGGTCTTGTTGCCCGACTCCCCACCTTGCGCTGGGCGAAAGGGCTGTTGAAAGGGCTGCTGGGGTCTGGGGGAATACCCCTTACTACCGGTGGCGCTAGTACTTGCGGCCTGACCCTTCTCAAACTGGGAGTGCCAGGAAATGGAATCGACCTTGTCCCAAGCTAATGATCTGTTGAACTCCCTCGATTTCCTGAAGGCTATGTCGTACTCCTTCCATGCATCCCCCCCATGATTCTCATGGTACATTGTAATCCTGCTCTGATAGCAGGCCATCACAGTTTGCATACCTGGGAAGCGTTCCCCAATCACTGCACTATATACAGAAAAGGCCCTGATCCAATTGACGAGTGTCTCTTCCACCCTAAATTTGTACAGTTCCGATCGCCATTCGCTGGGCAACATCATATCCTTCTGTGACTTTGCATAGTCCCATTCCCTGTTGTCGATCAATAACGAAAAAATATTCACATATTTGTCTGCCCAAATTAACTCCTTCACACTTTGGGATACATGCTGCGCTAAACACTCCCCCCTGGAGGGAATTGCGCCCTCGCCCAGCACCGGCAGGGCTACCTCCTTACCACTTTCGGTGGGCTGTTTTGCGTCCACTGTCTTGACCACCTCACCATCGTTCGCTGGACCTGTCTGGGGAGAAATTGGTGCACTCGGGGTGCCACTCCCGCCCCAAGCCAACAATATTTCCGCAACCATTTTTTGGGCCTCTGCCGAGGGGTCTGCTGCAGCAGGTAACACTCCCCCAATCCCCAACCAAGGAAGTACCGCCGCTATCTGTGCTGGCAGTTCGGGCGGCACTGGTCCCGCAGCTGGAGTGACCGGTGGGACAATTGAGGGGACCGGGCCGGTCGCTGGTGCCGGAATATTAAGGGGGCCGGGACAGTCGGTGGGACGACAGGTGCTACTGGCACACTCACCGGTGGTGGTTGCGGTGCAGGGGCTGGAACACCCGCAGGGGAGGGAGGGATAGGAATCGGTACAGCAGGACCCACAGGCAGTATATTAGGAGTTGGACTCGGGGACCCCCCACCCTCCCCGGACCTTGGCGGGCGACCACCCCCTTTTTAGTTCTGGCACGTTTGGGTGGTGACTCAAATTCTCCCCTTGGTTTGGGGGGCCCTATGGTCCGCTTAGGCCTTCCTGATGGGCCTGCCTGCGCATCCACCCTCGATCCCAATTCTGCCACGGTCTTATCCAACGTGTCCACCTTCCCCAATCGCTTGTCCATTGCTGACATCCTGCGCATCATTGTTTGAAACATCAATTCCACATTCTTATTCCCTGCACCCCGTCTGGCAGACATGTTGCTTTTAACCTACACTACACAATAGGTTACTTATGAGCACACCGTGCTCCGTACCTGACCAAGTTGGAGGCTCAAGAGCTGGCCGTAAGCACCACGCGACTGTGACCGCACACCCAGCTAGCCTGGAGTGTTTAGGCGAGCGAACTCAAGCCCAGCGCCCCGCCAGAAGCAGTGAAATGCAGGCCTGCCTGCGTCCTCAGGATTCGCCGTCCACCGCGAGCACCACAGCTACCCGGTCCGCAGCGACCTTGTCTGTAGCTCCTATGATGAGAAAATCGTTAAAACCGAAATGTGGCGATTCGCAAATGACTCTTCACACACCTTTGCCCTCTTACGCCACCAATTACTGCCACTGGTATACTGGCACCCAATAGCGCTGCTCTAGTAATTAATAAAACAATACAGATAAGCTTTCGACTAAAACAGCCTGGTACACTGCTATTTGAATCATGTGCCCTGTAATAGAGCCACAGTAGGGTAAATTGTCTATCTCCCCCAGTAGAGCTGCTCTAACAATCAATAAACAGCATAATTCTTGTAACCAGCTACCCCCTCTGACAACAGTTAAAACAAATGCTCACCCAACCAGGAGGACCAATGTTTGTTCAGAACCCTATTTGCAATCTGCCCCCACTGCTGGATGTGCAAGCGTGTTGTTCCCTAAATCACGAAAAAACGAGCTATCCTGGCCAGCTTCATAAGCATATCTGTTACAAAATATCCCCACGATAAAACAGAGTCTGCCACCAATTTGCTACCACCCGTTCCTCTCATAAAACCTGTGGTCTCCCCTCCAGTTCCTGCCGGAGCTGACCCTGCTTCGCTTTGTCACTCAGAATTAGCACAGCAAGGCTCCTGCCCACAACGTCGCGCTGTCCCCCCCCGCTCGCTCTTCAGAGCCGATCCTCAATCCGGGGTCGCACCCGCTATCCCGTCACTTACCTCGCGCCTGATAGGCTTGAGATACCCCGCCTCACGCTGCGCCCGTGCACTCTGCTCGCCGTCCGTAATGCCGTACTGCTGATCCCCAGACCTCGGATGCCTAGCTGTGTCCCCGAGTGTCCCTGACCGACCAGTCGTGCTGTCCGCCGATCAGCTTCCGCCACCTGTATAAAAAATGAACCACAAGCTCTTGTCCCTCGGCTGCAGATACTGCCTCCCTGGCTGTCGCTCCTTCGCTCACGACCTGCAAAATAAAACAGAAAATTAAACTGCCCACAGCGGGGCAAGGAGCGAGCCTGGGAAGCGCGGGCACAAAGAGGCCGCTTCCTGCGCTCCCCAGGCTCTTAATACCCCTCCTAGGTCGCGGTCCCGCCCCCCTTGACCCGGAAGCGCAAAACTGCTTCCGGGCAAGGACGGGACGCGCGACCAACCAGGGCTGGCCAAGAGGGGGGGGGCGGGCACCGCCATGTGTGCGTGGGGGCCGAGCAGCCCCCACTTTCCTTTCTCCTCGTGGGCAGCACGCTCAGCACACGCCGCTGGCCTCTTTTCTCTGCTTACAAGGTCTTCCAGGAATCGCGGGCAACGCGCTCTGCCTGCCTGTAATATCTCACTGTGCGGTAGTGGTTTTGTTTTCCTGGCTCTTCAACTAGGGAATAATAATAATAATATGGGCAGTGCTTTAAATGGGAAAAAATAAGTGCCGGTACTAATCAATTTAAGCAAGGAATGGAGGAGGAGCAATTGTGGGCGGGGTTAGAGGCGGAGCTTGGAGGCAGGCATTTAATGGGAGCCACATTTTCTTGGTGGCAATTGTGCTTGATAATATAGAATTATTTCTGCTATTTGAAGAGTATATGTTTTCTCCTCCCATGTGCAAAAATATAAGTTTATTATTTTGAGAATGTCATAACAATACAGATTGTCTCTGAGCCTATGCACATATGAAACATAAAAGTCATGATTTTTCTCAGTAAAGGTCAAAACTGAAGTCACATAACCAAAACAAACGAACAGTAACATTTTCAATCTGGTCTTCAACACAATACTGTCTCAGCCATCATCTATTATACAGCAGGCACCAACTATGGACAATCAAAATCATCCACAGCTCCTTCAATGGGGGCACAAGGTACCTAATGTGAGCAGTGGGCAAGTGAAGTGATTACAGGGAACTCGAGTGGTGACACATGTGATGAAGGGCCTCTATAAATGGCTGAGATGAACGCAATGGGATGGGTTGAACTAGCATATGTCAACGTAAAGTGAATTAAATGAACAACGAGAGGCACTAGGGTAAACAAGGCAAGCACAGGGCAAATGTGCCTTGAACTAGCTGGGTCAGGTGAGAATTAAGTGAGGAGAGAAAGGATGAATCAGTTAAGGCAGGTTGAGTAAATCAAACATGGTGGGTCAGTGCAGAGTGGAAGAGCCAAGCACATCTTACATGATGTAAGCAAGGGTTGGCCTGGAAAATACATGGTGGGTGAGTCAAGAACAGGTGAGCACATGGTGGTCTAGATGATGACCGGTTGAGTAAAGGAAATGATCTGGGTCTGTTACAGAGGCAACTACAGCTTGCATAAAGCAAACAAAAGATATTCAAGGCTTCTACAGGCTGGATAAATCCAGCACATTATAGATACAGTGGGCACCTAAAGGCAAGGAGACTATGGGATTTTAAGTCATTTTTGTAGCATGGACCAGGCCTCCTAGGTATTGGAGAGATGTAAAAGATGTTAGTACAATTTTCTAGCATTTGGGTATTCTCTACAACATCCCTCAAGATAGTACATGCATAGACATTGAGAAAAAACAGTTTGGTTTCAGAAAGAGCTTCATATGGAAGGTACAAGAAACAAAAATGGTTCCACCCTTGTGCCTCTTCTTTCCAAAATAATGGACCACCAACAACAGACTTTATGCATGGTCTGGACTTTATGCGCAGTCTGGACTTTGTGCTCGGCCTGACTTCCCCAAACAAAAGACTATGGCTGTAATTCTGGCCCAGAATGGAAAGACTGTGTTGCTTTTCACTAAATGTAATTAAAGCTTAGCTTAGCTGCAATATGAACCACGGGCAAACTCACCTCTGTGTCTTAATACCTCTCATTGAAAAACAAACAAACAAATTAAAGAGCCATCTATTGAATACTGTCACACTAGATCCTAAAACCCCACCTGACATCATCAAGCATTCTAAGGTATCTTTGTTAAATAGCTGCTCGCCTGGGCTGAGAGAATTATATTTTTACTTAGACTTCAGAGTCCTTTCAGGGGTATGAGTTCATCAGTTTTTCAAAAATAGGACACCACCGCACTTAATGCATAATCACAACATTTCAAAATCACCGATGTTGTGAGAGGCTCAGTTAAGACAATGTTTCTTTTTTTAAAAGGGTTTGAGGCAGTGCCTGAACAAGAAGACTGAATGTGAGAAAGTGACACCTGGACACGATCACACTAGTCATAAAGATCAAAATCAGTTTGTATCATGAGCGTGTGTATCATTTTGAAGACCATTCTTTTTCAAGACACTCATTTCCCTATGTTTTTCTTGGCCATCTACTTCTGCATCTCTAAATCCATGAGTTTTTATTCAACACATCTTTTTCAGCTCCCAGGAAACCTGTTTATTATCCACAGTCTGTTGAACCCTGGCATCCATGCTTGAACACCACCCTCAACCTCTTGCTTTCTCACCTTCATTAACTGCTTTCTCTCCTATGCCTAGAGGATCTTTATCTTGCGTTCCGGGGGGCCTCTGCCTTTTACCAACTGTTTGAGAAACCCAGTAGTATTGACTTATGCTGCATCTGGTTCACACAGGCATTGCTGGATTCCTCTAGGTGGTTGTGAGCTTGTCTTCCCAGACTAAACATGTTTATGCACACATACTCACCCATCACTTAAGAAACTCACACACATACATGACCACTCACACACAACTTGATTTAGATAATTAGCTTGCACATTTACCTCATGATAATAGCCAGAAAACCTGGACTCGACCTGGCCCTTCTGGGCCTATGGTGGACACCCCTTGTCCATAATAATCTCTTAAAAGTCAGAAAAAGTGATATTCATGCACACAATAAAAGGCATTCAAACATGAGACAAGGTTGCAGATTACAAAACTGATGATGGAGTTCATTTGTAACGGGCAACTAAACTAAATACATTCAACCCTGATCTTACGAGCAAGGGAATTTAATTAATTGTTGGTAGGTCGATATCATCGATTGTTTGTAGAGTACTCACTGCCCAAAGGCGGACTTTTGGTATTTTCAAATCTTTTTATCATAAAAAGGATTAAACTCACAACTATAGAATCAGATTTTCCTTCAAACCTCAAGTCTGTCTAAATTACTCATTCCCAAAGTTCTATTAGAGAAATATGTAGTGGATTCGCAAGTTGCTTGCTTTAGCGCACTCTGCCCCTTGAAAAGTCAATGGAACAATTGGAGTGCGCATGTCAATAAACTAGATTAATACTGAAATTCTGATGAGTACATGAAACTTGTCAAATGGACACAGATGGGCTGGGACGGGTAGAGACAGAAGTGTGCATACTGATGGACTGTCTGCTGCCCTACAGTGGACTGCCCAGTTGAATGCTAATCAGCCTATATATGGCAGTGGTTATTACACTCCTATCCACCCTCTCAGCAGACTAGTGCTGACAGGTGCATTCTCATCTCTGGTGTAACGCTGTAAAAAAGTACATTTGTGGGGTAGGGGGTAAGCCCAGTGTCTCTCTCACACACACACACACACACACACCTACAGCGTGATTGACTGGGCAGTGTCTAATTGGACCCTTGACTTTCATTCACAGACAGCCGCAGGATACCCGAAACCCTAAACAGCAAATGAGCCGCTGTGTGATGCTCAGCAGCGGGTCCTTTCAGTGGTGTACACTGCCTCTTCCTCCTCCACTGCCTTCTCTTTATCTGCAGCACTTTTGCTCAGCAGCACAGTTCCCAATGCCATCAAGCCTGCCCTGCCTGACTTTCCCCTTAGTGTACCGGTACTCTCCTTGGCCAAGGAAAAGTATGGGACTCAAATGGAGAAAAATAAAAAGTGTTGGTACTCCGTACTGGCGAGTACCAGCCCATTTAAAGCACTGCGTGGGACTGTGCGGGAGAGGGGAGAACTGGCAAGGAGAGGATAGGAACGCGTGGTGAGGGGGTAGACATCAGCACGGAGGGGGGTTGAACTGAAGAGACAGTGGGAAGAAGTGATTATGTGATTAGGAGAGAGAGCATCATTAAACTGGTGAGGAACGTGTGTAAACTATATGGGGAGGGGGTGGAACTCAAAACAAGGGAGACCAGAGGGAACTTAAGAGAGACATGCGGCAAGAGGGGAAACTGGCGGAGGAGGTAGGAAAAAGTAGGGGAGAAACGATAAGAAAAGGAAGAAACTGTGTAACATGGAAAGAGGAACAGGTGGATGGAATTGGGGACGGTGACTGACGAGAGAGCTGTAGAGTGGAGAATGGCGGGTGTAGGCAGCAGCATAGAGCAGAGGCCCAGGAGAGGTGAGGCTGACATAGAAGAGGGCAATGTGTCAGACAACTGCATCTCCACATAAAATCCTGATAGGCAGCACAGCGTTGCTTGTGATGTGCAGGTTACAGGAGCCAATCCTAAAAGGTACCACAGCAAAAGTCGTCGTTAAGCCTGAAGGTCACAGATATATTTTTCACCCGCCTGTGTCAGATAAAATGGCCACTATGACATCAGTTAACAGTAGCACTCGCTGTTAGTTCCAAGCTGTAGTTCAGTTTGAGGGAAATGCTGCATAAACAAAGTATACCTACGCTCTGTGGCCCAGGTACTGTTGTATCCGGTCCCAGGGTGGCAGCTTACCTTCTCAGAATGTGCTTTGCTACTTACCTGTTACCTGGGTGGAGGGGGCTTTCTGAATGCGCAGGACGAGGAGTTTGCAATATTTGAAGAGACAAGTTCGAAAACTTCCTAGGACAAATTAAACTGCTCAGGTCATGTATAACCTGAACAATAGCTCTGCTGTCTCGCGGAGTGTGATTGACTGGGCAGGGTCTAATTGGACCCTTCACTTTCATTTACAGACAGCCGCAGGGCACCCAAAACCCTAAACAGCGCTTAAGCGATGCAAATGAGCCGCTGCGGGATTTCACAGCAGCGGCTTCATTCACAGGTATACACTGCCCCTCCCTAATTTCTGCCTTCTCTTTATCTGCAGCAGTTGAGCAGAGCACTTTCTGCACAGCAGCACAGCCCCCAATGCCATCGAGCCCGCCCTGCCTGACTTTCCCCTTAGAGTACCGGTACTCTCCTCGGCCAAGAAAAAAGTGCCGGTACTCTAAGGGAGAAAAATAAAAAGTGGCGGTACTCCGTACCGGTGAGTACCGGCCCATTTAAAGCACTGAATATGGGAAGGTGAATTAATAGTACACGGAAACGGTGAGGACATGTTAAAACAGTGATGCGTGCGCCCCGCAGAGGAGCGAGGGCGGAAATCAAAACTAGTGGTGCGCGCGCACCACAGAGGAGCAGGGGGCAAGGGAACCTGTTGTCTGTGTCGCACACTGATGCGCGTCCTAGACATGGACGGGTTATGGGCGTAGCAAAGGCGGGAAATGCGCCCGCCTTTGATCAATCGTGTGTTGTTTTTTTATACAAAAAAACGCGATAGCCAATGACAGACGGGGAAAGCAAAACCACACGCACCAGCGTGTGGGTAGCTTTCTGAAGCCCGTACACGAGGTCTCGCGCTGCGCGGACAGTGCTGCGCACTGCAACGCTAGGCACGAGACCTAAAAATGAAACGTCCTATTTGACAACGTACCAAGTGTAAAGGGGCACCTGAGGGAGGATACATTTTTTTTTTATTTAACTCAATAGTCGGGATAAAACGGGACAACCAAAACTAGAAAGGTACTCCTAATTCACGGTGCCGCCGATCGTGGCTGTTGTAGTCCTAACTGAGATGCCGCGATGATGTCAGAAAAAGGCAGAGTGGTGCGAGGGCTGTATTCTGCAGGAAATGAAGGACAGGCCGGTCTGGTTGTCCCAGGGTAAAAAGACAAATATGGCATCCTGTGAGATGAATTCGGCCGAAAATGTTTTGAAAGATTACTATTAAACGGGACGACTTAGGAAAGGGAAGTAGCGGATCGAGGCTGCAGGGCATCTGTCATGGTCTCATTCCAATAAATATGAGAGTGGTCAAGGGAGCCAGAGTATGATGTGTGCAGCCTCATGGAATGGGAATGAGTGGCACAAAGTCAGGTATTCGGTGAATAAGTCAGATACGGTTAGCAGGTGATAAGGAAGTGGGCTCGGGCAGACATCAGGAAGGCCTGAGGGCTAAGGTCAAGCCCAAAAAGAAGATTCTAATTTGTGTATTCTATAAGGTTCCCAGGGCCAAGGTCACACCAAGAAATGGAGTGTGAACGGGGACCTGGAAAAAGCAAGGTAACAGAGGCCCTGGGCAAAATTTCCATTATGTTGGTGTAGTTGCAATCATTGGAGCCCTTGGTACACATGTGTGTACTCAAGGGACTCAGATTAGTAGAAAGTGGAGAAAAACAATAGAATATGTACTACAGGTGGTAGGTAGGAGGATTGGTGATCGTCTGATGTATCAACAGGACTAAACAAAGATGAATTAAATATCGAATCACTTGTATAACCAGTAGTGCATTTCTGCATCCTTGATGAGTCCGGTAGTAACAGTGTCCATGCGTAAGATTATTTAACTTTCTTTCTTTCACATACAGAGCTCTCGGTTGCCACCCCTTGAGTGTTGTTTTACAAGCTCCAATCTGGAGAATTTGAAGGTTTTGTTGTTCGGGTGGTGTTCATGAAAGTGTTCCGTTAATGGTGGACCTATTTCTGTCTTGTGAATGTTGCGGTAGTGCTCTAGGATTCTGGTTTTGAGTGGTCTGATGGTGCTGCCTATATACAGTTTATTACAGGGGCAGATGGTCATGTAAATTACTTTGTTCGAGTTGTAAATTGCATAGTTTGAGTTAATCCACTCTTTAATCTTGATAGTTTGTTTACCCGGCAGGGTAAAATCTTTCTGTTTGTTAATACCTAGTTTACAGGCACTACAGTTGTGATGTGTAGAATCCTAGGGGTCTAGACAGGAAGGGTGCTTCCGCTTGTTTTCTTTTGTCGATGAATTCTGATCAACAGAGTTTTTGTCTCAGGTTTCTTGCTCTCATGAAACCCATTTGTGGGAAGTTTTGAATCTGGTCTTTGAGGGTTATGTGGTTAAACAGCAGGTACCAGTGTCTTTGGAGAATATGTAATAACCATTATAGTAGTCTGTAAGAAAACGAATAGTATTTGACCTCTGAGTATCGTTTCCCACAACTTTAGTTTGCAGAAGTTCTTGGTGTGGTATCTTTGCACAATCAGATGCAGCTGCTTCCAAATGTGTTCGTTTGTAGCCTCTTTGTTCCAATCTGAGCATTAAGTCAGTTGCTTTCTCTTCACAGACGTCCATGCTGCTGCAGTTTCGTCTCATTGTCCGGAATACCCCTTTAGGGAGATTCTTTATTGTTGTTTGTGGATGACAGCTATCTGCCCTCAAGATTGAGTTGGCCGCTGTGGGTTTGCGAAAGGCATAGTATGTAGTTTGCCTTCTTGTACATAGATGGTGATATCCAGGAAGTCAATTTCTGAGGTGAAGAAATGGGAAGTGGTTTTGATATTCCATCAGTTCTCATTGATTTTTCTTTAAAAAAAGCTGTAAACTCTCCTGAGAACCCTGCCAGATACATAGGATATCGTCTATAAAGCGTCCCCGATACATTATTTTGGAGGTGTATTCTGAGAAGGCTTCGTCCCATAGCCAGAATCTTTCTACTTCTCCCATTATATGCATACATACGGGGGTGAATTTGGCCCCCATGGTGCTGCCTTGTAGTGTAAAAAATATTCAGAGTTGAATGAGAACAAGTTGTTGGTTAGGCAAAAAATAGCATCTCAAGGTGCATTTGGTTGTATTCAAAGAAATGGGCTGGTTTGGTGGAAAGTGCCTTTCTTACTGCATTCATTCCGTCTTCATGTTTGATGGAGGTGTAAAGACTTACCACGTCAATTGTAGTGAGTATGCAGTCTGAAGACCATGGTATATTATCCAGTTTGAGCAAAATGTCTTTAGTGTCTTTTATAAAGAAAAGCAGGTCTTTCATGTATGGTTGCAGATGGAAGTCAATGAATTCATCCAGTTTGGAGCAGATGGAGTTAATCCCTGCTATGATGGGTCTGCCTGGTGGTGGGTGACTGTTTGTATGGCTTTTTGGTAGTAGGTATAGGGTGGCCATTGTGGGGTATTCAATGTATAGATTGTTGTGTTCTTCTAATGTCAGAAGATTATTGTGATACCAGTTGTCAAGTTTCTTTTTCAGTTCTATAAGGATTTGTCTGGTGGGATTGGTGTCCAATTTTATGTAACAGTTTTATCACTAAGTTGTCTTTTTGCTTCTGCAATATATTTGTCTGGATGCATTATGACAACATTGCCCCCTTTGTCTGCTTCTTTTATGATTGTGTTCTGACTCTGTTCAAGTTCCTTCAGTGCATATTGCCGGGGTTTTTCAAGTTTATTGGGAGGAAACGTCTTGTTTTTTGGTACTTCTGTAATTCTCTGGACAAATCTTTGCAGACAGCTGTATGGAAATGATCGATAGTGTTACCTGGTGGTAGATTTGGGGAGAAAATAGATTGTGGCTTTGTACCGGTGTTAATAGTATAGTTTGTGGCAAACCCTAGTTCCAGGCCCACCATGGTTGGAGTTGTAGGGTTAATCTCAGGGTCCTATGATAAGGTATTGATAAGATGAATGTTTTCTGGATCTTGGACTGATAGGTCTGTGCTGATGGCAGGTCTTGGCTCCCTCAGGACTGGTGGTTTCTCATGAAAGAATGATGTAAGTTTAAGTTTCCGTGTGAACTTAAACAGGTCGATCATAGTCTTAGTAAAATCCCAGAAGGCAGTTGGGCAAAAACTCAAACCCTTGTTCAGTAGCATTTCTTGAGCATGTGTATAAGCGGTGTCGGAGATGTTGATCGTTAGTTTGTTTGGTTTTTGAGGTCCCTCTCTTGTTTCGTTCTCGTTCGAGTCGTTACCTCCACGGCTCGGTTTGGTGTTGAGATATTTGTGGTGCTTTCTGGTCGGGTTCTTTTATCTGTTGTGGTTTGATTCCGGAAACCCAGGCGGTGCCTTAGAACTTCATCTAAAAAATCAACCCCTACTCTTGTTGTTGTGGCTGTGACTTCCTTGCCTGGTGACTCAGCCTCTAAGCTTGAGACTGAGTCAGGTATGTTTCTTGTAGGTGCTCCTGCTCCTCCTCGTGTGATGTTGTCATAGCATTTGGTGAATGTGTATACTCTACCTAGCTGGTAGTCAACCTAGACTCAACGGAATTTTCTATTCTTCCGTTGTTTCAGGTCCTCTTCGTACTCGTCAATTACTCTGTTCAGAATTTCTTAGTTCCTTGTGGTGATGTCTCCCCAGTTTGAGTCCTCTATTATCTTGGTGAGGTCATCCACTTCTGTTTTGAATTTGTTGTGTTCCTCCTCAACTATGTCTATGAGTTGTCTTATCATATTGTTAGACTCTTCGATCAGATTTTCTTCCCATCTGGCAATTCGTGCTGGTTAGTGGTGTGCACTGGAGGAAAAATTAGGAACCGCAGTCTTCTGGGTATTCTATCTGCCACCAAATATTTTTTGAGGCTTGCGGCTTCCCACCATTTGGTGGTCTCCTTTTTTATGGCTTTTTCAAGTGCTTGAAAAGTTGACTTGGCTGATTGTGGATTAGGTTTTCTGCATTGTTGAGGTCCTCCTTGGTTGGAGAAAACCTCTTCTATCCTTTGATTTCAATGTTCTCTATGATCTTTGCAGGTTGCCATGGAACTCTTGTCAAATGCATTTATTCCAATAGTCTGTCTAATTTGGGAGGTTTATTAGTCACTTTGAGTTCTGATCATTCAACAGTAATGTTTGGGGGTCTTATTGGTGTGATACTGCTCTGGTATCTTGTAGTAGGTAAATGGTTTGATTGGTGGGTGTTACCAGGGTTTATACACAATAGGTCATGACCCAAATGCGGATTGTGGCACAAACAGAAAGGGTGGTTTCACCCACCATTTTGGTTTGTGCAACAACCCGCATTTGGGTCATGACCTATTGTGTGTGAACCCTGGTAACACCCACCAATCAAACTATTTGCCTAATTCAAAATCACACAGTTTAGCATGAAACTATGCTTAATTATCTGTATGTCATTTAATGAAGGAGTAATGAGCATGAGAATGAGGGCTCTTTATTCAATAAGTAAACATAACAGGCAGTGCCATGTATTTCGAAGGTAAGGGAACTGTAATTAAATGTACGGGCAACAATCATCCCCATACAACTTCATTGACATGTTTGGCAATCTAAAAGACAGACAAGAAGGAATCATTTTCCAGGCTAAAATTTGTAATTTTCAAAATGGCAAATGGGTTTCCTTTTTTCTGTGTGTGGACTCAACCTTAAATAAATCGAGCATTACATTTCTCTGGAAATAAATGCATAACTTGAATATTCTGCATGACTTATTAAAGCCGATAATTCAACCACACAAGTGTTCATAGACAAGGGTAGGACTAGGAGGTAATTGAGCCTTGTACAGAAAAATACTTACTCCTAATGGCCCTATACAGGGGTGCATTTTGGCTCCCTCTTGTTTTCAATTTACATTGCTGATGCAATGACAGAACGAAATCAGGCTTGCCCATTTTCACATAAATTAGGAGCAAAGAACAGTTTGTCACTGTATTATGCAGATGGCAACGTTCTACTTGCCACGTTACGCCAGTTGGCCTTCAGAGCCAACTGGATGCTTTTTCAGAATATTTTAAGGCTAATGATCTGCAAATAAATATGTCTAAAACTAAAATAATGGTTTTCTAGAAAAGAATAATGCAGGATATCAGGTGGCTAAGTAACGATCAAGTAGAGGTGGTAAAAGAATACAAATATTTAACCCTTCTTTTTAGACATTTCCTGAACTTTAAAGCTCATAGAGATCACCAGGAAGCTCGATCCAAGGCTATTGCAGGTGCTTTACATAGGTTGGATCTCGTTTTGGGGCATAAATCTGTCAAATTTTTATGCGAGACCAATTATGCAAAAATTGTAAATGTACTACTGTAGGGTTGTGAGGTTTTCACAGTGAAGAACATAGCTCAGCCGCACATCACAGACATGAATATTTGGAAAAGTTGTCTTGGTTTGCCTAGAGGCTCTCAGAACAGTGCTTTGAGGCTAGGGCTGGGCCTTACCAGTGCAGCATCCAAATATAAGCAGAGATCTTTAACTATTGGCCCTGTCTTTCAAAGTCAGCTGAGGGCTCACTGAGGCAAATAATTAAATGATATGTAAAGGTGAAGGATTCAGGCCAATGGGCTGGCAACCTCCAAGCTAACAAGGACTCACTGAGTATCTTAACAGGGAGAGATCTGAAAAGTATGTCTGTACTGCAGCAGAGACTAATAGAAAAATGAGTGACAAAAGAAAGTTCCAGGAACAGTGACCTAGAAGATGTAGGGAAAAGAGACAACCTGCTACACTTAATGGATTAAGGGTATTCAATATCCAGCCATGTTTATGTGATATAAAAAATGTGCTAGCATTAGGAAGTGGGCATTGAAGGTTTGGCTGGGGCAGGTCCCGGCCTTTATAATCTGGAAGTAGTTCAAGCAGGTCAGGGTGGATAGTTGTATTTGCCCTTTCTGTGAATATGGCATGCTTCATTGTCTCTACCTCATTAATTCTATTTTGCACATGTTTTGATAAAACAAGAAGAGGTTTGTTACTCCCTGTGTTTAGAATTTTACAAGTCCGCCGTATTAGTGATGTAAAGAAAGCAATTTTAAAAATGTGATAACGAGATTGTGTCATGCCGTGGAAAAATTCCTGTCTGTGGTTTTTGAACATTTAGTTGTTTTGACTTTTTCTTAGTTATAGATGTGAAGGAGCTGAATTCCACTTTCAAGATTCGCTTTAGAACCTCGAGAAAATGGTACTTTTTCTCAGCATGAAAGCGTGGGGGGGAGAGAAATCATTAGGAAATCAATAATTTCAGTTCCAATGTACTATGACTCACAGACTACCAATTAAGATTAGTTTGTTTATTACATAGCCAAGAATAACTGGACGTATAGGCACCTCAAAGTGAGGGTGTAGAAATACATTGAACATTAGTTCAATGTAAAGCCAAATCTATGGATGAAGTTAAGGCAGTGAAACATGCACAAAATGATTAGTTCAAGAATCTGTATACAAAATATTATGGAGCAGACGTCCAGGTTCCCATTCATCAGAAGGTCATGGGTATAAAGCATTAATCTGTCCCTACACTTACACTAACACTAAAGTGACATCCCAACATAGCATTTCCCAGGCAAGCTCATCTCCCCACATTAGTTGGGACAAGCAGCATAAAACTACTAAGACAGAGCTCGTTCTAAGATGCTCTCACTCGCTCAAAACAAGGCAGAAGTCCCCAGACACTTTCCCTAGTTACGATACATCAATACCACAGGTAGTATCCCAGGGTCCCTTATGGATCATGCCATCCAGTCAGGCCACCTCCCCATAAGTAGCTTTCCAGTAGGCAGCGATGCTTCCAAGCTTGGCTAGATGACCTCGAATCCCAGGCTCACTCGAATGAGTTCTCCACTCAACTCAACTCAACAGTTCTCCACTATCAGTATCAACGCTCAATGTATCCTCTTCTCACTACGCCTAACTCCTAAAACAAAGATATTATTCTAACTAAAAAGGATGATTCTTCCGCCTGCAACAGAAACGTGAGAAAGAACAAATCCAACATGCACGTGAAATTCGACTATTAAATCTAATTTGAGAGCTTCCGGTGAAAATGCATTTCAGGCCTACAGTATTCGGCCAACATAAGAAAATGCGCGCAAGTGTTACGAAATTGCATATAAAATGAACACTCTTTACTGAGCACTTCTAAATAAATACATTACATAAGCACATCAAATCATTGAATAATTGTCAGCAGCATACACAAATTCTACACGTTAATGTTTTCAGCCAATCACATCTAGTTTCAACGTTAGTCTCTTCACGTTGAAATGTCCCTAATACACCAAAATTTATATTATTACAGTTCACATTCATCTGTCTCAGGTTAATACAACAAAGGGAATATATGCGGGTGCGGAGGACTCATGAATATGAAGCACTTTAAGTATTATGATGTTTTATTAATGTAATGGTATGTTATACAATATGGATTGTTTGTATTGCCTTATTGGCGTGATATCGAAATATTAAATAAAACATCAAACTTGAAACTCATTGAGCAAAAAAAGTATAAGAATAAGTGACACGGGGGAAGTGCATGATACTATTTACATCAAACTGAATCGTGGTTTGATGCATGAACATCCTAATCAGCGATATGTTCCAGGAATGCTGGTATGTGACCGTGGTCAGGTTTGTCTGAGCGTTTACAATTTAAATTGCTTTCATATTTGCTTTTTTAGCAAAGGTTATTTTGCTGTTATTGTGCTTTGGAATTCCTTCCAAATGAAAGGACTAGCAGCCGTGACATCACATGGTCCTCGATCCTGTGATGATATTATTGCATAAATGTATACTTACAATATAATAATATATATCCTGCTGCACAATTTTGATTACAGAAATATTGTCAATGTCTGTTTATATGTGTGTGTGTGTGTTTATATACATATACACATATATATGCATCTATATATACATATATAAAATTACTATATTTAACACTGCAGATGTGTGCTATGACCATGCATAAAAATCTTCAAATTGCATAAATATGGAGGTATAGCCCAATATTTCTCCAGAGGATGTTGTTGTGACATACTATTTCCATGTCTTTTGACGCCAAAGCTTTGTACACATTTTGAGGAATTTTCAGTGAAAATTAAAGCTGCCATGTGTGTAGAGTCTAGCGTATTGGAAATGATGGAACAGTTTTGGCTCCAGATGGACTTCATAGAACTGTGATGTAAGTGTTAGAGTGCAATGCACAGAAGACTGGTTTAGAATTTTGGGCATTTGGTTACACGTAGAAGATAAAGACATGAATTATCAAGCTCCGTGTGTGGCATAGTCCTTTGCAGGTACCAAGGCTGAGGAGGACGCTCAATTGGAAATGAGATAGGGGATAAGTAACCCATAGATCGACAGTGCTCTCCCACAGAGGTTGCCACGGTCCAAGCAAATTGCTTGTGCATGCCACGTGTGTTGCAGTCGAAGTGAGGAACCAACCAATAACGTATGTGGAATCAAAATACAACTCCAGCCGCCATAAAGAAGTTCAAAATTATGATATTGGAGTAGCATAATTTTGGCTCCATCCTTCTATGTTTGACTAGGCCATATATATATATTTGCATTTGGTCTTATGTGCTCGTGTGATGCAATAATATGAATGAGATATGGTGCACTAAGAATATGATGTGTCTTTTTTGTGTGGTTTTGATATATATGTGTACAAGGAGACTCGGACCATAACATCGATTCAGCAGGTCAAAATCACACCAGAACAAATAAAAAACAATGTGGAGTAAACTATGGAAACTCCTTAAGGCTGAACAAAATAAGTGGTGGGAAGCAACCACCCTGCAAACATACATTGAAGCAGGACGTGTACTGAGGGGCTTGAGGATATTTATTGCGCCAACCTTCTTCGTAACGGATCCAAATCTAATCTAAATATTGAAACAATGACGTGGCACTCTGGATGCCTTCATATGTGTCTAGATGTTAATAGTTTGTATACAAGCATCCCACACACAAAAGGAATTGAGGCATGCGGATATTTCCTCAGGTCAAGGTCTCTGTCCTTGTTTTTGCACACAGAGATGATTTTAGATATGATTTTCACTTGTTTCAAACAAAATTTCTTTCTTTTTGATCGTACCATCTACCATCAAACACTCGGCAGGGCGATGGGCACTTGCTTTGCCCCCAGCTTTGCTGGACTCTACCTTGGCTGGTGGGAGGAGCAAGTAGTCCAGAGCCTTGAACAATACCAGACACATGTCAAGGTATGGACTTGATACATGGATGATATTTTTTGTATTTGGGATGGTAGCAAAGAGGAAGCCATCGAATTTGTAAAGACACTGAATAGCAATGACCTTATTCTGACATTTACCAGCCACATTGAGACCAAAAAAATTGAATTCCTCGATCTTGAAGTCGGTGTTAGTCAAAACAAACTAGTAACCACACTTTTTAGAAAAAAGACAACAGGGAACAGTTTACTCCATGCCCGCAGCTGCCACCCTGACAGTCTTGTTAAAAGCATCCCCTATGGGGAGCTTTTACGAGCCAGGCAGAACTGTAGCACTGAGGAAGACTTCAAGAAAGAAAGCGAAATAATGTGCCAGAGATTTAGAGACAGAGGCTATAAAAATAAATGCATCAAAGAAGCCCTGTCCAAAGTTATGACACGAGAAAGAGACGATCTTTTGGCAGAGAAAAACAATGAGAAAATTGGTCAGATTGGAGCAGGTGAATCAGTAAGGTTCATAACTAACTACACCAGACAATCTTGGAATGTTTGAGAGGCGCCGAAAAGATTCTGGGGAACCCTGAGAAGAGATAATGACATCCTAGGCTGCCTAGAAGAACACCCCTAAGTTACATATCGCGAAGCAAAGTCTCTGAAGAACTCACTTTGCAGAGCGGTCATTCAACCAGTGAGAAAACCAAACAGCATTCAAGGTTTCTTCGCTTGTAGACAACGTAAAGCCTGTAAACACACCTCCAACATCAAGTAAGTCAAACTTTCCCCTGATTGTAGGCCATTAAAAATCTTACAACACTACTCTTGTCACACAGAATATGTAGTATATGCCCTGAGGTGTCCATGTAATAAGTATTACATCGGAAGTACTATACACAAAATAAAGAAAAGAGTTTTGGAACACCTCAGGGCAATCAAAAACAATGATAAACAATATCCCATTGCCAGGCACTTTGTGACCCATCACAAGAGTGACAACACGCTGTTGTCCATTTGTGTACTTGACAATATCCCAACAAGAAGTAGAGGAGGTGACAGGGTGCAGGAACTGCGCAGGTTGGAATCAAAAATGATTATCAAATATAATACACTTCAACCAGGGGGACACAACTGCGATGAAGGACTTTCCACACATCTAGGTTAAATTGATTAAGTGTTTACTGTTAATTAACTAAAACTGAGTCTCCGATGCTAATACGTCTGTTTACATTTTAGTCTGCTTGCTGTAAGCTTGTTCACTTTTTTAATTAGAGTAGTGTTGTTGTATACAGTGTTTTTATTAACCATGGGATTCCTCACTTATACTGTATTTCTTTATTTTGCAGAACCATTGGCAATATTGTCGGGGAGAGTTGAATGCAAGACTGTAAGAACCTGCACTTTCAATTGAATAAATCATGAATTAAGAATCACCTTCACTTACGTATGACTTTACCCACTTGGGTTTGACTGTAGTAGATTTTCTGTTTGCTGCCTGATATTAGGATCTTAGACGCAAGATTCAGCAAGTTCACATTCTTCACTCCAACAGTATCGCAGAGAGCGCATAGGCTCACTTGACCGAGAATACGTAGGTGATTGGTTTCACTTTGAATGTCACATCGGACTGAATTCGAATGGTGTGGAGTGATGTAGCGAAATGCTTAGCAATTTTTCGCCCACAGAGGCATGATCACGTGGTCTGTGCAACATTAATGTTCCGTCAGTGGAACAATAAAGTTTTGTCCTTTGAAGGCAAGGTTATTTATGAAATTAGAATAAGTCATTCATTCATAAAGTCTTTATTTCGATATTAATATCATAAAAGACAAAATTATATATATAAAAATAGAAATTAAAACAAAGTACATAACATTTCTTTTGACCAATTACATTGCACAAAAAACCATCAGGAGGATATGGTAAATAAGTTAGTCCATCCATTATATAAAATAATAATTTAAATGCATTATATTATGTATAAGTGTCATTATATAGTCATTCAAATACACTTTTATTTATAGAAAGAAGTTTAAAAGGATTAAAAAAGAGGGAAAACAGAAGGTCCATATACAATTTGTATCCCAGAATAGGATTTTTAGCGACAAAATCATAGGATGTTTAAAAAACCATGAGAATCATTGTATACTTAATTTGCGTCCTGGGATGATCCACATCCAGTGTAAAAAATTGGCAACAGCTATGACCACGGGCTGAGAGGTGTTAGTTTTGAGAATTCTTAAAGCCTCACAACCAGTGGTGAGACCCATCTGGAAGCAGATAGGCTTCAACCACATCTGCCTTGGAGCTTTGTATTCTGGGCAGATAAATAAAATGTGGGCAATACTTTCCCGTTGCGTAGGACAAAAGGGACAACTGGGTTTATGGCTACTGTTCCATTTGGAAGTAAAGAAATTTACGGGAAGTGTCCCGACCTTAAATTGATGGTACCTCTTCCTATCCACAGGAAACATAATGTAATCCCAGTAGCCCTCTAGAGCAGTTAAATGTTTTAGTTTCAAGAAATCCGCTGTGAGTGATGGGCTAGTACAGTTACTACACCTTTTCAATGAAACCATGCTCCTGTATAATTCTCTAAAAACTTTCCTAGGCGGGAAAGGATTAGCAATGGGATCTTCCCACAAATAGCCCAAACCCATGGCAATATATGCTGCCCTTGCCTCCCTCATCCATAAAATTCTATGTGCACTATCAGCATCTCTGACTTCGAGGAATGCTCAAGCATACTGGGAGAGATCAGGGGTAACCCACAGTCTCCTCCAGTATGCCACTGGTCTATACCGAGCCAAATCTTTCAAGCGTTGACATCCAAAATCATAAAAGAGAGGAACTAAGGGAGTGGATGCTGGAAGGCCCGTTATACCCCTTAAAAACGTGTTTTGGGCACTAGTCAATAGGGCAAGATTACTGTACCCCCACAGTTCAGCCCCGTAGGGGACCGCCGCACTAACCTTTGCATCATAGATCTTGAGTGTTGGGGCAATTGGATGCGTATGGGAGAGAAATAGCTCTTCTGTTAGGGCACTTGCTAACTGGGCATGCTTCGTAACCAACTGGTTGGTGTGATGTTTCCAGTCTAGTTTTGAACCGAGGGTTATGCCCAGATAAGAAAAGACTTGAGTCTGTTCCAACTGAGCTCCATTCATAACCACCCTCCCTCTTACATGCTTGGACCTTTGTAGGACCATAAACTTGGTCTTACTCACATTAATGGAAAGTCCATGATCCTCGCAGAATACCTCAAATTGATCTATTGCCTTCTGCAGGCCTTGCTGTGTTTAAGAAATTAATAAGGTGTCATCTGCAAACATCAGCAGGGGGATCAGTTTACCATCCAACTTGGGGGCATCAGTGGGGTGGTTCTCGAAATACTGAATCACCCTGTTGATTTAAAGTGAAAAGAGGGTCGGGCCAGTACGCACCCTTGACGTACTCCCCTTGAGATTGGAAACTTATCTGTTACACTCCCTTGTTGGTTCCAACGAACTCGGGCAAAATTGTCCTCATGTAATTTTGTTAGGAAGGCCAGAATATCTGATGGCATGCCCTGGTCTACAAAAACTTTCCACATTTTGGCCCGTGGCACCAAGTCAAATGCTGACTTAAGGTCAACAAATGCCGCAAAGAGCGTGCCTCCCCCCCCCCCCCCCAGCAATACCACACGCCAGTATATTAAAACAAATCTAAAAACGTGTTCTATTGTGCTTGTATGACTGCGGAACCCTGCTTGGAGAGGTGACAGTATGTCTTCCTCCTCAATCCATCCTTGGATTCTCTGCAGAACAAGCATTGCTATCACCTTCTGTATACAATCTATTAGACTTATCGGCCTATAATTTCCTGGATCCGAGCGCTTCCCCTTTTTAAAGATCGGAATGATCTCAGCACCTTTCCAGGTGTCAGGTATGGGATAGCCTTTGGCAATACAATTTGCTAGAGATTGAATATACGGTGCCCATACCTCCTTGTCGTCCATAAATAGACCAGCTGGTACTTGATCCAGACCTGGAGCTCTTCCCTTTGGGATTACTTTGAATGTTCTTTCAACCTAGGTTCTTTAAAAATGCAACAGAATGATATCATTGGTGTTAAAGACAAAATCTTCATCCATCTCACTAGCGGTTTCCGGAAGGGCAAACTGTGTTGCAAAATGAGAGACCCAGAGGTTGGGTGGGACATGGTTGCTGGGTTCACCCCTTTGAATCCCCCGTCCCCATTTAACCAGATCCCAAAAAGTGCCGATAGATCGTTTTTTACTGGCACAATACAACTCCCTCCAGTACTCATCCCATGCCCGTTTAGCATCGTATTGGGCTTACCCCTTGCATAAATAATAAAAATATAGAGAACCTTGGACTGGAGGCACTGAATTTGTATTAGTAGAATGTCATTACTTTGAGTGTCCAATTGTTTGACTGTGTAACTACTATCCTGTCTTACCCATGTGGTTAAGCCCCCCTTGGGTCTCCCCCGCAGACTAGGAATCGCTGGTTTGAAAAAGCTAAGATAGCCTAGTCTATACTCTGGTGCAACCATCCATGTTTCCTGGAGCAAAACTAGGTCCTTACTGTCTATAAAAGACAGCCAATCTTGGGACAATACCTTACTTCTTAGCCCAGCAACGTTCCATGAGACCAAGGATGTTACATCGGGACCAATACCTATGACGTTGTGTCCCGGTAACCCACTATCACCTAGCCCTTTATTTAATTCTATTTGCCCAATTAGTGAAATCTCTTGGGTCAGGCAATTAATATCAGATCTACCCAATGGTACATCCTTTGCCAGAACTATAGGTTTCACTATGTTTATGCTGGGTCCTAGAAGTAAAGGATCTCTACGAGGATGCACTGTGCTTGTTCCCAAGAGATTCTTATCTCGTCTATATGGCCGTCAATCATTAACATCCAGCATGCTTAAAGCCTCAAACCTATTACTCAATGGAACAAAACTGTTATAGGGACCTTCCTGAGTTGGTGGTATCTTCCTATATTGGTCCCCAAAGGAATGCGTGATTGGTAGAAATAACCCAAGGGTAATACATTAATGCAGTCGGGACGAATCCTGAATGACCCTGCCTGCCTCAAGATATGCCCCACCAACTCTGGAGAACCAAAACTTAAAACTACACAGTCTCCTGCCATGCCCTTTCGTGATTTGCCTACCCAGGCGACCCTTCTCACCATTTTGAACCCTTTGAAGAGATGATCCCCAAGCACAGCTTTCTCATTTAAGAAATGGATTACCTTATTTTTTAGAGAGGACCAATGCTCCTCTTCACCATCTGAGATTTTCGGAACATTTGCCAGAATGATGGAATAGGGACATGCCTCCGGAGGGTAATGAAGAAACACATCCTTAGGGGTACTATTTCCCACTCCCTGTAGTCTCCCTAATGGACCCCGGGGTCCCAGTTTCGCACCAGGATCATTGCGTGTTGACGGGGCCGAAATGTTGGCCGTTGGAGCCACTAAGGGGCAACTCGGACCAATAGTAGTGGTTATATCAGCATTAACAGGTTGTTCATCAGTGGATTGGGTCCCATTAATAGTAGGGTGCTCTTTGAGCAAGTGCTTTTCCGAAATATTTAATTTGCGGTCAATTAATTCAAGTTTCGCCATAACTGGGCCAATAAGTGCCCGGAATTTTTCATCCATTTGCTTTACAAGATCATAATTGTTACTTATGGGACTGTGGCCTAGCATAGGTCCCAAAGACTTGCTTCCTCCCTACGCCGTAGAGTTATTTTCCAGATCCGCTAATTTTTCTATTTGTATCCCCAACCCATGAGCAGGATTTTATTTCTTGCCTGTTTAGAGTTCTGATGGCTTCCTTTGGGAGCACTGTGTGCTTTCCTTTTCCCAGGCGGTTCTCTTCCTCTAGTACCCAGTGGAACTCTTGACTGCCTAGTATGTGTGGAAGGGGGGGAATTGGATGGAGGTGAGCATGGGGTATTGGCCACCTGTGTAGACTGCAGAGAATCCTGCTGGGGAGAGGATATCAGCACATGCGGGGTTAGGGGACAAACTTGTTTGACTGCAGTTGACTCAGTCACTAATACCGGGTTTACAATCAGGTTGAGTGGATCCAATGAGAGCCTCCTCTCTGTGAGCTCTATCTCCTTAATTAGCGCTGATTTTGCCCGTTGGAGGAAGGCAACTAAAGTCCCCACACCCCCTGCCCCTACCCCAGTACCCCCCTTGCGGGTGGTTTTGCTCATAATTCAAAATAAAACAAGTTAGAACACAACCCCCCGCTTAAACCACTTTGAAATTTGGGATATATTGCGTGGGCAGTACTAGTGCTATATGTAAGCCAGCATACAGTATCACTCCCCTCTAGCACTGACAAATACAAATATCTGCGATTTACTTAGCTACAATTGAGTCCCAGTCCGTATTTGAAGGGTTAGGGGGCTGGCCCAGCCCAGCCTCTTCTGGCCCCTGACGGCCTAAGACAGCCCCGCCCTTGTCCCGGGCTTCTCCCACCAAGTCCCGCGCGCGTCCCGCGGGATGAGGGACCAAGCACGCTGTAGTAATGATGCAGAGAGGTAAAAGTAGATTCAGTTAAGTTTTATTTGTAACAGCACGAATAGCGTCTTCCACTGCTTCAATCCAAGCTGTAATGAGTTCCAACAGTCATAAACCTAAGGCAACTATCTCTAGAATGTAGAACTTACTTAAAAGTAAACTTGTCTCATGCACTGGCATGCGACTACAGTGTAACATTTAAAGGCATAGTAATGAATAGGAATGTAACACATCTCCCTTATTACAAATGAAAGAAAATAAGAAAATAAAATGTCATAACTAAATACAAGGACAATAAAGTCTTAACATGTAAGGTCAATTAACATACCTTTTAGGCATATTAATAACACGACCGAAATCTTTCACTCTATGAGCAATGGAGTCATTTCCGACCAAAACAGTTGACTTATTAGATGGAATTTTTTCATCATGCCTGATAGTACATTTTGCTAATTTCTTAACATTCCAAAATTTACCATCTTGTGTCATAACACTGTTGGAGAATACTTTTTTGATTTGAATGGGATCACTAAATTTATTAGAACCTTTGGATAGTAACCCTGGTCTAAGGATTCTCACCCATTCTCCCACTTGAAATTCTTGAGACTTAGTGTTCCATTTCCTATCATACCACTCCTTAGTTCTAAATTGCTTACTCTCCACACGTCTGGCAACATCCTCTATGTTAACCTTATCTACCAACAACTGATTGCATTTCTCCTTCAACCACCAGGGTAGCATTCTAGATGCTGGATCACAACCCTTGAACAACTTGAAAGGTCTTACTTCAGTGACAGTGTGAGGTGTGATGCGATAAGTCCATAACCTCTCTCTCAAAGAACTTACCCAATATGTTCCAGACTTGACTGATTCCACCACAAAATTCTTTAAAACACGATTAAACCTTTCAACCTGGCCGTTCTCATGCGGTTCATATAATGAAGTAAACCTGTGAATAATGTTGCAACTTTTAAGAAAATTGGCCATTTCAGTGGACGTCAACTGAACCCCATTGTCAGAGACCAAAACAGGAGGACATCCCTCTCTAGTAAACACTTCTTTAAAAAAACTAATGACATTTTCAGTGGAAGCCCTAGGAACAAACTTCACCTCAGGCCACTTGGAATGATAATCCACTAACACTAACGCATAGTGTGAAGACTCAGGTAAAATGTTAAAAGGTCAGGATATGTCGAAAGCAATTTTCTGCCATGGTACAGAAGGCCATTTAACTATCTTAAGTGGTGAAGTGTACACTTTTAACATTCTTTCCTTACATACGCATTCTTGGCATTCCATTACAGTTCTATCAACAAATCTGTCGATTCCTGGCCACCAAAACACAGATCGAACCAACCGTTTCATAGACGAAATACCAGGATGAGTATCATGCGCAATTTGTAAAATGATGTCCTGCATGCCTTCTGGCGGTATACATTTGCCAGACTTAAAAATGACACCACAATCCAATTCCAACTCATCCACAACATTGTGAAAAGGAATCAATTCTGATCTGATACATTTTTTGTCAGGCCAACCATTCTGAATGTAATTCAACAAATTCGCCCACCTTGAATCCTTTTTAACACACTCCTGCCAATCAGATTCAGAAATACTATTGAATTTCCCTTGTAATACATCCTGAATGGCTAACACAAAATCACACTCCTTAACTATATTGACTACCTCCACCTTGCATGGTAAACATGACAAACAATCTGCCGTAACATTCTTTTTCCCAGGTACATATATCATGACAAAACTATATTCTTGCAACCTGGAGGTTAGTCTCGCGATTCTGGCTGTGGAATTCCACCCTCCTCCCACAGATAAAATATTGACTAAAGGTTTGTGATCTGTCCTCAGCGTAAACTTAGATCCCCAAATATAAAGTCTAAAATGCTCAATGGCCCAAACACATGCTAATAACTCTTTTTCTATCACGGAATATTTACGCTCACACTCATTCAATGTTCTCGACGCAAATGCTACATTCCATTCCTCATTGCCTTCCCTTTGAGATAGTACTCCACCTAAACCATATAGGCTGGCATCAACTGTGATGATACACTCTTTGTTAATCCCAAAGGGTTTTAAATTTGGTGCTTTGACAATGTCTCCTTTGACTTCATTGAATGTCTGTTGTTGTACATCCGACCAACAAAATTCAACTCCCTGTCTCAATAATCTTCTCAAAGGTTCCATCTTATTAGCAAAGTTTTTTACAAACTTGCTGTAGTATTCGCACATACCAGCAAAAGATAATAACTGATCCTTATTTTCTGGAATCGGAGCATTTGTGATAGCCTCCACATTAGATCTTTTTGGAAATACGCCTTTACCTGATAAGGTATGTCCCAAATACTCTACTGACTCTTGGAACAGTTTGCATTTATGTGCTTTCACAGTTAAACCATTAAACTGTAGTCTCTTACATACTTCTTGTAAATGATGTTCATGCTCGCTAATATTTTTTGAAAATACCAAAATATCGTCTTGAAAACATTTTACATATTTATCTACATCTCTGAATATATGAAACATTACCCTTTGAAACCCATATGCAGCAGACGCTAGTCCGAAAGGCATACGTATATATTGAAAAAGGCCCTCAGGTGTTATAAATGCCGTAAGTTTTCTAGATTCTTTCGTTAATTCGATTTGGTGGTAGGCAGATCTTAAGTCTAATGTAGAGAACATTTTTGCACCATCAAAAATTGACACTAACTCATTTATATTTGGCAATGGGTGACAATCAATAACTATGTTGGAGTTTAGCGCTCTTAGGTCAACACACAGCCTTAATTTCTGATCCGGTTTTCTTACTAAAACTATGGGAGAAACCCACTCTGATGACTCTATAGGTTCTATAATTCCCTCCCTCAATAAATCATCCAAAATGGTCTTTAATTCATCTCTTATATTGATGGGAACTCCTCTAAGTTTTTGAATGACAGGTGTATGGTTCTTTTTTAAAATAATACTGTGTGAAAAGTTTTTGAGTTTCCCCATTTTTTCACAGAAAACTGTATCAAAATGTTTGATCAGTTCACATCCTTTATCACTTACCATGGGGTTATTGCATAGTTCAATTACAGAAACGGTATTCATCAGGCTGTCGTCACATAGAGATACCGGTTCTTTTGCCCTGGGGTTTAATAAAATGCCTAACTTCCATTGGTCAAACCATCCCAACACATTAATCCCTTTAATTGAAATGTATAGCTGAATATCAGCTTTCCTGTTCTTAAACTGAATTTCAACCTTGTAAAACCCCACCATTTCAATCTTTGTACCAGAAAAATTTACAGCTGACACATCAGATTCATAAATATTGCCTAACTTATTTGAATGACCAAAGGTACTCTCGAAATACTCCTGAGTAATTATGGTCCATGGAGAACCTGAATCAACCATCAGATATACATCAATTTCACAAATAGAAAAATTGCATTTTGGTGAATTACGCTGAAAATTTGATTGAACATTAACAATTGACACTACAAAACCAGATTCATTGCTAGATTCACCACTAGAATCAATGCTCCTACAACTGCTTACAGTTTCTTCAGAAATAATAGATACAGCTCCCTTATTTTGTTCTTGAGTACGTCTATCCCTGCACATATTGCTGAAATGTCCAATTCTTTTGCAATTATTACATTCCCTTTTTAACGCCGGACAACCTGGAAAAGAAGCAATGTGAAACTTATTACCACATCTAAAACACATTCCTTGAAAATTTTGGTTGAAAAAATCATTTTTCTTTTGAGAAGAAAATTGTTTAGTCTTATTGAAAGAAGATTCTTGTTTAGTTCCTTGTTTGTGTTTTACTACACACACCTCTTCATATATGTGTTTCTTTTCTGTATTGTTTTTTACTGTGTTCATCCACACATCAGATTGTTCCTGCGCCTTAGCTATAGCAATGGTTTCAGCTAGATTGGGATCACCCATGACCCAAAGCTTATCCTGAGTTTGTTTGCACTTAGTGTGAACAATGATTTGATCCCGTATCATTTCATCTGTAATAGTGCCAAAGTTGCAGTGTAAACTCAAAGACCTTAGTGAAGTCAAAAAATCCTCAAAAGATTCATCTTCCTTCTGCTTTCTGGTATAGAATTTAAAACGTTTAAGAGCAATGCTTAGGTTAGGTTTAAATCTTTTTTCAAGTCTTGCAAGTGCCTCAGTATAAGGATTTAAATTGTCTCCACCCGCCTCATTGGTAGAGGTAATTTGAGGTAAAGATCTAAAAATGTCTTGTCCTTCAGAACCAAGACAATGAAGCAAAATACTCTTTTTTCTTTCTGAACCCATCCTTTCACCATCAATAGCTCTCATATAATTCACAAACTCTTCTTTCCACCTTGTCCATGGCATGGGTGGATCACCTTTGACTTGTAAAAATTTTGTAGGTGGATCAAATTGCATTTCATAGGTGACAAAGATGGTAAACACAAATTAAATTGAATGAGCTTAAAAGAGTTTTGTAGATGTGGAATATGGATATTTAAATGTACTAAGCCATATTTTTTTTTGTTTTTTTTTTGAACACCCAACACAGTACAATGTAGCAAATGTTGAAATAAAAAATAAATAGAAATTTCTTACTTCCACTTATTCCGTTTATAATTAGCAATTGCTTCGAAGAGAATAAAGAAGTAAGTATCAAACGAGGTTTCTGTTCCCGTCTCCGTGTGTGTGTAACTATAGCAACTTAGTTACACAAAATGGCCGTAGACGCACAACATCGTGCGTGATGAGCGTCAACACGCATGCGCAGTACTAGCGCAACTCGCCGACGTCATCAGCAGCTGTGAAAGAGCCGCACACGAAGATTCCAAGCAACGGTAGGCTGAGCGTCTTACTCTTTTGAAGGTAAACAAAGCGGCATTAGACAACACTTATGTTCTAAAAGTCAAAAATTATATCGAATAAATGCAATTTAAATCGGAGATGCCAAAATGACAAATGAACGGCAATCTCCCTCGTCATGCAGTACAAACAGTAATGAAAAGTCGGGAGGGTCCGTTAAACGAGAGAAAATTTACTGCCGCAGGTGCAATCAGAGCACATCAATAAGATACCGCCGCTGGCACAATCAGAATGCAGAAAGCTTTTAAAAAGTACATACCAAGTTGTTTTCTTAGTCGCAGAAAATGAAGAAATTCGTAAAACAAATGGGTTCTAAACACCACCTAATTAAATCCGTGCTGCAGGTGGTGATTTCCTCAGCCGCCAAAAATTGTAGTAATGATGCAGAGAGGTAAAAGTAGATTCAGTTAAGTTTTATTTGTAACAGCACGAATAGCGTCTTCCACTGCTTCAATCCAAGCTGTAATGAGTTCCAACAGTCATAAACCTAAGGCAACTATCTCTAGAATGTAGAACTTACTTAAAAGTAAACTTGTCTCATGCACTGGCATGCGACTACAGTGTAACATTTAAAGGCATAGTAATGAATAGGAATGTAACACACGCCTTTATGCGCCTCCTGACGCGTGATGATGGTCTCAGCGGCGTCCTCGCCGTGAGCAGGGGATGCTGGGGGATGTAGTCCGGCGCCCGGTGTCGGAACTCGAGCGCCGGTTCCTGGACTGCAACGAGGGGCGTCCTTGCAGGCTACACTGGGCAAAAGAATTACTGACCGGCCAAAGGTAATGCTCCCAAAAAATTAAATGTCACAAGGGCCTCACCCCAAGCATGCCTTTATGCGCCCTGATCTTTGGACTAGGTAAGAGTGGTCTGCTTAATTCAGGCACTCTGTTCATCACCACCCCCTTTTCTGAATCATTTTGTCCACCATAAGCGTGGAAGGGTATACTCAGATGTGAGTCCCTTGCTCATTGCACCATCAGGATTCAAGCAAGCCGGGCCGACGACGCCTGAAATGGCAGAAACCGGTCCCCGGAAGCTTGTTTCCTTCCCAGTACAAGAATTGGCTTGGTAGTTTGGTTTGCCCTGTTCCCATCATGCACTGGGACAGGAACAGACTAATTTGCATATAGCCAAGTTCTGAGCTGGGATGGTGCAGTGAGCTAAAAAACGGTGATGGATCAAGCCCTGATCTTTGGACTGGGTAAGAGTGGTCTGCTTAATTCAGGCACTCTGTTCATCACCACCCCCTTTTCTGAATCATTTATGCGCCTCCTGGCGCGTGATGAATGTCTCAGCGGCAACCTCGCCGTGAGCAGGGGATGCTGGGGGATGTAGTCCAGAGCCCGGCGTCGGAACTGGAGCGCCGGTTCCTGGGCTGCAACGAGGGGCGTCCTTGCAGGCTACTCTGGGCAAAAGAATTACTGACCGGCCAAAGGTAATGCTCCCAAAAAATTAAATGTCACTAGGGCCTCAGACCCAAGCACGCCTTTATGCGCCTCCTGGCGTGTGATGATGGTCTCAGCCGTGTCCTCGCCGTGAGCAGGGGATGCTGGGGGATGTAGTCCGGCACCCGGCGTCGGAACTGGAGCGCCGGTTCCTGGGCTGCAATGAGGGGCGTCCTTGCAGGCTACTCTGGGCAAAAGAATTACTGACCGGCCAAAGGTAATGCTCTCCAAATATTAAAAGTCAAAATACGTGGTATTTTACAAATATTTTCATACATTGTTTTTTATTATTCAATTTTTGTTGTAGAAAGACAGAGTTGAAAACTGAGTCTTTCTAGCTCCTCGTACCATGAACTGCTGTGATGTCTGTCTTTCATGTTTACTAGAGGTGTGGCACTCGAATTGTATTTACACTGTGATCTGCAAAACACTCGTTCTCGTGACAAAGGAGTTGGTACTCCGAAACGCGTCGAATGATATGGCTATAATGAAATTTAAATAAACACACTTAGATATGGAGAAGTGGCTGTGACTTCGTTGTTTCAAGAATTTTCAACAAACGATTGATCTGGATATATATATATATATATATATATAGGTTTCAGGCCTTATATAGTTAGGAATTAGCATTTAAAAAACCTTTAAAATTCACTCAAAAAAACTATAAGTTTTAGGGGTGTTATAGTTAGCTGGACATTTCACTCATACAAAACCATTGAAATTACTCCTATATAGTTAGTTGTACTAACTATATTTCGCGCACCCGCAATCCACTGCTGATGATGTCACATATTACATCATTAATGACATGGTCAGTGACATCACTGATGACATCTCAAATGACATCACTGATGACATCATCCACGTGACAATCACATACACCTTTTCATACACTAGTAAAATCTTTCATCACTCTTTGTAAAATACAGAGTATCATATTTGAATCCATTGTTACAGCAATACAAGTATCTAAAAACCCACTCAGTGATTCATAGATGTATGGGGGTCCCTGGGGGCCAACTAGCCCACCAGGAGCCTCCAGTATGCACCAGGGGGCTGCATTGCAGAGAGGGTAATGAGGCCACACCCTTTTTTACACCTCTCTGCAACGCAGCCCCCGTGCATTTTTGAAAAGGGGGAACTAATTCCCCTTGCATACTGGGGGTCCCTGGTGGCCAACTAGCCCACCTGGAACCTCCAGTATGCGCCAGGGAGCTGCATTGCACAGAGGTGTAATGAGGCTATGCCTCTTTTTACACCTCTCTGCAACGCAGGTCACTGGCGCATTTGCAGAGGGGGGACTAATTCCCCTTGCATACTAGGGGTCCCTGGGTAATATCTGCCCAAACGCCGAAATTCCGAACGATAGAAAATGACTTTTCTTGAGAAACATTTGGATTTGGATTATCATGTCCTATACTTTGTAATTTTTGAAAGACTGACTTTGAGGATGCTATATATTACTCAAGTCTGCCAGAATTGTGTGGGTAAAATTGATACCTAGTCACTTTGAATAAGAATGTACTGACGTCTCGTCTAACATTTGGAAGAAATATCTAGTTATATGTCAACAGGATACCGACATAACTTGAAGGAAATAAGAATGCCCTGAAGAAGTTCTGTTGTACAGAACGAAACGCGTCAGCTGGCTGTGGTACATAAACTTAAGGAAAATAAAAGCATTTGAATATACACCAAGATTCAGCGCTTCAATAAGGACTCTAAGTGATATGATTTGATTGGACTTATTGTGCAAGTGGTGCTGTGCCAAACTTTGGAATATTCTCCACTACTCTCTACTACTTACTCTCTACTACTCCACTACTCTCTAATACTCACTCTCTACTACTCATTCTCTACTACTCTACTACTCTCTACTACTCTCTCTCTACTACTCACCCCCTACTACTCACTATCTACTACTCTCTACTACTCACTCTCTACTACTCTCTACTCTCTACTACTCACTCTCTACTACTCTCTCTCTCCTACTCACTCTTTACTACTCACTATCTACTACTCTCTACTACTCACTCTCTACTTCTCACTCTCTACTACTCACTCTCTACTACTCACTCTCTACTACTCTCTACTACTCACTCTCTACTACTCTCTCTCTACTACTCTCTACTACTCACTCTACTACTCTCTACTATTCTCTCTCTCTGCTACTCACTCTCTACTACTCTCTACTACTCACTCTTTACTACTCTCTACTACTCACTCTCTACTGCTCTCTACTACGCACTCTACTACTTACTCTCTACTACTCTCTACTACTCATTCTCTACTACTCACCCTCTACTACTCTCTACTACTCACTCTACTATTCACTCTACTACTCTCTACTACTCACTCTCTGCTACTCTCTCTACTGCTCTTTACTACTCTCTACTACTCACTCTCTACTCTATTACTCACTCTCTTCTCTCTACCTCTCTACCTCTCTCTACTTCTTTCTCTACTAGTCTCTACCTCTCTACCTCTACCTCTCTACCTCTACCTCTCTACCTCTCTCTACACGCACACATATACACATATATATATGCATATATATGCATATGCATTTATGTATGTGTATATATATATATATATATACATACATATATAAACATATATAATCTGCATATCTATATAACTACAAATAAAAATGCATGCATACATATACTGTAGTGTAGTTCCTATAGTCCCAATAGGCTCTGCGCATTGGAATAATATCTTCAGTAGTGTAGACGTAGGACTGAGGTTAACTAGGTCTTTACTGACTATATTAGACTTAAGTTTTTTGCCAGCTAGCTCAGAGTTCACTAGAAACTTTCTCGAATAAGCGAAGAGGAGTTTAACCTCCCTGGATAGACAAGAAGGGATTTAGTTTCTGACAACCATAAAACATGACAACTTTGCTCTCCCTGAATAAGAGTATATCTCTAGAGTCGTGTGAAAACAAAAGACAGCTATTTCACTCAGTCAAAGGTGCGTACTTAGTTTCACCAGATTGCAGAGAAAAAGAGAGACGGGCGTTTTTAATAAAAGGTGTTATTTATTGAGCAGTCTCTTTCCTCATACAAGAGAAATGAATTGCTACAATTGCAATACTTATAGTTAAGTAAAGTGCATACAGTAAAAGCAGGATTATGAAATAATACTGTAAAAGCATTGATATGGTTTCTTAGCCATATGATACTTTAAAATGGATAAAATAGATACATACATATATACATTGACTAATCGTACTCAACTGGTGCTTCTAACTACGCCTACCCCGGTGTACCTGACCTAAGCCTAATACGTGGGAAGGAGTAAGTAAGTAGCAGTTTTAAGTTAAGTTTGTTTTGCCAAGAATCTGACTCAAGAATTCTCTGTAAGGGTTTAGTCAGTTCAGTACCTGGGTATTAGAAGGCAGGAGGTCTGGTATCTCTCTCTGGACTCGGTATCCCAGTCACCCGCAAGGGTAAGCTGGATACGCCGGAGGCTGGATTTCTCGGCAGGAGAAAAGACAGCGTCTTTCTCAGCGCGTCAAAAGGGACGGGCAGCGTCCGTGGGCTCTCGCATCAGCTGGGCTCTCGGGAAAGTAGTAGCTGCTCCAGATTCATCACTACCGTGTCTTTGCTTAAGGCAACGTTGGTATATTTATACCTGAAAGGTGCCGGGTTTGACGTAAGGCTGGACATAAGACGTCAATAAGGATGTCAATAAGAACTGGTCGTTCTTACAGTGCTTTACAGGAGTTCTCAGACGAAATCAAAACAAAGCAGCGGGGATTTCCCTAGTTGCTGGAGGCTTGGGTTTGTTTAAGAACTCGGTGTGCTTTCTAGGGGGCTGGAGGAATAGGCTTGCTTAATGTGACAGCATGCGCTATGACTGAATTATGAAAAGGGTTTCTTTGCCGTTGTAGGGATATTATTGATTTATAACCACACAAGGGCAAAGAATAGGAATATCAATTCAGGTACCTAGATAAACACACTACAATACATGTATGCATACATATGCATGTTATTTACATGAAAGTTTTAAAAACACTAATAAAAGCAAAGCTAAAAAGCCACCTCATTACAAACCGAATGGCTTTAACTTAAACGGGGGCGAGATCTATTGCATTTCAATGCTTGTTTACTTTGGTTCCATCAAGAAGGCATTCGGATGTGTTACACGTTTGCCATAAATTCTGAATGTTAGCACTCTAGTTGCTCATTAGATCACTGTAGTAAAGCTACTGCTCACCAGGGAAGTCTGCTGCTAATCATACTTTCTATTTCTATGGCAAAATGAACCCCCTCATTTTGTTCCTTTTTAAATTAAATGTTTTCAGACTTACCACTTCATTCCAATCAAGATGGCTTCTGGTGTGCCATACTTTTGTCATAAGTAAGACTGTTAGCCCTCTAGTTGTTCTTTAGAACACTCTGGGACATTCTGTCATTGGGCTATACTTGGGCTACATCTGGGTGATATTTGGGCTACATTTGGGCTCTTTTGTCTCTGGTGGCCATCTTGGGAGACTGCATGTCAGAATTTTTTAATGAAATAGAAGAGGATTTGGGAAGTCACTCAAAATGTGCCCTAATTTTTCTTTCTGCAGCACTAATCATACTTTCTATGGCAAAATATACCCCCTCATTTTGTTTCTTTTTAAATTAAATGTTTTAAGAGTTACCACTTTATTCCAATCAAGATGGCTTCAGGTGTGCCATACCTTTGTAATAAGTAGGACTATTAGCGCTCTAGTTGTTCTTTAGAACACTCTAGGAGGCTGCAGTAGAACACAAAGGAATCAATTGACAGTCTCTGTCCTTGTTGGATGTACATGTTTTACTGAGAATGTCAGACTTCATTATCACATGACTAAGAAAGATAATGTGAATTTACAGAAAATATGCTTTCAGTTTAGCTTATAGATCCCCTTCCAAACCACTGTGGGAAAAGCATGAGATAATAGTTTTCTTTCAAACATGATTCATGATATCCCATCAGAAGGCTTTTTCACATGGTAAAATCACCTTAGAACACACCACAATTCCAAAAATAAGTATGGTACCATCAACAAATGATTAATTATAATGTAACTAAAGTCCTAAAACCCTCTATTAACTACAATGCATTTTAATGATGTGCTATCATGTATATTGGTCCCAAGATGGCTGCCAACACTTCTTGGATGAAGTGCTGACAGCCAATCAGATCTCACGATGAGATGTGTGGTTAGGCTCCGCCCAGATATATATGTGTTTTTGAAGTTAATTTTCATAAAAACCACTGGAGCAATTTTCACCAAATATAGCAAAGGCACCTCTGCGTACCAGTCCCTACAATTTTGCCAAGTTTGGTGTAATTCCGTTCAGCGGTTCGGGCTGTAGCCTTGTCAGAACGTCCTATGGAAATTAACATTGGAAAACACGTTTTGGGACCCCCCTTTTTTCTCAGCCCCCACTTCACGAATCTCCCCGAAACTTTCAGGGAAGGAGCGCAGCGGAGCTGGCCAAAATTTTGGAAAATTACACACAAATTCCTCAACCGGCGCCAAAGTTATTCCCAATAGAATGTTGCGGATTTCCTATGGTAGTTAGGTCCTAACTATGTATAACTACTGGCTATCGGTTATATATATATATATATATATCCATCAGAACATACGCGCAAACAGTAGCAGCGTACAGACCGACCACACCAGCATGTTCACAAATCTTTATTTCCAGGCAAGATAGTATTCACAAGCAGGATGGCATAACGCGTTTCGAGGTCAGTTACCTCTTAATCATATGCATAATTTCATGGGTGGGATCGTCAGGCTTTTTCAAAACGTAGCTATGACATTGAAGAAGGACTACTGTCCATTTTGTTAAAGAGGCAGTCTTTTGTTGTAACACACATTCAATTATTACTAGTTAAGGTAAGAGTACCCGTTTTTCATTCTTTTATATTGTTTAATACATATAGTCACTGTGAATGTTCATTGGTTTACCTTAACTCCTTTCTTTTCTCAAAATAATACGATGTTCAGACTACAAGGTCCACAATGCCTCTTGTTGCAAGTTCAACATTGTTCGTGTCTCCAATGTAGATTTTGGCAAACTCTGCACAGTGTCATTCTCAGCCAAAGTGCACAGGCTTTCAATCGGTCGAATGTAATCTTCGTTTTATCCGATGGCCGGAGCGACGCTGGAGCATTTTGCAACCACCTCAGAAAAAACTGTTCCTTGCTTGCCTGACGGGGTAAAGTGCGTCTGCATGCCGTGCTTAAGGAAAATCCTTTCGGCAAACTCTGGCTGTTTCAATAGTTCACATCCATGTTGAGGCGGGCCTCTTTACGTGACCTCTCCACTCAGCCTTTTCCGTGAAAAATATTCCAGCCGGTGGGCGCTTCTTTAATTTGTTTCGCACAAAGCTCCAAAGATCTGACAACAGAAGCGCCACTTCCTGCGAGTCGGGGCCGGTTCACGGGATGTGTCAGACATCCCCGAGAATCCATATATTAGAGTCTGAAGAAGTTCATCGTATTATCACATGAATGATGTCATCAGTGATGTGATCAGTCATGTCAAATGAGATGTCATCAGTGATGTCATCAGTGATGTCATTTGAGATGTCATCAGTGATGCCATCAGTGATGTCACTGACCATGTCATGAATGATGTAATATGTGACGTCATCAGCAGTGGATTGCGGGTGCGCGAAATTTATAGTTAGTGCAACTAACTATATATGCGAATTTCAATGGTTTTGTGTGAGTAAAATAAGGTTTTATAAATGCTAATTCCTAGCTATATATGGTCTATAACCTATGGTTTTTTCAGTGAATTTTCAAGGTTTTGTAAATGCTAATTCCTAACTATATTTGGTCTATAACCTATGGTTTTTTCAGTGAATTTCAATGGTTTTTTAATAGCAAATATTAAAAGCTGTTAAATGTATTCTTCTTTTAAAAGAAAAATATATTTTATATGTATTTAATATAATTTTTTTATGTATATATATATATATATATATTTTTAGTTTCGCTACCGGTCCGCGCACCGTGTAGCTTCCCGTTAGCTCATTTTTATGCCGCGACCCGGTCCGCGTACCGGGAAACGTACCGTTTGCACAACTGCCGCGTTCGAGAACAACATCGCGACGCGTCGCGTAAGCACAACGTATCGCGTTGCCGCGTAATGCGTCTTATGACGCGCCGCGTTCGCGCACTCGGAAGTGCTCCGGTGCCCGAATGAGGTGCGAAGCGCAGCAGACCGGAAGCGCTCCGGGCGCGGAGCGGGACGCGTAACGTAAGCGTAACAGGTCATGTGACCTGTAAATAACACTTTTCATTGGTTTAGAACTTTTTTTTCCCAAAATGATGAAAACCCCTCCTTCTTTCCTCACTCTGACTTTCATCTTTGTGAGAGGAAGACCTGTTTCTCCTTGTTGAAATAATGGCATCTGTAGTAGCTGCAGCTGGTGGACCCCCACCCCCACCACAACCACCTAGGAAGGAAGGACCACCTGCGCAGTTCCTTCCAAACCCAGAGGAAGAGGAAGAAGAAGAGGAAGAGGAAGTAGAGCGGAGGCAGTTCTTGCCTGAAGAGCCCCGGAAATCCCACCACAAAGACAGTTTTATTTGGCAATTTTATTCATACCCTCAAGGCCAAAAAAAGGTCAATGCCCGACATGTGACATGCCTCATTTGTAAAGATGTTTTGTCTAGAGGTACAGATAAAAAGTATAGTTATGGTAACTATACTATGCACCGCCATATGAAGAGGTGGCATCCACTCAATTACAGCGTTGCAGAGATGCGTCACCTCCGAGATAACCCACCAACTCCTGTGGCCAGCACATCGGCACAGGTATCTCTATCGGGACCAGAGGCGAGGGAGACGGTCCCAAATATCCAACAGAATTTTGTGCACATGAAGATAGTGTGCCTTTATTGTGGTGACCTACTTTCATGTGCAAATATGAGTATCAATTTGATAAATAGAGCATTTGAAAACCACAAGTGCTCAAAACGCCCCAAGAAATAAAAAAATTTTTTGCTCCTGTTGAGCCCTTTCTAATGCCTGTTTTTTGTTGTTCCCCCCCCAAAAAAACAAAAAAAACATAAAATTGTTAAAAAAATACAACAAAAAAAATGTTCAGAAAAATATAAAACAACAAAAACATTAAAAAAAAGTTCTTTTCAGAACTACCTCCCATTTTTAAAAAATTACTAAAATTTTTAGCACTCTTCACTTCATTTTTCTCATGGATGCGCTTCCCGGTACGCGCACCGGTGAGCGCCCCGTTAGCGCAACAAAAAAAAAAAGGAAAAAAAAACAAGAGAAGGAGAGCATAAGAGAAAGAGAAAGAGAGAGACAGACAGCAACACAGATGTACTGTGTAATACATAGTAAAACAGTGTAAAAGATATAACAAAGTGTAAGAGAGAAAATGTAAAAAATATAAGGCTGTGAAACAAAGAAAGAGAGAAGAAGAATACTAAAACAGAGGCACATGAAGAATGTGAGTGGCTGTAAAGAGTAAAAGGAAAGAGAAAAAATGATGTACAAATAAAAGGTAATAACAGAACCAGATTTAAATAACACTGGTAAGGGAGACAGAGAAAAAAGTTGTGGGCATAACTAAAGAGGGATGAAATAAGATGGATAACATCGAATAAAGTTAAAACATGTGGATTGACAGAGAAAAAAACTAAAAGAAGAAAAGAAGAAGTAACAGAAAGGGAATAATTGATGCAGCAAAGAAATGTAAATAACGTAGTGTGCTTGAACTTCAGGGAGAAAGCATAATGAACAAGTAGTAAAAGAGTGAAGAGACAGAGACAATTACAGTAAGATAGACGGACTGAGTGAACGGGAATGAAGAACTGTGAGAACAGAGGTACTGAGAAAAGGAGTGGAAGGAGTGTGATGTATTTACTATGGGTACTGTATCAACCCCCTATTTCTGACCCTTGTCTGGTTAATAATTAACTAGCAGCCATTCAACTGCACAAAAACCCGTTATCTGATTAGCCATACAACGGCAAGGAAGCCCGTTATCTGATTAGGTCATAGCGCATGCCATCTCATTAGGCAAGCACTATTTCTCCAGCCCCCTAATAGGCATACGGAGTTCTCAAAACAAATCAAACCTACAGCGACCTGGGAAATCCCCGCAGCCATTGTTTTGATTTAGCCGAGAACTTCAGTAAAGAATGTGCGAACTAGCAGTTCTTATGACATCCTTATTGACGTATTTATGTCCATCCTTACGTCAATCTCGGCACCTTTCAGGTATAAATAATACCGACATTGCCTTAAGCAAACACACGAGGTGGTGACAAGATTGGAGCAGCGAGACTTGCCGAGGAGCCCAGCTGACAGCGAAGCCCACAGACGCTGCCCCTCCTTTCTGACGCGCTGAGAAAGAGACGGTGCCTTTTCTCCTGCCGAGAAGTCCAGCTCCGGCGCTTCCAGCCGCCCTTGCAGGCAGCTGGGATATCAAGCCCTGAGATAGAGATACCAGCCCTCCAGCCTTCTAAATCCCAGGTACTGAACTGAATAACCCCTTGCAGAGAATTCTTGAAGCAGACCCTTGGCAAAGCAAACTTAACTTAAACTGCTACTTATCTACTCCCGCCCACGTATTAGGCTTAGGTCAGGTACATTGGGGTAGGCGTAGTTAGAAGCACCAGTTGAGTACGATTAGTCAATGTATATATGTATGTATCTATTTTATCCATTTTAAGTATCATATGGCTAAGAAACCATATCAATGCTTTTACAGTATTATTTTATAATTCTGTTTTTACTGTATGCACTCTACTTAACAATAAGTATTGCAATAATAGTGATTCATTTCTCTTGTATGAGAAAAGAGACTGATCAATAAATAACATCTTTTATTGAACACGCCCGTCTCTTCCTTTTCTCTACAATCTGGTGAAACTAAGAATGCACTGAACTGACTGAGTAAAATAAGTTGTCTTTTGTTTTCACACGACTCTAGAGATATATTCTTGATTAGGGGAGAGCAAAGTTGTCATGTTCTATGGTTGTCAGAAACTAAATCCCTTCTTGTCTATCCAGGGAGGTTAAAGTCCTCCTTGTCTATTCGAGAAAGTTTCTAGTGAACTCTGAGCTAGCTGGCAAACACTAAACTTTAAGTCTAATATCGTCAGTAGAAGACCTAGTTAACCTCTGTCCTACGTCTATACTATTGAAGATATTATTCCAATGCGCAGAGCCTATTGGGATAATAGGAACTACACTACAGGAGTGCAGTAAGTAAATCACCCACACAACACAACAGCTACCCTACCTCAAAGCACTCTAAAATATTATTTTGCTGTTTCTCTTTGTTTTCCCCTTGTTACGCTCCCCGGTGCGCTACCCATAGTAAAAGTAAAGAGGGGTGATAGAGGGAGAAATATTGAATTAGGATAACACATGGTGAGTGACAAAGAGAGAGGACAAAGAGAGTAAAGGGAACAGTACCTGAATGGGCTTGAGTACAACAGCAAAAAAATATAAGTAATGCAGTGTGTGTGACTTACAGGGAGTTAGTGGGTGTAGGTCAAAGTGTGGGTGTGTAAGGTGTGTCTGTGGGTGTGGTTGTGTGGAGTGTTTTGGTGTGGGTAGAGATGAGAGTGTGTGAAATATGTGTGAGAAGTGTATGAGTGTGGGGTGTATATGTGTTCGATGTATGTGTGTGTATGGAATGTGTGTGTGTTTTTGAGGAGTGTGTGTGGGAGGTTTTATTGTGTGTATGATGTGTAGGTGTGGTGTGTGTGTGCGGTGTATGTTACAGGTGTGTGTATGTGTTGGGAGGGGGATGAGGTATATGTGTAGGAGTAAGGTAAATAATTAAGAAAAAGAGAATGAGTAAATAAGCAAAGGAAGTTAACAGAGGGTAAGTGAAGTAAAGAATAGGGATCAAAAGAAGTTGAATATGAGAGGGTAAATAATGAAAGGGGAGTAAACATGGAGAATAAAAATAAGTGAGAGAAGCAGAGTAAAAACACAGGAGTGAGGTAGATTGAGAAAATGTTAGTGACCTTAAAGCAAAGGGTGATAACAAACTACATTTTTTTAGTCATACTTACCATATAATAAATGTAACTATAGTTTTTTTTTACTACAGTTGGTATCTGTGAAAGAGAGAAAAAAAATATAAGTTATAATTAGTAAAATATGTATTTTAAATTAAAAGATACAAATGAAGAGCTAAAAACATCATAACACTCTATTTAGAAATAAAGTGAGAGTGAAGAACACAGAAAGAGAAATAAACTAAGGTAGAAGGACAAAAAAGGGAAAAATAAATAGAAGGAGAGCAAATTACAATGAATAAGGCATATAGATTCACTAAGAAAAAGAGAGAGAAGTACAGAGAAATGAACTGAAGGTAAGAAAGATACTAAAACAATGTGAGTTAGCAAAACTAAATCAGGAAACACAAGTAAGTAAAAAGATAATGACTGAGACAGAAAACAGTCTAATTAATGATGCATTTAGAAGAATGAGGAATAGAAGATAACTGAGAGTAAGTGAAGAACAGTCATAGAGTGAAAGGACGAAGGGAGACAGAATAATATACAACAATTTAAGGAAATGGACTGAGGAAGTTATAAGGTAGACACACTAAGAGAAAAACAGAGTGAGGTGGAGTACAATGAGTGAGAAAAGAAAAAAAGTAAGTGAGCAAAAAAAAGGAAAGAGAGGAGAACACGACTAAAACAGTGCTCCTGAGAAAAAATAATTTGGTGATGAAAGTAAACAGAAGGACATTGAAAGAAAGGAAATGATGGATAGTAACGGAACCAGAGTAAAAGAAATGGGATGAAGAACGACGAGAGAGGAGCAGTGAAGTTGTTGTAAAAGAAGTGATAGAAGGTAGATAAACACAAGTGAAAATAACACAAGTAGAGAGGGGCACTGAGCACAGAGAAGTAGTGAACGAAAAATAGAGAGAAGAGGTCAAAAGTAAGAAGCAAACAAAGATAAGCGAGGGAGAGTGGATGTCAGAGAATGGGAATACAATTTAATTTACACAATCCAAAGTATAGAATAATTTCTACAACATGTTACATAGTTTATTTTTGCTGTTCTCAGAATATATTGAATTTCACTTAAAGCAGTGAGTTCAAATTACTAATCATATGACAGCGGGAAAAAAAAACACAATCTAAAAGATTGTGTTTTAAAAAAAAACTTACATACTGACAAACGACAAATGTACTCTAATCTTTGATTGACTTACTTTTCCTTGAGGCCAAATAGTATATCATGGAGGTCCTTTTCTCCTTACATAGTATTTTGCTGTTCACTTAGAAATCCATTTCATCGACTTTCTACAAGAAAAGCTCCAAGAACATCTGAAATATTTTCAAAATTATAATATACTCCTTTTTTTCAGTCATGACTCTTTACTCATTCTTGCACCTTTCCATTTGGCCAAATAGTGTCAGATGTATGAGTATATAGGAGTACTCCTCCCGTCTTCATAGGCCAATTACCTTTACCTAAATTTTGGCTGTAAAAACACTAGATATGAATTTATAAAGCCAAAAGGAAAACGTTGTTTGAAAGTCAAATGATTGTCGTTACATTGGGTCCAACCTTTAGAAGTTTTTAAATAGCATGTGTAATGCCCTGATGTTGTAGAAGGACCGTCATGAAAAATAATAGCTACAGTTGCAAAGGTTCTTCCTGATATCGAAAACTGAGAAGCCACGAAATTTTTAATAGAAGTTGTCAATTTAGTTCCATCAGGTCTACATCGTTGGAACATTAAAATGACATACTGACCATAATTTTGTAGAAATAATGTGGACAGCATTGCAGACTTACATTGGGTACACACCATATTGTGATCGGCTGCTTTAACTAGATTATTGAAAGACACTGATTTGCAGTCTGGTAAAGTTAAATATATAAATCTTTCAGAGTCTATTCTAGTAGTACTTGATGAAGCACAGTTATCACAGTCATGTTGCCATTGATAAGAAAGGCGAAATAGATTTTTTATATCTACTCCTTCATCTTGTAATACATGAAACATATACATTAAAAATTCCTGACAATCCTGCTGAATATTCTGTGAAAATTGATTTTGACCTGAACATATATCTAGAAGATTTCTAATTTCTGAAACACTTTCTATTTTAGCTCTATCACTACTACATTTCTCTAACACAGAATTCAATAAACAGCACAATGTTTGTTCCCGATTTTCAACAATCTGTCTTTGTAAATTTTGAAGAAAAAAAACAACATTAACTACTACATTAGCATAGCAGTTGACACCAGAACTGTTTTCAAACTGAAATCCAACAACATCTTCAACAGAATCCTTTTTGCTTCTCTTTACAATTACACTTTTATCTACTTTATGCCTGTTTGCTGATACCTCACTGCAATTACTCTAATTTCTTCTTTTTCGGCCTACCACACATTTTTCAATCAGAGGATATTGAGGCAAATGTGGAGCATACTCTCTTCTTAACCTATTGTATTCTTTTACACAATCTAAATCTGCACACATCTTTGTTTCATCACACTCAATCAAGTACAATCCTGCTAAAGTTCTGACTCGTGATAATGCCACATATGCCATACCCTCTTTAAACACAGAACTTCCAATGTTCACCAAAGCGCTATCTACACTTAAACCTTGAGACTTATGAATTGTCACCGCATATGCCAAACAAATAGGAAACTGTTTTCGGCGAACATATAAGTCTTTCTCAAGCAAAAATCTAGCTGAACAACGACAAATTTGTTCTATTTCATCAATGTCATCAAATTTAATTTTAAAAATTTCAATTCCATCTCTATTTTTGTAATTCAGAAAACCAACAACATAACCCATTGCTCCATTTACTAGACCTCTTTCAACATTTAAATTCCTTCTTAAAATGACACGGCAATTCAAACACACATTCAGAGTCTTTTCAAAACCAGCAGTTTTAGATATAGTCTTCTCTAATGAATCCAATTTTGATTTCAAATTTTCAGACAAAATAATTGTTGCTCCCATATGCTCTATTTTATCAATAGCTTCCAGTTTCACTATCTCTTCATTTTCTAACTGTAACATTTTGTTGTTGAACATGGAACATTCTTTCAGAGTTGGCAACAAACATATGCCAGATTTCTTCTCGTTAATTTTCTTAAATATGTTCTCTGGAAGAATGTTTTCATTTGGGTACAAATTTGAAATTAATCGTGCATGTAAAGCTTCTTTCCCTTGCTGACTTACTTTTCCGATCCTTACATCTTGTAGAATATTTTTATAATCTTCATCATTTGCCTGCCGCATATTTTGAAGCAGTTCTGCATATTTAAAGTTTAACCATATATTAACGTTTCCGATGCTCCCTAAGCACTTCCTGGTATCTTCATGTGTGAGCATTTTGAACACAGGTTGTCCTTTCACTGGAGTCAACTGCAGAAGATCTCCAAAAACAATAATATGTTTTCCACCAAATAAGACATCATAGTCTGTTCTAAGAATTTCTTGCATTCTCAAATGCACAAAAGCAAGCATGATATTTGACACCATGCTTACTTCATCAATGATAAGAAGTTTCATTTTCTTCAGGACTCTCGAAACTTCGGAACACGCATCTCCTGATAGCTTGTGATACTCCAATTTGTTATCATGCTCCACTGGCAGCATCAGTAAACGATGTAAAGTAATCCCTTTAATGTTATGTGCTGCCAGCCCAGTTGGAGCAGTAACAACACAAGACAGCGGTGATTCAGTCCTTTTCTGCAGATAAGTTGCAATGGCTTTAATCAGAAAACTTTTTCCAGTTCCCGCTTCTCCACTCACGTACAGTTGGACAGGCTTAAATGATGTACATGAGCACTCTTTTTTCTCATGACTGAATCCATGTTCAATCTGTTCTGTGACTTCATCATGTATCTGTTTCTGCTCAAGGTTTAGTTGTTTCACCAAATCTTCTAAGTTTACTTCATCATCTTGACCTTGTTCCATAGCTCTTTCCACCTCATCCATGGCAGTAGCAGCTTCATTTTGGATAATTGGTCCTCCTAGTGGATCCTGACTCAATGAAGCAGAACTCTGACTGCCTTGAGAACTGTCTCTCGCAATCTCTGCAGCAATTGTCGCTTCTTGCTCTATTTCTTCATTCAACATTTGCAGATAATTTGGAAAAACAGGACATTCTATGGTATCCTTCGTTGCATTAAAGGAGTCTTCATAACAGAGAAAATCTCCAAGAAGTTCCTCTTCTTCACGCCATGGTTTAAACAGTTGCAAAAGAGCCAAATAATAAAATTCTCTTTTATCTGGATTATCACAACTCAATTTGCGATGATTAATCAAATGACCTTTTTTCTGTTTCACTAGACATCCTTCACATCCAATGACTCCATATATTCCATTATTGATATCTTCTCTGATGTTCCTCTTATAAATATATCTCTGCAGAACTTCATAGAGACAAGTGTTCTCAAGGTGATGACTTCTATTTGGATAGTATGTATCCAACATGTTTGTCTTCCAAATATCTGAACTTTCTGGTTCTTTCTCCGCCAAATACTCTATCTCTTGTACAGATTTCAAAACTCGATTTCGTGTTGCAGCAAGACCTAGACTCACCCAAATGATGGTTCTAGATTTGGCATAGAGACTTGCTGATGACAATCGATCAGAACATTCATACGCTCCAATTTCTCGATGCGACAACATCTTCAGACTGTAACTGTATAATTTCTTGCTTAGACTCTTTTCATGTGAAATGTCCTCCCACATTTCCTTTAGTTCTGTCTTTTCTTTTTGTGTGATGTAAGACGTCACATATCGAGCCACAGCAATAGAGTTGTCAGCAACGAATTGAATATCCATGTTAGCATTCCACATGGACAAAATCACTGGGTTGTAGTCGTTGATGTACTTGGACTCTTCGTCTCTTTTTGAATTGTATGTATTTTTTGGTGATTTCCTCGTCACAGTATGTCGCAGAGAAGACATCAAATTATTTACTCTTCCTTTAGAAATCACTGGTCGTGGAAAGCTGAAACGACATTTTGTGTAGAACTTGTCCTTGTTTCTGAATTTTCGACGATGGGATTGAAAGCGTAAAACTTGTTGCCTTAAACTGTTTTCTTCCGTAGTTTTCGGAACAGCACATGTTGAATACTCTTCAATGAAACTCATCACTGTCTCATCCGAATCTGTTCCAAATTTGGGTGCATCTTTAATCCACAACAACATATGTATGTGAGGAGCACCTCTCGCTTGATACTCCTTTCTCCAAAAGAAATCCAAAACCTCTCCAAGGGGAGGATTTTTTTTGTTGGTAATAAAAGACATCATACCTTCAAATCTATGATTAAAATATCTGCATACATTCACTGGATTCAAAGAGCACAGTTCTCCAGGTGTTTTGAATTCTATATTTTGTATATTAGCATTGGCCTCTCGTAGAAATTGAAGTAAGTCCTCCCATGCATACTCGGCACAGCTAAGAGTGAGGAACCATGTAGGAGTTCCTAAGTTTCTTAGCATACATTTCAATTCCCCATGGCGACGGTACCAATACTCATTTGTACCATGCTGACATGCCATGAGATTGATTAGATGAGATTCTAAAATATTATCTTGCAGATTCACTTTCTCCATAAAGTCCCTCGCCGAAACATTTTGTAGATGTGCTCCACTTTTCAGAATATGGTTTACTGCATAAGAAAGCCCAGACAAGTCACTTTCATACAGTAGATAAAACAAATAGGGAATGCATTGACGAAACCTTGCATCTTCAGCATATAATCTTACAGTTCGATATTCAGATGCAGGAATTTGAAGTGGTCGATCGTCATATCGCCCTCCTCGACCTGTTGGAAATAGCTGTGGAAAACAACGAGCTTCTAAACTTTCTTCCCATACACTAATGGGACTTCCTTTTGCTGTTTTTATTTGAAACAAGTCAATTGCATTCCCCATTACTTCTTTGGAATGTAAAGGATGAACAGTATAATGTTCATATATTTCTTCACTTCTAGACACATCAACTTTTTCAATTTGGCCGCCTGAACAATCACTGTCTTCATCTGTAGCTGTTTCCTCTACTGCAACACATACATCTTTGTAGTACTCATTGTTTTTGACTAAATACAACGTTGCCTTTTTGACTTTCCTAACATCCACTAAATCTTGCCAGATTTTTTTACTCTTTGTTGGAACCCCATTAACTAGAATAACTAAAGGTTCCTCTTCTACTTTTTCTATACCAATTGTATCAATATTTTTTTTGAAATCTAGGGGCAAATAAACAACTCTTCCCTTTAATCCTCTCTGCAAATCTGTAGGAGGCAATTTCCCTATCTTAGGCTCCATGCGAACAATTGCCTGAAAAGGATGGACACATTGAATCAAAATAGACTCATATGTATTTAAATCTATCAATTCACGGGGAATGTCTATCAACTCCAGATTATTATCAACAGCTCTAGCAGGCATTCTGTTTTGATTTAATTTGTCATAACAATATTTACAAATACGCTGATCAGAACTCAAATCAAAAGAATTCTCCACCCACAAATAAGTTGCTAAATCTTTCCACTCATAATTATCCATCTTTTCACTTTTTGCATATAAATCAACTAACCTAGTCTGAATCTTATAATGAGTCCGTCGACAACACACACAAGTAAAATTCGACCTTTCACTTGATTTCACCTTAAACCTGGTAATTTCCTTCTCAAACTTTTCTGTATTTAAAATCTGTACATTGTCTTCCACATTACCTTGAATTGCTGTCTCAATTTCTACACTGTCCTCTTGCTCAGGAAAATAACAAATCTCAATTTCTTCACAAATCTTCTTCACATCTAATTCTGTTCCATGCAAAAGAGCACTGTTTAATTGTTTAAGCTTAAGTGCTGGACTTTTTTCATAATACAACATTCTCACTAATTTCCTCATTTTGGTATGATGCACTGCTAACATCCTAAAATGATGAAAAACACTCTGACAGACTTTTCTAGAAAGACAAGCCAGTGAATGGCCTTGCAAACCTGTGATTCCTCTCACTCTGCAAGGATCTAAGTCTTGCAACAACTTCATTTTCTGCTTTAGACTTTTCTTACTATTTGTACGTAAGAAATTACAAAACAAATCAATTGATTCCTGTCGCACACTACAAATACTACTACACTTCCAAGTGTACACTTGACCCTTAGTACGTCTCCCTAAAACTCCATCAGATAACACCTCTTCTGGTTCTCTAGGCACAAGTTTCTCATTTTTCAATCGGACAACCGTCTTTCACTTCATACGCTCGACCACTGGTGTCAACTGCATGCACTAAATCATTCTCCTGGAAGTAACTCTCCTCATTAAAAAATGTCTCACAACTTGAACTGTGCATCCATTCTCCAGAAAAAACTTTACAAAAATTAGTCCGATTAATTACTCTTTTCCATCTACTGTTTGATTCGAAAACATCAATTGTCTTGTTAAGTGTCCTAATTCTATTGATTATTAAAATAAATAATTTTTTCTTAACTTCAAAAGCCTGATCAACAATCTTCTCTACACTTTTCTTTTTCTTATAAAAAGCAGCTCTCTGTTTACCTTTCCTAATGTTTTTTAACAAATTTAAAACCACCCTATTGCGAAACATTCATCTACGAATGTCTCTAAACTGATTCTGCCTTCTATTCCTATACATATTATTCTCTCCTGCTCCAGTTTTAGGATTCTTTGAAGTTCTCTCCTTCCTTTTCAATTTTACTCTCTCATTTACTTTTTCTACATGGTGTCCATTATTTTTTCTGGATGTACATATGTTGAGTAAAAAAGACTTAGTTGTCTTACCAGGAGCTTTGTTCCTGCTTTTTGAAGTATCTGTTGTGGAAGAATGCTGTAATTCCGTTGCTGTTTTTGATTTTGCCCGGTTACGTTGTTTCTTTGTCCTTTCCTTTGTGGGCATCTTTGCTTTTTCTTCAAATAACGATTTCAATCTGTGTTAAAGAAAAACAGTAGCACATTATAGACCACTATTACCAAACAACAAAGCAATGACAAAAAGCAAACGATCAATACAGGGTTTCAGATCAGGTGAGGATTCTCCAGTGGTGCACAAAAGGTGAGGACTGTATTGAAAAATATAGTGGAAGACAGCTCTGTCCACAACTACAAAGAAGATCAGACCTATGTCTAACTTCACTGCACTCTTATACACAGGCTTCACCACCTATGCTTTCCAAGAAAATATTGAGTTATATAGTTATATAAAATTGTATTTTATAAAATTGTGAAGCTCCATGAGAAAGCGTTTGCCTCAGTCTTATTCCTGTTGTGAGGCACGTGCAAGATTTTGCCTCAGTCTTATCCCTGCTGTGAGGCAGATGATTGTAAATAGGATCTGTGCTGTGTTTCTTAAATGTGATGTCAAAAACGATTTTGGAGAAAATGATTGGTTTTTACATTTTTGATTATAATGTGGCGCAGAGGTTTAAGAGGTGACGCATCTACCTACATGCATCAATTTTTTAATATTGAGCAAAAAGGTACTTGTTTGGGTTTTCCTGGGGAGCGTAGTTGGTGAAGCTTGTGTCTAAGAGTGCAGTGGACTAGGCTTCATGAAGCATATACATGTCTGCATTCTTAGACGCAGGTGTCAATTTGACTCTTTACAGTGATGTTAGCTGTGTTTTAAATCAGTGTAGGCATCATATTGAGTTTGTTTGCATAGAGGAATTGTATTTTGTAAAATTGTGAAGCTCCATGTGAAAGTGTTTGCCTCAGTCTTATTCCTGTTGTGAGGCAGGTGCAAGACTTTGCCTCAGTCTTATCCCTGTTGTGAGGCAGATGATTGTAAATATGATCTGTGCTGTGTTTCCTAAATTTGATATCAAAAACGATTTTGGGGAAAATAAATGTATTTTACATTTTTGAGTATAATGTAGCAGAAAGGTTTAAAAAATGACGCATACATGCGTCACTTTTTAAATATGGGGAAAAAAGGTACATGTTTGGGTTTTCCTGGTGAGCCTAGGTGGTGAGGATTGTATCTAAGTGTGCAGTGGACTAGGCTCCATGAAGTATATCCCTGTCTGCATTCTTTGAGACAGGTGTCAATTTGACTCTTTACAATGATGTTACCTGTGTTTTAAATCAGTGTAGGAAGCATATTGAGTTTGTTTACATAGAGGAATTGTATTTTGTAAAATTGTGAAGCTCCATGAGAAAGCGTTTGCCTCACTCTTATTCCTGTTGTGAGACAAGTGCAAGATTTTGCCTCAAAACACCTGTGTCTAAGAATGCAGCAGAGATAGGCTTCATAAAGCCTAATTCACTGCACTCTTAGACACAAGCCTCAACACCTATGCTCCCCAGGAAAGCCCAAACAAATACCTTTTTTTGCCCCATATTTAAAAAATGACACATGCAGGTAGATGCGTCACTTTTTAAACCTCTGTGCCACATTATATTCAAAAATGTAAAAACCATTTATTTTCCCCAAAATCGTTTTTGACATTACATTTAGGAAACACAGCACAGATCCTATTTATAATTATCTGCCTCACAGCAGGGATAAGACTGAGGCAAAATCTTGCACCTGCCTCACAACAGGAATAAGAGTGAGGCAAACACTTTCTCATGGAGCTTCACAATTTTACAAAATACAATTCCTCTATGCAAACAAACTCAATAAGCTTCCTACACTGTTTTAAAACACAGCTAACATCATTGTAAAGAGTCAAATTGACACCTGTGTCTAAGAATGCAGACAGGGATATGCTTCATGAAACCTAGTCCACTGCACACTTAGATACAATCCTCACCACCTAGGCTCCCCAGGAAAGCCCAAACATGTACCTTTTTTCCCCATATTTAAAAAGTGACGCATGTATGCGTTATTTTTTAAACTTTTGCGCCACATTATACTCAAAAATGTAATATCCATTTATTTTTCCCAAAATCGTTTTTGACATCACATTTAGGAAACACAGCACAGATCATATTTACAACCATCTGCCTCACAGCAGGGATAAGACTGAGGCAAAATCTTGCACATGAAGCTTCACAATTTTACAAAATACAATTCCTCTATGCAAACAAACTCAATATGCTTCCTACACTGAGTTAACACAGCTAACATCATTCTAAAGAGTCAAATGTATTTCTATTAAACATGCACACATTCTTTATTCCTTTTAAAAAATGTAAAAACTATTTTTATGCTTCATGAAGCCTAGTGCACTGCACTTTTAGACACAAGCCTCACTACCTACGCTCCCCAGGAAAGCCCAAACATGTACCTTTTTGCAACATATTTAAAAAGTGAGACATGTAATTAGATGCGTCACGTCTTAAACCTCTGCGCCGCAATATACTCAAATATGTAAAAAACATTAATTTCCCCAAAATCGTTTTTGACATCACATTTAGGAAACACAGCACAGATCCTATGTACAACCATCTGCTTCACAGCAGGGATAAGACTAAGGCAAAAGCTTTCACATGAAGCTTCACAATTTTACAAATTACAATTCCTCTATGCAAACAAACTCAATATGCTTCCTACACTGAGTTAACACATGTAACATCATTTTAAAGAGTCAAATTCACACCTGTGTCTAACAGTGCAGTCAGGGATAGGCTTCATGAAGTCTAGTCCACTGCACTCTTAGACACAAGCCTCACCACCTACGCTCCCCAGGAAAGCCCAAACATGTACTTTTTTGCACCATATTTAAAAAGAGACACATGTAATTAGATGCGTCACGTTTTAAACCTCTGCATCAGAATATACTCAAATATGTAAAAAACATTCATTTCCTCAAAATCGATTTTGAAATCACATTTAGGAAACACAGCACAGATCCTATGTACAACCATCTGCCTCACAGCAGGGATAAGACTAAGGCAAAAGCTTTCACATGAAGCTTCACAATTTTACAAAATACAATTCCTCTATGCAAACAAACTCAATATGCTTCCTACACTGAGTTAACACATGTAACATCATTGTAAAGAGTCAAATTCACACCTGTGTCTAACAGTGCAGTCAGGGATAGGCTTCATGAAGCCTAGTCCACTGCACTCTTAGACACAAGCCTCACCACCTACGCTCCCCAAGAAAGCCCAAACATGTACCTTTTTGCACCATATTTAAAAAGAGACACATGTAATTAGATGCGTCACTTTTTAAACCTCTGTGCCACAATATACTCAAATATGTAAAAAACATTCATTTCCCCAAAATCGTTTTTAACATCACATTTAGGAAACACAGCACAGATCCTATGTACAACCATCTGCCTCACAGCAGGGATAAGACTAAGGCAAAAGCTTTCACATGAAGCTTCACAATTTTACAAATTACAATTCCTCTATGCAAACAAACTCAATATGTTTCCTACACTGAGTTAACACAGGTAATATCATTGTAAAGGGTCAAATGTATTTCTATTAAACATGCACACATTTTTTATTCCTTTTAAAAAATGTAAAAACTATTTTATTATTTGCCGAAACTACGTGGCGGCCTGGGAATACCGAGTTTCCGACTTTATTATTGGGCAGTCACACTTAAACTTATGGGGATTCTATTATTCCATGACTTCTCCCTAGAAACATTTACGACACCATCCATATATGAAATGCTGCTGGGGAAGGAAGCGCGGCAATGCTTGGTGAAATTTTCTGAACCGAGCTATTACAAGAAAACAAAATTTAAAATAATGATATCAGTATTTCAGATATGGAAACAAATAAATAAGAAGTTTCATCTTTTACCTAAGCTCCATTATTACACGCCGCTTTATGGGAATAGTCCACTCTCTCTGAGATCTTCGTGGATCCAGTTATGTATCGGTGGCAAACCTCGCAGGTTTATTTACTGGGGCAATTATATCAAAACGGGTCTTTTGTTTCATTTGCAGAACTACAGGAAAAATTTGGTCTTACAAGGGGTGATTTCTTTAAATTTTTACAGATCCATAGCTTTCTGGAAACCAATAATTTATTACATACTGATTTAATGCAGACAAAAGATGTGCTAGAGAGCTGTAGAAAGAAAAATCGAATCGGTGTCGTATACCAACTGCTGTTAGATAAGATGCAAGATGATCTAGTTTCTTATGCTGAGAAATGGCAAAAAAACCTGGGTATCAAGGAAATTGATGTTGCTAGGGCTTTTGAGATATGCAATAAGGTCTTAGTTAATGGCTCTCTTAAAAGTCAGCATTTTATGTCTGCTTTAGACTTATATTATACACCGTCAAAACTCGCAAAGTGGAAAGCACTAAAAGGTACAAAATGCAGCCGTTGTGGGTTCTTTGCTGCTGATTTAAACCATATGTTTTTTTGTTACCCGAAACTGATCCAATTTATATCCAAAGTTCAAGAATTTCTAAACATTGTCATGAAAACTAATGTGATCTTATCATCTGCACTTATCATTTTTGATGTTCAAACTGAATCCGTAGTGCTGTCAGCAGCTGAAGAAGGTTTTTTATTCATAACTATGGCAGTATTTCGATCTTGTATTACTTCACGATGGTTAGATAAGGACCCCCCAACTTTTAGTCATTGGCAATCTAAACTGTTAAATATATATAGGATGGAAAAGGCTGTTTATAAATTTAAAGGACGGACAAGAAAATTTTGGCTCAAAAATTATGGTCTCCGATTGAAACTTGGATTTGAAAAAGTCATCTGTGCCTTAGTGTTTTATTAGGCAATACTAACTGGGTTTTTTCTATTTCCTTTTCTTTCTCTGTTTTTTTGTCATCTATTGCTGTAAAAGTATTTGAAAATGTAACTTACCTCTGCCATAAAAACTAATAAAAAAATAAATAAATAAACATGCACACATTTGTTATTCCTTTTAAAAAATGTAAAAACTATTTTTCCCCCAAAATCGTTTTTTACATCACATTTACAAAACACAGCACAAGTCCTACGTAGAAGCATTCCATGTCACGACTAAAAATTCACAATTTTACAAAATACAATTACTCTATGCAGTAAAAACTTTTTACCAAGCATTATCAAAAAGCATGACACAAAGCAACATGTAAAGACCACAATTTTCTTCCAAATTTTCTCCATAGAGTATACAAGTCTCTATGCATATTAAATGAATCATAACTCACCTTTACAAATGCTTTAGGAGATTCACAACAGTGTCAGATACACACACCAATATTTCTTTAGCAGAGCAAAAGGTATGTTCTCCAGGCACTGCAAACCATTAAGGCACAGAAAACCTCTAATTCTACACAGATGTCCCTTTTTGTTAACCAATTAAAACTCTTCCCTCTCTATATTCAAACCAACACCCTTCCCCCCCTCAGCCCTTTCTACCTGTTACCATAGCAACTCCCTCCTCACTGAGCTCCCAGGGTTAAAAGTTTATTCTACAATGTTGCAAATCACCTCTGCAAGGATGTTTGACCTGCAAATACACCCGCTTATCTGGTGTAAGGTTTCTTTAAATAACTTTTTTTTGACCATTCAAATTACTTCTTACACAGAACACAACCATGCACCCTAACTTTCAGTTTTCACCTATCTCATTCTACCAATCATTGCTTGTGATTCAAGAGCATTGAAACTCTTTTGCAAACTCCTATTATTCCAACTGCCATTTCTTTTCCACACTTCATCTAACTGCACCAGAATCTCCTCTGACCATGTATTCTGTCTGGATTATTGGACATAGCTATATCCACTGGGCTCAAAGGTATGCTAATACCAGAAATTTACACAACCTTGATTTATCAAACGTGAACATAAAATGGATTTGCCACAGAGGATTAAAATGTCACCAATTGATTCCATTGGTGAAAACCTTTTTGCATTTGCCACACCCTGACCTGTTAATTGTGCACTGTGGAGGAAATGACTTGGGCACTTTGACTGGGGTAGGTCTGGAAATGCTTTTAAAGGACACCTTTGAGCAATTAATGGCACTTTTTCCACAAACTGCCTTGGTATATTCCAATATATGCCAAAGGCAGAAATGGAAGTGGTCCAACCAATTTTGTCCACAATTTGAAAAAGCACAGAAACATGTGAATAAATCTGTTTCTGCTTACATGAAAGACTATGGAATGGGTTCAATATAAATGTAAATGTAAATTGATACTTGTATAGCGCACTACTCACCCGCAAGGGTCTCAAGGCACTTGTACGAATACCGCTGTGGAACCCATCCTGGCTTTCCCTGTGAGGTGTCCACTCCTGGGCTCCCCCAAGGTGGAGGCCAGGCATCCTTTTAGCGTTGTGGGGGCTGTTGTGGAGATTAAGCAAGCTATTGCCCAGAGTTGCAGAGTGGGACTCCATGATTGGAATAGGCACCGAGGCGACAACAACAACTTGCGTTACAACATGCAAGATATTTACAGAGAAGATGGTGTGCACTTCTCAGATGAAGGGAATAGAATATTCCTCCTGAATTTAAGACTGTGCATTGGTACCTACTTGTAGGTACCTAAATCAGCCACAGAACCCAAAAGCCCTTTTCAGGGCTACCCTATCTCTGATCACTCCAAATGATTATCTTTTTCTAACTTTTTTCACTATTTTTCACTATAGTACACTCCCCGGTACGCTTCCCGGTGCGCGTACCGGGCGCTCCCACAGCGAAAAATATAAACTTTTTTTTCTTGTTTGCCTATTTCGGCCTCCTAAGACCCCCTCAGAAAACCTAGAGGGTCAAGCAGTGCCTACGATGCCCCTTTATACCCATTCCCAACATTGTTTGTCCTCCATTTTCTGTCTGAAATCTACCGAAACACAAAATGGAGGACTCCCGTAGCGCTGCCGGTACGCGTACCGGGGCGCGCACCGGTGAGCGCTCCCAAAACATTTTAAGAGTTAATTTACATAAAAACCTCTGTAGAAAAGTTCACCAAATATAGAATAGGCAATACTACATACCAGTCCCTACCATTTTCCCAAATTTGGTGGAATTCCATTCAGCCATTTGGCCTGTAGCCCTGTCTAAATATCCTGAAGTAAATTACATAACAAAAACACATCTGAAGTGTTAGAATTGACAACCAATTAAAATGTTACTTTCATTTTCTATTTTTTTTCCTGACATTTGATTGGTTATGTACATGAATATAAATGAAAAATGAGAGGGAAACACGGCCATTTTGACTACAACAACCTGAGGTACATCTTGAAAGGATTTTCACATTTTTTCTTCTCCACCTCTCTCTAAAGTAAGTTGATAATTTGTAAGGGGCACTTTAAGTTAATTTGTAAAAACGTTTTCTGATAATTATTTAGTGTCCCTCTGCTATAGTTGTAGATAGAGATAGGCTCCTCTGTTATATTTATTGATTGACTTAGGCTTCTCTGCTATAAATATGAATTTACTTACGCTTCTTCACAGGCACTTTTTTTTATTTCTACTTCCTGCCTGTTACCATACACTACCCAAAGTTAACTTAACTGTTAAAAAAACAGAACTACCTGTCTGAACTTAAACACAACACTGCCCTAAATCTACTGATATAGTTATTTTTTATGCAATTTACAGCAAAAAAATGGAAGGGAAGCATGAAAATATCAATATTTCCTTCGAGATTACATCTGAGGAGATTCTAAATGAAGATTTTTTGGATGAAGATTTTATGGATCAGTCTTTGGATGAACAATTTATTGAATGTTTACAAGACATAGAAACGTGCATGTTTGAGGAGATTCCAGATGATGTAATGCTGGAAGTTTTATTGAACTATGAAAATTCTGACCAATAAATTTTTATTTAATAATTAAAAATTGTTTGAGACATTATTCATTTTTATATCTAATTCATGAAGTACTACCAACATAATTATGTTTATATTATAGTATAAAGTGAAACTTACAATATACTGTGCAATTTTAAAACATCATAAGGGAGCAGGGTAGATTACCCATGATCCCATATGTCTTCTCAGGGAGTACTTAAAGGATCTGTTTCTGCTTTCCTGACAGACTATGGTATGGATTCCATATACCACAATAACTTCTGTAACAACATGCAAATTATCTACAGAGGAGACGGTGTACATTGACTTTAAGACTCAGCATTGTTACCTACATGTTGGTACTTAAAACACCCAAACAACACAACAACTCTATTCAGAGATACCCTACCTCTAAGCACTTTAAATTATTATTTTAGTGTTTCACTTAGTTTTCCCCATGTGTAGACGTGAGGGAGGTGTGTGTGGGGGATGTGCGGGGGGTGTCTGTGAGGTGTGTATGTGTGTGTCTGTGTGTCTAGGGGGATAAGGTGTATAGGTGTGTGGGGTATATGGATGTGGGTGGGGATATTGGTATGTAAGGTGTGTGTGTGGGTGTGGGTGTGTGGGGTGTTTGAGTGTAGGTGGGAGTGTGGGTGTGTGAGGTGTGTGTGGGGTGTGTGTGGGTGTGGGAGGTATGTGTTTAGGATGTGTATGTATGTATGAGATGTGTGGATGTGTCTGTGAGTTGTCTCTGAGTGTGTTGGGGATGTGTGGGGTGTGTCTGTGAGATATTTGTGTGTATGTGCATGTGTGTGTGTGTGTGGTGGAAGGGGGGTGAGGTGTGTGTTTGAGTGTGGGTGTGTGGGATGTGGGTGTGGCTGTGGATGTGTAAGGTGTCGATGTGGGGGTGTGGGGTGTTTGACTGTGGGTGGAAGTGTGCATGTGTGAAGTGTGTGTGGGGAGTGTGTGGGTGTGGGGTTGTGTGCATGTGGGTGTGTGTGGGACACACTTGTAGGTACCTAAAACAGCCACAGAACCCAAAAGCTCTTTTCAGAGCTACCCTAACTGTAATCACTCAAAATGACTATTTTACACTATTATTTTCACAATTTTTCACCTAAGTACGCTCCCTGGTATGCTCCCCGGTGCGCGTACCGGGCGCTCCCCCCGCGAAAATCGAAAAAAAAAAAAAAATTGGCCCACGGGACCCTTTAATGGCCCCCACCTCAAACCTAGGGGGTATGGGGGGGTGTACCCTGCCCCCTTTTGCTCATTTCCCCCTTTGATTTTTGCCACCTCTTGTATCTCAATCCTACCGAGACACAAGATGGCGGCCGCTGCTGACTGTTTCGAATGTTTACAGACACCCGAGAACCAATCAGCTTGCCGTGCGCAAGTCGCGTGGCGCGCCCGGAGCGCTCCCCGGTATGCGTACCGGGGCGCGCTTACAGATATATACATTTTTTTAAACCTAAATTACTCAAAATCCACTGGAGCACATATCTTGAGACATAGCAAAGGCACATCGATCTACCAGTCCCTACAATTTTGCCAAGTTTGGTGAAAATCCATTCAGCCGTTCGAGCTAAAACTGCGACAGACCGCCCTATGGAAATTAACATGGGGAAAACACGTTTTGGGACCCCCCTTTTATCTCAGCCCCCGCTTGACGAATCCCCCCCAAACTTTCAGGGAAGGAGCGGAGAGCCGCGAGGCAAAGTTGCTGAAACATTCAGCCTGATTGCTCTACCGGCGCCAAAGTTATTCCAAATAGAATGTTGCGATTTCCCTATGGAAATCGATCCTAACTATATATACCTACTGGCGACCGCCAGTAGGTAATATATATATATATATATATATATATATATATATATATATATATATATATATATATATATATATATATATATATATATATTCACAGAAAAAACCATAGGTTATAGACCATATATAGTTAGGAATTAGCATTTACAAAACCTTGAAAATTCACTGAAAAAACCATAGGTTATAGACCATATATAGTTAGGAATTAGCATTTAGAAAACCTTATTTTACTCACACAAAACCATTGAAATTCCATATATAGTTAGTTGCACTAACTATATATCGCGCACCCGCAATCCACTGCTGATGATGTCACATATTACATCATTCATGACATGGTCAGTGACATCACTGATGACATCACTGATGACATCATCTAGTGTCTGTGTGTTTTTGTAAAGTTTAAATACGTTTTACATATTGAAGAATGACTGGATGGATGGAAGACTGAGTGTGTGTGTGGCTGGCTGGGAGGTGTGTGACGCTGTGCATATCAATGTGTACTTGTATCAGTGATTGTATAAGAGAGTAAGTATGTGTTAGTATATGTGTGAAAAGTATGGTGTTCTGTGTTTAACTATAGATGAGGAAATCGAAGTGTGATTGATTCTTCACAGGACAGACTAGGTGTATGAGTGCATATGATAGTGTTCTAATAATAACTGACTGTATGTATGAGTAATTGTATGGGTGAATGAGTGAATGTGTGTGTAGACGTACGAATCAGTGAGTGCGTATGTAGTAACTGGTATTGGTGTGTCATGATGTCATCAGTGATGTCATTTGAGATGTCATCAGTGATGTCATTTCAGATGTCATTAGTGATGTCATCAGTGATGTCACTGAAGTATGGTGTTCTGTGTTTAACTGTATAGATGAAGAAATGGAAGTGTGATTGATTCTTTACAGGACTGACTTGGTGTGTGAGTAACTCCATGGATGAGTGGCAGTGTGTGACTGTCTGCATAGGTGTATGAGTGCATATGATAGTGTTGTAATAATGAGTGACTGTATGTATGAGTGATTGTATGGGTGAATGAGTGAATGTGTGTGTAGACGTAGGAATCAGTGAGTGCGTATGTAGTAACTGGTATTGGTGTGTCATGATGTCATCAGTGATGTCATTTGAGATGTCATCAGTGATGTCATCAGTGATGTCATTTGAGATGTCATCAGTGATGTCATCAGTGATGTCACTGACCATGTCATGAATGATGTAATATGTGACATCATCAGCAGAGGATTGCGGGTGCGCGATATATAGTTAGTGCAACTAACTATATATGGAATTTCAATGGTTTTGTGTGAGTAAAATAAGGTTTTCTAAATGCTAATTCCTAACTATATATGGTCTATAACCTATGGTTTTTTCAGTGAATTTTCAAGGTTTTGTAAATGCTAATTCCTAACTATATATGGTCTATAACCTATGGTTTTTTCTGTGAATTTCATTGGTTTTTTAACAGCTAATATCTGTAGCTGTAAAATGTATTCTTCTTTAAATCCAAAAATATATTTTATATTTTATGAATAATTTTTTTTTTAAATATTTTTTTTTCTTCGTTCCCGCTTCGCGAATCGGGAAGCTTCCCGTTAGCTGACCTTGATGCCGCGAAATAGACCGCGAGCCGGTAAACGTTTCTTTACCGCAAGTGCCGCGTTAGAAAACAACATCGCGACGCCTCCCGTCCGCATGACGTTTCACGTTGTCGCGTGATACGTCATATGACGTGCTACGTTAGCGAACTGGTACGCGAAGCGAGTCGCAAAGCGCAGGTTTCTGGAAGCAAACCGGGAGGCCCTGCAAAGCGCTTAACGTAAACACAGCAAGTCATGTGACTTGGTAATAACACTTTTCATTGGTTCATTTCACTTTTGGTTTCCTAATGATGTAAGACTAGGTCATATAATCTAAAATGAACACTTTTGATTGGTTGAGAACTCTTGTTTTTCCCAAATGATGAAAATCCCTCCTTCTTTCCTCACTCTGACTTTCATCATTGTGAGAGAAAGACCCTTTGTGATCACTGAGCAATGGCTTCTTTAGTAGCTTCAGCTGGTGCTTCCCCACCACCTCCACCACATCCAAGGAAGAGTGGACCACCTGCTCAAGTTATAATTCAACAAGAAGAGGAAGAAGAGGAAGAGGAAGAAGAGCAAGAAGAGAGGCAGTTTTTGCCTGAGCAGCCCAGGACGTCTCACCGGAAAGAAAACTTCATTTGGCAATTTTTTAAAATTCCCAAAGGTCAGAAAAAAGTAAATGCAAGGTACGTAACTTGCCTTATATGTCAAGATAGACTGTCCAGAGGGACCGACAAAAAATACAGTTTCGGAAACTACACAATGCATCGCCATATGACTAGGTGGCATCCTAACAACTACAGTGCTGCACAGTTTCGGAACGACCTAGATAATCTCCCTATTATGGCCAGAAGATCTGTTGTACCGGAAGTAACGGGACCAGAGGGCAGGGAGATGGTGCCAAATATACAAATGAGATTTGGTGAAGTAAAACACATCTGCGTATATTGCGATGGATTCATTTGCTACGGAGAAAGAAGCATCACTCTGATCAACAGAGCTATTGACTATCATATGCAAGTTTGTACGAAACGCCCAAAATAATAAATACTTTTTTTTTGTTTTGTTGCTCCTGTTGAGCCCTTTACAATGAATCGTTTTCATTGCCCCCTCCAAGAAAACCCCCAAAAAATATAAAACTGTTCAGAAAAATTCAAAAAAAGTAAAAAAATGTTCCGAAAAATAATAAAAAAAATATAAAACAACAAAAACAATTAAAAAAAAAGTTCTTTTCAGAACTACCTCCCCGTTATTAAAAAATTGGTACAATATTTGGAACTGTGCCAACCTCTATTTCTCTTAGTTCGCTTCCCAGTTCGCTCGCCGGTACGCGAACCGGAAGCGAACCAAAAACAGTAAGTATAAGGGAAGGAAACAGACACTTATGTTAAAAGAAAGACAGCTATAGGGGAGTAAACTAGAGATACTATTACCCGTAATCCACTGCTGATGATGTCACATATTACATCATTCATGACATGCTCAGTGACATCATCAACAGAGGATTGCGGGTTTTTTGGCAACGTGCCTTATCCACGGTTTAATAACGCTGCCTTTTGCTTTATATAAGTTTTCAAATTGTATGAAATATATACCAATAGGTCGTTATGAACCTTTAGGTAGTGCTTTTCTTCATGAGGTCTGGTCGCTTCCATACACATACAGATGTTTCAAACATGATCAAGAAGTTTATCTGAATGGAGAGGAATGCACTGAGACGCCAGATCATTCACTAATGTGTAAGCACATACAGTTACACGGTTCATGCAACAAACACCGACCAAATATGGCTTGCGTGTTGCAAGGCACGCCAGTTCCTGCTATCATCCCCACGTTCAAGTTGTTGGAAAATGGTAGTTATTTGATGCTCAATAATGAAGATTGTTCTGAGTTAATTAAAAGTATTCCTTTTATCGTAACAGTAAGTGAACGGGTTATTTGCTGCAGAAATGTTCTATTTCCTCCCACACATGAACATAGGGAGTTTTCAATCTGGCCACAAATACCAACCTTGGGACAGATTTCAACGGCATGGCAAGAATAAGAGCTCTTTTGTCTCAGAGAGAGGTGGCCTTGAGTTCGGCCCGTGAAACTTTCGTGCTTCACATAGCGAACACCCGTACAGAGGTGCACACACTTTTCAATTCAGATTTGCCTTTCAAATTCAGCAAGATGGTTCCGACTATCTTTAACGCATCCTCCACAAAGTCCCTGGCGCACTTTTTTAAAGTTGTTACCAGTGGTCTCGTGACTTCATTTGAGAAAATCTTTGGAGTCATCCCTGCTTCCTTTCATTCTATTTTCTCCACTCTGGTTCGTGGATTGGCATTTTTACTTGCATTACCAGCGGACGCTCTTGTGCTTTTTTAAATTTTTAAATATGGATGTCCCTCCTATGCAACCTCCCACCCTGCAGCTGCTGACACTGTTCCGCAATCGCATGCTAGAATATTATGGCACAATGCCGTTGGCGATATTAAGCACGGCATATGGATTATCTTTTCGATTCTCCTACTTCACCTGTGTCCAGCCTGTATTTCACTGCCTGACCTGTGATTTCGATTGGGCCATTGATTTGTGTCTCTGCGGACCGGTTTCTCCTGACGTCGACTTTAATCAGCTGAAGACTCCTATCATTACTCACGAGTTGGTTTGTCCTGGCGAAAGGATTATGGCTGTGGCATTGATGCATGGACTACTTGGTCCCTGGAATTTACTGGCGGCAGCACAGTCTTTCTTGGAACAGAGCTTTCTTGAAAACCCACCGAGCTGTCCTCTGATGGTGATAGAGGATCCGGTGCTGGGAGAGCACGTATGTTCTTTTCCGCTTTTAAATTGGATGGCTGAACTGTTTTCGGATGAAGACGGTGACTTCCTATTGGAGGCTGTTGCAGCTTATTTTGCATACACAGTTATGTCATAGACCTTTTTCATGTTTGATATGCTGAGTACTAGCATTTCATTGACAATTCATTGACTTATTTGTCAAGTTTTTATTATTTACCTTGCCTATTGGCTTAAGACTCGATAAAGTACTTGGCTGTTTTATTTTTCTTTAGCATTAAATGTTCCTAGTTTTTAATGCTTTACCTTGCGGACCGTCCACATATAAACTTGCAATCTGCTCTCATGAGATGGCACTTCTATTATCTTATTCAGTTCGTTTCCGGATCATGGGGAGGTGTCATCTAGGTCCTGGATATCTTTACACCGTGTTAAGTTAGCATGGGCTCATTACCGGTTTAAACGCCATTTTTCCTTTTATGCAACTTCTGCACACGACACTTAGTTGTTGCTTTAGCTTTCCACCTAGTAGTTCATCGTGGTTTACATGAGAATAATATGTTATTGCTCTACTATCTGCTTTGCTTGTTAAACTATATCTGTACAGCGAGTGCTAAAGTTTCAAGAACAACACGATACAGAATTGTTATGAGGTCTGATCTCCACGACTTCATACTCATAACATAAGTGCAACTTCTGCCAATTCTGGGCATGAGGCGGGTTTTATATTGCTTTGCCGAACACACATACACAACAGTTGATGCGGCTCACATGAAGAGAGAGCTGGTGTATGCTGATGTGATTCCTTCAAATCTAAGACACTAAAGTATGGGCACGCCCTAAACCAACACAAAGAGACCTTCTTAGCAAATAATATAATATGTGTATTAGGGAGGGTGAGATATAAGCAGCCGCGGGCCGTGGAGGGAGTTACGGTGAGGCAGGGAGGCGGGGAGGGGGAGAAGCAGGGTGGAGCCCTCTCTACCTTGCCCCTCCCCCTCCCCGCCTCCCTGCCCCACCGTAACTCCCTCCACGGCCCGCGGCTGCTTATAAGTGTTGCTAACTCTTATTCATTTACAGCATGTTAACATACTATCACCATTCGCTTTTTATGTACTAGTAACTATGCTGGTAATTTTGCTACTGATAATATGTGTACTTGTATTATCTAAGATACTACGCCTGTGAAGACGGCATTAGTAAATAAACATTTCAAATACACATGTGTTCTTCTTAACTCCATGTTCTGGTTTCTAAGAAATATATAACGACCGACTGTTCATGAGTTCCACGTATCCGGAGGTACTATAAGTTCATATTCTGGATTGTCTAAACATTGAGAGTTTGTTATATCCAATGTGACACTGTACCTAGCTTGCTAAGGAGTTTTTGATTACTAACGTGAGTTTTGGGACACCCTAATTCGCCGAGGTTCCAATCCTCTGTCCACAGTTCTGTGTGAGAACAGAAACCCTGCGACAGGGGCACCCCCGACCCTTGCTGGAGCTTCATCACACTTGCGATACAACTCCAGCAATGCGCCACCTTTACGGCACAGATACATCACGCATCTGTGCTGTTTTTGCTGCCCCACCGTAACTCCCTCCACGGCCCGCGGCTGCTTATAAGTGTTGCTAACTCTTATTCATTTACAGCATGTTAACATACTATCACCATTTGCTTTTTATGTACTAGTAACTATGCTGGTAATTTTGCTACTGATAATATGTGTACTTGTATTATCTAAGATACTACGCCTGTGAAGACGGCATTAGTAAATAAACATTTCAAATACACATGTGTTCTTCTTAACTCCATGTTCTGGTTTCTAAGAAATATATAACGACCGACTGTTCATGAGTTCCACGTATCCGGAGGTACTATAAGTTCATATTCTGGATTGTCTAAACATTGAGAGTTTGTTATATCCAATGTGACACTGTACCTAGCTTGCTAAGGAGTTTTTGATTACTAACGTGAGTTTTGGGACACCCTAATTCGCCGAGGTTCCAATCCTCTGTCCACAGTTCTGTGTGAGAACAGAAACCCTGCGACAGGGGCACCCCCGACCCTTGCTGGAGCTTCATCACACTTGCGATACAACTCCAGCAATGCGCCACCTTTACGGCACAGATACATCACGCATCTGTGCTGTTTTTGCCCCATGATGCGCCGCATTGTAAATGCAGCACACCATAGGTGACGGAACAGCGGCACAGAATGACTAACACATCCCTGGTGATGCGCCAGTCATCATAAATGTATCCCTATGCTTCTTATCTTGTTAGAGATGAACCGCCATATGTATCATCAAAGTTTTTTGCATTTCCTAAATAGCGAACTTTAAGGAATAAATAGCGATTCTTTACCATTCCTAGTTTGCGATGAGCTATTTGCTAATTACAAATTACCCATTCATTTCCTTCATTTCCATAGGGCGGTTGGACTCACTTTTAGCTCGAACGGCTGAATGGATTTCCACGAAACTTGTCAAAATTGTAGGGACTGGTAGCCCGATGTGCCTTTGCTATGTCTCAAGATATATGCTCCAGTGGTTTTTACGAAAATTAACTTTGAAAAATATATATTGGGCTACATTGGCCTATATATATGTTGAAGCCCAAATGTAGCCCAATGTAGCCCAATGTAGCCCAAAGATGGCCGCCAGACACACAAAAAAACAAATGTAGCCCAAATATCAGCCAGATGTAGCCCAACTATAGCCCAGTGACAGAATGACCAATCAGCTTCGCAAACCTCCGTTACGCGAAGCGGAGCGCTGTTACAGATATATATCTTTTTTTGAACGTTAATTTCTCAAAATCCACTGGAGCACATATATTGAGACCTAGCAAAGGCACATCGGGCTACCAGTCCCTAATATTTTGCCAAGTTTCGTGCAAATCCATTCAGCCGTTCGATTATTATTATTATTATTTTTTTTTGCCCCGCGGGGCCCTTTTAAAACCTCCACATCAAACCTAGGGGGTCAGCGAGGATCTACTATGCCCCCTTATAGTTATTTCCCCCTTTGTTTTGACCTCCTCTTGTCTCTCGATCCTACCGAGAGACAAGATGGCGGCCGCTACGGACTGTTTGGAATGTTGACAGACGCCGGAGAACCAATCAGCTTCGCTTCACAAAGCTCCATTGCGCGAAAAGTACGCGTCCTGGGCCGCTGCCCAGTCCGCTGTTACAGATATATATCTTTTTTTAAACGTTAATTTCTCAAAATCCACTGGAGCACATATATTGAGACCTACAAAAGGCACATCGGGCTACCAGTCCCTACAATTTTGCCAAGTTTCGTGCAAATCCATTCAGCCGTTCGGGCTAAAAGTGAGGCCAACCGCCCTATGGAAATTAACATGGGAAAAACGCGTTTTGGGACCCCCCTTTTTTCTCGGCCCCCCCTTGACGAACCCCCCCAAAATTTTCAGGGGCTGCTCAGAAACAAAATGTGCCATTTTCCTGAAAATGTCAGCCAAATCCGTCCACAAACGCCAAAGTTATTAGACATAGAATTTTCAAAAATCCCATAGGGAAAAAATCCTAACTATATATACCTACTGGCGACCGCCAGTAGGTAATATATTACCGCTTCACTCTCCTTCACTCCGGATTTACATCCATAAGGAAAAAAGCACTCCCGAGGGCTGTTTGAGTCTTTATTGACAACAAACAAACACAGCAACAACAGACGTGTTTCTGTATAAACCTTCTTCTATGTTTACCGAAACGCCGCATAGACACGTATTTAAACACTCATTTGTTTAACAAAATCAACAAGGGACAACAGCAAATCGCCACCGCCCAGGCAAAGTATAAGCGCCATCTTAGAATGTCAAAAATAAGACAAATATGCAGCTCCTTATATAAGCGCTCACATAAATCATGCAATTCAAATTCAATAGAGCCCACAGATGGGCAGCATCCATTGTATAATTCATAGTTGGAATAAATATTCAGTGCTCAATCCTGCCCTATATCGGCTTTCTACAAATGGTGATAAATCTCCGAGTCATCACTCTAAATCCTATGTCTATTCTAGGCCTCATATACAAAAATACATTTATATTTATAACAGGTAAGAAAAAAAAGGGAAAGAGTGGAGGAAGTAAGAAAAGTAGAAGAGAGAAAACAAGAAAAGAAAATCAATTCAATAATTCATTATATGCAGAAGCTTTTTCAAAATTTCAAGAAAGAATAAAAGATATCAAGATTAAAGAAAAGGGTATATACAGAGACGTCAATGAACAAGATAGTGAGCATATGGACATCAAAAGATCTCAGGGGCATATTATCAAGGGGGTTTATCTTTTTTTGGCTTTAAAAGCCAAGAAAGCGGAGATAAAATTATCTCCCTATTACCTAGCTGTCGCTAACACCAGTTAGCGACAGCTAGTAGGAGATAGCGACCATCTTGGGCCCCACTTTGCATGTCAGTGATATTTATCACTAATGACATGCAAAGTGGGCGTGCCAAGATGTTAGAGACTGGAAACAGTCGCTAACATCGCTATCTCCTATTACCAACTTTTGGAGATATTCGCGCTAAGCGCGAATATCTCCAAAAGCTAACACCTGCCCTGAGCAGTTCTTAGCCATGTTATCCAATGGGAGGTGGATAACATGGCTAAGAGCATTAGCTCGGTAATGCATGAATATCGCTGACTTTTCAGCTATATTCATGCTTTGCGGCCGATTTTTATCGCATTTGCGATAAACCTCGGTAATACCAAGGTTTATCTGCGATAAAAATCGCCGCAGCTCAGCAGTAAATTTGTGTCTCTAATTAAGCAATAGCGATAATTATCGCTATTGCTTGGTAATATGTCCTTCAGTTCATTAAGGAATTCATAATCTTCATAATCAATCCAAATGCTATAGATGTAATACCTATCCTCCTCTCTGACAGATTCCTTTACTATTCAGCGATACAAAGGTTTGAAAATCATTCTCCCAGATGAATGGATAATTCCTCACTACTATTGAGTCCCAATGGAGTCTTGGTTTGCAAATCAATAATGTATCTTGACTCCAATCTACGGAGTCGCAACAATCTATCCCCACCTCTAGGATTGCTTGGTACATGATCTAACCCAAAGTAGCTTAGTAGATCCCTGTTGCGCTGATGTATTTTGTCAAAATGACGTGCAACAGGGTAAGCTTCATCTCCCTTGGCAATGGCCCGCATGTGTTCTAATATCCTAATTTTCATCGGGTGGATGGTACTCCCTACATAACGTAGGCCGCATGGACATGTAAGGCAATAAACACTATAGGGAGTGGTGCAAGTGAGGAACCTCCTGATGTTCCTACGTACTCCTACATTGGGAATTTCGTAGGTAAGGACTCTTTTGCTGGTCTTGCAGGCTTTACATTTCCCGCATGGGAAAAACCCTTGTAAAGGACCAAAAGCAGATTTAGGAATGTCAGTCAAGTAACTGTGTACTAGGTCATTTTTTAAAGACCTTGCCTTCCTAAAAGTTATTAAAGGATTAGGAGGAAGATCAGTGCCCAGCACCTCGTCCGTCTGTAATATGTGCCAACTTTTTCTCAAGATCTTTTTCAAGTATGTAGCACTCTTAGGGAATGTAGAAATGAGGCCAAACTTCCCCCCACTATTCAATGAATCCTTCCTGTTTGTATCCTTCTTTTTCAATAGGTTCTCTCTTTTAAGAATATTGGCCCTATTGAATGCTTTAGTTAGGATTTCCTGACTGTAACCCCGTATCTTAAATCGATGTATGCTGTCCCTGGCTGCAATCTGGAACTCACTGTCATCTGAACAATTACGTTTGATCCTAAGAAGTTCCCCATACGGGATACTTCTTATCAGATTGGTGGGATGACTACTCGAGGCTTCAAGAACAGAATTGCCTGTGGTCACCTTTCGGTATAGTCTAGTCTTCAATTGACCTGACTCTACATAGATATTCACATCCAAGTAATTGACAGATGTGGTGCTTGCAAAAAACACAGTTGATGGACAGAATGTAGAACAATATCATACATTCACCCCAGTACAAGGATCTGGGCCTAAATCCATCGTTTTTTTTGCACTCCACACCACCCTGGGTTAGACACTGGCTATATGCAAATCAGCTCTGACCCTGTGCCTCATAGGAACAGTCCAGTCCGAACTACCAAGCCATGTCTTTCCCAGACCGGAATCAAGCATCCAAGGACCGGTTTCTGGCTATCAGCCTTCATCAGCCTGGATAGCTTGATTCCAGTGGTGTGGAGAGCCTGGGACTCACGTCTGAGCATACCCAGCCCACTCGGGGTGAAAATTGCAAAAAACACAGTTGATGGACAGAATGTAGAACAATGTCATACATTCACCCCAGTAAAAGGATCTGGGCCTAAATCCATCGTTTTTTTGCACTCCACACCACCCTGGGTTAGACACTGGCTATATGCAAATCAGCTCTGACCCTGTGCCTCATAGGAACAGTCCAGTCCGAACTACCAAGCCATGTCTTTCCCAGACCGGAATCAAGCATCCAAGGACCGGTTTCTGGCTATCAGCCTTCATCAGCCTGGATAGCTTGAGTCCAGTGGTGTGGAGAGCCTGGGACTCACGTCTGAGCATACCCAGCCCACTCGGGGTGAAAATTGCAAAAAACACAGTTGATGGACAGAATGTAGAACAATGTCATACATTCGCCCCAGTACAAGGATCTGGGCCTAAATCCATCGTTTTTTTGCACTCCACACCACCCTGGGTTAGACACTGGCTATATGCAAATCAGCTCTGACCCTGTGCCTCATAGGAACAGTCCAGTCCGAACTACCAAGCCATGTCTTTCCCAGACCGGAATCAAGCATCCAAGGACCGGTTTCTGGCTATCAGGCTTCATCAGCCTGGATAGCTTTACTCCAGTGGTGTGGAGAGCCTGGGACTCACGTCTGAGCATACCCAGCCCACTCGGGGTGAAAATTGCAAAAAACACAGTTGATGGACAGAATGTAGAACAATGTCATACATTCACCCCAGTACAAGGATCTGGGCCTAAATCCATCGTTTTTTTGCACTCCACACCACCCTGGGTTAGACACTGGCTATATGCAAATCAGCTCTGACCCTGTGCCTCATAGGAACAGTCCAGTCCGAACTACCAAGCCATGTCTTTCCCATGGATTCAAGGAGACTTTATCCCTCAACTTAAAACACGCCACGGAGCACCTTTGCACAGTGGTAAATGGAGGGTCGGGGCCTGAGGTGACATGTGTGCAAACACACCCTGTGGCGCGTTTTAAGTTGGGGAATTAATTCCCCTTCAATCCTTAGGGCCCCTGGGGACAACTAGGCCACCAGGTACCTCCAGTAAGCGCCACAGGCCTGCGTTACAGAGAGGTGGTCCAGGCCACACCTCTTTTTACTCCTCTCTGCAACGCAGCTCTGTTATGCTTACTGGAGGTGCCTAGTGGGCTAGTTGGACTCCAGGTACCCTCAGGATTCAAGGGGACGTAGGGCCATATGTAGGTAAATCCCAAATACCGATTCTTAAATACCGATTTTTAACGAATTTTACCGAATTGGTAATAAGAATTCGGTATTTGGGATGTAGGTAAAAAATCTGTAAAAATTACCGAATCGGTATAATTCGGTAAATAAATACGAATCCCCAACACCGATCGGTAAATACCGATTCGGCAACATCCGAATCTGTAAATACCGATTCAGTAAATACCGAATCCGTAAATACCGAATTGGTAATTCAAAAATAGAAATAATCAAGGAATCAGCCAAGCTGGTGCAACCACCCCTCCTCCCAACCAGGAAGTGGGCACACCAATGCAGGTGCAACTATCTGAAGCTGCTGGAGAGGCTGAGAGAGCAGAGCAGAGCCCTTGAGCCACTGGGAAACTTACTCCAGGAAACCTGCAAAATGACAAGCAAAGACACTGAAAGGGATGGTGCAGAGAGAAAGAGGAAGGTGAAATTCAGCACCATGGAGCTGCAGGTCCTTGTGGAGGAGGTAGTGAAGGAATACCACAAGTTGTTTGGCAAGCAGTCCCTGCAGGTGGCAGAATCTGCCAAAAGGAAGATTTGGCTGGCAACACAGACAAAGGCTAATGCCATTGGAGTGACCCCACGGGACATTGACGACCTCAAGAAGAGGTGGTATGACCTCCGGAGTGTGACAAAGCGAAAAATGGCTGAGCTCCAGAAGCAAGCAAACCTGTCAGGAGGAGGGAGGAACAGGGCACCTTCCCTGACTGAGCTTGAGGAGCTGGTGGACTCCACCATTGAACCTGACAGAGTCTGTGGGATTGGGGATGCAGACAGCTCAGCCTGAGCTGCCACCAGAAAAGGTAAGAAGCATGCACAGCAATCACCTCCACCCCTTCCCCTTCCCCAGCGTGGTAGTGTTAACCCCACTCCAGTACAGGTTTTAGTATACACCAACAATGCATTATGGGGGAGGTAGTCATTGAAACACCTACCATGTCAGACAGCACACCAAACAACAAGGCATGCGACACACATCAGTGATGAGCAAGCTGAGGCAATAGCGACAGTGTTTCAGAGATGAGAATTTAATTGTATAAGCAGGGCTGCAGGACCACAGAGCTAATGGACGATTTTCTGTCCACAGGCAAGACATCTCGCAAGCGTCCCAAGGACAAGGAAGGTAGTGCACCACGGAGGGAAGACACACAGGAGGCGAGTACCAGTGCAGGGCAAACCACATAAGCACGTGCGGCATCACCAACACTGCCAGCCTTCCAAGACCTGCCAGCGTCACCACAGCTGCAGGCCTCCTAAGACCTTCTAGCGTCACCACAGCTGCTGGCCTCCCCAGAGTGGTTTACCTCACCACTACTCCTGTCCTCATCTGAACTGGTAGCGTCACCGGCTGCAACAACACCTGCAGTGCAAAAAACCAAGAGGCATGTCATGGCCACACTCAGAGAAATGGAGTCTTCCGTAGGAGACACTGGGGGGGGTGACACATCAACGGTGGCAGTTGAGGACAGCAATGCAACCAGCAGTGAAAACCAAAATGGCGAGGGTCCTTGTGTCTTCTGCGAACTGGAGGCTAGTATGGTCAAGGTGCAGCACATGCAGGGGAAGGACATCCAGTCGGTCCAACGACAGATGAGGCGCCTAAATGAAAATGTGAAAAACATTGATAAGCGCATCAGCTCAATGGCAGAGGGAATGAGAGAGATGGCTGCGGGCATGCAGGACATGTCCCAGTCAGTGCTGCTGCTGTGCAGCAAGCTGGACGAGGACAGGGCAACAAGGCACAAGGAGAGGCAGAGGTCAGAACACACAAATGCTTTGCTCTGGATGTGGGGGAGAGCGAGGAGAGCACCAGTAGGAGCAGCATAAACCCCCCTGTTACTGACACTCGGAGGAGCAGCAGGCTCCATGGGGCTGGCACTGCCCACACAGCCAGTGAGGACAGCCAGCCAATGGCATCCAGCACAGGTAGGCGTGCCCGCAAACACTGATGATGCCCACACTACCTGACCTGCAATATGTGAAGTAACCCAGGACTTCCATACAAATAGTTGTGTGTGATCTATGCCCGTCTCTGTCTCCCATCTGTTGCTGGCACCACTCCTGCTGTATTGGGCTCAGGGTGTGCAAATTCATCATCGTCATCCTCAATATCTGTTAATTCTACTGCTGTTCCTTTCTTAGTGGCAAGGTTGTGCAGCATAGCGCAAGTTGCAATGATTTTACAGCAGATGAGGGATGAGTACTGACGTGCGCCTCCGCCTTTGTGGAGGCAGCGGAACCTGCTTTTTAACATCCCAAAGTTGTGCTCCACAACATTGCATGTAGATTTGTGTGCCACATTCTATCGTCTCTCACTCGGGGTTGATGGGTTCAGGTAGGGTATCCGGATGAACGAGCGGGCGGCATATGCGCTATCGCCTATGTGGAAAAGAGAGAGCCATTAATCACATGCACAACAACTCCTACATCTGCAGTATCTATTAGGGTGTGTCACAGTGTTTCCTTCTCCAAATTCCCCCGCTGCCAGGCGTGTGTAGATCCCACTGTTCTGGAAGATGTAGGAGTCGTGGGTGCTTCCAGGGATTTGGCCACAACGTCTGTGATTATGTTGGCAGCATCACAGATTACCTGCACATTTATGGAGCGGGTGGACTTTCCATTCCTATAGATGTAGTCAGTGGCTGCAGGTGGGCAGATTGGGATGCGTGCCATCAATGCAGCCGATGACATGTGGGAACTGTGCCATTAGGTAAAAGTCAGTCTTGGTCTTCAGCAGTTCCGCATGTGTGTCAGGGAAGCTGGTGTAATGATGCATTCTCTGCATCATGGCTTCCAGGAACTTCCTGAAGAAACGGGACAGGCAGCCCTGGGACACCCCACCTAGCGCAGCTATCAACCCCATGTAACTGCCAGATGCAAGCAGGTGTAGGCTACAGAGCATAACACAACAGTTGGAGGAGGGTCTAAGGGGAAGCCATATTTAAAGACCTAACAGACAGTCTAAACCCCCATATACCATGTAGAAACAAACAAACGTGACTGTCAGCGGTCTATAGAGTAAAGAAACTATGTGTCTGAAATGACATAGGTGTCACTGTGTACAGGAAATGAATCCCATCAGCCCACCCAAGTGGCGGAACATCATCATCTGGGACTTTTGTGGATACTCATACGGATAGGGAGACACACCTGTTGAAATAGTGTGTTATTCGCCACTTCACCGAGACCACCAGCGATAAATCCAACCATAGAATGACAAAGGAGGGATAGAATGGTGTGGGATATTTAGTTGGGTAACTGGACATAATATCGACTACATAATATCGAATGGACAAAATATCGACGGAAAAATATCGACATTAACAAAATATCGACTATAGGAATATCGTTGAAAAAAATATCGACTGCAAAAATGACCCAAAAATATCGAATACAAAAATATCGACTTAAAAATATCGACTAGACAAAATATCGAAATATAGTGAAAGTAAAAAATATCGAGAAAATGTTAGAAAATATTGATTTTATAAAATAATATATATATAATATATAAATAAATAGTACCAAATGTTTAGGAGCGGGTTGTGGGTTTATAGGGGAATAGGGTGGGAAGTAATTTAATAATAATTAATTAGTTAATATATGTGTGGTAATTGTTTTAATTAGATTGTAATTGGTAATTAATTAATATTAATTAGTTAATTGTTTAATTGATTAATTAGCATATAATTTAATTGATTAATTGATTATTAATAATTAATATTTTAAAAAAAAATTGTATATGATTTTCATTGATACATTGGTTATTAATTAATAATAATTAGTGATTTTTTGTATTAATGTTTAGGAGCGGGTTGTGGGTTTATAGGGGAATAGGGTGGGAAGTAATTTAATAATAATTAATTAGTTAATATATGTGTGGTAATTGTTTTAATTAGATTGTAATTGGTAATTAATTAATATTAATTAGTTAATTGTTTATTTGATTAATTAGCATATAATTTAATTGATTAATTGATTAATTGATTATTATTAATTAATATTTTACAAAATATTTTGTATATGATTTTCATTGATACATTGGTTATTAATTAATAATAATTAGTGATTTATTGTATTAAGAATTAGTATATTATTTACATTTATTAATTGCTAACACATTAATTATAATTAGTTAATGATGTCATTAATATATTGCATATCATTTAAATAAATTAATTGGTAATTAATTTATAATAATGACTTAATTACATTAATTGTATACATTTAAATGTAATGTGTTAATTAATGTTGATGTTAATTAATTAATTGGAATTAAACAATATTAATTAATCTAAATTATTATTATAGGTAATGTGATAATATATTTTATAATAGTTTTTTGAAAAAAATTAGTTTTTTTTATATATTTATGTTTAATGTTGTGTTCATTATTATTTATAGTGTTCTGGCTTAGTTTCATATTTTTTGTTATAGGTTAATTGTTTAGGGTTCAGGGTAATTTTGGTAGTCGTGAGTGAAGGTGTATTTAGTGGGATTTGGGAATTTTTTAAGTTTGTGGGTAAATGGGTATTTTTGAGGTTGAGGGTCAGTTTTCTGTTCTTGTGTAAAGGGCTATTTGTAGAGTTCAGGGTCAGTTTTCAGTTTGTGGGAAAAGGAGTATTTGTAGGGTTCAGGGTCAGTTTTCAGTTTGTGGGTGAAGGGCTATTTGTAGGGTTCAGGGTCAGTTTTTAGTTTGTGGGTAAAGGGGTATTTGTAGTGTTCAGGGTTAGTTTTCAGTTTGTGGGTAAAGGGGTATTTGTAGGGTTCTGGGTCAGTTTTCAGTTTGTTGGGAAAGGAGTATTTGTAGGGTTCAGGGTCAGTTTTCAGTTTGTGGGTGTAGGGGTATTTGTAGGGTTCAGGGTCAGTTTTCAGTTTGTTGGGAAAGGAGTATTTGTAGGGTTCAGGGTCAGTTTTCAGTTTGTGGTTGTAGGGGTATTTGTAGGGTTCAGGGTCAGTTTTCAGTTTGTGGGTAAAGGGGTATTTGTAGAGTTCAGGGTCAGTTTTCAGTTTGTGGTTGTAGGGGTATTTGTAGGGTTCTGGGTCAGTTTTCAGTTTGTGGGTAAAGGGGTATTTGTAGAGTTCAGGGTCAGTTTTCAGTTTGTTGGGAAAGGAGTATTTGTAGGGTTCAGGGTCAGTTTTCAGTTTGTTGGGAAAGGAGTATTTGTAGGGTTCAGGGTCAGTTTTTAGTTTGTGGGTAAAGGGGTATTTGTAGGGTTCAGGGTCAGTTTTCAGTTTGTGGGTAAAGGGGTATTTGTAGAGTTCAGGGTCAGTTTTCAGTTTGTTGGGAAAGGAGTATTTGTAGGGTTCAGGGTCAGTTTTCAGTTTGTTGGGAAAGGAGTATTTGTAGGGTTCAGGGTCAGTTTTTAGTTTGTGGGTAAAGGGATATTTGTAGGGTTCAGGGTCAGTTTTCAGTTTGTGGGTAAAGGAGTATTTGTAGGGTTCTGGGTCAGTTTTTAGTTTGTGGGTAAAGGGGTATTTGTAGGGTTCAGGGTCAGTTTTCAGTTTGTGGGTAAAGGGGTATTTGTAGGGTTCAGGGTCAGTTTTCAGTTTGTGGGTAAAGGGGTATTTGTAGGGTTCAGGGTCAGTTTTCAGTTTGTTGATAAAGGGGTATTTGTAGTGTTCTGGGTCAGTTTTGGCCTTTAGGGTCAAGGGGTCTTTTTAGTGTTTTGGGACAGTTTTGGGTATTTTAGAGTGCTGATGTATAGTTTAACTTAACAGTGATACATTAAATTTATCACACGAAAATAGATATTATTATAACTTTACATTAGTACACTTTATTTAGATAAAAACTATTTATGTATTAGCATGTTTCCAGACAGTAGCTAGAGTGGAGTTGGAATTCTAATTATTAATTGGTTGGTGTCCAGCACCATCAGTAATATTACCAACACTGGAGTTGGATTAATAAAAATACATTGGTTAGTCTCCACCACATTTTATGGTATTACCTTGAGTGTAGTAGGAATAGTAAAATAATTTTTGCTAGTGTCCTGCAGCTTCTATGATTTTAGATTGACTGGAGTAGTAACAATACATATAACATTGGTCATTGTGCAGCACATTTGTATACATTTGTTCATTACTGTATTTTAATAATAAAAAATTATGCAACATAGATGTTTTCAAATCAGTTTATTAAACAATTTTTAATTTTTTTATTGTGTACTACAATAAAATCAAAAACAAATATAACATCACATTTTTTTTAACTTTTATTATTCACACAATAACATCTTTACATTTATATACATGTGGTCAATGTAAACAATAATTTGGATTACTAGATTCTTTCAGTAAATTTTACATATTCCCATCAGTCATTTACAATTTAAAGTATTTATATAGAAATACATTAAACAATGATTTGTTATATATTTCTTACATTAATATTTAATAATGTTAATATTAAATATTAATATAATAAAATATATAATACATATTTCTTTGTAACAAGTAACATGACTATTATTACATTTCTTAGGATAAATTGAAATACCAAAATAAATTTTCTTGGTGTATATTTCACACAATGTTGTTTTTACATAAAACATATAAATCACTTTGGTTGTAAAGTTTATAATTGTATAGGGAAACAATATGTTTAATTATAATATCTGGTATTTATCAAATATTAGTAAAGCAATTATATAATTTTGTTATAATTAGAAATAATTATATAATATTTTTTTAATAATTAATAAAAATAATAATTATTTTAATAATTATTATTATTATTAATTAATAAACATAAACATTCATTGATTATTAACAAAAATATATATATTCACAGATAAAATAGAGACTTTTTTCAGGGCATTCTTTATATACTAAATGGTTCTACTTGTTATATTAATAACAATAAATAAGTTATATTATTTATCATTATTAATTATTCCCATAAACATTTATAATGTTTTATAAAAATTATACACAAAATTATTCTTATAAATATACAGAATAACTAAATATTTACATCTTTTATTCAAAGTTTTACATAATTATTTTATATTATTAATATATAATACATATTATATATTAATTAATATTAAATATATTATTTTTTGTTAATAAAGGAAAATTGTCATGAGTATAGTGTATTAATTTGTTACATTATACATGTGTATGTATTATATATTTTTTATTTCACATTGTTTATTCTATTATCCTTTTACACAAATGGGTTAAGGGGACTACTTTTTTACCGCGTAAGGTTATTGCGCTCCATTCAGGACTGGAGAAGCTCGCGGTTGGGAGTTGCTTCGCTTGGAGAGAGGTAAGGTTATTTTGTAATACTAATTATAAGTAAGTGGTCATGTTTGAGGGTGTAATCAAACTCTGTAGTGTTTTTTGGTGTATGTATTATTAGTTTAAGTAGCGTTTGGGTGAAAAGTCTGCGTTATAGATGTGTCGTGCTTTTTTTCATTCAAGTCTAATTTTAATTGTTCGGAAATGTCTTCTTACATGGTTAATGTTAATTGTTAGTATATTTACTAATGTGAAGGGGGTATTTGTGGGTGGCTTTCGTTATGTATGTTATTTTACAGGTTTCGGTTCCTCGCATGAAAACTACATGGAAGGAAGCGTGTTTTTTAACGGAGAAACAAATGTTTAAGTTATTATGGTTATATTTTGACTTTTATCTCCTATTTTTCGTGTTTGCCTGGAGCGGTTTTTTCACTTTTTAAACCTTTTTCGGGTTTTTTGGAGGGTTTCGAATCGGATTGATACTTTGATATGCGTGACCGTTTTTTTAAAATTGTGTGTATATAACTTTAAATCCTAACGTGTACACACTACTGTTTTCGGGATTTCCTGGAGCGTTTTTTTACGTTTTACAATTTATTTTCGGGTTTTTGAGGGTTTCCCATATTGGAATAGTAAGATATTGGATTGGATTGTATGGATTGATTTTTCCTTGATTGCGTCTCTTAATTCCAAAAAATTTTTGTATTTATTTTACAATTTTGATTGGGTGGGAAATGTCGATTTCTAATGTTATGTGTATGTTATAAAAAATTATAAACATTGCATATTTGTTACGAATTTTTTTACATATTTTTTAAAAGTTTGTCAAACAAATATGTTTTATTTATAATTCATTATATATGTTTATGACATGTGATTTTTATTAGTATTGTAAGAAGACATTCGTATATTTACTTGACATTTTTATAGAAGACTTTTTGCTATTATTGCCAGGTATTCTAAACCTCTAGTTGTAGGGTATAATGTGACTTGACTTTGAAGTAGTCGGAACATTTGTTGGGTTTGTTTAGTGAGTTTGGGCCCTATTTGTGACACTGATTGTTCCATTCTTAGTTCCTGATAGCTTTGTTCTTTTTTCAAAGCTTCAAGAAGGTTGTGGAATGTGGGTTTGCCTCTGTTTGTAGTTGCTTGGAAAGCATTATGCCACCCTTCAACACTGTTGTTGGTTTTCGCCTCTTGGTTTAAAGTACTGAGATAGACATTCCACCAAGGGATTTGGAATTTGGGCTGGCGTCGATGTCCTGATCTGTGCAACCTTCCCACCCAAGTGTCTTCAAAATAGTCTAGCAATGGTGTTAGCTTATCCTCATTCCTCTTATAATATGCGCTGTCAATTAATAAATTGTAATGTTCAGCAACATCTGTAACAGGGACGTAGGCCAGGGCTATTAACTTTTTAACTTGATAGGCAAAGGTGCTATCTGTAGAGTATAGTACACTTAAAGTAGATTTTTGGAGATGCCTCCATATACTCTGATTAAAATGATAATAGCAACCCTGGATTGCTGTGTGGGGAAATGTTCTCAAAATGCTATTTATCATAGCTAATTCGAAATCAATAATTATTTTTTCGGGAAAATAATTATTGATTTCCGTTTTGAGAACATTTAAAATTTCGGTGTAGGTTGTTTGCTGTTTGTTGGGTAGCAAACAGTAAATGAAAGGTATGTTAGAATGATGGTATAAACCGTGGATGGAATACAGTTGGTAAAAAGGTTTTGGGCAGGGTTTAAATGTTCCATCCATCATCCATTGGGGACACTGTTGGATTTTTCGTAAATTACTTGCAGTTGCAAACATAATTATTCTGTTTGTACTGCTTTCATTATCAAAAAGAATAAATTTATCTTTATTGTGTGTGATGGCCATTTCGGGTGAAATAATAATTTCTTCAAAACAAGTTGGGTTGGGTTGGGTTGTGCTAGTGAGTCGTTTGGTGCGTGCAATTGTGCGTTTCAGGGAATCAATAGAGGGTAGTTGCCCTGAAGCATGGTTAGGGATTTTTACCAGTTCTTCTTTAAGTATTTGGGTGGTGGGTTTGTCACTTTGTGTGCTAGCACTTTTAATACTTTCTAAGGCATCTCTAATTTCAATTTCGGTGACATTTGGGGGATGATTATGTTCTCTAGTAAATAGCACATTAGTTTCCTTGGTAGTGGCCCTCCCATAACATTTGTTGGAGTAATATTGTGTACACTTCCAAAAAACCTTTCTACCACTTTGTCTCTCCTGATTATACACATAACCCATGTAGCATAATAGCAATTTATTTTTCTGAGACATGACAAATTCTGCACCTTCAGTCATTTTGATTTACTTGTTCTAGGAAAGAGTAGAAAGAAACAAAATCAGTACACATTTTTTTACTTATGTGGTGCTAACATCATTAGTGATGCATTTATACTTACAGTTAATCAAAGTAGTAGTCACAGAAGCAGAAATGTCTTTTGAATGATGTTCTTGTATGTATGTCTTTATTTGCTGTTGGTATGAAAATATAGAAAAACAACGTTAATGTTTATATATAACAAATGTATTTCCTACTCAAAAGCAGTTGTCATTTTTGTCTACTAGTGCATTTGATGTAAACATTACATATACTTACTTGTTTAAATAGTAGAATAGTAGTAATTGCTGGAGTTCATCAATTTAGTACAGGTATGATCTGTAGAGTAGATAGAAGAAATAAAAGCAAAATATTATAATTTTAATACTGAACCGTTTGGAAATGTAACAGATTTAAACGTATACTAACTTCTAAATATGTTGTTTTCTTTGTTGTAGGTAGAATAGCTGTATGATGTATTCAGAATATCTGTAGAGGAAATATAAAATAGATAAGATGTTGTTAAGAACATAGACTGTGTTATTTTAGGCAGTTTTAGAGAAATGATAAATATACTTACATTTTTTACAAGGCGATTCTTCTATATTGGTATATTTTGTGTAGTATGTTTTCATATGATATGTAGAATAGATGTATGATGTTTTCAGAATATCTGTAGAGGCAATTTAAAATAAATAACATGGTGTTAAGAATATAGTTAGCGTTTTTTGTGCCAACATTTTAGCAAATAACAATTATACTTACTTTTTTCTGAAGGGTAATTTTTGTGTTTTGCTATAGTTGATCTTGGATTTTTCAAATGATCTATAGGGAAGATGTAAAAAGCAAGATATGTTGTTTAGAAATGTGCATTAATGAAATTGGCCGTTTTATAACAAACACATCTATACTTACATGTGTAATTAGGTTAGTTTTATCGTTTTTGCTGTAGAAATTGCACCATTTCTGTATATCTGTAAATATAATGTCAATGAAAAATAAATACTCTTGTAAATTAGTGTTTAAACAAAGCAGTTGGTGTGTAACAGAGAATTATTATATACTTACTATCTGATTTTGCACATGAAGAAATATGACCATGTAATAGGAATTGTGTTGGAGTAGTTTCTATCAGAAAAGTAGGAAGACATGAAAATAAAATAAGTGTAAGAGTTAGGAGATGTAAGGAAAATAGTGCACTTCTAATGTAGTTTTCTACTAAAATGCTGTGTTACTTACTTGATTAATTAGCTAGTAAGCTGGATCTTTAAAGATGTTTATTCTGCAACAAAATCTTCAAAGTGTTGTCATCTACTTTCCAGATAGGTAGCAGCAACAAATGGTAGAATGCATGTAGCCCTTTTATAGTATATGTGTTATGTGTGCTTTGATTTGATTGGTTGTAGGATGTAAGGAAGCATAGTATAGGCTAGTTTGAATTTTTTTAAGTTAATTGGAGTGTTTGTTGATGTGAGAATGGTGGTATGTGGTTGTTCCCGCATTAAAGCAGGTTCGTGTTTAAATGAAATATATTTATATGTGAAAATAAGTAATGAAAATGTTAGTTAAATGCAAAGAATAATAGAAAATGATAAAATGCATGTAATAGAATGTATAGTAAATGTGGATTCATAGTAATTTTATGTAAGAAACAGGTATTATATGTGAAAAGTTTTTTTTACAGAGAAATGACTTTTATTGATGATAAAGATGGTATTTTAGAAAGAAAAGTGTGCAAACATGAACTCGATATTATTTTTTTAACGATATTGTGGTAGTCTATATTTTTGTAGTCGATATTTTTGTAGTGTTAGGGCTAATTTCATGTCCAACGATATAATTGTAGTCGATATTTTTTTAAGCGATATTTATGTTTTCGATATAGTTAGTACTCGATATTTTTTAGTCGATATTTTTGTAGTTTGTGTAATAAGTATAGTAAGTCGATATTTTTGTTCTCGATAATTTGTCAACGATATTTTGGTAAGTCGATAATGTGTCCGTCGATAATATTTCAGTGATCCATTTAGTTGCATTGAGAAAATGTGTAAACAAAAGTGTATCATTTAAAATTGGCTACCATGACAGCAAGGGATAATTTTAATAGGGAACAATCATGGTGTCAATATTAAAACAAAGTGTATGACAGTTTGACAAAATAACTGCCAGGAATAGATGGTATAGTGGTCAACATGTTTCGGCCATTTTCTCGGGATGTTCCCTTCTGGCTTTCATCAGGACCTAATAATACACTACTGCAAAAAAAGGGAAACAGTGCAAAACAAAGTATTTACACCAAAACAAATGATACCGGGTGTAATGTTGAGCGAGGAAGGTCTCCTACGTCTCTTTATCCGGTTCAAAATTCTATTGGATTCTTTCCTGAAAGATTTACAAGCAAAGAAAAATGTACATGTAACAGGCACATAGAATAAATCTTTCTAACCTAATGTCAGATGTTACTCTTAAGTCTAACTTCTAAAGATAGTTTCAAATTTGTAATAAACTTTATGTCACTCACCCAATAATCCTTGGGAGTAAACCCCACCTCTCCTGGCCACTGCTCAGGAAATGGAGGCCCGCTCTAAATCAGTGAAAAATTAATTAAAGTAACATTTTAATGGTAATATTGGTTCTGTCTCTGAGTAATACCAAAACCCATTTCTTCACTGTATTTACAAACAAGTGTAGTAGAACCTTGGTATTTAAGTTCTGAAACAGTACAGACGGCTTTATCCACTGAGCCCACACATAACGACGACATTATATGTTGATGTTGTTAAAACAATTCAACAGCAAATGCACCAAACTACCAAAATGAACTGATAAATATCAGTCCTGATGTATTAAGAGTTATGACAGAGTAGTACTTCAGTGCAAAACCCCTTAGAAAAATTAGGTTCGCTCTATGCATGAGGAGACCAAAGAACCGTTGTGTTAAGCCGAGCGCCCAATTTTCTGCCGTCTCTTACCTCTCCGTCGGTACCTCTGGCCTCGTCCCAAGCCAAGGGAGGAGGTACCGACTGAACGAGGCAGTGACCTTTTTCTTCGGTATATTGGCCAATCATGGTTTAATGAATGATCATGTGTTCATGCGGACTAGAGAGGGGCGCCACACCATGCAGGTTACACCACGGTTCGCAACCTATCGTAGGCATCAAGCTGATGGCAGGCGTTTTGTGACCGTCAGCTTGAAATCCTCCGTACCGGAAGTAAAGCCTCATTGACACTAAAAATAAAGCTTTTGCAATGTGGATAAAATCGCAGCAAGCGTCCTCAAAACAATGTTCTGGTTATGTCTAGTCCGAGGATCCTTGAACTGTGCCGCTACGCTGCTAGGTGAAATGTAAACAAGCCCGCGTCCGCTGATAGGGCAGTTGTGCAACCAATGGCGGAAGGCGGCTCAGACCAGCAACGTTTTTTAGCCGTCGGCTTGGAATCCGCCGTATCGGAAGTAAAGCCTCGTTGACACCCAAAATAAAAACGTTTGCAATATGGATAAAATCGCAGCAAGCGTCTTCAAGACAAGGTTCCGGTTACGTCTAGTGCGAGTATCCTAGAACTGTGCCGCTACGCTGCTCAGTGAAATGTAAACAAGCCAGCGTCCGCTAATTGGACAGTTGTGTAACCAATGGCGGAAGGCGGCTCAGACCAGCAACGATGTTACAGGCGGCGTTTAACAAGTAGTTATCGTTGTAACGAAAAATTGTAAAAAGCATTCTTATGGATCGTACGTATCTAAAGATCTTTAAATCTTTAGTAAGTCATGTTATTATGATTCGAGCACCTAAGCCTTCAATATAAAGTCATAGTTACATGCACTGATCAGGATTCCGAGACTGTATCACCTAGATAGAAGTACCAACATAGCAAACCATGTTCTTTGGACAGGAGCATGGCCAACAGCAGGGAGTGACCCGTCCGAGTTATTATCTATAGCCCAGGACTTCTAGTTGTCAAAGTTGCAATCCGTCCTTAGTGCTTAGAAGGATGGGCAGAAGCCAAATAATCTATAGTGGTAATTTATACGTACAACTGTGTCATTGTCAAAATTGTGCATCAGCCACATCACCGTACTCAGACCCATAGTTTTTCCACAGTAACCATCAACCCATCATCGGTGAGGCCCATATATATGTAACCCGCTATGCAAGGGAACAGCTGGTAGCTGTAATACTTATTTATACTCTCTGAGTTCTACCTTGCAAACCAGTCCAACACGTCCCAGAGAGGCAGATTGAATGGAACCGGATGTAGCTACTAATAATTAGCAATCTACTTTGTTGATAATTAGTAATCTACTTTTTTGACTTTTTGACTTTTTATGACATTTTATGACACACAGACTTAGATCATAGACCATCTCTAGAACTGATAATATCCCTTATAGATAAAACTATGGATTTTAGATAGATACCCATGGTATTTCATCATTCAGTCCCTGTGTGTCACTTTTAAGTCTATAGATCCATTTCTGTTCTCTAATGAAGAGAAACCTCGTGATATCTTTAATGTGTGGAGGTACCCAAGGTTTTTCCAGAACTGTCCAATTCATTTCTTCCGGAGTATGTTTCATTTGGATGAAATGAGTGGTTAGTGTGGTCGCCTGTTTGTTGCACCGAATGGTGCTCTTGTGTTCGTTTATCCTCAGTTTAATTCTCCTGGTAGTCATCCCCACGTACCTCAGGGAGCAGGGGCATGTGATCAAGTATATTAGTTTTTCTGAGTTACAATTAGTGTGACTTTTAAGGACCCATGGTCTCTGAGTCCCTATATCGATGGTTAGGGTCTTTTTAGTTTGAGGGCAGACAGTACATTCTCCGCACGGATAATGGCCCTGTACAGGTGGTAAGTTCCATAAAGTATTCACAGGTGCTAACTCTGTCCCTTGTGACCTAGGCCTCGTGTGTACTAGGCTGTCCCTTATACCAGGGCCTCTTTTGAATGAAAAGAGTGGAGCCTGAATAACGGAACCTGCTGTATTCAAGATCCTCCAGTTCTTTCTCACTATTTTCTGTACTCTAGTAGACAAGGTATTGAATGTTGTCACAAAAGTGAGTCTTTCCAGAGGTGGTTTGATTGTCGGAGGATCCAACAAAGCTTCTCGATGGTTATTACGAGCTCGCTTCTGTGATTTTCTTATCAGGCGCCTTGGATAGTCACGTTCCTGTAGCTTCAAAGCTAAATCATTCACATAGATGTTGTAATCAGATATATCTGAACAATTCCTGCGAATCCTCAGGAATTGCCCGCCAGGTAGATTTTCTCTCAATTACCTGGGGTGATGGCTAGAAAAGGTCAGCAAGGAATTAGGTGACATTGGTTTCCGATAAAGCTTGCTACCAAGTTGGCCTTTCACAGGGAAGATAGTGATGTCCAAGAAAGGTAATTCATTTTTGCTGTTGCAGGCTACAGAGCACCTGCACATGTGGTGGTATGGCATGCGCCCTTGGTGATGGGTGCTCCAGGAGTGGGTGCAGGTCCCTTATCAAGTCCAGGATGGTGTAGGGGTGTAGCCTGTACCTTTCATGGATCTCTGCCTCAGTAAGTTGGAAGAGTGTGATCCGCTGTCTGTAGACTTGCTCCTCCCGTCTCCAAATCCTCTCTCCTGCTGCCTGTAGCCGTAGTCGCCTTGCTATCACATAGAAAGCCGCCATTCTGATGACACTGTTCCATTTTGGGGCCTGTTTTATGGCCTGCACCTGGTTATCACCTGCTTTCAATCCATGGTAATTATCGACTCTTAAATACCGAATTTTATGAAATTCGGTATTTTAGAAGTTACCTACATATCTATTCTAATTTTTACCATTTCTTATTTACCGATTCGGTAAATTAGGATTCGGTATTTCAGATTCAGTAATTTCAAAATCAGTAATGGTGAATCGGTATTTACCGATTCATAATTACCGAATCTTTACTTTTGGCCCCCTACATCTCAAATGCCTAAATACCGGTCGGTAACGGCAAATTTTCCAAATTTTGTCCGTTATTGACCGGTATTTAGCTACCTACATATGGCCCCTAATATCCTAACTTAAAATGCCCCACAGGCGAGTTTGCACAGTGGTGAAGGGAGGGGGCGGGCCTGAGGTGACGTGTGTGCAAACACGCCTTGTGTCGCGTTTAAAGTTGGGGAATTAATTCCCTTTCAATCCTGAGGGACTCTGGGGGCCAACTAGCCCACCAGGTGCTTCCAGTAAGCGCCACTGTGCTGCATTGCAGAGAGGTGGGCCACGCCACACTCCTTATTACACCTCTCTGCAACGCAGCTCTGTGGCGCTTACTGGAGGTACTTGGTGGACTAGTTGGACCCGAGGGACCCTCAGGATTCAAGGGGACTGAATCCCCCAACTTACAAAATGCCACGGGGCGCATTAGCAGAGTGGTGGAAAAAGGGGGTATGTCCATTGTCTACCTCTCACCAATCCCACTGCGTGGTGCTTACGGGAGGTAAAAGGTAGGCTAGTTGGCCCTTAAAGGACCCCCAGCAGTGAAGGGGACTTCAATCCCCATCCAATAGCGTGCCAGGGAGCGCGTTTGTAGAGTGGTGGGCATAGAGGGCATGGCCTGGTGTGAGTACTTACCAGTGCTGCTGTGTGGGACTGACTGGAGGTAATAGTTTGAGTAGTTGGCCCCCAAGGATGTCCTTGGGGTCCAACTACCCCTCTTGTTACCTCCAGTAAGTCCCACACAGTGGGATTGCTAAGACGTCTTTGGAGGCCATAGCCCCCTTTCTCTACCACTCTGCAAATGTGCCTCATGGCAGACTAAGTGATGGGGGATGAAGTCCAATTTAGTCCTGAGGGAGTTTGGGGGCCAAGAATCCCTCCTGGCACCTCCTGTAAGTGTTACGCAGCGGAATTCCTGAGCATTGGTTGGACGCCCAGCACCCTTTCTCCACCACTCTGCTAGTTAAAGTAGCATATTTCTGCACCTCTGACTTAGAGGTAGTTTTAACCCCCCTGCCCTATTATGTACTAGGGCCTTACAGAGGAGGTCATGCTAATCACAGGGGGACCACAAAGCATAGTGTTCCCTAGTGTATGTAGGCGTTTTCACTGTATTCTAAGTGTCTTTTAGCATAGCACTGGCTCTAGGCCTGGTTAGTCAGAGTCAGTTACCACCAGTACCCACCTGAAAAAGTTGTGGGCACAGGATGATTTTGCAACAAGGCCTCTTTCTGCTCCTCTGTTGGTTCTTTCTGCACATGTCTTGCTTCTTCCTTCACTTTTCCTCGTCTTTGTGGACTTCTATTGCTTCTTTCTGCATTTCTTTTGATTCTTTCTGTGCGTTTTTCTTCTTTCTTCACAAGTCCTACCTCTGTAGGCATACTTAGAAACTAGCATTTAAAATACCTTTGAAATTCACTTAAACAACCATGGGTTTAAGGCCTGTTATAGCTAGAAATTAGCCATTAAAAATCCTTAGAAATTCACTGAAAAAAACATAGGTTTCAGGCACGTTATAGTTAGAAATTAGCATTTAAAAAACCTTAGCAATTCACTGAAAAAACCATAGGTTTCAGGGACGTTATAGTTAGTTGGACATTTCACTCGTACAAAACCAATGAAATTTGCCGTTATAGTTAGTTCAGCTAACTATAACTCGCGCGCCCGCAATGCACTGCTGATGAGGTCACAAATTACATTACTTATGACATGGTCATTGACATCACTCATGACATCACTGATGGCATCTCAAAAGACATCGCTGATGACATCACTGATGACATCATCCTTGTGAGAGAGTGGCAGACCTCCTCTCATCCTAATATAACCTTTGATACACACACTCAAAAATACAAACTAACATTTTCAAAACGATGAACATACCAATACCAGTTACAACATACCCGTTCAGTAACTCCAAGATCAACACATACATGCACTCATTCACCAACAGATCTATACAGTCACTCATACATGCACTCACTCATCATATGTACTCATACACCTATACATACTGTTACACACCACCACTCATCCATAGAGTTACTCACACACATAGTCACACATGCAAACAAAGTATCAAAAATCCATTTACTTGCATATACAGTTATACACACACCACCACACTTACCTCTACAGAAACTTACACATACTTACTCTCTTAAACAATCACTTAAACACATACTTAGTTATACAGCAACACTTCCAATCTCTGACTCTCCCTTATACTCATTTATATACACCAATACTCACATATACTAGTTTAAAACATATGTAGTTACTCATAAAGACACTATTGAGACAGTTGTTCACTCACCAACACACCCATACACACACTTATCCACCCATACAGTCCTGCACACATACAGTCTTCAACACATTCATGCCTCTATACACTAAGTAATACCTCCCAGCGAACCACACAGATACTCAGACACTCATACTGATTCAAAATACCAACTAATAACCCATGTAGACGCTCATATAGCTACTCACCGACCCATGCAGCCACTTATACACAAAGTGAGAGACTGATACAGATATTTACATATTTAAACATTACTCACTAACCTATTTATTCACTAAGATACACTTAATCAGTCAGTTATACAATCACTTTTACACAAACAAAATCATCTATTTAGACACTTATATACCCATTTATTCTTCCTTTGACCTTGAGATATACATATATAAAACATATTTAATTTTCTGAAAAAAACAGTCACTGGATGATGTCATCAGTGAATGATCACACTGTACTCGGAGATTTAAAATGTTGTTAACCCCTTTTCCTCTCAGGCTACTAAAAAGGTCTATTGGCCAGCAGTGGACTGTGCAGGTAAGAGCGGTTGGGTGCGACATAGGACCACGTGGGAAAATTAAATAGATAATTCATTTTCCCTCATCTTCTGTCTATATCCCCCCACTTAACCCCACCGCCCCACCGTTCTTACCTGCATGGGCCGCGGCTGCTACCCCCTAGAACTGAATTGGATTAAACTACCCAGTTTGATCTCATAAGCATTGCAAAGAAGGCTTGTATCGATGACCGAGAACTTGCTGGTCAGATCATACATAAATGCACAGAGCTGCAATATAATATACAATCATATGTAATCCAGAGCGTGAATGCTAAAGGCAGATTCAACCAGGTTTTCAAAGAGCAGTTATTGATAATGAAGGTTATGCTGTTCCTCAATGATTGGGTGTCAGAGCAAGGGAAACAGTGACCAACTTGACCATGAGGGTTCAAAGTTGGAGGTCCATATATTGGATTATAATGCCCGCATACACCCTTTCAGGTGTCATGCTTAATCATCTGAGCTGCTCCTCGTTGGGCCGGCAGTGCAATACCCAATGGGCTCCCTATAGTAGGGGCGCTTTGGCAGAGATCTTTTTTCAATAGCCGTATGGTGAAGTGGGGCTGAGGGGTTTTAGCCCCCATGGCCATAAGACAGAGCTTGGCTACGTAAAGGGCAAGTTCATAGCAGGCACAGATTGACATCATGAATGCATACAAACAGGATAAGCCCACGCTTACAGAAAACAGAGCTTGGCACAGAGCGATCAAATAAACTGAGAACCCGAAAGATAGACGGGCCGTTAAAGGGACAGCCTGCCCCTTACTCGACATCCTTGTGCCCATAGGGATAGGGGTTGTAAGCAATACTCAAGGTTATTCTTTGAGTGACGGCCTGCCCACTGGTTGATATCCCTGACACCATGGGGATACGAGTTGTAAGAAACATTCAAGTCAGATCGATAGTCAAAGGGTGCCAAGGAGTGATCCAGTTCAATATTGAATGACACGTGACATGCAGTTGAAATAAAACTCTCTAGGCTGCCCAGGTCAATAGCGAGATATGGGCTCTGACACTTGGGAGTGTTTTTATGGATCGGTGACTATATATTATAAACTCATGAAATGGAGACTAAATGGATAGTGAATGAACCTGCACGAGCCGATTAGATGTTCCATTTTTTATCTCCCTCTTGATCTAGTTTAGCATATGAGCAATGTCTCATGCTTTACCTACCGTGTACTGCTGAAGCTTGGTTAGTCTTCATAATTGGGTGAGTCTACATGGATGTATCTCTGCTGTTTAGCATATGTGCCACAAGGGGTATAGTTCACACTTTCTCACTGTGGGCGCTCACTATGTGGCACTGTTTTTAAAACTGTTTTTAGAGTCCTCAATGCAATTGCGTTCACGGCTCACCACCAAAGATAAGAAGTCAAAGTCATAAGGGAATCGAATTTGTATATATATGTACACCATACCAATTTGAACTATATCACATTTTGTCTTTCCACACATGTAGTTCCAGGTCTGACAGGTACACTAATAGGTAGATACTTGGCTGATGTGAGTATGAATCCATGTCACCAATTGTAAAGTGTAGATAGTTTTCATTGTTCTGGTCCTGAAGAATCGCAGGTAGAATATACTTTAAGCAAGAAACATGTTGACCTTCATTCACCAATAGGGACACTCAAACCCAAGACATAAAGCTTAGCAGAGCACCTCATTGTTTTTTTTACTTAGGGTAGGAGACCTCAAGAATAAAGTTTGGCTTCACTGGTACTTCCAGCCCTATTTTAAATCACTTTCTCATACTCATACATCTACACATCTCTGGCCCCTCACACCCACTTAACCATACGGCTATTGGAAAAAGATTTCCGCCAAAGCGCCCCTACTAAAGGGAGCCCGTTGGGTATTGCACCGCTGACCCAATGAGGAGCAGCCCAGATGATGAAGCATGACACCTGAAAGGGTGTGTGAGGGCATTATAATCCAATATATGGACCCCCAACTTTGAACCCTCATGCTCAAGTTGGTCACTGTTTTCCTTGCTCTGACAGCCAATCATTGAAGAACAGCATAACCTTCATTTTCAATACTTACTCTGGGGCACTTATGCTGGACCTCCCACTCTCTTAAGAGAGGAAAAAACCCCAGTCCCTCCTTTGCATACAGTTATTGATAATCACAAAGTACAAGATAAAGTTACAATTAGAAAGTGGTGAAGACAAAGAGTGCGCAGAGAGATGCCTGAGAATAAAACAGTTAATTAATTACCAGATCTGAGTAAACTGAGCCGGTACAACCTAAGCGCCAGGCACCATAACACAGGTCAACCATAAGGGTTGTGTTTGACAGGTGCGCTACCATCACTACAGTCTCCGAATATCTTTGTAATAATTCAATGTTTCAGCTGACAGAGAAAGAGGTCACGTTTCCAGAGATCATTAAAGATAATTCAGAGACCAGCACATCCCAAGGCCTTGGTGATGGCTCACATGAACATGTTTCAGATAAACTGGTGAGGGAGCTGGAGATTGCTCCACCCTTAATGTCTGCCACTCCCAGAAAGGGCTACAATGCTGCCGCTTTCCTGAAACCACCACCACCATTTGATACTGCCAAAAAGCAAAATATTGGTGATAGATAGACTGCTTGGATAGAGACATTTTATTATTTCATTAAGGCACTTGAAGAGACTTATAACAAAAAGTTTATCAAGTATCTAAAAATCTTGCTGGCGATGGTGTAAAAGATGTCATAAAGAGAATGCAATGCACTGATGAAGTCACATATCATTAGATTAAAGAAGTGTTGAATCTCAAGCATAATCCAATGCCAAATGTTGATTACGAAAGATACATTTTCAACCAGAAATGACATAAAGCTGGTGAAACTATTGATGAATTTGTGGAGAAACTTGACACATTCATCAGGTATTGTACGTTCAATGAAAGTATTGATGAAGAAGCTATGCTTCTGAGAGCTATTGATGGATGCTTGTCATATTCATTCGTATGATGAATGCTGACAGAAACTGTTAGTCTGGAGCGAGTGTTAATAGCTGCCAGAGTTGAAGTAAGCTGAACCCAAAGACTGAAGTACACAAGGTGATGTCTACCCGAAAAAAGAAGTTTTGTTTTAGATGTGGAATTTCGTTTCCACATGAATGTAAATGTCCCACTTTCAAACAGATTTGTAAAGGATGAGGGAAGGAGAACCATTTTGTAACAGTTTAGAAACCCAAGAGAATTGCAAGAGCGTCATGGCATCAAAACGAAATGCCACCAAAATGTTCAATTAGCAACATTCGATGTGCACCCACAAGTCCACACGGGTACATCAGTTAAGACAAATCAACACCAAATGGCATTGATTGTTATCTAAATCATCCCCGAACAGTTCCTCTGCATTGATTTCAAGTGAGAGTGAAGGAAACCGCTAGCTCTGCTCTGCCAACCACACCCTCACTACCGTCCCCCACATCCGAAGAGCGACCACCGGCAGCAAATCGTTCTCCTACCTCGCCGCCAAGACCTGGAACACCCTCCCCATCCTCCTATGGCAGACACAAGGCCTACTTACCTCCAGGAGACTACTCAAGACCTAGCTCTTCGAGCAGTAGAAGCAACCCACCCCCCAGCGCCTTGAGACCCTCACGGGTAAGTAGTGCGCTCCACTAATTTTAATGATTGATTGATTGATTGATTGAAATGATTGTGCCATGTCGATGTTTACCTCAGAAAAGCATGTGCATGTTGGGTTGGCAGCTTGTAAAAAAAATGCCAGTCAAACAAAGATCGACACGCCAAAACATTAAAGTCATTCAAACATTTTCCTAAAATTACTCTGGAAGTAAATAATTGTTTTATACCTTTCGTTATCACCACTGGTGCTTTGAAAAACGTAATGCCTGAGGCAAAATACCATGAATTATCTCCATTACAACAACAAATGCCATCAAAAACCAAAGTATATATATGGGCTGTATCAATGCTTTTAAAATGTCAAGGTTAATTTGTAGCGACAATGAAACACATGAAAACGAAGGTACAAGCACCCATCTGTATGCTTGAAGCGTGACTTCCAGTGTCTATCTACTCACTTTCAGCACAGATGCTGATATGGGCCTGATTTCTGTGAATTACAACATGAATGCTCACCGCGAAAGAGTAAGTCAGTGCCCTTCTTTAATACATGGTTTGGGAAAAATTAAGACTATGAAAGTGAAGGTGCATATTAATGAGGACGTCCTTCCTGTTGCTCAAAGACATTGACTAATTGCATTTCATTTACCTAAAGCTGTTGAGAAAGAACTTGAATTGTTACTTAAGCGTGATGTTATTGAATGGGCCACTGTTCCAATGCTAAGGGTTTTTACCATAGTAGTAGTGTCCAAAATGGACAGTGATGGAGATGTACGCATATGTGTTGACATGCGTCAAGCTAACAAGGTAATTGAACAAGAACGACATCCAGGTCTACACAGTGCTGACATGATAATGCAATTAAATGGTGCAAATGTCTTCTCTCATCTTGATTTCAATAAAGGTTATCATCTGTTAGAACTTGACGAAGATTGCAGGTACATTGTAACCTTTTCTTCACATATTGGTCTGTTTCGATACAAAAGACTACATTTTGCAGTGTAACCCACTGCAGAACTGTTTCAAGACGTCATTTGGTGTATCATACAACCTGTAGTGAATGCATTTGGTTACAGTGATGACATATTGTTTTTTGAAACTACACATAAATAACACAATAAAGTTCGTACACAAGTTTGTAATTTACTTGCCAAAGCAGGTTTGGCTTTGAATGCAGACAAGTGTGAGTTCCATCAGACACAGTTAAAATTCTTTGGGTATATCTTTTCAGATGGCAGTATGACTCCAAATCCTGCTAAAATACAAACGCTGTCAAATGCTGATCCCCCGCAAGATATTTCCACTTAATTTCTTGGCATGGCCAGGTACTGCTCCAGATACATACAAGACTTTGCCACTATAAGTGCTCCTTTGAAAGATTTGATGAGAAAGAATGCCTCATGTCATTGGTTACATGAATGTGAGAAAAGCTTCAAGAAAATTAAACAAGCCCTTAAGAATATGACTGAAAATACATATTTCAATCCAAAGCTTTAAACAGAGGGTGTTGTTGATGCTAGCTCAGTCGAGTTAGGCGCTATCCTTGCACAGCACAGTGGACACTCAAATGTTAAAAGGCATATTGGGGCATATGCATGTAGACGTTTGTCCCAATCAGAACATGTTTACTCACAACCTGCTAAAGAAAGTTTAGCTGTGGTATGGGCTTGTGAACATTTCCATGTATTCCTGTCCTTTTATGATGGCAACCGATCATCAAGCTTTACTGACTATATTTGGAAATCAAAAGGCCAAAATGCCTCTTCATGTTGAACGATGTGGACTACAGTTAAAAGGGTTTAATTATACCTTAGTGCATCATCCAGCGAAGGATCAGAACCCTGCTGACAACTTTCGCAGAGTGCCTATACAAGGTCACAGTACTTTTTCCAAGACAGTTGAGGCCTAAATCCACTTCATTGTAAAATCAAACAAACCAGCTGCTGTTTCGTTGGCCCGGATTATCACTGTCACAAGCCATGATAGTGACATGTTGTAAAACTAAACTGAAGGATATAATTACATGTCAGTTATGGAGCCAACACACTTGACAACTCACCAGCGATGGAGAATATCAAAAGTACAAAAGTGTTAAGGATGAACTGTTATATTACGAGGGTTGAGAATCCTGATTCCGGAGAGTCTGCGACAGAAAATGGGAAACAGCATTTACAACGCTGCCATCACATCGCGTTACTGTTACAATGCGGTCACGCTGTCGTTACAACGACCGCGTTGTTAGAACGTGATACCTTTACATCGCAAGTCATTAGATCGACTTGCTGTAGGGGGTGCTCTAACATAAAGAATAGTATAATTTTCTATTCCAACACCTTCCCTACTGTTGCGCAGGCTAGAGTTGGAATAGTAAATTATACTATTCCTAAATCCAGTGTGCCCCCTACAGCAAGTCGATCTAATGACTTACGATGTAAAGGTATCGCGTTCTAACAACGCCGTCGTTGTAATGACCACGTTGTAATAGAACGCGATGTGATGGCATGCGTTGTAACATGCTATATTCCAGAAAAAAATCGAAGTAGCTCATGAAGGACATCGTGAAATTGTTGCACCAAAATGAGCTTCCCAAAACCAAGTTTGGTTTCCTTACCTTGATTACATGGATGAAAAGCAACTAAAAGCCTGCCATTTATGCAATGACCTTTCTAAAAAAAGACTATTCATCACACCTTGAACATGTCATAACTCCCGAAGCATGCATGGGAGAGAATAGCCATTTACTTTTTTGGTCCACTTGACAACGGACATCATCTATTAGTGATTATGGATGAATACTCACAATTTACAGTAATTGAAGCATTTTCATCTACAACTCAAAAACGAGTCACTGAAGGTTTAGATGGCATCTTTGCACCATGGGGTGTTCCAGACATTGTGAAGTCTGACAATGGCCCACCTTTCAATAGACAAGAGTTTAGAGATTTCTTGGAGTGTTTGAAAATAAAGCATCAACAATTTCCGGTTGTCTCGCTTTCGAAAGGGAAAATAACTGATTTTATAGGAAAATTCTGCCCGCCTCTACATCAACCTCACACTATGTTTACCAAAAAGAGCTGGGCCTCACCTACCTGAGCGAATATATATTTGTACCAGACTCCCCATGCTGTGGCTGTCTATTTGGCGGGCAGAGGAAGCATCATTAACGAGAGATATTATCACTGATTCTTTAGCCTGTGACAAGGGCTTATCAATTCCATGGCTAGCATATGTTAAAAAATCATTGGACGGGATTGGTATTGACTAAGCCTTTTTTGATACTTCTTCATGCACTGCTTTAGATAAAAAGCATGTGCTAGTATTATTACTAGCTTCGGTGCAAGAAGATAGATTAAATGCTAAATCCTTGAAACCCACAGCAGTAACTTATCTGAGTATTAGCACAGTTCACAACTCTACTAATTATCTGTGGCAGTGTGCAGGGAGTTGGGAGTGTTTTTTGCTATTTCGTTTCTGAACTCACACAATTCAATTTTTACTGAGTTTTCCTATAGGGTACCAATATAACATCAAAGAGAGAGTATGCCCTTGACTTCCAATCAATCGATGATGCACTTTCTAATTTTTGGCGACTTTTATAAAATGTATACAAACTGCTTTTCAGTCCATTTCATGAAATCAAGAAACTTTAGACATTGCACTCCAGCCTACCATTTTCTTCCACAGCTGCCGGATGAAGAGAAGCGTATTTGCGTAAATTCTTTTCTCCATGCAGCTGTTCATTCACAAGGCACAATGCAATTTTAACAAACTGATTTTATAACTGTAATATTTGTGGTATATGCTATGTGGCCCTTGTTATTTTTAGTAGTTGACTGGATAACTGTTTCCGTATTTTAGCTCTTTTCTCGAATTCTACATATATTTTATGCATTCTGTCATGTTTTGCTCAATAGAATGGGAAATGAGCATTTGTAACCATTACATTGATTCTACTTTATGCACGCTTTATGGTTGTTTCACAACTGAATAAAGTTTATTTGAATTAAATTGAATTGAATTGAAATGGAGACTGGGTCTGAAACATCAGCATCTGCTGTTGCTTCTAACTGTTGACGCAGATCCTGGATATCGGAGACAACACCGCCCAGTTTCCCAGAACAAGATCAGGTCCAACAATTAAAGCGCCAAGAAGATTGATTGAAGAGATGTGACTGCATGTCTATTTATATACCTATTTTGTAGAAAAATTCAATTTTTTATTTAACAGACGGGAGATTTAGGCCCAGATGCATGAAGCTAAAAACCGCTCGCAAAGGGGCAGATTCTCAGAATCTGCCCCTTTGCGACCGGTATTTTTAAATTTGGGATGTATCATCCCAAATGCAAAAATCGCAAATTAAGAATTCGCTAAATTGCGATTACTTGCATTTAAGGAATCTCAAATTGAGATTCCTTAAATGCAATGCATGAAAGTTTAAAAAATAGCGATTTCTCTGATAGGGCTCGCAAATTACCATGAAGTTCAACTTCATGGTAATTTGCAAAAACTTTGAAAAATGCACTAAAGTGCATTTTTCAAAGTTTCAAGTTGCGCGCACACATGCCCTAAGGGCATGTGTGTGCGCAACATATGTGCACAGATCAATTTCAGGGGTGCACAGGGTGTCCTTTGGACACCCCTGCACCCTTGAAATCGTATTTTCTCATATTGCGATTCGCTAATTGCTATTCGCAAATTGAGAATGGGGAGGTATTCCTTAATTGTGAGTCGCAATTTGCGAGTCACAATTAAGGAATTTTAAGAAATCGCTATTTTTAAAGTGATTTCTTCTTGCATAGCATTTTGCTATTCCTTATTTGCGATTCCTTATTTTTCGCTAATGAGGAATCGCAAAATGGATGCTTGATGCATCTGGGGGTTAGTGGCTTGTGAATTAGAAATGATGGAACCCTTTTGGCTCCTGATGGACCAGGTACAACTGTGATGTAAGTGTTAGAGAGGATTACACCGAAGGCTGGCTTACAATGTTGCGTTTGTGGTTACACGCAGAAGAATAAAGACGTGTATTACTAGCTTCTACATGTGTGGCATAGTCCCCCACCGGTACCCAGGCTGGGGAGGATGCTACAATGAGTTACCAAACAATGATTAATCCCAGGCACAAAGAACCAGCTGCTAACACACACAAAAGACCAGAAGATTGTCCTGGTAAAGTGACAGTGGCTGCAAAGTACTGAAAGGAATTTGTGAGTTAAGCCATGAGAGACAATTGCTGCACCTGCCTACTTCTAAATGATGCTCGTGCTTTTATTTTGTGCTTTTATACTGTATATCTTTCACTTTTTATATACTGTCTCGCTACAGTAATGTCTGCAAACTATGGTAGAAAACGAAATATGTTTTTTTGATCATGGTGATTGAACTTCAGCTCATGCATAGAGGAGGGTTTAAAAGAGTGGAAGGAGTGGATGGGAGAAGGATGTTGGTAGGAAGTCTCAACATGCTCAGGTTATTATTTTCCATTAATTTGACTGATGAACACGTTCCTTCATCATAACCAGTTAAATTATGTGTGTAATAGAAATCGTAATATTATATACATCAAAGATAACGCTGTACCACTCTTTATTTCTGTTACTTGCCACATACGTCACCAAAAATGTTGCTTTTGCATTACTTCAAAGCACCCTATTTATCAACTATTTGGCAGACTGCTGAGTTGTAGTTAAATATACAGAGGTAGGTTATATCGGAGAAATAAAAACGCAAGTGATGTCGACATCAAAGAGAAGCAAACTTGATTTTCCTTTTTAAGTTTCTTTCTTCTTAACTCAAAATTAACATTAAAAATGAGTTAAAAAAAATCATGAAGCGGAAAATTATAATCAGATAACATAATGATGTACTTGTTTCAGGACTCAAAGTAACCAAGCAACCTTCCAATCAGAAAACTTGTAAAAAAAGAAACATGAAAGATTGGAAGAGGTTCAAACACTGCTCTGAATGCGTTTTTACACTTGAGCAGAGCAATCTTCACAAATCCGTTCTGCGCTGTACATAGAATAAAATAATTTGTTCTAAGGTCATTTATGTCTTTATGGAAATTCTTTTAATAAACCTGAGCTTCTTGGTGAGCTCTCCTGCGGGTCTTACATCTGAAGCAGAGCAGAAGAAAAGGCGACCACTGCAAGTAGAATAGCCAGAGGGCTGCGGTAATCACTTGCACCGTGGGAATACGATTTACAAGTCACGCGCGCTGCTTCCGGTGGTGCCCGTGTCTGGACAGGTGACAGACTGTTTTATTTAGTCACGTCACGTGTAGTCCATTCCGAACAAGAGCGCGATCTACCCCCAGATTCATCATTGTCCCGTTTTGCGAGTCCTTAATAGCGATTATTAAGGAATCGCTATTAAAGACTCGCAAAACAGGATTCATGTAGAAATCGCAAAATAAATTGCGATTTCTACAGCTTCCTTATTTGCGATTAGCAAATTGCTGCTAATCACAAATAAGGATGCGATTTCAAGGGTGCCAGGGGTGTCCAGAGGACACCCTGTAGCACCCATGAAATGCAAATGTAGACTGATGTTGCGCACACATGTGTGTGTGTAACATACAACTTAGAAAAATGCACTAAAGTGCATTTTTCTAAGTTTTCGCTATTTACTACGAAGTCAGACTTCGCGGTAAATAGCGGCCAAAAATTGCAAATTCGCAATTCTGAAATGGTTCATGAATTGCATTTAAGGAATCTCTAATTGAGATTCCTTAAATGTGATCGCAATTTGATCAATGGCAATTATTTGCGATTTTTCAAATTGCGAGTTCATGAACCATTGATGAATCTCAAATGCCATTTTTGCGGGCGCATACGGCCGATTTTTACGATTCGCACCGTTTGCGCTCGCAAAAATGGTTGATGAATCTACCTGCTAGTTTCCACTTAATAATGGGTTAATTTCCTCGCAAAATCAAGGCCCCAAAATGACCCATTGGAGCTTTCGTGTGAAAATGTGGACTTTGACATTTTTAACATTGCACGTGCCCAGTTTCACAATTTTCTACGTGATTGTAATTTGGCCTACTTGCCTTGTAAGGGTTGAGTTCCTCATGCGGAAAAGTTACGCAAGGTACGCTCTGATTTACAAAACGCCAACTAATACTTGCAAGGCACCGAGATTCACTCTTCAACGCAAGAGGTTTGAAGTGGGTGAAACATATTTGCAAACTACGTTTTAGGAAGGCTGATAGCACGAGTTACAAATTTGGGGCATTTTTCATTGCAAAGTGTTAGCCAGTGAGAAAAGTGTTGTTTATTTAGAATTACAAATGGAAGACCTGTATATATTCAAGTGCGAGAAAAGTACTCTTGGGCAAACGCAAAGGGGGAGGATAAATGATAAAACTCCGAAACTGTGTGAGGGACAATTCGCATGAACTATGTGAAACTACATTTTACACACCATGCAAAAATACACTGTTATCAGAGGTGCACTGCAGTGCTCAACTTCCACCTGACTCGACGATGTCTGACTTTTAAATCTGGCTTAGAGAGAGCTTTAGCATTCTCACAGCCTATTGCAATCCTGAAAATTAATGCATTACCTTCTTATCACTACTAGATGGCTGCCTTTGCACTTCTTTAAAGTGGGCATGTGTCTTTGGCCGGTGGTCTGGAGACGTCCAGCCACGCATGCGCACTTTCTACCTCCAAACCCAGCTTTCTTAAGACTGCTCGGTTGAGAGCAAATGCTTGCATCCAGTGCCTTCGGGAGCGCATACAGAGGCTGCTCCCATCAATCAGGGCACTACTCACATGCTGGTTAACAGCAAGTGAGCTGGCCTGGGTTGGTTGAGGGAGTCCCAGCAGACGAAGTCGGAGAGAGGAGGACGTTGTCAGGATCCGGTAAGTGCTTTTCTTTCCTTTCCTTTTTTCTTTTCTTCTTATATTATGTTTACCTGCCCCCACACCATCAGTAGGAGCTAGCTGCCACTGCCCTGGACCCCAGTGTTACTGTGCCTATTTCACCATGCATAGCTGCAACCTTGAGCCTTTGCTTTATTTGCAGTGTCAGTCACAATTTAAATTATTGAGTAAAGATGAGCATTAAGGAGCACTCCTGTGTTTTCGATACTGACTGGTTACTATATTATAAAGAAAATTGAAGTCCAGGCGTGCTAAGGGGCTGGCACGCTTCTATACGTGCTGTAAAACGTATACTTCAAACTTCAAGTTTTGCAACCTGACCTCTGTGCACTGTTGCCCTATCAAGCAATTGCTATAAATATTTCACAATGTAACTTTTTAACATTCATACTAATAAGCTCAAGACCATGGGCCAGATGTAGGTAATCTCAATTTACCTATTCTTAAATACCGAATCATACCTATGTGGTATTTAAGAATAGGTAAATGGGATGTAGGTAATTATTCGTTTAAAATTACTGAATCGGTAAGTTTCGGTAATGACCGAATCGGTATTTACCGATTCGACAATTGCCATTCATTCCTATGGGCCTGGAGGCCCATAGGAATGAATGGCAATTACCGAATCAGCAAATACTGATTCGGTAAAAGGGGGAAAACATTGAAGGGTGGCAGGGTGTCACTTTGACACCCTGTTGCACCCCTCAATTGTGTAAGGGTGCACATGTGGCACACATACATGCCCTAAGGGCATGTATGTCTGCCACATCGCACTGTTGGAAAAGCAAAAAAAATGCTTTTTCAAAGGTTTTCATTATTTACCACCAACTTGTAGTTGGTGGTAAATAACAAATCCTTAACTGAGGAATGCACTAACTTGAGTGCTCCCTACATCCTCGATTGAGTAATTTACCTAATCGGTATGTTAAGAATTCATTATTTTACTGAATCCTTAAATTACCGATTCGGTACAATACAGAATCCTAAAAAAATGCCACCTACATCTAAAAAGCCCAATACCGGTCGGTAACGGCTGAAATTCGGTAATTTCAGTCAGTACCGACCGGCATTGGGCGACCTACATCTGGCCCCATGTAATATAACAATGTCCAAACAATAAACTTTTTAAACATAGGTGAATGTCCTTGTTACATATGCATGTTTAATTTGTTCAAATCACAAATCAATTTCTTTTGTAGAATTTCATGCTTTTCATCACGAAGTTAATCTTTCAAGAGAAACGCCCAATGCATTCCGATGACACCCAGCTGATCCTCTCCCTCACCAAGGACCCCTCACCGCCAAATCCAACCTCCACCGTGGTATGAAGGCCGTCGCCGACTGGATGGAAGAAAGCCGGCTCAAACTGAACACGGACAAGACGGAGATCCTCATCCTCGGGCCCAACCCCTCAGCCTGGGATGACTCTTGGTGACCCGCATCACTGGGCACCCCCCGGCACCAACCAACCACGGACGCAACCTAGGATTCATCCTCGACTCGAAACTCAGCATGACCAACAAAGTCAACGCAGTCTTCTCCACCTGCTTCTACACCCTCCCCATGCTCCGCAAGATCTACAGATGGATCCCGACAGACACACGGAAAACCGTCACCCACGCCCTCGTCAGCAGCAGACTCGACTACGGAAACGCCCTCTACGCCGGAGCCCCGTCCAAGCTCATCAACAGACTTCCAAGAATCCAGAACACCTCTGCACGCCTGATCCTCGACATCCCGCGCCAAGACCACATCACCCCCCACCTGAGAAACCTGCACTGGCTCCCTGTCGACAGAAGAATCTCCTTCAAACTCCTGACCCACGCACACAGGGCACTCCACAACACCGGCCCAGCCTACCTAAACAACCGACTCTCATTCTACGTACCCAACAGGAAACTTCGCTCCGCCAACCTCTCACTGGCCGCCATCCCACGCATCCTCAGAACCACTTCTGGGGGCAGGTCCTTCTCCCACCGCGCCGCCAAGACTTGGAACACCCTCCCTCTCTTCCTATGACAAACTGAGGACCCGCAGACTTTCAGGAGTCTACTCAAGGCCTGGCTCTTCGACCACTAGCAACGGCTCCCCCCCCCCCCAGCGCCTTGAGACCCTCGCGGGTAAGTAGTGCGCTTTATAAATCCTCTAATTGATTGATTGATTGATTGTGCCACCGGAATGTCACTTTTATTGATGTTCTGGTGGCGCAGTACCCTGTACCATATTTGCAAAGTGGCTTAACAGTGCTTTGTAAATATAGTACCCTTTCACACAGGTATCTGCCTGAAAGGGTCATGCAATCGGTGTTGCCGTGGACACTCCACCACAACACCAATTGCTTTTTGACGCTGCCCCAGATTTCCAAGAATCTGAAAATCTGAGGCAGCATTAAAAACTAATACCATGCAATAGCAAGAGTTAGAATGACGCAACAAGGAGAAATACTTTTATTTCTCCCCTTTTTTCTTTTTCTATGTATGCTGCATTGTGCAGAACACATAGAAAGAGCAAAACAGCATTCATGAATGTGTTTGTGCATGAAGTGTCCCTTCATGCACAAAAACAGTAATTAAACAATGATTTGCTAATTCTATATGTGTTGCAGAATGCAACCCGCATAGAAGTAGAAATTCGCCATTATTGATTGCTTATATGCAGGAATGGACACCTTCCTGATAGAAACAATTATCCCTGAAACGCAGGCACTCGTGCACTATGGCCCAAGGGTGTCTGTGTAAGTGCTAGGGAAAAACAGGGGTAGGTCATATTCATGTAAATACAGCGCATCCCTGCGTTTTGGTAATGGTGCAGCACTGCAAAATTTGCCATAGCGCTGTGCCATTTCCTTGTACATATGCCCCAATGACTGCTCCCAGACTGCATGAATGAGGAGGTGTGCATGGTACAGTGAGTGGGAGAGACTAGAAACGCCTTGTGTGGGCCGCCACCATTGTCATGCTCCATTCTTTCTTTGTGCTTCTTTTCCTCGGAAATGTCGTCCGGGAAACGACCTTTACCATGATTTTTTTAGAACGAGTGGCCTGAACAACGACTCATTAACAACGACCTGGACCTCAACCACGACCTTTTTAACCACGGCTTCCTCAACAACTACTACATTTTGAAAGAGCTAAAGGTAAGTTTAATTAACATATTATTATTATTTTTTATTTTAAAGAAATTATTTTTTAAGTTATAGAATCTAGTTCACTGAGCCAAAGCAGCGAATGTCAAGAATATGGCACAGAATTACAATGAAAATTAACCAGCCCACGTAAATGATAAATCGCTGCTTCTGTAAAACACCTGTCTCCATGACATTAATGAAGCTAAGAATGAGCCAGAGAAATTTGAGCTATTTGTGTTTGAAATCATAAACTAAATCAAAAAAAGAGTTACTTCCAGAGAGCACTACCACAGCAGTTGTGACGGACTTTCATTTTGCATAGAAAAGAAACGTTTCAGCAAGATGCCACGAGAGGTGTTAGTCTGATCTTTGACCGGCTTTTTTAAAAATCTTTTTTATATTAATGGCATTAGTGGGATTAGAGGCAAGCGTTATTGAGGAGATAGTAATTTGAGAGTGATTGAGCGCCATACAAAAAGCATAAGAACGAGGCATCCTGTTTAATAATAACTCAAGGTCAGCAAGTGTCACGGGCCTTGGTAGAGTGACTGCCCTGAAACAGGTTTCTCTATTATCTTGCAAATACTGCGCAGTTAAAGGAAACATAAACAAAATGGGCATTCGCATTAAAAATCAATGCGTGACACTTACGCTGTTCTTCACTGTTTAACCCAAGACTGCATTGTGCATTTTATACTTCAGCTAAAAACGCCGCACAGGTAATAAAACGTGGGTTAGATGAGTTGATTTGAAAGTAGTGGTAGATTCGGTTTATAAATAAAATGAATATTTTCGTTGTTCAGTAAGTCGTGGTTCATTAATTAGTGGTTTGGCATTGTTCGTTGTGTAGCCTTCGTGGTTTAGGCACTCGTAATTTATGAGGTAGTTGTTTAATCATGACCGGTTACTCACCGGTAATATTCATTACTCCGAGTCGTAGCCCTCCCCGTCCCAGTCCTTACCAATGAGCATAGCTCCTCCCACCAGAAACTCCCAAGCAACTAAAAACCCATCCCTTCCCTCCAGGCCACACCCACACCCTAAGGCATATAACCATGTGACCCGCCCATCCACATCCTGTACCACCAAGCACAAGAAGCCGAACAGGGAGGGAGGGATGGGAACCAGGACTGGGACGGGGAGGGCTACGACTCGGAGTAATGAATATTACCGGTGAGTAACCGGTCATTACCTCCTCGTCAGCCCTCCCCGTCCCAGTCCTTACCAATGAGCAGATACCAAAGCAAGAATCGGCTTCACACAGTAGTAAAACAGACTCAAGTCGCCCAGGCAGGAAGGCACACAACCCGAGCAGAACGCAACCCAGCGTCCCCAAACCCAGGAGACACAGTCCCACACATCAACCAACGACAAGAGGACATAAAAGCGCGAGGAGAACACCCAGCAGCATACATGCAGAACACAGCCAGGGAGGCCCCCCGGAAGCAAGCCCAAGAAGCAGCCACCCCCGAGGCCAGGAACCTCGAACCGACCCAGGCGCCAACACACCACAAGCCCAACAGCAGGCCGCACAGCGGACACAGCCACCGACGGAGAGCAGCCACAAAAGGCCCCAAAACAGGACCAGCCAGACTAAAGGCAACAAAAAGGGAAAACCACCCCATAAAAAAGGCACCGCAGGAAGGAGGAACACCTCCAGAGCCCGCACAGCCGTCAAACAGATTAGCCGCACCCAAACCCCAGAAAGAGGAACAGGATAGAAAACAGGCAGAACCAGAAACTCCAACGAGGAGCAAAGGAACGAAAGAACGGCACCAGGAGGAACCATCCAAAACCACCCGGACACCAAGGGGCGCACCGGCCCAACGCCCGAACCCTGAACGGCCAACACATCTGCCCACAGAGCACGCAGGGAGGACACAGCCCGACTCAAGTCGAAGCCAACCGCCCAGAAACCCAAGACACGCACCGGAATCCAATGCATACACACCCCGTGCCGGACAGTAAACCAGGAAGGAAAACCCCACGACCGGCACAGGACAGGAGAGGCGAAGGGCAACCGAACAGAGGAAAGGCACACAGCAGGCCCCCACCCAACAGAAGAACAGGGCAACCACCCCCCAGACAGCGCCGGACCAAACCAGAGAACAACCTCAACCCAAGGCGATCCTCGGAGATGCAAAACAGGACCGACAACGGAACCTCGAACCAGGCCAGCAAGAGGCTCAACACGGACCGGGAGGGAAACACCCCACGCAGGTGAGTCGCCACAAGAACAAAACCCCCGGCAGACAGAAAGCCCAAAGGGAATGTCAAAAAGTACCACCAGGGGACATAGTCACAGCAAAGGCAGGATCCAAACCCAGGCCTCCGAGGGCGGGCACCACCAAAGGTACAAGAAACACCAACTAGCCAAAGCTCCAAGGTACCACCACACAGTCCGACCAGACCGACAGGAACCACAAGAGGAGCCAAGGCAGAAAGAGGCCAGGCCAACCGAACCGACCACAGGAGAAAAAGAAAGCAGAAGAAGGACCCAAACCCACACCAGTGCGAGCCTGCGCCACCAGAGGCACAAGACAAACCATCGAGCTAAAGCTCTCCGGTCAAATGAAAGCACCACAAGAACCAAAACCACCAAGGGACATCACGAAAGCAGAGGCAGGATATGAACCCAACTCCAGAGTGAGCCCACGGCAGCAGAGGCACAAGACATACCATAGAGTAACAGGTCCAAGGACAATCAACGCCCAACAAGCCCAAGACAGTCACAGAGGCAACCGCTCACGGGACATAAAAGGGCAGCAACGCAAGAGGAGCGAACCACCAGCCAACAGGACCACCCGCGGCCAATGGCCACACCCCCCGGAAACAACAGCAGACAGCCCAAAGAAGCCGGAACCCAAAGCCCCAGAGCAAGACACACCAGGAGGAAACAAGCGCCAACGGGCCCAAGGAACAAACCCCACAGCAGCAGACAACAGCCGCCTAACATGGAGCCGCCGGGGAGAAGAGGAAGACTGAGCCCCCAACAACCACCGCAGTCCTCGCAACAGAGCCAGCCCGCAGGGCACCGGCGGGAAGACCCCACCAACCGAGGCGCCGAAACCACCCAACGAACAGTAGCACCCGAGTGGCGCAAAGAATGGAAGACTCCAAGACCAGAATCCACCCAAACCGACTCAGGAGCCAGCAAACACCCAGTGAAAGGGCCGGAGCCGGAAGGAAAGAAGAGGAAGAATCTACCAACCGGCCAAGGATGGGAACACCCGGAACCCCAGAGCAGGGCAAACAGAGTAGCTGAACAAAACCACCCAGGGAGCCAAAGGTCAGCAAACACACCAGGAGACGCAGACCATCCAAAAGGCAGCCCCAAAAAGCGGAAATGAACACCCCCACAGAACGAAGGAACCACCACGAAGCCGCGTGAACTGTCATATGAAAGCAGGCGTCCCAAAGAACCAGAGAATCCAGGAAAACCCACCAACAGGAAGAGAAGAAACAACCGAAGAGACACCATCATGAAGGAATGAAGAGGGTACCACACAGGCCCAACAGAAACGAAGCCCCGAAAACCGAGAAAGAAAGTCCGACACATCGCCAGAGAACCCGGAACAGGGGCAGCGCAGAACCCATCCAGTAGCCCAGCCCAACAAGGAGGGACCAGAAGAAGAGGAAGCACTCAGAAAACCCCGGGACATGTGGAAGGAAGGAACCCACCGGCCGCGCACCACACCACAAAAGGGTCGGGCAATCAAAGGTAACGAAAGGCAGACCAAAAGCCCGCACACAACCCGTAAACTACCCACACCGAGTAATCGGACTGGAGCCAACAAGAACGACCGCAGCCGCCAAATCGAACTAGGGCACCAACGGAACCCCAAACTGGACAGAGCCCCCGAAGGAAAGCCCCATCACAGCAGCCCCACAAGCAGCACCGCCTCCCCAGGCCAGAAGCACAATAGCCATCGAACAGCCACAGAGGACCAAGCCGCCGCCGTACCAAGGGAACCGAAGGACAAATCCGTCAGGAAACGCAACAGCAGTCCCAACCTGGAAAAAGAATCAGAGGGAACGTAGCCCACAGCACCCGGTAGTCCAAGGCGGCCTCCCAACCAGGCACCAACCAGGCCCGACCATGCCCAACTCCCGAGAGCAGACCAGAGCAGGCGAATCCAGGGAGGCAAGGCCGTAGGCCGCAGAGAAACCTCGACAGCCACAGAGAAGCAACCGAACCCAAAAGCAGGGGCAAGGCACAGACAGAATCGTAGGACCAGAGGCAGAAAAAGATGGATCCAAGGCCACGCAACAAGCAGGACCACAGAATAAGAAGGAACGGCACCCACAGATACCAACAGGCACCGAGAAGGCACACCAGCCAGCAGGGATCGACCATCACTACAGCCAGGACACCACAGCGAACCACTGTAAAGGACACCCCACCGCCAGAGCCAGGGGAAAAACAAGCGTGACAACATCCTTCCACCCCCCATCAAGCACACCGCTCACAGAGTACAGAAAGACGGAGGCCTACAAGCCCCAACAACAGGAAAAAGGGGAAAAAGTCTACAGACTTCCCACCTCCCAAGGGCCAAGGGAACCCCAAACAGTCCCAAACACGTAGCAGAACACCATGAAGCCTGCCCACAGGACTCACCCGAAACCATGTCCGGGGCCACGACAGCAAAGCATCCAGCACATGACAACAGAGAAGGAGCAGTGGAAGACCCAGCGACCACCCCCCCCAGTCACAGCGGAGCCCAAACCACACATCTCCAGTAGGGGAACAGAACAGAGAAAGTAGTGCCCAGACCAAGCAATGCAAGATCCACAAGGGCCAAACAGGGAACGCCACACCCCAACAGGATAGTAGGCCAGCCCAAACATGACATAAAGAGGGAGTCCCAGACCCCCCCAAACACCATGATCCCACTAAAGCAGGGACTCAAACGCACATGAAACCACAGGTATCCAAGGGGAACAAAACACAGCCGCCAAGCAGACCGTCACACACCCACCTGAAAGGAGGACAGACGTGCGGAGAAGCCAGCCATGCACAACACCCCCCCCCACCCCAGGCGAACCCGCTAGGACAGGGAATCAACCTGGAAGAGGGGAGGCCCCAGCAGGAAGACAAGTCGTGCCACCACCACGGGTCCCCTCCAGAAACAAAAGCAAAGCCCCACAAAAGGGGCAGAGAGCGACCCACGGCCGGAGAAAGAGGCCAGGGGAGAAACCAAGGACCTACAGCACACAGAGTCCCGACCCCCCAAAGAACCGGCCCCAGGCAGGCGTTTTGTAAAGGTAATAAAGCACATTACTTCCGTAAAGGGCAGGCTAAAACACCCATCACGCTCCACCGCACATAGAGGATTATGTCACAGCGGTAAACAGAAGCAGCCGAGGCGCAGCCCAACACAAGCAGAACACCAGGGCCCCCCCAGACGGAATGACAAAGGGATGCACAGGAGAAAGAAGAGGCAGCCCAAAGATCCACACAGACATGGGAACAGTGGAAAACGTAACGGCGCGCTTTCCACAAGCACCAGTTGTGTCATAGAAGGACACATGTCACGTGTTGGCGGGGGAGGAAATGCGACACGCACAGAACCATACGAGGCTGAAGCAATGCCAAAACCCGAAACCGGGTCCAAAGCCGGAAACAGCGCACGGGACACCACATCCTTGCCCCCGAACACCCGGACAAACCAATGGCAGCAAACGGAGGGAAACACGGGCCCGTCACGAGCACCCAGCCTCCAAACACACTACCAAGGAGGAGCCAAACCGCCACGCCACAGGCGAGCAGAGAGGCCAGCCGCGCCCAACACACCCCCCCTCCCACCCCGGGTGAACCCGCTTGGGCAGGGAACATACCCGGAAGAGGGGAGGCCGCAGCAGGGAGACACCACCCCACACCAGGCAGTCAAGGCCCCCCAACCCCACGGTCCCGCTAAAGCAGGGACTCGAAAGTACATGAAAAGAAGACAGGTACAACTGGGGAACAAACGGCCGCCCAGCAGGCCGTTTCACACTCACCCGAAAGGAGGCACCGGTCCAGCACCTCCCCACAACGAAGTTGCCAGGAAATGAATTCCGCAGAAAAAACAAACAGGATGTGGATGGGCGGGTCACATGGTTATATGCCTTAGGGTGTGGGTGTGGCCTGGAGGGAAGGGATGGGTTTTTAGTTGCTTGGGAGTTTCTGGTGGGAGGAGCTATGCTCATTGGTAAGGACTGGGACGGGGAGGGCTGACGAGGAGGTAATGCCATGCAACCGGCATCTTTCTCCTAACCCTGGCTTTCTCTGCCCCACAGCTTCACTAACCCTCCCGCGGCAGTCACCTGTGCCAGTTACTGCTGCCTTATTAGAATGTGTCTCTGGCTCACACCTCTCCACCATCTGTCAAACCCATAGCTAAAGCCATCTGAAGTCAATAATAACAGCAGTGCCCTGAAATCAACAGTGAAATAAACACAAAACTTGCACACACGCTGGCAAAATGTCATACAAACTACAGGTTGATGTATTGCACCTGGATATGATTCATTCCCGTTATTTTTAATAATTATATTGCAAATACATACACATCATGTCAGGTTACCATGCCAAAATTGAGCATAGTGAAGACAGTAAATTCTGTCCACCTTCTGGCAAGAAGATCTTTAACGGAAATACCAAAATAGCAGTTTAAACTGACTACTAAAAAAATACATACCTAAAATGCACTGTAAGGTGAAATTCACATAACCTATTCACTGTTTTTCATATAGAATCCCCAAGTCTGCAAACCTAATTTAAAACTTGTTTTTGAATAAATAAGCACGTGAGCACTTCCTGTAGCATATATTTATGTATGAATTATCCAGTTTATTTTTGCGCCTCTCACGGCCTTATATGCCCAATGCGAGCCTAGAGGCCGTCATTCTATTTTCCATAAGTATTCACTCATTTGTGTCACTTGTGGCAGCGTGGAAGGTAACCGTATAACACATTTTAATAATGCAGCTTATTTTGTCTAGTTGTTTTACTATTTGTTATTTTTCATCACAACCTAAAAGTTCTAAAGTTATTTTTTTGTACGAAAAAACCTTAAAATATAATAGCAAAGCGTACTTTAAGTAAATCAATATTTCGAAATATACCATGTTGCAATGCTTCCAGGTGGACTAGGATGTTGAACACTGCACATGGGGACCAATTACAAGTACTGCAGGTCTATAAGCAACTAAAGCAAGCACATGCGCACAGGCAGACTGATTTAATGCACATAAAAATAATAACCAAACTGGGACGGAGTAGAATGTAACAGTAAAAATGGAATCAGGAACATTAAAGCTCCCTTTTGATTGTCAATAACGTTGCCAATAAAAAAAAATATCAGGCAAAGACAACGGGTTTGGCCTTGTGGGTATAGATTGTTTGAAACTGTATTGAATACTTTATGTGAAGTAGTTCAATGATTTAATCATAAAAAGGGATTTTTTAATTAAAAGCATTTTATAATTTTATAGTGAAAACATTAAAATTGAAATTGCACATAGTGCAAATATAGAGAACGTGATGAAGAAACAAGGTACAAGAAAAGAAAGGGAAAAGGACAGGGCTTACAAAAATAATAATAATACTTTGGGGTATCTTCTTTATTGGGTGCAATAACTAGAACTAATGACATATTTTCTGCCTAAAAAGTGGCCTAAGAGTAGGTACGGCAAATATCGTAAATTATTCAGGCCACTCGTACTGACAGCCATAGGGATGCTGACGAGCACACGAAAAGCATGTAATATTTACTGCACACTTGACAGTATGCATTAAAACGTGCCCTGCCCCATGTAACAGAAGCTGATCAATATAAGAAAGCATTTTGTGCATCGCAGTATGTAGCTAAATTGGAAAGAAAACATAATCAGTGTAATATAAATTAAAAGATTACTGGCCATAACAGTGTGACAGCAATAAAGGGTAAAGTTAAGGGTTTGACTGTATTTACATAACAATTAATTTAAACATGCAATAAAGATAAAAGCTGGGGTTCTAATAAAAAAAGCTGATAACAGCTGGTTTTTTTTAGTGGGGGGATAGTGGACAAAGCATAGAGACAACGTTACATCAAATGGCCGTCACAATGCTACATCCTTTCAACTGAGCAAACCAAGGGGGATATGTACAAAGAAGTGGCGTAGTGAGGCATTAGCTGCCTTGGCTTAACGCCTCGTTCTGCAATTTCATAAATGTAAAGTTGCCAGTACCAGCTCCTCGAGGGAGTGCTGCGGGGTGGTGAGTTGGGGTGGGGGAGGGGCAGAATTGGGCTGAACGGAGTTGAGTAAAAAATAAATAAATAAAACAAATTACTTTGCGCGATGCAGCACCGATTTGATAATACAGCACGCGCAATGTAATTGTCCCTTCCTATTTATAAACAATCAATAATTGTGATTTGTTACTTCTATGTGTGCTGCATTCTGCAGCACGTATAGAAGTAGCAAATTGTGAATATTTAATGATTGTTTACGTGGAGGAAGAGACACCTTCCTGCACATAAACAACCATTAATGGTGTTTTGCTCTCTCTATGTGTGCTGCAGAATGCTGCGGAAATAAAAAAAGTAAAAACTAGGAGAAATAAAAGTATTTCTTCTCATTGCGCCATTCTCATGCCTGCTATTGCATGGCAATAGTTTTTGGTGCTGCCTCAAATTTACAGATTCTTGTAAATCTGGGGCAGTGTCAAAAAGCATTGGGTGTTGCGATGGAACGCCCACAGCAACACCCATTGCACGCCCCTTTCACGCAGATACCTGCGTGAAAGGGTACCATATTTACAAAGTCTTGTTAAGCCACAAAAAGTGGGTTAACGCCAATTTGTAAATATGGTGCAAGGCATTGCGCCACCGGAGCATCGTAAAAGTGACATTCTGGTGGAGCAATCCCCATTTGAATATGCCCCTCGATATGGTGACACATAAAATATAGACAAAAGAAGGGGATTAGAGCAGAAGATGACATTATAAAAGATAACTTCATACAGGTTTTATCCTACTTTTATCACTAGACGCAGGGATTAAAGCAAATAGTAAAGAAGAAGAGGAAGCGCTGATTATAGGAAAGTTTAAACAAAGTAGATGCATAAATTGAATATCACAGAGGAAAGCACTGAGACACACAGACCCGAAAAAGGAAAACAGGATGGGGATTGGTAGGGAAAGATGGGGGAAACGTTATAAAGGTATAGAAAATTAAGTGGAACGCTCTAAAGTAAAAGAAATAAATATTTTGTGAAAAGCTGCAGAAATGTGGGTTCAGCTGATTATTTTATAATGAGATTTAAGAATATGCAGTAGAAGCATATAAAGCAATTCCGATAAATATAGCAAGAGTAATTAAAAAATGGTAATCACTCCATTTATGAATATTTCTTTGTAGGTTTTATATTTACACATATACTATTCTATTGTAGAGCGCTGGAACAGACCGTTACTGAAAATGGGGACAGTCATCCTTTTCTTTTAATCATTTCATGAGTTGAGGTTCTAATTCTTTCACGGGTCAAAATAATGGAAGAAAAGTGACATACATGTGCCCAATACATGAAGGTGAGCATAAGGAGGGAAATGCAAGACCTCTGCCGCGGCAGTGGGATTTTCTCAAACCTCACATAGGAAAATTTGCCCTAGCTGCAAAGGTCTTTGTGCTAAAAAAAGAATCAGATTTTGTTGCAGAAAGGTAGTCGTAGCAAGATAAATTAGAAAAAAATGGTGTTAAGAAGCAACGTATTACAGTAAAGAGACTAGGCGTGGAGGTTTCTAAGAATGTAAGAATTAGGATGTATCTGTATCAGGTTCTAGAATATAAAATAAGTTAAATACTGTCATCCCCTGGTGGATTCAGAAACATGGAAGTCAATGTTTCTGTTGTGGGGGAATATTAATCCCTTCACTGCGGCGGCTATTCCGCCGCAGTGCTAAAGGGGCGGGGCGGCCGCATGCTGGTGACGGAACCGCTCCGTCACCAGCCGCGGTTGAGCTGTGCTCATGATGGAGCGGTTCCGTCACGGCCCCGCCCTCTCAATGGAACGTCCAGCGCAGGCGCGGAATTCGTGCCGCGCAGGCGCACCGACCGGGCCGTGACAGAACCGCTCCGTCATCAGCACAGCGCGACCGCAGCTGATGACGGAGTGGTTCCGTCAAAAGGACTGAGAACAAATGCATTAAACTATGACTGGCTGAAACTGTTTTGGATCATTTGATGTAATGCTTATTCATGAGACTCAGAGTCATATGTAGGATTGGCCGGATTCACATTGCATCTGTGAGTTTACACAACATCTGCGATTCTACTCAGCGACTTCTTTGAGCAGTCGCAGATGTACCAATCTAGCATAGCAAAAAGACGTAGGGTTTGATTCACAAAGGTAACTTACACTTTTGAGTAAGTCTACGATTGTTTGCTATTCATAATAGGATATATTAGTAGTATCTTTACGGGTGCGGAGTCTCCGCACATAAAAATACCTCTTTTAACCTTTTATGTCTTTTTTTGAGGACTTTTTATGTGCAGAGATTCCACACTGGTAAATATACTACTTGTAAATCCCTTTGCAAGTTTACCTTTGTGAGTCAGGCCCTCTGTTTGCCTCTAATTACAAGACATAATACTGCCTCCTTTATATATAAGAGTCTGGATTCCTTCTGTGAATTCTTAAGAACAAATGAGAATGCAGAGAATAAAGCCTGTAATGGATAGAATACATCAATATCTGGCTTTCCATTGTCAGAATGGTGTTGCTTCATCCCTAGAGAAAGTTTGCATCGACAATACAATTGGGTTATTGTGAAAGGGACACCAAGGGAGCACATAGCGGCGCCTGAAACCAGTGTCCGCCTTCTCCGATGCCATGCTGCCAGTCGCCCCCCCAGAGCGCCTTTAGACCCTCACAGGTGAGTAGTGCGCCTCACAAATTCCTGATAGATTGATTGATCCTATGGAAGATGCCGCTCAAGGATATTGTCTACTGTGAGAATTGTCACCTTCCTAAGCATTACATTTGTAACAATCGCAATACCTTGGTACATTTCCCTGTGAGTTTCGTGGAGGTAGACCACCCGTTCAACACTTTGATCGCCTAGCAAGGACACTTGCAACTCTCAATTCCACTTTTGCACATTGGCAGATGGATTTTTCCAATTGAGAAGCTTGGCAATTTGCACAAGACCAGCTGTGTGATTGAAGGACACCCACGAACGCCTGGACCTCTTTCTAGCATGACGCAACATGGTGGCACCATGCAAATGGGCACACACAAACACTATTATCATGTGTAAACCATCATATGCTGTATGCTGGTGGCTTTATTACCCTTCCAAGATGGATGAAGTCTCTGAAGTGGAATGAGTCTTCTAAACATGGGTCTTCAGTATATGGGTTCAGCTTGCATGGCAGATCAAGCTTCTTGCATTTGACAGTTACTGACAGTCAGCATCATGCTAATTAAGCATTGGAACGCCAGCCTTCATTCGAACCAATGAGTGGCGCTATTCCCACATCTGAATTGTGAAACAAACCTGTGAACAGTTGGGTAATTGGCGCTGGACAATCAACCCCTTCCTCTTCATTATCATGAGAGGCGCAGCTGAAACAGAGATACCAATACATTTCATTGTTCCTTGTCGACCACCTGTTTAAATAAGGGGAGAGGGAGACTGTGCGTTGGCACTTGAAAGGTTATTTTTGGCGGACCTACAATTACTTTCATGTTTGTCACCAAGGGATACTAACTGAAAATAAAGGACAATTACTTCTTATATTTCCTTGTTATATTGTTTCCAACTAGGGAAGCATTTACATCGATTCCTCAGCTGGTGTATCCACGTACCCCTGTGGATAAACCTTTCCACTGAATTAAAAATATAGCTTTTTTGTTCTAAAAATCATAAAATAGATTGTCGTAAAAGATAGGCATCCCAATTAGGATGCTTAGTATAGCTAAACCAACTACGTTGAAATGTTCACCTCACACTAATTGGTCTAATATACACAAAATACTTGGAAGTTATTCATTTCAATTTATGGGGCCGAATCTGAGGGAGTCAGAATAAGGGTGGTATTTATAGGACTTTCCTTCAGGGAGTTATTACTGCGCACATTAAAGGAGGCAACTTTAGCGTGTTTTTTTTTACACAATCAGATGCTTTAATAGGGAAACTAATAAGATTTATGGATATTATGCGCGAAAGACTCAAGTCAAAAGATATTAAAATAATGTGCCTGTAAAGGCAGTGGAACACATTTTGTGTAACTTTTATGAATGCACTTTAGTAGAAGAAGAATAATGGGCCAATCTTCATAAACACTTTAACGCTTTTTATTGGATGCTTTACTTGCAACTTGGTAAGATGATTTTAATAATGTATATTATGTTTTTTTACTGGTCAGATAAATGCAATCTTTTTTTGTACGGAATATTATATTCTACACAGCAAAATATTTATTGATAATAATAATATCAGCCCTGGGAAACAGTTTCCTTCATGTGGAATATTTACCAGGAGCAGTAAAGTATTTTCTGAGGAAATGAGGCATAATACAGATACAGTGTATTCCACAACAAAATCAGCATGTTTTGCCTTTTTTTTCCAGCAATCTTTTCCTGATAAATGTATCAGGTTTCAGTTGCCAAAATTTGTAAGGGAAATTGTGATGGTCTGATGTTTATCACAATACTCTCAATCCAATCCGAATTTTTCATACACATTAAAATCTGGGTCTACGTAATCATGCTTGAAAAAGTAAAACCTCGTTGACCATAGAACAACAGTTATCAAAAGTAGGCACTGTGTTAAGATAAAGATAACCTCAAGGGTGTGTGAATTTGCAGAGTTGGTCCCCTGAAACCTTTACATTGTGATAGCAAATACTATTATTTCAACCAGTAGTTAATGAAATTATCTGCATGCGAAGCCATTGACTAGGTCACTGAAGCCAATTGCCCCTTGATAGACTTTGGCTGTCACATTAAAGGCTGAACTTTTATGATCATTTTGAGTTTGTTCCAAGAATAAAAAGATCACCAACATTAATCCAGTTGCGAACTTGCAATGAAAGAGGTTTTAGGGTTAACTAGTGAGAAAATGGTACCTGCATTTTTGCTGCTAATTAGCATTCTTGAGGAAATACTGCCACTTTGTGAGCAAAAACACACGAGAGCACAGATGCTGGAAAAGCATGACACTGCAATCTAAAGGTAGGCCTAAAATTGGTATCTACGCTACATTTTGCTCGCTTAATACAGCTCTAGTATCAACACGCAAGGAAATTCGATTTCAGGTGGCGGCATGAGCAGTTTTTTAGCATATCCCATTTTAACCAGTGCTTGTCCTTACCAGGAACTTGCTCTTTGTTGATCACACCCGGTCCACACAATGGTCTGCTGTCCTGATCACTTTCTGATGAAGAATATGTGCCTAACCATGCCTCCATGAAGGGTAAGGATATTAGATTTAGCATTATCGTCATCACAGAGATTGTGTTCCTTCGGGGTTATGAGGCAGAAGATGGAAATTCTCAGCCTCCTGAAGAAAGTTGTGAGTGAAAATTCCCTTGTGAAAGAAACCACTGAAAATGTCAAATGTTTTACCTAGTTGGCTCCTAGTCTCCTGTTTGTGAGCCATGCTATATTCTGCTCTTCTGAGGTCATATTGCTTCTCATAGATATCCATAATTGCTTCTGCACAAGTATCATCACGACACTGCCATTCCTCCTTGTGGGCCTACAGAATGTTTGCAGGTCAGTTGTCCAGGCCCCAGGGACAATTCTAATAGTAAACACTGCCACTTTCTGTGAAACCCAGGATGGAGATACTACTCACTCACTGAGCGAAGTGCATCCTTGTTAGACTCTGACCTCCAAGATATAGCAATGTCAAATAGTCGAGGCTCACTGTTAGAGAATGAAGTAAGTTTAGAAAATCAGATACAGTTAACACATTAGTATTACTAAATAACAATTGTATTATCCAGACAGTGATCTATCTTTTTAAGGACTAAGATATTAATTGAAAGTAAGTTCAATGCCTTAGTAATAACATAATAGCTTAATAGCTATGATATTTAACCCCAGTTCTGAGTAAAAGTTGACTTTCCTTATGCATGAGCAAAATAAGTCACCCTTAGCATACCTGGTTGGTATAGAGACCACCTGGACTAGGTTGGTGCTCCCCTGGGGGCACTTTGGTATTACAGAAGGAGCCGCAGATGGTTGTGTGGCCTCGTCTGTAATACAAATAGCGCTGGAGCACATGTTGCGCCAGCGCTATCACAAGAGGGCGTTCCCTCATTTGCATGTGGGTGTGGTCCCATGCAAATGTGGGAATCTCTTTACCTCTGTGCCCGTGTCGTATTATGGATGCGAATGCGGAGTTAGAGAAGCTGTCAGGAGGCACACTGACAGTGTACCACAGAAAGGAGCGCCCCCTGATGGCAGCCCTCTAGAGGGAGTTCATGGGTGTACTATGGACCCCCCAGATATCCCCTTGCAGGCAGGTGCAGTCATTCACTGCATGGTTAGGGTGAATCGCAGCGGTAAAGATGATTATTCTCCTATGCATTTTATATTTATTTCAGGCTTCACCTCTGTCCCCACCACCAAATGCAATCCGCTCCCCCAACTGGATGTCAATACATTTCTCTGGGATAGAAAGAAACCTCACCTCCACAAAAACCTTCTGTAGTGCTCAAAACTGGACAGCGGTGTAGCGATATCCCAGCTGCTCCGCTATTACCAAGCTGCTCAAATAGATTTCTAGTGGAATTGAACCACTAGCCTGCTCTCTAAGAAGTACCAGCACTTTATGGATCAGACCGTTGTGGGGACCCTTATATGGAAGGAAGTTTGACTTCCCTGTAAACACAAGGCATGGGGCCTCTACTCTTCCCTGGTTACTAGCACTACACTCAAAGTATGTCCTGATCACCTTCCCTTCCCCTAAGACCCCAATCTTCCTAAATTCCAATTTTACTTCTGGAATGCATCCAGAGCGGTTCTGACGCTGGTTAGACGGGGCTGTAAATGCGTGAGGTGCCTTTTTGTTAAACACGGTCCCCTTCGAATAACTCCAATCTTATCACTCCTTAACGGACTCAGACTGCATATCATACTTACAACTGCGACATTGGGTAACTGGGTCTGGGATGTGACAGGGTGCAGGACGACCGATTACCCTCTTTAAGAAGTGGCTACTTCTCAAGGTAGATGACAAACATCTCATAAGGGAGCTTTGTGTCTTACTGGAAGGGGGGACACCCCCAATTACATCCAGGGGGCTACTCGGATGGAAGGCTGAATGGGGCAGATCTCTCTCCACTAAGGAATGAGAAGATATATTTTATTGGGTAAATCACACAGCATATAACATGGCCAGTACTGAAACTGAATATAACATTATTTCCTACAGGTACCTCCCCCGATGAAACTTCAGAAATGGAACGCTGTACACTTGAAGGACTATTGGCAGGGTTATGGAGGCACTGGGACCCTAATCCATCTTCTGTGGCACGGTCCAAAACTCACTCAATACTGAAACCACGTTTTAGACGATATTGATTCTGGTTTCAACACCTCCAATCCAAGATTTCCAGCTTACACCATAGTGGGACTTCCAAATACCCTGACTTACCTGTTGCACTCTAACAGGTAAAGACAATTGGCCCATTCTTTGGGAGCAGCCCATCAGGTTCTAGTCTCTAACTGAGGCACAGACAGGAATCCAGACCACATCTCCAGGTTGCATAAATTATGTTTCTCCCGGGGATGGAGAAGCTGTCTTTCGCAACAGTCCCGGGTCACACCTCCTACTCATACATGGGGGCACCCTTTATCCAAATTCTTTCCTCTGGATTCCGGGAGTTAACCTGCACTGACTTCTTGTGACCTCTTCAATTGATCCCAGACACGGCCTTAGCTATAGCCTAGGCTATCCCTTGCAGTTCCTACATCTGCATCTGTTATATCCACACCTGTCCTAGTGATAGATAGTAATTTTCCTGTTGCAGAATGTTCTAATGATGTTATGAAATGTTAGCCTAGTGTGTCTGACTAATATGCAGTTACAGCTTAAAATTCATGTGCTGCAACCCACTGAGCTATTTTTGTAATATGCAAGCTTCAACTGCTCTCATAGGAGAGAGGGACTTGTCTATGGCAGACAGACTTCTGAGGCTGACATTTGCTCTGCAGCCCCAATGTCTCATGGTACAGTTTTCCCCCCTCCCTTATGAGCAGAAAATCCCTGTTTCAGCATTCCTTGCCTGGATTTAGTTTTGCAGAAATGTTTCCATGCCCCGGAGAAGCAGAGCCTCGGCTCTGTGACCTTGAGGGTAGATAAAGTGTTGCCTTCGCAGGTGCAGATGCCGCATGTATGAGTTCATTGTTCACCACTTTGCTAATTCTGTAATTTTCCAGGCTGGGCGTGTCTTTACCCTGCCATGTTATGTTATAATGTATTGTCATGATAAGATGAGTCAGTCCTCTCGATGCACTCCCTGGGGTGTAGACCTGACAGGGCCCATCTGCAGATGAATATTATGTCCTAATAAATATATTTCTAATTCTTCTCCACTGCCTGGCTGGCTTATTATATGAAAATGATAGATGAGTGAGGTAAGTCGCTCAGGTGGATTTGAGCCACGCTTATCAGATGGCGCCCGAACAGGGACTCCGTGACAAGGATCTTTCTCACCCGTAAGTGGGTAGCAGAAGGCCGGGGACCCTCTGGTCGGCACGGTGGGTCTGGGTACCCACTTTGATGCCGAGCTTGGTTCTCGCAGCGCTGCCCCACCCTGCTGATCGGGAGAGGTCCCGGTTCATGATCCTGCACCGAAGTCCAGAAGGCGGAACTTTGGAGCTGACCGTGTTGGTCCCAGAAGCCAGCGGTGGAGAACGGTGGATGTCGGTTCTGCGAGCAGAAGGTGAGTGGTCCGACTGTTGATTGAGGGAGCTGGGATGCTCCATGAGACCGGTGTGTCTCTGAGACCGGTGTGTCTCTGGTGATTGGAGGAGCCGGTGTACTCCTGGGGCTAGTGTGTGTAATGTAGTTAGCAGTCTAGTAGTCGGGGTGGGCGGAGCTAGCTGGGTGAAGGGAAGAGGATGAGTGTAGACAGGATGGGGTTAGATAGAGTAGGGACAGGGACCAGACAAGACATAAGTAATAAAGCTCCTAAATAATGATACTCGTGTCTGTCGTTAGTTATTGCGTGGTAGACACGACAACTGGCGACGAGGGTGGGATGTGCATGACCACAGCACACAGAACCCCACGAAAGTGCCCTGTCCCATGCAGCGTCGAAAAAAAAGAGAACGCTGCTGTGTGGAGCTGCCGCCTGGAGAGAAGAGGCCAGCAGCAGGTGACCCCGTCCCTCCAGCGACTGCAAGGGAGCCAAGAGGGAGCCGCAGCAACGAGCGCTAAAACACTCGAGAAAGAAGAAGCTGTTCGCGCCAAAACGCGATACCCGCCGGATGCGTGCAACCTGGTGCACGCTGAAAGAACAGAAGTCCGGAGCCCACTCCGACTCTGCCCAGCACCCCAAAGTGGAAGAAAAAGTACCCGGAGCGGGGGACGTTGCCCCGAGGAGGTCCGGAGGTAAGCGCTGTTGAGTGCGCTGGAATCGGAGCTCGAGTAGCCCCGTCATCGGAAATCTCACGCCCGATGCGTGAACTTTAGCACGCTACCGCCGAGTGAGTGCGTGGACCCGAAGAGGCGAAGTGGGAGCCCACCCCAACCTCACCTGACTGTGGCAGATGGTGAGAAATCCAGTGTTTGGAGTGTGCTGCCTCGAGATCAGCTGCCGGTGAGTCCTGAGGAAAGAATGAATGGGAGTGAAGCCTCGTGAGAAGTGCAAGTTCAGTGACGGCGGCCATCTTTAAGTCAGGCAGCTTTTAGGACGCCTTCCATGTGCATACTGCCGGCGGCCATTTTAAGGTCAGGCATGGCAAATAGTCAGTGAGAAACGGCGCGCTCAAGCTACGAAGAGAAAAAAGAGCATAGCAAGCCTAAACCAGTAAAGCCAAACAAGCACGAGCAAAACCAAATGAACATTGACTGAAGACGACCGCAATTACTCATTCAAAGCTTTAGCGAACAAGCAGCGACAGGTCAGTCGGAGTCAAGGAAAGGGGTGAGAAGCACGTGACGCCACGATGGTAACTCCAGACAATTCCCCACAGCGAAATGAAGTCAAGCCCATCATTGCGGGAGGGTCGCATCTGCGGGCTCCGGAGCCTTTAACCCTGACCACTGGTGGGAGCATGGGCCCCAAGTGGCAAGAGTGGTTAGAAGACTTCGAAGATTACATTGAGGGATCTAAAGTCACAGTAGACAAGGAAAAATTGATTGCCCTCCGCAACCTCGCAGGTCGAGAAATAAGTAAGATAATCAAGGATCTTCCACCTGCGGATGCTGGAACCTATGACAAGGTGCGTGAGGCATTGAAAAAAAAGTTCCTTCACAAGAGAAATGTAGACTACGAACGTCACGCATTCCATCAAGCACGTCAAGGAAAAGATGAAGCAATGAGTGCGTTCATCACCCGACTGCGGAGACTGTCGAGACACTGTGAATTTGACACCTTCTCAACAGATGCCGCTATTAAGTCACAAATTATAGATGGATGCCACTCCGAAACCCTCAGGAGGCGGCTGCTGAGAAAACCCCATGAACTAGACGAGATCGAAGAGATGACTCGTGTCTATGACCAGGCCGAAGAGCACGCCACCACCATTGAAACGGGGCGCAACGTAAGCCATGAACTAGCACACCGTGTCCAGGCCAAAGGCAGCAGCTGGAGATATTCGCAGGAGAAGCAATGGAGACTGAGACCGTCATCTCGCCAACGGCGCCCGGACCACAGGAAGCGAGAACCTGGTCGAAGAGACCGGAGACCGGAAAAAACAAGAAGGTATTACAGGTGTGGATACGACTATCCTCATGTAGACACCTGTCCTGCCATGGGTCAGCGGTGCAGAAAATGTGGGCGGTCAAACCACTTTGAAGCGATGTGTGGGGACTACCACAAGGAGAGGCGAAGCGACACCGTGAGGTCATCTCGTTCTGACACCAGAAAACACCACGTGAGAGCTGTCCAAGAAAAGTCCACGTTGTCCTCAGGCTCGTCCCACTCCAGCCGAGAGTCGCGCAGATCGCAATGGGAGCGTAGATCACCCTCCCGGGACTCCAGATCATCATCCAGAGACTCGGAATACACCGTGGAATATTTGAACATGATTGCGGATCCTGATCAACTTAAAAAATATCCACGCTTGGACATTAGAGTAGGAAACCATGACACTAAATTTGTGATGGACAGCGGGGCTTCGCTGAACTACATCCCAGTCACAGAATATGAGAAAATGACTCCTAAGCCCCCACTGACTTTTGCCCCAGTCCGTGTTTTTACGTGAATGTCCAAAAAGCCACTCCCCTGTTTGGGGAAAATCTCAACAACGCTCAAGCACGATGACATCACGATACCAGCGGTCATACATGTCATCAAAGGCCCCAAGGCCGACTTCTTACTTAGCCTCCCCACTGCGGAGCGTCTCCGTCTTGTTGAAATCCTGTTCAAAGTTAGTGACAATCAGGACTGTGTCAGCAAGTTTCCAAAGCTGTTTCAAGGCCTGGGAAAATTGAAAGGATCCCAAATACATCTGCACATCAACGAACTAATCAAACCCGTGGCACAGCACCCTCGACGTGTTCCATTCCATCTTCAAAACGCGGTCGAGGACGAACTTCAAGAACTCCTGTCTGCAGACATCATAGAACGCACGGATGGCCCAACCCCATGGGTTTCGCCGGTGGTCATTGTGCCTAAGAAAGGGACTCCCAACAAAGTGAGACTGTGTGTTGATATGCGCCTACCCAACACTGCGATCGAAAGGGAGCGCCACCCTGGACCCCATCTGAGCGACATGATCACTGCATTGAACGGCGCAAAGGTGTTTTCAAAGCTGGATTTAAACAAGGGCTATCACCAGCTAGAATTGGACGTCAAATCCCGCTACATCATGACATTTGCAACCCACTTAGGACTTTTTAGATATAAGAGACTGAGTTTTGGCGTCTCGTCGGCCGCGGAAATTTTCCAGGAGGCGATCCGTCAAATCATTCAACACATCCCCAACACTCTCAACTATAGCGACAACATCCTTGTGTATGGTTCCGATGATTGTGAGCACGGCATCGCGCTTGATCGCGTTTGTCATGTCCTGCTGGATGCAAACCTGACATTGAACAAAGACAAGTGCGAGTTCCACCAGGCCACCTTGAAATTCTTTGGCCATATTTTCTCAGACGCGGGTATGAAGCCTGATCCAGATAAGATTGCAGCCCTGAACAACACCAAGAGCCCACAAGATGTCGGTGAATTAAGATCATTCCTGGGGATGGCCAGCTACTGTGCCCACTACATTAGAGACTATGCGACTGTCAGTCATCCTCTTCGCATCCTTACCAAACTCGGCCAACCATTCGACTGGACCCCTCAGTGTGAACAGGGGTTCAGGGACATCAAGCGGGCGGTGGAGTTGGCTGACAGCCTTTCGTACTTCAATCCTCGGCGGAAGACTGAGATCACTGTGGACGCCAGCCCCGTTGGGTTGGGGGCCATTTTGGCACAATATGACAATGACCCTGACCAGAGATGCATCGTTGCCTATGCCAGTCGCAGCCTGTCTGATCCTGAAAAGAAGTACTCGCAACCCGAGAAGGAAAGTCTTGCGGTGGTGTGGGCATGTGAACATTTTCATGTCTTTGTCTACGGCAAGCATTTTACTTTGATCACTGATCACCAGGCGCTAGTCACCATCTACGGCAACCCTAGATCCAAAATGCCTCCAAGGATTGAGAGGTGGGGCCTCAGACTTCAAGAATACACATTCACCATTATTCACAAACCCGGAAAGGCGGAGAACCCGGCTGATTATATGTCCCGCCATCCTCATGCATCGTCAGACTCCAAACCATCGATTGCTGAGGAGTACATTCATTTCGTGGCTGACCAGGCGCTGCCACCTGCTATTCCCATGAAAGTCATTTGTGAAGCCACCGCACAAGACGCTGTTTTACAGAAAGTACTCCATCGGATTCAGACCAATCGGTGGAGACATGACCCCCAAGAAGACGACATGGGCCCAGCTGTCAAGCAAGAAATGCAAGCATTCCGGCACGCCTGTGATGAATTGTCAGTCACCACAGATGAAGTCATACTGCGAGGTCAACGAATGGTGATTCCTAGTCAACTGCGGCAGGGAGTTATCAATCTGGCCCACGAAGGTCACAGGGGAGTAGTATCAACGAAGCGAGCTCTCCGGGAACGCGTGTGGTTTCCCTTCCTCGACCAGATGGTAGAGTCTACTCTGAAGGAGTGTCATCTGTGCCAGTTGACCAACAAAGGTGATCCACCAGCCCCGCTACAAATGACCACCCTTCCCGATGGAGTGTGGCAAGAAGTTGCCATGGACTTCTACGGACCGCTACAATCCGGAAAATATGTAGTGGCCATAATTTATGAATATTCACGATTTCCCATCACACAATTTGTGCCATCCACCAGTGCCTCTAGCACTCTCAAAGTGTTAGATGAAGTATTTGCAACATGGGGTGTCCCTAAAGAAGTAAAAACGGACAATGGACCCCCATTTAACGGACACGAGTTCAGTGCATTTGCAAAGCATTTGGACTTCAAACACAGGAAAACCACACCCCTCTTGCCACAAGCGAATGGCACCATGGAAAGATTTATGGCTACAATCAAAAAGACATTTCAACAAGCCACGGCTGAGAAAAAAGACCTGCAAGTAGCCCTCAATGAGGTCCTCAGAGCATATAGGACAAATCCTCATTCAACCACTGGAAAATGCCCAGCAACCCTCATGCTGGGGCGTCCGATGAGAAATCGCATCCCAACCTGGGAAGGGGCCTTGCGAGCCGTGTCACCGATCCACAGCCATCAAGAGATGACAGTGACTGACAAACACAATAAAGACAAAATGAAATCATATGCTGATGTCAAGAGGAGAGCAAGATCTCCTTCCCTGCAGGAAGGAGATTACGTCTTTGTCAAACAGGATCAACAAAGAAAGACTGACTGTCGATTTAGAGATGACCCTTTGCTGGTTACCCATCAGAAGGGCACCATGCTGACTGCGGAATCTGATCAACGACGAGTCACCAGGAACATCTCACACTTTAAGAAGTGTCCCCGAAGCACGAAAGGGCCTCTGGTGAACATGACTGACATACTCACACCTGAAGAGTTTGACCATGGCGACCAAGAGAGCAGAGGTCAGCCAAGTGAACCCTTGTCTGATGATATCACTAGAGCCATGTCTTTGCGGCCCCGTCGTGAGATCCAGCCGCCAAAGACACTCATTGAAGAGATGGATTAAAACACTGTTTTCTAATATTTGTTAAGAAGGGGGAGATGTAATGTAGTTAGCAGTCTAGTAGTCGGGGTGGGCGGAGCTAGCTGGGTGAAGGGAAGAGGAGGAGTGTAGACAGGATGGGGTTAGATAGAGTAGGGACAGGGACCAGACAAGACATAAGTAATGAAGCTCCTAAATAATGATACACGTGTCTGTCGTAATTGCGTGGTAGACACAACAGTGTGCTCCGGGGAACTCAGAGTGCAAGTGGCGCTCTGACAGACTATTGGTGATGGGGGTATTGGGTGGATGTCTGTTTTAGAGCATCCGAGCGGGTGGTATTGAGACTGGAGTGTGGCTCACCACGGTTAAATACTGGGAAAGGACCCAAACGCCTAGTGTGAGTGGTTTGATGGAAGAGTCCCAGATCTTCCGGGGTAACGTGCGCAATGGTCTGTAGTGCCGCCCGGGTGGCGGAGGTGTCCTCCAACCTCAGAACAGTTAGTGTACTGTTCAGTCTGCGGTAGGGTCCAGGTTCCCCAGGACTTGGTCGACGGGCCTTGTCCCATTATGGTAACACGTGTTTGGCAGGGACTCAATGCATAGGACGTGCGTGTGCGTGTGTGGTTGTGTGTGGAGATATTTGGTTGGTTCTTTTGTGTCTGGATATGTGTGGGTTCTTTGGCGGTATCTGATTGAGTGAGTTTGTTGGTGTTTGATTGAGTGTGCAAGATGCCGTGTTTCAGTAAGTTGCGATGTTTTGGGTGTTGCTTCAGTTCAACTGATGTCAGATTGGCCGAGAGCCAACCCGCTCCTGTAGAAGACTCTTGATTTTGTTTAATATTTTTGATGCAGCTAAGATAGATTACTTGCAAGAGGGATTGTTTGCTAGGCACAGCTGTCAGAGCATGTTTGATTCCCTAAGGTTGTGGCAGAAAGAGGTTCAGCAAAGACAGATGAGAGGATAGCCCAGAATATGGACAGATCAAAAGTTTAGTTTTAAAAGAAGACAAAATGTGTACATTTAAAGTTGCTTTTAATGGCTCAGTGAGCCAATGTGAGCAGTGATTAAGAGGATGGTGTATGCATTTCATGTAATATGTTTGATTTGGTTATAATTTGGCAGTAGATCTCGCGTGTGTACAGCAGAGAGCAGCACGCGGGCGGCAGACGCCAGAACGCTAGTCTTCTACAGCAAGCAAGCCGAGCCGAGCCAGCCAAGCCGGCTGAGCGGTACCGAGCCGGTATAGGGAGCCGGTGAGCGAACCCGGACCCGAGCCCAGCAACCTCGCAGCTGACCTTCCCCGTGTGACTCTCGCACCCCGTCAGAGCTCTGGACGGGACAGGGGACCTTGGTACAGACTCTGCGGCTCCCGGCTCCCGGCTCCCGCCACCCGGTACCAGGCACCGAGGCGCCGAGGTGAGAGGAGTGCCCCGGAGACCCTCGGAGAGCTGTTGTGCTGCGGAAATCGGACGGCAACCGCGGGGGGGTCAACATCTCCAGCAGTGAGCAGCAGAGAGTTGCGAGCCGCCCTGGTTACCGGACACCACTCCCCACGTTCTCTACAAGCAGACAGAGGGAAGCTCCAACGGCTTGGAACCGTGCCCAGCATTACACGGCAGCCGAAAGACACTAAAAGTGCTCAAAGATCTGGCGGGAGTAAGCGGGAGCAGGCGGAAAACGCTGCAAAAGCCTGCAGGTGGCTCTCCAGTCCTCCAGTGCCCAGCGCCTTGTGTGCACCGAGACCCGGCCCCCTGTAACGGCTCCGAGGGGACGGATGCTGCAGTGGCGGACCGAAAAAGGAGGTGGATCATTGGAGCGTGAAGGTGAAGGTTGGTGCGAGCGCTGCGCAGGGAGGAGGGGTCAAGCACTGCTAGCAGCTCTTCTGGCACCCACGCTAGCTAACTCGCCGCATGCAGTCCCCCCCTCCCCTTCATCCCCGCCCCAGCATTTAGCACCGGCCTCAGTTCCAGCATCCTGAGCTCTGTCCCCTGAGCCCTGACCCCCAAGTCGAGCGTAAGCAGGGCAGGGCAGGAACAGGCAGGAGTAACCAGGAGCAACCAGGAGCTCCAAGAGACGTGGCAGCAGAGGCAGAGGCGGCGGAGGTGCCCGAAGTGGCAGAGGAGCCCAGAGACACTCTCAATCAGCCCCCCGCTTGCCCAGCTAGCTTTTCCTCTTGCACAAGTCATACAAGCTCCTTTTTCATCACACACACGCACTCTCAGCCTTACCTGCTCAGTCTCACTACACCTGGCCAGACTCATTAGTCTCAATTGGACTCTGCCAGACTCCATTAGATTCAACCACCGAACCCGGGGGGTCAGGGACAAAGGAATTGTGCAACAGTGTGTCCCCACACGGACAAGGGAAAGCGTCAAGGAAAGGGAAAGGGCTAGCTTTCACCTGACTGCTGTACTTGCCTGTTGACTTCTGATCCTTGCTGTTGGAGCCACTAAGCACTACTGAAAACCTGGGCCCCACCTCTCCACTCACCAAGTCCGTATTGGAGCAATGAGATCTGGTAAAGAAAGAAAGTACACTGCACCCAAACGAAGGAAGCCCAAGCAACCAGACGCAGCTGGGGTTCAGGGCCTCGTTTAGCACACATCAAAACCTCAAAAACCTAGGAGCTTAACTTTACGGGACTACTTTAGAAAGACACCATCAAAAACTACAGAACTAACAGAATTAACACAACTATTAGAGCTACAACCGCAAACCTTGGAGGCAACAACCTTCTCAACCTCTGACCACTTAGGGTTTGACCTTAAAGCACCACCGCAAAATTGGGTATTCAACACAATCCCAACAAAAGAGCCGCCAGGGGTTTACACTTTTGGGTCTACCTGTACCAACCACAATATGGAAAATTCCCAAAACGTTCCTCTACAACCAGAGAAGCCTCTCATCCCTCTGGCAGACGACAACGGGGCTGTCCCCCCACCGTAATTGCAGCTGGAAGACATTATGGGTTCAACTGAGGCCTCCCCCTTGCTACCACAATTCCTACACCCCCCACTTAAGCCACTCTCGGGCCGCCCACAGCAAACAACGACGGCGGTAATCCACGGACAAGTTGGCCCAGCACAATTCAATGGCAGTTATTCATCTTTAAACTCGCTTACTTCGCCAACAACAAAAATATTAACAGTACCAACAGACTCCAGCCCTTCATTCAAGTTATCTCCGCCCTCTGGCCTCACAAGGACTCCATGCCAAAGTCAATCAGTGCAGACGGCAGCAAATGATCAGCCCATGTCGGATTTGTCCCTTTTCCTTAAGATTTCCTCAGAATCCCCAAGCCTGAGCATCACCCTGGAAGGCAAATCCAACATAGAAGAGGACACTAAGACTAGTGTTTGGCCTCAACTATTTCAGACTCTTCAACAAACCGTGACTGCACTCAATTACCATTCAGTAAAACTAGAGGTGCAAGTTGATTTACTAAACACCCTGGCACTCTTCACGTCAGGGATCGATGGCAAATTAGACCAATTGAATTAGTTAATTCTAAGGGCACAAGCATCTGCGAATTTTGCTCAACCAACGTGCTGCTGCTCTCCAATCATTGACTCCCTCTCCCTGCTCCCAGACTGCCTTTCCACTGTCATCAGGAAAGTAAAGCAGCTGAGGGGGGGACACGTGCCAGTTAAACTGCAACCCACCAAACACCAAGAACAGGATAAACCACAGGAGGACTTTGGAAACAAAAGTACAGCGTTAAAGGAAGAAGAAGTGGATATTATAGGATCACTTAACTCCCTTCACTCGATGAATGGTCTCCCTCACAGTGCTCCAATAAAACCGACCCCGACGGTTGAAAATTGCACTCTTTCATCTCCAGCCGGGCCCACAGATCAGCAAGCCAAATCTGTGGACGGTCGAACTAACAGCCTTGCTTCTTCACCCGCTCCATCAGCCCCGACCTCTTTCGGGCCTATTCCTCCCTGCACCAAAAGAGAACGTAAACGTCAGCGCAAAGCAAGAAACAAACTATGGGCTAATTCCAACTTGGCCCACCAGAATCTTTTCCCGATCTTCTCGATAGCCGAAAACAAAAAATCCTCTACAGAATCCAGCACAGTGGACCCAAAGATAAACCCAACAACAATCTCGAACGGTCCAACTGTGGACTTGCCCACTCAAGAACTGGCGAGGAGCCCTCAGAGTCTAAGATTATCAACAACTGCCTTGGCAACTAAAGTAGAGGGAAGCCATCCTGCAACAAGCACAAGGGTGAGCCCAGCTATGTCAAGATATACTGGGCAAGAGACAGCGGCAGGAAAATCTCGGCTTTTAATGGATCCCCCCCTTTTCGGGAACGAAAACTTAACATCAAAATTGAGTTTTACTAAAACCATTTGCAACGACATAGCTGCCCTGATCAGTCACACCCCACAACCAAAACGGGCATCACAAAAGCCACTTAAAAATAGATCTGATGTAACAATCGAAAAACAGATCCTCAAACCCACAACAGCTCCAGAGCCGCGAAGTGACAACCAATCGTGTCATCAGATTTTACTAGCCCCCGAGTACAAATCTAAGGGGCGGCACGATATTCTCAACAGATCAAATCTGCTGAAATTAGCGGAAGGCATACCGGGGCTAGAGGGTCTGGACACGAATAACATCAAAGCCATTGAATTCCTTCCACCACGAGGAAACCAACCCTCTGAGGTCACCGTTGTAACTTTCACACAGGCAGGTTGGGCAGGAGCCTTCCTCGAACATAAGGCTACACTGCGGAACTGGGGGATTAGAGTGCACCCCTATTTAACACCAGGATATCCAATCACGCTGCTATCCGGAGCAACCACACCCAGCAAGCCGGCCCCCATCAAAAATAAAGAGTATGGGAGGCCGTTCTCTGTTCTAAAAAATGCCTCAGGGTCAGTCATAGATCTTAAATCTCCTGAAATAGCGGTGAGTAACAAAGAACCAGACCATGCCTGGAGGTGGCTGCCAGCAGTATTGGCCACAAAAAGCAGAAATTGAACATTTGTGACAGGTTCACCAGCAAAAACTCACAATCTATTAAAATCACTCCCGCCGCCAGGGGCTCAACAGCACAGTGTGGTCAGCAGTAAGAGGGAGCTACCCTTTTCACTGTGCTCATGGAATATCTGCGGCCTACATCAAAAAACCTCAAATGAAGACACTATGTCTTTCCTGGGGGAACATGTGGCAATTGCCCTGCAGGAAACTTGGGAACTAGAGGACCGCCCCATTGAAGGATTCATTGAATGTCGGAAACAGCCACTGAGGGACAGCCGCTTCGGCCACCTTAAAGGCGGGCTGTCCACATACATATCCATCAACCTAAAAGGCGAATTCAGTCAACTTCACTTGAAAGAAGACTGGCTACTGGGGGTTAAAATTAATCTACGGAGCTGACAACAACCGCTTTTACTTATAAACGTGTACATTAACCCTAACACCCGCACAAAGAAAGACCACCTGGCCAGATTCTGCGAAATAATGGAAGATATAGCCACAGTATATTCCAACTCGGACCGCATTATCACAGGGGACTTTAACACCAACCTTTTCCAGGGGAACACAGCAGACTTAGAAGGACCCAACATGACTAGCATCATTGAGGCGGTCCCCCAATCTAAACCCCCTGGGCAAACTTTCAATACACTAGGCGAGGTCACCGTGACAAGACTTTACAACGCAGGGTATCTAGTGGTGAATGGAAGATCAGCAAATGACTCCCCTCCAAACTGGACCTGGTCAAACGGAAGAGCAAAATCTTACCTGGACTTCACCATATGCAACTCGGAACTCCTGTTCAATCTGGCTAACTTCTCCGTCCTGCAAAGGCCTGAAAGCAACCACAGGCCACTGGTCATTTCCTTTGCCATAAATCTAGCTCTCCACAAAAAGGCTCCATCCACATACAAAGGAATACATTCCGACAACTTAAAACGCCTGAAATGGAGTGAGTCTAACTGTCAGTGCATTTTAAATACAAGCAAGGATTTCATATGGGGTGTTTTAGACCAAACGGTTTCCCCAACAGCAATATGGTCACAGCTATGCGCACTTTTAATCAGAACCTATCCAGCGACAAGGCAGGGCCCAAATCAGATACCACCAGTAGGAGCAACAGCCCTCCCTATGATAAAAACACTAAAAAGAACGAGAAACAACGCATTGAGGCTGCTTTTAAAATTTCCAGACAACAGCGGCTTCCTCGTTACATACCGTCATGCCCAAAAGGCACTCAGGAGGGCAGTCACCCAAGAGAAAAAGGCCCAGGAAACTCAATTCTGGGCCAAACTGGTATGGGAAAGTAAACAACAGAATTCCAAGATATTTTGGTCTCTTGTCAACAACATCGATCGAAACACAACATCTTCTGGATCTGCGAACATCCAGGAAGCAGACTGGATCTCGTATCTGACAGAGCATTTCCAGGCACAAGATCACCTCGACTGCCCTGGACCAATATGGGCTTCTGACACTGGCGCGGGTAAAACATCGAACCTCCCACCCGATCATATGCAGGGCCTTACCTCATCCGAGGAAATGTCTGAAGAAAGAGTTGTCAAAACACTGACGAAAGGGAGACAAGACGGAGCACCAGGCCCGAATGGCCTGCCGCAAAGGCTATTCAAGTCCGACGTCCCTTTTTGGTCCAAGGTGCTATCGAATCTCTTTAATTACACCTTGAGCTATCAAACCATTCCGGATTCTTGGAGAGGTGCCATTATCCATCCCATCTATAAAGCTGGATCACGAGGCAACCCGAACAACTACAGATTAATCGCCTTGTTGGACATAGAGGCAAAGCACTTTGCAGGCCTCATTTTGGAGGACCTCAAAAAATGGGCAAAGGATAAAAATCTGATTCCCTTGAATCAGACAGGGTTCATCGCCAAATCTGGAACAATGAGAAACTTATTGGCAATCTCTTCCATCTTTGATAAAGCCCTTACAAACTCCAAGTCGATTTTCTGCTGCTTTGTCGACTTCAAAGCAGCATTCGACAGAGTGCCTAGGGCTGCTATTTGGCAAAAACTGAGGGAGTGGGGAATCCCAGACAATATCCTGAACCCCATCATCAAGCTGTACTCCAACACATGGGTTCGAGTGAAGTTAGGGCCTGGCGCACATCTCTCCCGGAAAATCAGGACCTATCGTGGTGTCAAACAGGGATGTGTGCTGGCCCCCCTTCTCTTCAATCTATTTATTGCTGACCTATCAAGCACGTTGGAGAAAGTAATTAGCCATCCACCAAAAGTAGGAGGCACGGCATTATGCAATCTCCTATATGCCGATGACCTGGCACTGTTTAGTCTCACCAGAGTGGGGCTTCAGAGACTCCTTGATGCCCTAATGCATTACACGGTCAACAACCAGTTAGAAATTAACATGAAAAAAACGATGGTTGTTCCGTTTGGCAAAAAACGTTACAGCGGTGGAGGCTGGACAATTAACAAAGAAAGCATCTCAATTGGCCAGTCGTACAAGTACTTAGGGGTCCATTTAGATTCCAGGGGCAGTTTCACCAAACAGAGCACTGCGATTGCAGCCAAGGCCACAGCGCTAAGGGTATCCTTGGCTAAGCTATCGAGGAGACTCTCAGGCCCCACGCTCTTGCCTTTACTGGATGTGCTCAGACCAAAGATCGGGCCCACACTTTCGTATGGCATTGAGATCTTTAAGGGTAAAATGAACAATTCCTTAAACAAACTGACAATCAAACTCTACAAGAAATTGCTCTATCTGCCGAGTTCCTCCTCGCCAGCTCAGGTCAGACTAGAGTTGGGCCTAATTAACTACGAATTTTCTAACATTGGCTCATACCTTAACCTGATCCACAACCTAAGACAGGCAGAAGCTGGCACCCTGGAACTCTTGGTCTGGAACGAAATCAGTGTGAGCAATCCGGGGGGGTCATTTGGTCGCCTCCTAAATGACTACACCCAACAAATGTCTGCTGCGGACCTCTGGGCCCTTAACCCAAGCCAGACCGCTTTCAAAAACACAATTAAAAAAGCTATAAGACTTAAATCCCTGATTATGGACAAAGCTTTCCTTGCGAAACGTAGCCATGCTTGGGCAGTAGCCAACTCCTACAAACGATTATCCCCGGCTAACTACCTTTCGACTACTTTTTCTTATCAGTTAAAGCGATGTCTGATCGCCCTAAGATTGGGAGACTGGCGCTTCCTTCAAAATCTCCCTGTATGGCGTCAAAAAAGGGATGATCAAACGTGCAGAGGGTGTAGGTCAGCAAATGAAACTTTTTTGCACGTGCTTTGTACATGCCCTTTTTTCATTCTCCAACGCAGACGCCTTCTCAGGCCAGAATGGAACAGGCTGGGAGTTCGGACCTGTAGACATGCCACTATTGCTGCTCTGTCCTTAGAGAACACTGTTTTAAATATAAAATTGGCCAAATTCATTCAGCAAGCGTATAGTTTTTTCGAAAAACTGGACAATTGTGCAGACAAACATGTACTTTAACCTCATCTCCAAAGTGCGGGAGTGCTAATTTTTAAATTGATACACTGCAGTCAGCACTGATAAGAAGGCCAAATTTTACTCTGTTTTTATATTTCCTTTTTTCTTACTTTCTTTTAATCTATAAAATTATGATAATGTGCTGGAAGAATCTTTTAAAGATATGTTTTATATATCTAAATAAAGAAATATAATGGTTTGGTTTGAGAGCAGTCTGTGGGCTGCCTTTTGTTTGTGTAAATGTTTGTTTGAATGAAGTGAGTGCGTCTTGTTGCATGAGTTAGATTGTCTGGTCCTTGTGAGCTACCTGAGATGGTTGTGCCTGACTATCAGTGTGTTTTTCATGTAGTTTAAAAGTGCATGCAGGCTGTGCTCTATGGAAAAGAATTTGGTTTCTTTCATCCCCTTAATTTGTGAACAGTAGAAGATGAAGAAAAAGGGATTTGATTACCAGTAATCAGAATGTATATTAATAGAATGTAGGAAGAGTGTAAAGTTAGAAAGAAGAGAAAAAAAATAAAGAGAAATGTATTTGCCAAAATAGTGTTAATTATTGCATGTTAGAAAGAGTTAGGAAGGCTTATTGGCTTTGTCAGCGCCAGAACGACGAGCGTGGGGCGCGAGGCAGATTTGGCCTTGGTGATGAATGCCAGAAAGGCTGGAAGGCTGGCTAGCAGCCTAGAATTCTTAGCTCTTGGAAAACGGTGAGAGTGAAATGCATTTTTTTAACTGAAAAAAGTGGCCTCCAAAAGGGGCAGAGAGCAGAAGTTGTTTAGTTAGTTTTAAACATGACTTGTTGAGTGGATGTGTTTCAGTCCACAATAAAATAAAAGAGGTTGTAGAACTCTGGGCTGGTAAGGTTTAGAATAACAGTGTGTGAATATTATTAAGTTCTGGAAGGGTTAAATGGAAAAGAGAGAATGTGAAGCAGAGCTAGGAAGGTTATGTAAAATGGAAATATAGATGCTAGCAGCAGAGCACAGCAGATGTGACCTTGTGTGATAACATTCCAATGGGTTCGCAGAGCACAGAGAGCAAGAGAAGAGACAAGCAGAAGATTGTGAAGTGGGGGCTAGGAGGCTCAGCTCCTGGCACTGACAGCAGAGATACACAGTTGGAGCCATGTGAATTGTGAATTTGCAGCGAGTCTGCATAATTATGAGTTCTGCTCTTTCCAGCAGACTGCTGCTGGTTCAGACTAAAGAATAATGCAGTTGTTCAGAACACATGTGATTTAGAATTAGGAACAAAATTATGAATAACTTTCAACAGGTTATTCCATTTGGACATAGAGAATTACACTTTAAAATGGCCTAGACTGAGAAAAGAAGGATTGCTTTGAGAAAAATTAATTTACTAAATATGTTAGTGAGTGTTTCAGATAAGCACATGTTACTCCTATTGTTTGGATTGTATTCAGTAAGTGATTGATTTGTGTGCAGTTCAATGGCAAAAAGAAAAGAGAGATTTATTGGTTGTCTGTTGTGTCCATTTTTGTTGTGATTTTTTTTGTTTCACCTTTGGACAATGTCATAGTATAAAAGTTTTCTATTTCAATAATTATTGAGTTGGGGGGTCTCTGATTGGCATACTGATAACTGTCTTTGCTAGTGGATACCTAGTGGAGAGTACTGATGATGCGAGGGTAGGTACAGAATATTGCTTGTGTTGCTCATAGGAGCGGCCTGGTGGGAATGAATATATGTGTGTAATGTATATATGTGTGTAACAGTATTTATCTGCAGTTTGTCCATGGGACACCATTGCAGTGGGCCCAGTGCCCCACCCACTGAGTGGAAATGCAGAGGGTGTGTTTTGTGCAAATGTCTGCTAGTGTGGAAGGTGAGAATATACCTTTGGCAACAGGAATAAATATAGTGAGATGGCGCCCTTTTTGTTTAAAGTTAAGAAATGACATTGGTTATAAGAGGGCTCATTTAGACAGCGAAAGATATCTGTGCAGAAATATTTGGTATTTTAATAACAAGAATAAAAAATTTACGCACATATGGAAATTCCTGGTTCATGACAAGTGAATGATGTGAACGTAAATGTATATCTTTTTCCCTTTTTGATGCTGCATTAACTGCCATTACCAGATTGTCATGTGATTTTCAATGCTGCTAAATGTTTTATATTCTTGGCTGACGGTTAAAGAGGTTAGGACTAGTTCTTGTCTAGAGACAGCAGACAGGGTTTTCAGAACGGACAGTGAATAGTTAGTATATATACGGTGATGATAGATAATATAGATGAACAGGTGTGAATGAGCTCCAAGCATAGGTTTTAAGGTAATTTGTAGAAGGTATTTTTACTAAATGGTTGCGTTTTTGTCCAATATTTTGTGTGTTGTTTTTTTTGTGGTTTGATTGGTTTCATTGCAGTGCAATGGGAAATATTTTTATCTGTGTGTTACAGTGAGTATTGATGCAGCTTTGTGCTAGTCAGATTAAGTGTGCACTGACACCGCATGATGCATGACATGCATGAGAAAAATATAGTCCTTTGAGTAACTAATATTGTGTTTTCCTTTTGTGGCCTTTGTGTTTGGTATATGTATTATTGCGTATTATTTTATGATATACGCATTTACCTACATTGTGTGTTTTATGTTTTCTTTGGCTTATTGTGCATTGCTTGTTCTGTTCTGCGTGGATGGTATGCTGATCGATCTTAAGCCTGACAAATTAAGTAGGCCAGCACACTGGGTTTTGGGCCACAGGCTCACTGTGCATGAAATACATGGCATCGTGTTGTGTGTCACAGCTCATTTGCATGTGTTACAGTGAATTTTCTATGCTTTCTGTGCTCAGCACAGCAAGTATACCTGCTGCCTTGGTATGCTTTTTTTATTTTATGTATGTTTCTGTATTGTATTGTTTTGACAATTCTATTATTGATACTAGAACAAGCTCCTCTATGGGGAATTTGTTCTGGTCCCTAAATTTCACAGACAACACTTCAGCAGTGTATGTCTATTTGGTTAAAAGGGGTATGGAGGATAATACAAGAGTTCTACGGTGTACTCATGGTGTTGTGTCACAAGCCTGACCATCACCTAAGTAATTTTTGTTCATTTATAGATTTTCCTTTTGCCGCCATTTCCCTAATGAATGTCACATAGTGCCTAGTTATGGGGGACTTTAGTTGTGTCCCAGTCCCATTTCCTTTTCCTTACTCCTTTTCCTTAGTTAGATTGTATTAGATATTAATAGGTACACACATCATTTTATGGCAATGATATTTGTACATGTGCTAAAAGATGTTATAGCCCTCTCAAAAGTGCTATGTCTCCCCTAGAATTTTGTTTATGTTCAATGCTACACCCAGTGGTTGATGGTGTTGACTGAAGTGAAATATGTTTCAGATTTCCTTCTGTCAAAATGGGGGAGGAGGCTAGCTTCCCGCTGGAGCTAGCTCCCCGCTAGCTCTCCTATAAATTAAAACTAGGTAACATGTATATTGCTCCCTCCTGTCCTGCTTTGATCTAAAAGGGGAATTAGATGTGGGTAGTTTTGTTCTACAAGTGTTGGGTAATAACACCATTATTGTAGTCTTGCAAGTGCATTGCTAGTTCTTTATCAGCTAGTCTGTGAAAATAAACTGATAGTTTTTATTAGAGAATTATTTTAATTGGATAGGGATGAAAGGGATGAAAGGGAACAGCCCAGACTAGTGTTTCCTTATTTGACCTTTGAAGGGAACAATAGGTCGGTACCTTTTTGTTGGTTTTTTCCTTCACATTCCTAGGTAACAACATCATTATTGTGCAGCACTAAGTAAAGGTGTCCAAGTCTCTTATCAGTTAGCCGGTATAGTTGAGCTGATATTCCCTATTAGAGCTGGTGAACAGGTTTTCCCCTAAATAAAATGTTACACGGTGTAAATAGTGAGAAAGGTGAAAGATGCTTGTGTGATCCTCAGCAAAATATTTTTAGAAATTAAAGATTTGTAGAAGTTAGTTTCCTGCTGCCTCTATAATATGTGAGCATAGTCATGAGCAAAAATATAGTTGTTTTGAGTAAGAAAAAGAATATTAGAAGTGTTTGAAGTTTTGCACAACAATGAAGGTTTACAAAATAGATGCTGTGTGCTCGCTATAGGAAGAGCGGTTTGAACTTCCCTTTTTGCTGTTTCTTAAGTGCAAATGCGGGAATACAACATGTCTGTTTTGTTTTATTTTTTCTCTTCTCTTAGAATTCAATAAATGCATACGTCCGTCCACAGGTAATACAGCAAAAAGTCAGATATGTAATGTATTACCTATTGTCAGTGCACAAATTTATTAGAGCAATATGAAAGCACAGAATAGACCTCATTTGGTTTCTTTGAATTTGAATTGTATTCATATGCCTTGTCTAAAGATCTTTGTTCTGTTCATCAATAGAAATATATCACACCGCCGGAGCCAGAGGGGACCCAAGCATCAGATCCAACTTCAAGACTCGGTGCAAGTCAAGTCTCGTCATCAGAAGATACCAACGGAAGTCTTGCTTGGAGCCAAAGTACCACTGAAGCAGCTGTAGGTGTGTGATTCCTGGGTAAGAAAAGGGCAGGCCTGACCGAGTTGGAGGACTCACTCTTCGCTTTTGTGCCATTTCCCAATGGTTGGAAAGGGTTTCTCAGAAATACTTGAGAGGGGCAGTTCTGTCTGTGCAAAAGGCTGCCGCCAGTTCTCCAGTGGTTATGCTTCAGGTTTCCCTGTTCCCCATCTGTTTTGGAATATACAGTTTTGTCTGCTGTCAAGGAGGTACCTGGTCACACTTTATACAATCTATGGCCTCGACAGAAGAGCGTTGCACCAGGAGAAGAAAAGTAGGAGGTAGAGAGAGACTTTAGTCTTAGGGTACAGATACAGTGCTCTTAATATCTGTTAGATTCATATCTGGTGTACTGAGTGAGACACTGGGCAGAATTTGTAGAGGGCACTACCTGGATTGGTGGTTGCTAAATTCTGCAAGAAAGACTTTGCATCATTGGTCAAGATTGTTTTCCATTTGAGTTGCTAGTAAGTGCAGCTCCAACGCAGATGATTTTTTAATTTTTTGGATGAGTTGCTAGCAAGTGCAGCTCCAACGCAGATGATTTTTGAATTTTGGATGGACAATACGAGCCTGCCTGTGAGGCTCAGACGGACACAGGGAGAAGACTCCCCTCTGGCTGGCTGTGTTGCAGATTGTTTCCTTTAGTTTTCTTTGGACTTTTAGCTAGGAAAATGAGTCCTTTTGAATGTTCCTATTCCCAAGGAGGAGCAGCCTCTGCGGCTCCTTGTCCAGATGTCCCTGATCATTTGGTTCTTATGGTCTACAAATTAATTGTGATTGTTTGTATCCTGACTATTGCTTTCATATTTCTCTTTAGAGAATTAGTTTCTTGTTGCTTGGCGCATACCCTCATGAGTATTGTTTCAACGCCACCTGAGAATGTCATTAGTACTCTAGATCCTCATGAAGAGGAGCACTGGGAAGTTCATTAGGATGATGCCGTATTCAAATGTTGCACCTGACACACGTTATTTATAGAACAGCAAAAATGATTGGGTGTGTGGGTCATTGCCTTCATACACACACACAGGGGTGGAAAATTGTTGCTTGTATTCTTGCCCTATGGAAGTAGCTGTGAGGGTTAGTATACTTTGAGTAGTTTAGTAAAACACATTTCTCAGCCCAATAAAAAATTTACTTCAAGGATGTTAGATATAGGTCCTAGCTGATAATCCAAGTGAGCCCTCAGTATTGGATTCAATAGGGTGTTTTCCTTGATAATGACAGTTTGATCTTATTTGCATTAATTCCTGCTCATGACTTAAAGTGTGATGTATTTTTTAAGTAGTCCGATCATGACATAGTGTTATAGAGAAATGGTACTTCGAGAACATATGTTTAGATTAGTCAAAAAGGAGGGTGTTTCACGCCCAGAGAATAATTATTGTCTTAGTAGGTATTGCAGGGGTTGTTCGTTTACTTGTTGCCTCTGCATTTCCTGCCCTATAGTATGCTGCACTACTTCTGTGATTATGCCCATCCTAGTATTTAATTTCCAGATACCAGATATCTTTTATGATGATATACTATTGGTTATTTTTTTTTTTTTTTCCTTTGATCGATGAGTGATGCCTTTGGAATTGTATAGTCCTTACCTTTAAGCTGTGACTGCACTTGTGTTAGCCACAATAGGCTAAAAGGAGGGTCTGATAGATAGTAGTTTTCCTGTTGCAGAATGTTCTAATGATGTTATGAAATGTTAGCCTAGTGTGTCTGACTAATATGCAGTTACAGCTTAAAATTCATGTGCTGCAACCCACTGAGCTATTTTTGTAATATGCAAGCTTCAACTGCTCTCATAGGAGAGAGGGACTTGTCTATGGCAGACAGACTTCTGATGCTGACATTTGCTCTGCAGCCCCAATGTCTCATGGTACAGTTTTCCCCCCTCCCTTATGAGCAGAAAATCCCTGTTTCAGCATTCCTTGCCTGGATTTAGTTTTGCAGAAATGTTTCCATGCCCCGGAGAAGCAGAGCCTCGGCTCTGTGACCTTGAGGGTAGATAAAGTGTTGCCTTCGCAAGTGCAGATGCCGCATGTATGAGTTCATTGTTCACCACTTTGCTAGTTCTGTAATTTTCCAGGCTGGGCGTGTCTTTACCCTGCCATGTTATGTTATAATGTATTGTCATGATAGGATGAGTCAGTCCTCTCGATGCACTCCCTGGGGTGTAGACCTGACAGGGCCCATCTGCAGATGAATATTATGTCCTAATAAATATATTTCTAATTCTTCTCCACTGCCTGGCTGGCTTATTATATGAGAATGATAGATGAGTGAGGTAAGTCGCTCAGGTGGATTTGAGCCACGCTTATCACTAGTACTGTGCCAGCATTATTGACTGTTCCACCACTAAACTGAAGGAGAATTGAGAGGGAAGGGGGTGATGGGGTCTTTTACCTCCATGCTTGTTTTCTTTCTTTCCATTGCAAGAATCACACTTCCGGCCCCTGGGGTGTAGGTGGAAGCTGTGTCTTAAACTAATCTGGTTTCTTATATCTGAGCGCGGCCGGCACCCTGGGGTTGTAGGCGACATGCTGTGCATTCACTTGAGATGGCAGTAATAATAAACAGAGTTGCTCTATAAACCTGGCTAGTGGTTCTTCAACAGGGTAGTGGAAGCCAGAGCCAGGCAGGACAGCAGAATGTGTGCCGCCCAGTAAATAAGGGTTTAAGGGCCTGATTTAGAGGAAAGCATGGAATTAACCCACATAAGTATCCAGCAACTCATAATAGCCCTTACTTCAAATAAACATCTTCTGTTGACTCTGTATGCACAAAGTGATAATGGAAAGCTGCCCAGCCTTCAAAAACAACCCTTGTACTGTGACTCTTGCACCCTCTGACTTAGAGTTGTGCAAGAAGTCATGAGTTTAGAATTGCAGAAGCTTCTGCAATAAGGCAAAGCTCCAATTTTGATAAAGAGTCCTCACTAGGAATGCATATCAAGTTCAATGTGTACAATGCTCTCTCTGTACAATGCTCTCTCTGTTTTTTCAAAAACAGAAGCTGGCACGGATCTTAGTGTTAGCAGCCAAGTATTTGTCTCTGTCTCTCTACTCTACCCTAGACCTTATATGCAGCAGCCCACAACCCTATTTTGAAACGGGGCAGCATGCAACACATTATAAATGCCTCCCCCCCCACTGTACCCTCATGGTGCCAACTGCTAGGTGCTGATTCAGGTCCTTCAATACCGAATTGTGCAGGATTTCAGCACATTTTTGGTTGGTGTCTGCTTAGGTGAGTATTGGCTTGGAACTGGGGCAGGTACAGCGTCTGGAGCAGACAATGCACAAGGAAGGGGAAACAACCTTTACAACGCACTACCATTACAACAAAACTTTTACAATACAGCATCCATTACATCGCATGCCATTTCAACGCAACCATTACAACGCATGATACTACAACGCATACCACTACAACGCATGTCATTAGAACGCATACCATTACAACGCATAACATTACAATGCATAGTACCCTTACACTTTCCAACACTTACCCTACTGTTGCACCCCCTGGAGTTAGAATAATAATTTTTACCCCTACACTATCCAACACTTACCCTACTTTTGCACCCCCCTAGAGTTGGAATAGTAATGTTTACCCCTACACTATCCAACACTTACCCTACTGTTGCACCCCCCTGGAGTTAGAATTGTAATTTTTACCCCTACACTATCCAATACTTACCATACATGCAATGTAATGTTATGCGTTGTAATGGTATGCATTGTAAAGGTAGTATGCGTTGTAATAGAATGCGTTGTAAAGGTAGTTTTTAAAAATTCGTTGTAATGGCATGCGTTGTATTGGAATGCGTTGTAATGGATGTTGCGTTGTACAAAATGTGTTGTAAAGGTATGCGTTGTAAAAGTATGCGTTGTAACGTCATACATCCCAGGGAAGTGTTAGGCGCCAACCCGCTGCACTTTTTGTCTGTGCTTTAATCTCAATTGCAAAAGCAAATAGTTTTAAGCACATTTGGTCCGGCTCCTGCCTCCAAAGGCAAAGGCAGCAAGTGGAACTGGACTCTTCCTCAGGCCTGAAGTATTGGGGCGTGCATTTCCTGGAGATCCTAGCAGGGCAGGCACCCTATGATTTAAGCCCATTAATTGTGTACTGCAGCCTTTGCTAAGATAGCTCCCTGGGTATGGGCTGAAAGAAATTTGGCACCCTTGCTGATGGTAGTGGATTAAATTCAGTTTTGTGTTCATTGGTAAATACCTGAATGAGCATGGACTGGCCCCTGAATAAAACATCCACAGACCTACCCAGCTCACCTATATCACCGATAGTTTAGCTGCCTTACGCAGATTATGGTTTTGTTGATGTGTGCGAGAAGGGTTCAGAGGATGAAGCGAAAGCAAGGAAGGGGGCTAAAGGGGTGTTAAAACATCGCTTGTTGTATGATATTAAAGGACTAAAACCACTTTGAACTGGCAAATCAGACAGAAAAGAACAGGCAGGGACAAGGACAAGACTGAAGCAAGATGAGAAGAGCGCTGCTGTTGGCATAACCTTAATGCATATAGCCCATGCCCTTCTCAGAATTTTTGCGCCCTGGTTCTGGGCCCAGCTCACCCATGTTAAACGTCGGCCCTGACTGCCGCGGATGTGAAATCCACAGCCCTAAAATGAATCACGTTAACTGCAGGCAGCCCTACCCGTGCCTGAAGCACAGCGGTGGGGCAATTCCCAGGCGGGGGCTCCATAAATGGGCGACTGATTTTAGAAGGCCCACTTTCCCTCTCTGCCACCCAAGGGATGTTGAAGCAATGGTACACAATGCATGTGACAGTAAACAGCCCAAAGCAACACTTTGAAAGAATATCGATTGGCTGTGAACCGTGGTGTTGGTCAGTGAAGTGTTCCTTTGAATGTATTTCTGCATATGCACTTCCGTCCAACTTGCCATTTTATTCCTTCATTAGGTTGCTGCCGGTTTATTGTATTGTCATTAAATTGTGACAATTTAAAAATATTTAAGTGAACGCTGATCTGAATGAACAATACCTACTTTGAGTGGGCCAGGTCCCTCTGGGTCTCAGACCCGGAAGAAATTAAAAACGGACATTGAAATGGGTTCCTGTCAGGCCTTATATTCATGTCCTCAACTTTAATGACAAAAACATTTAGATATTTCTGAGCAATTTAAAAACATTAAGGTATTCAGTGCCAGCGATTTAGTTCATGTTTATATTTTGGGCCTTATTTATGAGGCGTTGCGACAGTTTTGCGCTTCCGTTGTGTCACTTTTTTTGATGCATCGGCATTGTAAAACATGCCTCCAGTTGCATCCTATTTACAAAGTGACGCATCTAAGCAGATGCGTCACTTTGTAAACCTCTGCACTGCATTATACCTGCGTCAGGTATAATGTATGCAGGGTGGGCGTTCCCACGTCAGTAAGCCTCGTAGAAGTGACGCAGTGAAATCTACCAGATTTCACTGCGCCACTTCTAGGGTGTAAATGCGTCAATATCTTACGCCTGCCTCACAGCAGGCGTAAGAATGACGCAAGCCCTGTCATATGGGGCCTGCCCCATGTGAAAGGGCCCATTGCTGGAGTTGTGTCACTTTTGTTACACATTCCAGCAATGTGTCACTTTTGTGCCATACAGATACATCAGAAATACTGACGTATCTGTAACTCCTTGCGACATGATGTGTCATACAGTAAATATGATGCATCAATCATGTTACAAGGAGGGCGCACTCAGAAGTGACGCATCGCTGCTTTCACGCAGCGATGCGTCACTTCTCATAAATGAGGCCCTTTGCGTTTTACTTAACCTTTACTTAACTTAATAAGAGTATTAACTGTTTCCAGAATGTTGCGTTTCTGTATTTTGTTTAGGGTAGGCTATTACTCTTGTATTGTGCATACTTTGAACTGAATCTCCACCAGGTGTTTATAACGGACTGCAATTGAGAGCTCTGGAGTTGAGGCTGCAGGCAATGAGAAGTTCTTATAGTGCCTGCCAGTGGGTCAAAATGGTGTTCAAAATACATGGTCATCCAATCCTTGGCCTTTCTGCAGAATGCACGCAGCAATGGGCACCGTTTCCAGTTGCAACTGTAATTGTGTGCAAATGTGTGAAGGAGGTACACAGTTGTCTAAATATTGACGAGGTGAAAATATAGTAAAATGCAGTGATTACAGTGAGTGGGTGCGTTGTGTTTTGGGCGGTGGTGATGTGAAAGAGATGAGAGGCAGTGAACTCAGGAAGGAGTGAAAAGAGGGTGTGGGAGTTGAAAGAGATAAGGTGTAAGATACCCAGTTGGAGGAGATGTGGAGAGAAAAAGGGCGTACATGTCTAACAGAACGAGCGTAATGGGGGTGATTGAGACCCTCTAAAGACTACTTGAAGCATTTTCAATATTAGTTATTTATTACAAAATCTTTGTTATAGAGGCGGCTGGTCCATAGTGGGTGCTGGAGCGGCGCCCCACTAGCATCCACACAAAAAGAAACTGCTCGCTGCAGTTCAGGCAACAGGAATGTAAGCAGACGAATTGATTGCTTTCACAATTTGTCTGTTTACTTACTTTTCCAGGCCTGTGCTTCACACAGCTTAAAGTGCGCTTGTCAACGCACGGCACAGGCGAGAGCAGGAGTCAGATGGACTGCGCATGGGAAGGAGAGGCGCTCTTCATTTCAGCTCCTGACTCACATTGACAAACCATTAGATATGCTGCCATGTCTAAAGATAGAATACTGTGACGTTTTTTTGACACAGTCATCCCATGCCCTGTCAAATGCCAGGATACAGACTAAACAACCGTCAGGCTAAGAAGAGTGAGGGGGTGTTTGCTGCTAAGTAAAGACTTCGTGAAGCAGTTGTTTTTATCTTAATGGCCTAGCGAGGGTTATCTACTGAGATTCTTCCAGCCTTTCATTTTTCTTTCACAGCGTTTTTAAAATATTGTGATTGTATAGGGTTTAAAAAAGAATAATTTGCAACTGTATTTTGTTCACTTGAATTGCACACTTTTTTAAATGTATAACCATAGAGACGCTCGTAAAGTTCCTGTAGTAACCGTATTTCTTGAGCAGTGATGCAAGACTTTGAAACAGATTTTTCTCAATTGGCGATTCCGGTTATTAAGTACAAAAAAATCTCTTTGTCACTGTAAATTTCAGAAGAGGGTGATTTTATAATCCTTCACATTTTGCAGCGCGGCTTTGCGAACCCCCTAAACTCATCATAGGCACTTTCAAAAGGGTGCTTTGGTAATCCTTTCTGTTTTGCAGTACAATTGTACTTTTTCGAGCCTCCGGTTTTGCAGGTTTTTAAAGAAAATTGCATTCTTTCCTTTTTAACTTCTAAATTATTGCCCATTAGAAATTCTACGGATATAAACAATAATGTCTAACCTATATGAATGTATGCAGTATGTGCATAGCACAAGCCAAGCCTAAAAGGCAATAGAGCACTTTAAAGAGTCATAGGCAAGCACACAGTTAATTATTGACATTAGAGGTAGCTGGTCAATGGAGTGTTGCTGCATTATGAAGTAGTCTTTAAAGAGGTGTGTCTTCACCTCTTTCCTAAATTGAGCATTCTTGGGATGATTCTTATGGATACAGGATACTGTCCCAATTATTTACCAGTAATCTTCAGTACTCTTAAGTCTTCTCATCCTAACCGTAATCATTTCTTTTGAGGTGAGTATTCTAAAAATGAAACCCCACCCACCGTCTTCATCAGGCACGCAACACCCATTGGACTGAAAGGGCCCCCCCCCCCCCCCCCCCCCGTCGTGTGTGGCAGCCCGGGATAAGACAGCATCCCGGGCACACACACCGCCGCACCCGAGCACTTCACAGGTCTTAAAGACCATTTACATGTTAATGAGGCCTTGCTGTTGTTTCACCCCTTCTAAGAGCCCCTGCAGCTCCACTCTGCCTATTGATTACAAGTTCAGCCCCCCCCCTGAAATTTTTCCTCAGCCTCCCCCCCGGCCCCCCCCGAAATTTGGCTCTAGTTGCGCCTCTGGTCCTCATTGCTATACGTTGGGCAGCATTCTCTGAACCTTCCTGTAATTGAGCGCACAAGACTAATCCCAATAACAAACACTAACCAATTACACTGGACTAACCATTAACCTTGGGCTCCGGAGCAGCGTGCTGCCTGTCGTAAAACGCTTCAACGCCTCTTCAGGTGTAGTAAAAATGATATACATACAATTACAATACAATAAAATTGCATCCTGCTCGGGCGGTGACGTGTTTTTGACAAAGTCGTCCCATGCCCTGTCAAATGCCAGGATACAGCTGAATAGCAAGGGTCAGCCCCCAGTCGCATCGAGTGTTCTGATTTGGCAGTCTGAGATCAGCACGTAATCTCGAGATGCATGGCTTCCGAAGGCCCGCAGAAGCAGAGGAGAGAATCTATGAAGTAAATCGACTGGAAAGGTAGCATTCAGGTTAGTTTCTTTTCAGTTAATGCTGAGAATTTTCCTCATTATTGACATGGCGCATGAAAAGTATGTAAAGTCATATTAAAATTTCTTTTCTTTTTTGTAATGTGCTTTGCTGTTAGCATTAAGGGTCTGCAGTGGCCCCACTTAACCTTTATATAGAGTTAATCCTATTTAACCTTTCTTTCTATACAGTAATTTAGTTTTTACTGTTTACTAGACATTAGAGTCAGGCTCAGTTCTGTCTCTGGGTCAGCTAGAGGCACTGTTAGGTTTCATGTGTCTTCTTAGACAAATATTTTATTTCACCCAAACTCTTTTTACTTCATTATCATGTATGAAAGAAGTCACTTTAAAATAAGTATGTTCAGGCTACCAGTTGTACAAAATTATCACTTTTAATAGTGCAGTGCTACCGTATGCCCTATTAATGCCAAAGCTTCAATGTGTTATAGAAAAACACTTTTTTAACTTTTAAGAGATGTTATCATATTTCACGTCGTTTGTTGTGTGAGTTACACAACACATATTTTCACTGCTTGGCTCGTGCATAGGCTCTGAGATCCGAGCCAACTCTCCCTGTTAATGTGTTGTCTTGTCCACCTCTACTATGTACCAATGCAGCGCTGAGAGGGATGTCTTCTGACTCGTGTACAACAGCTATTGTTACACAATCAGACAGCCGAGTTGGTCCTGCTATAACTGACCTAGTGAAGTGAATGATAAAGGGCAAAATGGTAGCGTAATGCTCTTATTACAACCAAATGCAGCAGGTAAGTACTTATATATCCAGAAAAGCCAAGGCATACTGGCCGATCACAAGAATAGTCCAATATGTCATCAGTGTCCTTTCAAAACCTCTGGATTACAAGCTAATTATTGGGGCGTTTGGTCTCCAAAGTGAACATTTTGTTCTAATGTTTTACAAAATGTTTGCAGTGGAAAATCCTTGAAGTAGGTTGTGCTCTCTAGGTTTGTGTGCTTGCTTATTCAACTTGGAAGAAGGTATTTACGCCTCACCACTTTCAAAGTTCATCAGCCCCCCACTGTTGTTATTGCTCATTTATTTTAAACAACTGACGATCATTGACAAAGCCAATGGTTCAGGCTGGTTTTAAGTGTATGTCAATTTTTCTGTTATACAAATGGATGCAATGTAAGAACACTCAGAGAGGAACCAAAATACAAGTCAGGTGACACTATGAAAACCACAGAAATGTAGTTTAGTGGTTACGCCACAACCCTAATTACAAAGACCACATCCCTTTTAGAGACCCCCCTATTTTTTTCATCTCACTTAAAGCCCTGAATACCTATCAATGTTTTGCTGTTTGCTTTGTAAGTAAATAATATATTAAACACAAACACTGTAATAATTAGATTTATTTTTAAGTAATATATGTGGCCCAGAGAAAAAGACAGCAGCTGAAATACCTCTGCCATTAGGGTTTCTAGTTAAGACTGTTTTAATATCTGGAATGTCCTGGCTCACTGTCCTGAATCTCCTGCAGGCGTGTTAAGAATTATAGTAAACAAATGCAACCTACATAAGAATTTTGTTTTTCATTCCATGCCATAGCACTCATTTCATCAACCTCAGAAAGATGAATCGCAGAGACGGCATCCCGGGTTGTACATAAAACTGCAGGCTCTTTAACCTGATGAGCTGTCTGGGCAGATAGGGATACAAGCAAGCAAACATGCATGCGAACATGTATTATTGATTCAAACAGGGAATGCAGGGCTGCAGAGATGTACCCTGTAGAGGAAGCAGACACGCATGCAAGCATGATACATTTGTAGATACAGGCAGGGAGCTAAGCAGGTAGGGATGTAGGAAAGGAAGGCAAATGTTCATGGATGCTGACAGGCATGAATACAGAGACGTAGGTATGGGTACCTGCTTGCAGCAGGCAGGGTAGAAAGGTAAGCAAGAATGCAGACATGGTAGGAAACACAAATTATGTAGGTAAATATATCGTTCTTGCCCTTCTCCGTTTCTGCTTGTACTTGTCCAGTTACCTATAAAACAGGGATCTCGTCAATGTACATTATCGCTGTCTTGTTTTAGCTTTTCTTTTTAATAGTCACGTCTCTGCATCTCCGTAAATGCTGCTGGTGCTTTGAAAATAAGTGGGGGTAGAGTTGGAGCGCTTTGCATGCTTCCTCTAATGCATTAGCACTAACAGAAACGCTGTTTAGAAGGTAAAAATATGTGTTTTAAATTAGCCCTGGCTCTAATTAGTGCACGCTCTAATCCCTGTTTCTGTTCCCAGCTTTATCTCTGCTCCATCAATTGAGCAATCTTGGCTGCAAGTATATATTTATATGTGGCTTAGGTCTGTACACTCTGGCTTTCAAACAACCTCCTGCTAGTACAAAGTACCATCTGGCACATGCATCAATGTAGGCTTTTGCGATTCCTAATTGCGTTTATTAAGGAATCGCATTTAAGGAATCACAAAAGCCTATGCATGTAGGAATCGCTATAGCGATTCCTACACATTACTACAATTCCTCCAGGCACTCGCAAATTGCTCATGCAATTTCAAGGGTGCAAGGGTGTCAAAATGACACCCTGTTGCACCACTGAAATTAATCTGTGCACATATGTTGCACGCACACATGCATGTGCACAACATGAAACTTAAATGCACAAAAGTGCATTTTTCAGAGTTTTTGCTAATTACCATGAAGTTCAACTTCATGGTAATTTGCTCCCCCTATTAGCGAAATTGCTAAATTTTTTACTTTAATGCATTGCATTTAAGAATCTCAATTTGGGATTCCTTAAATGCAATCGCAATTTAAGTAACTGCAATTAAGAGATTCCTTAAATTGCGATTTTTGCATTTGGGATGATGGATCCCAAATGCAAAAATACCTGTCGCAAAGGGGCAGATTCTGAGAATCTGCCCGTTTGCGACCGGTTTTTGCTTTGATGCATGTGGGCCCATATGTGTGAGCCTAGACTAGTGACTGACTGGCCTGTAACCCCACTGCAGAGTAGCAGTGTTTTATGTTACTCTGATTGATGGAAGCATATAATGATTATATAAAATATTTCTTAAATCTGTGTAGTCATGCCACTGTGGCAGCTTGAAATGAATAAACCCACAGGCAGTGAGATTCAAAGTGTATGAGATTCAAAGTGCAACTTTATCATCACAGCTGTGAGGAGTGAAGTACCAATCCGGACGTGCTCTAATGGCAGAAGTAAACATGGGGTTTCATTGAGTACAGTACATATTGCACAAAGATACACATCCCATAAGATTCAGACAAGACAATAGGGGTTTCCCCAGTCATTAATCAGAATAAAACATATGGCTATGCATGGACATACGCAACAGTGAGTGCGCTAGTGAAAACTTGGACAGGCGCATTGTTAATGCTCTTGATAAAGTGGCACCGCAAACTGTGAATACAGCAGGCACCAGAGGAAGGAAATCTGCCCATGGTTTACCCCGGCCCTGCAGCAAGCCAAGGCAGGGTGTAAGCGCCTGGCAAGGTGTTGGAGAAAAGACTTTGGAGCAGAGAATAGGCAACTGTACAGGGAGGGACTGAAGAAATATAAGGCCCAACTGAGAGGAGCTAAGGCGACACACTATAAAGTTAGAATTGGAGATGCGGAGAACTCTTCAAAAGAGTTGTTTAAAATATATAAGGAGATTTTCCGCAGTGGCCAATCTAAATGCACCAAGTGATGATTCAGAGAATGAATGTAATAGGGTGGCAGAATTCTTCTCCCAGAAGGTGAGAAACATCTACTCTACTTTCACTGGTTGTCCTGGGAATGGTCTAAATTTTGAGGAAGTGGGGGGAGACAGGGAGAAGGGGAGGAGGTTGACATGTTTTTCGGTCCCCCCTCCAGAGACCTTAAGGAGCATCTGTCTCACTATTAAATCAGGCTCCCCTAGTGACCCTGCCCCCCCTAAGGTACTGGGAGAGTGTCTGGAGATTCTTGAACCCTACATTAGGCACTTACTGGACACCTCCTTTGTATCGCAGACACTGCCAGTGAACTGGAAGAGAGCTGTGGTCTTGCCCATTAGGAAAAAACCTTCCATTAGCTACGACATCCTAGGAAACGTAAGACCTATTTCCCTCCTGCCCTATATGGCCAAGGTAGCAGTAAAAGTGGCAAATAAACAGCTAATGGCATTTCTGGACGAGGCCAACCTTCTACACCCCTCTCAATCAGGTTTCTGGGCTGGTTACTCCACGGAAACTGCCCTATTAAGGGCTACAGAGACCATTAGGCAGGGGGTGGATGCGGGAAACATCATGGCGCTGATAATTCTAGACCTCAGCGCAGCGTTCGACACTGTAGCACACTACACCTTGCTGCAGTGTCTGAGCAGGGGTGGTGTCTCGGGTCCTGCATTAGGCTGGCTGAAATCTTTCCTGACAGGGTGTAGTTTCCAGGTTTGAAGAGGCATATTCCAGTCCAGGGATTTTGTAGTGGAACAGGGGGTGCCTGAGGGCTCTGCCCTGAGCCCCACCTTGTTCAATATGTATATGGCTCCTTGGCGGAGGTGGTCCAGGCGTTTGGTGTGGAGCTAGTCTCCTACGCAGATGACACCCAGCTGTTGATCTCCCTATCCCAAGCACCCTCGGCCCAGGCATCTAACTTTAAAGCATATATGCATGAATTGGCCAACTGGATGAACAAGAAATGCTTGAAGTTAAATGGCGAAAAGACCGAGGTGCTGGTGGTGGGTGGAAACAGATCCAGCTGGACCTCTGACTGGTGGCCACAATGTCTGGGCCCGACCCCGATGCCCTGTAGGGAAGCTAAGAACCTGGGGGTATGGGTAGATCCCACTCTGTCTTATGTTGGTCAGATCCGCCGGGTTGAGGGAAAGTGCTTTGGCGTTTTAAAAACCTTACGCAAAACTTTAGATCTGCTTCCGATGGAAGCCAGACAGACGCTGACACATGCCCTTATCACTTCTCGTATTGATGACGCAAGTGTATTATACTTGGGTGCGTCTGGAAAGAATCTGGGACATCTACAGGTCCTACAGAACGCCACAGCACGGCTGATCATGAGGCTACCACGAAGGATGCTCTTCATTGGCTCCCAATCAAAAAAAGGGTGTTGTTTAAAGCCCTCCTTATCTGCCATCGTATCCTTTGGGACAAGGCTCCAACATATCTTAGGAATCTGGTCACCAGATACCTGCCTGGAAGGGACCTTAGATCCAAGGGTACGAGGCTGCTGGTAGTACCCAAGATAAAGAAAGCAAGAATGGGCGGCCGCTCGTTCCACTTCTTTGTCGCCCAAAACTGGAATAAACTTCCGGCCAGCCTCAGGTTGGAGAGGTCAGAGACCTATTTCAGACGACTGGTTAAAACTTACTAATTTAACTACTAGTTTCTTGTGGTCATTTTGCTGGATGCTTGCCTCTGACAGTTCTCCTTTTCTCCACAGCGCGGGGACACGCCGGGATGGCGTCACCAGGCGCTTTATAAATGCCTTTATTATTATTATTATGGGCATTGATTTATGAAATCAGCAAATGAAGCGTTTCAACAGTGTGTCAGGAACACTTGTGACTATCATTTTTCAAAGTCTTGCGGTTACAGTGAGAGTACAGAAGTTCAACAACAGGTCTCCGCACGTTCTGCAGGCTTCCCTATTGAGTGTCACAAAATGAAACCTATATCTAGATGGATTCCACAACACCACCATTCATCTGTCATAAAGAAATTACATTGCTAGTTTACCATGGTCATTTATTATTGATTAGTTGAATTACGACATCACAATGCAAGCAGCTGGCAAGAGCTAGCAGACAGTGTGAATATTACAATGGGCGTGGGACTGAGTTACGATTATGTGTGTAATTGTACTGGTAGATTTATGACAATTTCCTACCTCATTTCTCACTTGTTGACTGACGTGTGCTGTGTTGTTATTCTCACAGATAAACAGATATAGACATGAACTGGTGCAGTAAAATCGCCTTTTCACATCCTAGTTGTTAGGGCACAAATCCCCAAGTTGGAAGCCACCTTTGTCCATTTTGCTTGCTCACTGCAGTTCAGGACCCATCTTTTCCAAAGTTAACCAGTCACACTGATGCATTGTGAGTGTTCTGTGGTTGTGTCAATAAAAGTGAACCCATGCCTGTTTGAGGCCAGAGTAGATATGTATCATGCGTGCTCTACATGTGTGTCAAAACTGGGATAACAGTGCTTTGTACAGGACAAGATAGAGGATCATTGCAATAGCTTTGTGGGAGTCACAGGAGTAAGATCGAGAGTGATGCATGGTTTAGGCAAGAAGAAAGATACAGTCTGAAAACCTTATGAAAGTCTCAGTATTGTGATATCAGTGTCACTCAGCTTATGGTAAGTGCGTAGCCTGGGCCCCTGCTGCCCCTCAGTGTGGGGGGACCCCCACCATCCAAGGAGCTACCATTCAAACTAAGGTCTCTGCATTTCGGTGAGATATGGGAATCTCAGGGGTCAATCTTCACATTCTGCAGGGTGGGGGGAGTATCATTTAATGTTGTGCCACTGGTTTATGGGAATGTATTGGGAGAGCTCTCCTCACACAATCACAACAAAAGAGGGCCAAGGGAGACTTATAGACCAGCAGGTGTTACCCACGAAATAAAAACGTACCTCATAAATAAACACCTGGGTCTTTAACAAGAAAAAGAGGAAAACGTATGAAAAGAGGGAACGGATCCAGGAAACTGGGGCAACCTAAATGGAAAGGAGCATTCCTTTTGAAGGATGGCTTTCGTCACCCACCAAAAGTGGCATGCTTCATCATTCTGAACTTCCTCGTACCGTGAGACCTATCACAGTATGGGCTACAACCCCTGCACTCAGGCGGAGGAGTTCAATGGATGTTTTCAAGATATAAGATAGAATTCTAACTATGAGCTTGCCGATGGTGAGGTGAGTAGAGGGTGCACTTGGTGATGTGATAATTAAACTGGCTGCTAGATTTGCATACAGCGTTATTCAGGTGACACTGGGTCAAGACTGAAAACAAGGGAAACTGCAGGAGTGGATTAAACCTACTTGAATGTGTCACTCAAGATGGTCAACATGTTTCTGCCATTGTTCCCTCAAACGAGGTGTATGTGGCATTCGTCAGGACCTAAGGTACAGATGCTTCTGCTCCAAAAATTGCTGTCATTTGTGAACCGTACAGTGGTCCTCTGACAAGTACAGAGGGTATCCACTGTTGATAAACCTGTAGAAACCTGTAGAGGGAAATAAAACAGGGATAAATACATAGATAGGTTACCGTTCTAAATGTAATTAGGTAGCCACAATTCCAACACAATAGTGGACATACAATATTGTTATCAATCACCTAAATTCTATATTTACAGTTGGTCCTGTTGCTAATGTATGTAACACCTAAATTAGGATGGCATTCAAAATAAAACTACCCGCTACAACGTGAGCATAATACCTCAATGCAGGTGTGCACACAAACCAAATAAGGCTTACCCGCAAACATCGGGTGTGGTGCCTCAACTCGGAGCACTGGCGTGAGGCTCAAAGTACTCTCTAGCCCAAGGAAAAATAGTAGGAGAGATATATAGGTAGGTATATAGGTAGCAGTGTCAAAGATGAGAGTTGCACACGTTGCACAGTTGTATAGAGCCCACCTCAAACCACTGAGACACAACGTATGAGATGAGCACTGATTCTTCTGTGGCACAAGCGTATTTGTCAATGTTTAGGCGGCGTCTGAGCAAACACATACACTGTCACTTGCAAGATATTTTGTTTGCCTACATGGTGCTTAGAACCTTTTCATTCCTTATCATTAGTTGGCTTCATCTAACTCTCATTTCTGTTCTTCTCTTTGGTCAGTGTGTCCTGGCTTCACATACTCTTTATGTGTTTGTCCCTCACCTGGGAAAACAGCACCAGTACTACTTCCTTGCCCAGTGTCTTTCCGCTGCTTGCACTTTTGGAACTACTTTTTTATTTTAGTTACAGCACTCCATAATATTGCTTCTGCTTGCTCACATGTTTGCTTCTCCCTCCTCGTATTGTTGTGCTTTGCTTTGCCTCCACCCTCCATGCCCACACTTCTTGTGGCTTTGCCCCCTTCCACCCTGCCTACCATCCATGTTACTTTGCCCCCATTCTCCCTGCCTGCTGTCCGTATTGCTTTGTCCTCACCCTCCTTTCCTGCCGTCAGTGTTGCTTTGCCCCCACCCTCTCAGCCTGCAGTCCCAGTTGGTTTGTTCCCACTTGTCTGTGTTGATGCCAGTATGTTCCGTAAAAAGCTATATGATGCATTATATTTACAGCTGAATGGGCCTTAAAGAAAGCTGGACCTCCTTTTTTTTTCAAATGACATTTTTCAAGACATGTCCAGACAAAGGAACATGATTTTCATGGAACTATAAAGTCAATAGCTTTCGCATTGGCGAGATCAATTGGTTTTTGTCAATGCTTGTTTATATAAGAAAAATCATGTTCTCCAGGACAAATGCCTACCACTTAGAAGCAATGTCCATGTCCACTATGCAAAAATTAAGTATTAGTGTAGTTCATTTGTTACTTTTCCGAACTGGCTGTAAAATCCAGGACAGTTTAGCCAATATATTTCAAAATAGTGCTGTTAAATAGTGTTTTTTTAGGTTTCACCTAGACAGCGGATGCACCGTCTTTTTGAGACATTTTGTTCACTATCAATGGGCTTACAGTTCGCCCATTGCTTAACATCGGTCGGCTTCATTGTTACTCTCATTTCCCTGCTTCTGTGTTATCAGGGCATTACGGCTTGACTTCCTTTTCATTTCATTAGCCCTCTATGGAGCATGGCCCAAGCACTTGTGTCCTTCCATTGCTTCTCTTCTGGGAGCTACTTTCTTTATCTTCAAAGAGTCCTTGCAAGTGCACATTTTTATTTTACTCTTGCCCACTCCTGAGCATTGCCATTTTTTGGAGACTGCCTGTTTATTTCTTTATCTAAAAACTGTCTTTGTGGGTGTACATTTTCCTTTACACTTCCCCACCTCCTAGGTTTTGTCTTTTTTCAATATTGCCTATTTATTTCTTTATCTTCAAGCAGTCCCTGCTTGTGCACATTTTAGTCCCTTGCTCACTTTGCCACTGGATTCAAGCTAGCCTGGCTGATGAGGGCTGATTAGTCAGAAACCGATCCCAGGATGCTTTTTTCCGGTCCAGGGAAGACATGGCTTGGCAGTTCGTGCTGGACTGTTCCCATGAGGCACAGGGTCGGACTGATTTGCATATGGCCATGTCTGAACTGGGGTGGCGGAGTGAGCTAAAGAATGATGATGGATTAAACCCAGATCAGTTGACTGCGGGTGAGTGCTTGCAATGTTCAACACTCCGTCCATCATCCCCTTCGGTTTTGCTTTGTTCACCCTAAGTTGTGAGGGTATGCCAAGACGTGGGTCCCTTGCTCACTTTGCCACTAGATTCAAGCTAGCCTGGCTGATGATGACTTTTTAGCCAGAAACCGGTCCCAGGATGCTTGTTTCCGGTCCAGGGAAGACATGGCTTGGCAGTTCGGGCTGGACTGTTCCCATGAGGTACAGAGTCACACTGATTTGCATATGGCCATGTCTGAACTGAGGTGGCGGAGTGAGCTAAACAATGATGATGGATTAAACCCAGATCAGTTGACTGGGGGTGAGTGTTCGCAATGTTCAACAATCCATCCATCAGCCCCTTTGGTTTTGCTTTGTACACCCTAAGTTGGTAGAGTATGCCCAGATGTGGGTCCCTTGCTCACTTTGCCACTGGATTCAAGCTAACCTGGCTGATGAAGGCTGATTAGCCAGAAACCGGTCCCAGAATGCGTGTTTCCGGTCCAGGGAAGACATGGATTGGCAGTTCGGTCTGGACTGTTCCTATGAGGCACAGGGTCAGACTGATTTGCATATGGCCATGTCTGAACTGGGGTGGCGGATTGAGCTAAAAAATGATGATGGATTAAACCCAGATCAGTTGACTGGGGGTGAGTGTTTGCAATGTTCAACACTCCGTCCATCATCCCCTTTGGTTTTGCATTGAAATAAACTCTGTCACATATACCTGCTCACATACAAGCAAGCTAAACAAACGCATACACATCATAAACTACAAATACCACCCTACCAACACCATCCTAACACCAACAAAAAATGCCACCCTAACACACTGCCATATCTTAAACCTACCAACACCACTATAATACCACCCAATCAGCCGCACACCACCTTACCCACCAACACACTAATTACCACCACCACCCTAACCAATACTACCACCTTAGATGCCATCACCCTAACCACTTTCACCTCCTAACCATTACCAACCTAACCACCATAACTTCCAACAACAACCTCACCAATACCACATTTACACCACCACCACCTTCCTCACCACCAACAACCTACTCCCACTCTATCACCGCTACCATCCGGACTACCAAAACCCTCACCACCACCCTCACAACTACCCCTCTAACCAACATCAGCACCCTAACCATCACATAAACAACTAACTAACCACCAACACCACTCCATCACCCTATCAACACTACCTCTTTAACCACCACGATAACACCAACAACCTACCCACCAATCTAAACACCACCACTGTCATCACCATTAAGACCCAAACCACCCAACTACTACAACCCTAACCACCAAAACCCCTTAACCACCACCCCTAACCACTATCACACTAAACAACCCTAACATCCTTACCACCACCACCTTCACTGCCACCATCCACAACACCAACACCCTACCAAAACCACAAAACCTCTACCACCAGCCATAACCACCTTAACCACTCGCAACACCACCAACCTAATCAACATCACCAACCGAACCACCATCAAAAATGTAAACACCCTCTCACCCTAACACCGCTACCCTAGCCTGCTGTGGTATATAAATAAATAATACCGGATCTATTTTTGACTGGATATAGTAATAACAGATAGCTCAATAAATAAGAGTCAAGATTCGAGGTAGTAGGAGTTTGCAGGTTTAATACAGCGTAAGGACAGGAACAGGACAACCTGCACAGGACTGGGATGGCAGCGCTGCCAGGGGCAGGATCGGAGTCGGCGTAACATTTAATAACAGTGCGCAAGTATATATACTAAAACAATTGCATTACAATACATACAATAGGCGGAGCAGTGGGTGTGGTCAATAGCAGTCGCGAAAGATAAGGGTGAAAGTAGGTGTAACAAGAGGCGTGAACATAGACATGTGATGTAAACGTAACAGAATATGTCATAAATGAGGCGGAGACATGGAGGGGGCTATCTGAGGAGCCGGGACCTCTAACCTAATAGTGCGCGCAAACTGACAATGACGTGTTACTAGGAGAAGCTGGGGGCTATGACTTCTGCGCTAGGAGCAGAGACTGAAGTCTGGAGAGTCAGGGCGACATGTACCTAAACACTATCTAGTATCTGATGTTTAGAGAACATGTTGATAGAATCCAAAAGTTATCGGGGTAAAGGCTAACAGACACTAAGACTGGTGCATGCATTATTCTACATGTAGTGCGTGTTGAAGAATATGAAATGACCATTAATACAGTATTTCTCTTACATGGAGACGTAAAGGCTAGACGATGACGGAAACTATTGATGCGATTCAGTAGCTTAGGAATGCAGAGAAGGAGGGCTGGACTGATAACTAGAATCATAACATACTCTTGGCAGACTAGCAGGCAGAGCCAGGCTGAGCCGGGCACTGTGAGGCAGGAAGTAAGTGAAGGGTCAGGAATACAGGTGGGGGCTGTATCGCTCCTCAGCGAGGGCTCAGGAGACAGGAGCTGAATCTGGTGTCCGGGCCCTTTTGAGGCCTAGAAACGGGGACTTTTCAATGAAATAACGTGCACACTGAGAAACGTGGCAACGTAACTTTACATAGGCCTGATACTCGTAGCTTTCACGAGAACTGGAAACTGGCATACTAGAGATGGACGCAACTGTAATTGCGTCTTTAATCGAACATGGGGAATACATATGCATATTAATCATGCACACATAACATAAGATGGGGGACACGTAGGGACACAGAACATGGCAAAATTTACTTTTCCACATTCCCTCCTTGTCACTACGTTTCCATCAGGAAACATCAATATTCATGATACCATCTATTATTTCATACAGTATCATTTGTTCGTCTCGAATTTTCTTGGAACTGGATTTAGAACGGGACTTGGGACTAGGAATACAAGAGGTAGCACAAATGCCGCAAATCGCAGGGCCACATTGTATGCAGAGGCAGCAACTGAATATGATCGCTACTGCAATACCTAGAAAGGACAATACTTTCCATCCCCAGGCGGAAATTATATTCCAGAACCAACCGGACCATGTCCAGGTGCCTGGATCTTGGTGTAACAGATGGGCAATTTTATGGAGTCTGGTTATAGCTGAATAAACAGACGGCGCGTTATTTGGAATGAAAATGCAGCAACTAGATCCGATGACTCTACATGCCCCGCCCCTATCGGCCAGTATGACGTCAAGGACGAGACGATTCTGGAGCACGACAATTCTCATAAAAGATTGCTCTTCGGTTAAGTTACCTAGAGCAGAGGTAGTCTCAATCACTACTGCTTCAAGTGTTCTGGTTAATCTACGTATCAGTTTACTATTCACGACAGTACCTAAGTAGGGGAAGACACCTTTATTGATATCTATGTATTGCTCTAGAGCAGTTTCAGTATAATCGACAATCGGGAGGTCTCTCTTGTGTCTAGTATGTACTAGGTGGGAGTTCCTATGATAGTCAGGTGGGGCTAGAAAAACTGGTGGCAGTAGGAAGGCAATGTAACAGGTTCCCTCCCAATCGAGGGGCAGACGAACATATGCGGTCTGACCACAAACAAAATAAGAATGACGTGAAGCTTTGAAAATAGAGTTCCCACTGTCACTATACTTGACAATAGTAGTACAATCACTATGTCCTACATGTACAGAACCATTATTTCTGACACATAATTCACCTTTGACTGGTAGTACTGACATAGCAGGTAAGTCTGGAGTAGTATCAGACTGAACATTCAGGACCATGAAATTCGAAGAATAATTACCCAAATTATAAACTTCATTTTCTAGATCTAACCCTGTTCTGTGGGGAAGACCTTGTTTGTCTGGAAAACATGTACTGTTAAGAAAGGACATATCATTTGAGGATGACGTTAACGTGGACCATGCTCCACATGAACCGTTATGTGAAAACGGATAAGGAAAGAGTGGCAGAACTCCCTTCGGTGTCTGGAAAGGGGGGAGTCGACCACACACCCAACAATTAGTGGCATTGCTGGTCTGGTGTGAATAATGTAACATGCGGATAAAGGAATTATTTCGCATAGCAAGACGATAAGATAGTTCATGAGGAGGCAGATCACTAAACGTATGCTCTACTGTAGTATTAGAAGACTTATTTACATGAGAAACTGGAAAATATAAATACAATGCATAACTTATGCAGGTAATCATAAGGCTGAGATATAGCAGAAAACATAAAATAATAATGCAACTTTTAGAGTTCTCACTAACTCTCTCTCTATGGGGGTCTATTTTATACATGTCAGAAACCGGTCTAACCGTTTCACCTAGGGGAGGACTTAGACAATCAAACTGGCTGACTTATTTTACTAGACCTTAATTTCTTCTTATACTCCTGCTGCGGAGTTTTCTCTAACAGGGAGGGTTTCGTATCAATGTCATTTGCGGGACAGTCCTTGAGAATAGTACTTTGGCAGTCTTTAAAATCCTCGGAAATGTTCTTGGAAACAGTCTTTAGTCCATAAAACTTCTTTACATGCGACAAATGCACCCAGCCCTTCCTGCCTTCCAGCTTGACGGCAGTACGGGTGGCCAGGAGGACTTGCTTGGGCTCCTTCCAGCGGGGCTCCAGCGGACTTGAACGATCAAAGTTCCTTACAAGAACCAGATTTCCGGGAACGATTTCATGCGGTGCCACCTCGGTATTGTCTGGAAATGCGGCGGCAACCTGTGAACGACAAGAGTGTAGGGCAGACATCAAGGAAGCTAGGTAATCTGTCAGCATATTACTTGAAACATCTGTAATACTTCGAGGTCTAGGTGTACCCCACATATTAGGGGGGCGGCCGAATACGACCTCGTATGGGGACAGACCTGATCTGGAATGTGCGACCATGCGCATATAAAACAGAGCGACTGGCAGAGCTACTAACCAGTCTACACCTTTTTCTTGACAGATCTTAGCAATGCGGATTTTCAGGGTTTGGTTATGTCTTTCTACTAGACCGGCTGCTTCAGGATGGCGTACACAATGGAACTTCCACTGGTACCCTAACAAAAGGGAAACGTGTTTCATCAGTTCAGATGAGAATGGCTGGCCGTTATCAGAATATACGACCCTTGGGAGTCCATAACGGGGGAAGAACTCACGAACCAGCTGCTTGGCAGTGGTCGCGGCTGTGTAATCTGGGACTGGATATGCTTCTGTCCACCTGGACAAAGCGCATACAACTACAAGGACATACTTGAAACCTCGACATCGCTCCATCTGAATATAATCCATCTGGAGGACCTCAAAAGGGTGGTCAGGGGGTTGGAATCCACCTTGTTCCACCGGGACACTTTTACCTGGATTAAACTGGCAACATATCATACAGGTACGGACTTTCTGCTTGGCTGCAGCTCGTAAATGCTTGTTAAACCAAATGTTCTGGATACTGTCTAACATGGCTTTTTCTCCTAAATGTGCTGGACTATGTGCGGTATTAATAATGACTTGAACCATAGAGTCGGGGAGAAACCATGTGGCTTTTCCCTTCGTTACCCATCCCTGATCTGTCTGGACCCCTCCTTGTTCGGACCATTTCTTGATTTCATCAGGAGTAGCATGTAACTGGATATCTATGACATCTTGAGTGGGGTCCTTAACTGTCATACTAGTAGTTGGATCTGGAGTATGTGTCTGTGTCGGATTAACTGACATGTCTGGAGTCTGTGCTGTAAGCTTGGCTGTTCGATCTGCTAGATCATTACCTTGGGAAATAATGTCTGTAACTTTCGTGTGTGCTTTGCATTTCATGATGGCAATGGATGTCGGTAAATGTATGGCATCTAACAGAGCTTGGATAAGGAGACCATGCTGAATCTTGGTTCCATGAGAAGTCATGAAACCTCTCTCCTGCCAGAGCACTCCAAAGTCGTGTACAACTCCAAATGCGTAGCGTGAATCTGTGTAAACATTGACTTTCAGGTTCTTGGCGTGTATGCAGGCTTGTGTCAGAGCAACTAGCTCTGCTGCTTGAGCAGACAGGGCGTCAATACGGTGTGTTTCTATAACTTCAGTGTCAGTAGTCACTGCATACGCGGCTACTAGTTCTCCTGTACTTGTTCTCATACATGAACCATCCACATAAAGTGTCAGGTCAGGATCTGGTAATGGAATATCTGTCAGATCTTGTCTTGGCTTAGTCATAGTGTTAACTACTTCCACACAGTCGTGTGTGGCAAGATTCGAATTAACTGACGGTAACAGTGTAGCAGGATTTAGAACGTTGCAGCGTCTGATTTCTATGTGTGGCTGGAACAGTGTCAGTTCATAACCTGTTAAACGTGCAATTGTCAAGTGCTGAGTCTGTGTTCGGTTTAAAAGAACTTCCACAGAGTGTGGAACTTGTACTGTCAAGGAATGCCCTAATACTATGGAATCACTTTGTCTGATAGCTAGTGCTGTGGCTGCAACTGACTTAAGGCACGCAGGCAGAGCCTGGGCTACTGGATCTAATGTGCTCGAAAAATAAGCACAGGGCTTGTATTGTCCTGCTTGATCTTGTGTGAGAACAGATAATGCTGTACCATCACGTTCTGTGACAAAAAGTGTAAAAGGCTTACTGTAGTTCGGTGTGGCTAGAACAGGAGCTTGGCATAAAGCTTTCTTTAACTCATTGAAACTAAGTGTATGTTCAGATGTCCAAGGGAGGACAGTCGATACGGCTGCCTCCTGTGTCGTTAACTGTATCAGTGGCTTGGCTAGAAATGCATACTGAGGAATCCATTGTCTGCAATAAGAAGTAAGGCCGATAAAAGCACGTACCTCCTTCTGGGTCTTGGGCTGAGGAAGACTCGCTATTAACTGGATACGGTCTGGTGTCAACTGCCTACCCCACTTGGACAGTAAGTGGCCTAAGTAGATCACTTGCTGGACACAGAATTGAAGCTTCGAAGGGGACACCTTGTGCCCCATCTCGGCTAAGAAATACAAGACTGTAAGTGATGCTCGCTCGCAAGCACGTTCAGAACGGGCTGTGATCAGTAGATCATCGACATACTGGAGCAGGGCAGTGTCAGTTGGCATGTGAATGTTGTCTAGTTGTCTCTTAAGTGCTTGACTGTAAATACTAGGACTTTCTGTGAAACCTTGAGGAGCTCGTGTGAAATTATAGCTCCTTCCATTTAAGCAAAAACCGAAAAGGTACTGGCTGTCTGGATGAATGGGAACACTGAAAAATGCGTTTTTGAGGTCTATGACTGTGAAAAATGTAGCTTCGGAATCAATGGCTGTCAATAGGGAAGAAATATCTGGAACAACTGGGTACTGGGGAATAATACATTTATTGAGTTCTCGAAGGTCAATCACTAATCGATATACTGGGGGTGCATTTGGATCAGTACGTTTCATGACTGGAATGATCGGAGAATTACATACATTGGAGTCAGTTTCTACAACTACTCCTTGAGCCATGAGCTCGTCAATAATTTTGGATAAGGCTGCTACAGCCTCAGGTGGCAATCTATACTGTCTGATTCGTGGCAGGACTATACCTGGTTTGAGAGTCACACGATGGGGTGTGATTTGCATAAAACCAACATCAGTTGGACCTTGCGCCCATAGATGCTGCGGAACATTAGACAATCTTGGATCAAAATCTCGTAATACATAGTGACCCTTGAAGTCACGTAAAAACAAACGTATTCCCTCTGGGGAGCAGCAAATAACTGCACCTAATTCTTTCAGTGTCTTAATGCCTAACAGATTTTCTGGACATGACTTCGTAAGTAATAGATCAGTAGTGCGGGACAATGGACCTACTTCTAAAGTAACTGGCTTAGATATCTCGTTTACAATAGGCTTTCCTGAAAATCCAAGGGAAACATTTCTAGAGCCTGAGAGCGGAGCCCCTGGAACTTCGGCGTGACTGATGGTCGTCCTACTTGCCCCTGTATCAATCAGAAACTTTCTGTCTTTCCCTAGTACTTGACTATGAATATAGGGACCTTCTTGATCTACAGGAATCTCGATGAGAGGCAAGCCTACCTCCCTCTCTAGGCTGTTTCATGAATACTGTTGGTACTCTGGATACTCTGCCTGAGCATACTGGTACATCTGCTGTGTAACATGCTGTGTTGCAGCAATAGGCTGCGGTGCTGGAACTGTCTGTTGTGCATTCTGTGGCTGAGAAGTCTGTGAAACTTGTTCTTGCCTCGGCGGACGTGGTCTTTCTTTAGTTTTACCGGTAGCTATATTATGTTTCAGAACTGCACACTCGTTTATGAAATGACCTGGCTGTTTACAATAATTGCATGTCCCTTTAACGGGAGCTGCAGGATGACTGGCTTGATTCGGACCCCTCTTCTGACTGTCTTGTGGAACAGATTGTGCAACTAGTACTTTCATTTTCGTGTCTTTCATACGTCTTCTCTCGTGTTCTTGCTCTTCTCTGATTCTATTCTGGTGATACTGGAGCATCTGTAACATCTGGGACGGGGTACTAGCTTGCCATGTACTTTCGACTTTCAAAACTCGATTCTTAACTTGTGGACTTGAATTCTCGACTAGTTTAGTAACAAAAAGATGAGGGTACGACTCGCTACTCGTCTTCAAGCCACTGTTTATAATAAAGCATTTCTCAAATCTAGAATAAAAATCACTAGTGTCTTCGTCTTGTTTCTGTTTACAGGCTGAGATTGCATCCCAGTCTTCCTTTTTAGTGGCTAATAATCTGGGCAAAACTTGTATTAACAGTTCTGGTAATTCTTTACATTTCTCTCCAAGACCGGTACCTGGTACTCGTATCTTATCTTCAGCTTCTAGAACTGCCCAATCGATCTTTTTCTCTCCCACCTCCCATTCTTTTTCCTTGAGTTTTTCGTATACCCCTGCGGGCAACAGGACCTTTAGCATTTTAATAATATCTGGATACGTATATTCTCCCATACGGAGCATGTCCTTTAACTCTCGGTGGAACCCTGCTGGATCTTTGTCGTGACAGGGGATTAATTTCTTCATCTCTAAGAGTTCCATCTTTGTAATCGGGGTGTAAACAAATACTCGTTGCATTTCACCATCTGTTGTCCTGACTGGGTGTACTTCTCGCAACGGATTCTGTCTATCTATGTAAAACGGTTTACTTTCTGGAGGTGAGACGTGAACAAAATGCGGGTTCAAAAACATACTATATTTATGACGCTGTTCTAGAATGACACTAATTAAATCGGTACCTAAACCTTTCCATCTATACTGGAGTAACTCGTTCAGGACATCATGTAACGGACCTGGATCAGAATGTTGACCCTCATACAATGTAATGAGGTGCTGGATCATATACATACCCACCAGTTGCTGCTCGGCTGGGGGCAGTTTCAGAAACATTTGTGCCACTATTTCGTCTGGAAAAGTGGTAGAATCAGTAATCCATCGGACTGCTGATCGGGCTAGTTCTTGTTCATGCATAGTACTTAATTCACTATAACCGATTCGTGATTTCAGAATTTGATCGGTAGCTTGAAATACTTGTTCTAGAGAACCTTGTTCTGGTGCTGGAAAATGAACAGTTTTCTTGCGTTCTAGGCGTAAATGTCGGTCTGGAAATCTAGATTTACCTACATACGCTATTCTGGCGGGATTCTCGTCCTCTACCTCTTCGGTAGGAGAGTCATTCTCTTTCTCGCTTACTTGTGCTGCTTTACGTTGTTCGTGTAACCTTATTATTTCCTTACGAATTTTCTTGTACATACTCTCTATACTACTGATAGTTCTGTGCTTACCCTCGGCTATATTATCACTCCACCTTGTTAGTGTTCTCATTTCGGCCGGATCTTTGGTCGGATAATCTTGTTCCCTTATTAAACAATTAATCAGAAACTTTAATATCATGAGCTGGATCTCAGCTTTCCTTTGAGACATGGCTTCACCAATACTTTCTGGATCATCCCCTGTACGGATGAAACGATATATTCTGTCTAGATCTTCTTTCATATCTGGTAGGGTGTCCAAATACCCGGTCACCCGTCTTACACGTATGGAGTATATAACCGTACTATCATCGCCTGTGACTGGATCATAGCGGCATTCAGTAAGAGCTCGTCGGATGTCTGCAACGGACTTATATTTGGGCGTACGCTGTAACGCACGTTCATGTAACTCGACTAACGTTACACGTTGGTGTGGTGGCGGGGTACCAGGAGGACCTCCTCCTGCAGCCCCTAGACTAGAATCGTCGACTGATATTCTTCGTGCTGGCAGAGTGGCTGATGTGGCGGGAAGTTGTACTATGGGCTGGACCGGGGGTACCGTAGCAGGTACTGCAAAAGGTGCCCCGGTGTCTGGAGGAGCAGGAATTGCATTATTTACAGGAACTGGCGGAACAGGATTTGCATATTCCGGGACTGTGTCGTCCAAATAGGACGAAATAAAAATATCAGCTGCGGTCGGTTTGTGACGTAACTTGATCGGAACTAAGGGTGGCGGAAAATTACTGGATGCCTCCGGGGTTGCTTTTGGCAAGCCCTCGGCAAGAAGAGGATACATACCCTTAATGAGGGCATTCCTCTGTCTGTCTGACTGTTCGGTTTGAACTCGTTCACCTATCTCGATTAATTCCCTTTCTTGGGCTCGTTCTAAGGATTCTCTACTTAATTCTGACTTTCTGATTTTTTTTTCGGTTCTTTTATGAGATTCTTTGCGCCATAACTCGATGGCGTCTTTCTGTGACTGTCTGGCTTTCTTTTTCCATAATGCTTCTTCTACTCGCATGATGCACTCGGCATCCCACGTACCTGATACGGGCCATCTATACTTTTCTTCTAACTCTTTGGTGTACTCTACCCATAAATCTAGATACAATATGGCACTTATGCCATGCTTCTGATACATAAAGTGACCTGGACTGTCCCTAGGCGGGACAGGAACTGCTTCTTCTAACAGACCTTTTCTAGTTCTTAACTGACGTAGTTTGGAAAACAACGGCATGACTGAACTGTAATCTAGACACAATACAATACACAATGAACACGATAATTACACCACTTTCATACCACGACATAAAAATACATGAAGAACATTTAAAATAACAGTTCTGACAAAATACTACCTGGAATACGGAAAACAGAATACATGAATTTTCTCGAGAACAGAACTGGCTAGAACAGAGACTAGATGCACTGCTGAAACAGTACGAAACTTACCGGTCTCATAAAGAGACACGTCAGGACCCGCATCCACCGAAGTGGACACTTCGTGTTGGGTCTGTGTACCACCAAACCCACGGACCAGAGTCAATTAGATTGACCCTGTCTAGATACTACCCCAGCAACGGTACTCACCGGGCAGCAAGAACGGAAGGCCTCGGACTGGACTGGACTGCTTCGACGCCGGACGGACACACTTCGGACTTCTGTTACGGGTGGGCCTCCGGATACCTCGGACCTTGAACTCTCGGCTTGGGCTCTGGTCGGGACTCGCCGCGTTCCTCCACCGCCTCGTCTGGATGCTGGACCGCAACCTCCGTCTCCTCCGTGGGCCTGAGGGATACTTGAAGCAGAAATATCTGCACGTGGCCGGTATGGTTCCGTCACGGCTGCAGAGGATCAGGGGGCATACGTGGCTTCACCGGCGCGTGGGGAAAGGGCAAGTCCCTATTCGGGCGCCATTATGTGGTATATAAATAAATAATACCGGATCTATTTTTGACTGGATATAGTAATAACAGATAGCTCAATAAATAAGAGTCAAGATTCGAGGTAGTAGGAGTTTGCAGGTTTAATACAGCATAAGGACAGGAACAGGACAACCTGCACAGGACTGGGATGGCAGCGCTGCCAGGGGCAGGATCGGAGTCGGCGTAACATTTAATAACAGTGCGCAAGTATATATACTAAAACAATTGCATTACAATACATACAATAGGCGGAGCAGTGGGTGTGGTCAATAGCAGTCGCGAAAGATAAGGGTGAAAGTAGGTGTAACAAGAGGCGTGAACATAGACATGTGATGTAAACGTAACAGAATATGTCATAAATGAGGCGGAGACATGGAGGGGGCTATCTGAGGAGCCGGGACCTCTAACCTAATAGTGCGCGCAAACTGACAATGACGTGTTACTAGGAGAAGCTGGGGGCTATGACTTCTGCGCTAGGAGCAGAGACTGAAGTCTGGAGAGTCAGGGCGACATGTACCTAAACACTATCTAGTATCTGATGTTTAGAGAACATGTTGATAGAATCCAAAAGTTATCGGGGTAAAGGCTAACAGACACTAAGACTGGTGCATGCATTATTCTACATGTAGTGCGTGTTGAAGAATATGAAATGACCATTAATACAGTATTTCTCTTACATGGAGACGTAAAGGCTAGACGATGACGGAAACTATTGATGCGATTCAGTAGCTTAGGAATGCAGAGAAGGAGGGCTGGACTGATAACTAGAATCATAACATACTCTTGGCAGACTAGCAGGCAGAGCCAGGCTGAGCCGGGCACTGTGAGGCAGGAAGTAAGTGAAGGGTCAGGAATACAGGTGGGGGCTGTATCGCTCCTCAGCGAGGGCTCAGGAGACAGGAGCTGAATCTGGTGTCCGGGCCCTTTTGAGGCCTAGAAACGGGGACTTTTCAATGAAATAACGTGCACACTGAGAAACGTGGCAACGTAACTTTACATAGGCCTGATACTCGTAGCTTTCACGAGAACTGGAAACTGGCATACTAGAGATGGACGCAACTGTAATTGCGTCTTTAATCGAACATGGGGAATACATATGCATATTAATCATGCACACATAACATAAGATGGGGGACACGTAGGGACACAGAACATGGCAAAATTTACTTTTCCACACTGCCACCACCCTAATCACTACAAACAACACATTAAACACCGACACCACAATAACCACCACCACCCTTTCTGACATTACCAACCTAAATATCACTAGCATACCCCCCAAAAAACTTCTAACCACAACTCTCCTAAACACCACCACACTTCTATCCACCACCACCCTACCTTAACCACCCCCACTCTCTAACCATCACCACAACCCACCTTACTACCCCAACATCCTACACACCACCATCACCAACCCAAAGACCACCCTAACCACCACCATCACCACCCTAACCACTGTCACCACTCTCACCAACAACACCTCTGTCACCGCCAATGCCCTCACCACTACCACCCTCAGCACCACCACACCCATCACCATCATTATCACCCTACCCTGAGTCCCACAACCTTTTCACTCAACATAGCTAGCAATTACTGTAGAAGCTCCTCATTTTTAACAACCATTTTCAAATCATTACTTAATTTATGTTTTCATGGAAAGTTGGGGGCCTACATTCATATTTGTTTACTCTTCAGTAACTTGTTCTTACCAGACACTATAACCACATTGTCTATAGCTTTTCTTCAACCTTTCGGCCCAAATATCAGAATCAATATGTTAACATTAAGAAGGAAGTCTATGGTAGATGTTGCTGCAAACCCTAGGGCGACTGCTCGAAGGGCAGATTCACATTTGCATAAGATTCATAGTTGAATACATTTTACAATTGAATTGCTATTTAACGGAAATAAGAGAACGCAATGTGCATCACAATATGTGGCATGCTTTTATTGACGTAACCTACAAACGTACTCAGTCCTGCTTCGAAGACTGGTTGTGTGGGATTTCCTTTCTCCTCTTGTGTTTGTCCCTCCCCTGGAACATGTCCTCATTGCTGGGGTCCTTCAGTACTTCTGTTTTGGGCACCACTTTTTAGGTCTCAGCTGAGCCATGGCATGCACAAGCGCTTGTGAGACAGTTTATATACTAAAAAGGCCTTCGAGAACACCTATTACTTACCATTCATTTGCTTCTTTTTTACTTCTATTTGCTGCCTTCTAATTGGCCATCATGCCCAGTGTCTGTGTTGCTTCTTGCCTTCCACCATCCCATTGTCTGTTTTGCTTCTTCCCTCCCACAATCCTCTTGCCCATGTTGCATCTTCCCACCCACCCATCTTTTGTCAATGGTGCTTCTTTCAACCCACCATCCTCTTGTCCATGCTGCTTCTTCCCTAATATCCTCCCATTATCCGTGTTGCTTTGTATCCCCCCCACCATCCCAATGGCTGTTTTGTTACTCCCTCACACCTACCCGTTTTTAGGTCAAGCATTTGAGACCTCATGTACATACTTTAGTATATATACTTTAGTATATCCTTGTATGTGTATGTACTTTGTGGGCTCTGGAGATCATCCCTAGGACTTGTCTGCTTCCGCTTAGGGACTTTTATTTCTGTTCAACTGCCTCTATGTAATTGTCTTGATAGAAAACGACCAGAAGAGGTCAGTAAAATACCAGAATTGCTTTCTGCTGAGTGACCTTATTTTCAGAATCACTTTAGCATTCTCTAGATTCCAGTCCATAGAAATTGTCTTCCAAAAGCACCCATAAACAATAATATTTTTTTCAAACTTTGTGTTATCAGTGATATGACCACCGAAGGCCCTGCTTTTATATTAAAAACAGAGCTTTGAACTATACCATTTCTCGCAGAAAGGCAATATTTCTCTCCATGTGTTCCCATACCTGGCGTGTCAGCAGTTTGGTGCTTACTTTCCCTCCATCTAAGATCTAACCCCAACCTTGCCTCCTTCCGCAAGCAACTTAAAACCCATCTGTTCATATCCCCGTAATCTTTCAGCCCCCTTCCCCTCCTCCTAGTCTCTGTCAGCCTCACTACACCCTCCTCTGGTTCCCTAGCGCTTGGACGCCCCAGGGCAGCAATCGCGCTGTATAAATGCATAAAAATAAAAAAAAAGTTGTTTCAGCACCCAGGTAAATGTGCTGCGTAGCTAAATACATATAAGGTCCCAAAGGCGAGACCAATTGCATTGCAAATGCTTGTTCATGTTGCTTCTGCTGGAGCGAGGATTTGGTTTGAAATAAAATATTTTGGTTTACCATCATTCGGGCTAATCCGCTCTTTCTGATTATCATGAAGTCCAAATGGATCTTTGCCATTGGTTTAGAGATGATCAAAAGCAGTACACAACATTACATATTAATCACAATTTACTAATCTATTCTCAGTCATTAATGAGGGTTTGTTAAGAGTTTTAGTAATCAAATCTTTTACTAGTTCATTTTTATTGCCATATCACAAGTTAAATACGTACTAATCCTAATCATCAATAAATGACAGAAATATAAAATCTAAATTTGTTAATCAAAATATAAATGCATTAAAGCGCATTCCATAAAGGAAGATTCCTAATTCTAGGAATGGGGAGAGCAAAGGTGTTAGTCAGAACCCATAAAGGGTTCTAATTTGGGAGAGAGTGAGAGAAAAACATAAAGCTTCAGCTTCAAAGTCAGCTACATAAAAATAATTCAATAAAGTAGAACTTCCCATAAAGAGAGGTTCAAGAAACCCAGTGGAGTCTCAAGCAATGTGGCATATGGGTCTAGTTCTGGGAAAGGATCTGTACAAGTGTCTGGAAAAGAGTGGTAGAGTAGTAAAAAGTCACTCAATGGCAAGCGGTAACCTGCTCTAGGAACATGCATTAATAGAGACATGCCATTCTGAAGCTTTGCAATGTCTTTGTTCCTTCATCTACCGTCAGTCAATCAGTGTTTGATGTTGCCCTGGGAACATGATCACTGCTCATCTTTTTATAGGAATACAATAGTCCACAGACAGCAATGTTAAGTTGGCAGCTACTTGTAACATTCTATGTTTGAAATTATTATTTTCCCATTCAGATTCTCTTTCTCACATTAAACTACATTTATAAACTTCCAATATCAAGTTACTAACAATGTTCTATGTAGAGGATGAAACATCTGTATTGATAAAAAGAAAAGATTTTGCACATTGATTGGATAGAAACGATTCAAAAAGTCAAGTTCAAGTTTTTAAATTCTACATCTCTATGTAGGAACTCTTCATTACCTCCATTAAATGACAAAAACTAATCATGAGTTAACAGTGGCCTTTGTGTAAGTAGAAACATTCGTTGAAAAAATATGAAAACATTAATGAAATTTATATTTATTTTTGAAAAACATGTTCATGGAAAGGTCCAGATAAAAAATGTTGTGGATATTAAGTGTTTTTTGCTAAGAGGGAACGTATAGCAATACTGCTTTAGACATTTCAGACCTAGTACGAGTAAATGTGACTGCTTACTACTAATCTACATTTATTTTTAAACACATTTTTTTAATTAAAGCTTATATTTTAATTATGCACATAATTAAAAAACAGTGTTAATTTTCGATATTATTAAAATGCCTTCTAACTTCTCTCACACCCTCCCTCTCATTGTCTATGATGCCCACCCTACCTGGCATAAGAAAAGTGCTATGACACAGCCTGTATTGACCACTCATATTGATTTTTTAACTCACCTACTCAGACCCTTCAGTATTTCATGATTCACATAATAATCGCAGAATCAGCTAAGGAGCATTGGCATAGATGCATCAAGTGAAATTGCGATCGCAATCGCTGCGAAACAGCGATTGCGATTGCAAAATCCACTTCCGCAATGCATCAAGTGGAAAAGCAACAATTTCCGAATTCGCACAACAAAGAATCGCTAAACCCGTAGAAACCCCCAGTGCAATTCCTTAAAAGCGATTCTCCACATAATCTGCGAATTTAATAGCGAATTTGCAGTCAAATAGCGAATTAGCAAACAAATCGCTATCCACATGCATCAGCAATTGCAAATAGCAAAAACACCATAATTCGCAAAAAACGAGTCGCACTTAAAGGAGAAGCTAAACCAGGTGGTAACCATGAAGTCAAATTGGCAAAAAAAAAAAAATTTGGAAATAACAAACAGGTGTTGGCTAAATCAAACACACTTAAGGAGACTCATTAGGAGCATATGGAAAGTCACAATGGCCGGTCTATACATCGTGGCAAGGCGGCTGAGGCTCCAGGCTGCAGCCCAGAACAGACGCAGGATCCATGAACGCATCTTCCGGCTGCGGATTACACTACTGGGACAGACTGAAGAGGAGATCTACTCCAAATACAGGCTCAATGGGGCAATGATTAAGAAGCTCATCAGAGACCGTGACCCCCTGATGCAGCACCCAACATGGAGGACCAATGCCGTGCCCACCCATGTCCAGGTCCTGTGCTGCCTGCACCTCCTGACCTCCGGCAACTTCCAGGGGATAGTCGCAGTTGCAGGGGGTGTATCCCAGAGTACACTTTCACGCTGCCTACAGAGTTTCCTGGACGCTATGCTGAGCCGGATACATCACTACATCACCTTCCCAACAACCCAATAGGACTTAAAGCAAACTAAACTGGACTTCAATAATACCGCCCATTTCCCCCATGTAATTGGCTGCATCGACTGCACCCACATACACATCTGTCCACCCGCAGAGACCGAATACATGTACCGGAACCGCAAGTCACTTCACTCCCTCAACATTCAGGTGGTCTGCAATGCGAAGACCATCATTACAGACATTGTGGCACAATACCCAGGGAGCACGCATGATTTGTTTATCTTCCGGCCTAGCGGCATACACACCCGCTTGACCAGGGGTGATTTTCATCGTACAAACATGATGAAAGCACCCCTGGCATTTTAACCAAACGGGCCTTACACAACCAGAGAAGTAGGCAGTCCTCTGCGCTTGAATTGAGAACCATAAGCTCACACCGCAAGGACATGACACAGGCGCCTCTGGGTTTTAATAGTTCAAGGAAAGAAGACTGAACGCTTTATGGAGCTTAATTATTTCGGAATGCCCACATTCAACGTTTAATGTCCCAACACCAGGACGATTTTACTCTTAGCCAGACTTTACGATATTAAATGGATGCATGAAGCTAGCAAATCTCTCTGATATACCGCATTTGGATTTGGATAACAATTGATACCCATCAATTCCCAAAAAGCAAACCCTAAGGGTGATTTTATTGACCCCTACACGACGACAGAGATTATATGTAGTCTTGACAAAGGTGGAGAATATTGTGGAAAACCACCGAAACGCGTCGACGCACCATTTAGTATAATTCACAACTCGGACATCTTTGTTGATATACTACATTATAGAATACATAATTTAGGTGTCAAAAATAGAGTACGAATATACACCCAGTACTGTACGAATCCAATGTCTTACTTTTTTCTGTCTTTTTGTTTCAATTTTGCTGGTCAATATTGAAATTTAAGTGTATCTTTTATAGTCATTTTCTTGTTTTAATAAGTGGTGAGTGGTCTCTTTACTGTCCACTTTTTTAATTGTTTGCATTATCAATAAACTGTAAGAATTCTTTTTATACACATGAATCTTGGTATTGTTTTTGACTTTTTAGCTTAAGTGTTACTTTGTCCAGTTTAAGGGAATCTATCTTTTATTTACGGTTGGTTAACCCTAATTCCCTTAACTTTCGTTTAAGGGGTACCTCTCATTTTCATTCCTGCATTATAGACAGGCCACCTGCTCCTCCTGGGACCCCTTCCTCCCTCCCCTCCGATCACTGCATTACATTGTGCAAACGAGGTGCCTTAACCTCAGCAGTTCTAAAGGTGTGGTGTCATTCCTGGGATTACGGGTGTGGGGGTATGAAAAGAATGTACGGGGGTCTTGGGACAGAAACAAAGATAATTGTGTTTGTGTGAGCAGGACATGGGTGGGGCCGTGCTCTGTTGAAAAGGTGCCATTTGCGTTTCCATGCAACAAATGGCCCTTTTGCTTTTAGGGATCCACTGAATATTAATGGTTGAAGGGAGGCGGCTCAGTAGAAGAGGGAGAAGCTGTGGCTGGGCAATGTTTATAGGCAAAGCGCCATCCTTCTTCTAATGCCAGGGGAGGTGGTCCCCACTTCACTGGACTTCTAAGCACTGGTTCAGGGCCCAAGTGTGGGGCCCCCTTCTCTTGGCTTCGCATCCATTATCCAGTGCTGTGAGGCCCAGGGCAGGAGAGGTCCCTCTCCTGTGCCATGCAGCACTGGATCAGGGCTCAAGGTCCAAGTGTGGGGGCCCCTGCACTGGGCCGTACTGTCATTATTCAGTACTGTGCAGCCTAGGGCAGGGCCCCCACCATCTCCTGAACTTCGAAGCACTACAGTATGACTCTGAAGCCCATGGGATGAAACACTTTCCCCTGGGCTTTGCACGCATTGAGCAGTTTAATGGAACTGAGGAACTGGGTTAGAGTCCCAGCGTTGAACATCCTGTGATTCTGGGCATATCACTATTTCTACATGCCCCTAAAATATGAATATATCCTTTTGTAATGTAACTGATGATCATGTAAAGCTCTCTGATGACTTAGGGCTGAGTTTGCATAATATAAAACTGAAAATCCCCTCACGTTCTGGAACTATGAGTCGTGCCTGACTTTGTTTCCACAGTGCATGAAACGCAGCAGAGTTTTAAATTTGTGGGCGCATTTGTTGTGAAAATTTTCACATGCGCTGGAAGTAGGGGTGAGTGGGGTGCTACAGCACCACCAAAATAGCTCTGCTGTTGTTATGAAGGAGTAATAAAGATGCTTTTAAATTGTTGCTTTATTGTTTTCACATTTGTTGTATGTGTTAACATCTGGGTCTGCAGTGCACTTTACCCTGCCCTTTAAGGAGATAAGTGGATGGGAGAGTGCACAGCGAAAGTGTGAAGATAAAATATAGCAATGGAGGGGAAATGGGAAGACTTCAAACGTAAGACGGTATGGGTTAAGAGGAGAAAGGTGATCAAGAGATAAGATGTTGAAAGGAGGCTGAGAAAGGAGAGCAAAGGAGATAATGGAGAGAAGTGAATAAGAGCAACACACGAGGATGTGAATATTGGGAAACCGCATGCTTAGACCAGGGGGTGAGGAAAAGGTTAAAGAAATAAGGTACATGCATAAGAGAGGACTGTATAGGAGACAAATAAGGATATAGGTGCTGGAAGTAGGGGTGTGGGAGGGGTTGGCAGAGGAGGGGGGACTACAGTACCCCCAAAATGAAAATGCTGGAGTTCAGAAGGTGAATAAGCAATAAAGATGTCTGTAAATTTCAAAGACAGACTTCAAATGTCAGGTGATGTTTTCTGACAAATTGCAGCCTATTCTTTTAACATTGAGATTGTTTTCTTTTCTTTGAGTGCAAAGTGAGAGGACTTTACAAATTGGTTTATGCAACAATCTTGGTGATGTAAAAGGAAAGGCTATAGGATATAACTTTTTTCTAACACACTATAAAAGTTAAATATAAAATGGTGTCGGGCGAGAACAGGCAGGCTTGGAGGTTGGTTGAATGTCACTAAGGGGCCACTGCCAAATTTCCCAGGTTCATGTAAGATGTGCTGCTACAGCCCAAGTTTTTACTTTGATTTCTGGTACTTGCAGTTGTGTTTATGCCATTATGAAGCAAGACAATAAGCCCCAGAAACTAAAGAAAAAACCTGGACTGGAACAGCACATTATGCATGGACCTGGGAAACATGGCAGCTATGAGCGCCTGGGAAAGGTTTATGGGTGTTAGGAGAAAGCCTCTTAAGAGCTTTGACGGTTGTACAAAGTAATTGATGATCCACTACCAGGGAGACCTCTGGGCCCTAGCCACATGAAGTTTAACCATTAACTCGGAAATGTTGGTTAGCGTCACTAAATTTTTGGGGGCAGGTCTCCCGTTGAGCTAGGACAGCTTCTTTGCAGGGGTTCTTATATTTTGTCCATATTTGCATTAGTGTTTTGACCTGTAAAGACCACCAAGACAGAGCGATAGGGCCTTCTTTCAAAAATCAAAGTTTAATTATTACGGGGCTTGAAATCCAGGGGAACCTGACTCACTGAAAGCCCTGACCCTGGGTTTATGCTGTTTACTTTGGTTTTGTACAGCCCTTTTACTGAATGTTTATCCTTGGGCCGCACAGTCATAATGTATTGCTAGGAAGCCCAGGCAAAGGGACCTTCCCCAGAGCCTGGCGGCCTTGTATGATGGGTGCCAAGCCCAGGCGAGAGGGCCCCCGTACATTAAGCCTCATTTCAGACATGATCTATCCCTGTGAGGCCCAGGAGAGAAGGAGCCTCTCCTCGGCCTCATACTGTTGCATTATAACTGCAAGGTCAATGGCAGGTAAAAGTATTCATTAAAAGGCGGCGCCGAGCCAAAGCAAGGCGAGCAGCATAAACCCAGGGTCAGAGCTTTCAGTGAGGCTGGTGCTGATGTTCAGGAGAACTCTCTTCTTAATCCGACTCACAATGATTTCCGTCCACAACATAGCATGGAAACTGCATTATTAGCAATAACAGGGAAGCTGAAAATATTGCTGGACAAAGGAGGTTCCACGGCCATTAGCCTTCTCTACCTGAGCGCAGCGTTCAATACCGTTGAACACAAGACTCTGGTGCTCAGGATGAGTGAAATAGGAATAAAAAATTGTGCTCTGACCTGGCTTTTCTTGTTCCTAAAAGAAAAGTCCTTTCAAATTTGCGAACCTCCTTGCTATTCAGATGTCTTCCCTTTGAAGTGTGGGGTTCCGAAGGGCTTTGTATTGAGGCCTACACTTTTCAACATTTTTTTAAGTCTATTGGCAGATATCGTCAAGAAAGAAATTTTGGGTGTTGATGGTCCCCTATGTTGATGACACCCAACTTGTAGTCTCCCTTTACCCGGGAACATGTTTACAACAACTAGCCCCTTGTCTAGAGAAAGTTGCACAATGGGTGGCTAATTGCCCACTTGAAGTGAAGGGAAACAAAGCCAAGCTGATGATTTTAGGAAACAAGCCAACACCGCAAACAACCGTCGGATGGCCAGAGTTCCTGGGGTCACCGGCAACACCTTCCTACCCAATTCCGAGCGTAGGTATGTGGTTGGATAGCACTCTATCTATGGAGGCCAAAGCAAAAATATTTACAGCATCTTGCCGTGCCCTTATCAGAACCCTAAAGAAAATCCTAGACTTCCTTCCTACACAATCTAGGAGACTAGGGGTCCAAGTGCTGATTCTTTCCCGCTTGGACTATGGGAATTCCCTGTATATGGGCTCACCCACATATATTATCAAGGGATTCCAGTTAGTCGAAAGTGTGGCAGCAAGGACTATCCTCAAGCTTCCCAAACATACCTCAGCAAAAATTGCTGTGGCTTCTTTGCACTGACTTGAGTGGAGGAAAGGATCAAATTTAAGGCACTTTAATTGCCGCATAAGGGAATCAACCATAATGGACCCTCCTTTATAGCGGATCTTCTGGTACCTTACGCTCCTAGCAGGACCTAAAGCTCCCCCAATGCTAAATTGCTAAAAGTCCAAAGGATCAGATTGGGGGGCGTGTATCTTCTCTCGCATTTGGCCCCTAAGATTTGGAATACTATTCCCGATGAGCTCATAAATGAAATGAATGAGACCAGATTCAGAAAAATTCTTAAAACATGGCTTTACCACCACTATCCCTAGACATGAAACGCCTCAGAATCCCGCTAGTGAACAAAATGACACACACAGTACTGGGAAGCCTTCAGGCAGCTATGCGCTTTATAAATCTGCATAGCATCAATCCACATAGCATAACTTGAGGAGCACTTTTAAAGGGTGGTAGTGAGGGAATTCATAGCGAAGGAGCTCATTGGTGAGGTGCCAACAAACATTGTCACACCAAGGGCCACCAGCCTTAACACCGGGACTGGATGTCGCAAATTAGAGGGGCCTCACGTCTTCCCTTTTGCCCAGGGCCCCAAAAGTCATAGGACCGGCCCTGTCTTGTGGAGCCACCACTGGCTTAGTTGTCGAAGAATACGTCAATAGAATAGCAGCAAAGATTGAGCACGTTGCTTCTGCACACAGTCTCTTCTATGAAAGTGCCTCTAACATACACATTGACACACTTCAATCTACTTCATACTTTTGGCACAGTGTAAGAAAATCATTTACCTTTTTTAGTTGGACTGTGTTATTTACTATTTACCTCTAGTGCAGGCATTTCTAGGTAAGTGCTGGATCAAAGAAGTGTCAAAACATGATGGGAAATATTGAAGTGGGAAGATTTATGTCAATTTCATATTCTAGTGAGCACCTCAAAAATCCCAGGTTGAATACTATCAGCGGTACGTATATCTACACTGGTCATCAAAATGTCAGTGTTGTCTGAATGGACGATGGTAGACTGCACTATTAAAATCCAAAACCTAGCTCCATGCACACATTTTTTAATGTACAATGGATGTATGCATTCAGGGGCGGGTCTTCCATTATAGGGGAGGAGCGTTTACCCACTGCTGAAACCAGCAGACGCTTTTAAGATAAAATAATAATAAAGCAGTTAATACATCTGCTTTATAATAATTTTACTTTATTACAGAACTGCTGCAGAGTCTTGAGGAGTGGTGAGCTCAGGCACTGGCAGTTCGAATGCAAGTTTGGCTGGCCATACATGGCCGACCGAACCGACTTGCACACTTGGATATCTCCAAGCTGTTGCTTGGAGATATTTGAAGGGCTCAGGAGCACAGGCTCCCAGTCCCTGGAGGATCATGGAACCAGCCCATGCTACTCAATCCCTACGCTCCTCTTATGCTTGGTAATACCAGCATGAGAGTAGCATCTTGATTGGCGCAGGGCACTCTAGGAGCCTGTGTGAGAATCATTGCATTGGAGCTGAAGAGGCGGCGAGGCGGGGGATATCAGGTTATCAGGTACGTTTTTATTTTATTTTTATCCCCCCGCCTCACCGATTTCTCCAGCTAGCAGCTGCCACTGTGTTTATTTATATATATATATATATATATATATAACGCTCCAAATCCTCTCGATTTCCAAAGAAGACAACAGCACTCGAGAGCTACTTTTAAAACTGCAGGTTTATTTCTCACAGGCACTCTCCACAAACGCGTTTCGGCGTGTCACCTGCGTCAGTGTGGTAACAATGATTTTCACTATCGGGTGGATTAAATACACCATTTTCACTTTTTTCAGGCATTGAGATAGACAGAGGACAACCCCACTATAGTCGCTCTGGGCGCCATCTTGGAATATCAGTGTGTGCAACCTTATAATTATCACAGGTTATGCAATAAGGCCCCTAGATGGGCTAATCCATACAATTAGTGGGTATAAACACTCGGTTATGAGTTTCTGAGATAAACAACAAAATAAAGCCGTGGATCGGCTAGAGTCCTCTATCTAATAGATAGCATAAAGGTCCACCACTACCTGCAGGCATTTAACATTTCTTGCTACCAGATAAGTCACAAAGCAATACAACTCACATTGTTTGAATCTCAATGCATCAACATTCTTAATAAGAAAGAAAGAGTTCTCAAGTCCTTTGAACACAACATTATTACATATCAAATCATATGAAGGTTCTGGGCAAGGAGGGGAACTCTAATGAAATAATCATCAAAATACATTCGGCATGATGCTGTGGATCCATCTAGTGAGTGTAGTGCATATTAAGCGACAATAGCGCCTAGAAGGTAAATGCTCAATAGACAGTTATCATTACCTAACAAGGCAAGCTCGCAGCCACTCCAGTGAACCTCAGATTCTACATTACATTGCAGCCATATTAAGAATATATTCACCTGTGCTCTCCTGTTAATTCATACAAAACTAGAGGTATCTTAGATGTTACACGGCCTTCACGGGACTACAAAGTCCTATTATGTTTTATTTGATTTTGTTTTATTCACCCAGATGAAAAGCCATCTCCTCCCCAGCGTTCAAGCCCCTAGGAAACTTCGTAGACAGGTCTATAATGAACCTAGATTCAAGTCTACGGAGTCGTCTGAGGCGATCTCCGCCCCTCACATTGGGTGGTACAGTGTCAAGGCCGAAATATTGCAATAATTTTCGGTCTCGCCCATGGACCTCCGCGAAGTGGCGGGCCACTGGGTAGCTGGAATCTGCCTTGTCGATGGCTCTCAAATGTTCCAGAACCCTTAGCTTCAGTTCTTTAATGGTGCTGCCTATGTAGCGGAGGCCACATGGGCAGTGCAGACAGTAAACAGCATATTGTGTACTACAGGTGATAAACTTTTTAATTGGTATGGTCATTCCTGTATCTGGTATAGTGTACGACAAGACTCTTCTGCTACTCGCACACGCTTTGCATCTCCCGCAAGGAAAAAACCCTTTTTGATCTTTCAAGGTATTCGCCTTTGGGGGAGGTTTTTCCAGATGGCTCCTAACGAGCATATCACCCACAGACCTTGCTTTACTGAATGTAACTAACGGATTGGGAGGAAGGTCATCCTTTAATACAATATCCGTTTGCAGAATATGCCAGTTCTTTTTTAGCATTTTTTTCAGGTCATTTGCTCCGGTGGAATAGGGAGTGATCAACCGAAATTTATTGATGGTGGTGGTTCTGTTTTTGTCACGGCCTGATCCATCTGATCTGGCAGTGAGTAAGCTTCCTCTCGGTATCTTTTTTACCCTACTCAGCGTGTCGTGTAATAGGTCTTCGCCATATCCCCTTACCTTAAAGCGGGATATACATTCAGAGGCAGCCGCCTCGAAATCCAAATCTCTAGAACAATTTCTACGAATTCTCAATAGCTCTACGTAGGGGATGCTATTGATTAGTTGTGGTGGTTGGCTACTGCTGGCGAAGAGTGTGGAATTGCCAGCAGTCTTCTTCCTAAATAGGCTCGTGTGTAGTTGCCCATCCTCAACAAACACCTTCAGGTCCAAATACTCCGCTGCCACAGGAGAAAAGGATCCCGAAAAGTGTAAGTTGAGGTTGTTGTTATTGAGCAACTTGATGTACTCAGTGGCTGTTGTAGCATTACCATTCCACACGATGAAGAGGTCATCGATATAACGATGCCAGCACACGATGGTGCCCACCTCCTGCCCAACCTTGCAGCTCCTGGGTACTTGCTCCTCCCACCAGCCCACGAAAAGATTCGCGTAGCTGGGAGCGAAGCAAGTACCCATCGCCGTCCCTGACTTCTGTAGATACAGTTGTTCTTCAAACAGGAATACATTATGGGTTAAGCAGAATTCGATGAATTCAAGTATCATGAGATTATGTCTGGCGAAGCGCATCTGGCGCTGTTCTAGAGCATGTCTTATTGCATTCAGGCCCTGTTGGTGTTCAATGATTGTATATAGGCTTGTGATGTCAAGCACCACAAGCAGGTATCCTGGATTCCACTGTAGTTCTTGAATTTTCACCAGGAAATCCTTTGTATCCCTGACGTACGATTGTAGATTTGACACCAAAGGGAAAAGAATATTATCTATGAAGCGTGACATGTTCTCTGTTAAGCTGCCAATTGAAGAGATGATGGGGCGTCCAGGTGGACTCTCTTTACTCTTGTGCAGCTTGGGTAAATGATAAAAGGTGGGAATCATTGGACAGTTGTTACGTAGGAATAAGTGTTCGTCTTTACCCAGCATCTGTAGGTCATACCATTTTTTGATAAGGGTATCATACTCTTTGATGCTCTGTTGGTACGTGTTCATAGTGCACTTAGTGTAGAAATTGTCATCAGAGAGCTGTCTCAGTGCCTCGGTTTTGTAATAGTCCCTACTCATTAAAACAACGTTCCCACCTTTGTCGGAAGGTTTCACCACGATATTATTATCTTTCTTTAGGTTCATCAGTGCCTCATATTGCTGTTCAGTGATGTTGAAGTTGTGACTGGTATGGTTAGACTTGCGATATCTCATGAGGTCATTTGTCATTGCTTCGCTAAACGCATCCACCGCGTCCCACGGGGACTGTGGAACAAATACAGAAGGAGGTTTAAGATTACTCTCCTCCCTCTCTTGGTCGATCCCTTGCATCTCTGCCCTTTGAGCAGTATCCAAATGTTGCACATCTTGTGTCTCTCCTCTTTCAAGATCTTCCAGAGCTTCTGCTGTTGCTAGATCTCTGCTGCTCAGGGCATCTGTTGCTGTTATTCTAGCCCCCTTCTTATTAAGGTCTTGAGTGTGGGATCGTAGTTTGAAATATTTATGAAGTTTGAGTTTCCGCGTGAAGCGAAGCAGATCGATCCTGGTTTGGGTGTATTCCAGTTCTTTCTTGGGGCAAAAGGTTAGTCCTAAACTGAGAACTTCAGTTTCTCGGTCAGTCAGTTGTTTAGACGTCAAGTTAACAACTGTTAGGTTGGCTTGTTCTTGTGAGCCAATCGCATCTGATGTTGCTATTTCTTGGTTCGGTTGCGATTGACCCAGCGGGGGTTCCTTGTCCCTCCTCTTCCTCCTTTTTCCTCCCCCTGACCTCCTCGTCCTCCTGGTGCTCCTGGTCCCGACTCCTCCGTGTCCGGGGGTTTGTTCTTTCCTCCCCGGAGCCACGAGCTCTTGATTACTTCGTACTCTACTTGAAAAGGGGTTTTCTTACTCCTGCCCTGTTGCATTCCGCGGTTCTGCCCACGTTGTTGTGATTGCTCGGCTTGCTCATCGCCCGACTCGTTTTCAGTCACCTCGGATTCCGAGGTGGCGATGTCTGGTGTTATGGATGTTCCAGTGGTTGCACCTGAGCTTTTCAATAGGGCTTTGCGTGGGGCGTCAAATTTCTTGGCGTAGGTAAGGACACGTCCTGTTGAATAGTCGTTGGCATCTCGCTCGTACTTTTCCTGTTTCCGATTTCTTATTTTGGTCTCATATTTCACCAAACGAGCTTTCATTTGTTCCCTCTTTTGTGAAATTGACAGTATGATGCTCGAGTCCTTTTCTTTATCTAATTCATCATTAATCAATGAGATCTCAGCCAATACTTTCTCGCGGTCACTCCACGCATATTTAATCAAGATTTTAAGGGTCCCTTCGCAGTACGTGGCTGTGTGCTCAAACCAATCAGTGAGCAATTGTGGATCCGGGTGCTCATAGGAAGGGACTGTATGCACCCTCAAGCCCCTGGGTACCCTTCCTTCTTCTACATAGTTGGTGAGGCTGGTCGCCTCCCACCATTTGCGAATCTCGCGCTCTCAGAGCCTCTCAAGTTTCGCCATGACCGCTGTTAGTTTGTCGGTTCTACTGATGTGGCTGATGCTGTAGCCAGCGGCTGTTCTCGCCGCTTAAACATTCCTTGTGCCGCTGTGTGGCGTTCGGCATCGGTAAACATGACATTAAATGCCGGCAAAGTTAGTTCTCCACGTCTCAGTATGTAGTATGGAAACACTCTTTACTACGCTAAGACTTAGTGAGAGTGCCTGCGTCCCTGCGTGTGTGAATTTTGCTCTCAGACACCCTGCCGCAATACCCGCTCAGCTGTGTGCTTCACTGTACGCATGTACAGGCAGTGGGGGTAAACATCCTTCAACAGCGCTTACCGAACGGCGCCTTCCTCGGGAAGCCTCCAGGTGCGGTCCGCAACCGGTCGTCTTCCTCCGTACTCCGCCCTCGGCAAATCGCTTCCCTCTGTTGATGGCGGGAGGCGGCGGTGCGCAGTTTATGTTTGCAAAACGCTCTTTTCCTGCTCAAAGAAACTGCTCACTCGTGGGTGGGTGCTGTCAGCGGCTAGCAGGACACCGCATAACATAACGCTCCAAATCCTCTCGATTTCCAAAGAAGACAACAGCACTCGAGAGCTACTTTCAAAACTGCAGGTTTATTTCTCACAGGCACTCTCCACAAACGCGTTTCGGCGTGTCGCCTTCGTCAGTGTGGTAACAATGATTTTCACTATCGGGTGGATTAAATACACCATTTTCACTTTTTTCAGGCATTGAGATAGACAGAGGACAACCCCACTATAGTCGCTCTGGGCGCCATCTTGGAATATCAGTGTGTGCAACCTTATAATTATCACAGGTTATGCAATAAGGCCCCTAGATGGGCTAATCCATACAATTAGTGGGTATAAACACTCGGTTATGAGTTTCTGAGATAAACAACAATATATATATATATACACTGTTTGGGACCATTAAATGGCCTGCCCTTTATGACAAAAACTTCACAAAAGTAAACTCATGTGAAATAACAAATTCACACCACATTTCCTGTCATGAGAGCCACTTGACCCTAGTGACTGTTTGTTGTAAAGCTCACAGCGGCATCTTCTAACTACAGCTCTTTTTTGCCATGCTTTGTCGCAGTGTCTCCATTATCAATGCACTTGTGTGTAAACGTGGTGATTGAAATATAAGAAGTGAAGCAATGGCGGTGTTGGCAGCCTTCGACACAGGGTCCCACCGTAGACTGCTTCCTAGACTACAAGAGATAGGTATTCGTGGCCTAGCTCTACAATGATTTTTGAGTTTTCGAACTCAACGTACACAGACCATCAAACTTAGAACATTCAGATCCCCCAACCATAGAGCTCAACAATGGAGTGCTGCCGGGCTCTTGTCTTAGCCCCATATTGTTCAACATATATGTGCCCCCCCCGTGCCGAAACTATCAGAGATTATGGATTCACCCCTATCTCATATGCGGACGATACCCAACTTCTCTTATCATTCAGTAACAATATAACTACCACTAAAGTACGTTTCTCAGAGTGCATGAAAGCCATCTTGTCTAGGATGGCGGAAAACTTTCTCCAGCTGAATGCTAGCAAGACGGAAATTATGCTTTTTAGTACAGCCCAAGTGCTCTGGTTTCTGGAGTGATGGCCTACAGACTTGGGCGCAGCATCTGCCCCCAAGACATTGGTTAAAAATGTGGGTGTTCGCCTGGACCAGTTTCTTACTATGAAAGAGCAGGTAGTTGCTACCACTGGCATCTGCTTTCATATGATGAGTCTACTGCATAGGCTTTTCCCACTCTCAGTGTGAAAAACCCTGGTTCGAGCACTGTGATCAGCCGCTTAGGCTACTGTAATGCTCTTTTGGCTACTGCTAGTGAGTCTCTCCTTAACAAACTCCAGGTGGTCCAGAACACCGCGGCCTGCCTAGTCCAGAATATGCCAGCCAGAACTACCTCTGTCCCCCTCTTGCCCTCACACCATTGGCTTCCTATACACAAGAGAATTACTTTCAATATCTGTTGTATAGTACACAAATCACTGAATGGCAGAGAACCTAGTTATCTGACAGAAAATCGTATTCCGCACCTGCCGAGCAGATCTTTGCGATCTGGGGAGAAATCTCTTCTCATCATACCTCGTTTCGGGAAAACACGCTCTGGGGGCAAAGCCATTTTTTACCTGGCCCCCCCTTTACTGGAATCCTCTATCCTCTCACCTTCTGAAGTGCATGGATCACCTACCCTTTAGAAAGCTTCTCAAAACTGAGCTTTTCAGAAACTAATACTACCTGCATGCGATTCACAGTATTGCGGAGATACCCCTTCTGGGGTGATTCAGGCATTTTACAAATTATATTAACATAACATTACCTTGAAGTACTGAATCCTGGGGTTGAGTCGCAGTTCAACAAAAATGTGGGATTGTGGTCAATCATCCTACATGTGTTGTTATGGGTAAGCTGCCTTTCTGCCAAATGTACAGAAGTTGATAGTATATGATCACTATGTAAACTCACACTGAGACCTTAGACATGATAGAAGTGATTCAGCTTAAGGTGGTGTGCTGTGCATACCATTTTACCTACTTGTAGATGAAATGGTGTGGATTGGGGAGGGTCCCAAAGATGCTAGATAAGGCAGTCACACACATCTGTTTCTTGGTCTCTCTTTAACACCTTAGCTGCGATGGAACGTCCAGCTCCAGTGCTGGACGTTCCATTGCGCTGGTGCAGTTGGAACGTTCAACGGCCGACGGCAGCACTATGGAGGTAGTGGTGCCGTCGGCTGTTGGTCGTGCGCAGCACTTATGAGGTTAAGCAGGTGTCAGTAAAGAGTGCTGACAACTGGAGATCAGTACAGAAGCACCATGGTGCTCTGCTGGGCCTAATCCACTCTTAGGAGGCGGTTGAGAGGGGGAGTAGGGAATAAGGAAAAGAAAGGTTAAAGAGGAATAGTGACAAGGAAAGAGAGAGCGGGTTACAATGAGTGAAAAAGAGAGAGGGGATATAGAAACAGAAGGGGAAAACATAGATGTAGCAGGGTAAAGTGAGCATAAAGGAAGCCAGACGTGGAAGAGAATGGAAGGGTGCATAGGAAAAGTTAGGGACGGCAGGGAATGAGGGAAGGATGCATAAAGGAATGCCCATTGTCTGCAACAAATTTTCAGTGATTATATAAAGTATGCAACCAATATGCTAAGGATGGTTGTGTGTTAGAATACTGCAATATTTAATGTGCTTATATGAGCCTTGGCAATGCACCTCCACTCACTACTGTCCTGCGCCCTAGGGCGTCTTAGCAAGAGGTTCTCAGACTTGGAGCCGCTAGCCCCAAGTCAGCAAAATGTCACAGAAAACAGGATGACTAACAACCCTGTGCTATTGTGCTTGGCTTAACCTATGTTCCAGATTGTTACCACAAAGGAGAATATAGCAAAGAAACACTCTCAAACACCTTAAACATACCGATTTCAAAGTGGTATACTCTGCTACAACAGTTTCCATTGAATTAAGGCGGAAAGGGAATTATTCAGAGCACAATAAAAACTTCAATATTGCTGCAAAATGTTCATTTAAGTGCTGCAAAATTTCTATTTTAGTGCTGCAAAATTTACAAATCTATACTGTTGTATCCTGGGGGTCTGCCTATTGTACGCTACTTCACTTCCATTGCCCATTTTGCTTCTTTCATTCCCACCCACGCCCCTCCTGCCATAAAGAGAAAAACACTAGGGTGAGGCCAGTGCTGGCCATGTCATGGAGCTTTATTCATACATTTTAGACATGCTGCACAGCCACACTGCTGCATAACATGGCTAACCGTCAAAGTAAATTGCCACCTCATGGGCGAGACGTGAATGCTTATTTTTCTCCGCCCATCCCTGTTCCTATGCCTCGTCTACCTGAGCTGTGGCTCTTTGGTACCCTCCTGCTTCTATATAGACACCTGAGACCCTAGGGGCCTCATTTATGAGGCTGTGTGTCACTTTTACGCCGCCGGTGCGTCACTTTTTGTGAGGCAACAGCGGCGTAAAAAATGTGCCTTGTTGCACCCTATTTACAAAGTGACGCATCTACCTAGATGCGTCACTTTGTAAACCCATGCGCTACATTATACCTACGCCAGGTATAATGTATGCAGGGGGGGGCGTACTGACGCAAGAAAGGGTCATGGAAGTGACGCAGTGAAATCTATAAGATTTCACTGCGCCACATCTAGGACACAAATGAGTCAATTTCTTACGCCTGCCTCACAGCAGGCGTAAGACTGACGCAGGCCCTTTCACATGGGGCTTGCCGGAGGACACATTGCTGGAGTTGCATCATGCGTCATTTTTTTGACACACTCCAGCAATGCGTCACTTTTGCGCCATACAGATACGTCAGAAATACTGACGTATCTGTAACTCCTTGAGCCATAATGCGTCATACTGTTAATATGACGCATCATTGGTGTCGCAAGGAGGACGCAATGAAAAGTGACGCATCACTGTTTTCACGCAGCGATGCGTCACTTTTCATAAATGAGGCCCTAGGTTTTTAAGGGACGTGCACAGCCCTGCCAAGTACAATGCAGCAGGCATGATACTAATGCATTTGAATGTGGTGGTCCGCATCACAGCATTAAAATGCATTGTCACGCATTTTTAGCTTCCATAGTCCAAGGAGGCGTGAGCCTGTATATCACAATATTGTTATGCTCTGTTCAGTTAACATGCAGCTGCAGCACCATTTTCAATTTCCAGGGTGGTTGCGAAGTCATTGTTGTTCAATTTAGGTTGCTGTTAGCTAACGTCACAGGTGGGGCCCAATGGCTGCTACTGAGACAGCCAGCACGAGCAAGCGCACTCTGCGCAGTTCTGATATTAAGTTGGCTGCTGGCGGCAATCAAGGGTGCACAGCTCTCACTGCGGTTCACCTCGAGCCCAGGAGAACACCAGCCCTCAGGATCATTAGTCGAGTCATGCCCTTTGCCAAGGGGCATGAGCTGGTGCTGTACCAGCAGACTTACACGGGCCACTCACCTGCAGAGTTTGCTGCTAGTGGCACGTGTAAGTCTGCAGGTACAGCATCAGCCCATGCCCCTCGGAAACGGAACCCCTGGGTATGACTCGACTAATGATCCTGAGGGCGGTGTTCTCCTGGGCTCGAGGTGCACCGTCAGAGCTGCGCAGTCATGATTGCACATTGCAAAGCTGTAGTATTATATTTATTTTTTTGTACTGGTGAAACTGAAGTTTGAAAGTGTTATATGGTGTGCCAAGGCGTTTTTTAGTCTCTGCTACTGGGTTGAACTATAACTAGTGTGGCGCGATCAGATTGACGTGAAAAATGGCCTTGAGGTCAGTCAGGCATCTCGTTCAAATTTTTTTGTGACTTTCGTACCCTTAACTCCATGCGCGCTGCGATAATTCTCCCGCTGTGCGGGAGAATTAATGAGCGGGTGGGGTTTGAAAGGCCCCTGGCTGGGGGCCGTCCTAAGCACCGAAGGGGTTAAATTACAATTGATTGTGGGTTTCTAAAGCGCTAGAATCGAGTATCTCTGCGCTGTAGTCCGCTGGGGAACCCGTCCTGGCTTTCCCTGTGAGATGGTCCCTACTGGGTATCTCCAAGGTGAAACCAGGCACCCCCGGCATATGTGGGGGGCTGTTGTGGAGATGAGGCAAGCTAATGCCCAGAGTTGCCGAGTGTGATCCCTAGTTAGAGTAGGCACCGAGGCGAGAATTATCGAGTCCGTTGACCCTGGTCCAAGACCCTGCCGCGTCAGGAATTGAACCCTGGTCCCAGGCTGTTCTCTGCTCCCGGGTCTGCCGCCTCTAACCAGTGAGCCACACCACTCCACAATACTTCTTTATAACCTTGTTGCCGTGGTTGAATTCTAATTCAAAAAGAACAATTGATGGACAGAATGCAGAACAATGTTATGAATTCTAATTCAAGACTATGGAAACTGAAATGCCCAGGAGTCTTACAGAAATTCAGCTCTATATTCTATTTCCCAGCGTGCCTTGTGCCCTTCTGATGCGCATAGGGAGTTCAGGAAGTGTCAAAGTCCTCGGAAGTTTTTAGCAGGTACCGAGAATGGAATGAAGTGAAAGTTTGCACTTGCTTTGAGGGATGGTAGAATTATGGGCTGTGAGGCTGAGGGCTGGGGATTATTGTAGCCATGAAATACTTTGTTTGTACGTGTTTATTGTTAGGAAATGTCTGCTTTACAGTGCCTTGAAGCACTTGTGTGAACATTTCACATGCACGAATCTGTCATAAGTAAAATAATATAGCACGCAACAACTTTTCTGTAATCTCAACATCTTTATTCGTCAAACAACTAATATCATTGACATTCAGTGACTTGTGCCTCCTTATTTGCACAAATCAAACCCAAAAACCTTTAAATAACATATTTTACATTCAATTACTCTATTATTTCAAAACTATGTATAATGATGTTTTTTAGTGCATTACAGACTGTATCAATATAATGTTTTTCATATATTTTATTTATTTATTTATTTTATTTGTGCGTTTTTATATAGCGCGGACTTTACCCGAAGGTGTCAGAGCGCTTTACAATAGGAACAGAACTGATACATGAGAACATTACAAGTGAACATAATACAAAAGCAAACGTTACATTAAATGAAGCAAAAAAGACAATCGTGAGTCAACAAAATACAAGAGGTAGCAAACGGTGCATTGCAAAAGTGACAATCGTGAACCAACAAAATACAAGAGGTAGCAAACGGTGCATTACAGGAGGAAAAGTGACGTGTGCAGGTTACAAAAGAGTACAAATGTACAGCGTACATTTATATAGTTTCTTTATGGGTATTTTTTATAGAGAAAGTGGCTATTTCCTTAGCAAGCAGACTAAACTGTAAAGGTGCACCACTTAATAACAAGGAGCAATAGACACATCACAAAACATCAAGTCCGTGTCCATAATATTTTTCATATATTATCTTCTTTTATTCTCAAAATATTCTTGATACAAGACCACAGCCTTGACACGGACTTGATGTTTTGTGATTTGTCTATTGCTCCTTGTTATTAAGTGGTGCACCTTTGCGATTTAGTCTGTGTGCTATAATTCTGTCTTGGAATGCACCGTGGCAGTGGGTGTGTTAACAGAGTGCACTCACAACTAATGGAGAAATCCTATTACATTAATTATGAATAGTGGGTCAGGTGCTAGGCCTTTGCGGGGTACACTGCCAAACTTGTGTGTTTTTCATTTCCTTAGCAAGTCTCAGTGTATTAGGAATGTAGTGAGCCACCCGGCCACTGCAATACTTTGTAACGCGCTCAACCCCCTGGGCCGGGCGCGGACCGGGGAGTATATTATAAATGGTGACGTCAGCGCACGTGGCTGATGGCGCGAACGGAGCACCTGAGTAGAAGTCCCTTATTGCAGCTCCGCTGTCAGTAGTTAGGCCTGCCTTGCCCCTAGCCCCGAGAAGACGGTTGCCTCCCCGACTGCACATCCCAGGGACTTCCCCTGGTCTCCCCCTAGGCCACAAGTGCCCTTCCCCCACATCCGGGCTATCACAAAGAACACGCTACTAATCTGTGTCTAGACTGCAAAACACGGATTTGGATCATATTAGGACCTCCACAACCATTCTTCTTTCCAAGGTCATACATTACTTTTGCTTGCAAGAAAATGTCATTCATAGTCGTTTAAATGTCAGTCATAATTTCACTGATACCTACCTATCTGAAACCTTGGCAGCTATGCGTGCGGGGTTGCAGCACGAATTCGTTCCCTTGTCCAGGTCCTTGCAACATTAGTCGAGCTTGACAGAAAATAGAAATACTGTGTGTGCTGACGATTTTAATACTTGCAGATGCAGCTTGTGGCCGCTAGATGTCAACCCATGCACAGATATCAGCAGGAAGCTTTAACATAATAATTTTTTTATTATTATTATTTATTTATTTTTATCAGTTGCCAGACGTTACTAAAATTATATTTACATTGTAAAAGTGATGTTAATAACTTATTTTTTTTCTTTCGGACTTGCTTTGTAACGTGAGCAGTGCAACATGACGAACAAGAGGCACAACAGTTGATTTGTTTCAGTGCAAATTTGTACAGGCATTGTTTTTATGGCACATGAACATACCCAACGAAGGGTGCTGCCCAAAACCTATATAGATCTATTAAATGTTCCGATGTTATTTCCCTGAAAAGAGCTTACTGACTTAGCAAGAAAGGGAATAATGTGAACTTAAATCAAGAGATATGATGGGCTTTGTTGAAGTAAATGAAGCTGGAAACCCCCTGCAACCGAGGATACTTGTTCCCTGCTTTGACTGGTAATGTTGTAGTTTGGGGTCGAGTAGTAAAGTTTCACTATAAACACCTTAGTATTAAAATTTAGAATTTTTTTTAGTGTTCACTGTTCGCTCATTTTCCGAAATGGATATCTCATTGAGATAAAAGCACTTGCTCGAAAAAAATTATGCAGGCACAAATGTATTTTTGTTGCCCAAGAAGAATGGTTGCACATTCTACACCTTCCCATTGCCAGTGTTGAGAAGCCTTTGTGACTATAACATATGAATGAACCATTTTTTACAGGCAATTTTTGAAAATGTGTGTAGGAACTGTTTAATTTAGAATGATATTAAAGGTTCCATCCGGGAGAGAAAAAGAAAAACTGTTCACTTTATTCAGCCCTGCGAACTGCCACCCAAGCTTGGCATTCTAAGATGTTGCTTTGTTTGAGGATGTAGTTTGGCATCTTTTGTGACATTGTTCACTGAAAGACCCTTTTAATATGTAGAACCATTATATCATCAGTATGGAACATCCAAGAATAGCCAAGGTAGTATCACTCACTGGACTGTCTTAAGAGTCCAGCACGCATTGGAGCTGGATGCCAGCCTGGCCAAGGAATGATCCTCAGGGGCCCAAGAAAGGGCCATATAAAAGCATTGGTAAGCTACCAGGGTGCAGTCACTTGGATTCAACCGCCACCATATACTGAGAGAGGGGAGAGGGAGCATGTGCTCTTGTTTGACACTAGTGAATCTAATCAGACTGAAATAGAAAGAGAAAAATTAACATCAAGAAGGTACAGCAATGGATGCTGTTCATTTTGGAGTGCATATGGGGCACCTTGGTGAGACAGTGGTACTGTGGCCAAAATGTACATGTCCACAGGGTTCACAGGTCCAGGCATAAGCTTTTGCAGGGCCCATGGGCAAATTATACTTGTGGTGCCCCTTAATACCTCTCCGGACTACATTACCCCAACTCTCTATTGGCTGCAATCTTCACAACATACCCCATGTACATATGTATGTACATATGTATGTACCTTGCCTACAGTCCGTGGAATATTGTGCACTGTTAAAGACAACAAGTAAGAGGAGAGGGGGCTGGGTTGAGGAGGGTTAATATATTGTGATTAGTGTTCTTTAAAGAGATGAGTCTTTAACTCTTACTTAAATTGGAGCAGTGTTGGGGTGGTCCTGATGGGTACGGGGACGTTGTTCCCTATCCTGGGTGCATAGATGGAAAAGGCCTGCTGTCTTGTTTTTTTGTTTTTTACACTTCATAGTCTGCAGTCCAATAGTGTCATGGCTGCAGGTGTGCCGAGATCCATCAGAGATGGAGAGCTTGTCTGCAAGAAAAGTGAGAGTGCTGGTTGTGATAGCTTAGTATATGATGCAGCTGGTTTTAAAGATGGTGCAGGCAGGCGAGAGGAGTCAATTAAGTTTCAAAAGGATATGGGTGATTTGATAATATTTCTTCAGGCCCTGGATAATACCTACTTCAGCATACAGGATGCCCCTAAGAGGTATCACTCTGGCGTCTTGGAGGCCATGGAATAGGGACGAGTGCTTGAAAAGCATTTCCAAAGTTGCTTGCAGGAATAAATGGTTTCACTTCTTTAGAAGGGAGAACTGGTACCAGGGTGTGTTTTGGTCGGATGTACGTTGTTACAACGCATGCTTTTACCACGCATGCTGTTACAACGCAAGCCTTTACAACGCATTGCTTTGGGGGGTGCTGGATAGTGAATAGTTTCATTTTTTATTCCAACTCCAGTCCCCGTGGGTAGTAGGGAAGGTGTTGGATAGTAAATTAAAACTATTCCCTATCCTAGAGCGCCCCAGTGCAATACGTTGTAATGGTTTTCGTTGTAAAACCTGCGTTGTAAAAGCACTGCGTGGTAAAAGTTGCGTGGTAAAGGATGTTTCCCGTTTTGGTTGGCAATGCATTCCTAAAAGGTGAGTTTGGTGGCCAGAGTGTATACAAGTGACTTTGGGTTCAGTGAAAGTTAGGGCTAAGAGTCATCAAGGTTATTGTCATTGAGCCCTCTTTGCCCGGATTTTGTTTATTGTTCTTGGTAAATAACAGAAATTCTGTGTTGGTTGGGTTGAGCTTCAGGTAGGTGCTGGGTATCCAGGTCTGGAAGATATGCAAGCAGTGTTTGAGTTGTGAGATGTCAGAAGCAGAAAGACTTTCAAGGAGACCCCACTTACTGTCTGCACATTGATTCAGGCACACTGCCTTCTAATTAATTTTCCCTACGCTCATTGTAATCTGCATAGTGTGTTTTATCTCCAACCCAAATGATGATGTATGATAACTTAATTATTCTGGGGCAAGAGAAAAGGCTCTTTCTGCTTGGATCTCGGCGGGAGGAGGAAATATATAGCTCTTCAATGGTCCTTGATTTTGATCATGTTTAATATATCAAAATATATATTAATCCAAGCACTGAAATATGATACTTCATATTTTGGAAGAAAAACATATGTTATCTTTAGTCTGACCCTCTCCATGCTCCCTACACTTATTCCACCCAATGCTGGGGTTCGGCAGCATTGGCCTCGGTTTTTTTTTTTAAATCAGAGAAGATCAAGGTATATTAACATGCAACTATGTACCGTACAGGGTCCCAAACCAGAGCTATTGCCAGCATAGGCGCTGGAAGTAGAGGTGTAGGGGGTGCTGCGGCACCCCCTAAATAACCATGCTGGAATTTAGCAGGTGATTGAGCAATAAAGTGGCCTTTAAATTTTGGTTTTGTCTTGTCATATTTGCTGTGCGTTCAAAGACAGAGGACAAATATTAGGCTAGGTCTTCTGAACAATTGCTGGTTATTCTTTTAACATGCAAATTGGTGTTGACTTTTCTCTTTTTTCTATCTGGAAGGTGAAAGGATTAACAATGTGGATTATGTGACAATCTTGCTGGGTTATAGGGAACATGAAAGGAAAGGCTGTAGGATGTCAATTTTTATTCTAACAGCCAACAAAATTTAAATACCTGTAAATGAACTGTGCAAATATTTTGAAATATATATCAGCCATTAGGCGAGCACATATAAGGGTAATTTAATAATTCTCAATTGTGATTGAAATAAAAATATTTTAACAGGATCAAAACAAATCACAACTCTTTTCTTGGTGATGTGCAAATGATAAATATTTGCTGAAATCTGATTTCCAACTACTATCATTTTTACACTAAATAGTTTTATCTCTAAAACTGCATGTCTGTGCAAATTTAGTAGCTATTTCGATGGAAAATGTGGTGTTTGTAAATGGCAGTTGGCCACCACAACATGCTTTAGTAATATATTTGCAATATTGTGCTCCAAAATACAATACAATACTAGACTTGTACCACTCTCCTACTGAATGGATGTGGCTGATCTGCTACACTTATTCTTTGGGTGAAGCTTGGATTTTTCACAATCTCTAGTGATGTAACATTGCTGGCAGTGCCTCCACTCTGAAAATTGTTCCAGCACCACTGATCACCAGTCAAGTGCTCTCCTCCAATCCTCTCAACCAAAGCTAAATGAGTTTGAGCACAGACAGTCCCCCTAATCTCTGTAACCAGCACACCCTTAATACTGTATGAATATAGTGGGTACACCTAATATTAATTTGTGTGAGTTAAGTCCTCTGATTGAACTCAACATGCACCATTACTTCAATATGATTAATTGTCTCAGTATCTGTTATGAGTATAAAGGCATCACATGTATATCATTTATTTTGCACAAATGTCATAAAGTAAAATAAATGTAAGTACCCAGTTTGTGTCGCTCATCTAATACCTGTGAGGAATCAGCAATGGTAGGATACAAAGGCTTTAACAGAATAGTAGTTGGTGTATGGACTACATTGACGGGCAAAAATGAGTCTAGTCCTGAGTAATGAGATTGGTCTACAGTCCCGTCTGATGATAATGAACCACCCCTTGAATGAGCAGATCTGTGTGTGGTGGTTGAAATATTGTCCTACCTGGGCAGGTAGCCTGGGGGAATAAAAGCATGTATTGTATAATGGCTTCCCCTCTTAGGATCTCCTCCTGCTTGAATTACTGAGCTTGATACCATGCATGACTAGATACTATACTCCACAGAGATGTAGATGAATGAGCGACATGCCTGAGGGGAGGGGGCGGGATAGGAGTTGCATAGGAGAAGGGGGGAGGAGAAGGTTTCATTATTTTATTGTTTGCTGAGATTTTTGTGTGTTAGTATTGGAACGGACTATTGAGATGTAGATACCCCGACATGGAAATGTAGGGCATGGCTCACCTGCGGACTCTGATCTGACCGCCAAATACTGTTAACCTTCTTTGAGAGGGCCATGCGGGGCGAGAATCCGAAACTAACAATGTGTGACCAGCAACTATGATTGTCAATAATTGTTGTCAACATCATGATGATGCTCCCAGTAGCCTCTTGATGCATTTTTAAATTGGGTTGTAGTGTTTTTAAAGCACTTCTTGCTCTTGCCCCAGCTTTCACTTCCCTCAGCCTCAAGCGTCACATTCCCTCAAGAAATCTCCGGTCCTCTGCACTTAACCTCCTCACTGTCCCCAGGTATAAACGTAAAAAGCACGGAGGCTCTTGTTTCTCTTTTCTTGGCCCTGCACTGTGGAATTCCTTTCCGACTACAATTCGAGCCTGTCCTAATTATACCAGCTTTCGCAAATTACTCAAAACGCATCTCTTCCAGTTAGCCTACGAGTAACCCTGCTGCTTGACCCTTCTGCTTTTGTCTATGAGCGCCATGAAACCGTTTGGTGACCGTGCGCGGTAAAAAAATCTTATAACATAACAATGTTCTGACGTCCCATTGTATTGCTCCTAAATATTTGAAACTACTGAATAAAATTTGTTTACAAAAACAAAAAAAAAGAGATTGGTCATCACAAACTCCTCTTTCAGACATTTAATGTGATCATCCCTGAAGGTCTGACTATTTGTCTTCATTATTGAACAGTCAGAACCCAGAAGAGGTAAGACCAACCTTTGCAGGCCACAAAATGATCACATGGATAAATAAATAACTTACTGAACTCTCCTTAGAACGTGTATGTCTTCCATTACTCACAAGCCAGCAGCCATATTCTATCTCACTGGAGACAACGCATGCGCTGTCGCTTGCTGAACATTTTGTTTACTTACAGGGGTCTTAGAGCCTGCCCCTTGCCTACTATTGGTTGACTTCATCCTCACTCTCATTTCCTTGTTTCTCGTTGGTCAGTGTATGCCTGCTCTTCTCTTTGTGTATTTGTCCCACGGTCCAAGTACTACTTCCTTGCCCAGAGTCCTTCCACTGTTCGTGCTTCTGGAGCTACTTTTTTATTTTAATTGCTGCACAAATCAAGAGTGCATGCATTTGCAGGTCATCTCCCCTGTCCTGCATTGTTGCTTGCCCACTTCTGTGCTGTTACTTGCACCCACCCCCTCTTGCATTGTTGTTTGCCTCGTTATCACTTGCCCTGTTGTTATTGTTTGCCTGTCCCACCCATGTTGCTGCTTCCTATGTCTATCTTGCCTCCTTCCATGTTGCTTCTTGCCCTGTCCTTGATACACCCCTCCTGCATTGTTATATGCTGAGTCATTGTCGCTTGCCCCATCCCTCTCTTCACATCCTGTACTATTGCTTGCCCCATCCCTCCTGCCCCATGCTATTGCTTGCCCTTAGCACTTGCCCCTCTCCTGTGGTGTTGTTGCCCCAGAGTCTTTGCTTAACCCATTCATCCTCATGCCTCCCATATTGTTGCTTGCCTTGTCCCTCCCACTCACTTCCTGCATTGTTGCTTGCCCCGTCATTGTTGCTTGCCCCGTTGTTGCTTGCCCAGTCCCACTCACATGCTGTTGTATGCCCAATCCCTCCTGCCCCTCTTCTAAGTTGTTGTTTGCCCCACCTTCTCCTGAGTTGTAGCTTGCCTATTCACTGTTACATGCCTTTTGCTCCTGCCCCCTCCTTCATTGTTGCTTGAACTTCCTGTGTTGTTGTTTGCCCTTTCCCTCACACCACACCACACTGTTGCTTGCCATGTCTGTTGGACTTACCCGTTTCTGGAGGGTCATCCCAAAACCTTTTGCTTTCACCCTCCTGTTTTCTGAACCCATTTCTATTGGTCTTTATGACTCTGTGCCCTTTACCACTGCTAATCAGTGCTAAAGTGCTTGTGCTCTCTCTCCCCTCTAAACATGGTAGAATTGGCTTACACCCAATTGGCATATGTAATTTACTTGCAAGCCCCTAGTAAAGTGGCACTATATGTGCCAAGGGCCTGTAAATTAAATGCTAATGGTGGCCTGCAGCACAATTTGTACCTCTCAGCTAAGTATCACTTTAAACATGTCTCAGGCCTGCCATTGCAGCCTGTGTGTGCAGTTTTCAACTGCCATTTCCACCTAGCAAAATAACGTTTTGCCAGGCCCAACCCTTACTTTTGAATTCATATAACTTACCCCTAGGCTAGACCCGAAACAGCCCACAGGGCAGAGTGCAATGTATATAAAAAGTTGGGCATGTAATTTTAAGTTTTACATGTCCTGGTAGAGAAAAACACTTACATTTGTTCTTCACTACTGCAAGGTCTGCTTCTCCCGTAAGACAACATTGGAGTTGCTTCATTACATTTCTTAAGCTATAACTTCCAAATAGGAACAGGTAAACATTTCATGTTTGGTGTCTTTGGAATTGTAAGAAGAAATCCTCTTTTATAGTGAAGTCAGATTTTCGATTACAGTTCTGAAAATGCCACTTTTAGGAAGTTTCTATTTTCCTGCCTTCGCTATTTAGTGCCTGCAGCCTGTCTCCGGGTCACATGACTGAGTGTAACTCACAGTTGGGCTTGGCATAGTCCTCTTAGACAGCCACACACAAAAAAGAGCTTAGATGTGCCTGAATTGGCCATCACTAGCAGGATGGGAGGGCTGAGTAGAGCCCTACTTTCCCGTGAATAGGCTGAGTCCTGCCTGCAGGCTGCATACCCCTTGTACTTCGTCTGGAGCAAGGGCAGAGGAGGAAGAAAACTATTGCACTGCAAAGGAAATCCTCTAGAAACTTTTATCACTTCAAAGGAGTCACCAGGCATTAATATTGGACCTCAGACACAAACATTTCAATGCACTTCTGGATTTGTGATGACTGTCGAGAGGAAAGACTGCTGTGCTTCTGGACTGCTGCTCTGCTGCACTACTGTGTTGCTGGACTGCTGCATTGCTGTACTGCTGCCCTGCTCCTTGCTGCCTCCTCCACCACAAACAGGGCTCTTTGCGCTGGACTGAGAAGGCAACTTTTCAGAGGAACTAACCGGCCCCTGTATTCAACCCATCCTGCATCGCAGTCTGCCTGAACTTGTGACTTTGTTCCGGTCTTGGCACAACCAGATAGCGGTGAGTGACACTTTGTGCTTTTGGACGCTATTGTCCAGGCTCCAGGTTCTCCGCGGAATCAGGCTGAAGCTTAATGGGGTCCATCTCTCGACAGTCCCAAGTCCGGATGGAATAAATCCTCTCTGATTAGTGAGATGGTCAAGCAAGGGAAGGAAAGGGTAGGTACAGCAGGGAGGGAGATCTAGCAGTAAACAAAGAGATAAACAAGTATTATTGAGGTACACAATTCTCAATATCTATCTCTACCAAGCAGTTATGTGAGCCATACCATAGCTATATTAAGATTTACAACTACCTGTACAGAAAAATAAGGTGGGCTGTGTTGGAAAGGAAGATCGGAGAGGGGATGCACCGGGTATTAGCCCCAATCTAATGCAATGAAATAATGCGTTCGTTTTCATATACAACACAAGAAAGCATTCTCATTCTAGAAATCTCCTCCACATCTTGTTTGTACTCTTACCTGTAAAAGACTCAGGCTTGTCCCTCACTAAACAATATCTGTTTAGCCCAGGATCCCCCCAACAGATCTCCCCTGGAAACAAAAGATAACACAGGACTGGTTTACTGTGTGTTCCAAGGATGAGAACATCAATAGGAAACGTAATGGATGGAATGACTCATAAGGTTAAAAGTATGTTACACACTATTGCTTCATAATGCGAACTATGCTTCATCCGAACCAACTGGTTGATAGTACAAAGGTTTAGTATTCAAAGTTTGTCCTCGCAGTTACTCTCACAGTGAGGAGAAAGGCACTCTGCTAATTAATTCCAGGAAACCAAAGGTCTTTCTCCCGCAAGAGACCGCTTTAGAAGAGCCTGTCTCGCCAACAGGAGAAAGGAGGTAATAGCAGGCAATGCAAACTCGTCCTTCTCTCCGCAAGAGACCGCCGTAGCAATGCGCGTCTCACCAACGGGAGAAGGAATGGAAAAGCTGGCTCCCTCTACCTGCTCCCCATTAGAGATTGATTCGGAATCGCGCGTCTCACCACGCACCTCATATTCCAAATTATGGTCCACCCACAAAGGGACAGGACGCTTCAGCACGTGACAGCGGGAAGGTTTCAACAGCAAAACATGGAAAACAGGATGGATACGAAAATGCTCAGGTAAACGCAATTTCACCGCTACCTGCCTCACCATTTGCAACACTCTGTAAGGACCTATGTATTTAGGGTTAAAAAAAACTATGTTTCTTGAATCGAATGTTGCGGGTGGAAAGCCAGACCAAATTACCCTTCTTGTATTTTGGAGCAGGTCTCCTGTGCCTATCGGCCTGTCTTTTGTACAAAACCTTGGCATGTTTAAGATGGTGAGAGGTGTCAAGTAGTGTCTGTCTAATGTGCGTCAACCTCTGCTGAACTTCAGGGAGTTTCAGGGAACGACTGGAGGAAACAAACAGGACAAAACGAGGGTGAAACCCATAAGAACTGTAGAAGGGTGAAAGGTGCATGGAACTATGAAGTGCATTATTATGGGCGATCTCTGCTATCCACAACCAATCCACCCAGGCCTCTGTGTTAGTGTCTACATAACATCGCAGGAATTGTCTGAGGGTTTGGTTCAACCTTTCCGCCTGACCATCAGTTTGCGGATGAAAACTGGTGCACAGAGCAGATGATATGTTCAACCTTGCACTCCAAACTCTCCAACACTTCGCAGTGAACTGAGATCCCCTGTCTGAAACTATGGTATGAGGAAGCCCATGTAACCTAACCAAATGAACTAGTAACAGATTAGCTAACTGCCCGGCGGTTGGAAGCTGTTTACAGGCGATAAAGTGTCCCATCTTTGTCAAATAGTCTACAACCACAATTATGACTGTATGCCCTTTATCCTAAGGTAACCCAACAATAAAGTCAACTGACCATTGTTCCCAAGGGTTCTCTGGAGTGGGCATGGGTTGCAGAAGGCCTTGCGTCTTTTGGTTAATTGTCATCATCTGAGCACAAACGCCACACTCTTGCACCCAAAGAAGTGTATCCCCACGGAGAGACGGCCACCAAAACTGTCTGAGGGTGTTTGCAATGGTTTTTCGAACCCCACCATGTACTGCACAAGGAAGAGTATGGCACCAGTGAAAAGCTTGTCTTCTAACCTCTTTGGTAGGTAACAACACCTGCTTTCCTTTCATGGGTACCCCCTGCAACATGTTCCATTCAGGATGGTGTTTGAGTCAGTCTCTCCAATAGAAGATACTGATTCCTTTCCTGATTTTGTGAAGAAAATTGTTGGTTTGAGTTATACACACCACCTGATCTGGCGAAATGATGGCCCGTGCAGGATTTGAAATGTCTTCCATCTGGGTATCTTGTCTGGTTAAAGCATATGCTTTCTTGTTGTCTTTTCCGGGCCTGAAGGTGATGATTACGTTATATTCGGAGAAGAACATCATCCACCTGAGTTGTCGAGCAGTAAGTTGTCTAGCCGATTTCATAAACTGCAGGTTGCGGTGATCAGTATAGACTGTGACGAGATGTTTAGCTCCTTGTATCCAATGTCTCCATTCAGAAAAGGCAATCTTGAAATCAGTTCCTTTTCTGCGAAGGTGTAGTTTTTCTCTGAGCTATTCAATTTACGAGACATAAAGGCCACCGGGTGCATCTGTTCTGTAGTAGAATGTCTTTGTGATAATACAGCCCCATCAGTTCCATCAGAGGCGTCCGCTTCAATGATGAAGGGCAAGTCAGAGTTTGCATGAGCCAGAACTAGTGCAGAAGAAAAAGCTGTCTTCAAAGAATCAAAAGCTTTCTGTGCTTCTTCATCCCACTGGAAAGGAACATTTTTCCGCAACAGACGTGTGACAGGTGCTACCAGGGCTGAGAAATGGTGTATAAAGCACCTGTAAAAGTTAACGAACCCTAAAAAGCATTGTATGTCCCTCACTGTTTTGGGAACAGGCCACTCCGAAATGGCGGTGCCTGTTCATTCTGCCATGATCTGGCCAGCTGGGGTAAGCATTACTCCCAGAAATTCAACAGTCGTAACGTGGAATTCGCACTTGCTTATTTTGCAAAAAAGGTGGTTCTTTTGTAAAGCGTGCAGTACAATCTAAACATGATCCTGATGTTCTGTGGTCATTGCTGAAAAAATAAGAATGTCGTCAATATACACGACTACAAATCTTTCGAGGTATTCTCTAAGAACATCATTCAAGAAGAATTGGAAGGCCGCAGGGGCATTGCAGAGGCCGAAGGGCATAACAAGATATTCATAAAGCCCGAATCTGGCCTTGAAGGCGGTCTTCCATTCGTCTCCTTCGCGCATTCGGACTAAGTGATAGGCCCCTCGAAGATCGAGTTTAGTGTATATCGCGGCCCCCTTTACTTGTTCCAACAATACCGAGACAAGGGGAAGAGGGTATTGATTCTTTACTGAGATGGCATTCAGTGCTCTAAAGTCCATCCATGTTTGGAGCTCCCCGTTGGCCTTTGGAATAAAAAAAAGAGGGGAGGCTGCAGGTGACCTTGAAGAACGAATAAACCCCAAAGAAAGATATTTATCCAGATACTGTCTTAAGTGTTGGTTCTCGGGCTCGGTCAAGGCGAAAATTCTGCTGCAAGGGACTACAGCTCCAGGTTTGAGATCGATCTGGCAGTCGTATATCCGGTGTGGTGGCAATTCTTCAGCCATGCTATCACTAAACACCTGAGCAAATTCCTTCTCTCCGCAAGAGACCGCCGTAGTAACGCGCGTCTCACCAACGGGAGAAAGAATGGAAAAGCTGGCTGCCTCTACCTTCTCCCCGCAAGAGATCACTTCGGAAACGCACCTCTCACCAAAGGGAGAAGGAAGGCCGGGAAAAAGGCTTGCAATGATCCAAGATCCATTGAAGGGGTACAAAACAGGTCAAACAGAGTTGTGCTTCTGCACCCTTATCATCCGGACAATTGGTAAACAGCGCACGGCAGGAATAATCGGCGTCCTCGTCCGGGCGCCATCTTCCCATATACTCTGCATATGACATACGCAAAAGGCGTGTTGACGTCAGTGCGTCTTTGGGCAACGTGCGCATGGTATAATGGGAAACGTAGTTTTCCGTTCCCCGTGACGCTCTGAGGCATGCCGCGTAATCTTTCCAGATGCGCCCTGACAGCTATTTGCACCTTAATCTGTAAAATTGCATATCTACGGTTCTACTGATTGGAGTTTTGTGGTTTTGGTCTAGTTTTATCTATTAAAACCTACTCTATTCTTGTAATCTTTTCTGGGATTCTGTTTGCGTTGTATTTTCACTTTATTACGTTTAAAGTGCTGCATAAATACTTTACACGTTGCATACTTTAAACCTGACTGCTCTGTTGCCAAGCTACAACAAGGTTGAGCACAGGTTAATTTTAGGGTTATTTGTGCCTCACCCTGATAAGCATTGCAGTTGCTGCTTGAGTAGGGTTTCACCCCCCTCAACCAGTAGCCCAGTTTCTTACTATTTCCCTCCTGCCCTCCTCCTACATTCTAGCTTGCCCTGTCCCTCCCGCCCCACTCCTGCATTGTTGCTTGTCCTGTCCCATCCACCCCTCTCACATTGTTACTTGCCCTGTACCTCCCGCCCCCTCCTGCATTGTTGCTTGCCCAGTCCCTACCAACCACCCCTCATCTCTCTCCTTTGTTGATGTTTACCCCATCCCTGCCGTTGACATATGTGGGTTCCTTTTCTATCAAATGAATCCCTCCCAGTAGCTGTAAAGATCTACCCATTCATCCAGTGTTTCATGTGACCCTATTGACACCCTATTGTGCCCAGACCCGTGCTGCTCCCCCTCCCTGATCGATTACCCTGGACGGTCATTTGGAATTCGAAGTACTAAGAATCCTTGACTTAAAGCAAGAGAATAGACGCTTGTTTTACTTGATAGCTTGGGAAGAGTATGGTCCTAAAGAGCAGTCTTGGGACCCAGCTAGCATTGTTCATGCCCCTCGCCTAGTTTGTTTCTTCCATGACCATTACCCAGACAAACCACGACCTGTAGGTCGTTCCTTGCGAGAGGAAAGTGTCACGGCCCTCTCTTGTGCCTCTCTTGTGCCCTCTCTGTAGTCGACCTAGCACACAGGGCTCATGCCGGTTTACCCCTATGGTGTTTTATGGCCCACTATGATATAATGACCGATGTCCTCCTTCAGGACCCTCATGGCTGATGTGTCCGCAGCATCCCTCATGGATAGTGTTCCCCCAGCTCCCTTGTGACCGATTTTTATTGACTTTTTTGTTACATTTTGACTTGTGGTATACATTGTGTACATCAGGATGTTACGATACTGTTGTGTGGGCTAGTCTGATTCAGTCACCCTGTGCAGCAATACATTTACTTATGAATGAGTAAAACATAAATGACCACAATTCCATGCTGACAGCAGCAACCAAGAATTAAGTGTGACAGCAAACAATTATTGTCAGAATGAGAAGGAAAACAATTATCAGACAATACAATCAACTCTCCTCATTTCCCAACAACCCGCCCCCCTACATATTAAAAAGTAATACAGGAAATAGTACATGGCAACACCGCAGCGGTTCACTGCAACCCTTAAATGGCATGAACAATAGACATCATGACCAGGGTACATCAGTTTGATCAGCAAGGGCATGCATAGTATTCAGTCTGGTCAAATAACTATTCCATTGTTCCATAAGATTACACCTCTCATCTTGAGCTCTGGCATCCGCCTGTCTGAGAATTCCGCATTTGCCCAGCGGATCACTTCCTTCTGCCAGGCAACCACTTGAGGAGCGGTGGCATCCCTCCAGGACAAGGCTATACGTCTTTTTGCTAACACCAATGCCAGTGCTTGGAATCCCCTCAATTATTTCGTTCATTTTGTTACTACCCCAGAATGCAGAAGACATAACGCAGGGTTATGTGGTAAAATAGATGCAGTAACATCAGATATAAAGGAGAGTACCATTTGCAAAAGCCCACTATTACTGCACATGACCACACCATGTGGATAAAATCAGCATTAACCTGCAAGCATCTGGGACATGTCGCCCTAGTGCCTGGGAACATTTTCGCAATTCTGTCTGGAGAGAGGTACGTGTGATGAATATAGTTGAATTGCTTAAATCGGAATCATGCATTCCGTGTGGTTGTTCTAACTGACCCCAGGCATCCCTGCCATGAGATGTGGTTTCTGCAAGGCTCCCTATATGTGTGAGATAGCCCGTCTTGAACCCGTTAGTTTTAACATCAATTCCAATAAGCCAGCCACCCACACAGGATTCGCATCTAACTTCCACATTTTCCCCGCTACTCCTCTCAGCACTGAGTTTAAAAGAAACTGCCTGGGTCTAGTTTTCTTCCCTCCATCAGGTTCTCAAAAGTGCAACATCTGCTATCTACTATTACATCTGTCCAGGTCTCATGTCCAGCTGTGGTCCAAGATTCTACTTGATAAATCTCACTGAGCTTTCTGCACTGTGGGAGTGCCCAGAGGGGGAGGCTAGGTGCATAGGGTGTCACTCGTGCCCCGTGTAGTATGTATTTCTTCCAGGTCCATGTCGCCACGTTCAATATTGTGCTAGAGAAAGCACCATGTGAGGGAGAGATCAGGAACAACTCAAATAGTGAGGTGCCCGCCCCCCAAGGCAAGACCCACTAGATGACATTCTGGGTCAAGCAGCCAACGGATTGGCCACTGAAGTTGAGCCGCAGCATAATAAAGCTCATAATTGGGAGCACCTTATCTTCCAGTGTAGCATATAAAGTATCAAATGTATCTCTATATCTCTTAGTAGTCCATATGATTGAAGCCAACACACTTTGGAGGTCTAGAAAGAATGAACTCCTCAATATCACTGGGAGTGCTGTAAATAAGTAAAGGAGTTGTGGAAAGCCAATACTTTAGCAATAGACACTCTGCCCATGGGTGATGGAGGTAGCTGTGTCCAGAAGGGCAGTGACTGATGAATCGAGGTGAATGCCTTCCCGAGATTTCCCTCCACTAGGCCGTTTTCAGAGTGGTATATTTGTACACCCAGGTATTTTAATGTGTCATACCTCCATGGCAGCGGGGCCTCTACCGTGGAGTGGAATGAAAGGTCAGGAGTCTGTAGCAAAGGAAATAAACATGAATTACCCCAATTGATCTGCAGTCTGGATATGCAGCCAAAACCATAGAAAGCAGCATAACCACTGGCACAATTTTGATGTCTGCCTGCAAATAAATCAGGGTATCATTCGCATACATGGAAACTATGTTTGGGTGGTCTCCCACAGAATAGCCCCAGTGCACAAGTGTTTGTGGTGCATACAAGCCAGTGGTTCCATAGCTAGCGTGAACAGCATTGGGGATATAGGGCAGCGCTGCCCAGTGCTGTGTTCAGTCCTGAAACTATCAGAGATAATTCTCCTCCTAAGTACCCTAGCGACAGGAAGCTCATATAGGACTTGTACCCAATTTACAAAACTCCGGACTCAGTCCAACCTTTACTAACACCGCTTGTAAATAGGTACAGCCCAGGGTGTTGAATGCTTTTTCTATATCTAGGAAGGCCAACCATCCCTGTGTGTTGGTCCAACGTGCCCAGTGACTGATGAATCGAGATCAATGCCTTCCCCAGATTTCCCTCCACTAGCTCGTTTTCAGAGTGGTATATTTGTACACCAAGGTATTTGAATGTGTTTTACCTCAATGGCAGTGGGGCGTCTCCCGTGGAGTGGAATGAAAGGTCAGGTGTCTGTAGCAAGGTAAATAAACATGAATTCCCCCAATTGATCCGCAGTCCAGATATGCAGCCAAAAGCATAGAAAGCTACATTACCAATGGCTCAATTGTGGTGTCTGCCTACAAATAAATCATGGTATCATTCGCATACATAGAAACTATGATTGCATGGTCTCCCACAGAATAGCCCCAGGTGCGCAAGTGTTTGCGGTGCATACAAGCCAGTGGTTTCATAGCCAGGGTGAACAGCAAGGGGGACATAGGGCAGCGCTGCCTAGTGCTGTGTTCAGTCCTGAAACTATCAGAGATAATTCTCCCCCTAGGTACCCTAGCGTCAGGAAGCACATATAGGACTTGTATCCATTTAGAAAACTCTGAACCCAGTCCTAGCTTTACCAACACCGCTTTTAAATAGGTACAGCCCAGGGTGTTGAATGCCTTTTTCTATATCTAGAGAGGCCAACTATCCTTGCATGTTGGTCCAGCGTGCTCAGTCCATGACCCCAAATACCTGGCGAAGGTTCAAAAACATGATCCTGCCTGGACTTAACCTGTTCTGATCTGAATGGATCACAGTGTGTATCATCGGTGTCCATCTATTGGCCAATACATTACTCAGCACCTTGTAATGAAGTTTGAGCAATGAAAGTGGACGATAAAATGCTACCTCCAGTAAGTCTCTTCTGAGTTTTGGAAGTAATGTTATTAAGGCTTCCCGCATACTGTCTGGAAGTCTACCCTGTTCCCTAGCTTTACCATATCTTGAAGAGACAAGGGGTGAGAGAGGTCTGGAACATGGCATAAAAATCTATTGGTAAGCCATCATTGCTGGTAGTTTTGCTCCTAGATATCTGCTTGATGGCCAACTACATTTCCTCCAGTGTCAGGGGGTCATCCGGTTCCTGTTGCAGGGGTGGATTAAAAAGGGGTATGTCAAGGGATGTAGGTACACTGCAATGTCATCCGGATATAAGGCCATAGGTGCTTGGTAGAGCGTCCTGTAGTAAGTTTCAAACTCCTTATTAATGGCCAGTTGGGAGTTCACAACAGTCCTTGCGAGAGTACAAATGGCACCTATAACTGTATGGCGGTGATCAGAGTTAAGTAACCAGGCCAATAAACCACTTGCCTTATCCCCAAGATCATGTTGACGTTTAGTGTATTCCCTTAAGTCAAAAGCAGATAAGCAGTGGGATGCTTCCCTATGAGCAGATTGGATATCCTGCAAGTTGCTGAACCCCTCCAGATCAATTTCCCTAGCCCGTTCTGCCGCCCGTAGTCGCCCTTCCATCTCAAATATACCAAATTGTGTAGACATACATTCCCCCCTTATCGTTACTTTGAATGCATCCCATTAAATTCCTTCATGAGTGGCCATACCTTAATTCTCTGTGAAATATTTGTTGATCTGTTCACTCACATGAGTCTGATTAAGCTTATCTGCCAGATCCTGTGGCTGAAGTCGCCAAGTAGGCATCAGTGGAGGAGTTTGTCCACATTGGAAGGTCACCAGTAATGGGCAATGATTAGAAAGTGTCCTAGCCAAGTATTGAGCCCTTTTATAGATGAACATCAATTCCCTGCTAACATGGATCAACTTTATTTGTGTGTGGAGTACTTTTATGTGAGAATAGTGCAAATACTCATGATGGAGTGGATCTAAGCATCGCCAAACATCCTCTACCTTTCAATCATTGACTAAGTGTTGTAACTGCCTAGTGTTAGTGTGAGAGTGCGCCCCCTGGACCGGGGGAGTGGATATATCGAGATCATGGACACAATTAAAGTATCCACACCACAGCGAGGGTGCCATCGGGGTATGCATGAGTGCAGGTGTAAGTGTGTTAAAGAATGTAGGTTGTCCCACATTTGGGGCATACAATACCACCAATGTAGGAGGCTCAGCCTCCAATTTACCCTCTGCTTTGATATATCAGCCGTCCGGGTCAATTAAGCTGTGTCTCAGGACAAACAGAAACCCCTGAGCCACCCAGAGTAGTACTCCCCTAGCATAGGCTGAGTAAGTGGTACCCAATGTCATGCCTCGCCAACGTTTATGTAGTCTGGCAAGTTCCTCCTTGGTCAAATGGGTCTCCTGAAGGCATGCAAACTCGAAATTGCGTCTCCTTAAGTATGAATAGATACTATACCGCTTGCCATATTTACCCAAGCCCCTCACGTTCCAAGTCAATACAGTGTTATCCCTGGAAACCATAGTAATCATATATAGCGGGCTGCCTTTGCCACAAAGCAAAAGTCAGAGATTAGGTGGGACAGCAGGAGAGCAGAGCAGCAGAACAAAAAAACACAAACAAACAAAGTACAAACCATTACTAACATTTCCCCGTAACTTCCACACCCTGGCTGCACCATGAGTCGGTCACAGCCACTTAGCGCCATTAATGATTCAGCAGCTACTACAAAGTCTACTCTGTGGTGAGGGTGGTCCAAAGCAATCATACTTAAAACCCCCTGAATCCAATGCCTCACTGAGACAATAATAGCGAAGTCTACTCTTGCTCCTTAGTGAAGATATTCAACTGCAATTATCTACCGTTCTTCAACCGCACCCACCACCATCCACCTGCATAGCAGGTAGGGAGAAGAAACAAGACAGAAAAAAGCTGATATGATACTCAAGCCACCCACCACCATCATCAGAGTCCCAGCTCTCCTGACCAGATATGGAGGATTGTCCCACTGCCGCCAGTACCTCCGTCCTGCCCTAAGCAGCCTGTGCCTTGGTGAGTCTGGCACATATGTTTCCGCCGGTCTTGGTACCATGTCTTCTGCTTTTTTTGTGACTTCTAATCTCCCCACTTTCAGAAGGGGGTGTGCATTGGTGGTCCTCTCCATTCTCCAGCCAGGACCACGCCTCCTCAGGTGCTGCAAAAAAACATTGTCTCAGAGCCTAAGATGACCCGTAGCTTCACTGGGATCAACAGCGCATACTTGAAATTTAAGATGCAGAGACGTTTCACATCACGAAATGCATCTCGTATCTTTCAGACATCCATGGTATAATTCGGAAATATGGTGACCTTACTGTTATTCACAGTCCAGTGACCCTTAGCTCTAGCCAATTGCAGTATATTGGCTCTGTCACTAAAATTGAAGAGTCTTGTGACCACCAATTGTGGTAGTGCTCCCGGTGCTGGTGGCAGCCAGGCACTCTGTTTGCTCTTTCGATCGAAAATAATTCCGAGACCTTTCCTCTAAGGACTTCCTCAGTCAGCCACGTTTCTGAGTACAAATCCATACTTGGTCCCTCCGCCCCCTCCGGAAGACCAACCACCCTATTGTTGTTTCACCATTAGCAGCCTTCGGAATCATCTGCTCTGGCTCTCAATAGGCTCACTTCTTTCTGTAGTGCATCTATCTGTAGTTTATGGTCCATGACTGTAGTGCAAATTGCCTATAGGGCCTGTAATGTGTCCTGCACTCTGTCCTTTAATTTCTGGTGATCATCACTCAGGAGCCCTATGTCAATTATTAGGGAGTCTAACTCCGGTTCAATATTGGACTTGAGGCTACTGACTGCTGCCAGAAGTTCTGAAAATTTCTGAGTATGATCTTGCAGGAGGAGCTCCACTGTGGTTTGCGCTGGTTCAGAGATGGTGCGCACCTGCGTACGTCGCCCCCTTTCCTCTTCTGGACCATGGCCATCATATATAGCTGATCACCAGTCTAGCATGGGAGAGGAGAGTGCAGGAGAAATGGCAGTCCCTGCCACATGTCATCAATTATTGTGCTGAAAGCTTCACCCCAACCAAAAGTCTCCTCCCCAGACAGTCTCCAGCAGTGCTGGATTTTTTACACCCCTATTAGGTCTCCACTGATGGGGCAGAGAGAGGAACATCCATTCACTCCGTACATTCTTCCAGGCGGGTGTCCAGTGTTAACTGCTACATCCACACACCAGCACCAGTGGGACAGCCTCCTCTCACCTCCATTCACTCCTGCAGTTTGCCGAGTGCAGCCTCGCCCTCTGAGTAGTTCACATGTTCTCCTCAATGGCAGTAGTCACTGTCTAGGAGCCCAAGTTCCAGTCCTGCCCTCCAATGAGGCCGCAGCCTGCAAGGCCCTGGCGAGGGCACAGTTTGCGGTATCCTTTCACTGTCGGTGTCGCCAATGCAAGTCCACCACGGGTCAGAGAACACTATCGTGTATCTCTGGTGTGGCACAGACATTCGCACCCTCTATCAGAGGGTGGTGAGGGGGATGAAGACTAAGAAATTACTGTGGCGGGTCAGAGCTCATGATCAGGCGACCTTACAATCTGCCATCTTGGAACGCCCATGGCACCCGTAATTTCTATTGCGCTTGAACCCCTGGATGTGTTTCCCACGAACCAATGGATTAACTACTCATGTTGTTTTTAGGGCCTTGGTGTGGTTCTCCATTAAATTCCTGCACGCTTCCCCCAGAATCCCCTGAATCAATAGCAAGCCTTGCTCTCACTGTTACTGGGGCCTTGGTGAAGTTTTCCATTGTGCATGTTTGAGGGAAAGCAATACTTAACTTTCCTGCTATTTGGTTCCGATCAACAAGGTGCAGCTGCTCATCTGTAGGGTCATGGTGAGTGTACAAACACTTGTTTTCCCCAAGGTTTTGGAACCTTCCAGATGGCCATGTGTCCCACGTGCTGCAGGTGTTCTAGCTACATACATTGAGCCTTCGAGAGGGTATATAAATCCCACCCAAACCTGAATTGTGGCTTGGCTCTCTCCCTGCAGAATAAGCTTTACTGTTCCCACTCACCTGATAAATCCTGCCAGAACCAAGAAGCTCTCCAGTCTTCTTAGAGTCCATCCGATACCGGTGTTTCCTGTGGCATTTGTTCCCTCAACATCTCCCTCCTCGCTCACTACTGCACAGCTACTCCAGACCCCCTGTGTCTCTCTGAGTCAAGGTTTTGAGATCTTCTTCGAACTTCAGACAAGTTGAAGAACTAGGCTAAGTACTTGATATCAGGGTAGTGTCAATTAAACCTCCTACACTAGTAAATAGGACCAAGTATCCAAGTCTTCAAAGACAATAGACTTTTCCTTTATTTACTCTCTATGATTTACTCCAGTGCTTCTTGTTGTGTTTATACTCCGGACCCTCCCTGCAACTTTAGCATTGGAACTATATTGTACAAGGATTGAAGACTTGAGTTCTATGTTTCTTTGATGAACAGTAGTGCCTAGAGAAACCTCTTCAGAATCTTTGATCTATGCATGAACCTTGCACTAAAATCTGTATTTCAAGCTATTCCTAGGAGTGATGCATTCCAATCTGTGAGTTTTTCTGCTCTCATGTTGAGCTGCTGTTGAAACCTGTAAGTTTGTGTCACTGAAGTTAATGTATTTTCATTGAATGTAGAGACTTGTTAGCATACAGATAGTAACTGCCTCCTCTTGTTATTTCCAGTGCATTGCGTCTTTGCAAAAACAGAAGTCCTGGTCCCAAGCACATCTACCTTGCAAAACATAGGTCTCAGAAGTGACAGATCCTGTTGCACAGTGTCACACAGCCATAGCGCAGATCCAATACCACAAGTCTCTCTTTTGTTAGCTAATCCTATCCCCTGTTCCCGTCAATGACCCCACTTTGTTTAAGGAGTTTCTGTTCCTTGAATGGGCTAGACCCTGAGAAGGATAGGAGGTCGAGGATTGGCTCCAGTGTCATCTTTGCGATTGGGGCCAGGTGAGTGCATGACACACAACCATCTGCCGTTTGGAAAAAAATGACTGCTTCCTTTTTGCAACTAGCCTAGAACCAAAAAGAAAAACCGGGAATTGAAAAAGGCAAACAAAAATAATTCTAAAATATTGGAGAAAACCCAGTCATACATCTGTCACATTAAGGTTTGTCAAACCATGAAACCTCACCACTACAAAAAGGACTGTAATTTCTCACTATTCAGGTAAATCTCTTTTAAACTACACTTGACATAATGAAGTTGGCACACAAATTAAAGCTAAAGTTATTTTATTCTCAATTAGCAAAGAATCCACAACATCTTCCTGTGTATAAGGTGTTTGAACCTCCTCGTACATTCATCCAACCTAGACCTCAACAACCGCCTGACCTTCTACGCGCCCACCCGCCAGCTACGATCGACCAGCCTCGCCCTCGCCGCCGTACCACGCATTCGCAAAGCCACCGCTGGGGGAAGATCCTTCTCCTACCTGGCAGCCAAGACATGGAACTCCCTCCCCATCCACCTCCGGCTGGCCCAGGATCACCTTTCCTTCAGGAAGCTCCTCAAGACCTGGCTCTTCGAGCAGTAGCGAACCCCTCCCCCCAGCGCCTTGAGACCCTACCGGGTGAGTAGCGCGCTATACAAATGTCCATGATTGATTGATTGATATTTGACTGGTTAATATTGAAAGAACGTGGTAAATTATATTTCAAATAAAAACAGCAGGAGTGATATGACAAATAGTTAAGGAAAAGCATTGAGAGCCAAGCATAATATAGTAGTGAAGGTAACAGGCAGAGGAGGTGCAATCATCTTGATGAGATGCAGTGATTATCTAAAAGAAGCTGTCTCTAAATTACAGAATAAATATACTAAATTAAAATTGGATTGTGATCCTAACATGGTATTTTCCGGGCAAATTGCCATCTTGTTGGAAGTACCTAAATCGAATAATTGAATTTCAAATGGCACTAAACAATACCCGGGTAATTTATAGCTAATGCCCTCTTTTTAGGTTTCGCCCTGGCCGTAGCAACTGCGTAGCAGTTGCTCCGCCCAGGGCGAAATCTTATGTCCTACATATGGGGCTTTGGTCCCGCCTCTGTCTTCCATTGGCTAGCTCCATCAATGGAGGCTAGCCATTGGAAGAGATTGGCTGTCAATCACGCTTTCCCCGTGAAAACGTGATTCGGGGGCGTTTCTCGGTCATTTTTAAGTCCCGCCCCTTTGTCCTGGGCCACGCTGTGATTGGCTGCTGGCCCGAGACACCCCCGTGATGTCATTCCCCGGGCCGCGCTGTGATTGGCTGGCCGGCCCGGGACCTGACTTGTTTGTTCTTTGTAGCCATAAATTTCCTTAATTTGTACTTCTTCCAGAATAGGCCAATTCCCTGCCTTTACCTTAAATCTCCGATGCAAAACTCCATTCCAGAATATAATAATTTTTTGTATATTTTCTCGAACACGACTCCTCTGTGCTGCTCCTTCTTTCAAATGTTGAGAGAGGTGTTGCTTGCTTCCTAGACCCTCGTCGCCAATAAAAGAACTTTAATGTCCAAATTTAAGTATTCAAGATAATTATTTTAAATTTAAAATGAGCAGCACAGCAACAAGACTGTACATCTGCAAAGAGCCAGCGCAACTGACTCCCACAAGCTAAACATTCCTCAGCCAAGTTCCAATGGAACTGGAACACAGAATAAATGAAAACACTTACAGTCAACATGTTAGAAATGTAACATAGACTCAGCCTGGGATCCATCAGTTGGGCGGCTTTCATTGAAGGTTTTCTCAATCAACCCTCCATGAAGAGTATGGGGCCCCGAAAGCTCCTGCACTATAATAGTTTCTCACCACCAGCAGTACATTCTTGCAAATGTTAACAAAACAACCGTTATATTTATAAAATACAATAAAATAAAATAAAGTTTGTGTACAGTTTACCGCCGGGCTCTTTCTTTTAAATACTTATCTGCACCCTCTAAAGCCCCTTTCACTCTCGCTTCAAAAGATGAATTCAGAATGTACCACTTCCGCTTCTGCCAGTAACACTGACAACGGACCGGAAGCGCCGCAGGATTTGCTTGCTGGTGCTGTATATTACCGAGTGCTGCCTGTCCCTGGGCATGTTCAAGTTCACCTTCTCTCAATAAATTGGTAAGGCGTCCCTCGCTTCCTCTTGATACATTTGTTCTGCGGGTGTCTACTTTTTCATATAGGAACTTTGGATTTTTAAACATTTCTTGTTGGTTTATAAATGAAATTTTGCATAGTTCACAGTGTGTCGCAACTTGGGCAATAACATCAGCACTTTGAAATTGTGTATACCAGGGTGGCCTGATATTCCAAACTGGGCATGCCCTCAGTAGTAGCCGCTCAGGTTCTGAGTGCTGAATCTGCCGATGGGACTTGGGTTCCCACTAATAAGGTATGCCCAAGGTACCGTTTGGCACTACCTGTCACGTTGTTTGCGGGCCGAACGTGCGCGAGGCTCGTGCATTCCCAGGCTCCTTCGACAAAGACAAGGTGTGAAAGAGTGATCAGCATTTCCCACGGGGAATGGGATATCGGAGGCATTTAAGGCTGCATTTCAAATCCATCTTTCATGTCCTATACATTGAGCCCCCAAAGCGTCATAACAGTCAAGGCAGAATATATATTTTACTTTACTTTACAGTCTTCACCCCCTTGAGTGTCGGTGTGTGGATGTGTCTCACTTCAATGCACGTGAGGTTCCATGTCGGGCTTTTCGGCCAACAACATGCATTATGGGATTTGTAGTTTTGATTTTAACGTTGCGGGAGCTCAAAATCAAATTGCCTCTAGGTTTCTCTCACTTCTCCCTGCATTTCAGTTGTTAGCAGCTTCATCACTGACACACTGTGTGACTTTGGGCTTTGTTCTGGCCCTCTCGCTCACGGACCCAAGTACAGCTGTTAGAAGCAGGTGGAGTTAGCAGCTGTGCTCGTTCATTCGTTCACTGTCACAACCTTGGTCACAGGTCTGGAACTGGTGATAGATAGGCCAGGACCTGTTGATAGATAGGTCAGCAACCGTTTTTGCCATTCATTTGTGTCTCTGCTTTTATATGTGTGCAAACGGAACCTGCTACATGAGGGGTTTGTTTGTTAGCAGTGTGCGCTCAGCTTAAACACTGTGCCCTCGACTTCGCGTGTCTTCTTATGGTACTGCGCCTCTGGGTTCATATCAGTGGCTTCCCAGAGTCACCCAGAGACCAGGACTCCAGGGTGTCATTTTCTGTGATGACTCATCCTTTCCCAGTGTCCCAGACTCCCCAGTGCCTGCCTCTGTCTCCCAGTGTCTGAGACTCCCTTGTGTCCGGCTCTGTCTCTGTGTCACAGACTCCCTTGTGTCCGGTTCTGTCTCCCAGTGTCCCAGACACCCCATTATCTTTCGGTGTCACCCCATATATTTGCTCCTCCATTAAGCTCGCCCTACCCCCCTCCCTCAGTGTGCACATCTCCCCGATGTCCGTAACGATCTATTGTCATCCTATCTGCATCTCGCGGGGTCCATTGCTCTCCCTGTGTCTTCCATTGTTCGCGTCGCCCAAATGTCTCTGAACCCCATTGTCTTAGTGTCCATGGTTCAGTCTCTCAGCGTCCGTCGCTCAAGGTGTTAGGGGAGAGAGGAGTTGGCCTAACGGCTAGGGTAGTCGACCTTGAATCTGGGGAACTGGGTTTGAGTCTCGGCAATGACGCTGAACATCCTCTGATTCTGGGCAAATCACTTAATATCCCTTGCCTATCAAAAATGAATGTGTCCTCAAGTAATTGAACTGGTGCTATGTAAAGCACTCTAATACCCGATGCGGGTCCAGTTTGTGCTATATAAGACTCTGTAAAAAAAAAAAAAAGTGTGCAGCAGCGTGTGTCTCGGTGTTCACGGCTGCTGGGGTTTCTCTGTCTCTCTCTCCCAGTGTCTGTGGCTTCTGTGGTCCATATCTTTGTCTGCTGTCTGTGTCTTAGTCTCTCTGTGTGTGCAGCTCTTGTCTGTGTGACTGTGTCCTCTGTCTGTTTCTACCTGTGCTGCCATCTCCCAAGGTGTCTCTTCTAGTGTCTGCAGGCTCTGTTGTCCGTCTGTCTCGTAGTGTCTGTGTCTTTCAGTGTCTGAGTCGTCTGAGTCTCCCATTTGTTTGATTCTCCCTTTGTTGCATCTCAAAAAGTCTGTATCACCAAGTGTCTGTGTGTATCACCCAGTGTCTGTGGCCCATCTCTTTTTCTCTGTTTCTTAGTGTCTCTTTCTCTCGGTGTCTGAGTCACTCTGTCTGCCTCTTCAATATGTGTGAGTCTCCCTGTATTGCTTGTTGCATTTCGCAAAGTCTGTCTCTTCTAGTGTCTGCAGGCTCTGTCGTCCATCTGTCTATTGGTGTTTGTGTCTCCCAGTGTCTGTGAGTCACTCTGTCTGCCTCTCCCATGTGTCTGATACTCCCTGTGTTGCATCTGCCAAGGTCTGTATCGCCCACTGTCTGCGAGTTCGATGGTCCATCAATGTGTCTCTGTGACACAGTGTCTGTATCTCCCGGTGTCTGTGATTCCCATGTATCTGCCTCTCCCATGTGTCTCTCTCTTCCATGTATCTCTCTCTGCCATGTCCTGGTATCTACCATTTGCATCTCCCAAGGTCTGGCTCTTCCAGTGTCTGCGCGATCTGTGGTCCATCAATATGTCTCTCTGTCTTATGTTATGTTATGTTATTTTTGATTTCTATAGCGCACGGCTACTCCATTGGAGTGTCCCGGCGCTTTTTATTGGCAGCTTGTAAGCATAAAAACATAACACAATGGGATAAAAGAAGAACAACAAAACAAAAGAGGGAACATGCTAAGGGGCAAAGAGCCAAGTTTTGAGGCCCTTCCTAAAGGTCAGCAAATTAGAAATGCTACGTAAAGCCAATGGCAAAGCATTCCAAAGCTGCGATGCCTTCAGCTTGAAGGAGCGACCCCCTGTGCGGGCCCTTTTTACTCGAGGGACCACCGCAAGGAAGAGAGATTCCTTGCGGATTAGTCTCTGTGTCTCCCGGTGTCTGTGATACCCATGTATCTGCCTCTCCCATGTGACTCTCTCTCCCAGTATCTGCGGGTTCTGTGGTCCATCACTGTGTCTTAGTCTTACTTGTGGAGAAGTGTGGCTCAATGGTTGGAGCGGCAGACCCTGATGCAGAGGTCTAGCCCGGGACCAGGGTTCAATTCCCCGCCTCGGCGGGTCTTGGGCTCAAAATTCCACGGACCTGATAATTCTCGCCTCGGTGCCTATTCCAATCATGGAGTCCCACTCTGCAACTCTGGGCAATAGCTTGCTTAATCTCCACAACGGCCCCCACAACGCTAAGGATGCCTGGCCTCCACCTTGGGGGTGCCCAGGAGTGGACACCTCACAGGGAAAGCCAGGATGGGTTCCACAGCGGTATTCGTACAAGCGCCTTGAGACCCTTGCGGGTGAGTAGTGCGCTATACAAGTATCAATTTTACAATTTACAGTGTCTGTGTCTCCCAGTGTCTGTGATACCCATGTGTCTTTCTCTCCCATGTGCGGTCATATCCCATATGCATCTCCCACGGATTGTCTCTCCAAGTGTTTGCAGGTTCTGTGGTCCATCTCTGTGTCGCTCTTAGTGTATGTGTCTCCCATATTCTGTGTCTCTGCGTTATGATTCCCATGTGTCTGGTCTCCAGTGTACAGCTCCTATGTGCCTGCATCACCCAAAGTCTGTCTCTTCCAGTGTCTACGGGTTCTGTGGCCCACCTCTGTGTCTCCATGTGCTTGTCTCTCCCATGGGCTTGTCTCTCCCATGTGCATCTCCCATGTGTTCACATCTTCCATGGTCTGCCTCTCCCAGAGTCTGCAGGCTCTGTGGTCCACATCTGTATCTGTCTCAGTGTCTCTTAGTGTCTGTGTCTCCCAGTGTCTGTGATTTCTTGTGTCTACCTCCCATGTGTCCACATCTCCCATGGTCCTTCTCTCCCAGTGTCAGCAGGTTCTGTGGTCCGCCTCTGTCTCTGTGTCTCTTAGTGTCTGTGTCTCCCAGTGTCTGTGATTTCTTGTGTCTACCTCCCATGTGTCCACATCTCCCATGGTCTTTCTCTCCCAGTGTCAGCAGGTTCTGTGGTCCGCCTCTGTCTCTGTGTCTCTTAGTGTCTGTGTCTCCCAGTGTCTGTGATTTCTTGTGTCTACCTCCCATGTGTCCACATCTCCCATGGTCTTTCTCTCCCAGTGTCAGCAGGTTCTGTGGTCTGTCTCTGTGTCTCTTAGTGTCTGTGTCTCCCAGTGTCTGTAACTGCCTGTGTTTGCCTCTTCCTCCGTTTCCATTTCCCCTACATCTGTCACTCCCTCCTGTCTCCCAGTGTGTGTTCCTCGTGTCCATGCCTACGTCCTCTGCTGTCTGTCTCCCAGTGCCAGTGACTCTCTAGTGGCCCCTTCTGTCTCCACACATGAGTGGGTACAAGTGAGGAGAAGAGCTGCAGTGGGATTGAGGGCTGCACTATCAGATGTATGTGATTGGCAGCTCGGCAGACACCTCTGATGATCTTGTAAATGCTGCTTGGCAGCTGCAGTGGGTCCCGGCCAGTGCTTTGATTCTGGGGTGAATGCTCCTGTTAGAAGTGCGGTGTATTTGTGGTCCTGGGGAAACGTTCTCTTTAAAGCCAGAAACTTCAAGGTTTTTCTCCTCCATATTTGTTCATAATTATTGAATTTTTTTTAGCTGTTAGATCTATGCAAATCTCTTGTTTTGTTTTTTTCTAGGAGCTAGGGCGAGCGGGTGGGTTCACGTAATGCTCCTTTCTCGTCAGGAACCTCCTGCAGCCTAACCCTGCCCTGCCAGAGCCGGGGACATTTGCGAGAGATTAAGCTAATGGCAATGTAAATGACAATGCCATTTATTTATCTGTTTTCAAAACCAACACATAAATACAAATTTTGACATTTACAATGCCAATAGCTCTAACTTTTCCAAAGGCGAAACCATTACATTGTAAATGCTTGTTTGTATATAGTTCCAAAGATACACAACTCTTGCAATTTCTCCTGGAGTAAAAACAATTGCCTTTTTCATGTGCTTGTTACTGCTTTTTATTATAACCTTAATAAGTGTAAATAAATGATGGTGTTCAACCAATTCTTAAAAGATTTCAAACTTACATTAAGGTCATATATAATTTATACAACAAACGGAAAAATTGGATTTACCCTAACAAGGAATAATACTCGTGTGCCTTCAGAAGACATTGAGGCAAAAGTATGAGCTTCATTAGCACAGATACGTACAGAGTCAAACAAAGATGTCATAATTAAGCTATTGCATTTTGTACTGCACTATAACTACTTCCATTTTCAATAAATTATACCTTCAGGTTTAAGGGCCAGGGTCAAATATGGCACTGTGTATCACCAACATCTTCACGTTTCATTTTGAAATGTAAGATATAGTTAGTACTGAGAGATTCAAAGGCAAATTTTCATAGATTATGTTTTTGGTCTCTGCGAACGCAGATGTGAAGAACGACAGATTTTTATAGATTAATTGAAAAGGTACATAAAATATTAAGTTTACTGCCTGTGGATGTAAAAGTGGATCTGGAAAATGGCAAAGTACACATAATTGTGGGCCTGATTCAAACCCATGGTGGCGGTCCCTGGACTGCCAGACTAGCTGTCCACGCGCTGTTATACAAATACAGCAGTGGGACCACCACAGGGACGCCACAACTGACAACTGCCGGGGGTCATGGATCCTGTGGCTGTGGCACAGCGGTCAGAGGCCCTAATATACTGCTGCTGAGTATATTTGGAGCTTCCTCACTCCACACTTTTCATGGCGTGAGGCCACACGAAAACTGTGGCGGCAAGGAAACAAAGGGGGCCCTGCAGGGCCCCCATATTGCCTCAGGGCCATGAGGTGCCTGCAGGGGGCTTGTGGTGCCCACCTGAGTGCAGTCAATGCCTTTCCTGCCCGGTATGGACTGTACAGTTAATGCAGTGCAGGAACGGACTTTGATGTTCCCATTACGGTGCCTTTTTAATGGGCATCACCGCAGGAACACCAAAGGACCGCCTGCCAAACCACAAAATAACTCATAATCTGTCTGGCCAGCAGTAGAATTTGGCGATCTTGGAGCGGGGCACTAGTTTGGCGGCCCTTCGAAGACCACCAAACTTGTAATCAGGCCCTAAGCTCCATAAGAGAAATACCACAGTAACGTTTTACCAACAATGAGCCATCTTCTCCCGGAATTAATAGCAAGCTTAGCTATCAGTCAATTTATTAGATTGGAAAGAAGTAACGCAAATGAAAAATAATTTGTGGAAAAACAACAAATTATTATTAAAAGATTCCAAGAATTGCAATATTCAATATCAATCCGAGACAAATCTAAATGACCCATAATGCCATTGTGAAAAGACCATTTTTGATAATTGAAGTAAACCAAAGAAAAAGAGGGTGACATTTGGGATATCATCAATTTTAGGAATTTATCAGTATGCAATGGCTTGTTGACACAGGCAGAGGGGTAATTTGTCGTGGCCATTAAAATATAGCCAATAGGATTCAACTGTAAAAGAATGAACTAATGTTTTTGCCAATACTTTTTCCATTGGCATTAACATGCCAAAATGACAGTGGTTTTAATGCATTCAGATGCAGTCATCATGAAGCATCCATACACATATGCATACTTGGCTGGACATCATTGTAGGGGTTTTCATTAAACAAATTCTATTCCAAGGTGGCCACTGATGTTTACACTTACATCGTGACATATGAGTAAGTTGTTATACCAAAAATGTATATAATTTAACCCCTCAAGTACCTGGGCCCTTAACATTATATTGTGCTTGTGTCCTCCTAGAAATACATTATATCTCAATTCCTTTTAAACAAAACCCAATAACACGACCCACATCATTACTGTGGTTGCACATGCGTGCAAACGTCCTTCACAAATATAGCATTTTATGTACAGTATCATTTTGATAGTTAGAAGTTAATTAGTTTATTCACACACGTGTTGGTAGCCTGTGATTCAGCTTCTGGTGTATCATCCACCGCATTTCCCCTCGTAAATCGCTACATTAAATTTCAAAGTGCGGGTGGCACTGCTGCCATAGGCCAGGCGCTGCCTCCTGAATGTCTGGAAGCCCAATGACTACACTGCGACACAGATTACCTGGGTGACCCTTGGTAATATGATCGCCAAAAGAGATATTGCACAGCTCTGGGGTTCCCATAGGTCTCCGACTGTAGCGCTGTGGGCAGAGAATATGGACTGGTGCATGTTTCGTGAGAAGACTGTTTCTCTGTCGCGTGGAAGGCCCAAGAAGTGGGGCAGGATCTGGTCGCAATGGAATGCATACCGTGGCAATATATGCACCCCTCCCCAAGATTTGTTTCCCGATGCCACCTTGTCCCCCTGATTGACATTCCAAATATTAATTACGTTCTATTGCTGCTGGTTTCCTCGCTGCCCCCTCCCCACGAAACACTATGCTATGTTATGTATGCTACATTACTGAAGCGCCGAGTACATGGACCCATGACTGTATTTCCGATCCATTTTTGCCTTGTGTAACATGTTATTGTTGTTGTTAATTTTCAATAAAAATATTTAAAAAAAACAAAAATAAATTTCAAAGTGCACTCACGCCAAATGTATTGTTTGTCATACAAAGCTCTACCCCCATCGAACCTATAAACTCCCTCTCGCCTATTTTCGCCGAGCTGTGATAGCATTTGGAAGAGTTCTACTTGGTGATTATCACTCTACAAAAATGAAAAGAAAAATACAAACATACATTTAACACTCTGATTTTTACAAGTCGTAGTGCCAAACAGAATTGAACAGTTTTTTTGTGGAAATTATTACAATCACTCCCAAGATGAAATGCATGGAATACTTTGTGGCACCTGAACGATTTAAATGTTTAAATATGTTATCTATTGCAGGTCGATTTGATTGTGATCTTATCATACACAAATAGCGTGATCTTTCAGAAAATTATTTTATATTTGTTTAAAATTGTAGTTAATTGATTGTAGGTGGTGTAACCAGAAAATGCGTGTAGTTCCATAGTAAATACATCGAAGAAACTCTGGCCGTGATCTGAGTAAACCACTCTTATCTTATTACCTATGATCACATTTTGTTAATCTGCATTGCTGGCGTGAATTTCGTGTTGACAAGAGGTGTTGGTGGTAGTTGATAAATTGCTAAATATGTTGGTATCTTTGACCTGGTGAACATATTCGAAATCAGCCGCTATGTTTGTAGTTGAGGTGTGACAGACCCTTGCAGCTTTACGGGGCTTTTTTATTGCTACTAAATTCAAACCACTACATAATTCACAGGTTTTTGTTCAATATAACCATTATTGTTTTGAACAATATTTGGTCACTTTAGATCAAAACTTTAAAATGATGATTGAATTTCAATGTTGACATGTTAGCCTCAAACCCTCACTGCATACCCCTTAACAAAATCAGAAAAGCTCGAACAATGCCTCTGGTACCCAACTAAACACTCCAAGGCCATGAGGATAACGAAAACCAACAATTTGTGTCAGTCACGATTTTAAATTTTAGAATGGAAATTGCCTTATATGCTGGTATGGTTATGCATAGTTCACCACCGACCTTTTTATATTTTTATATTCACATCTTAAACCCTTTACTTATTTATTGCCTGCTGCTTTATATGCACTTCAATTCTATGGACGGTATTTCTGGGTCAAAAAATGCTTAATGGGTGTCATATCGCTAGAGGAAAAATGTGAAAAGAGAAGATAATAGGAGGGACGGACCGAGAGCAAGTAAGTCGTAAGGATGTAGCGTGACTCTAGAAGCAGCTTATTCCACTACTGTGGGAAACAGCCATGTTTTCAGCTGCTTCCTAAATTGCATTGCAGAGAATTGTCATCGCAGCGTGAAAGGAAGTTGGGGGCATATTATCAAGGACATGCGCTAAAATTATCACCGCTTTATCGGCAGGAAATTGCCGCTAAAGTGGCGATAATGGGCTTGAGAATATGCCCTTGTGAATTCCCATAGCAGCCCAGGTTAACACCAGAACCTGGGCTGCTATGGGAATTCACAAGGACATATTATCAAGCCCATTATCGCCGCTTGAGCGGCAGTTTCCTGCCGATAAAGCGGCGATAATTTTATCGCCTGTTCTTGATAATATGGCCCTAAGTTCCACCATTTACCTGCACAGGTAGAAAATGCCTTACCCCCGTTCATGCATTGTTTGATCTAGGAATGATGACTCAGGGTAAGGAATTGGATATGAGGCTCCTACTTAGCTTATACCAGGAGAAACGCGATCTTGTAAATACTTTGGGCCGATCTGATGGGGGCTTGTAAATGTATTTCGATTTATATAGCGCACTAATCACCCAGGGGTCTCAAGGCGCTTGCTTAGGGAACCCGTCCTGGTATTCCCCTGTGAGATACCCCGGCAGGGTATTCACAAGGTGAAAGCCAGGCATCCCGCCGCGAGGGGCCGTAGTGGAGATTAAGCAAGCTATTGCCCAGAGTCGCAGAGTGTGACCCCGTGAGTCGCAGGCCCGGACTGGCCATTGTGGGCACCGGGCAATCCCCCGGTCGGCCGCAAGGGTGGGCCGGTTTTGTTGCAGAGCCGGTTTTGCAGCATAGCTGCAAAATTGGCCCTGTAACAAAATATTCTGAAAAGCGGCCCTGGCAAAGCGCTCGCCCCCCTCCCGCCCGGGGGGCGGGCCAAACACTTTGCCAGGGCCAGTTTTGGTTCCCAGTCCGGCCCTGGTGAGTTGAGTAGGCACCGGAGCGAGAATTGTCGAGTCCGTGGAATTTTTGAGCCCGAGACCTGCCGAGGCGGGGAATCGAACCCTGGTCCACGGCTGATCTCAGCTTCCGGGTCTGCCGCCTCTAACCACTGAGCCACGCTTCTCCACTTGTGAACCATGCACATGGCCTTAAAGATAATCCTTTTTCTCACTGGGATCCAGTGAAGACTCTGCAATAATTCGGACATAGGACTACATTTAAGGAATTATTAGCAGCAGTCTCGCTGCTGCGTTTTGCAGAGCCTGCAGCTTCTTTATGACAGATTTCTGAGCACCCAGATACAGAGCATTTCAGTAGTCCAGCTTAGTGAAAATTAGAGCTGATATAACCGTCTTCTGGAGGTCACTGGGAATAAATAGAAAAAAAAATCAAAATCTTCAGCACAAAAAAAACAGATGAAGTGATAGAGTTTATTTGCTCCGAAAAAGATAACTCAGTGCCGAAAATGACTCCTAAATGTCTAACCTTCTGGACAGGAGTTGGCATAATACCTAGGCTCAGTGTCCACCATGAGTCGTTCCAAAATGAGGCCTCCTTTTCAAAAAGCAGCATCTCTGTTTTGTCTGTATTAAATTTCAGACAATTATTCTTTATCCACAATGCCACTTGGGACATGCAGTTACAGACATTTCTGACCTCTTTATTTACGTCCGATGAGATAGAAACCACTTTCTGTGTATCACCTGCGTAAGAGAACACAGCTGAACCCTGGCTTTGAATGAGCATGATAAGGGGGATAACATAGACATTAAACAGCGGGGGGCTGAGGGAGTACCCCTGGGGAGCGCCACATGGAAGGGCGAAAGGTGATGCCCTCGCTTCCCCCAGCTCTACCCGTTGCTGCCTAAGGCTTACAAAATAGCTTAGGAAGGTCAGAGCTTAGCTTCTAAAACCAAGCAGATGGAGACATTTTAAGAGTAGTTAATGGTGAACCGTGTCACGAGCGGCAGAGAGATCCAATAAAATCAGTGCCGCCTTTCCACCTTTATCATTATAATTTCCTCAGAGGCTGCTACCAGGGCAGATTCAGTGCAGTAATTTGCTCTAAAGCCGTACTGTGTATGACCGATCAGCAAATTAGTTTCCAAAAATGCAAGAATCTACTCTTTCAGTGTCTTCTCAAGAATTCTGGCTGGGAAAGGTAGGCGAGATATGGGCCGATAGTTTTCCATCTTCCTTGGGTCCAAGGAGGATTTCTTTATCAGTGACAAAATAGAATCCCCTTTCCATATTTACATAAATTGACTTGAGATCAATATTTCATTAAAAAGTTCCATAAAGGGTCCGGCAACCTCATTGACAACCTTCTTCAAAACCTGTGGTGGACAGGAATCTGATGTAGCCGAGGATTTAATTAGATTAATAGAGTTAATTACTTTCTCCTTTGTAAAGGGAGAAAAGCTACAGAATTGTGGTCATCCTGGGGAAGTACGTTTTGTAGGTCAGATTCCTGCATGCACAGTTTTGAGTCACCTGCCCTTGATAAATTAGGGGGAGATGAAAAAGTTTGATAGATAGAATTAACTTGAAACTGGAAGAAGGTTGCCAGCCTATTGCAAAATGCTTTGTCTGGACTAAAAGAGCGCTTAGTATTTACAGTGAGACAAATTTAGCAGAAACCAGACTACAACTCTAATCTGAGCTTCAAGGTGGGATTTTATGTCTGCCACCAAACTATGTATATAACGTGGAGTGAGAAAGTGGTCTGAAGAATTTTGTCCTAGATATTGTGAATTAGTGTCTTTGCTAAAATCCTGATGCAAGAACTATGTGGAGGAGAATTGAACAAATAGGTTGGTTCACCAGTGCCGCATTCCCTCGAAAGATATAACAGACTCAGGTTTCAGATGATGTTGCGTAATTGTCAGGAAACAGGGGAAGTAGGGCCCAGACTGGTGAAGAAACTTTTCAGTTCATCAAAAATTGCTATATTAAAGTCTCCAGCCCATATCTTTGGGACATCTGCACAAATGAAGACAATCTGTAACAGCCCAGGAAGGAATGTTGGATAGTAGGCATGTACACAATAAATAGACAATGTTCTTACAGGTGTGGCCGCCATGCAGAAATATGGGTGCATTAGGGAGCTCCCTTCGGCCTCTCCCTAATCCCCGCGAATCCTACTTGTAAGAAATTGGGTTATTGATTGAGGGGGGGGGGTGTGGGGTGGTGATAGCCCTATTCAGGCAACAACCAAAATCCTTGTCAGGATTAACTGCAAAAGTCACTAAATTGACGTGTGTATTACCCTCTGGTAGATTGCCACAAAAGCAGTCAGCCTTAACTCAGAGCCAAAGTATTATGCAGCACACAAACAGTAAATAAAGTGAAAACACAACACAAGAAAAATCCCAAAATCTTTTATAAAAGAAAGCGAATTTCAATACATGAAATGATACCAGAATGTCAAAAATCCAATCAGTAGAACAGTAGATATTGAATTTTAAAGTTTTAAGTGAAAATATTACTTAAAAGCACAAATGCCCAACTCGTGGTCATCTGGTTGCGCAAGACCAGGGAAAGTCACAAGTTCCGGTTGACTACAATAGAGAATGGGTTGGGAAAAGAGACCAGGTTAAATTTGCTGAAGAGTTACCTTCTAAAGTCTGGAGCAAAGAGTTCCATTCTTGTTTGAGGAGGCCACGAGGGTGTGGTGCTTTTGGAGTAAAGAGCTGTTTGAGTGTCACACATGGTGGGTGCTGTGGTGCTAAGTGGAGGTCTCACATTCCTGGTTGTTGTGGATAGTTGCTGGTCGCAGCAAGGAAAGCTCTCACCAGAGCCTCACGTTGTTGATCATTGTGGGCGGAATCGTTGTGCCGTGTACCTGCCCATTCACACTTGCGAAAAGCCCAAACTTTAGGATTTTCACCCTTTTCTTCTTGGAGGAGCTTCCACTGAAGTCAGCCAAGGGTCCAGGACCTTGAAGGCACCTCTTGGGGATCAGGATTCACTCCAGCAGAAGTCAGCAACAGGGCTCAGGCAGGTCCAAAAAGGTATAGGTAAGTCCAGTTGCAGCTAGCCAGCGAGACATTTGCAGGGAGGCCTGTGGAAGCTTGTTGTGTCCCTGTAGCTCACACAGGAGATCAGTTATCTGACCCTTGGAGTCACGCTGTGTAGGCTAAAATCATGGCAAGCAGGTCCAAAAGTCCTTCTTCAGACATCTCCTAAAGCAGCAGGCAGCCCTTCTGGCAGCAAGGCAGCCCTTCAGGCAGCAAGGCAGTCCTTCTGAATCTTCCACAGGTCCAGGAGTGTTCTGATGAGTAGTTCTGAAAGTCCTTTTTTATACCTGGTGCCAGCTTTTCTGTTGGGGAATTCCTTGACTGTAAGGAAACACGCCTTAGTTGTGTGGTCTGCACAAGTAATGGGTCCACATCTGTCCTCCACTGGGAACCAAACCCATTGTAGCGTTTGACTCTCTCAGAGTAGCGAAGCAGAGCAGCCAAGGCTTGCTCAAGGGAAGTCGTGTAGGCTAGTAATCTCCATTAGTGGGCACACAATAATAACACTGAAAAAATAATTGCCCAGTCCATGCTTTTTCTTTTGAAAAAGGAAAAGTACTTTAATTACACACACTACTCAACTACTCAGCAATTTACAAATATACATACGGCCAATGTAAATACCTCTTGGTGATATTGCGTAATCACTTTTAACCCTCCAGAAAGGGATCCAATTCAACAAACCACATGTCAAAACATTAACCCCCTTCGGTGTGTCAGACGGCTGGGAGCCTACTGACACCGCAGTGGGCATGTGCGTCTGATGTCTGCCAGCCGTCCTAGTGCCCACCCATGAGGAAAGCACTGGTGCTCCCACCGTGGGATGCCGTTCTGTCCCCCACCAGGGATGGCAGTGTAAGCTCTTCTGCTGCCACCCCGCCTCCCCCACCATGGCATCTAATGACGCCAGCATGCACCGCGTACCGACATCATTCAAAGTTAATCGGGAACCACAGGAAGCCAGTTGCTTCCATCGCATCGAAGGAGAAAGTAGAGTTTCTCCTCCGGGAGCAGGAATGCCCACTCGGTTTCGGCCGGCACATTGCACCGAGACGACCTTGGTGACCGTGATGGACGAACTTCGGGAGCGGGCAGACAGGGGTCAAGCAGCTGTACTTATTCTGCTTGACCTGTCTGCCGCCTTCGATACGTTTAACCACAAAATCCTACCGAGTGACGAGCTGCGCCTTCAGGTAGTTCCATTCTTTTCTGTCAGGTAGGCAGCAGGCAGTGTTCCTCTCTCCCTACCAATCTGTTTTTACTAGTGTCTCGTATGGTGTGCCACAGGGCTCTGCCATTAGCCCTATTCTTTTTAATATTTACATGAGACCCCTTATGGCGGACATCAAGCGTTATAACATTAAGATCGTTAATTACGCGAATGATACGCAATTAATTCTCTCCCTGGAGGGAGCACAGTCAACTTCTTTAGAGGGGTTTCACAGTTGCCTGCGGGACACGGCAGTGTGGCTGAGGGATAACTCGCTACAACTTAATGTATCTAAAACGGAGGTGCTTTACTGTGCCACGGGGAAGAATCCCCTCCGTGTTGCCTAGTAACTTTTGGCCCTCAGATTCCCCTAATTTTGGCCAGCCTGTCAAGACAGTTCGCAACCTGGGTGTGACATTTGATTGTAATCTTACCTTGGAGGCGCATGTCACGAACGTGGTGGGTTGCTGCCTGGCCATCATTCGCTCTCTACGGAAGATCTTTCCGTTGCTCCCCCCTTTGGCACGTTCACTGATAGCACGGAGTACCGTACTTAGCCGAGTTGACTACTGTAATGCCCTGCTCCTTGAATCTCCAAAGTTTCTATTGGACAGGCTGCAGAGGCTGCAGTCAACTGCAGCTAAGCTGGTACTAGGCTGGTCGAGACGGTCCTCCGCTTCATTGGCCCTGGCGGAGTTGCACTGAATCAAATCAAAGAATCAAGTTCAAATCGCATGGAATGGGTCCTACCTCTCTTCAATGCAAATTTGAGTGTTACGTTCCTGCCCGAACTTTGCGTTCATCAGGGGCAAAACTGATAAAAATTCCCCGATTCAAAAAAGTTAGAGCAGGGGGTAGATCCTTTGGGATCGCTGCTGCAAAGCTCTGGAACACCTTACCTTTTGAGCTGAGACAAATCAGTGGCCTCCTTCTATTTAGAAGGAATTTAAAAACATGGCTATTTCCCAAGACTTGGGGTTGGCTACAGTAAGGTCCCACGGAGGTTGTGTTACTAGCGCCAAGATGCCTGTTAGGTGATAGTGCGCTTTAGAAATGCAATAAATAAATTAAATAAATTAAAAAAAATAGACACCAGGGATTTCATTTCTCTTTTATTTTTACTATGTTGGGGAGCGTCCTCTTGGGGAGCAAGTATTTTGGCAGTTTCTGCTCCTCTTGTGTTTAGATCGGACTTTTTTTAAGCCCTTTTTCCCCATGAGGGGCAACAACCACTGGGCCACTAGGGATATTTTTTGGGCGATGATGGGGAGCAGCCCCTTGGGCAAGGGTCGCTTGCTTTCAGAGGGTGATTATTTTGGTTGTTTCTGCCCCCCTTGGAGCCACATCAGACTTCTTCTTTTAGGCCAATCTGCCCCAAGGGGGCGAAAGCCACTAGACACCAGGTATGTTTTATTTAGTATGGACCGGGAGACCAGACGACCGCACACGGACACGACGAGGACGCCGAATTTATGGCATATACTTTACTGTTTCCCTAACTCTACTGGATCCCAAATGAATGGATGATTACTAAATCTGCCAAGGATATAACCATAAAACTCATTATTTGCATACTTGCCAGGATGGATGGAACGCTCGACATGAGAGTACACTGCGCTAAGCCCTGAAGAAGTCCGGTTTCGGACGAAACGCGTTGGCTATTTTTATCTGCGAGTGTTTGAACAAATAAAGAAAGAATAAAACGAAGAAAATTGACTTGAACAAATTTCTTGGGAGAACAGTTTCAATCTTGTCCTTTTTCATAATACGAATGTTGATTGAACATTGATACTGTGTTTATCATATAACTTTTTTGGTGTGCGAGGTCAATTTGTGAAATTATGTTTTATTTAGTATGTTGTTGTAGTGGGGAGTCGCCTTTTGGGCAAGGGTCGCTCCCCTTTAGGAGGTGATTAGTTTGTCCATTTCTGCCCCCTTAGAGGCAGATCGGCCTTATGCCTTTAGGTCTATCTGCTTTCAAAGGAGGTAGAGGCCACTGGACACCAGGGATTTTAAATTTGGACAATATTGTTGTTGTGAGAAGTGGCCCCTTGGGCATGGGTCGCTCCCCTTTTGGGAGTGAATGTTGTGCTCATATTTTTAGGCCCATCTGTCCCCCAGCTTAGCTGGCGGGATGTGGACTGGCATATTATTTGCATTTGTGATTGTAATTTTATAATTCTCTTTTTTATTCCAGTGCAAAGCTTTGGATTCCTTTGCTGTGACTCCTGCTTGCGGTTTCAGCAGTGGTAGATCTGCAGTTTGGGTAGCTGCATGTGTTTGGTAAGAAAACATTTTTTGTACTGTTTACTCCAAATGAGTATCAATGCCTTGCATGAATGAGTTTGCAAATGGTGTAATAAGAGCAGCATATTTAGCTTACGTTTTAATGTGTGCGAAATTCTCCTTGGATTTGTGCACAATGTGAATTGTGTTGTCTTATGTGTAATTTTTATTTTTAAGTGGCATATCGTTGGTCCTTTCTGTATCTGTACAGAGTAGGTGGTGGTGAGTCTAGCTGTCTCTGGCAAGTGAGTGGTATTGTTTTTGAGTATATAGGTCTTTGTGCTAAAGCCACTCTTTGTTTATTACTTGTTTTACACAGTGTTGGTTGTTGTTGGCTTGTTTATCAATTCAAATTCACTAGTAATAATTATGGCTAGCCACAGGATTACTGCTCAGCAGGTTATTGGTATGCTTTTTTATTCTTTCTGTGACCATGATTATGAGACTATATGTGCATCTGAGGCAGAGGTTGAAGTGCATGATTCTGACAGTGAATGGTCTGTCCAAGAGGAATCATTTGATGATGAAGCCACGCTCAGTGCAGATGAAGTACCTGTTTTAGAGGAGGACACTGATGTGCCGATGGTGCAGCAAGAGGCATCTGGATTGCAGCCTGGGGTTGAAAGGCTTCCCATTGGAAGAGCTGAACTCTGGAGTGTAAAGTGAATACTGAAAACCTTTTGCATATAAATATCTTTCAGTTGTTTATGGGCGATGTATTTTTAGATGAGATTGTTGAACAGACTAATTTGTATGCTAAGCAGTATTTGAGGGACAACAGTGCCAGACTTAGACCTACCCATTGGACTCCCACAAATCTGGATGCGATGAAGATGTTTTTGGATTTGCATTTTTTGATGGGCTTGATATGGATGTTGTTGCTGTCTTCCTATGGGTCTACCAGTCCCTTGATAGCAACGGACATATTTCCTGCAATCATGAGTAGTTATCGGCATTTGCTTCTGATTTGGATGCTGCATTTTGCTGACAATGCTTCAGCGTTGCCACAAGATCACCCTGATTGTTACCGTCTTTTTAAGATTCAGCATGTCCTTGATGACTTTGTAGATCAATTTTCAGAGATCTATGTTCCAGGGAAAGAAATAGCTGTCAATGAGTCTTTGGTCCTGTTTAGCTAAATTCGAGGTTTGCAGGGGATTCTGGGTAAGAAAACGTTAGGGGATCCACACAAGGCACACACCCCTTGACTCTCCCGGGTGTCTAGCTTTCAGAAATTCTTTAACAGAAAAGAGAGTGAGAGAAGAGCAGATCAGTTCCAATCTCCCAATTACAGTCTGATCACAAATGAGCAACGAGCTGCCATGTGAATTCTCCTTGGGAATTCAGGGCTTTTAAAAAAAAGAAGAAGAAGAGTTCTAACAGAGTGTGATAATCTCCCTCCGCTTTATCTTTGGTAGATTGGATATCCAAAGATATTGGAGTACACGCCTCACTCATCATGACATGCTTCATCTGGTGCGCCTATTCACACCCAGGTAAGATGGTACTACCCGGGCAGACCAGTACTTGCTTTATATAAGAACTCCCATTACATCTATGGATGAGTCAATCAGAGTAGTACCGTCTTACCCGGGTGTGGATAGATAGTTTTCAGAAACGTCTGGCTTTGGTAGGATGCCCTAGGTATTGTTGATGTCCCCACAATATGTTTTGGGCCCTTCTCTGTTGCATGCACTTGGCCCACCCACATAAGTGAGATACCATTTTTATCAGAAGACCTGGCGAAATGCTGGGTTATAGAACATTTGTGTTGGCTCGGGGATCCCAAAACTTTCAAACCCATAAATGTGGGGAAAATTTGCTTCTTTTGCTAAATTAGAGGTTTACAGGGGACTCTGGGAGGAAAATGTTGGGAGATCCACGGAAGTCACACATCCCTGGACTCCCCCAGGTGTGTAGTTTTCAGAAATGTCTCAGTTAGGTAGGTTTCCCTAGATTACCACCGAGCCCGGGACCAAAAATACAGGTGACTCCCTTGCAAAACTAGGTCGTTTTGTGATCGATAATTTTGATTTCGCCACAGTACATTTTGGGCCCTTACCTGTTGCGAGCACTAGGACATTTACCAAGTACCATTTTTTTCAGGAGACTTGTGGGAATGCTCGGTGTGTGAAAGTGTGTGGCTCTCTTCAGATTCAAGAGCTTTTCATCACAAATATTAGTTTTTTAGACAGATGTTGAGGCTTGCAAGGGATTCTGGGTAACATAACCTGTTGAAAGACACATAGGTCACCCCATCCTAGATTCTCCTGGGTGTCTAGTTTAAAAAAATGTACAGGTTTGCTAGGTTTCCCTAGTTTACTTCTGAGCTAGGGCCCAAAATCCACAGCTAGGCAGAGTGCAAAAAAAGTGTCAGTTTTCCATGGGAAAATGTGATGTGCCTATGTTGCGTTTTGGGCTGTTTCCTGTTGCAGCACTAGGCCTACCCACAGACTTGAGGTACCATTTGTATCGGTAGACTTGTGGGAATGCTGGGTATGTGGAAGTTTGTGACTCCATTCAGATTTCTGAGCTTACCATCACAGAAATATGTGGAAAATGTTTCTTAGACACATTTTGAGGTTTGCAAGGAATTCTGGGTAACAGGACCTGGTGAAAGTCACACAAGTCACCCCATCCTGGATTTTCCTGGGTGTGCAGTTTTAAAAAATGTACAAGTTTGCTATATTTCCCTCGGTGCTGGCTGGCACATTCCAAAAAAAGGTCAGTTTTCAGTGGAAAAATGTGATGTGTCCACATTGTGTTTTGGGCTGTTTCCTGTTGCGGGTAATAGGCCTGCCCATACAAGTGAAGTATCATTTTTATAAGGAGACTTGTCTCAATCCTGGGTGGAAGGAAGTTTGTGGCTCCCTTCAACTTCCAGAGCTTTACATCTCAGAAATTTGAGGAAAATGTGTTTTCTTAGACAACTTTTGAGGTTTGCAAGGGATTCTGGGTAACAGAACCTGGAGACAGCAACACAAGTCACCCCTTCTTGATCCCCCTGGGAATCTACTTTAACAAAATGTACAGGTTTGCTAGATTTCCCTACGTGCCGACTGGGCTAGGGCCCAAAGTCCACAGCTAGGCACATTGCAAAAAAGGGTCAGTTTTTCGGGAAAAAATGTGATGTGTCCACGTTGCGTTTTTGGCCATTACTTGTTGTTGACACTAGGCTTACCCACACAAGTGAGGTACAGTTTTTATCAGGAGACTTAGGGGCACAAAGAATAGTAGATCACGTGTTGTTACCAATAGTGTTTCTATGCATTTTTACCTTCCAAATGTAAGATAGTGTGTAAAAAAGAAGTTATTTTGAACAATAGTCTCTAATTCACAAGTTAGTATGGGTACCCACAAATTCTGAGATGTGCAAATAACCACTGCTTTTAAACTTCATATCACACCAAAAATAGGAAAAATAGGCTATGTCCCAGGAAAATGTCAAAACTGTGTAGAAAATTTTAGTTTTCTGCCAAAAGCCTGCCTGTTCCCGAAAGCTGGGAAGATGGTGATTTTAGCAGCGCAAACTCTTCTTTGATACATTTGCAGAGAAAGCAACCGAATCTTCCTTCTGCTGAACTTTTTTCCCATTTTCCCCCCAAAAACAAAATTTAGCTCTATTTTGGCTAATTTCTTGGTCTCCTCCAGGGGATTTCACAAACCCTTGGTACCTTTAGATTCCTCAGAATGTAGGATAAAGGACGCAAATTTGGAGTGGGTACCTTATGTGGACAAAAAGTTATGGGGGCCTAAGTGCGAACTACCCCAAATAGCCAAAAAAGGCACAAAAGGGAAGGGAAGCCTTGCAGGGAAGAGGTTAACTTGCTCCTAAATTCAGTAATTTAATATAACGATGACCTGGCCTAGATTTGCTAATGACTGATCATAAAGAGATGTGGGGTGGATTAAGATGTGTAAAATGAAGGCAGGATCTACTGCCTCGGCCATCAGAGGAGTGGGTGGGCAACAATCCCTGATGCATTTCATGACAGGAGCCATGGGGGCAATCGAGGAGCAAAGCAACTCAGTTGAGGAGTCCTTGACACAAGGGAGGGTGGGTACGATGGTTACAGTTAACAGCATGGTTAACACACTCAGCCAGTGGTTCACAGCAGGGAGTGATAGTTCAGGCACCCCAAAATGGGTGTGTGCAAGAATCCACATGGCAGATCTATGTGAGTGATCTGGAGTGCAACCCACAGCCACATTATAAACAATCCAGACGCCCTGAGGTTGCGGAGGGGGTCCAAAACCCAATCTCCCTAATGAGTAAGAAAGTTACTACAAAGAAAAGGAGGAATACAAGCAAACAGATCAAAAATGATGAAGGTAAGAGGGATGCATCCTCTATGGTATCCTCTACCAATGCTCTGATTGTGGGTCAGTCGGTCAAACTTAATAAAATCGTGAAGAAAATAGATGATTTGCATAATTATGTCATTGATTCACTAGACTAACGGCGAGAGTTAAACAAATTCCGCTTTATATCAGCTCAAAACATACATGTGGAGAATCTGCTCCTTCAAACTGCCCCACAAGAAAGCATGGTCTCCAATACTATGGTCAGCCGGGCTCTACCTGTTACAACTTTAGTTCCACCAACCTCTATTAGTTTACCGGCTGTGTCTGAGGCGGATAACTACTCAAGGAACCACATACTGAAAGATAATAGGGCCGGTGGGCACCCGGTATGGCTGCCTCAATCTAAGGTGACTATGTGTAATAACACTCTTGAATTACCCACTGCAGTAACTCCATATACAATAACTTTGCCCAACGTCCCAGCCTTAACTACACAAGCGACTGAAACATGGGAGGCTTTACGCAATAAATCTCTATTTTGGCTGGGTGGGAAAACTGGTTTGACTGAAGCTCTTTTTGCAAAATTTAAAATGGCCAGACGAGTTTCCTGGGTGGGGCATGACATAAATCCCTACAGGGCGATTGTGTTGTACTGACATTTAGTGACCCACTCTTAGTGCAGGCTATTTTATCAAGGGCAGAGAGTTTAAATATAGCAGACAGGGGCATTAATGTTTTACCCTTAGGGTATTTCTATCAAGCACATGTTCTAAATCAATACTTAACCCAGGTCGAGGGACCACAGGCTAATGTTATGAGATACTACATTGTTCCAGTGTGCAATCGTTTTGACATCCTTCCCACACTTGAGAGTTGGACATAGATTGACCAACTGTCATAGATGAACCTAGTGCCCATAGAGGGAGCTGAGCTGCACCAGCCACCACTAATACCTTAGGTATCCCTATGGGCTCTCATACAAACCCGTCTATCAAAATCAATCAAATCTGGCTCACAAATCAGGAAGAGAAGCTAGATGCAGCCTATCCAGCGGGATCCACAACGCAAGAAATAATACTGCACTACAATTCAAGGGGGAAGCATGACATTCTTAACCGGAGTGCCATAATAAAACTCTCTAACCTGTTTGAGACGTTAAAACATGTGAACTCAAACCACATATAAAGTATTGAATTTAAAATAATTCCTAACACAAACGGGAGAGAAATGACAGTGGCAACATGGAAGGACCCCGAAATAGCCATAGAAGTTTGGCGACACAGAGAAGAGTTCACCAAGTGGGGTATTGAAATCAGACCGGTGCCGCCAGAAAGATACCCAGGCCCATTATCCATGTTGGCAGAAAAAAGATCTAAATCAGAAGGCGGGATTCTCAGAACGGCCATTGGTGGCATGGACACCGTCAAGGGGGGATGGGCCAATTTACGAATCATCCATCAAGGCCAGTCAGGGGGATTCAAAGAATGCCGGAAAATACTACCCCCAATGCAAAATACATCGGATGCAAGGTTGGTGGAAGCATGAAAACCGACTCTGAAAGCCTGCTCGTGGAATATCAGTGGTCTGGGGGGTAAAACCAATGATGTAGAATTAATGTCATTCCTAAAACAATTCGACATTATTCTACTCCAAGAAACCTGGTTAACGTCTTCCCAGCATATAGATGGTTTTAAGGAAATCCAACTACACGCCAACAAAAGAGGCATTTCGGGAAGGGTAGCCGAAGGTCTATCGATCTACTTGAACACTGGCATCCCTTGAACCTACGTTACCATCGACACAGGACAACAATGGATCCAGTGCATCAAAATTGAGTTGATGCAAGACCCCGGCAATGGATCACAGAGGGCTCAAGACTCTTTGTCAATGATAATCTGTAATATTTATTTACATCCAGACTCCAAGAAAAAGTGGAGAAAATTCTGACCTTAAAAGCCCTCATTAAATCAATGCAATCCATCTACCCTTAGGCGGGGCTAGTTGTGTCGGGTGACCTGAACATGTTCTTGCTACAAAAGGACTACACCCAAACAATGAACCAAAATAAACGGAACGGCCAATCTATCCCGAGAATCATAACAAATCACCGAAAAAAGGATAAGATCGGTCAACAGTGTGCTCTAATGATTGCTGAGGTCGGAATGATCGCTATGAACGGCCGTTTTTCACAAGATCAACCAGCATCTTCAACCAGGATAGCCAAACTGGCCAAATCAGTGCTTGACTATACCATTGTGGATCTAGAGGTCTTAAAAACCATCACCACTTATAAAATAATCCACAAATTAGAGAGTGATCACAGTCTGCAAGCTTTCGAATTCAGTGTCCAACATAAAAGGGCCCCAGCCTGAAAAAAACCCTGACCGAATCTCCAAGTCTCTATAACCTCAAGAGATTAGTATGGAACGGAAATAACACCAAAGAGATAATGACGTATGTGAAAAGTGTCTATACAGAAGCGACTGGAGAAGACTCATCCACCCACCAGGACAATTGGGAAAGATTGACTATAAGACTAACTGAGAGATTTGGGTACCAAACCCATAGTCACAAAAGGAAATCATGTAAAGCACTTCAAGCATCTCTGGGCTCCATAGTGAGCAAGAAAAGGATCCTAAATCAAGAAATCAGAAAGCTACAAGCAATAGCCAAGATAAAGGGAGAAGACATGGCCAGACAAATCTACAAACTAAGGCAAAAATACAAAAAAGATGTTTGGTTGGAAAAATCCAAACACCAAACAGACATCTGGCAATCACTATTAGCTTTCAGCAAATCAAATAACAACAGGAATTTTTGGGCAGAAATCAACAAAGTTGCAAACGGAGCGGCCCAGGTTTTCAATGCAAACATACTTGAGAAAGAGTGGATGCAGCATTTAGAGCAATCACAAAGCAATAACACTCCAGCACGGAGGCCAGCCCAGCAGACCCCTCATCAAAATAAAAACCAAGAAGATGACCCACAACTCGATGAAAACTGGATAACGCCATCCCAAGTAGCCATGATACTTAAAAACTTGAGGTCCAAAGGTGCACCAGGCCCAAACGGTTTACCGAATGGACTTTTTAAACAAGATCAAGCCTTTTGGGCAGAATATCTTACCCCACTATACAACAATGCATTTCAGACCGGGAGTATTCCCCAGTCATGGAGAGGCAGTATTTTACATCCAATCTTCAAGGTAGGTATAAGGTCTGATCCAGCCAATTACCGCCTCATCGCGCTCATAGATGTCGAGGCCAAAATTTATGCTTCGAACCTTCTGAGGGCCTTGAAAGACTGGGTTAGCGCAAATAAGATTCTGCCGATCACGCAGACGGGTTTCAGGCCGGGAACCAATACATCATGCAACCTGCTGGCGATAAACCTCTTGGTGGATAAAGCAAGGGAAAAGTCAACCAAGCTGTATACGTGCTTCGTAGACCTCAAAGCGGCGTTCGACACAGTTCCGAGGGAGGCACTATGGCAAAAGATGGCAAATTGGGGAATACCATCAAAGTTGTTGCGGGCCATCATAAACCTATATTCATCTACTTGGGTTAGAATAAAAGTAGGCAATGGCGATAAAACAACAGAAAAAATCCCCACCCACGTAGGCCTCAAGCAGGGCTGTGTACTGGCACCAACTCTTTTCAACATCTTCACCGCGGACTTGGACAAGTGCTTCGCGGAGACACAAAGTGATTCACCGAAGCTAGCCCACCACAAAATTAGGAGCATACAGTACGCAGATGACATCGTACTTTGTAGTCAGACCCCGTTGGGCCTACAACGTTCCATCACGAAGCTCCATGAGTACATCGGTGCACAAGGCTTACAAATTAACTACAAAAAAACGAAGATCGTCTGTTTCGCCTCACGGGCAGGGAGGAAATCTTTTAAATGGCACATCGCAGGCAACTTAATAGAGCAGATCCTCTCCTACATATACCTGAGAGTAGTAGTCGATGCCAGGTGGAGTCTGAAAGAGCATCAATCATATAGAAAGGCTCAGGCAAACAAACTACGGTTCGCCCTAAATTTATTAAAAATGAAACTGAAATGCCCATCTAATTCACACCTGTTGAAGGTAATCGCGGCAAAGTTTTTACCATCTCTTACATACGGGTCGGAATTGTATAGAGGAAAAGACGCAAATTTCTTGAACACACAACAATCAGAGTTGTTTAAATACATCTTTCAGATCCCGAGATTTGTATCCCAATCGCAGATTCGCCTGGAATTTGGTCTATTAAATCAGCACCAAGTCAGACAAGCGGCCGCACTTAAAACAGGTTGGAAATTAAGGGCAGCACAAGAGGACACGCTCATGGGCCTTTGTTGGACTGAGATGTACAACCAGAAAAAGGCGGAAAAAAAAAGATCATGGATAACAGATAAAGCCACATTAGCGAAGAAAAAACATGGTTGGATGGTGCTGGCCACGTATGAGAAAATGGAGCCGCAACCTTACTTAGTCAACCATATAACCCCAGCCACCCAAAAAACACTACTAAGATTACGGCTGGGATCCTTCATTTTAAAAGACCAGACACCCGCATGGAAACAAACATGGCCGACTTCTGCCTGTAGACTATGTGGCCAAATGGAAGAATCACTGATGCATATATTGTGTATTTGTCCGTCTTTGACGAGCTTGAGACGTAATTATCTACTCCACATATTCCGTCTTTTTCAAATTAGAACATGCCGCCCGGCCGTCATGCTAGCACTGAACAGCTACCAGCTGCAGACAGCTTGCAGGGCTGCGAGATTTTGTCAAAAGGCATCGCAGTTAATCCTGAACACTGAGAAAAAGGAGAGATAAAGGCACAAATTCGAAGCATGAAGTGCTATGAACAGAGACATTGTAATTCCATCCATAATAATATTACTTACATAGACATTACAGAAACTTTTATTTTTAACATTCTGTCAGTTTGTAAATTTTATCTTTAAATCATTTGTTTTTATGCAACAAAATTGTAAAGATTTTAATTAACTACAAACAATAAAAAACGTACCCGTCTATTGATAGAGCGCGCGAGGTCACCCAGCCAATAATTTCGCCGTTTCCGGCTTCGGGCCCATATACTTTAATTCACACTATTCATTGACAGGGTGACTTCACGGGCTGCTACCAATTTGTGTGAATTCCCTACTGTTATTACTCAGCGTACCCGACTTACCATCCACCGACACGGGTACCTATGACTTCAACGGATCAGGGAGCTAGCTGTAAAAGGAAAGGCAGCAAAATACCAACTCAAAATGACATTCAATACTGTTGTGAATGACCACGGACAACTGGAAGTTTTAAAATCTTTATCTAAAGTTCGTTTTCATTAAGCATCAAGTTTACAAGAATAAGGCAATCAATAATCAAGATAATGAAAAGTACATAACTATAGAGAAACAAAGTCAGGGTAATCATGGAAATACTAATATGAGATAGAAACAGGAAAAATTCTTTAGACAGTTTAAGTAAGGCCGTTCTAGACCATATCAGAAAATGACAAACTGCAATGCAAAATATGATTTCTAAAAGGTAGGGTACCATGGGAACAAGTTATGAAAATATGCAAATGACTTTATGTTTCAATAATTTGCGGCAAAAAGCATGGAAAGATCAACATATGCAAGGTGTCTCTTTATTGAAGCAAAAGACAGAAAAATAGAAAGGTGCAAGTTTGAAGAGTTTTAGAGCAATATTTACCTAGACTGGTGTGGAAACCAAACCCTGGCCACGGGTCAGTTAAGGACAGGAAACCCTCAAGGACGGATACCCCTCAAAGGACAGCAGGTGCAGAATGGACACCCAGGACAGGACAGGATACCCTCGGATTAGGAATCAGGACAGGACCTCAGGACAGGACAGCAAACCCTCAGGACAGGACCGCTCAGGACAGGACCGCACCCGCAGTTTGGAAGCAACGCCTGCGCTCCACCCTCTCTGCAGCTATCGATCAAGACCCCGACTGGGTCAGCGAACTCCCAGCAAAGTGCTTCGCCAGCACTTTAAGGTTCAGTAGAACCTTAGTCTATGGTCAATTTCGGACAGAGTGCTCCGCAGCGCTCTGTATCTTCAGTCACCTATTGAGTACGATGGGTCAGTGACAGGTCAGCTAAACCAGACAAGTCGGACAATTCCCTAGGTGAACCCAGGGTAGATATACAGTTTGGGGACGGTGTACCACCCCCCAATGTTGCAAAGTGTCAGAATCCCTCAATTTGGATTGGTCCTAAGATAGGATTTGGGTAACACACCAATCAGAATACACTATTTGGAGGCCTTATTTACATCTCAGGGCACCGCCTAGCAAGATTGGGGTTCCCATGAGAAAGTTGCGCAGAATACAGGCAAAGAATAAATTTTTGCAACATAATAGAACAATATCATGACGTTGCGGGCGAAGGTGCTGCTTTCCCAGGCTTGCTTCTGGTATCAACCTTCCTTGGCAGTCATTCAATGACAGGACGCCTTTTGTCGAGTCTGCGCACAAGTACCCTCCAAGATGGCTCTCAGTTCAGTCAGACCCCCGTTCCCCGCGGTACATGAAAAGTAAGCGAGAACAAATTAATACATAGAAATAACATTATGAAAACACATCACAGGGTTTGTACTTTCAACTTATCACTAAGAAATATACTTATGCAGTCTAAATGTTAGCTACATATAAACAGGTACAAGAGCAGTGGCACGAGCAGTACCACGTTATTGGCAAAGCTATGCATTACGCATGCGCAACTATTTCCCTCCAACTCTGCAAACACATCAGGACACGTGAGTGTGACTGACGCATGCGCAGACACTTACTTCCAAGCAGCGGCCATTTTAAAAGACTCGAGTTAATTATTTTAGTAAAACACATAGGCAAGCTTCGGGGAACCTCGTTTAAACATAGAATAAATGTTAGTAAGACGTACAACTTATTACTGGATTACACACGGGCGAGGTTCATGAATAAAGCACGTCGCGAATGCGAAGCTTTGCTTCATCAATCCCCTCTTTGATGATATTTACTATCATCACAAAAATAAATGGAACCAGATGCCAACTTCTCACACCTTATACAGCTCTATTTCTTCCAGCAAACAATTCAATTTCTCTTTCTCATCTTTTGTAGGGTGAGAATTCTTCACCCTTTTGTAGATTTGATTATTTATCTCCTCCAATTCAAGCTCATCCACACTTCGTTTCACTCCTCTGGCATTCACTTCATGCTTTCTGGTATGCTTACGACATTTGCAACAGACAAATATGAAGAATAGGATGAGACCTATAATTCCAATTGGCATCAGTACCTTGAACAATAAGCTTTTACCTACGCTAGCAAGCCAATGACCTACATTTGAGAGACCATCTACCAGTCTCTTCCAGGCACTGTCAACCTCGAGTGGTTTGAGTTCCTTTGCCAAATTAGTAATGTTTTTCACGTATCTTTTGAGCTGTACACTTTTGTCCGGAATATAAGTGCAACAATGTTGCGCCTTCAACATCCGGCAGACTCCGCCCTCTTTCGCTAATAAGGTATCAAGAGCAAGTCGGTTCTGCAAAACCATTGATCTGATCGCAACCATTTCGGTATTGACCAGCAGAAATCCATGAGCTGTGTCAGTAGACAACACATCCACTATAGTGGACAATTTGCAAATTCTGTGAGTGTTCAGAACCACTCCCACTCCAGGTATCAGTGCACTGAAAATACTACCCATTATTTCACCTACACTTTCTCTTTTACTACGCACTAAGCCATTAGTATTTTCACTGTTTCCAGCAACTCCATTCACATGGTATATTTTCGGGAAGACAATGCCAAAGTAGCAGCTTTCATACCAGTGATCCGGCAATTTGAAATAAGCCTTGTCCCCACAAATATAATAAATTCCAGGAAACACAGGCTCTGACCCATTTTTGAAACCCCAACCTCCAATTACCTTGTAATTATGTTCGCATTCACTGGAACCAATGAAAATGTTATTATAATAGCTAGTCTTCTCGCGGTGAAGACATAGCTTGCCTTTCTTTTCAAAATCCAGCAACAGAGCAGGACCCGCCCCACCAGTTGAGGTGCCTTCCATGTTCTCTGCCCACCTTGGTCTTTTCTGACTTTCGTCATTTGCCTTCTTTTGTATTTTAATTCTCCTTTTCTCTGCCATGTTCAGGAACATCTTTTCCTGCTCACGCAAAGGACAAGTCAAGTTATCTCTGTGTGCGTCACCTATGTCGATATTACCTATAGTCAGAAAGTAGTCTCCCATATATCGTATTACGTCACTTTTGGTATGTACAGGATTCAAGTTCCCACGTATAGGAAGCTCAGAAAAGATCACGTCATTGTTAGAGTAATAGTACTGTAACGGTCCTCTTTTGTAAAATAAGCTTGCTAAAATGCTACAGGAGATTCCATATGTCAGGGGTAGGTGATGGTATGTCACGCCTTCAGCCACAGAGGTAGGTAGCTTCATGCAGACATAGCAATCTTCAATTTCCATAGTCTCTACATAGTGTATTAACAAGTTTGCGAAAACATTTAAGTGTGTCCTGTTCTTAACTCCATGAAAATGTAGTCCTCCCTCATCTGATGCTTCTAAGTCTTGTTTTGTTTGTCTCAGTGCTCTCTCATGTCTTGCTACACTCTGTGTTGTCAGCTCCTCACTGTCAGTATTTACAATTTCAGTAGGGACAATATTAGTATTTTTGCTCACAGCAAAGGGAATGAAAATTGTTAGTCCTATCCAAACTAATATCAGGACAACTATACTACAGACACATACCTTGCAGCAAGGTTTGCAACAGCTGCGACTAGGTCTACCACTCACGTTTGAATCAGACATTTTGGCTCAGAAGAAGTTTCTCGACCCCTCTTTGTGACTTTACACGAGTAGCTTACTTTGTGCAAATTCACGGTGGCTCGTCTTCTTCTTCGGCAGAGTACTCAGGGACGGGTTCTCCGTCGCTCTCGTCAGTTATATCAAGATCTTCAAAGTCTTCCAACACAAGTGTCCATTCAGGTGACTTGTACTTTTTGTTTTGTCTCTTTATTCGATCACTCCTTCTGTTGGAGATACCTTCTTGTTGCTTAGCTATGCGAGCACTTCTCCTTTCTTCTGCACGTTTTTCTTCTACCGTCTTTATCCTTAGCCTCAATTTCTTGACAAATCCAGGCTCAATGTGCTTTCTTTTCTTAAGTCTTTTAGTTGGTACTTGGACTTCGTTTTCTTCTCTTGCCCTCTTGTTTTCATTAGTCATTGGCAATTCTGCTTCACTTTCTCCCTCTTCTATCTGACTGTTTCCAGGGCTAGCATCTATTTCTTCTGCCTGGTTACTAATCTGGCCTTGTTCAGGATGGTTTTGCGTTTGTTTTTCAAATGTCTCTGTTTCTGTTTCCTGAACACGTTCTTCTAATCCTATCTGATCCTGTTCAAGCACTTCGATCTCTGGACTTTCTTCCGCTCGAACTATTACGCTATGTCTAGTCTGTCCCTTCCCGACATCAGGAGTCAGTGGAGGAGTATCAATCACTTGCTCTGTATCCTTCACTTGTTCTGTATCAATCACTTGTTCTGTCCCTGTCTGACCTTCTGCTTCCTCAGTTTTGATGTGAATCTCAAGATTCTGAGGTTCTTCGCCTGTGCCTTGCTTTTCCTCCCTAGTCCACTCTCTACCTTCCCAAAGTCTCTCACTCGTTCGAATGGGGTCTTCAGTGAGATCAATCAATGGAATCCACTCCTCTGGCCATATGCTCGGCAGCTCGTCTTCAGCTACTTCTGGCTCAGCTTCTTGGACCCCTTCAGCAGGCTGGGCTCTTGGTAGTTCGTTATCAACTATTCTTGGGCCAACGTCTGCTGATTCTGCAGCTCGACTGGTACTGGGCTGTACGTCGTCAGCTACTTCTGGTCTGGCTCCTGCAGAGTCCTCCGCTGGACGCCCTTCTTCTTCAGGCTCCTCGTCTGGTAATACCTTCTGGGTATGGCTGGCGTGTACCCAGCGTGGAACCCCTGCACACTTTACTGCTGTGGTAGTTACCAGGATCACCTGACGTTTCTCTCCCCACCTTGGCTCCAGGCAGCTCTTCCGAGTATGCTTCTTTATCTTGACCCAATCTCCCGGGACCAGTTTGTGGAGAGGATTCGTTGGATTGAGGATGGCGTCTTCTCCGATCTGGCGAGAGATAGAACGCACTTGGTCACCCAATCTCTTGCAGTATTCAAGCAGCAAATCATCAGTAATACTCAACAGTTTGCTTCCTGGCACGGATCTATGATGTTACAACGCGTTATTTTACAACGCAGACCGTTACATCGCAATTTTTACAACGCAGGATCCATTACAACGCATGGCATTACAACGCATGGCATTACATCGCAGATGCTATTACAACGCATGGCATTACATCGTAAGTATAGGTAAGTATACCTTTTTAAAAAAAATGTAATTATTTTAATTTAATTAAATTATTTTAATCAAAATAATAGTAATTATTTATTTTAATTAATTTTAATAAAAAATGTAATTAATTTTATTTAATTAATATAATTAAATTAATTTAATTTAAATATTTTTTTGATTGTAATTAAAATAAATTATTTAAAATAATGTATTTAATTTAATTATTTTAATTAAGAAATGTAATTAATATAATATAATTAATTTTATTTAACTTAAAAACACCCCTGTACCCCAAAACCCAAACCCTACCCTGAAACCTAAAAACACCCCTGTACCCCAAAACCCAAACCCTACCCTGAAACCTAAAAACACCCCTGTACCCCAAAACCCAAACCCTACCCTGAAACCTAAAAACACCCCTGTACCCCAAAACCCAAACCTGAAACCTAAAAACACCCCTGTACCCCAAAACCCAAACCCTGCCCTAAAACCTCAGTACACCTATACATATACTCCTATACTCATATTTATTAAAAAAATTACTTAAATTAATAAATTTAATTTATAATATTTAAAAACATAAATAAATATTTTTATTTATTTTTATTTATAATTAATATTAATTAAATCATTTATATAATATTAAATAAAATTAAAATAAATTATATACTTACCAATACTTACGATGTAATGGTATGCGTTGTAATAGCATCTGCGATGTAATGCCATGCGTTGTAATGCCATGCGTTGTAATGGATCCTGCGTTGTAATAGCTGCGTTGTAACAGCATTACGACGTAAAAGTTGCGTTGTAAGTGATACACACCTCCTGGCACCCATGCTTGTCTCATCACTCTTCCCATAATGATTTCATGGGGACTTAGGCCTGTCTTGCGGTCAGGAACACTTCTGAGTCCCATCAGGACCAGGGGCAGGGCCTTCACCCAGGTCATCCTAGATGCATCACATAGTTTTGCTAGTCTGTTTTTGATAGTTCCATTTATTTGTTCCACTATTCCAGAAGCCTCTGGACGGTATGCACAGTGAAGCTTTTGTGATATTCCAAAGGCCTTAGAGAGTTCGGCGATCACCTCATTCTGAAAATGTGAGCCTTGATCTGATTCAATAGTGACTGGAACCCCGAACCTAGGTATCAGTTCTTTTAGTAAACACTTAGCTACGTTTTTTGCGTCATTTTGGGGAGTAGGGAAAGCTTCCACCCACTTCGAAAATAAACAGACCATGACAAGGACATATCGCTTCCCTTCACAACGGGGCATGGTGATGAAATCAACCTGTATTCTCACAAAGGGACCCCCGGACCTCCCAATTTTTCCCAGTTCCACCACAGTTTTCTTCCCTGGGTTCATCTTTTGACATGACAGGCACCTCTGGCAGAGGGACTCTGCTACTTTCCTGAACTTTTTACTGTACCAAGTCTGTTGGAACACTAGAATCATGGCGTCCCTACCAATGTGTGATCCTTCATGTATCAATCTCGCCATTGTGCTAAGTAAGTGTCTAGGCAACACAGGCATACCAGTTGGACCTAAGATGACACCATCCACACGTCTTGGTCTCCACCCATCTTCCTTCCACTTCTCTCTCTCTTGCCACGGTGCCGCCTGCTGCCACTCTTTCACTTCATCCCATGTAGGCACTTCTTCAAACACCTGAAGTTGGCAGCTGGTTCCTGGCCCCCCTCGTTTTGGATTTACGATATACCGATCTCTGGCGCACCATTGGGCCACTCGATCAGCAAAATCATTTCCCAGTGATACAGTGTCCGTGCTCTTCTTATGAGCAACACATTTTACCACTGCCAGTTCCTTTGGTAACTGGATTGCCTCTAAAAGGTCTTGAACAACTTTTCCATTTCTAATAGGGGTACCTGATGAAGTCAGGAACTCCCTCTGTAGCCATAACTGGCCAAAGTCATGCACAACCCCATAACAGTACTGACTGTCAGTATACACTGTTATGCGTAGGTTTTTCCCAATTTTGCAAGCTTTTATCATAGCTATCAATTCGGCTACTTGTGCAGACTTTATATCAAATAGATAACCTGCTTCTTCAATTTTGGTTAAGGAGACTACCGCATAGGCAGCACTCAGGCCTCCTTGTTCATGTCTTAGACATGAACCATCCACAAATAATTCCTTGTCATGTTCAGGCAATGGTGTTTCTTTAATGTCTGGACGTGGCTTGGTATTGAATTCTGTTAAATCAATGCAATCATGCTCATCATCCACTCCACCTTCCATATCCATTGGGTCGGGGAGTAAAGTGGCAGGGTTCAAAATACTGCACCTAACAATGTTTACATTTGCAGCACCCACAAGAATCCTCTCGTATTTAGTCAGCCGACTAGGGGTGAGATACTGAGTCTTTGTTCTGGTCAGTAAAATTACCACTCCATGTGGGACATACACAGTTACAGGATGTCCCATGACAATGGACTCACTCTGCTCTAAACTTGCGCAGGTAGCAGCTACCGCTTTCAGACAACCTGGTAATCCAGCAGCCACTGGATCCAGGGTGGCAGAAAAATATGCCACAGGCCTTCTCGTTGTGCCATGATCTTGTGTCAGGACTGACAACGCGCAATTATCGCGAGTGTCACAGAAAAGGGCAAATTCCTTAGTATAGTCTGGCATTCCCAACGCAGGTGCTGTGCACAGACAATTTCGCAGTTTGGTGAAGGCTGTTAAGCTTTCATCATCCCATTCTACAATATCTGGTGTTCCTCTCTTGGTCATTTTTATCAAGGGCCTAGCTAGGACTGCAAATCCCAGAATCCACTGCCTGCAGTATCCTATCACTCCCAGGAACATTCTGATCTCTTTCTGAGTACGGGGTAACTGCATCTTTTGTATTATTCTCACTCTTTCTGATGTCACTTTCCTGACCCCTTTCTCTATCTGGTGCCCCAGATATTTTACTGATTTTGCACAGAACTGTAATTTGTCAGGGGCCACTTTATGTCCCTTCTCACTCAGGTGGTTCAGTAGGGCAATGGTGTCAATCCCACAATCCCTAAAACTTTTAGACGCCACCAAGAGGTCGTCTATGTATTGCACTAGGACAGAGTTCCCAGGTAAGACCAAAGTTTCCAAACATTTTTTCAAGATCTGATTAAAGATAGAGGGGCTCTCTGTGTACCCTTGGGGGACCCGGTTCCAGACATACACGTGACCATTGAAGGCAAATGAGAAAAGAAATTTGCTATCTGGATGCAAGGGAATGGAAAAAAATGCATGACATAGGTCTATCACAGTGAACCACTCAGCATCCCAGGGTATCTGATACAGAATCACTGCTGGGTTCCGGACAATAGGACAGCAGGGGACTACTATCTTGTTGACTTTTCGTAGGTCCTGCACTACTCTGTACTTGCCACTAGGCTTCTTGATGCCCATAATCGGTGAGTTGCATGGGCTACTCATTACTTCCTGTATGATGTTTCCTTCTAGCAATTTCTGTATTTCCAGAGTGACACCTGCTCTCACTTCTGCATTCATCCTGTAGGGTTTAGTATTGGGGTATACTGCATTGTCCTTGATTGCTATCTGTATGGGGTCCACGTTTTTCATTAACCCTACATCTTTCCCAGTAAAGTCCCATACCTCTGGCTTCACTGCTTCTTGGAGTTCTTGGGGCAAATCCTGCATGGTCATTCGTTTAATTTCTGAGTCAGGTCTGATTAACATTAATTTATAAATGCCGTCTTCATCTGGGGTCTGAATTTCAACACCCTTTGGTGTGCAAAAGATGGTACAGTTCATTTTGCACAGCAAATCACGTCCCAGTAAGTTCACTGGACTGGTGTCGCAAACGACAAATCTATGCATCTCCTTAAAGTTTCCAATTGAGATCTCCATGGGCTTGGTAACAGGAGTACTAATCAATTGATTAGATACACCTACTACTTGGATGGCTTCTCCCGAGAGGGGTAGGTTTGGAACGTCCACTGTTCTCACAATAGAACGGGTAGCGCCAGTGTCCAACAAAAAAGTGACATCGTTTCCGTCAACCTTTCCTTCAATGTATGGTCCGGACTGGTCTACCGGCAAGGAGGCGCCAAGTACGCACTCCTCGTCCTCCCCTCTCAGGCCCCGTCAGTACTGGTCATCACAAAGGAAGGTATCGTTTAACAGATACTGCGAAGTTGCTGCATTTCTGTTCTCATTGCTTTCCCAGACTTCTATCTCATCACCCTCTGTGCCTTTTCCCTTATGTACTTGCTTTGGAGCTCGGGGCACCTGAACCGTTTTTACCTGTGGTTGAGTCTTTCTTGGTCTTTCTTTCTGCGTCTGTGGAGTTAAATCAGGTGTCTTGGGGTTATCGTCAGGCAAATAAGGACACTCGTTACGTCAGTGTCCAATTTCTCCGCACTGGTGACAGGGAAATTTCTTCATAGCCTCCTCCCTGCTCATTTTGGGCCGGGGCTTACCTCCTCCCCCACCCCCAGGACCTTGGTTCTGAGTGTTTTTGACCATGTTACTCAACTGTTTTTCCTGCTGTTCTGCGAGCTTCACTTGAGCCCACATGACCTTTTCCTTGAGCGCCTTTTTCTTTTCTGCCATCTCGTCCTCGCAGTACTTTGCGTACCGCAGGACCTCGTCTATCTTTTTGGAGTGTCAACAAATTTTGTTATCTTTTATCCACTGACAAATTTCAGGCCTTAAACCGTTTACAAACCTGTAAATGAAATGCGTCATATCCTTCATCTCGATGTTATCTATACCACTGTATGTTTTAAACACCTGCAACAGCCTTTCATAATAGGAGTGCACTGTCTCGTCTCTCTCCTGCGTTGTTCTATCTATCCTGGTCCAATCAGTTTCCTTTGCTGGCACCTTATTTTTCAAATGCAGCATTACTTGTTCGTATTTTTTCATCACTTCAATCGACGGCTCCCCTGTGTTAGAGTCCCTCGGGTACTCTTCACTAGGCCAGCCTATGGCTATTTTACACTCGGTCCATAGATCTACCGGGACCACAATGTCGAAAAATCCATCCAGGTCTTTCCACAAGCATTTTTGTACCTTTACGAACCTTTCCACCTGCCGGTACCAGTCCACTGGCTTTTCGCGCAGTTTCGGGAAATCGTTAGTAAAGGACACAATATCCTGCCTGGACCATGGAACGTGCACATACCTCCCACCTGGTACTTCACGCATGGGGCATAATGTTTCGGGCTTGTCTACTTCTCTCAAAGGGAACTCAGGGGTGGCTTGTCTGGATCGAGCCTCATCTTTCTTTCGTGCCCACCTGCTTCTCCATTTTTCCACGTCTCCCCATTTTTGCAAAACTGCAAGCAACTCTTTAATCTGCAACTTTTTCCCTGACACATTCAAGTTCTCTATATCCTTGTCTGAGAATTCAGCTCGGTATGGCTTTTGCAAGGGCTTGGATCGGGAAATATCTACCCCCATGCTAGCTGCAGTGTCTGTCAACTTTTCGTGGAGCACCCTGGTACTTCTGGTAAGGCTCTTACACATAAACAGCAACTCTTCTTCAGAATAGGTGTTTAATCTGTCTAATCCCACATTTCCTGCCATCAATTCCTCTATTTCTACCCTCAGCTTGTAGAGGTCTAAAGGTTTCGTTTGCGGAGTCTGTTTTTCTAATTCACGATTCCAATTTTCAATTTCTTCCGGAGTTACCAAAGAAACACTCCTAGTACCTGACGTTGATTCTAATTTAATTTCTTTTGCATTAAAAGGATTATGCCTCTTCTGCACTCCCTTCCCGGTCTGTTTATTTGGCAGGTCCAAGAACACAACTTCGGACTCGCACTCACTGGACTGATCGTCTATCAGTAGGGGCTCCTGCCTCGGCGGGGCCATGATTGGGTTCATAACTGGAGGGTTCGGACTTCCTTGATTATTCCCATACAACGGAACCACTGGTCCGATTGTTACCGGAATAGTCAAAGCCTCAGGACTGGCATTTAACTGGGCGATCTTCTGAATTATTTCTGTCCTCTGTCTAGCTATGGCCTCTTGCTCCCTTTCATCTAGTACTCTTCCTAAGGTTCGGTCAGGTATTATCTGTGGTGTCAGGTGAGGGGTAAAACTCGGGGCAGTAGGATGCGTTTCACTCGGTCCCCCACCATAATTTGGTTTTGGGAACAAAGTTCCTGTGCCAAATGACCTGCGCTCCTCCCCATATGGAGGCTGCAAAAAGGGCATTCCTGAACTTAATGGCTTTTCTTCGTTTTCATAAAGAGGTCTGGGGAAAAAGGCTCTTTCACGGGAATATTTTTCCTCCGGGCTCACGGGCATTCTAGGATATATCTCTCGTACTTCCGCGGGTCCGGGATTCTCAAAATAGGGCCGTACCTGGCCACCTCCCCCCCTAATTAGGGATCTGTCCTCCTCCTTAATAGATGGACGCTGGGGATTCTCTCCTACACTGGAAGGTCGGGCTCCCTCATTATAAGGGGGCGGGCTTCGCGTAAAAATGTCATCTAATAATTCATCGTCTGACTCCCCAAGCGCTCCCCAGTGCTTACTCTTTTCTGTCTTTTTCTCTCCCGCAGAAGGGGCACCCGCTGGCATCATGGGAAACAGACCCTCAACAATCATGCTCTGTCTCCACTGTTTCATCCTCTTGTCCCTGGTCTCTTGTTTCAGCCTTGGGTACCACTTGGTCAGGCCTTTGTCCAACCGGGGTTTCTCTCTTTCAAAAGCCTCAATCTCCCATTCCTCTAATGCCTCATACTGCGTTAGTCTCGGTCTGGGATGCAATTCATTCATTCGGGTTCTCAAATTAAATAAAATCCTGCCATTGAAAGTACCGTCTAACGGAAAAGCCAATATTCCGTCATCTTTTGTGTACTTCACCCAATTTTCCAACCACACACAGGTATTGTACCCCCGGTCAAACATCATGAACGAGGCGGGAGTATTCGGTGGCGGGACAATAACGCCCTCTCTGGACTTAATCGGTTTGTCCGTTTTGAAATAATTCTTTACCCTATTTACAAGGGACATTTTTCTCTTAGTTCCGTACATAATATCGTATCTCTTGGCTTTCCACTGATCCCTTTCAAACCCTTGGCTTCTTGGATCTGGTCTAGTCTCTGGACAATACGAGTGCCACATACGATTTCTACGCTTAACTCTGTTTACAAAGTCACCTCCAATCAGAACGCGTCTTGCAATTCTGTGCTACCAATGGGTTGCACGCGTTCAAATAATTTCGGCCAATGGGTGCGCGGCCCCTTCGTGAGACTGTCCTCACGCTCCGGCGCCTCACCCCTCCTTTACAATTCCAGCCCCGCTACCCGCCCGCTGCTTCTTCCAATCCCAGCGCGGCACGGAGTGACGTCAGAGACGCTTCGCGGCTGACTCCCTCCCTTCACAAGGTAACGGAAACTTTCTTTCTTTCTAAAGTGCTAGTGCTTGGTTATTTAACAACGAATACACATTCGCCACAGTGCTCAAGTGTCTAGACAGAGAAAGAATTATTTTACTGCAAGTAAACTACTTCCATTTACTTTTCATGCGCTGCGGGTAGATCTCTTCCGCCTACCCTTCACTCTAGCATCGGTGAACCTGTTATTCCCCTAAACTCATCCACTTCTCCGGGATATATCCAAGTCTAAGGTTTCCCAGCGGACCCCTCTGCTTTCACCCTAGCTCCGAAGAACCTGCTACTCTTCCGATGTGACCCTTACTAGGTTACGCCACTATGGGAATTTTGCCCATGAACCTCGTTACTGACATTTATTCACACATGTATTCAAAAAAACCCTAGTTAGTGCTTCCCGGTTATCCTAACCTGCACTTTCCTTAAGCGTGCGACCTCAAGGCAATGGATTCTATTCACCACTTGCCTTTTCAATTCCCCGGGGAGTTCGGACAACAATGAACGATACGGTTTACAAACGCATGGATTAATACATATGACAATATAAGAACAAGAATAACAATGATAAAACAATTCATGAATTTCAAAGCAGCGTATTCACAAGAGATTGATCGGGTCCCTCGGAACGGCCGCTCTTATAGCAGCATTAATATACTAGCAGCTACCGACTTAGCTAGCCTAACTAATCCTGCCTAACCTTCAACTAGTCCCTAACCATCCTCTGCTAGCCAGAAAAACTGATAGAGCGCGCGAGGTCACCCAGCCAATAATTTCGCCGTTTCCGGCTTCGGGCCCATATACTTTAATTCACACTATTCATTGACAGGGTGACTTCACGGGCTGCTACCAATTTGTGTGAATTCCCTACTGTTATTACTCAGCGTACCCGACTTACCATCCACCGACACGGGTACCTATGACTTCAACGGATCAGGGAGCTAGCTGTAAAAGGAAAGGCAGCAAAATACCAACTCAAAATGACATTCAATACTGTTGTGAATGACCACGGACAACTGGAAGTTTTAAAATCTTTATCTAAAGTTCGTTTTCATTAAGCATCAAGTTTACAAGAATAAGGCAATCAATAATCAAGATAATGAAAAGTACATAACTATAGAGAAACAAAGTCAGGGTAATCATGGAAATACTAATATGAGATGGAAACAGGAAACGCTATGAATTTAAGGCAAAAATTCTTTAGACAGTTTAAGTAAGGCCGTTCTAGACCATATCAGAAAATGACAAACTGCAATGCAAAATATGATTTCTAAAAGGTAGGGTACCATGGGAACAAGTTATGAAAATATGCAAATGACTTTATGTTTCAATAATTTGCGGCAAAAAGCATGGAAAGATCAACATATGCAAGGTGTCTCTTTATTGAAGCAAAAGACAGAAAAATAGAAAGGTGCAAGTTTGAAGAGTTTTAGAGCAATATTTACCTAGACTGGTGTGGAAACCAAACCCTGGCCACGGGTCAGTTAAGGACAGGAAACCCTCAAGGACGGATACCCCTCAAAGGACAGCAGGTGCAGAATGGACACCCAGGACAGGACAGGATACCCTCGGATTAGGAATCAGGACAGGACCTCAGGACAGGACAGCAAACCCTCAGGACAGGACCGCTCAGGACAGGACCGCACCCGCAGTTTGGAAGCAACGCCTGCGCTCCACTCTCTCTGCAGCTATCGATCAAGACCCCGATTGGGTCAGCGAACTCCCAGCAAAGTGCTTCGCCAGCACTTTAAGGTTCAGTAGAACCTTAGTCTATGGTCAATTTCGGACAGAGTGCTCCGCAGCGCTCTGTATCTTCAGTCACCTATTGAGTACGATGGGTCAGTGACAGGTCAGCTAAACCAGACAAGTCGGACAATTCCCTAGGTGAACCCAGGGTAGATATACAGTTTGGGGACGGTGTACCACCCCCCAATGTTGCAAAGTGTCAGAATCCCTCAATTTGGATTGGTCCTAAGATAGGATTTGGGTAACACACCAATCAGAATACACTATTTGGAGGCCTTATTTACATCTCAGGGCACCGCCTAGCAAGATTGGGGTTCCCATGAGAAAGTTGCGCAGAATACAGGCAAAGAATACATTTTTGCAACATAATAGAACAATATCATGACGTTGCGGGCGAAGGTGCTGCTTTCCCAGGCTTGCTTCTGGTATCAACCTTCCTTGGCAGTCATTCAATGACAGGACGCCTTTTGTCGAGTCTGCGCACAAGTACCCTCCAAGATGGCTCTCAGTTCAGTCAGACCCCCGTTCCCCGCGGTACATGAAAAGTAAGCGAGAACAAATTAATACATAGAAATAACATTATGAAAACACATCACAGGGTTTGTACTTTCAACTTATCACTAAGAAATATACTTATGCAGTCTAAATGTTAGCTACATATAAACAGGTACAAGAGCAGTGGCACGAGCAGTACCACGTTATTGGCAAAGCTATGCATTACGCATGCGCAACTATTTCCCTCCAACTCTGCAAACACATCAGGACACGTGAGTGTGACTGACGCATGCGCAGACACTTACTTCCAAGCAGCGGCCATTTTAAAAGACTCGAGTTAATTATTTTAGTAAAACACATAGGCAAGCTTCGGGGAACCTCGTTTAAACATAGAATAAACGTTAGTAAGACGTACAACTTATTACTGGATTACACACAGGCGAGGTTCATGAATAAAGCACGTCGCGAATGCGAAGCTTTGCTTCATCACTATCAGTCCGGGGACTCTTGCCCCGTAGGGCCCATTGTATTACTCTCTGATTTAATGGGACAGAATAGTACTACTAAACAAGCAAACAAACACACTCCTGCTGTAACACCAAGGGAGGAACAAGGTAAAAAGTTGCCTGCATGTAAAATACTTTTCTGGAATGTTTTCATTCCCCTGTGGTCGCTACAGTTCATGGGAGAAAAAAGGGAGGCCGTTGCATTTATGTATCCAATTGTGCTGGGGTCAATAAGTTAACATTTAAAACTGTGACTGCTCATTACCAGATCCTATTATTACATATGGACAAAAAGTATTGTGTATCCACGCTAAATTTTTATAACATTCCTGAAGAGCAAATAGCCAGTGTATTGATGAATTTACAGAAGGATCTCAACAAACTACAGGACAATCTGTTGCATGATATGTGCATTATTAGGGCGGAGATTTTAATCATGCTTTGCTTCAGTATTCTAGGTGGGGTATCTGTGGCTTAAGTCATGAAAAAGACGATGAACAGGCACATTTTATACACTCAGCAACAGGGGACCTGTTGAACTCCCTTGCCTTCCAGTTTGATCTGGGTTATGCTAATGACCTGTGTACACCATCTGCACCCTTTAGTCCCACATTTAATGGAAGAGGCTGTAACTCTATAATTGATGTTATCCTAGTCTCTAATAGGCATTCTAGTATGGTTCACAATTTTGTAACCCACCCCAATGTTATGAGTGATCATTATCCCTTGAGCTTTGAGTTTCCTTGTGAACCCCTTTTTAGGTAAATAGGGATCTGACAGCCCCATATGATTTCACTATTTCTCTCACTAGAACTAATGGGTATTCTCTGAGCTGGGCGAAAGTAGATCCAATTATATTCTTTGAGCGATTATTCATCAAATGTAAAGAGGACTTTGTAGTGTGTCTCAGTGTGGATGCTTGTAATGAGGCAGTTTTTAAGGCATTTAACTACCTCACGGGGGAGATAAAGAACTCACTAACAGTGGAACCAAAGCAGAGACAAAGTGAGGCGCGGGGCTGGTTCGATCAGGCATGTACGAAGGCACACACAAATTTGAAGAAAGTTCTAGATAAGAAGGATATATGTCCTGTTGAAATAAAACAGCCTCGAAACTCATATAGGGGTGCCCTAAAAGTATGTAAGGAAAAATTAAGGACGGATGCATGCCGGGCGTTGCATGACACTTTCATGAGGAGAGACAATAATAGCTTCTGGAAAGCAGTTAATGCTCCCTTTTTAGCCTCAAGTGACACCCCTTCTGTAGAAATAGCAATAAGCGAGGACAAATGGGTACAGGGATGTAAGTCATTACAACGAGGGCTTTACACCGTGCTACCATTACGACGCAGCCATCACAACGCAAGTCGTTACAATGACTTGCGCTGGAGGCGCTTGATTTAGGAATAGTATGATTTACTATTCCAACTCCAGCCTACATAACAGTAGGGAAGGTGTTGGAATAGTAAACCATACTATTCCTTAGTATATAGCGCCATCCAGCGCAAGTCGTTGTAACAACTTGCGTTGTGATGGCTGCGTCGTAATGGTAGAGCGGTGTAAAGCCCGCGTTGTAATGGCTGTCTCCCGGGTACAGCATTTTACTACTTTATACAATTATGATAAATAGGCCCAGATAGACTTAGACCTGGACCTATCTGCTTCTGTCTCTAATGAACTGTGTCTAGCGTTTCCCCTAGACATATGGTTTTCGTTAGAAGAGGTAACATGCACTATTAACGCCAGTGCAGGTAAAGCACCAGGACCGGATAGAGTCCCTGTGGATCTGTATAAATCTAATCTTCCACTGTGGGCACCATTATTATGTTTTAGTTACCTGGTGTCAACAAGGCCTTATTCCTTCATGGTCCGACTCACTAGTGATCCTGATTTTTAAAAAGGGGGACCAAAATGAACGTACATGTTACCGCCCCATTTCCTTATTAGATTCCTTCCTTAAAGTGGTAGGGCGGGTTATTTTAAATAAGTTACAGATTTGGGCAGAAGACACAAATGTCATCTCGAAATTGCTATATGGGTTTCAATCGGGTCTTAGGACCATTGAGCAGGGATTAAATTTAAGTCTTATAATAGGTAAATATACACAGGTCAAGGATTAAAGGGTTTTTCTGGCATTCGTGGACCTTAGATCTGCATTTGATTGCGTGAGACAAGAAAGGCTCTGGAGAATTCAAGAAGATATGGGATTGGATCCTCCACTTATAATTTTTATGAGAGAACTTTACAAAGATGCAGGTGCAAGGGTTCGATTTGGAAAACAAGGTGAATGCTTAGCAAAGTTTCCAATTAAAAAAGGAGTGAGACAGGGCTGAGTGCTCGCCCCTTTTCTTTTTACCTTATTTATTAATGGCCTTGGCCAATTTTTAGTAGTTCACGGTCAGGATTTTCCGCTTATTAATAGTGCCAAGTTCCAGTTTTATTATACGCAGATGATGCTGTTTTATTGGCACATACCCAACTGGGGCTGCAAAGAATCGTAACTAGCTTTGTTACCTTTATGCAAGCCAGGGGTCTGAGTGTGAATACCACCAAAACCTATATAATGAAATGTGGTAAGAACAGTGCTAAATGCTGTTACATTTTTATTAATAATATTAAAATTGAAAGCACTAATACATTTTTGGATTTGGAGATTAATTTAGATCACAAGGGGATGTGGTCTTCTGCAGTCCAGGCTAGGAAATTGATGTTCTCGAGAGCTATAGGTGCTGTGGTTAACTTCGCTAGAAAATTAGGTTGTAGACCAGTCCCAGAATTATTGCAAATATATAAATCAAAGTGCCTTTCGACAGCCTTGTATGGAGCAGGCATGTGGGGTTTTTAAGATGTGCAGCCAATACAATTGATTGAAAATGCATTTACATGATATTTGTTGGCTGTCCCGAGCAGTACCGCTAATTTTATTTGCCATTCTGAGCTTGGCATTCCATTTATCTCAGATTTGATAAATAATGTAACCTATTTTGCTATTGCACAAGGTATGGGTGTCAAATGAGACCAGTTTTAACCGTGACATTATTAATGATTGTTTAAAGCTTGATAAGGTTTCTTTTATCCCCTGGCTCGGATATATTAGATATATAGGTTTCTCTATCCCCTGGCTCAGATATATTAAACAACTAGCTAGTGACTTTGGACACCCTGAATACTATGGAAGGCCTGAAAGCATGGTTCTTATCCCGAGAAAGAAATTGAATGCGGATTGCCTTGCCCACTTACAGTTAGAGAGATGATCTAAAGAGATCTTCAGATCATCTGTTATGAACAATCAGTTAGGGTTTACATGTTAGGGGCACCCAGCCCTATTTTCGGACCAAGTTCTGGGAAGCTATGATCAAATGCTTTTGACCCGTTTCCGTCTGGATATTTTCCATAGACTCACTAGCATCCCAGTTATTAATGACTGGTCTAGGAATCTGGATGCCTGCCCATGTGATGATGTATCAAGTCAATCCATAATCCATATTCTCTTATTTCGTAAATGCTATTATAGCCCTAGAAAAAGGTTCATAATTCCCATTTAAAAAAACACTGGGATTAAGATAATGTCGCACTGCATTTCTGACTATACAAACTATGAATAATGAAATGTTTACCCAGTCTAATGTTCCTTTTTTTAAAAAGTGTTATCAATTTTAGGAAATCAATGTGAAACTGGAACCTTGGTTTTTAATTATGTAGACTTTATCTATTTATGTAAAGTTCATGTGTATTTGTCTGGAAATGTTTTATAATGATGTACAATATTTGTGCTTTTATGATTTATTTTTTTAATCAAATAACGCTATCTCTGAATTCGAAAAAATATAACGATGAACAAGGGCATTTAATACTGGCAATAAAGCATGTATACTTTGATCAGGGGTGGCTGTCAGCATCATTATTTCAATACAGCTCTTATCAGAAAAATATATATGCATGTCATACTGGTTTGTGTCTTACTGATAACCTTGCAATGTGGAAAACGCAATTATAAGCAGAGCCCTTAATGAGCATCACATTATATTTTCTACGCCTGCGTCCATTACCTTTAGCCCTAGAGAATGCTGTACTACATGTACACGTTTTTAACAATCTTCATAGCAAAGAACTGTGGAATTGCAACCACAGATCTTGCCCTTAAAGAATCGTAGCTAAAGAGCACATTTTCTACTTTTTTATAAAAATATTCTTCTTGTCAGTGCACCGTTTCTGGTTCAGATACATCAATTGTCACCTTCCACAACACCCTATTTATTTGTCAGTCATTCGTAACAAACTGGCCAACCAGTGAGCAAGCTATCCCATTGACCTTTTCCCTGTGAAGTAGGAAGGTCACATTAGTCAAAAACATACAGGTAAATAACTACATTCACTCCACCTGTCTTCATCCGCCTTCTCCTCTCCCCTGCCACCAACCAATTCCTGAGTTAAAGAAAAAAGCAAAAAAACAGGTAAGTGGCCCCTCCAGGGTCCCCCCATGCAAGGGTACAAGTTGACCCCTTTGAGTCCTCAGTCGTTGCTGTCGCCTTCATCTGATCCGTCCACCGCTGCGTAGTCATTCAGGAGGCTGTGGATCATCTAATGGCACGCCAGGGTTGATGTCTCCTTCTTCCCTGCATCTTTAAAACATCACAGGAGCCTCCAGCAGTTCTGGAGGTCAATCAATGCGTGTGTCCCTAGGAACAAACCATACATCACAGAGTCCACTGTGATACAGGGCGTAGGTATCCAGGCCCTAAGCTCTGTGCCTAAGGCCTTCAGCACGTCATGTGCATATGCGCACTCCCAGAAGAGATGGTATGTCATCTTATCCACAATGCTAAAGAGCACACACTAAAGCACACACTGCAGCCTGGGAATTGCTTGAAACTAGATCTCAAGAAAAATCCTAGGGTAGTTATCCTTTTTAAGTCCCCCAAAAATTTAGTGTCAGGTCTCCTTAAATCTGTTGTGGGAAGGCTGTGCCACTCCGCAGCACCCGCACTCTTTTTTGGAGCTTATTGATAGTAGTTTGGTCATCCTGGGACTACACAATGAACAAAAACTGGTTACTCATTGGAGGACAGCTTGCCCACCGGTTCCTCACATGGGCAGCACTCCTGCATGCTGCCGTGGGAGCCAGCAGTTTCCTTATGCAGCGTGCCACTCGTGGTGGTCTACTACTCCCCTTAGTCACGGGCACTGGGAGAGTGGTGGGCTGGCCACGTCGGGGTAGCGCAGCGGCACTCTACTCTCTCCTTTTCTTCTCGGGGCTCAGGGATGGATTTCAGGGCCCCCTTACCACAGTCACAGGGTAGTGCAATGGCTCTCCCTCACCCTCTCCTCTTTTAGGGGTGCAAGGATGGGGTCCTGTGCCCCTTCCCGCACACATAGGGTAGTGCAACAGCACTCCCTCACCTTCTCCTCTTCTTGGGGCCCAGGGATGCGGTCCTGGGCCCACTCTGACATATTTAAGCAAGGTGAAAGTGCTTCATTGCTGTTACGGCCATCAGGGGCCTGGAAATGGGGTCCGGGGTCCCCCAAATATGAAACTTGCCTGGGGTTTAGGGGTGCCTTGGCCCTTGGGAGCCAATAGGGAGGAGGAGCTACACACTTGCACAGGATCTTTTCATGCAGTGACCCCTAGGGCCTGCAACACACCAGGGGATAAAAATTGTCCCGTAGGGGAGCTCCACACATTCCGAACTCGCACTGGTTGGTCAAAGGTTAAAACTCTTCTTGTGCTAATTTCACGGACCCCGTTGGACCGATGCTGACAATCTCAGGCTAATTTTGCTCCTGGTAGTAGGTTCTAGCCACCAGAGGCAGGTGCAGCAGCCATTCTCATCTCCAAAGTGGGGGTAATCCTCAAAGAGCTGGTTTCCTTAGCTCCCTATGCCAGTCTTTCTCCTTGGTTTCCTCTGGGCGTCTCTCATCCTTAGCGCAGAAGTCCAGTCTTTCCCCCAACTAGTCCTCAGGGGGTGTAAGTGGACCAGATTCCCTAGTCCTGGGTAGAGCCCCACTGGTCCTGGGATCAATAAAAGTCAGAGTCCTTAGTCCAGATGGGGGTTCTTCCGTCCATAGCAGCTGCCTCCAGTCCCAGCGTCCAGCAGAAAGTCACAACCAAGAGAGCGCGCTTCTCCTCTGCAAGACGTTTTAAGTGGGGGTAGGAGGGTCCAGCAGGGATGCACATCTAGCCTATCTTTGGGTGTTACACCACCTCTCCGTTCCTGTCTCAACCTTCTTGCCAAGCTTTTTGGGACACTTCAAAATGGTGTCACTTTCCACATCTGCTCTGAGGGCCTCAGCTCCACCCCTCGCAGACATCACTGCGAGGACCTTTCCCAGAAAATCCTCAAAGGAAGCCCCCTTCTGGGTTCACCCCAGAGGTCTGGGCTCCCCACTGTTTAGTGGACTTGGGCAGGCCAATTCCTGGCACAGTGTGACATCTGGGTGATTGATGCAGAGCATTCCGCCATACCCCTTTCCAACTCAGGAGCGAAGTGAAACACTGTTAATTGCTCCCTTTGTGTGGAGAGGCATTTGCTTCTGCCGCCGGAGTGAAATGCAATTAACTTAATACAGCAGGGCGACAAAAGGCATGGGCTCTGATCCTGAGCTGAGCCAGAGAAATATGACATTCCTGGATGACATATAAGTTGTACCGATACCTTCTTGGAACTTGCGGAATTGGGTTTGCCATGCAGGTTATACCCCAATTCAAGGTGTCACTGGTTTCTGTAGACCAAAGGGAAGCGAAACTGCACTCTAAGGTAGCCCTTCCCGTAGGCGTATAATGGAGTTTCACTGCAAACAAGACAGTAAACCACACTAAGTTTCCCTAAGAGTGTACACTAGCATCTTGAGAGCTATCCCAGGTCACTCCTGCAAAGTCCTGTCTGTACCAGACTACCAGTGTGCCGTACTGAGCTACTTATGACAGGAGTGTCCTGCGTGCAGCCCCCACACATGTTCATGCGTAACCAACCAAGTACCTCTTACCCTTGCGGCATCGCAGCTGTCTTATCTTATAAAAACAGACACTGGCAGTCAACACGTGCAGTCCATTTACCATTAGTTTATCCTGGATGAGTCACAGGTTATGAGGCTCTCCCACAGTTAAAGTTTGAAAAACAGGTGATCAAAAGCAAAACATCTGGGCAAATTAGATGGGAAGAACCATCTTCTCACATTGACCTTCCCCCCAAAACTGGATTCTGGACAGATATTCTGGGCAGATCTTCTCCGTTCCCAGGTCCAGGCTCCAAACTGTCTGGGTTGACAAAAGACAGGGCAGGCCAGGTGCCAAATTACTTTGGGTGTGCTATAGGCAAAGCTCTTTGAAGTGCAACTGAGGTCAGGTACAGCTCCTCTACAGCCATACTGCCAGGATGGCCCATACCGGCCACACCTAAGGCCTCTTTGTCTCACTGTCTAGAAACAATACAAATACCCCAACTGCAGAGCCATTTAAAGTTATCTCCTAGGACACTGGCAGAATAGTGGCATTTTAAGAATTGAAACTTAAAATCTGACTTCACCATTAAAGAGAATGTTAAGTACAATTCATTTGAGTGTAAACAGCACATCGATATCTGCTCCCGATCTGAAATGAATACTTATTAAATGTAATAAGGTAGCCCAGCGTTAGTAAGTGGGAGAAATAGGTCTTACAATAGTAAAAACCTTTAGGTGTTTTTCACTGCCAAGACATGTAAAACTTAAGTACACATATTCTATTTTTGTAAATACAGTGCACCCTGCTTAATGATCTTTTAGGGCCTACCTTAAAAGTGACTTACGAGTAATAAAGAGGTAGGTATAGGCCAAGCAAAAGGTTTATTTTGCAAGTTGACATTGCAGTTTAAAACTGCACTACAAGCTGTAAAGGCAGGCCTGAGACATTTTATAAAGCTACTTTAGTGAGTGGCACAAGGAGTGCTGCGGCCGACTAGTAGCATTTAATTTACAGACCCTAGGTACATGTGGTATCATTTACTACGGATGCACCAGTAAATTAAATATGGCAATTAGGTGTAATCCAATGTAGCCAATTTTACGATGTTTGAAGGCAAAAGCGCCAGCACTTTAGCAATGGTTAGCAGGTTTAAAGTGCACAGAGTCTTAATGCTAACAAAAAACGAGTTCAGCAAAAATCAGGGAGCAAAGGCAAACTTTTAGAAGAATTCCACACCCAGAATGTCAGTTCTAACACTGCTCTATAGACAAGTCCAGGGCCTGGCACTGAAGTCAACCATGCCCTGCATGGCCGTCACAGCAGTGGGGAGTGACAGAGACTTTCATGGATCCAGACAACAGAGAAGACAGTCCATGGGGAGCTACCAGGCCAGATGGTACAGGGAAATGCTGAGCGACGATACCTGGCTGGTGCTGCACCTGAAGCAGACACCTGAGCAGCTGCTTGTGGATTGGAGGGGACCCAATGGATTGTTGTACTGCCTCCTGAGATCCAGGTGCTGCTGTAGACAGGCGGGGCAGCGCAGGAAGGAACTGGGTCCCTCTGTGTCACAGTCACCAATGGAGACGGAGGACGCAACTGTCCCAGGGTCAGACCTTGGATGTGAGACCGAGTGCTAGCTCCTGGAGGCGAGAGCTCAGATTTGCATGACTGGAGATATGTTTTTCCCTGGTGGGGACTAGAGTCCTGGGGCAACTTGGTAAATCAGTTAGACGTCAGTGAGCAGGAGCCCAAAAGTGACAAGCAGTTGAGGGTATCTGCTGGGCATGCGAGGTCTAACTTGCATGTGAACTTAACAGTGTAGCCAGTGGTGCCTGGGAGAACATTGGAGGGCTGCCAGGAGTGCAAAGGCTCAAAGGTGGCACAATAGGGGGTGCTGTGGCTCAGGCCTTGTTTCAATGGGAGTGCTTCATTGCCTGGAGGGGCCATAGTGATCATCATTGTGGCCTGACCTGGGGATGTGGAGTGGCTCCATCTATTCCTCTGTTGCACCTGAAAGGAATCTATTGAGAAGCCTAAGCATAAAAAGGTAAGTTAAGGGCACTGACACTCCTTCTGTGTGCTCCGTAGTGAAGGGGTGACACTTGTGGACTTCTGGTGGTGGCCTCTCATGGCGGTCATGTGCCGTACAAGAGCCAAGAGTGGCATGGAACCTGGGAACATGTCGGACCCCAAAAGCACGCCACCCTGAATAGAGAGGTGACCTGTACAAGTGGCGCTGCCTTACCTGAAGAACTTGGAGGCAGGTTTTTTGGTCTTGATGTGACATACTGAAGTTGGTCAATAAATCCCATGATGTTTAGGTCCTGGACTATAAGATTGACAAAGTGGTCATAGACCTGAGAGTGCTGCGCAATGGTCAGTGCAAATAGGCCTCTAAGGTCAAGTACATTGAAAATGTTGTCCGAGAGCTCTGTCTGGCTATGGAGACAATGCAGGCATTGGTGCAGGACCTCTCACATAGGGTAGACATCCATGACAAATGTCCTGAAGATGCTGAGGGGCGCAATCGCAGGAACAACATCAGAGTGATTGGGCTTCCTGAGAAGGTGGACGGGACGAACATGGCAGCCTTCCTGGAGGGCTGGCTGGTGAAGAAGGTGGCACCAAAGGGACTGTCCTCCTTTTGTGCCCCAGAGAGACAGCACACACAGTGCCTGTTAGGCTTCTGCCCCCTGGAATGAGCTGTGACCAGTTGTTGCGCACTTGAGCCACTACAGGGATAGGGATTCTATCCCCAATGATGGGCCATTTCCAAGTTGATAGCGCTTCAGGGGCTATCTTTCCTGACTATGTCATAGATGTACAGCACAGGCAAGTCTCTTTTTTGGGGGTTGAAAGAGCCATGAGAGGGGCAGGGGCTCAGTATATGTTCCTCTTCCCTGCTTGGCTCAAGGTTAACTTGATGATTGCACCTTGTTCTTTGATACCTCCGAAAATGCCTGGCAGTGGCTGGAGAAGAACAGGACTGAAATGACCCTAACAGTTGGAGTAGGCCCCTGCTCCCAAAGCGGCATCATAGGAGACGCCATGCTCAATACAGAGAACACCCACAGACTAAGTTGAAAGGGACATGGCAGAGGCACCGGTGACAGCAAACTCCGTTGGGGTCTTATTACAGCAGACCTCTAACACATAGAACTCTGATACTTACAGTTCAGAGGTGACACAGGGGGAACACATACGTCACTGCATATCACACTGCGGATAGCAGCTCATCTTTAAAGTCTCTTGCCATTTCTCAATTTGGCTGTGTTGGGAAAGTGATGCTATGTGATTGAGAGATGGTCAGACAACATGTATGCCCAGACATGGATCCCATGCTCGCTACACCACCAGATATCAGCTAGCCTGGCTGATGAGGGGTGTTACCCCAAAACCGTTTCCAGGATGCTTGGTTCTGGTCCAGGGAAGACCTGGCCTGGCAGTTCAGGCTGCGCTGTCCCCATGACGAACAGGGTCAAGACTGATTTGCATATGGCTGGGTCTAAACAGGAATTGCGTGGCGTGCAAAAAAAGATCGACGGAACCCAGATCTGTGACTGAGGGTGAATGTTTGATTAATTCAGCATTCCATCCATTATCTGATCTTTTTGCAGTTGTCGGCCTAAGTGTGAAGGGTATGCCGAGACATGGGTCCTGTGCTCGCTACTCCACCAGATTCAAGCTAGCTGGGCTGATGAGCAGTGTTACCCCGCAACTGATCCCTGGATGCTTGTTTCTGGTCCAGGGAAGACCTGGCCTGGTAGTTCGGGCTGGACTGTTCCCATGGGGAACAGGGTCAAGACTGAATTGCATATGGCTGGGTCTAAACTGTAATGGCGTGGCGTGCAAAAAAAGATCGATGGAACCCAGATCTGTGACTGAGGGTGAATGTTTGATTAATTCAGCATTCCGTCCATCATCTGTTCTTTTTGCATTTTTTGCCCACATTTAGAAGGGTATGCCAAGACGTGGGAGCCATGCTCGCTACGCCACCAGACTCAAGCTAGCCTAGCTGACAAGGGGTGTTACCCCAAAACTGGTCCTAGGATGCATGTTTCTGGTTCAGGGAGAACTGGCCTGGCAGTTTGGGCTAAACTGTTCCCATGGGGAACATGGTCAAGGCTGATTTGGATGAGGCTGGGTCTAAACTGGAATGGCGTGGCAGATGCTCACCATTGATGGGCAGAGTTGCTGGGGGACCCCTTAGGCTCGACAACACAATACGATACCAAAGAGCTTTTAAAGCACACGGCTGCTTCCGAAGGAGTGTCAAGGCACTAACAGCTAAAGGTCGGCACAGATAAGAAGTTAAAGGGCAGCATTAAAAAGAAATGTTTTCACATTTTTCCTGAAAATAGATTCTGAAAAAGGGAGCCAAAGGCTAAGCGGAAGGTATTCAAAAGAATGGCCATAAGGCACACAAAAGATCTTCAGCCCCTTCTTGCCTTATGCACCTGAGGAATCTGAAGAAGACTGTGGCTCCTAGATCTCAGGGTTCTAGACTGAAAATACATTTTAATTATTTGCCTTAGATATAAAGGGCTTTTATGTTCAAGAGCTCTATAGGCCAGGGTTAGAGCCTTGAATTGGACACGCCTGGTAACAGGCACCAATGAAGCTTTCATTAATGAGTTGTTACTGTTTGATGTGCTGGAACTTTCAGAATCAGGTGTGCTGCGGCATTTCAGTAGGCATCAAGATAAATTGGCATGCAGGCTCAAATTTAAACTGTTGGCATATTCCAGTTTAGAGGTCATTAAAGAGTGAACAATTGCCTTATGGGTGTCCTCATGAACAAGAGGCAACATTTTCTTAAGGGATTGTAGTGTAGCTCCTATTTTCCCAATAGGCTCTGCGCATTGGAATAGTACCTACAGCAGTAAAGGCCTAGGCCAGACGTTAACTAGGTCTACTACTGTCGATGCTAGACTTAATTTTTGGGTTTGCCAGCTAAGCTCAGAGTTCGCTAGAAACTTTCTCGAATGTTCAAGGAAGGATTAACTTCCCTGATTAGACAAGAAGGGATTTAGTTTCTGACAACCATAGAACATGACAACTTTGCTCTCCCCTAATCAAGAGTCAATCTCAAGAGTCGTGTGAGCACAAGGCAATTATTTTACTCAGTCAGTACGTGCATTCTTAGTCTCATCAGAATGTAGAGAAAAGGAAGAGACGGGCGTGTTCAATAAAAGATGTTATTTATTGATCAGTCTCTTTTCTCGTACAAGAGAAATGGATCGATATTATTGCAATACTTATAGTTAAGTAAAGTGCATACATTAGAAGCAATAGTATAAAATAATACTGTAAAAACATTGATATGGTTTCTGAGCCATATGATGTTTTAAAATGATTAAAATATATTTACATACACATATACATTTGACTAAACGTACTCAACTGGTGTTTCTAAATACGCCTACCCTGTGTACCTGACCTAAGTCTAATACGTGGGCGGGAATAGAAAGTTACAGTTTAAGTTAAGTTTGTTTTTGCCAAGTGAATAACTAAAGAATTCTCTAGGAGGGGTTATTCAGTTCTGTACCTGGAATTTAGGATGAGTGAGGAATGGTATCTCTTTCTCTGCTCTCGATATTCCAGGCTGCCTGCGAGGGCTACCCGGAAGCGCCGGTGCTGGGTCTCTCGGCTTGAGATAGCAGCGCGTCTCTCAGCGCGTCAGGAAGGCGGGGCTGCTGCCTGCGGGGTCTGCTTCTGCTCTCGGCTTCGGCAAGTATGGCTGCTCCGTCTTGTCACCACGCGTGTGTTTGCATAGGGCAAGGTCGGCAATATTTATACCTTAAAGGTGCCGGGATTGACGTAAGGATGGACATAGGTACGTCAATAAAGATGTCATACGACTTGCTCGTTAGCACATTCTTTACTAAAGTTCTCTGTGAAATCAAAACAATGGCCGCACGGATTATCCAGGTTGTCATAGGTTTGATTTGTTATGAGAACGTCGTATGCCTTATCAGGGGCTGGAGGAATGTCGCTTGTCTAATTAAATCTCAAGCGTTATGACCTAATCAGATAACACGTTCCTGTGCCGTAGTGTGACTGCGTCAGATAACGGTATCTGCATCATGGGGGATTTCTTGCCTCATGGGCTGACTGTTAGTTGACTAGCTAGGTAGTTTAACCAGAATAGGGTCAGGAATAGGGGGATCGATTCAGAACCTATAGAAATACACGACACCCACTCCACGCTAACTATGGTCATATCTACTAATCTATGCATAGTATAACATAGTACAACATACTATAGAGTATAGTGTATACCTTACCACCCCAAAATACATAAATGCATTTTGAAATTTTCAAATATACTGAAAAATTGCAGCCATATATATAGTATGCACTTAAGCTATGAATTAAATGCAAAAGTAAACATGCATTGTTATGCATTATTGCTTTTTGGTATATGAGAAATACACATGAAATGGCTCTTAATATGGCTATACAGAAAAAAAGTCGAAACCATTTCATCACATAAAATATATTGTGAACATACCAGCGGGCAGCTAAAGTCTATATAAAGTCTATAAAGTATCTAAAAAAATAGAAATCTTAGTTCTCTAGGAATAGTTTCTTACTTTAAGCAGAAGATCAGTGTCCCGGTGAAAAAATATATAGAAAAATATTTTAAGGGCTTGCTGAAAAAAGTTGCTGTCCGTGAACTGGATTGTAATTGTTCATGTGACTTTATTTTTAAAGTTGAAGGCCGAATTCAGGGAACGCCGTGTGCGAGTTTACTCAAAAGTCTCTATTTCTGTTCCGGAGAGAACATCATATCATTCAGGCTTTCGAAAAAACTGTCAACAGCTTCATGGGAAAGTTCCTCTAAGTCGGAAATAGGGGTAACCATGCATTCGTGCGCATGATTGTCTCCATTGACATTCTGATTTGCATTGCTGACAGAAGGTCGTACCTGTTCGATGCTGCTTTCATCTTGAACTTCACTACTCTTCAATCGCAGTGGTGAAGATTCCAGGAATGCCGTTATCAGAATTGGCAGCCTTTGAGGGCAGCACAGTGCGTGAACCTTGGTAGGAACCAGCAGTGTATCTGCATCCACCGGCGCATCCGATTGTAGCGTCAGACAGGTGTCTAACACGCATTCTTCTCCGCATAGCAGACACCTTAGTACAGGTAAAACACACCTTTGCCACATTGGTCGAAATGATAGAAACCAAGTCATGTTTAGGTCTCTAAGCCGGGAGAGTCCCAGGATTTTTGATATCCGGTCCCGGTATCCAATGGCTAGGATCGTTTCTTCCATTGTCGTCAGAGTTTGATCTGTGACATGGGTTGCCATAACGAAAAATAAGGACTAGGAATAGGATTCCTACAATTAGTCCCAGGATCAGGGGAAGTCCGCCAAAAATCGAATGGACGAAATCTGGAAAAATACCCAGTATGGCTTTGAATGGTGTTAATGCCATCGAAAATACTGTCTTAAATACCTTTGAGACCCCAATGGTATCCGAAATATTCAAGATTTCGCTTAGGATTTCCGCGAAATGTACGGGGGAATTAGTTGATAGTAATGTATGTATCTCTGCAGTCGTCCTTGCGACTTGTAGATCATACGTTTCTTTTGATGACGTGAGCCTTGTAGGCGTCTGAAGAAGCACTGTTTTCATTCTGCTTAAAGTGTCTATTCGAATAGAAGTAATTTTCAAACCGGGCCATGCCCTTGCCTCCCTGTCTGGAAAGGAGCTGGGGAACAAAGAACGTCCACAGCACTTGACCTTCGCTGTCGTAGTGACGAGATAAGGAGTCCCGGGCATAAGACTACAGCATCTGCGGTCTACAATAAGAATGTAACTCCCATTATAGAGTCTTTGAAAGAATGGTTCTATTTCAGTTGCAGGTGCGCCTTGCTGGTGACATGAAAGGTTGTATGAATTCCCTTCACAGGCTCCGTGCAAACTAATACCGTTACATAGAAGCGTGCCGCTTAGTGACATAGCACAATTGTTGCCACTAAGAAACACTTTCTGTCCTTTATTACTGATACATGCATGTGAATAGGGCAGGTTCCATGTTGTTTTAAGGTACCCCTTTCCCAATTTCTCGTACATGCCAGCCTGTATATATTTTTGGCAGTATTGAAAGCTGAAGGTTGAGATTGGAATATTTATGATTCCGTGGATTATCCATTCACTGACAGGTCGTTCTGACATTGTCATTGGTAATCTTTCTAGTTTTTCAATGCTCAAGATTGTATAATCAGCACCCTTCTGCGCCATACCGATTTGTCTATCAGTAAGGTTAAAGATTTGGAATAGTGACGTTGTGTTGATTAAACGCCAAGGCACGTAGCCTGAACGCAGATTTTGTAACGTCCAGCCAAGCTGTACAATAGAACGCAATTGTGACTGACCATGTTGTAATAACAGTAAGTCTTGCGATAATATATCGATTGCTGAAGACACAATGCTGTCCAATGAAAAAATTCTGGAGGACAGAGTCATTAACCCATTGTCCACTACAGAAAGTGATTTTTCCAAATTAATACGGTCAATTTCCCGTATTCTTTCTGCTGTCTCAATTTGAGTAACCTTCCAGGCCTCATTGTATGCTGCGTATACAGAGGCTGCTATGAAACGCTTTTGACGCTGTTTGCGTGGTCCCAGTATGAAATCACGCAAGTCAGCACCATCAGTAAGTAAAGTTAGGTGTTGCTTAATTTCAGGCAGTGTGGAAGTTTGTAGCCATTGAAGGCATAATTTGCCCACACTGTAGGTTGTTATTATCCCTGGGTGATGTCTTTGGGGATATCTAGGGTCTGGCCTGGTCATTTTGAAACCCTGTGTTTTATTCAGGAATCTATCTTGACAGTTATTTGTATCTGTGGGCCAGATCAACCATTGTTTCCAATCAGGATGTGTTCTGTTTTGGTTAAGTATATGGTTTATGTCTATTTCTTCATTTGTATCAGAGTTATTGCTAAACATTGTTGGCTTTGGAATAGACAGGTTATTTAAATCTTTGATTTTGGCTAAGCCAAGACAGGTGGTTTGTTGGACAGTGTCATTTAAAAATATCATTTGTTCTGGGATCATGCAGGCTCTAAACAAAGCTTCTAAACCCTGTACTTGCCATTCTTTCGTCCCCCAAACACTTTTCAAATCAACATTTTTGTCCCAATAATCAAATCCAAAAGTATTCATTTTTTCAAAGAATGAGTCAGAATAAATCAATTTTGTGTTGGTTATCATGGTTTTGGTCCCTGTCTTGTTTGACAATTTAAAATAAAATGTTTCCGCATTACTTGTGTTAAAACCTGAAAAATATGAATATTTGCCATACACGGTTCTTGAGCTCCCTTTTGGAGGTGTAGCACAATGTTCCCATTGATTAAAATTTAAAACATTTCTAGGTTGTGCAGACTTATGCAAGAAATGGTTACCATAATGGTTATAGCAGTACATGCTGTCATAATTTGTAGAACCCTGCAAATAATCATGTTTTGTAAATTTAGCAGACATTACTAAGTCAGACATCATATTGTTAATACTTTCAAAGTCCCAATCATCAGCAAATGAGTTTGGTTTTGCAAAGTCACTCAAGGAGATCTTGATTTGGTGTGGATATTTCAGGATCTCGACCGGACCATAAATTTCATAGTCAGTGTTGTCCCAGGCTACCCCACCAGGTATTGGAATTGCTGTGAAGTTGGCTGAAGAAAGTTCTGAAGAAAGTTCTCGTTTCTCGACGTGTGAAGATGTGTGCAGTTTGAGGACCAAGTTGATGTTCTGACTTGCTGTGTCCATTTTAGCATATTTTCCCTCAATGAAGCGTCCCAAGGTAAATACCATGATGAGCCAAAGTATGAGGATAAATGCACCAAAACCCACCCAAAATTCAATCCATGGAGAAATCAGATATGTTTCTTTTAGTTGTTTCAAAAGTTCCTTTGCTTTGTCTTTAAAGGATTTTGGTGATGGCTGTGTCTTTTGTTCACTGAAGCCGTCAGAGGAATCATCGAAGTTGATGAAGTAACCAGATGCAGTTCTATCAATTGTTCCAATTGGTTCAGGATTTTTGTTTCTTGCATTTTCACTTGGTACTTCAGTATAGATTGGTGTGTCTCTGCTAAATGTTTTTATTTGGGTTTTCAGAGGTTTGAGTTCTATTGCATTGTTGCATAGTCCTTGTTGTTCTTCTGTAGGCGTTTCGAAAGTGATGAGCCTCTTTGTTAGGACCTCTGTACTGGTAGCAAACCTTGGTGTTCTGCTACTTCTTGGGAGTCCACTTGGCCTACTGTTTGTTATCGGCCACATGTTGTGGTTTTACCAGGTCGATGGATACAACTCGGTTCTCCTTTTTTCCAGCAAGTGGCGGTAGTACAACTGATCTTGTCCCGTTGACAGACAAGACAGGAACTGCTTTTCTGTAAGAAGGCCCAAATTCCTTCTTTACCGCGATCTTCTCCCTGACTAGATCCCCGACTTTTGGAATCCAGACAGGTCTTGCTGGGACAGGTGGTGAATCTTCAGTGGTCGTTGGCTGTTGTTTCAACTGTATGTTGCTCAGGTCTTTTCTTGTTTTGTTTAAGTCCTGCAAAATAGCCAAACGGTCTTTGACATCAAAGCTTTTTTCTGTTACCACTGAAGTCTGACTATCAAGGTCAGAGATCAACATCCTAGTTCCGAATAATAATTCGTACGGACTGAATCCCTTCAGAGAATTTCTTGGCAAGTTATTTAGACTACGTTGGACACTTATTAGATGTTTGACCCACCCAGCTCCCGAACCTAATACCTTTGCCGTTATAGATTGCTTTATGTCACGGTTTTTTCTTTCAACAATTCCGTTCCCCTCAGGGTGAAATGGACAAGAGTACCGCAATTGCACGCCCATGCTGACCATGGCCTCCTTATAAGCCCGAGAGCTAAAAGCAGGACCATTGTCCGAATGCAGAATGCCAATTGCGTATGTGCCGATAAAGACCCGCAAATCTTTTATAACAGTTCTGGCGTCAGCCGTTCGCTGGGGCCACATCCATATGAATCTCGTGCATGAGTCCACTGCGACCAAGATATATTTATAGTTACCGTCCCTTTGTAAGGGACCGCAGTGGTCTAGATAAACACAGGCTAATGGTTTATCCGAGATTAGAAGGGGCGTCTGTGCTGGACGTCTCACAGTTGATACTTTCATTTTTTGACATATTTCACATGCTAGAACATAGTTCCTTGTTTGTCTTCTCATTTGCGGCCACCAGTATCTCTGTTTTAATAATGATACTGTGGCTGAGACGCCAGCATGGGTAGAAGCAAGCCCTTCGTGTGCCGCTATTATTAGTCCTAATCTGTGTTCCATGTTTGGAATTGCCCTATCCCCCACTCCAGGGATTTGAGCAAAAGGAACATTGTTTTCATCTGTTATGTATGAGTACTTTAATGGAAAGCCTTTAGGGAGTGGTTCTATCGAATCCTTTTCAGAAGCGTTGACAGCTTGTAATATTTCGCTGTCTATTTTTGTTTTTGACCGGGTGATGGCAGCTACGGAAGCCGTTTGCACAGCTGCCTTCGCGGCCTCATCAGCCAATGAATTCCCTGCAACGTGAACGCCATCACGTTGATGACTCAGTGTATGTATCACGTGAGTCTTTGGTAGTTCTTTTTGTAAAAGAGCTACTTGTTCCCATAGCATTTTATGCTTGATTGTGCCTCCTTTCGCATCCTTGAAACCATTTTGAAGCCAGATCTGCAAGTATTCATTATAAGATTGAACGCAATAATACGAATCGCACACTATGAGTGTGGGGAATTCTCGATCGGTATTTTCAAGCGCCATCTTGAATGCTAGTAATTCAGCTCGCTGAGCTGTGCAATCTCCTAGAGATTGGGTCTTAGTTAGGGTTGGTTTAAATTTCCCTTCGTGCCAACGACCTTTAACAATCGCGCACGCAGCACTGTAAGCTTGTTTACCCCCTACTGCGGGTTGTGCTGATCCGTCTGTATATATTATACAGCCGTATTGGTCTAGAGGCAGAATTTCGGTTGGCAGAGGACATTCGAATTCATATTGTAGAAATTCTTGTGTTTTTAAGTAAGGATCAAATTCGTACACCACGTCTGTTGCAGCAAGAGAGTTAGCCCATTGTATCCATCTCGGATGGAGTGCTTTCGCATTTGGAATGCTTGCCTTTGTTACCGCCTCTAAGGCTGGTATTGGTGTCACGATTATTATTCGTTTACCTTGTGCCAGGGCTCGTTCTTTTGCTATAGCTGTCTGTGTTGCTGTAAGAATTTTTTCCGTTGGGCTAAATTTCATTTCAGCCTTAGTGTACAAGTGTGATTTAAATGCAATTGGTACCTTATCTCCCTCATTAGAGGTTAGGTATGTGAATCCGCATCTCCCTGGGATGACTCGGATCACAAGGTTGCGTGTATTATCACGGGTTTCTAATTTTGTTTTAATTAGCATGTCTGTTTGTAAGGATCTCAAAATTTCTGTGTGTGTTTGAGTCCAACTGGATCTTTTAAAGTCTGGTTTAATTAGATCATAAAGGGGTTTGACCCTTTCTGCGTAATTTGCAATGTATGTTCTTCCGAAATTTAGGAAGCCTAGAATTGACTGTAGGTTTTTTAGTGTTTTAGGAGCTTGGATTACGGCACATTTCTCTAGGAAATTGTCTGCCAGGCTTTTACCTTCACTTGATAACTCATATCCTAAGAATAGGACCGTCAGATGGGCAATTCTGGACTTTTTGAAGTTGAATTTGTAACCCTCTGCAGCGAAACCAAGTATTATGGTGTTCACTCTTTTCAAGTGAGTCTCCAAGTCATCATCTGTTAAGTAAATGTCATCGACATAAGATAATGCTTCATCATCATATTGTTGTAGTAATTCTGTTACTCTCGCTGAGAATACCCCCGGGCTATTCTTGTACCCCTGGGCTAACCGACAGAATTGTTTTTGAGTGCCATTTACTGAGAATGCAGTTAAATATCTGCTCTCTGGTGCTATGTTTTGACAAAAGAATCCGTTGGAGATGTCCAAGGTTGTTTTGTATTTTTTGCGCACTATGTTATTCATTAGTGCAGCACTGTGTGAGTTTTGCACTGCAAAAGTTTTGCAACATGTGTTAAGGTGTCGGTAATCCAAAACTAGACGGTACGAATTGTCTGGTTTGGAGACCGGAAACAAAGGATTGTTCATTTGTGAGGTGCAAGTTTCAATCACCCCCTGGTATTCTAGCTGATCTAGTATTTCATTTACTTGTTTTTTAGCTTCTTGCTTAATTGGGTACTGCCTTTGTGCAGTAGGTTGTGATTTTAACTGGATTTTGTGAGGAGGAGAATCCTCATCCCATCCTACATGATTTTTATATAAAGCAGGTGCTAAGGCCACTGCCCACTTTCTAGCAAGTGTGTATTTTTTATGAATCGGTATTTGATTCGAGAAGGCAGGCATAATTACTTCTTCGCCATGAGGGCACTCCCTGACAAACTCTGGTGGCCAGTCTTTTTCAGCTAGAAGGATGTCATAGCCTTTGGGGAGGTTATCCCAAAATAGTCCCCTTATTTTCCTAGTCTTATCTCCCTCTATACGTAATGTTATCTCGTATATCTTGTGGGGCTTGCTAACTCTGGTGTCTGCAGTTTCCACTTGAAGATATTCATTCGTGTCCACTGTCTCCAGATGATTCATAAGGACTTTGCGAGCTATGCTCACCTCTGCTGCGCTGTCTAGCATTGTCTGAGCCCACTCTCCGTTTTTCAGTTGTGTCCTCAGTATTCTCGGCATTGTTAACTACCTTGATACTGGCTACCTTCTTTTTGGGAAATTGTAATTTCTTTTTCAGTTGAGCAGGTTCCTTGTCTTTGGACTTGGCGTGCCCTTCTGATCGTCCTCTTCTTTCCGATTTCTGCGAGGAATTCTGAAAAGATTGAGAGGGACGTGTATCAATGTCTTGATATCTATCAGGTTTTTTAATATTATCCCTATTTCTAAGGTTATATCTATTCCCAGAGGGTTCACTCTGGGGTGACCTTTGTCTCGGGTTTGGAGATTTCTCTCTTCGCCTAGGAGACCTTCCTCTGGACTGGAATTTCTTTTCTTTAGGATTGGATTGTTTGTTTCCATCCCAGTTCTTTTTTGGTGAATTATTATTATTAAAAAATATTTTTTCTGGACTTGTAGTCAGTTGCGGTTTTACTGGTATTCCACCTAGACTATCTCTGCCTAGTTCTTCATAGGATTTTTCTATGATTCTGGCAATTTCAGCTGGTTGGTCTGCTATATCTGTCTCTTTTAACCTCTGGCGGATCGCCACGTTTGCTGCTTCACCCTTTATATTGGCTAGTAATATAGCCGAGACCTGCTTGAAGTCTTTTAGTAATTTCATACCAAGAGTTAAAGCAGGTTCTGGACCGTATTCATCTTGAATTTGTTTTAGCACATCTGGTATTACCGAAATGGATGGAACACCGTGCGTTTTTGTGTAGATGGAAGCAAAGACTGTACCCCAAGTGTCACAGTCCTCAATGTGTGGTGCGATTCCCATTGGGAGACATATAGTCAGAATCCTGTGTTTTTCCAATGGGGTGGTGTCAGGAAACACCGCCTCTATTTGGGTAATTTTCTGTGCCAACCAGAATGGTATTTGTTCCCGTTTAGCTGGAACTTTACCTAGGCAGGATTGGATGTTCTGTGGTGTAATTTTATTTGTGTTCCCCTGGTGAGGGGTCAGCTGTGGAAGTTTAATCGCTGGCTGAATTGTTGAAGTCCGCATTACATACTGAACTAATTGTCTGTGAATTTTTAGTAGTTGTTTTAGCTGTATTAGCAGCTCTGCTGCAGGCATTCTTTCGATGTCTGGATATGGTGTGTATCCGGCTAGGACCGGCCACGTTGCTCCTGGTCTTCCTAAAGGACCGAGCCTTGTAATGTGATTATTATGTTTTAGGGCGCCATCAAATAAGAGCAAATGCTCTTGGAATTTGAGTGGTACTTCCACCTCCTCGAAAGGAGTGTACTCATTAGGAGGTTCCTCTACTTTGTAATAGTGGAAGTACTTTGTTATAGTATTAGCTGCTGGAAAATGTATCCATGTATAGTATACCTCTGTCTGCCGATATTCGTGTGCCTCGATTACGAATATGACTGTGCCACCTCTAGGTGTCAGTCCATTTTCTATAAGTTTTAAGGTTATAGATCTCCTTTTGGCGACCGGAATGAGTATTATATCCGCGTCTGCTGCTTGCATGGTAGCATCAGCATCTGCTATTTCAGTAGCTAATCTAGTAACCTCTCGTTCTTCATCGCTGTTCATTTTGCTGACAGGATGGTATTATGTTTATTTGTAGATCAGGTTTCTTTATGGAAACAGAGATTAGATGCACAATATTTTGGAACTGTTTTATCCTTCAACGTTGACTAGACCAAGAACCATACATAGGAGTTCCCTCCTGCGAGGTTTTGGAGGATATTATAACCTTTCACCCACTCCAGACGTCTTTGGAGTATTTGGGAAAAGGGGTCTGAGTGAGAAAGCACGACTGAGTTACTCTAAATGTCTTACGTTAGTTTTATCGCCCTTTCCAAACACGTTGGGCGCCATGTAGTGTAGCTCCTATTTTCCCAATAGGCTCTGCGCATTGGAATAGTACCTACAGCAGTAAAGGCCTAGGCCAGACGTTAACTAGGTCTACTACTGTCGATGCTAGACTTAATTTTTGGGTTTGCCAGCTAAGCTCAGAGTTCGCTAGAAACTTTCTCGAATGTTCAAGGAAGGATTAACTTCCCTGATTAGACAAGAAGGGATTTAGTTTCTGACAACCATAGAACATGACAACTTTGCTCTCCCCTAATCAAGAGTCAATCTCAAGAGTCGTGTGAGCACAAGGCAATTATTTTACTCAGTCAGTACGTGCATTCTTAGTCTCATCAGAATGTAGAGAAAAGGAAGAGACGGGCGTGTTCAATAAAAGATGTTATTTATTGATCAGTCTCTTTTCTCATACAAGAGAAATGGATCGATATTATTGCAATACTTATAGTTAAGTAAAGTGCATACATTAGAAGCAATAGTATAAAATAATACTGTAAAAACATTGATATGGTTTCTGAGCCATATGATGTTTTAAAATGATTAAAATATATTTACATACACATATACATTTGACTAAACGTACTCAACTGGTGTTTCTAAATACGCCTACCCCGTGTACCTGACCTAAGTCTAATACGTGGGCGGGAATAGAAAGTTACAGTTTAAGTTAAGTTTGTTTTTGCCAAGTGAATAACTAAAGAATTCTCTAGGAGGGGTTATTCAGTTCTGTACCTGGAATTTAGGATGAGTGAGGAATGGTATCTCTTTCTCTGCTCTCGATATTCCAGGCTGCCTGCGAGGGCTACCCGGAAGCGCCGGTGCTGGGTCTCTCGGCTTGAGATAGCAGCGCGTCTCTCAGCGCGTCAGGAAGGCGGGGCTGCTGCCTGCGGGGTCTGCTTCTGCTTTTGGCTTCGGCAAGTATGGCTGCTCCGTCTTGTCACCACGCGTGTGTTTGCATAGGGCAAGGTCGGCAATATTTATACCTTAAAGGTGCCGGGATTGACGTAAGGATGGACATAGGTACGTCAATAAAGATGTCATACGACTTGCTCGTTAGCACATTCTTTACTAAAGTTCTCTGTGAAATCAAAACAATGGCCGCACGGATTATCCAGGTTGTCATAGGTTTGATTTGTTATGAGAACGTCGTATGCCTTATCAGGGGCTGGAGGAATGTCGCTTGTCTAATTAAATCTCAAGCGTTATGACCTAATCAGATAACACGTTCCTGTGCCGTAGTGTGACTGCGTCAGATAACGGTATCTGCATCATGGGGGATTTCTTGCCTCATGGGCTGACTGTTAGTTGACTAGCTAGGTAGTTTAACCAGAATAGGGTCAGGAATAGGGGGATCGATTCAGAACCTATAGAAATACACGACAGGATTTAGGAGCAGCAAAACAGTTGGCCAGTACAGCTTTAACTTGGGGGACTAATGAAAGTTCAGAATTTAATATAGTCCCCAAGTTCCTGGCAGTTGAGTCGGGGGGGGGGGTGGGAATGCCCCAACTCTGAAGGCCACTGGTTATATGAGTTAGGGTAGTGCTTAGATGCAAAAAAGAGGACCTCCATTTTATCAGAGTTAAGCTTAAAACAATTATTGCTCATCCAACTGCCCACTGATGTAAAACAAAGTTTAATGGAGTTGCTGGCCAGGAAGGAGTTCTCGAGGAAAGACAGGAAAGGTTGAGTATCATCTGCATAGGAAATCAAACTAAAGCCCCTGGATTCAATTAAGCTTGCTAAGGGCTCCATGTAAATATTTAAAAGAGTTGGGCTCAGCGCTGAGCGCTGTGGCAGTCCACAATCCAAAAGTTTTGAGGAGTAAAAGAAAGATAACAAAACAGATTGTGTCCTGTCCTCCAAAAAAGATTTGAACCAAGATAAGGTCTGAAGCTGGTTCCCTATTTTCCGGATCCTGCTCAGGAGAATCACATGGAATACTGTGACAAAAGCTGAGGATATGTCAAGGAGCACCACATTTGCCATAGAATTAGGATCAAGTTTTCCTTAAAAGACTCTGATACATCCAGCAAGACTGATTCAGTGCTGTATCCTAACCAAAAACCAAATTGAGAATCATGTAAAAGATTATTTCACTATGAGGCCATTGTCTATTCAATAGCTTCTCAAGCATCTTTGCTCCAGCCGGCCGGAACAGAGATAGGCCTGTAATTTACTTAAGATACTAGGATCTGCATTGGATTTCTTGAGTAAAGGAAGTAGGAGAGATTGTTTCTAGCGTTTAGGAACATGAGCTGATTCAAGGGAAGAGTTTATCAGCTTTTTCAAAATTGGGTTCACTATAGTGGTTGCCATTTTTAAAATGTCTGGTATACATGGGTCAAGGGGGAACCTGACTTACACTTCCATTAAAGAGTCTTCCATGCATATAGGAAAGGAAAAATGGAGAGAAGGGGTTCAGAGATTGAATTAGACTCCACAACAGGCAAAACTAGTATTCGTAGGGAACTGGTCACAGATTTTTTGTAAATATTTTTTTTATTGCAGCAGGATCAGACAAGCATACAGCATGTTCCAACATCTCTCCTTGGTTCACAGGTGGTGCGTCGCCCCTCACCCCAGTATTACACAGCCATTCAGCTCACAACCCAGAGGTTGAGCGGCAATAACACGTTGGAAAGAAAAATTTCACTGGAGCGTTCAGTTCATGCCCCTAGTCACCAAGCGGAGGAGGAATAACATGGCTGCTTTTGGTCCTAACATACTCTTCTCCCTGTCCCAAGGCCAAGTGACCCAGGAGTCTCTTTTCACCTAACCTGAACAAACCCCCCCCTTCCCCGCAACACCCTCAACCCCAACTACCCCTCCACCCTTGCCCAGGACCACCCCTAATAGCCCTCCCCTCCCCGGCCAGACCCCCCTCCCCCCCAGGCGTGCCAGAGTATTGCCCAATCAGATTCTTAATCCCATCCACAGAACAAGATCCGGACCTTAGCATCAGGATTTATCAGCTATCATTCGTAAGTCCTCACAGTGGAACTCAACGGTAGGGAAGCAGCAAATCAGGTCTAGACTGTCCCCCCGTCTGACGGGCGCTCCGCCGGAGCCGGACTATGTCCCGGGGAGTCCTCCTCCTCCATGTCCACGAGAGTGAGTCCCAGGACCATCCCCTCCCACGCCCTGGCTCTCTCCAGTGCTGTGTCGTTGCCTGCCCTGAGCGCGGCCCGCAGGCGAACCTCACCCTCACATCTAGCCCATTTATGCAGTTCAGACCTCCAGCGCCCTATCACAGGGCCCCGGGACGCCTTCCACTGGGACGTGATGGCTCGCTTCGCCAGGATGAGCCCCAAGTCCAGAAACTTGCTAGTGACTTTGTTTTTTGAAGTGTGTGGGAACCAGTGCAGTATGCAATGCGCCATGGTGAGTTGTAGGTCCCTTTCCGTCACTTCCCCCAGAACCTCCACTACTTCCTCCCAAAAGGGCCCCAGCTCGGGACATGACCAGAACATGTGTTTGAAGTCGGCGGGATCTGCCGGGCAACGGGGGCAGGATGCCGGGTGGGCCGGGAAGTATGTATGCAATTTATCAGGGGTCAGGTAGGCCCTATGCAGGACATAAAAGTGCACCAGCTGGAACCTTGCGTTGCGTGTGCTATTTCGGGCCCCCTCCAGTATTCCCTTCCATGCCTCCTCGGGGATCACCGTCGTCAAATCAGCCTCCCACTTCGCCTTCAAGGCCAGCAGTGGAGCGACGGATTCCGAGACCATGCGCCGAGACAGGCACGTGACAGCCCTGACCGTCCCCGTCATCATCACGATGTACTGGCAGCCCAGAGACAATGGTGGCTCCGACATGCCCGTTCCCCAGTGTCTGCGGATCGCCGCCGTTAGGGCCGCATGAAGGAGGAAGTCCCCGCCCGCCAACCCAAAGCGGTCCTGGAGGAGATCAAAGGGTAACATCGCCCCGTCTTCGTACAGGTCACCCATGGATGACAGCCCCTGCTGATCCCAACCCTCTAGCCCGCGCCACGAGCCCCCGTGCGGAAGTGCCCCGCAGAGTCCAAGAGGGATCTCAGGTGCGTACGGAATCGCAATACCGCATCTCCGGCGATATCTGTTCCAGCATTTTCGGGCCGTCGCAAACTCCTGAGTGAGGTGGAAATCCCCCATCGGTAGTCCCAGGACGATCCGCGACAGCACCTGGACCGGACCCGCCGGTTCTCCCGATCCGTCTGTCCCTCTCCTGGCTCGTGCTACCCATTGCGTCAGCCACTGCAGCTGCGCCGCCAAGTAGTAGAGCTCGTAGTCCGGCACTGCCAGTCCACCATCCGCTCTAGGGCGGAGAAGTGTGGCGTGGGCCACCCTGCGCCTGCCTGCCCCCCACAAAAAGCCGATGACCATCGATCGCAGCCGCCGAAAGTAGCTCGCCGGGATCCAGATCGGGAGGGTCCCGAAGAAGTAAAGCAATCGCGGTAAGGTCACCATCTTGAGCAGCGCCACCCTCCCCATGAGTGATAACGGGAGCGTGCCCCAAAAGTCGAAGTTCCCTTTAGCATGCCTGATCGCCGACCCGACGTTCCCCTCAAGGATATCGGCCCTGTCGTGGAAGATCGTGGTGCCAAGGTACCGTAGGCCTCTCTCTACCCAAGTCACGCCCTCCATTTCCTGCGGGCACTCTCCCCGCGGGCGGGTCGGGAATAGGTGGGACTTCGCCCAGTTCACACGGAGACCAGAGACACTGCTCAGCGATTGCAGGAGAGTCTTAGCACCACGCAGGGAGTCCGCCGAGTCCGCCAGGAACATCAGCAGATCATCTGCGTATAATGCGATGTGGTGTACTTGGCCATAGACGTCCAGTCCCTGATACGCCCGGCCCAGCCGGGCTCGTGCTGCAAGGGGTTCGACAGCCAAGGCAAATAGTAAGGGGGAAAGAGGGCATCCCTGACGGGTGCCCCTGCCCACCCTGCATATCTCAGAGATAACCCTCCCTGTCCTGACTCTCGCCGTCGCGTTTTGGTAGAGCAGTTTCGTCCAATCTACGAAGCCTTCACCAAGGCCCACCGCTCGTAATACATGGAATAAGTAAGGCCATTTCAAGCTGTCAAATGCCTTCTCCATATCGACAGCAAACACCACCGCCTCGTCACCGTCATAAGTGTCGGCCTCCAGTATATGCAATAGTCGCCGCACATTAAGCGCCGTATTGCGGGCCGGGATGAAACCCGACTGGTCCGCATGTACCAGCATGGACATGTGAGGGAGCAATCTCGACGCCAAAATCTTGCTCAGGATCTTGTAATCCAGGTTAAGCATGGACAGCGGGCGGTATGCCGATCTGTCCATGGTTCCTTACCCGGCTTCAGAAGGGGGACAATCAACGCCTCCCTCGTGGTCTCGGGTAGACAGCCCAATCGCCTCGATTCATTGTACAGCCACGTCAGCCGGGGCGCAAGGAGGTCCGCATAGGTGAGATAGAATTCCGCAGGGAATCCATCAGTGCCCGGCGTCTTATTCCTTGCCATACTCTTGATGGCGACCCGTACCTCTCTCTCCACGATCTTGTCCCCGAGCCGTTTCGCATCCTCCTCACCTAGGTCCGGCAGGTCCAGACCCTCCATAAAGGTCTGGAACTCCGTCAACGAAGGGAGGACCCTGCTGCGGTATAGTTCAGTGTAGTAGTCATAGAACAACGCGTTGATCCCCTGCTGATCGAATCTCGCCGCTCCCGTGTGGTCCCGGAGCTCAAGGATGACCGAGCTCCGGCGGGCTGGGTTGGCCAGCCAGGCCAGGAGGGCCCCCGATTTGTCGCGTTCCGAGTGCGCTCGCGTGAGGTAGGCTTTGTAGTCAAAGCACCGGAGGCGCTCCACCGATGCCGCCACCGCCTCTCGCGCCCCCAGCAGGTCTCCGTGAGTGTCCGGCCGCTCAGGCCTTGCCCTCTCCAGTCTCCGCAGGGTCTCGTCCTCCTTCCCAATTTCGTCCAGTAGCGTTTTCCGCACTCCCGATGCCGTTGCTATGCATTGGCCTCGCAACACCGATTTGAACGCGTCCCATTCCGTTGCAGCTGAACCCGCCGTGCCCGCATTCACCTGAAAATAGTCATCTATGCCCGACGCAATGGTGGTCCGGAAGAGCTGGTCGTCCAGCGCCTCAGGACGTAGTTTCCAAGCCGGAATCCTCGGGCGGATTTGCGACCAGCGCAGCCGCACGAGGAGCGGGTTATGGTCCGAGATCGAGCGCGTGAGATACTCACTGTGGCTCACTTCCGCGTGCACGTCCTGGGAGCTCAGGAAGGCGTCAATGCGGATGTGTAACTCGTGGATGCCAGAGAAGAAGGAGTAGTCCCTGTCCAGTGGATGGTTAGCCCTCCAAGAGTCAACCAGTCCCCACCGGCGTTGCCAGGCGGAGCGCGCAAGTGCAAGTCTACCAGCTGGTGCAAGTTGTAGGGGAGGGTGGGACCTGTCCAGGGTAACGTCGGCCACACTGTTAAAATCGCCGCCCAGGAGCAAGGGCTCCACTAAGAACTGAGCCAGTTTGTTGGACAAAAGTGAGAGGAAAGCAGGTTGGTCTACGTTCGGGGCGTACAAACAACCCAGGTTAAGGTCCCTCCCGTCCAGTTTGCCCCGCACCATTACGTATCTCCCTTCCGGGTCGATCACCTGTTGTGTGCACAGGAAGGGTACCCCCGCCCGTATCCAAATGGCCACCCCCGAGCAAAGGCAGAGTAGCCAGTGTGAAAGACCTGTCCCCTCCAGCGCCGCTGCAGAGCCCTCCCCTCCTTATCCAGCAGATGTGTTTCTTGAAGAAAGGCAATGTGAATGCCCCGCCTGACCAGATAGGAGTGAATTTTATGACGCCTATGCATCGAGTGCATCCCTCTGACGTTCCATGTGAGACATTTGTAGCCTAAGTCGGATCCCATGGTAGGGTCCACCATGTCCCAATCACCCTCTCAGCAACCCTTCCAGCACGCCTAGGCCCCCCCCTTGTTCCCCCCCCAACTTGTACGATCAACCTACCCCAACTCCCTCTCCCCCGGACAGATAACCAACGTGGAAACCCCATCCAAACACAGTTATCAAAAAAGCGTATCATTACAAAATAGGGCTGGAGTGGCGGCGATGCCGGCTCCAGGCAGGCCCGAAGTCCCCTGCCCCCGCCCCACTACCCCCAGCAACCAACAGGAGATGACCCCCGACTCTCCCCGTCCCCAAGGTCTCAGTAAGAAGTCCTAGTGGGCAGCCGCACCCCACAGCATAGCGTCCTGAAGCGGCCCTCCTCCGCCCACGTATCCCGGTACCTTACTCATGTGATCATTGTCCCACGAACCATCTCAGCCCAGGATACCATCCGCAGTCTGGGGAGTCACAACCGGCAGGTCTGTCTCTGACAACTCATGTCCACTGCTGGAGCCAGGGCTGGGAGCACTGGCCTTCGACTGCTCCGACACGCTACTGGAGGGGCTGGCGTCCCCCTGGCTAATGATTGCCACTGCCTGCACCGCCTTGGCGCGTTCCTGTTGCCAGTCCGATGGGGAGCCAGTTCGTCTCGCCGGCGGCGTCTCCGTGTCGTGTCTCCTGGGGGGGGTCCGCGGCGCGTGGTCCTTTTCCGACTCCCCTCTTGAATCCAGCCAGCTCCAAGCCTCTTGTGGTGTCAGGAAAAAGTGGGTGCGCTCTCCTGCGACCACCCGCAGCCGCGCCGGGAACATCATAGCGTAGGGCATTTGTAACGACCTCAGTTTCCTCTTGACCGCCAGGAAGGAGGCCCGTTGCTTTTGCACCTCTCTGGTGAAGTCTGGAAAGATCATGATCCGATTGTTGTCGATGCTCAGGTCCGGGATGTCTCTCACTCTCCGCAGGATATGGTCTCTGTCTCTGAAGTGCAGAAGACGCAGTACAATCGGTCGCGGAGGCGCCCCCGGTTTGGGAGGACGCGCAGGGACCCTGTGAGCCCGTTCAATGGCAAAGAACGTCGAAAGTCCCTCCGGGGCCACCTCTGAGCGTAGCCAGCCCTCCAGGTAGGCGACCGCGTCTCGCCCCTCGGCTTTTTCGGGGACCCCCACAAGGCGAAGATTATTGCGCCGAGAGCGCCCTTCACTGTCCTCAGCTCGGAGCTCCAGCACTCGTACCTTCTGCGCCATTTCCGCCAGTGTCGTCTTTAGCTCCGCCACGTCCCCTGGCAAACTTTTCAGGGTACCCTCGGAAGTCGCTACCCGCTCCTTCAGCTTTTTGTGGTCGTCCTTTAGCAGAGACAGGTCCGACCCAATGGTGTCCATGCGTTTCTCCAGGGCCTCCCGCGACTCCACAATCGCCTGCATTATGTCCCCCAGGGAGGGGTCCCGCGGGCGGGATGGACTCCCGGCCCCCGGCGGGACTTCGTCCTCTGGATACCCCGGGTCGTCCAGCTTCAGTGCCTCGAAGCCCTTCTTCCTGCTGCCGCGTGTCATCCTGGCGGGCAGCTAGTGCCGCGTGCCCCTTCCAGCCCCTGGTCCGCCTCAAGCCCTGCACCCACTCCGATCTCTGGGCCCGCGCCCCGTGGGGACCAGCCCGTGCAGTAGCCCAAGTGCTGGGGCTCGTTCCACCAGGGCTGTGGGGCACAATAGTCCCGGGTCAGGGCACCTGACGAGGTTCCCGCGTCCAGACTGCTCAGGCCGGATGTGCACCTACGGGCCCCAGTTCCAATGCGGCGCGCTGGTCTCGGGCGACCCCGGGCAGGTAGTCGCTCCCTCCCGTCTGCAGAGCCAATGCTTCGTGGGGGGCGGGCTGCCAGCCTCTCACCCCCTGCTCCCTTCTCTGTCGTCACTCGTGTGCTGCTCACCCCCCTGCGGTGTAGGTTCCTCGGCAGTCCCCTCAGTAGGGTGGTCCAAGTGCTCTGCGCCGACCCCGAGTCCCACACAGACCCAGTGACTCCGCAGTCAGTGTTTCAAGCCGGTCATCGTGTCCCAGCCGGCGCCATCTTAGGGTCAGGCAGTGAGGCCGTCTTCTGTCCCGCAGCTCCGTGTGCGAGGGTGCCAGCCAGCGCTCCTCACCTCCGCTTGTGTTCCGATGATAACTCCGGTAGACGCCAGCCACCACAGCGCTAGGGGAGCTCTCCACCGCCTCGCAGGCTCCGGCACCAGGCGCGTCAGTGTAGGACGGCGGCCGCCATTTTAGGCGCTCTCATCTCCGGGTGCCGCGCTCGCCGCTCTAAGTACGGCGGGGGCAGTTGCAGAGGCCCCCAGACCCCCAAAGTCACTCTGCGCGCCCCTGATGCTCTCCTGAGCACTCTTGGGGGGTCGGAGCGCGAGTCGGGGCGCAGGATATGTGGCGGTGTGAGGCGGGCACGGAGGAGCTCCGGAGTCCCGCTTCCACCTACATCGGCGCCTTAGCCACGCCCCGGGAACTGGTCACAGATAACGCAATTCTTATTATAAAAGAACTCAGGGGCATATTATCAAGAACGGCATTAAAAATTATCACCGGTTTAGTCTCAGAAAACAGAAGGGCATATTATGAAACCCATTATCGCCGCTTTAGTGGCAGTTTTCTGCTGCCAAACCGGCAATAATTTTAACGCCGTTCTTGATAATATGCCCCTCAGAGATTTATTCACAGATATTTGTGGATGGAGTGGGCTTGTTCTGAAGAGCACTAAAAGAGAGGAAGGAGTTTACCATTAAAAAAAAAAATCTCCCGGGTTTATTAGCGGCGACAGCAATGGAGGAGTAGATATACATCTTAGGTTACCGCGAGGGAGGAAGATGCCGGATGGAGGAGATGGGAGGTGTTTTTTGGGGCTACCTTTCCTTATACCTCCCTCGGATTATAGTCACAAGAGTTTCTCTTGTTGTTCTGCTTCAGTTTTTTCTTTTACTTCTTGTTTGTTTGTTTGTTGTGGATGGATGGCTGTTGCTATTTTGTCCTGGGGAGTTATTGTGGGGGTCTGTTTTCAGCTGCTTTCTTTCCTCAGTCATGAATGCTGCACATTATGTAATTCACTTGAACCCCTCAAGCGGCAGGGGGCTTATTGCTGAGCAAAGGGACATGGACTAGGCTGCCATAATGTTTTTTATCATGTTTCAATATACATTCATTACTTGGAAAGTGACAGGTAAGAGCTCTGTAAGTAAGTGGCATAAAATACAGACTTATTTGATGCACAGGATAGTTGACCACATTTCTGCAGGAGATGCACTTGGAGGAAAGTGAGGTAGTGGCTTGCGCAGGAGATACAGAAGCCATATCCATGTCCATACAACTGGTTACTCCTCTTATGTTCAGGTAGCACTGGCATGGATTAGACCCTATCATAGTGCATGTTGATAGGGATGATAGATATCTGCTGATGCAGGCACAACTTATGGTACCGCTATTCTGCTGGGCAGCACCTTTGCCCTGAATGTGAGGCAGGTGCAGTTTATCAAGTCTATTGTTCCATTGCTGTTCCTTGATGGGGCTTTCAATGGTGTTGAAAGGGGACTACAATTGCGTGGTAGATGTGATTCTTGATAGATCGACTCCTCCGTTGGGGGGCTTCTCCTGTGTTGAAACTGGCTTTTGATTTTCAGGAGGAAGTGGGAAACTGGGAATGGTTGATCTTTAAGGGTGAGGAATGGGGACAAGTGTGAGTACTCCTTCTATTCCCCCATCCATGACTTGCATGCCCATCTTGATAGAATGATGTGTACCCACAGACTTAATGGCAATTTTACCTACATAGAGTACATACGGTTCACGTTCTTGGAGCATAATCCCATCTCATGAGGTCTGCGTAGGGCCCACAGTTGAATCATAAGCCTACATGAAAACTCTAGATTTCCCATTTGGATGAACCCACATTCAGAGACTCTCAAGTGCGGTAATTGTAGACTATTTCTACTTTAACCAGGGTACTGCTCAGCACATCAACACGGATCGGGAAGCATTTAAAGTGATGGTGCAGAGATTTTTTATTGGGCAGATGGTGGATGTTCGGAAACCCATACAGAATGAGTCATCCAGGTTGGAGGATAACCTCCATGTCTTGGAGAGGGATCTCATGACAGACACTTTGAACTGACCCACACTAGCGGCAGAGAGAGAAAAACATGCAACAGTAGTGATACGGCTAAGAGCTCTGTCCTTCTGGCAATACTTTACCACCAGACATGCAGAGGGAGGCAGGACAAGGCAGTTGATGCCATAGCAAATAAAGTCTGATGAGAGAATTCACCTTACCACCCGGATTAGGAATGCTGCAGGAAATATATACTGTCCCAGCGTGACATTCACAAGGTGTTTACCCAACACTACCGGGAAGTGTATGAGGATCAGCCATTACTCTCAGGTGAAGAAACAGAAGCTTTCTTCGATAGGGCACCATAAGTCCAATTGGACTCTCAGGTGGGTGAAATGCTTTGGGGCATATAAACGAAACCTGTGATTAAGGAGGCTATTTAAGAGCCAGCGTCAGGCAAAATCCTGGAGGCAGATGGGCTTCCTGTTGATTTTTATTACACTTAAATGTCTCTATTGGCACCGAAGTTGGCTGCCATGCACCAAGGAGCACTTGAATGTGGTTCCTTCCTGGATACAACCATTGAAGCCATGATAGTTTTTGTTCTTAACTCCCAGGGTGATGGGCCAGAGGTGGCAGAGTATAGGCCTTTATCCATGTCAAATCTGGACTATGAGATCCTTAGCAAAATACCGACTAACCAATCGCACCTGACCGCAGTGGTCCATTGTGGCCAAAATAGCTTCATTGATCAACACAATACCTCCCTCATTATCAGGCAGTTGTTTATGATCAAGGATGAAACCCCTGGGCAGTATGACCAAACCGTGATGGTGCATGTTCCTAGGCCCAGGATAAGTAGGTGGCACTGTTGTATTTCAGATGTTTGGGCAAGGTTATGGATCGGTCAGTGCATATCTGAGGCGTTTGGTGTATATCGAGGGATAGGGAGGACTTGTCCTTTTTCGTAGATGCTGTATGAGCTGGCTGTTGAGGCATTTGCTACTAAGGTAAGGACAGAGGGAAGGGGTAAGGGAGATTTCATCTATGGGAGTCAGAGCATGTAATCTCGCTGTAGGTAGATGACATGTTTCTATACCTTTTAGAGGCAAGCACAGGATCACCCTGGAGCATTGGCCTTCTCAGTGACATGGAAAGAGTCTCAGTTTTATGCGAAGAAAACAAGGACCCCCTGAAAAAGATGGATACTGCAAGTCCAAGGTCAGGGATTAATAGCGTGTGAAGTTAACAACCATGGCACTTAACTTGAAAATAAATTCTAATTAAATAAATTAAAGAAGAGGAAGTAGAAGATCTATACTCAAAATTTATTATCGACTTTGTTAAAAATAACAATTACAAAACATACATTTTAATCATTAAGTGAACAGTATTAAAATATTCATAAATTCAACAATAAATAATCAAAATACATTTGCAATTTATCAAATCAATTTAAAAAGTGGCATAACAGATAGTTCTCTACGCGCGTTTCGGCGACCAGCGCCTTCTTCTGGAGTTGCCACGTATAACCTAAAATAAATAAAATTAAATAAACAAGAAATAATATTCAAATCAGTATACAATATACACCTATAATAAACAAAAATAGACAATAATATTAACAACAAACAACAATTAAACTACATCCTCTTTTGGTACAACAAAGGTGAGTTTTAAATAACTCTACAATGCCCAGATTATGGAAATGGTACTGTGCCGTTATAATAAAGGTAAGGTACCTTTATTATAACACAATCCTTCACCCCTTTCGCCCCTTCCCTCCATCTATTCTTGATCATTGAACCTCAGTTTGAAATTGAAATGCACAAGGAAATGAAGGCCCATAATCTGGGACTTTTTTGACGACTTTACTGACTTTCAGTAGCAGACGTAGGCTCATATCGTGGCTATATAAAACACTCTTGTCAATGATACTCAATGACCTACAAATGTCACGCACTAGGTGGGAGGAGGCTCTGGGCATAGAAGTCAGTGGGAGGGAATCAAGGCAATCCCTAGAGCATGTCCCTGAGGTCTCAAAAAATACTAGCTATAAACATACAAAGTTTAATTATCTACATGACACGTATCTTACCCAACATAGATGAAATGTTATGAGGCGAATAGATACTATGTGTTGTCCTTGCTCTGCTTTATTAGACCCCAAATACATTGGTTGGACTTGGGCCTTTTCTGCACCCTGGGAGTGCTTACCTAGATTCCCCTGCAGAGTGCTTCCCTTATTTTATCGAGTGTCCCTTTTCAGCCTGCAGCACGTAGCTGCGCTAATTTTCGAGAGAATCCCGACATAGGGATTCCCCCACTGTGACTGATACCTAGCGGGTGCCCACCCACGTCATGGCCACAATTGATTTAATTTATTCTTTCTATGGGAGCCTACCCCGCATATTTAATTATTTTTATGCACGGGTGCCCACCCCGCGACTTTGCCCTTATTTTAGTGCTCGGGTGCCTACCCCGCAACTTTGCCCGTAATTTAAGTGAGTGCCCACCCCACTTCACATTTTGAATTCTGAGGGAGCCTACCCCTCATTGCTGCCAAAGAACGGAGATCACCGCCACCGCCCGGTTGTGGGCAGGGCCTGCGGACGGAAGCGGAAGTGCGGCCCACAAGAGCGGAGTCCAGTGCAAGGAGTGATGCGGGGCTCCCAAGAGCGAGGGAGAGCCCCGCAGTGGTGATGGTGCATTTGGCGGCACAGAGGGGCCCGAGGCTCATTGTCAGTGCCTGCCCCCTGCCGCATTGCGAGAGAAGAAGAGATGCAGCGCGACTCTGCTACCCGGCCAACAGTGAGGTGAGGAGATCGGGAGAAGTGGTGCCGGTCCCGCGGGTTGCTGCAGCCAGAGAGACCAGTCCTGCTGCAGAGTCCAGGTGAGTGGGGGCTCCATGTTTTGGGTGCCCTACGAGGCACAGTACCATTTCCTCTTTTTGAGCGGCCCCGTCTTTCAGGGGTCAGTTCCAACGATAAGGGGGTATGTTTTTGTTCATAGAGCCTAGAGGGCTCCACCGTTTGGGCATATGTATTTTAAGAGCCTAGGGCGCTCCCACCTTTGGCAAAACATTATTTTTAGCACCAGTGCGCTCCGCAGGGCTTGGGGGCCAGTTCTTTCTTTTTATTGGTGCATATTTATTTCAGGAGCCAGTGCGCTCCATGGGGACATGTTTACTTTTAAGAGCCAGATGGCTCCAACAAAGAAGGCATAACATTCTTTGAAGGGCCACTGAGAGCCCATGCCCCATTTGAATGATTTCCAGCTGCCCAGCAAGTAGTGGGCAGCTGCACCGTTTAGGCTTTGCCTTATCTTAGGGGACATGTCTTGGACTCAGGAGTGTGATGCACTCCTTCGGCCCCATGTTTTTCTGCACAGCTGCGCAGCACTTAGTGCCAGCTGCTACGTTTAGGCTCTCATTTAAGATTCACAGCTGCCCAGCAAGTAGTGGGCAACTGCAACGTTTAGGTTTGCGCCAATTGCGCACCTTTGACTGTCGCTGCATTGGCAGCGCACCTTGACTTTGGACCTAGGGCATTTGAGACCCTCAGAGATGGCCAGCTGGCCCAGGGGACTATTAGGTTTGTAGGGTGCAAGGCCCTAGTGTGAATTGTTTAGGTGCTAAGAAATTTAATGTATATGCTATGTTTTATGCACCTTGATTTATGATTATAGGTGTGATTTTATGCTTATTAGGTTTTACCTGCTGTCATGTTTTATTTGATTTTCTACTGTGGTCTAGGTTTGATTTATTCCCTACTGCAGGTTATGTTATTAAGTTATTTCCTAATGCAAGTTATGTTTAGGAGATTATGGTCTACAACATTTAGGCTTATGAGGTTGGCGCAGAATAGAGTTCTCGCCTTATTGATACTGTGCATGTTATGATTTATGTTATAGGTTGACGCTGAGTATAGTGTCTGCCATTGATTACTGGCTGTGTCCTAAGCTCCTGATATATTCTTACTTTTACTATTTTTACCAAGTGACAATTCTGACAGTGGCCCTGTCCTGTGTAAATAATCCCCTGTAAATATTGCCCGTGCCAGTTGGCACAATGTATATTGTGTGATGTCTATCTAATGTGTTTTATTATAATACAAAGGCTATTTTTATATATAACCTTGTGTGGAGTTCCTTTTGTGGTGTGCCTAGTATGTTGTTACTGTGTGTGTTGGGCAAATGCTTTACACATCGCCACCGGGATAAGCCTGACTGCTCGTGCCAAGCTACCAAGGGGGTGGGCAGGGGTTATCTTTGGCGTGTAACTCCCAAACCCTGACTAGAGTGGTGGTCTCTGCCTGGCTTTGGTGCAAGCTTTAGCCAACCAGAGATCCCCATTTCTAACAACATGCATATGCTCCATTATAGAGCAATGCTGTGCCAAATGTGTGGCTGCCTTGGAGTGCACACTAGACAGATGAGGTTGGTAAACAATATAGGTATGTTTATTGGGGTTATATCCTTGTGGAAAGGAGAAGAAGGTGGTCAATAAGTTCCTGACCCTGGCTTTAGTTATCGCTTGTAGAGTGCAACATTGGAAATTGCTAAAGGGACCACTGCAATGTAAGTGGAAATTGGCAGAAGAGTGATGGCCTACAGTGGAGGGCACTGCTATATGGGTAGAAGAGCAGAGGGTCATTCACCACAGACCTATAGGAGATCTGTGGAGAGAAGTGGTTCATTCTTTGTGGGTGCAAAGGAGTAGACTCAAAGAGAGACATGAGATGGAGAGACTATTTCTTTGCTTTATATACTAAACAAGCTGCTATAACTTTCTATCTGAGTTGCCAACATATGTTTACATTGTGTTAATGTAGAATACAGCCCTGGGGGACTGAGAGATGCACACAGATGTGGAAGGGTAGTTGCAGATTATAGGTAGACTGAGGTGGTCTTTGACGCAGTTTGGTTATGCTGTTGATGTTTGTTATGACAAGAGCAACATGGAGATTGGAGTGGTACATCACATGTGATAATGGTCCTTACTCACTTGATCCGGTAATTGTAACAAGCGCACAGTTGTATTCTTGTAAATGTTCTACTTGTTGAATGATGCTCATGTCAAAATTCAATGAAACGTATGTTAAAAAAAGCAGACATGACATAGCTACCTTTAGAGTCTTCTGGCTCGGTTCACAAAGGTAAATTTTCATCAGTTTTATGTAAGTTTGTTCTTTTTCGGTGTTCATAATAAACAACGATTTAATAGTAACTTTACAACTGCGGAAACTATATAGTTAGAGCGCAGAACTCCGCACATAAAAAGACAAAGATAGGACAGACCTATCTTTTTATGTGCGTGTACATTTACCTTTGTGAATTTGACCCTTGAATTATGACTAATATCCTAAAGGGGACACCTCTGGCCAACAATATGGTCACAACTCTAGAATATGTGGAATACCATGAGTAGTAAAGGCTACCTCCCTATTTTGTAACCAGTTTATAATGTTTTAATGCGGTCAGCTGATATCTCCTGTTGGAAGGCAATTCTGTCTCACCGGAATCTGAAGAATGAAAGTACCTTAAGTGTCTTCTTATAAGTATATAGCCCGAATTCCATGTCATTATTTGAACACCACCTTATGTATCTAAAGTGGGTGAAACAATGGAAGACATATTTCTGTGACATCTGTATTTCTCTTCACCCTACTCCAACCAGACACAAACTTACCATAGCATGAAATCAGATGTTTCCAACTATCTATGTGTTTAGTTCCTAAAGAAAGGTTTGGGAAGTGTAGATGTCCTCAGATGTCAATATTTATAAGAACATATCTGTGTAGTCTGCTTATTGGTGTACTGAAGCATCCTTACACTAAGAGAAGACTCAGTGACTACATTTGTAGGTTTAAAACGGCAGGGAAGAGGATTGAAATCATGTGGACACTACAACATAATTTATATTTTGCTGACATATATTTTCCAATCTTCATCATTTGGTGTCTTGTAGTAGAAATAAGGAAATCCAACCTATAATCAAATCACAATAGCCCATTCAGTGGAAGTGTGAATAATCAGGCTTCTTCTTTGTACAGTATGCATTGTATGTCATTCAGGATTTTTAGTATGGCTGTGTTTATTGTGAAACCAAGATGAAAGCAAGATTGCAAGTAGGTGTTCTTTGGAAATCATGATATTCAGTTGATTTGTTGCGCATGTCTGTGTGGTTCTGTGTAGTCAGAAGGGAATAAATAGGAGTTAGAATAGGTGTAAAGAGACACAAGTATTGGAGTACCATTGTCAGCTGTTCAAAACGATGCACAAAGGATAGAGGGCCTTATTTATGAAAAGTGTTGCATCGTTGCTGTAAAACAGCGATGCAACACTTTTCAGTGCAGCCTCTTTGTGACACCATGGATGCACCATATTTACTGTAGGGCGCTCCATGTCACAAGGATTTACAGATGCGTCAGTAATCTTGACGTATCTGGAGGGACAAATATGCTGCATTGTTGGAGTCTGTCTGAAAACAGATGCAACTCCAGCAATGTGTCATTTCCCATGTGAAAGGGCCTGTGTCACCCCTAATGCCGGCTTCAAGCAGGTGTAAGGATTAGACACACTGATGCCGTAGAAGTGTTGCAGTGAAATCTTATAGATTTCACTGTGACACTTCAACAAGCCTTTTATGCGCCGGAATGCCCACCCTCCATACATTATACCTGTTGCAGGTACAATGTAGATTTGAAAAGTAACAACCTAGGCAGTTTATAGATACTTGTCTTAATCAATGGTGGAAGGATGGGGGATCAATTGCAGAAGGAAAAACACAGTATTCAATTGTCAAAAGGATTAAACAAGCATTGAAAATGCAATAGGTCTCGCAATAGAAGAGTTTGACCTTTTGGTTTTGCAAATGGATGAGTGGCGTTGCGTGGATGAGTGGCGTTGCGTGGATGAGTGGCATTGCGTGGATGAGTGGCGTTGCGTGGATGAGTGGCGTTGCGTGGATGAGTGGCATTGCGTGGATGAGTGGCGTGTGTGAGTGGCGTTGCGTGTGTGAGTGGCGTTGCGTGTGTGAGTGGCGTTGCGTGGATGAGTGGGGTTGCGTGGATGAGTGGGGTTGCGTGGATGAGTTGCGTGTGTGAGTGGCGTTGCGTGTGTGAGTGGCGTTGCGTGTGTGAGTGGCATTGGGTGTGTGAGTGACTGTGCTGCCTGTGGCGAGTGCAAACTACAATCAATTGGCACAGATTAAAATAATATTTTTAAAACATGATTTTATTATGCCAGTTTCAAAACAACTAGTAGTTTCACTTAACCTGCATTAACAGTAGCACTTGGAATATAGGTATTTAAACTCTTTGATGTCGCACATACGGCATTGAGTTGGGAGATCAACAGCTAAGCTGTACATTTTCAGTTTTGCGTGTAATTGTGTTATATCTAGGGAGACGGACGGACGTGAAAGTGATCGGGGGAGGAGGGGGGTGGGGAGCACGTGAGTGTTGTATGTATGTGCCTAAGCGAGGTGCTTGGGAGAGCGAGGCTGTCCAGGAGGGAGGGGGAAAAGGGAGGGGTTATGGCAAGCAGGGGGCCTGATTATGGCCACAGCTTGAAGTCTTTGAAGTCTCCGCATGCTGGCAAATGGTGATGAGGCAGAGAGTCTTTGATTCAGAGTTGTACTTCTGGATTGCTTTACTTAGGGAGGAGCCAGACAAGCATGAGGGCCTTTGAAAGTCGGTAGTATAGACGGTATGTGAATGGCGACTTTGGGTGATGTTATCATACATGGTTCATGGCCCTGCACTGCAGAGCCGGCATAGCGGAAACGCTTTATTATTTACTGTCAACGAGAACTGAAGGCGAGGGTGCTAGGCAAAATGCAAATCTGGCGGGCGAGACAGTGCAGTGGCCCGAAGATGGGGGGTTGGGTAGTGTGGGGTAAACAAGAGCCACCCAGCAGCACGTGAGCGGGAGGCACCACTTGTAGGGGGTGGATGTGAAGAGGACTCGTCCCTGTGCACGCGAAAGTGAAAGCAGCGGCCGCATCAAAAGTGTGCAAATTTAAAATACAAACTGCAACGAAGTAGAGCATCAAAAAGAACCCACTGTAGACTTACTGCAATTTGAGAGATGCTGTCGCGTGAAGGGACAAACTGAGTGTGTTACTGCAGTAGAAAGTGAAGAAAGGCAAACCAAGATGAAAAAAAAGTTAAAACAAGAATAAGACCAAAAGAGACAAGACGGAGGGAAGGCAGAGAAGGGGAGGGGGGAGGAGAAATGCGACACGGCGGGCAGGGGAGGGGGCGGAGCGGGGAGAGGGTGTGAAAGCAGCAGGGGCCTGGAGTGCGGCTGAGGGAACTGAAGAAATGCGAAACGGCAGGCAGGGGAGGGGGCGGAGCGGGGGTGTGGGAGGAGTGCGCCTGAGGGAATAAACATGCAAGGCAGGCGGCTGGGGGCATGTGCACGCGCTTTTAAGCTCAATGCGCATGCGCATTGAGCTTGAATTTCACGGGCACTGCAAGGAATCGCCACGATTCCTTGCAAGTTGGTTAAAGACTGTTTAAGCCCCCATAGTCTCGCAAGCTCGATGCGCATCGACAGGCGAGACCTAAAAAGGGGGGTGTAATTAAAAAATCATTTTATTTCACAATTGTCAATAAAAACAATCAATGTAAACACAAATAACAAATTAAAAAGAATCATACATTAAGAAAAAGCAAATCAAATATGACAAAAGTTTTAAATAACAAGATTAAGAGTTAGTAATCGACGCGTGTTTCGGCGGACCAGCGCCTTCTTCAGGACACCTCTTTAATATCTAAATGTAAAAAAACAGTACATAAAAAATATTAGTAAAATTAAAAATTAATAATTAAAAAGCATCTCATAGAACAGTACAACATAATAATTTAAACAGAATCAATAAGTGTTTCCAGTCATTAAGAGTAGCCAACCTGGCTAGTGACAATCATACACTGTGAAAAAATGCATACAATGTGTTCATAGGTCCCTTGAAAGACAAGTTTAAAATCCCAGAGGATAAGGATTAATTAAAAGAGAACTTCTGTGCTCACTTGGTCAAGGAAACAAAAAGCTAATAAGCTGGAGACAGACATTCATACTCGAGGTAAGAGGTGAGTAAGAAGGCAAAGGCAGATGCAGAGAATATATTGTGCAGACCTAGACCAAACAAACCCAACAACCCCAAGAAAGGGGGGATAAAAATAATGCAGCTAGTGATCGATACAGCTAAAAAGGGGGGATTAATACTGGTACTGGTGAAACTATTCAAAAGGATATATACTTGATACACCATATATTGGTAAATAAGCACATTGTATAACAGTCTTGCTGTTTCTACTTACTCAATATAATCGTCACGATGTATGTGAGGCGGATACTCTCACTGCGAGATGTAGTTTGTGATTCTGATAAAAAGCAATCCCTGTTTAAACAAATACAAACAGAAACTGAATAGAAATAAACGATGAGAAAAAGAATGGTCAATTCTAAAGGTACTAAAATGGCCAGCATTATTTTGTTTTGCAACGAGAGGTGCAACATATCTTATAGCTCTCGCAAACAACGTTATAACAATCAGTGGTAATTACCAATTTCGATGATCACTGATGACCTTTTAACGAAGGTGTATTCCAAAGGTGTCGGCGTCTCTTGATTATGCGCACGATACACTGGAAAGGCTGAATGAAGAAAAACAAGCATAAAAACACTACGAGTAGGGTAAAGTACTAGCCAGAGGGTCATTTCGCATGTAAGAGAGAAAAAAAGGCAACCTACATAAAAGGCACGATTAATTCCCTCGACGCCACAGAGGATTCACGTTATAATTTCAATTTGGTTCCGAGCGATGAAAACGGCTGTAGGTTCCACAAGCGTCTCTTTATTACATACGCAATACACAGACCGTACTAGATAAAGATAAAACGATAAGGCTCGTGAGGCTTTTTTTTTTTTTAAACTAAACAGACTGACGTTAATGTAATTACCTTCATAAATGGTTCCAAACAATTAGTTCAATTCAGTGGACTTATCTTTATTAACAACATTTGATGGGAATTACCAAGCCAGATATGGTGATATGGAAAATAACCCCTTTACTCCACACTATGGACTCGATCACAAATGCTCTTAGTTTTCATTCAGACAAATTAAATATCCAAGTAGATATTTTAAATACATTGGCTACTCGATGCAAATTTTTTCCAATTGACTAATTTGATAACTAAAGTCCAATCAAATAAAGAGAACTCATTAATAACTTGTGCACAACTGATTGACAAAACTTCAGATCTACCGTCAATCATTAGTTCTATGGTACAGGAAGAAAAAATTATGTCGGGTAGAATTGCCCAAGGTAAAATAACTACCAATGAAGATAAAATTAATTTACTTGTGGCAACAAATTGTTCAAACTATCCAGTTCAATCGGGATTGACTACCATAGAAAACTCTGTGAAGTCACAAGAAAAAGTGAATAGAGGAAATAGTAAAATTGCTGACACGAATGATCAACTCTTAAATGATGCTATCAATTTGAAAATGTCTGAGTTATCTCAAGATATGCTCCAAAGCACTGAATGTAAGGATTGTTTGGTAGTGGATGAGCTGAAATCTATCTGTTCTGAAGTAAATCAAGCATGAAGTGCTACTACAAACTCTGCGATCCTGTCCAAACGGGCAAGAAAAAGGTTAAGGAAAACCCACAATAAAATATCACAGGGGGAAAAAACCCTCAAGGAGATTGTAACTAAAGAACTCAATGAGCCTAAAGAGCTCGATACGAAAGTCCTATTTCTGATTTTTAGACCTGCGGAAGCACCTGTGGTCAACCTAAAGGTTAACCAAAAATGACAAACCATTGACATTCCCACCCCTGATGTGCCCAATGTTAGTAAATGGTCCAAAAGTCATTCTCCATCAAACTCAGGGTCATTAGGCAAGAACATTCACCTAAAGAATTGGACGATCAACGTAGAGAACAAAATATCTTCACTCGGAAAATCGTAAATAATTTCAGACATCAAAGTCATAACAAGATTTATATTGAGCAACCACTTATCCATGACCAAAAAACATCAGAAGGCGATGTATCAAGGCAATCTGTAGTCCCAGTTTCGGCTCCTATCATTGGGAAAAGGGATCTAACTGGTTCTATAAATAAGGAGGAAATAGAGGCTACACATTACTCGTATGAAGTGAAGAAAGTAGTCTTTTATCCTCAGTATACTACAAGAGGCCCTCATGATATTTTTAACCGTGCAAAAATTCTGAAATTATTGAATGCAATTGTGGATTTGAAGATGTAACATCAGTTGATTTGGAATCAGTTGAGTTTAAGAAAGATTGTAATAACTTTTATAATTAAATTACTGTTACAACTTGGCAAAGTGATGAAATTGTCAACAAAATAATCACTAACAATAATCAATTTGAGAAATTGGGCATTAAAGTTTGGAGAACTTATGGGTCTCAATATCCGACGTTGTTGATTTCGAGTAGGTTATCTTGTAACCCGGACTCAAAGAACAGTGGGCAAAAAATAGGTCCGGGATCACATGTTAGAGTTTTGAAAGGTGCCTCCGGTCCATCAACAAAGTTGAATTTGTCATTTGGTATTAAGATGAGGAGTTGTAAACCAGGGCTTCGAATATGTGAGGAGTTAAAGAAAGAAGCTAATCCGGTTGAAGAGTGGAGTTGGCTTCCGTCCACATAGGCAAATGGAAATCTTGTGAAGAACGATTGATGCCCGAATACTCCTGATAAAGCATTAAAACCTTTTAAAATCTGTTCTTGGAACACAAACGGTCTTAAATCACTTCTTGAAGATCCAGATGTAATAAGTTTTCTTAAAACCTTTGACATATTAATGCTCCAGGAAACTTGGAATATGTTCTGTGAACCCCTTATTGGTTATTTTGAATATTCGAATGTGGCTATTTGTAAGGCCTCTACTGGTCGTCCCAGTGGCGGCCTTTCTATATATGTTTCTGTGAACTTGGATGTTAAACATTTTGAGATTGATTTTCAGGTAAAATGGCGACAGTGTATTAAATTAATTTCCAAGAATCTATTATCTTTTTAAATGTTTATATAAGTTCAAAGCATACGGTTAAATCTACTCAATTATCAAGCTTATGGGAAATAGTAGAAGTGTTATATTATGACCATTTAGATTCATTGATAATGCATTTCCGGTGATTTTAACATGCACCTTTTACCCATAAAAAGTTGAATATACATTCAAAAACTTTATCCCAGTGGATTAATTCACAGTTTCTGAAATGTAATCTTAAAATATGGCAAGATGAGGATTACACAGTGACATTCAACAAAACGTGTAATCCCTCTATTATTGATTACTCCATAATTTCTGAGAAACTTTTAAATTCGCTTCAAAGTTATCATGTATTACCAAGGATAGAGAGTGATCACAATCCACAAGTTATTTCCTTCGCTTTTTCTTTTGATTACTTACCGGAAACAAGAATAATTAAAACTGCTCTTATTCCATTTAACCTTAAAAGGTTAACATGGAATGAGAGAACTGAAAAGGATATATTGGAAGTCCTTTCCCGTTTAATTTGAAATGTTCAAGATGCAACTGCTGAAGGAAAATCTATGGTTGCTCTCTGGCCTTGTTTGTATTCCGCTCTTTTGGCTAATTTTCCTAATTTTAAAACATCAAAAGGTGTAACTTTTACTTCAAATAAACCAGGATGGTTTTCAAATCGACTACTCTGCCTTAAAAGGAGTCTTAATAGAACAACAAGAGCATTGTATAGAAAAGCGAAAGGAACATCTAATTTTGCTGTATCCCAACAAATTAAACAATTGAAAAAGGGATACAAGAACGAAATATGGAAGGCTAAACAAGTGCATTAGGTAGGAACTTGGTCTAAATTACATTTTTCATGTAAAACTAAAGATTCAAGGTTATTCTGGGGTATTATCAATTATCTTGAACTTGGTAATCATAGAGGCAATAGTGCAAATATTGAAGAATTAAGCTTGGTAAAATGTTTTCATAATCTTAAATGTGTTCCACCGGGCTCACAGTATGATTCTAATAAATTTGATTCTGCCCATCATGTCTCACAAGAAGAAATAAAAGATGGCGGGTCTGACTTAAGTGTTCATGATCCGCTAAGTCTATTTGACAAAGAGCCATGGTCGGTAGAGAAAGTAAAAAAAGTACTAAATAATATTAGATCAAATGGAGCCCCCGGCTCGAATGGAATCCCAAACATAGTTTTTAAAGCAAATCTAAAACATTGGCCAGAGGCATTAACACTTTTATTTAATGATGTGCTTAAAACGGGTTCTATTCATGAATCATGGCAGGGAAGTATCATCCAACCAATATACAAAAGTGGGCCCCAAGACAATCCCGCAAATTATCGTTTAATTGCCTTAACAAATGTGGAGGCTAAAATATTCGCTAGTTGTCTTTTGGAAGAACTGGAATTATGGGCCCTGAGAAAGGATTTGATCCCAAATTTACGAACTGGTTTTAGAAAGGGAGAATCCACTAGCACGAATTTGATTTTATTAACATTATTGGGCGATAGGGCCAAATATAGGAAACAACATTTTTATATTTGTTTTATTGATTTAAAAGCCGCCTTTGATTCTGTACTGCGAAATGTATAATTGGGGCATATCTAACACTTTACTAAAGATGATTAAATTATTATACTCCAATACATGGGTACAGATCAAAGTTGGTGATGGAAGACACAAAACTAGTCGCATCGAGACTAATATTGGATTGAAACAAGGTTGTGTCTTGGCCCCTTGTCTTTTTAATCTTTTTATGTCTGATCTCCCAGTTCATTTTAAACATGTCAATGCCCATTTTCCTGCTATTTTAGGCAAAGAGATTAAATATCTACAATATGCCAACAACACTATTTTATTAAGCCAATCTGTTATAGGATTAAAAATATTAATATATTCTTTTAACCAATATGTCTCTCAAAATGGTCTAAAAATAAATACAAAAAAGTCAAAAATAATGACCGTGGGAAAAACAAAATTAGGAATGAAAGAATGGAATATCAATGGTTTGGTCATTGAATGTGTGAAATCGTACAACTATTTAGGAATCACATTTGACGATAGTATGTCGTTTAGGCAGCATTTTAATAAACTTGAAGCTAAGGGAACATCACTATCATTTGCTTTTAGAAAATTGAGAGACAAGCTACCATGCCCAAATTGTGATCACTTGTTGAAGGTTATGAAAGCAAAGTTAATTCCATCCTTGAATTACGATTCCATTATTTTGCGCTGCAAAGACGCAAAAATTCTAGACGACATTGAAATAAGGACATATAAATCCATTTTTAGGATTCCTAGATATATTAGCTGTGCCAATATAAGACTAGAATTTGGTCTAAGAAGACAAATATTGGCCCGACAATCTACATTTTTAAAAACCTTATTGTCATTGTCTCGTGCGGAAGAGGGGTCTCTTGCAAATCAGTGTTGGCATGAGAAGATGAGAAGTGAATATGCGACTAGTTGGCAAACATACTTAAATGAGTGTCTACATACTTTTGATTGTCCAAATCTAGAAGACGAAATTAGGAGTAAAGTGGTTTATAAAAAAACAATTAACCAATCAGCTATTTTATTGTCGAGTATAATAGATAAAGATGAGCTTAGGGAAAAAAAACACTTTATTGTTAAAGCTGTCTTAAATGGGATTTTATTGGGCGTTTTTTATCTTCACAGTTCCCATTGTTATAAAGTATTTCTTAGAATAATGTGTTGTATACTGTAAATTATATCTGCTGGCACAATGCACTTTATTTTTGCACGCTGATCATTTGAAGTAAAAAAAACCTATGTTAGGGCTTAGTTGAAGATTTTTGCTTGGATATAAATGTACATAGTGGCTGCATATTTGTTTTTTAATCTAATTTTATTTTGTATATGTTCTTTGCTGATTGTAATGATTTTAAGTAATCAACAAATAAATATGTACTACTACTACAGTTCATGTGTGAAGTTCTCCATTCACAGTTCATGTGTGAAGTTCTTCAAACGCAAACGATAATCTCTCAGATCAATGTCTCTTTCTTCTGTGTCTCTCTTTGCGAGATTTGCCCATCCAAGACCTGTTTACATCTTATTTGGCACTCTTACACTTGTTGCACTTGTGACTTCAGACCTTCCAGACTCTTTGTCATTTAGATCGGTCACTGCTTCAGGTGATTTTTATTCAATTCTTTTTACACTATTGAACCTTTCCAAGGCTAATCTTCAGTTTCATTTGTTTCACCTGCCTCATTTTAATTTGCACAGCTTGCAACTGAAACACTTTGATGTGCTATTGGGGTCTGAATTTCTTCTTGTTGACAGGTTTTGATATGGACAGGGGTTTGCATACTGGCATTAATACCCCCCTCTTTATAGCCACATGGTGAACTTAAGCTTGATTCTGTGAATCAACAGCTTATACCAATGCCTCTTCATCTGCAGTCCAAACTCTTAAAGTGAGAAGCGTGGATCCAATATGGCAAACCTCCACACTTCACAGCAGTATTTATCACTAATATGACATGGTAAGGCCCACCGGGGCGCAAGACAGGTTTTTCTAACGTGTTCCTTCACCACAACTCCAGGTTCTAGGTTATGGCAGGTTTCATGGTTCACTGACGGTGTACCAAACGTCACCTGGTGAGATACAGAGCACATCATCTCAGCCAACTTCTTGCAGGATCCTGAACCAGGTTGTCAGTAATATTCAGAGGAGCAGATGAAGGAATACCAGGAATTATCATGGTTCTCCCCAATTATACCTTGTGCAGTGTTAATCCGGTCTTTCTATTTGGGGTGCTTCTTATGCTGAGTAACTCTAGAGAAAGAGCATCTGGACATTTCAATGACATCAATGATCACACTTTATTCCGTTTCGTTTTCATCATACTGTTCGCACTCTCAACTACATCTGATACTTCAGGTTAGTAACTACAATGGAACTTGTGGTTTATTTTTAGTACATAGAACCCCCGTAGAATCATTTTTTAAATGAGTTACTCTATCAGATTCTAAAGAATGGCAGGTCAAATCTAGGGATGATCTCTCTCAGTATTAGCTTGGCTACCATGAGTGCCTAGCACCACCTTGTCGGGTATTCTCCTATCCATCTACTAAACAAGCAAATGCCCGCTACGATTTATCTAAGGCCGTTGCAAGCTGATAATTCTACAAAATCTACCTGCAGTCTTGTGAATGGACCTTCTGGTTTTCCCACATGACTTATGGTTGCAGGAGTCCTTCTCCCTACGTTCAGCTGATGCCAGATTACATACATTCTCAAGTCTTCTAAAACAAGGATTAAACCAATATTTCTCGAAAGTAGGTAACATTCTATCATGTCCCACATGTAGGTCCTGCATGTTTCTTGCCATCTGCAGTAGCATTTAATTTGGCAGCACAACTCTCCCATCAATTGCCTTCCACAAATCATCTTTATTTTGAGTACATCCCACTTTTTCCCAACATTTCTCTTCATCCTCTGATGCCTCTCTCTGAAAATCTTTAAGCTCCTCCAGTGTTTTAAATTACATTGACAACAAGTTATTTACATTTTCCACTTCTCTTTCAACATTTTCATCCAGTTTTAATGCACAAGATGCAAGAGCCCAGCATGAATGAATGAATAAATGAATTTGGCCTTATATAGCGCATGGTTACCCTGAGGCCTCCCAGCGCTGCGGACTGACACATATGGATATGTGACAGAAAGCTTGGAAAGAGTCCTTAAAGAGACAGGTTTTAAAAGTTTCCGCAACTTCATCTGCAAAATTATTCCCCAATAAAACCATGCCATCCCCACTCTTGAGTGCGACACATTTCACAACAGCAATTTTGTTTAGAAATCGTAAAGCTTCCAGTAAATCTAAAATCTGTGCGCCATTCTTTATTGGTGATTCAGTGCATGCCATCAAACCCTACTGGGGCCACAATTGGTCAAAATCAAGGGCCATGCCAAAACCATACTGCCTATCTGTGTAGATTGTAACACTCAACTCATTAACCACACTGTATACTCTTGTGATGGCAATCTGTTCTGCTGCTTATGCTAAAGTTACATTACACAAGTATGATGTCTCCACAACGTTAGCCAATGTGCAAACTGTATATGCTGCTGTAAGAGTAACATGATGGTCTCTCAGACAAAAAACATCCACAAACAGAATTAAATCAGCTAACACAAACGGTACATCACTAATGCCTGGTCTTGGATTGGTGCATAATTCAGTTACATTAATGCAATCATGTTCATAATCATCAGTTTCATAATCAACTTCTTTTGCTTCCTTTTTTGAAAAAGGCAAGAGTTTGATAGGAATCAAGATAGTGCAATGTTTAATTGAAATGTTCTGTGCTGCAAATATAATTTGTCTGGTAAGATTCTGAGTGTATGTGCAAGTTAGAAATGTCTTACTTGAATGTGGAAATAACACATTAAGGGCCATATGTAGGTAGCTAAATACCGGTCGGTAACGGCCGAAATTTGGTAAATTTCCTGTTACCGACTGGTATTTAGGCTATTGAGATGTAGGAGTCCAAAAATAAGGATTCGGTAAATATTAATCGGTAAATACTGATTCATCATTACCGAATCCAAAATTACAGATTCGGAATTACCGATTCCTTATTTACCGAACGGTAAATAAGAAACGGTAAAAACTAGAAAAGAGATGTAGGTAAATTCGGTAATACCGAATTTCATAAAATTCAGTATTTTAGAGTCAGTAATTAACACAGACTGAAAGCAGGTGGTAATCAGCCACATGGTATATAAGCAATCCCAAAATGCAACAGTTTGATCACTTTGGCGGCTTTCTATGTGATTGCTAGGCGGCTATGTCTACAGGCAGCAGGAGTGAGGATCTGGCGACAGGAGGAGCGCATTTACAGACAGCGCATCACACTCTTCCAACAGACTTTTGATCCATGAAAGGTACAGTCTAAACCCCACACCATCTTGGATTTGATAAGGGACTTGCACCCACTCCTTGAGCACCCAACACCAAGGGCACACACCATACCACCACATGTGCAGGTGCTCTGTAGCCTACATCTCCTTGCATCTGGCAGTTACCAGGGGGGGATAGCTGCAGTAGGTGGGTTGTCTCAGAGTTGCCTGTCCCGTTTCTTCAGAAAGTTCCTGGATGCCATGATGCAGTGAATGCATTACTACATCAGCTTCCCACACACACAAGCGGAACTGCTGAAAACCAAGACAGACTTTTACCAGATGGCACAGTCCCCGCATGTCATAGGCTGTATTGATGGCACACACATTCCAATCTGCCCACCAGCAGCCACTGAGTAGATCTACAGGAACAGAAAGTCCACCCACTCCATAAATAAGCAGGTAATCTGCGATGCTGGCAACATAATCACTGACATCGTGGCCATAATTCCTGGGAGCACCCACGATTCATACATCTTCCAGAACAGTGGGATCTACACATGCCTGGCTGCAGGAGAATTTGGAGAAGGATACCTGCTAGGTAAATCAATGTGACACTCCCCTATACTAACTGCAGATGAATGTGTATTGGTAAGTGTGACTAATGGCACTGTCTTTCTCACCTAGGCGATAGTGTATATGCCGTGCGGTCATTTATCCTCACCCCCTACCTAAACCCATCAACCCCGAGTGAGAGACGATACAATGTGGCACACAAATCAACTCGCAACATTGTGGAGCACACCTTTGGACTATTGAAAAGCAGGTTCCGCTGCCTCCACAAAAGCGGAGGTGCACGTCAGTACACACCCATCATCTGCTGCAAAATCATTGCAACTTGTGCAATGCTGCACAACCTTGCCACAAAGAAAGGTACAGAAGTGGAATTGACTGATTATGAGGACCATGATGATGAATTTGCACAGCCAGAGCCCAACGCAGCAGAAGTGCCACCAGCAACAGTTGGGAGACAGAGACGGGCAGAGATCACAGGCAACTATTTTTAAGTAAGTAAGGAGACAGAGCCAGTTGAATGTAATGACGTAGTTTAATTTCTGGGCACTACGCCACAACAAAATTTCCAGTTTGTCACATCCATAGTAGGAAGTAATGGGTTACTCCACCCAATACTGTCCTGAAAGTGTGGACTGCATCACCGTCTGCGCCCACGCACAACAGTGCTGGATGGCATTGACTGACTTTCCTCACTGGCTGTGGTACCAGTGGCGGCCCCATGCCGTCTGCTGCTCCTCCGGGTGTCTGTAACAGGGGGGTAATGCTGCTCCGACTGGTTGTGTCTTTGCTGTCTGCAACTTCAACAGCACCAGTGGTGGCAGAGTGACTCGAAAGCAGCACTTCCAGAGCAGTGGTGACCTTTACCAATCTCCTAGACACATCAGTGCTGCAGTGCGCCAGCCCCTCCTGCATGGCCACGGAGTGCCTGCATAGTAGAGAAGTGGCAGTTGCCAGCCGGTTCACTGCCCTTGTATGTTGCCCCATTTTCTGCCTCTCCCTGCGCCTTGTAACTCTGTCCTCATCCATTTTGTTGCACAGCAGCATCACAGACTGGGACATGTCCCGCATGCCATCTCCTTCATTCCCTCTGCCATTGAGTTGATGCCCTTGTCAATATTGGTCATGTTATCATTGAGGCGCCTCATTTGTCGTTGGACTGACAGTATTGCCTTTCCTTGTAGGCGCTGCACCTTGACCATGGTTGCCTCCAGCCAGCCAAATACACCATGGCTCTCATCCTGTGGAGGTGGACTTGTCACACAAGCCCTGCGGCGGTGTCTGCCACCTGTGTGTGCTCCTTCAGTCGTGGCCACCAAACCAGCATTGCTGACATCTAGTGGCACAGTAGGAGTTCCCCCCATGGAGTCTTCAGAGGAGGACTCAAAATCCAGCAGTCTGGTAACAGCGCGCTTTCTAGGTCTTACCACTGCAGGTGGTATTGATGTTGGTGAGGCTGGCTATGGTGGTGAGGCTGGCTGTGGTGGTGTTGTATAGCCTGCACTAGTAGTGGCCTTCTCTGTAGTGTCCTTGTGGGGTGCCCTCTCTCCCTTGTCCTGCACAGTCCTGCGTGAGGTCTTGCCTGTGGACAGAAATTGTACGTTAGCTCAGTGTACCTGCAGCCCTGCATTGCAACAATTAAAATACATTTCTGCAACACTATCTCATTGTCCTCTGCCTGCTTATCGCTGATGTGTGTCACCATGCCTTGTTGTCCAGTGCTATTCCTATCATGATAGGGGTTTCACTGACTACATCTCCCATAATGCATTGCTGGTCTGAAGTAAAACCTGTACTGGAGTGGGATTCACATAGCCCAATTGAGGATTTGGGATAGGGGAAGGAGGGCACAATGCTGTGCATGCTTGTTTGAAGCAGCTCTGGCAGAGCTGTCTGCACCCCCAATTCCACAGACGCTCTCTGGCTCTATCGTGGACTCCACAAGTCTCTCGAGTTCAGTCAGGGCAGGTGCCCTGTTCCTTTTTCCTCCCGTCAGGCTGGCTTGTTTTTTTGTGTTCAGCCATCTTCCTCTTGGTGATGATCTGGAGGTCATACCACCGCTTCTTCAGCACATCAATGTCCCGGGGGCTCACTCCAATGGCATTCACCTGAGCCTGGATTCCAAGCCAGATTTTGCGTTTCTCCGATTCTGCTACTTGCAGGGACTGCTTGGTGTGCTGCTTAACTACCTCCTCCACAAGGACCTGCAGTTCCTCCTGGCTGAATTTGAGTTTCCTCTTCCTTTCCCCTCCTTCTGTGTCCTGGCTGGCCATTGTGCAAAATTTTCAGAGTAAGTTCAGGCAGTGGCTCTGTTGCTCTCCTCTGCACTCCCAGCCTCTCCAGAAGGTTCTGATTGTGTGCACCTGCCTGGGCGTGGCCACTTCCTGGTTGGGAGGGGTGATGGTTGCACAGGATTGGCTGATTCTTCAATTGCTGTGTATTTGAATTTCCGATTCGGTATTTACCGATTCGGTATTTACCGATTCGGAAACACCTTTCTGTATTGCGGATTCGGTGAATATTTACTGATTTTTACTGATGCGGTAATATTTACCTAATTATTACGTACATTGGAAATACCGATTTCGAAATACCTATCGGGTAATATTCGGTAATTTGGAATCGGTATTTCCAACTTACCTACATATGGCACTAAGTGTATACCCATTACTATTGTCTCACTATGTAGTATTGCCAAAGAAGAAGCTACAGTGTGCTTTAGGCAGCCATGCAAGGCTGCGGCTACCGGATCTGGTGTTGCAGATGGGTTTCTTTACAGAGCATTGCTACTGAGTAAGAATAGAAAGTGCATAAGTTTCACAACAAAATGAATACAATTCCTTCTCATAATTAGGCAGTCCAAGAGCAGGATTGGTACACAACTAGTTTCTAAACTCCAGTAGGGCTTTCATATATTTATTGTCCCATGGCACTGGATCACCAACCTCATTGTGTGCCACCAGCTGTCTGGGCTGCACAACCAAGAAAAACCTTGAAATCCACTGACGACTGTAGCCAGCAGACCTGTGTTCTTTGAATACTTTCCCCAATCCCTTTTACATTTTTATCCCAAATAAATGACTTTGTTTTGGCAGTACTGCATTATAGTAGGAAACAATTTATGGTTATTTACAGCCAACTGTTTTAATAAACCAGAACTGAATAATAAGGGAAATTTTTACTTTCCAAGGGGCATATTAACAAGGCCAGGCAATAATTATCGCTAAGCACACTTAGCGCTAGGATAATTATCGCCGGGCAACTCTGAATTTTATCATGGAGATAGCGTGCTATCAGCAGCGCTTATCTCCAAAGCGATAAAATTCAGAGCGCAAGCAGCCAATCGTGAGATTAGCGCTGGAAATACAGCGATAATCCCAGCGATAATCCCACAAGGTTTGGCGATAGCTTGCTGATAGGGATTGACATACTTAGCCATGATATTCACCTTACATAGGATATCATGGCTAAGTCAGTAAAATACCAGACGTAAACAAGCAGCGTTTACCGCAGTTAGCGCTGCTTTTTTTCCGCTAACCCAATAGGAGAAATGCCGCTTTGCGAAATTTCTCCTATTATTTTACTCTGGAACTCCCCCTTTGCATCTCATTAGAGATGCATGGGGAAGCGTAGAGTAAAAGGGTGCTAACATGCAAATTTGCATGTTAGCACCCTGTTGCTGATAGGGCGCTAGTTTTATCTCTGCTTTTTTGGCTTTTAAAGCCAAAAAAGCTGAGATAAAGCCCTTTTTAATATGCCCCTCAATCTTTCTTGAGACTTTGTGGAAAGATTGAGGTACCCTGAGTATATCCTTGTGAGTTTCTCCTCTAGACGATTATCTTAAATCTGAAACCAAAAAGATACAGATTAGCTTCATAAAGACAGATAGAGAAAAATGCTTGACACAAATCAGCTACTTTGAACATTCTGCACTGGTTGGAATTTCAAACTAAATCGCTGCTGAATTCGGTACCACAAGGCAACATTGAATCATTATATAATTTACATTGAACAAACCCTGTCTTATTCTCCATTTGTCATTCTGGGCTGATTTAGAGTTTGGTGAAGAGGGCACTCCATCATAACAGCAAGAGTGTACCCTCTCTGCCAAAATGAAGGTCCGCCCACCTGATTCACATTCTGGCGGACCATAAGTATAGCAGAGATGAAGCCTACTTAGGATCCATCACTGACATACTCCTCAGCCGGCTTGAAAGAGTAAGGGCCATCGGAGGATCACATATAACGCTGTCTGCTTGATTTAGAGTAAACAGTGTTATATGGTTTGTTTTGTTGCTGTTTGTCACCTTGGGACATTAAAAAAATTGACAATAACAACCCCCACACTGTGGGAGACAAGTCCTATGGAGTGCAGGCCATTAATTTTATTTTTTCCAAAAACAAACTCCAGCGTTGGGAATTTCCTTCGGAAAAAGTAAAACGTTTAAAAAAACATTTTTATAAATCTTTTTTTTTTAAATCAAGGCATGATCGATGAAAATATCACGGTCACAAGCAATCATTTCAGTCCCCATTAAGACATATTCAGGTCTCATTTATAATATCTTCTCTTGATCTTGAAGTTTCAATTATCTCACCTCTATTGGTGTTCCATTGTCCCCAGACCTGCGTCCATTTATTCGGGCACCAGTCCATATCTTTCCCCCAGTCCTCGATACTCGGTGGGCTCTGAGCCCTCCACAAGTTTGCAATATTGCATTTTGCTACCATCAGCCCCAAGGTGACCCACGTATGCTCCCTAGAATTTAGGTCAGTAGGGCTCCAGATGTTTAGGAGGGCCAGTTTAATGTTACAGTCTATCTGCTGCCCCAACACTTCTTTCATAAGGTTCACTACCGCCTCCCAATATCTCTGAATAGCTGTACCTTCCCAAAGTGTATGAACAAAGGTTCCCTCCTGCCCACACAGCCTTACACAGTAGCCGTCTGAGCCATATCCCAACACTGGCCCAGACAGATAGAATCTATGGAGAATTTTCAGCCGCACCAGGCACAGCCTGGAAGATATAGACACCTACCGAGGGGATGCCACTGCCGCCAACCATTCATCATCATCATCTAATCCCGCTACATCGTGGTCCCATTTAACCCTCAGATGAGTCAGGAGATCTGCCATGTTGTTGACCAGTTTTTTGTAGATGAGAGGTATGGCCTTCTCTGGCAGATCGCCATCTAGAACTCTAGCCTCAATCGGGGGGGACTCGGAGAGTTCACTAACCATTTACATTTTGATGGACGGCTGTCATGTCTGATGGAACCATCCATCAAACATTTATAAAATTGACAGGAAACACTGTGATGGCAGTTCCTGACAGTGTTTACAGTTTTCAACAGGACAGAGGACTCTCAGTAAGAGTAAAGTACTCCGCCGTACTGACAGACTTACCTCAGGTCAGCAAACTCTAAATCAGTCCCTCGGTTTCATCAGTCTCATTACAAGGGAATTAGATGGACTACCTAAGACTTCTTATAGAATGGCATGCTCCATCATTTTTTAATGACAAGCGAGATCTCTGCTTCATCTTCACAAGCAAGCACTCATAACTTGTGATTTGCTTTTTCTTAAACGTTCACACTTGTCAGGATCTTCTGTTGATACATCTCTATATCTCTTCACATTCTCCCATGCACTAACTTTATTGAGTAACTCGTTCAGATTCTCTTTGCAATTCTCTCTGCAATTCAGCTTCTGTCAGTTCTATACTAAAATTCTCACAAAATATCTTTTTATCCAAAACCACTTTCAATTCTTCAACCAATGTTTCAACCCTTTCAAATGCATGATGAGCATGCTTACCTGCTCTGCACCCAAAGGCCCATGCATTTTTATCATATTTTGAAATTTGGCCATTAAAAAGTCCTGTTTCTGGCATGATTTCCAAATCCTCACTAAGGGGTCCATTAGGATGTCGTGCGGATTCCCTCCACCAGGTCCGGCGGTGGCCACCGCCAGCCTGGTGGAGGCAATCCGCACGACATCCACTGTCCATTCCCCCCGCCATATTACAAAGGCCGGGGGGCCGCGGCGGTGTAAAACACAGCCCGCCTGTTTTCCGCCCCGGTCGCCTTGCGGCCGGGGCGGTAAACGAGTAATATGGTGGCGGTGTCTGTAAGACACCCCCCGCCATATTACAATAGGTATACTTCAATGCCTTTCGCCACGGAGAGGCAGGCGGTTTTCACTCTGGGGGCCCACTGTGGGCCCCCAGAGTGAAGGCCAAAGGGAGGTGGCACACAGGGGGGTACCTGTGGTACCCCCCTGTCTTTGCATAATAGGAGAGGCAGGCACCGCGCGGTGCCTGCTGCTTCTATTGTGCAAAGGTGTGCTGTTTTTTTTAACATTGTGGCGGGCGGTGCAGTGAGCACCGCCCGCCACAATGTTAAATCGTGAAATGCGCCCGCCACTGTGGCGGGCGCATCATAATTGTAATGTCGGGACGCCCGCCATCCTAATGGACCCCTAAGTTTGAAAAAATCTATCTCCACCATTTTCATCTCCTTTCCTGAGTATAACGAGAGGCTTGTTCTTCTCTGCTTATACTTGGCTCTCCCTCTTCTACTTCTCCTCCTTGTATGTGAACCTCATTATGCAGGAGTTTTCTTAATTAAATCAACAAATGATCTATGGGCCTGTTTCACAAAGGTAAAGTTAGATAAAAAGTCTAACTTTATGACTTTCCGTATTCACTATGGCCATTTACTACTCGTAAATATCCTTTGTGAATACCGAAAGTCGACTTTTACGACTTTCATTATTCACAAAGGGCATTTACGAGTAGTAAATGCCCTTTGTGAATATCAAAAGTCTTAAAATTAGACTTTTGTCTCACTTTACATTTGTGAATTGGGCCCTATGAGTTTTTCCTCTCCCAGAATCACTCTAATTCTCTACCTTCTCATTCTTTTTTAATTTTTAATTTTATTTCTCTCATCTTTTGTTTCCAATGGTTACCAATGATTAACAGCTTTTCTGATTTTACCCTTTAGACTTTTCTTGTGTGCTTTTTATTCCCCACATTATCCCACTTATTCCATGTTTCAAACTGTGCAGGTCTTGGCTGCAGTCTCATCTCACACATTTATGCCTCAAATTCTCAATCTTGTTTACATCACCCATAACATTCACAGGAAGTTGCAACTTTTTTTTATCATTCACAGTAAGTTTATGACATTGTTTAAGCCACAAACACATATGTATGTGTTGGTCCACCAGCATTTCATGGGCGGGTGTATGAACTGGAGACTCTGCCATTCCTTCCTTAGCAGGAATCTTTGATAAATTCAGGTGCACCCATTGTATTTTAACAAGCATCACATACAAAGCACCAATTGTTATTTCAACCAACCTTCACTTAGACAGGCAATCACAATACATCTTCAAAACAAAACACAATTCACAATTGTCTATAAATCAATACACATAAACCTTTGTCTGCCTACCAGGACTTGGGAAGGAAATAAAACTCACCATGAAAAGGAATAGTACCTTCCGGCACCATCAATCACATCAAGATAGGTTTGCAACCAGCGACAACCTACTCTTAAAACCAAAGTATTTATCCTCTTGTAAAGAGTAAATAAACACTTCTGAGAATTAGTTCTTATTCACAACTAGAGTATTAAAAATCCCCTTAACCCCTTCGCTGCGGGGCCGTTTCCCCTGCTGTGCTGGGGGGAGGGGGGGCACGCACAGCGCCCCGGTGCTCATGACGAGCTCAGCTCGTCATGACCACGCCCGTTTCTTAGAATGCCCAGCACAGCAGGGGAATTAGCCCCGCATGTGAGCATTCTAACGGTCATGACGAGCTCAGCTCGTCAGGAGCACACGAGAACCGTGGCTCATGACGAGCTCAGCTCGTCATGAGCATGGGAGGGGTTAAATTTCAACTTATAACCTGGACCCACAACTTTATTCAGCAGCCAATCTTATATTTAACTTGCGTTCTCTATCCCATACCTTTACACACAAATCCAAAAACCGAAACCTTTACATATAAAACCCACACAACAATGTTTCTTAATCAAAATGCAAAACCTTATACAGCTTTATATATTGAATTGTTTCTGTAATTCTTGAGACACATTATAATGCAGTAAAGTACAACTTTAAATTTTCAATGCTTGCCAATAATACAATATTATTGGCCCAAAGCAAAACCACGAACAAAATATCCAAATCACATCATAACACCGCAAGGCAACCTGCACCTCGCAAAGTCCTATTAATGCTCAGCTCCCAACAACATCCACAGACACTCAAGGCAATAATCCAAACAATTCCATGATTCTTGAAGTTCTGACACACAAAATGATTCAATAATTAGGCTAATTAATTAAAGTTAATTATGTTAAATTAATTTGCAGATTTCACACATTCTCCACCAAAAATATGTGATGCACTAATTAAATCAATTAAGAGGGTCGAGCCATTTGATTGGGGCTGTCAGAATCTTCATATGACTAAACTGAGTCCAGATAAATTAAACCTCCACCAAACAAGAATTCAAGTCAAAACCACATTATTCCAAATTAGGATCATTACAGATTGGAAAAGGTCCTTTGCTAAATCACTGGGATTAGTAATTGAAAGTCAATCAATATAAGCCTAAAGTAAGTAAACAGAGTAGCACAAGGGCTGCTCAGTTTAACAGACAGAGAAAGTCTAAGTATAAATCAATCGTCAGACCGATATGGAGTCTGCTCTCTAAGAAAGTGCAAAAAGCTCTGGTATATCTCCCAAAAGCTTATTCTTTTGTAGACTTTAGGAAAAGTGAGCTACACATGGTGATGCATCAGCTCAAAGAACGGGATTAATAAAGATACATTCACGTAAACCAAAACATTTCTGATATAAAAAAATACATCAAATAAGATTCATTTAACAAACATCTACTTTGCGGCACATTAATACAGATGTGTGGATACAAAATGAAGGAGATGACATGACATTTATATAATACAAAAATATAATACACAGTACAGCTAATGAATGGTCCCTAGAGAAGAAAAGGACCTTGACATATGCAGGAACATCCAGAGCAAGGCTTCCTTCAGAGGAACATCATACTGGGACAACGTCAGACCCCAAGCCAATGGCACAGCCTTTTTTCCATGCATTTGCAGCCATATTACTATTCATTTGTTGCTATTTTACTCTCCGTTTACTTTCCACTTTTAAATTAATCATTTTCCACTTGAAAGTTCGTCACTATACTTATCCTTGTGCAAGGAGAAGCTATTTCCAAAGTTTCTCGTGTTGATGCCCGGCCATCCGAACCTCTGCGCAAAAATACGTACCAGAGCCAGTCCATTTCAAAGCAGTTTATTTAAAACCCAATCCATTTCAAGCCTCAGGGGCCCTTCATCAGGGGAAACTGAAAGATAAACAATTCGACATGCATTACATCGCTATGCGCTATTAAAAAACAAAGCCTCATGCGCTTTACAATTAATTCAATTCTTTGTACTGCTCAATTTTACACACAATTATTTATAAGCAACCTCCATGAAAAGACACCCTCTCACAAAGTTAATGATTAACATCCTCTGCCTACATAAACTGCCGCCCATAAAATTCTCCCTGGAGACTATCACCCAATATTTAATTAACTTCCTACAAACGTTTCTCTGTTAGCTCACGACATGTTGCCCCTAAGCCATTAATGCCTTTACCTGCTGACAACTTCACATCTTCTTCCCTCGGTCAGGAAATGGAATAACCTTTCCTTTCTGACCACGTGTTTATAAATTTGATGCTCGTCCCTCTTCCATGTTAACAGTAATGGCAGAAATAATGGGAGACATTCTGGGCCATATTATCAAGAACGGGCGATAACATTATCGCCGCTTTAGCGACAGGAAACTGCCGCTAAATCGGCGGTAAGGGGCTTGATAATATGCCCTAGAGAATTCCAATAGAAGCCCAGGTTCTGGTGGGAAGGCCATCAAACCTGGGCTTCTATTGGAATTCTCTAGGGCATATTATCAAGCCCCTTATCGCCGCTTTAGCTGCAGTTTCCTTCCGCTAAAGCGGTGATAATGTTACGCCCATTCTTGATAATATGGCCCTCTGACTTGAGAGAGACATTTACCATTTGTCACGAGCTAAGGTAGGAAGTAAATTTAATTTGTATCTCTGAAAAATTGGTGTTTGGGATTCCTTCTGGAAAACTGAAAATGATATGGATTGTCTGATATGTTTTTGAAGAGCATCCCATATCTTTCAGACATTTACAGACAAGGATTGTTTATGAGTAGAGGCCTTTTTAAATGAGCATGTATCCAGTTTGAGCCTTGCTTGCTTTCTGGGATGCTCTTACCATCAGTGTTCCGACATTTAAAAAAATATTTTCAGGCTCGTTCAGCTGGACTGCCTTGAGGCTGATTGCATGCAATATAAGAGAAATCCAGGCTAAAATGTAATACAGGTATTATGCGCTTGAATCCTTTTGAGCAGCTGAGATCGGACTGGCTGAATTGAGGGGAGCTTGTTGAGGCCAGTCAATTTTCCATTTACATGTTCTAGGGGTTGGGCAGCCACCTTAAAGTCTTGTTTTAAAGAAAAAGCTGCTTTTCGACTAGAGCACCAAGTGCAGAGTTTTATCTAGAATTTCAATGCTATGAACGTGGAATTGTAGTACACCACTGAAGACTAATTTGGTTCAATGTAGTTTCATACTGTCTAAGTGCTTCAGTAGCCTCTTTTGAGTTTTAGTACTTTTATAATGTCAGCACTCTCAGTTTCAGTCTCAATGCATAAGGTAATCTATAAAGGCAAAGGGAATTCCAGAACTTCCATAATGAGTGTATTCATAAGTAAATATTTCTGAATAACATTTTGTACATACTTTCAATGGTAGCTTTAGCATTTAACCTTGCTTGTATTACGGACACAGACAATTGATTATCCGTAAACAACTAGTGTAGTCCACTGTGCTTAAGCAGATATAACAAGATAGGGAAATTCAAACCTGATTGAATAAATTAGACGGATCCATAGCAAATTCATTATTTTTGTTTAACCTGATGTTTTTTTTCACTGTAAACAGTGAATCATGTGCTCAACACATCACGTCCATCACAGAAGTTGTGACCAGACTTTGGATGAACCAAGAAAATTGGTGCTGGAACAGTTTGTTCTCTTTCTGTCTCTCATTCCAATTTTTTCTTCTCATCGCTGTTGCTCACCTGTGTAACTTTGAGGCGGTAGTTAAAAGTGAGTTTAGGAGTCATTGATCCAAGTTGTTCCTTCTGTACCATTGACAACACCATACAGGTAAGTGGTGTAGTCTCCTGACAAAAAGCAAGCCCAAATGTATATTCTTGCTTGAGGGATATGATACGTGTGGGAAATTTTGTTCCTACCCCCTTGGCCCACCTACTGAAACTCATCTCCGTCTGTCCCAACCATTCCCAATCATTTGTGAACCATGTTACCAAGCATAACTGTGTTTCAGACCTACGCTAATGTTTCTTCGGGATGTGATCAAGTTTGCTATCCTTCTCAATGAATGTCAGGTGCATTTTGCATGTCTATCAGTGGTGCTCCTTAACTCACAGTCAAGGTAACTTATGTTATCTTGCCTGTGGGTAATAACGTCTTCTTTGTCAATTCCTTTAAGTTGAATGATATAATCAGTTAATGTACAGTACCATGCATTCGAGGAAGAGAAGAACAAAGTTTTTGGGCAATGAAATCTTGAATCTTTGAAATGGATAGCTAGGATCTTTTTTTCAAACCAGCCATCGTACACAGTTTGGTAGCTCTCCTGCAAAGATTTTGAGAAGGATTAAAAAATGCTCCTCTAAGGACATAAAGTGGATCTTCTGAAATCCTGAGCTGAACTCATTGATCTGGTAGTTACGTTGGCCACCATAAAGCCAAACAAATAGGAGCAATAGAAAAGACCAACATGAATTTGTCACAATTCATGGTAAGAAGCCTGAAAACCCCAGAGTAGTGGATGGTTTTCAACCAATGCAGGTTGGAGCTATTTGCATCTTGTTTAGAGAGAATAGAAAGAGAAGATTACAGAAACTGTTGGGGCTATTTACTCTTACACTTTTGAGTAACAGTACTACTTTTGGCTATTAAAAAAATACAAGTATAAAGTTACTTAAAAGGGATGCCAGGGACGCCAGGGATGCGTCATGGCACCGACCCTCTTCTCTCTGTTCGTGAATGGAGTGGTGGACCATCTGAGAGAGGAAGAGGCGGATGCACCATCCCTGGCGGGGGAAAGAATCCCCACTCTACTCTTCGCGGACGACACCATACTGATCTCTAAATCCCCTGTGGGACTCCAAAAGCTTCTGCACCTATTTAGCACCTTTTGTACAGATAGAGGACTCACCATCAACACCTCGAAAACTAAGCTCATGGCTCTTTCACCCTCCAGAAGATTTAGAAATAATTTTACGCTCAATGGGGCACCCTTGGAGTTGGTAGATTCATTCGACTATTTGGGGGTGCGGGTAAATAGTCGAATGAATTGGAAGGACCACCTGGCCAAAATGTTACTTGGCCACAAAAGAGTGTCAGGGATGACCATGAGGGAGTATCGGGAGTCAACGAGTAAACCTGTGGCACCGGTCATGGCAATCTATGAGGGCCAGATACTCCCGGCTGCACTATATGGCTCTGAGCTGTGGGGGTTTGAAAATGTTTCAGAGCTAGTTGTAGCGGAAAACAAGTTTCTGAGGGACCTGGTGGCTCTTCCTGCCTCCACCCCGCTAATTCCCTTGCGGCTAGACCTGGGCAGGCGATCCTTTAAAGACCTAGTGAGGCTGCGCCCTCTATTGTTTTGGGCTCGGCTGCGAAGGACCAAGGAGCTCGCCAAATATGCTGCAGGGTTGGATGAACTAATGTTGCTCGACATCGGCAACAAGATCGGGTGGTTGAGCAACGTGAGGCAGTTGGTGGTGCAATTGGGCCTGAGGGATGTGTGGGTGAGTCAAATGCCACCCCCCAAACCGGTAATCAAAAAGTTATACTGGGACTGGGTCCAGGCAGAGGCAACACGCAGTGGGGTTGGGGGTTTACTTACCGAAAGGTTTTTAGAGTTTAAATGGTCTAGGAAGTTGGAACCCTTCCTCGACCTCATAGCTAAGCCTTTGGACAGAGCCCTCTATCTAAAACTCAGGTATGGGACCCTTCCGGTGCACGAGTTCACCGCGGGGTGGACTAACGCTGGTGGACCCCAGCGGCCCTGTCCCGGCTGCGCGGCTCCAAAGGAGTCTGTGGCGCATTTACTTTTTGCCTGCCCCGGTTACAAAGTGGCTAGGAAGGTTTGGCTGAAACCAGTTTGCATGGGGTTGGGTTTGAGGTGCCATAGAATGGCCCTACGAGTTCTCACCACTGACCCGTCCTCTTCTGCCATGGTATGCGGGGTGGCTAAATATCTGAGTAGTGCTTGGATGAATCGTACTAGGAGGATGAAGTTACAGCTTACCCCACTAAATAGCTAGCAGGCCCTTATTGGTAGGACGCAATGATGATGATTGTATAGATCTGAAGCAATTCCTAACATTACGTATTGACGAGAATGATTTGGCTGGGTCCTAATACTAATCATCCAATGTATTGTATAATGTGCAGGTTTTAACTTTTAATAATGGGAATTTTACTGTTGATAGGTTTTATCTAATGCTGTATTCCAAATTTCTTTTCTCTTTTTACAAAAGTAATGTATAATTGTATAAAATGAATTCTTTTATGGTGAGAATTTTACCGAATAAAGATTTATACAACAACTTAAAAGTGTAGACTAACACGTCTCCTCCTTGGAGCCAAGCTTATGAGTGTAAGTTACCACTGACAAAGAGATACAGTAATAGGTGGAGCATCATGCATAGCCAACCACTGATACCGTAACATGTTGCCATAAAAATAATGCAGACATATACTTTAAATAAAACCCAGTTGGAAATAATGTGAAATTATAATAAAATACTTTTATAGTTTAAATGTAAGTAAATATAATTTAATGTTAAAATACATAAAAAACATATTTATTAAACGATTAAAAAATATTTTAACATTCTTTATGCATTTAAAAGTTAATAGAACATTAATTTCTATTATAATATATTAAACTATTTTTAATTAATTCTGTGCATCAATTTCAATAATTATTGATGCATAATAGAAAGTGATTTTTTTACTTTATTTGGAAATTTATTTTTTTATTTAAACTTCAGAAAAATAATTGTAATTAAATTTAATTCTTTAAAACTTTAATTAAAATGTAATCCAATGGTGCTGTAGCATATGTTTTCTTCTGCTCTGCATTTAAAATAAGTATATACAATTAATTTACAATAATACTTAACATAACAGTATGTTTACTATTTTATTATGAAGATTAATAATCTTTTTTAAATTTTCCTTATGCATTACTATAGGGAGCTCTCTATCCTGACGTTGGAGTCTCCTTATGGTTAATTATAGGGAAAAGTAATAAGTGAGAGTGAAAAACTCCTAAAGTCATTGGTCAGTGTTCTATGGGTTTTCCCTCCCATAGACTAGCACTGGGTTACTTTATTACCTTTAATAAGTGCTAATTTCAGATCGGGAGCAGAGAGAGAAATGGTGGTTGCACTCAAATCAATTGTAATTTGAAATCCTCTTTAACAGTGAAGTTGGATTTTAAGATACAATTTTAAAAAGGCCACTTTTTGAAAGTTGGCTTTTCCTGCATAACCCAACTGTGCCTTCCTGTCTAACTTGATTTTCAGCAGATGCGAGAGGAGAACAAGAAGGAGGTCCCAACCTCCCAATCAAACGAAAGGACCAACTAGATCAAAGTCTATCTTATCTGAAGGGGAAGGGGAAGGGAAAGAAAAAAACAAATGTCCACTGGCACCGGCACTGTAGGTGAGAAGTCTATCTGCACCTGTCTAATGGCACTTCCTGTCGACAGAAAAAAGAAGAACAGGGTATCAATACCAATACTTGTAGGGAGTCCCTATTCCTCCTGCTCAGTGTCGACATATATATTACAATGCTACATTTCTGTGAAAATCCCCTTTTCCATTTATGAATTATGTTGTTGGTATTAACGGGTAGAAATGCACATCTATGGATAAAGAAGTGAGCGACTAGTGTATAGCAATCAGTGGTTCTAAAGGACTTCTTAAATATAAGGGTACGTAAACATAGCATACCATAAACATAAAAAAACTTTTTCTCAAATAAGGTTTCAGCTGAAAAGACTTATAAGAAATAAAGAACAGTAATACCCAAGACAATTCAGTGCATTACATAATGCGTATTGCCATTTCTTTTCAGTGATATCCGATCAAAAACACACACAGAAAAATTAAGCATTTAACACAATTCCCTAAAGCTCACTACATGTATGAGGACCTCCTTATAGAAAAGATAGGAGAGGCAGAGATTTACACTCATATGTTTGTAAATGGCATTTTGCAGTACTTTCAGAGTACAATTGTAGTACTAGTAAATGTACTTAATAATGTAATTTGTGACTAGGGCCTGTGTCTTTATTGTGAAAAAACAGCGGTTACTTTATGAAGGAATGTTCCTTGAAACTAAGAATGCAACTCAATTCAATTAAAAACTTTATTCAGCAAGTAAAAGTGCATACAGAGTATCAACGATAAATATACAACATTAAAATGCCCAAGTAATCTAAAAACATGTAATTAAGAAACAGCCCTCCTTCTCCTTTTGTCCACATCTGACACACAATACTTTTCCTGAGGTGTGATGCCCCCTTATAATAAGTGCAACATTAAAACATACAGAGGGATCTTCAAGTGCATAGTTCCTCAACCAAAGAATTGAGCTCTGGAATAAGATCACATTTTCTCATTTTGAATTTTTTTTATTGATTTTACAACCAAGGTGAAATCTGCACTTCACATATTGTGTGTACAATACCCAGCATCATGAAACAGTTACACCATGCATCATTATGGTAGCAATATTCACTCACCAGGCAGAGCCACAACATTAGTAGAACCAGGGTTACTTCCCCCCTTCCTCGCCTGCACCCCAGATACATCTCCATCGTGTTGGCGTAGTTAGTTCTTGTGAGTCCATGGTTGATCTGGGTAAGCTTCTAGGTGAATGCCTCTAATTTCCGCCCAACCTTTCCATATCTTGAAGTGTTTCTTGGGGAATCCCCTTGCCATTTAGATTGGACTTCCCATGCCTATGCAAAAGTTCATGAATAAGATCACTTTTTAAAAAGGGCATTAAACGCACTCCAAAACTACTTTGTGTCTTCCGTCTCAGCAGCCTGGAGAATTTTGGCCAGGCCTCTTCCTGTAATGCCTTCGTCCTTGTTGCTAGTACCTGGTTATAATTTTCACTGAGTAGCTTAATGCTCTATTACTTACCGGTAATCTTCATTACTCCGGGTCCCGTTGTCCTCGCCTCATTCATTACAAAGTGGAGATGACCATCTCCCGACAGAAAAAAACAAGAGGAATGCAGGGACCCTAATACTGTCCCTCCTACCGGGAGTACATAAGCATCCCTCCTGTACAACCAAGCCCAGACAGGAAGGCCGGCCATTCAGGAGGGAGGGAGGGGCGCATTAATGGGACGAGGACAACGGGACCGGGAGTAATGAAGATTACCGGTAAACAATAGAGCATTACCCCAAGGTCTCTTATGTCCTCGTCCCATTCATTACAAAGTGGAGAATACCAAAGCAGAAAACTGGCCTTCCGCACCCACAAGCACACCCAGGAAACCACAAAAAGGCAGCAACCCAAGGGAGCACCGAGGAGGAGGGAAATGGGGATCACAAGAAACAACCGGCCCGCAACCCAGAACAGGACAACAGGGACCAAACAAGGACCGGAGACCAACAGAAGGCCAGGACCCCAACAAGAAGGCCGCCAACCAGAGAAACCGGAACCAAGACCCAAAGGACATGGCGGACAACCCAAAGACAAGGCCGCCAAGCCCAGAACCACCAGGAAGGCACACAGGACCCAGCAGCCACACAGACACAGAGCAAACCGTGACAGCCCCGAAGAAGGCCAAAGAAACAAACGGCCAACAGAGCGCAGGCACAAGCACCAAGACCAATCAAGGAAGGAGGAAAGCACAGGCCAGAAACCGGCCCACCCCACCAAACCAAAAGACCCAGTCCCAGAGAATCCAGAGGAGAACACCCACCAAAACCCCGCCAGGAAGGCCCAGGAAGCAGCAAGAGCCCAGGAGCCGAACAGGACCAAGACCCCAACCAAACAGAAGAGACGGGTAAGGGGAAAGAGACCCGAAAACCCCAGGAGGCCAAAAACCCTACAGGGAAGGAGGCCACCAACCAAACCAGTAAGGCCACTAAACCCACAACAGCAGGGGAAGAGGACAGAGCCACTGGCCACAACCCCCAGAAAACCCCCAATCCCAAACAGGAGGGAAAACAAGGCAGGGCGGGAGTCCAGAGCAACCGTGAACTCCCCGCAGCCCCCAAACCAGGCACAGAGGGCAGAAAAAAACAGGCACCAACACGGCAGAGGACCGAACAGGCACCCCACACCCAGGCCAAGCAAGCAGCAAGGGTAGGAGCAGCAGAAAAAAGAAATGGCCTCAGGGTGCACAGCACCCAGACCAAAAGACCACAAGGCCCGACCCCAGCAACGCCGGAGAGGAGCCAAGAAAACAGCACAAACCGGGGCAACCGACGCCAAAGGAACCAGGAAGTCAGGACCAGAGCCAAGCAACCCGACCACGCAGGAGGACCCGCAGGCCCAACCAAATCCCGGAAGGAGCCCACACAGCGCCCAGGCCAAAGCAAAGGGTAGGGAGTAACAGGGATACAACAGCACACCACCGCCGGACCACACAGAAGGCCGGAAAAGAAATAGAGGAAACCGACAAAGCTGAAGCCGGAGGAAGCAGAGAAGGCAAAGGGCCAAGTCGCAGGAAAATCCTAGACAACCCGCAGCCAGGAGGGCGGACCCCACAGCGGCAAGAGCACCACACAACTGCACCCTAACCAGAGAAGGGGGGCCCAAACAGACCCACACCAGGAACAAAGCCCGGGGAAGCAAAGGCCAGGACACCAGAACCAGGAAAGAACCAGGAAACGGCCAGCAAAACACTGACTAGAGCAGGCCGAAAAACAACAGCACTGCCAGAAAGCCCAGGAGGCACAGCCCGAGGCCAACCTGAACCAGCATGAAGCCAGCAGACCTGGAGCCACAGGACCCCACACAAGCCCCAACACTGGCGAAACAAGCCTGGGAAGAGGACTGCCAGCAAGAGAAGGCCCCGCAGGACCCACCAGGACACGACCACAACTGCAGAGCACCCCGCCAGAACACAAAAAGAGAGCCCAGGCAAGGATGCAGAGCCCCAAAACTTAGACCAACAGTTAGTAGTGGAAAAGCCCCAGCAGACACCCAGCCAGGCACCCACCATGTTAACCAGATGAGACCAGAACCTCCCAGGGAAGAAGAGGGGAAAGAGGCACCACTCCAAGGACGCGGCAGCAGCAAAAGACAGCCAGGCCCTAACAGCAGCGCCATGAACCCCCGGAGACCAAAAGGCAAACCGCCACCGGAAACACAACCCGGGGGGGCGCCAAGGAAAAGAAGAGCAGGCGCCCAACCACACCAGCCGGAGAAGCCTCCACCAGGCACCCCCAGGAGGCCCCAACCAGGAACAAAACAGGCAGGGACGTCGGCAGAACCATGAGGGGTGGCCAGAAAACACCCGAAGCAAGCCAAAGGCAAGCACAGGGAGAACGAGGCAGGAGCTAACAAGAACAGAAGCAGCCAGACCCCAGAAGCAACCCGAGCACACAGAAGGGCCTGGGACAAGCACCCGAAACCCCTGGCCAGAGCAAAGGAGAACAGAACAGCTTCACCCAAGGCAGCACGAGACACCCAGGCGCATGCAGAGGGGGAAGAGCGCCCCAGAGAGCACCAGGTATGACACCAGGAAGCCGTAAGAGGAACCAGTCACAGCCTAAGTGACGGGAGGAACAAAGCCGGGAAACAGGATCCCCCGCGCCCCAAAACCCCGTCCACCCAAGCATAAGCCAGGAAGCGGAGGCAAACATCCAGAATACACAAGCGGAGCAGAGGCCACAACACAACAGCCAGCCCGCAGCGGAGGCAAGGCCACCTGTAAAAGGGGCGGACTCAGCACAACCAAGGCCAGGCCACGACAACCGCACCTGTGACACCCCGAGAAGCCGGGACGCAGAGAGACAGCAAAGAAAAGCGGGTAAAAACCGCGGCAGGCCAACAGAAACCCACTAGCGCCAACAGGACCTCCCACGCAGCCGCCCAAGGAGCAGGAACACCGATCCACAACCAGCCGGGGCAGGGAGCTGCAGAGGAGCCCGAAGTAGGGGGAACAGAAGCACACCCCAACAGGCCACCGCCGAGGAAGCGAGAGGCTACCCCGACACAAGAGCAGAAGAGGGCAAGGTGGAAGCAAGCAGGCAGGGAGACCCCAACAACACAGAGAATCCCAGAAGCAACCACAGACAGAGCCAGAGCGAAAAAGGGACCAGCAACCACAGTGGCGACAGGAACCCACGCCAATCCGAGGCAGGCCGCCAAACAGAAAGAGTGAATGCCAACAGCACAGTGAAGCAGCAAACAAACTCAAAAGAGAGGAGAACCCCCCCAACAGTGCCTGAAAAGAAAACACAAAAGCATGCATGGCCAGGAGCAGAGGCACCACCTGAAGTAGCGACCCAAAGGGAGAAGCCCCGCGGCAGGCATAACTTCAGAGAACAGATGAGAGCAGGAGCGTGCAGATGGCAAGGCCGCAGACTAGCAACAGAAACCCCAACTACGCAGACCAAGGGAGAGGACACAGGAACTTGCGCCGCCGACGAACACCGAACCCGGAACCCCAGTGCCCGACTGCCCAGCACCAGCCAGAGAACCATGCTCCGGGGGCGGGGGGTGGTGGCCAGAGTGCCCCAGAGAGCACCAGGTCGGAGAAACTGCAGGCATACACAAGCACCCACCACCACACTCACAGAGGTAGCACTGCCTCCATAGAAGGTGCTCACAAACAGGGCATCGCACGCCGGGAGCAGCGCGAGAGCACGGATGCTGCAGCAGGCATCCCGTGAGGAGGAGAGCAGCCCTGACAGGAAGCTCCCCGAGAGGAGCAGGCAGACCGCTCACACACAGGAAGCAAGGTCCCATGGATGCACCGCCCCCAACCAAGGCGCACTCGACCAGGGCAGCAGGCGCCTGGAGTAACGCGGGGCACGGAGACTGCAGCAGGCCACCCGTGAGGAGAAGAGCAGCCCCGCCCACAGAATCTCGCACCAGCAAATAAAACAGCCAGAGTGGGGGCCAACAGCACAACAAGGCCCCCACCGCCACCGTGAACAGAGGAACAGGCAGCCACCCTGTAGGAGAGGGTGGATAGCAAGAATATCGATGGGGAAATATCGAGAAGCAGAAATATCGAGGAAAGAATGTCATCTGTGTTAAATATCGATGTCTTAAATATCGTTTTTATAGTAGTGCTGAAATATCGACATTGTAAAATATCGATGTAGTACATATTGTTGAAATAAATATTGATGTAATTTATATCGATATTATGTTTATAATGGATGAATTTTTTTATTTGTTTAATAGTTATGTTATGTTTTTCATATTTTTAATGTTTTTATGTAAATAGTGAATGTTATTTTCTAATTATTTTTTTACTTTTAGTGTAATGTTTAGGAGCGGGATGTTTATTTTATAGGGGATAAGGTTGGGTAGTAATTTAAAAATATAAATTTTAATTATTTATTACTTTTGAATATTAGTAAATATTTTAGGAGCGGGTTGTTGGGTTTATAGGGGATAAGGGTGGGTAGTAATTTAAAAATGTTGTGTGAAGATTTATAGAAAATTATTAAATTAGAAGGAAATAAGTTAACGAAGCAGACGAGCAACCGCACCCGCACCCGCCGGCACCCGCCGAGAGCCGCTGGGAGCGGAGAGTGAGGAGCAAGAAGCGGCAGAGAGAATGACCATAGTGAGCCGCAGCGAGCTGCCATTACCGGGAGCAGTGAGCCGCAGTGAGACGCCACTACCGGGAGCAGTGAGCCGCCATTATCGATTGCCGATCCCGCTTGTGTTCTGTGTTGTTGGCGGTCGGCATCTGCGATTGGGCCTAGCGGGGGTTGCCACTGTCTCCGCTTCTGCCGCTGACAAAGGCGCCCCGCTGGGAACTTGCCTTTGCTTGCTTTGTCGCCGACGAGAGCCGCGAGGAGCCGGGAGAAGCCCCACGCATATTGAGAGACCCAAGGAAGTGAAAGCCCCATGCAGTGAAGTCAGCGCTATTGCACGGTGAGCCCTCCTCCCCCCCCCGCTGCTGCTGAGCTCAGCCTCTGCCTTCGACTGTGTTGTGGGTCACCGCGGATAGCGTGGCAGGGTGAGACGCGGAGGAGAGAGTGGGAGCGGGAGAGCGGCGTGAGGACTAACGTGGACTATTTATTTATTTATTTAGTGTGTTTTATATAGCGCACAGCTACCCCAACGGGGTGTTCCGGCGCTTCAGTGTGTATACTGAATCTCACTCATGGGGAATTTAGCAGAAGAGGTGTGTTTTCAGTGCTTTGCGAAAGGGTAGCTCCTCCTGAATAAGCCTGACGTAATTAGGAAGCTTGTTCCAATGGGAGGAGGCGCATACCTGAAAGGTTTTTCCCCCAGAGCGAGATTTTTTTAATCTGGGGGTGCAAAGCAAAGTTTTTGTGCTGGATCGAAGGCATCTGGTGTTACTGTAAGGGCGGTGGACTTTAACCACCGCTGCTTCCCACCACTGTGTTTTAACTAGCAATGACATTGTCTCAGTAAGGGGGCAATTTCCCAGTAACTTTTCATTGCAATTTTAGCAAATTTAGCAAATCTTTGCAACTTCAGTTCTGCGGTCGCTTCATCTGGAGGAAGCGCGTGGTCACATTCAGCAACAGGGTTGATACTCGTTTATGCGGATTCCAGTCCTGGGTTTGGAGGGACCGATTCCGCTACATTGACGCTATTCACAACTTCCGCTGGTGGCTGGTGGCTGACGGCTGGATGGGAAGGCTTCCTTCAGGCTTCCTTCGGCCCACTGCAGCCTGTGGCGGCCCACAATGTATCCAACCTCTTAGCGGAGAAGCGGAGGAGTGGTACAGCTGGAACCACGAGGAGCACTTCACACCTCGCACTTGCTTTGAGTGGTGCACAGTGCCTGGTGCGAGTTACCACAGCTGCAAACCACGGTCCCCACCAACCCACCGTCCCCGCTAGCTCTGCCACTGTGCCAACGAGCTGCCGATGAGACAGAGGAGCCAGAGAGAGGAGGAGAGGAGAGGTGAGGTGAGGTGTGCCTCGGCCTCCTGGGAAGAAGGAGAGGCGAGGTGCGCAGCTGTGGGTTTCCAATTTCTCTGAGATTAATACTGAACAAAGGCCAAAGTCAAAGAGGCCAACCAACGATTCTGTTGTCGCCCCTAACAAAGAAATGAGATCTGGTAGGGTTAGGGGGTGCTCATCTGGAACAAAAAAAGTTACAAAAATGAGCAAGCATAAAAGGGAACCTCTATCATATAAGGACAGCTTGGCCGAGCCTCTTATCCAAACCAAATCTGGAGTCAGCAGTCTATCCCCAGATGTGGGTGTGAATATAAGTGGCATCAATCTGGAGGAAGGACACACCCAAAAGCATCACAAATGGTCACAGCCCAAAATCTACACAAAATTTCAGTTCCTAAAAAATCCAGGGGACGCTCTTCTATCAAGTTCAATCGCAGCACAAAGCCTTAAAATTCCGATCTAACCAGTCAAACTTTCGGATATTGGGGAGAATAGGCCTCCATCCAAAGATCAAAGAGCAACAATCAGCATAAAAAGTATCCCCGGATCAAACAAACGAACTAGCAAACCACAGAGCACTTTGGACCTAACATCAGCAGCACAAAGCAAAATTAAACTATTGCCACTGCGGCAGGGTTCACAGGATCATCTAGTAGCCGATATATCAAAAGCAATTCCATCAAGCGAATTAGAAACATCAAACAAGATTGTAATATCCCAAGGACAAAAAGGAGGATATAATAAGGAGAAGGAGGCAGTGGGAACCTACAGCAGGAGAATGGGGAGTAACTGCACTGCAAACCAGGATCTGTCCACAATAGAGATAGGTACTCCACCTATCAGTATTAAAAAACCAAGGATCAGCTTGACGCCATTGCCAAAGTTCTGTCAATTATTGTTATCAACGCCGCACATCAGTGAACCTGTACTTGGATTTGAGCTGGAAAATGTGAAGGAAATACATAAGTTGGATGAGGGGGATTGGGATAATTCATTGATAAACCACATACAACAAACACCGGAGAAACTCAGGTTGAATTCCCATAATTCCCCCTCAGTGGAGCAAACTCCAGCAGAGAACATCAAGCTGAAAGAGCCTCGGGGAAGGGAAGGCCTCTCACCAACAACCGATTTAGGAACCAAAGCTCACCAGCAGCTGAACTCTGAAAACGCCTGGGCCAGCTTACTTAAGACAGTGCAACTGTTGGTAGAAGCACTCCAATATCAGTTGGACAAAATGGATGCCCAGTTAACTTTATTAAATACCTTGGCAGTGTTTGTGGTGGCAATTGACAAAAAACTTGGTGCACAGAACTTACTCTTTCAGAGCTCTCGTGGGAAACAACAAGACCAGGAGATAAACTGTGGCTGCGGCCCAATAGTTGACAAACTTACCTCTCTCCCCCTGATATTGAAGGACTTGTGCGCCCAAGTTAAAGATTCTGTACGGAAAAACACCGAGCCCAGCCAAAAGGCCTCCTACCCCGCGGAAGTCAAGCACGGAACAATTATAAATAACATGGGAAATCAAGTTCTGATAAAGCCTGCCATACCCCTGCAAGTACAGGATCTGTACACAAAGACGAGGTCATCAAGTAGCAGGAACCAGCAACAGGACTCTCTCGGGGTCCGGAAAAAGAGCCGGCAGAAACAGGAGCAACCTCTAATGCCAAACAAAGGCGAACTCAGAGGAGAAAAAACAATTACAAAAAAGGAGGGTTTTGCTTGTCTCTTCAATCATTTACCATCTTCTAAACCTGACTTAGTCAATCGAACTCCTCTAGAGGAGAAGGGCAATATACATCTGAGTACACTGAGCACTGGGCCAGGGTTGGTCTTAAACTTCAAACAAGAGCCGGCTCTAGCGGCTGCCCGCAACAAAATCCATCAGAGGAAATAGGTAGAACCCGAACTCCCAAGGATTGTGATTTATCCAGGGAAGAAGCTGAACATCAATCATTGCCATACGAAATGAAAATAAAAGATTCTATCACACAGGGTCTTATTCTCCACCGATCATTTGCAGGAACTACGGTTAAAGACAACTAATTTTCCACAATTATCATCTCTGGAAACCAGCCTGACCAGCAATTGGGAAGCACGTCAACCTATCTGCGGATTTCTGTTCCCAAAATTGGAGGAGATGAACATATAGAACCTAAACATGGGATTTTAAGAACCGAGTCCACCTGCGCGGAATCTACGAGGCAGCTCTGTGTTGGGGCTGCCATAAATACATCTCCAGATACCCAGAGAAGGCAAAAATTATTGTAAAGTCATTTAAAGTAAGCACAAACACCCATGAGTCTATTAACAGACCACAAAGTGATAATCTAGTAAAAGATTTCATTAGGAATGTGAAAATATTAGAATTTGTTCCAGTATACAGATCTAGAGGGGCTCATGACATATTAAATCGCAGTAACATTCTTTGCTTATTAACACATATACCATCACTAAGGGAAGTGAACTCAAAAGATTTGGACTCAGTAGAGTTTATCAATCATGGAGGCCTAAGGGGGGGTGAGTCCACACGGACAACATGGGGGTTGGAACTCATTGCCCAAATGTTTTTACTGGAAACATCAATATTTGAAAATCGGGGCATAGAACTAAAACCCTTCACCTCCTCTGGTTATCCAGAACCTCTACTACAAAGCCAAGGGGATTGTCGGGTGCCAGAATGACCTAACGCCTCTAAATCAATATTGAGAGGGGCAAGAGGTCCTTCACCGGTCAACTTGAGGCAGTCTCAGGACAACGGGAGCCATCATCAGAATCATTCCTATCGAGACCCCTGCTACGAAGACTCAGGATGGCCCATGAGAGTGGTAGTCTCCAAGCATGAAATAAGTAAATGACAGGACAGCAGGCATAATCTCTTAGAAGGTGAAATAAACCTATTACGGATATACTCCTGGAACATCAATGGGTTAAAAAGCAAGTTGCCAGACTGCACCACCATGAATTATCTAAATTCATTCCACATCATTTCTCTCCAGGAGACATGGTTGACGGATCCACCACACCTACAAGGATATTTACGGTTCTTTGCCCCAGCTCTTAGAAGAGCAAGATTCGGTCATCTGCAGGGAGGTCTGGCGCCTTACGAAAGCGACATCTGCACAAATTCAGTCCATCAAGTTGCTCTAACACTGGAAACTATCGCTATTAAAATCTCATCCATAAAAAGGCCATTATGGAATAGGTACAAAGAGATAATAATAATAAATACATACATACATCCTAACAGGAAATCTGCTGATGCAAAGCAATTGGTTAACTTCGTAGAGTCTTATATGAGCGAAATCAATACATCGGACATGATACTGACAGGAGACTTTAATTTACATCTACTTGGCTCATCAAAAGCAGACGAAGTCTCTTTACACAACCGGTTATGGAACATACCGCATCAGGGAAGTAATTCAGCAGCAGCTCCCTCTAAAATTGGTAAGCTTCTTATAGAGGATCTAGAACATCTTATGCTGCGAGCAGCAAATGGAAGAATCACAGGCGATACACCCCCTGCATTTACTCATCATTCCTTAACAAAAAATTCAACGCTGGATTACACCTTTTTGTCCCTAACTCTCTTCAAAGAAATTCTTTCATTTAATATGTGAGACAAAGCTGATAGCAATCACCGGCCCCAGGAACTTTTTTGCGCACAAATATTCCTGGATTTACGAAATGGAAGGGCTTACCTGGCACAACCGCAACTATTAACTTCAGGAAAATAAAATTCACGTTGGCATCGCAAGACAATTTTCAGGAAAGCTCTATTTGAATCACAGGAAGGGGACAATGAAATAGAGAAATGGACAAAGTATACTCATGCCTTGCTACGACTTTCTCCACCCCCATCAAATCTAATTCAAAGCACGGACATGCTAACTTTACCATGCAACAAAAGAGTAAGATAAAATCCATAAAAAAAGGCATCAATCACTCTTTGCGGCAGGTGCGCCAGTATCCAACTGACATCTGAAAACTTGTTGAATTGCCACAACAGAAAGCATGCTTAAAGCGAGCGATCTGGGAAGCCAGGCACAACAACGAGGATACCCTATGGGCGAAATTGCATGCGGACACTAAACTAAAAAACAGTGCGAGATTTTGGGAAACTATAAAAAGATTTACTCACCTGACGCACGAGGGCCTGTTTTCAAATATATCTGAAGAGGACTGGCCACTTTCCTTGGAAGCCACTTTAAGCAAGGAAGAACTGTTCCGCATGCTGAAACTAGCATAGACTCTACAAAGCAGCATATGACCTTAAAGCATCAAGCCAATGAGGTAAATGTAATTTCTGAGGAACTGTTTGAAGGAGAATCACCGGGACTTATTCCTTTAAATGATTATACAAAATCAATTAATAAGTACATCAAGAAGGGAAAGCAAGCAGGGGCTCCGAGGCCTAACGGTTTCCCACCCGTGCTCTACAAACAAAATATAGAATACTGGGCAAAGGCTCTTAGTCCTTTGTTCTGGGAAATAAGGACAACAGGCCAACTCCCTCCATCTTGGCGGATCTCGATAATTTCACCAATCTTTAAATCAGGTGACAAGTCCCATCCCAAAATTTATCGGTTAGTCGCCCTCTTGGACAACGATGCAAACTACTTTGCTAGGACACTGCTGGACGAGCTGCAACTTTGGGCGGAAGATAACTCAATCATTCCCCTAAATCAAACAGGCTTCTCTAAATCCGTGGGGACCTCGACAAATCTAATAACAATGGCTTTGTTAATTGATAAGGCTGAGGCCACAAGAACGCCACTACATTTATGCTTTATCGATTACCGGGCAGCTTTTGACCATGTGAACCGACAGAAACTTTGGTTGAAACTGGCAGGCTGGGGCATCCCCCAGGTTTTACTGAACCTGTTGATCAACTTGCACACTGAAACTTGGTTGCAAGTAAAGCTCGGCAACGGGTCAACGCTATCCAGGAAAATTCCAACAACAAAAGGCCTTAAGCAAGGCTGTGTACTGGCCCCAACGTTATTCAAAATGTTACTTGCAGATCTGATTCCGCTATTAAATGCCTGCAACACACACTCCCCAAAGATTGGTAATCTAGTACTACCATGCATGCTTTACGCTGATGACCTAGTATTGATTAGTCAAACAAAGGTGGGTCTGCAGCGTCTTCTAGACATCACGTTCCATACTCGGAGGCTAATGATTTAACCATCAACCTGGAGAAAACCAAAACCACGACAATCAAAAAGAACCTGAAGAAAATACCTGTCTGGTTTTGGGATAAGATTCAAATAGATTCAGTCTCAGAGTATAAATACCTGGGGGTGACCATTGATAAAGGCGGGCATTTTGTAACCCAAAGAGATGTAATTAAAAGGAAAGACATAGCCTTCGGCGTCTCAAAGAGAAACCTAAACTCCAGACTAATGGGCCCCTCACTCGCCCCTTCGGTTGAAGTTATATGAGCACAACTTCTTCCGACAATAACCTACAGGAGAGAGGCACAGAGAGGAAGGGATTCGAAGCTCTTGGACACCGTAGTTGCTAAAGTATATAGAATGGTCTTAGGTATCCCTACACGAGTCTCTCCAGCACAAATCAGGCTCGAGTTTGGCGTGCAAAAACAGACCATTGCAAAGAAAGGTGCAACAGTTATTTTCTGGGACAGAGTAAGGAAATCTAAACCAGGTACCTTAAACTGGCACTTATGGACTGAGCTACAACAGAAACAGTCATCTCCAACAGCGAAATATTTAGCTACTAGTGTGTCAATCCCGGGCCTTACCCAACTTTGGGCAACTCCGACAAGTCACTGTCTTCTCAAAAAAGCTACAAAGAAAATTGTAAAACTGAAATCGTGGATTGAAGATAAGGCAGCCCTAACAAAGAGGTCGCATCGCTGGATGACCCTGGGCACCTATTCTTCTCACGCTGCACAATAGTACTTAGCTTTCGGATTCACCAAACATATAAAAATCAAAAATTTAAAATACAGATTAGGCTTGTTGCCATGTACAAAGCACTTTCCACATTGTCTGAAAAACCAATCTGATTCTAACTGCCGTCTGTGTGAGACAGCGCAAGAAGATATGCTGCTTCTCATCTGTACGGGCAAAGATCTAACAGAGGAAAGGAGACTTTTAAAACCACTTTTTAATCAGAGAGGTATCCGTACACGGAGACAGGCTGTGTTAGCGTGCTTTGCACCTGGGGACACGCAGTTCAACTGCAGGTTTGTGAAATTTTTAGGAAAAGCGGAGAAGAAAATGCTAAATCAGATCAGCATTGCAGCTGACAAGGAAAGAGACTGACGCTGCTAGAACAATTACTTGTATTTTTTAATGGACTGTAACTATTATGTCTTTTAATCGATTTTAACTTTTGAACTGGCAATGACTTATTTGTAGCAATGGTTTTAAGTAACTCTGCTAAATAAAATAAACTTGAAACTTGACAAAAAAACTTGAAATTCTAAGTTTGAACTTAGAAATGTCTTATTTAATGAAATAATGTTATATATTATGAAATTTGTATATATTTTAGGAGTGGGTTGTTGGGTTTATAGGGGATAATGGTGGGTAGTAGTTTAAAAATGTTGTGTTAAAAATTTAGAAGTAAAAAGATTTAAAATTTCAAAATTTTAAATTTGATATTAGAAATTTTTGATTTAATGAAATTATGATATATATTGTTAAAATGTGTATATATTTTAGGAGCAGGTTGTTGTATTTATAGGGGATAAGGATGGGTAGTAATTTGAAAATGTTCTGTTAGAATTTATTGAAATTTTGAAAATTTGAAGTAAAAAAAATTTACTTTTCGGAATTTTTCATTTGAAATTAGAAGATTTATATTTTTTGAAATTATGTTATTTAAATGTGTCTATAATTTTGTGTTGGGATGTTGTATTTATAGGTGATAAGGGTGGGTAGTACTTTAAAAATGTTGTGTAACAATTTTTTGAAATTTAAATAATTACAATAAAAAAAATTGGAATGTTGACATTTTAATTGTGAATTTTAAAAATTAAATTTTATTATGGTTTGATGTCTAGCACTTTCCATGAGTTATATTGGACTTGGAGTTAGAATATTAAATTATTATGGTTTACTGTCCAGCACTTTGCCTGACTTATATTGGTTTTGGAGTTAGATTAGTAAATTATTATGGTTTAATGGCCAGCACTTTCCCTGAGTTATGTTGTGGTTGGAGTTAGAATAGTAAATTATTATGGTTTACTGTCCAGCACTTTCCCTGTGTTATATTTGTTTTGGAGTTAGAATAGTGAATTATTATGGATTCATGTCCAGCACTTTCCCTGAGTTATATTGCTCTTGGAGTTAGAATAGTAAATTATTATGATTTACTGTCCAGCACTTTCCCTGAGTTATGTTGGATTTGGAGTTAGAATAGTAAATTATTATGGTTTACTGTCCAGCATTTTCCCTGAGTTAAATTGGTCTTGGAGTTAGAATAGTAAATTATTATCGTTTACTGTTCAGCACTTTCCCTGAGTTATGTTGTGTGTGGAGTTAGAATAGTAAATTATTATGGTTTACTGTCCAGCACTTTCCCTGAGTTATGTTGGACTTGGAGTTGGAATAGTAAATTATTATTGTTTACTGTCCAACACTTTCCCTGAGTTATGTTGTGTTTGGAGTTAGAATAGTAAATTATCATGCTTTACTGTCCAGCACTTTCCCTGAGTTATGTTGGTCTTGGAGTTAGAATAGTAAATTATTATTGTTTACTGTCCAGCACTTTCCCTGAGTTACGTTGTGTTTGGAGTTAGAATAGTAAATTATTATGGTTTACTGTCCAGCACTTTCCCTGAGTTATGTTGGACTTGGAGTTAGAATAGTAAATTATTATGGTTTACTGTCCAGCATTTTCCCTGAGTTATATTGGACTTGGAGTTAGAATAGTAAATTATTATGGTTTACTGTCCAGCACTTTCCCTGAGTAATGTTGCGTTTGGAGTTAGGATATTAAATTATTATGGTTTACTGTCCAGCACTTTCTATGAGTTATATTGGACTTGGAGTTAGAATAGTAAATTATTATGGTTTACTGTCCAGCACTTTCCCTGAGTTATGTTGTGTTTGGAGTTAGAATAGTAAATTATTATGGTTTATTGTCCAGCACTTTCCCTGAGTTATGTTGGACTTGTATTTAGAATAGTAAATTATTATGGTTTACTGTCCAGCACTTTCCCTGAGTTATGTTACGTTTGGAGTTAAATAGCAAATTATTATGGTTTACTGTCCAGCATTTTTCCTGAGTTATATTGGACTTGGAGTTAGAAAAGTAAATTATTATGGTTTACTGTCCAGCACTTTCCCTGAGTTATGTTGCGTTTGGAGTTAGGATATTAAATTATTATGGTTTACTGTCCAGCACTTTCTATGAGTTATATTGGACTTGGAGTTAGAATAGTAAATTATTATGGTTTACTGTCCAGCACTTTCCCTGAGTTATGTTGTGTTTGGAGTTAGAATAGTAAATTATTATGGTTTATTGTCCAGCACTTTCCCTGAGTTATGTTGGACTTGTATTTAGAATAGTAAATTATTATGGTTTACTGTCCAGCACTTTCCCTGAGTTATGTTACGTTTGGAGTTAAATAGCAAATTATTATGGTTTACTGTCCAGCATTTTTCCTGAGTTATATTGGACTTGGAGTTAGAAAAGTAAATTATTATGGTTTACTGTCCAGCATTTTCCCTGAGTTATGTTGGACTTGGAGTTAGAATAGTACATTATTATGGTTTACTGTCCAGCACTTTCCCTGAGTTATGTTGTGTTTGGAGTTAGAATAGTAAATTATTATGGTTTACTGTCCAGCATTTTCAATGATTTATATTGTATTTGGATTTAGAATAGTAAATTATTATATTTTACTATGCAATATTTTCTTGCACTTTAATTGTATTTGGAGTTATAATAGTGAATTATGATTATTGAATTATTTTTTATTACAATATTGTAAATAAATACAACTTGTTATTGTTTGGAATATTTTATTTGAATATTTTGTCATATATTTTGAACTTTTAAAGAAATTATATTTAATAACATATATTTGCAAATGAATTACACATTTTTGTAACATTTTATTATTTATTTGTAATGCTTGTATAATTATAAAGTATCATAGTATAATTTTGTCAGGAATATACAGTCTTTATTGTGTTGTTTATATTAATAAATGAAAACATTTGTACATTTTTCATGAACTTTTTTACATTCGTATTTAATGATGTACAAAAATGCAGTAGTTGTAATATATATATACATTGTAAATTTGCTAACATAATGTTTTATTAATAATAATAATAATAATAAATGAGTTTATAGAGCGCATGGTGACGCCGTCACGGCGTGTCCCCGCGCTAGTGGAGAAATCAGAGACAGAGCCGGGCCCTGACAGAGTCTACGAAGTGTAAAGATGGGTCTTTAGAAGTTTTCTAAACTTAGTTTCAGTTTCTGCCAGCCTAATATTCACTGGGAGTAAATTCCATTTGCTGGCCGCTAGCACTCTAAAAGAGCGGCCTCCCAATCTGGCTCTTTGGACACGGGGGATTTTAAGTAGGCCTGTTCCCCTAGAGCGAAGTGCTCTACTTGGCTCATAAGCGAGAGCTAGATCCGTAAGATACTGGGGAGCCTTGTGCCGTGTGATCTTATAGCATATTAACAGAGCCTTGAATAGGATCCTTTTTTTTATAGGTAGCCAGTGTAAAGCAGCCAAAGCTGGTTTGGAAGCTGCTCTTTTTGGTAGTCTCAGGACCAAACGTGCTGCAGTGTTTTGAAGCACCTGCAGGCGCCTAAGATTTTTTTCGGTGGTTCCTAAGAGTAGCACATTACCATAATCAATACGGGAGGTCACTAACGCCTGGGTCATGGTACGTCTGGCCTCTAAGGGAAGTAGGTCCAGGGTACGATTAAGAGTTTTTAATACCCCGAAACATTTTCCCACTAGCCTATGAATATGACCATCATAAGATAATTTGGGATCCATCCAAATGCCCAAGTTCTTAGCTTCTTTACAGGGAGTAGGCAGTGGGCCAAGACAGGTAGGCCACCAGTCTCTTGTCCAGCTTGCGTCATTCCCTCCTATCACCAGAACCTCCGTTTTGGAGCCGTTGAGCTTCAAGCAGTGCAGATTCATCCATCCTGCTAGATCCTGCATACAGGCCCTAAAGTTAGCAGCTGCCGTGTTAGGAGCCTGAGATAGCGAGATCAGCAGTTGGGTATCGTCGGCGTATGAAACTAATTCTACACCGTACGATTGCACCACGTCTGCTAACGGAGCCATGTATAGGTTGAACAAGGTGAGGCTCAGGGCAGAGCCCTGAGGCACCCCTTGTTCTAAGGCTATGCTGTCTGAGACGAAAGTTCCCCGCTGTACCTGAAAGCTACGGTCGGTGAGAAACGCTTTCAGCCAGCCCAGTGCCGACTCAGTGACCCCGGCTTTGCTTAGGCACTGTAGCACGATGGAGTGTGCTACAGTGTCAAACGCGGCACTGAGGTCCAGCATGATGAGTGCCATGGTATGTCCAGCATCTGCTCCTAGTCGCAAGGTTTCAGTAGCTCTTAGAAGGGCCATCTCCGTGGAGTGGCCCGGCCGAAAGCCAGACTGAGAAGCGTGAAGGAGATTGTTAGTTTCCAGATGGGCCACTAACTGAGTGTTAGCCACCTTTTCCGCCACCTTCGCTAAATAAGGTAGCAGGGAGATAGGACGCAGATTTTCAAGGGTATCATGGCTCACGTTAGGCTTCTTTTTAATCGGTAGGACAATTGCCTTCTTCCATTCTTCCGGGAGACTGGCGGAAGCAAAGGAGACCTGTAGCACATGCCTAAAAAAAGCCTCTAGTACTGTCATGCTCTCTCCTAGTACCCTAGGTGGAGCGGGGTCACGAGGGGAGCCCAACTTGATACTTTTACATATGCTATCGAGAATTTCTGGGGAGTGCACCGTAAAACTCTGTAAGCATACCTCCACAGAACTTACTCCTTCCCTTTCTACAAAATCATGTCCAGGAGACACGTTACCAGAAAAGGTGGCATAGATGTCTTTAACTTTACCAGAAAAGTAGTTAGCGATTTTGTTGCATGTTTCCACTGAGTCGTTTTGGGTAGTGTTGTCATTGGTTAGTACTGAGATCTCCTTAAAAATTTTGAAGAGCTCCTTAGCGAAATTCTCTGCTTCCCCAATGCGACATGTATAATGCCTGGCCTTAGTGGTACGTATTTTGATATAATATTCCTTTTGTGCTTTTTTGTATTGGGTTTTGATTGTAGGGCAGAAGTTTAGGCGCCATTGTCGTTCTAGTTTTTTACAAATGGATTTCGCCACCTGTAACTCAGGTGTGAACCAAGGGGCGGTTTGCTTTCTGCAATTAGGTTTTTTGCTAGTGCGTATAGGGGCTGTGCTATCTAAGGCATTTAAAATACGTTCTTCTAACCTCCAGTTTGCGCTTTCGCTGTCCGTGCCCCCTGGCGGCCCTCCTAGCTCGAGTAATTTGTTAAAGGCTTCTTGTGAGAAATTTTTCCATTTCCGACATTGGTACCGGTTATTATTGTCTTTCTTTATTCCAGAGTCTAATATCCAAATGTGGAATGGAATTAAGAAGTGATCTGACCAGGGTACCGGTAAGGGTGGCTGAACTTTCACTCCGTTCAAGTTCCCAAAGACAGGGTCCAATAGGTGACCATGTTTATGGGTAGGGGAGCAATTTTTTAGGTTTAATTGCAGGGCCTGTAGCTCTTGCCTGATGTCGTTTGCCTCTTTATCTAGTAGGTCATCAAAATGGACATTCATGTCCCCTAGTACCAAAATCCTGTTCTTCCTTATGGCTAGGTGGGCAGCTGCTTCCGCCAGACTAGTAGTAAAGTCATAGAGCCTGCCTGGGGGTCTATAGACAAGGATTCCCGATATAGAGTGTTGAATTCCAAGTATAATTGTGAAAAGACCCGCTTCACCATGGTCAATCTGCAGGGGTGATAGAGAGCATTCCAATGGAACTTTGATCGCTATTGCAATCCCTCCGCCCCTCCCCTCCTTCCTATCTAGTCTGGAGAGAGAGTAACCAGGTGGCATGGCTTCTATGATTTCGGGGTCCGAGTGATCTCCTAGCCAAGTTTCTGTTATAAATAATATGTCAAGCGCTTCGTCTACAAGTAGGTCATGGATCTGATTGCTATGTTTGTTGAGTGATCTACAATTTAACAGTCCTACTTGTACCCTTTCTTTGTCCAAGTCTATCATCTGATCTTTAACAAATTTAAAAGAACATGCGGGGCAGCTATGAAAAGATGCCGCCTCCATAGTGTGCCAGCAGAGTGCACTGATAGACGGACATAGATCTAACAATACCTGTCTTCCATATTGTATGTGGGGGAGCCTAGGCCGACCAGGGGTCATGGCCCCGAGCCCCGGTCGGCCTCGGACGGGCGGAGACGGGCTGGACTTTGGCTCGACTTCGGCTCGCTTCCGGCGCGCCCGCTGCACGCGTCCGCTGCGCCGCTTATTTAGCATGTTAACTTTTATTTATTTCAATACAATTTAATATGTTAAATAATTTACACATTAGTTTTATTTGCAAAAGTACATATATACATTTTTTACCATTTGTATATTATAAGTAAATAAAAAGTTAATGTTATAAACATATTTTTAATATACATTAATTTTTGTATTATATATTTTTTCACATATAATAATTAAAGTATATTTTACAATATTAATATGTTTATTTTCCACATAAAAAAAATGTTCAACAATTTTTTATTTGTTCCCATTCATTTCTATGGGGATTTAGTCCTATTTTTGTTTTACTTATGCCACCATTTTGTTTTCCTTAGTTTACTTTTTAGACTATCTACATCGTTATTTGGGTCATTCGTGAAGTCGGAACCTCACGGTTGGGAGCTGCTTCGTGTTTGTTACTGTAAGTTTGATTTTAATTACTTTTAAGTTAGTTTTAAGGTATTGTTTAGTTAGTGGTAGCGCAGATGTGTTAGTAATAGTGTTATTTAACTGTTTTTGTGAAATTTACGTGTTATTTACGTCGGTTTGTTATTGCGTAGTTTGTGTACTATCTAATGTTAATGTAATATTAATGTTTTGCGCTTACTATTGTATTACGTGTGTTTATAAGTTTTATATGTTGATATTTCTATTTCTGGGTTTATTATTTGTTATGGGTGGGTGTTGTTTGTATTTTATTTACAGGTGCCGGATTTGATGAACGGACGGACTTGTTCTTGTTTTTTGTTTTTTTTAATAAAGGAAATTGTTGTTACTTGTTTTACAACCAGTATATATACATTTCCTTATTATTCGCGATTTTGGTGCGGTTTTTTATAGTGAAATATTTTTGGGTTTTTATGGTTTTGTTATTGAGAGGATTGCTACGTTGGATTTTTTATACAGTTGTATATTTCCAGTTTTTGAGGTTTGTCATTTCTATGTGGATTGCTTTTCCCTTGTATTGGTTTTTACATCATCTATTTCGAGGATATGCTACAGCTACACAACCGTAAGTTTTTTTTTATTCTGTTTTTTGGGTGGGTAATGTTTATTTGTGAATGTATTTTTTGTATTACTTATATTATGTAATATGATATTAATTTATATCTGACACTTCATTTTTTTTGTTTGAATATGTTTATTGCATTTTGTCATTATACAACAGTACACATATGCAGCGATAGTAAATAAAAGGCGCTGTTACTTGAGGTATGGAGTCTTAGGTTCCGTGGACCATCCCACCCTCATGGAGGTATGGCAGGAGAGAGCAAACTAAACAAGTGCACAAGTAGACAGCATTACAAAGTCGTATAGCACCAGCTGGTGTGTGATACATTCATGGACAGTAGTGGCAGTGCCCAATGTTGGTGCAAATAACTTCTGTATTGCAACTGCATAACCTAGAATCATTCCCCATAGCGCTCAAAGTATATTATGACCGGAAAAACAGATCAGTTGTTCACATGGGCAATATAGTACACATTCAATTTGCATTATTTGAAAAAGAAAATCCTACTACTACTAACTATAAAGAACAATTCCAGATATATAGAAAACCATAAACCAGGTGGTGTCTAACCGTGTTCACGTGTGTGTGTGTGGAGCCGGTGGTGTGGTGGGGAGCGTGAGCCGAATGTGGCATGTCATCGGCAATGCAGTAATCGTAGGAGCCTTCACGGGTGCAGTAGGGTGCAGGGGAAGCGCCGCCGATGGGGGGGGTAGGGGGGGTACGGAAGGAGGAGAGAAGAAGAGGGGGGAGGGGGGGAAGGGGGGAGGTTGGGAGCGAGAAGAGTTCTAGGGGGCGTCGTTAGAGTGTACAGAGGGAACGCTCACGTAATGCCATTCTGCAGGCACACCTGGTGGTAGGCCGCCAGGGCACCATCCCACTCTAGCGCAATAGGGTACATCCGGAGCCCCGCCGTCTCCTCCCGGTGCAGTGCTACACTCTCAGCCCTCGCCCAGTTATCCAGTGAGCGTCGTCACTGCACCGTTTGGGGGGGAGACTATGCTTCCAACGCTTGTTAATGAGACGTTTCGCCGTAATCAGTCCTAGGTCCCAGAATCTTGCCTGGACTCTCGTCTGCTTCGTCCTTCCAAATAACCCCAGCAGACAAGCTTCCCACGTATGTGGTAAGGTGCCCCCTGTCACCGTCGCCAGGGCGGTCGACACCGCGGTCCAATAAGGCTGCAGTATCGTGCAGGACCAAAGGACGTGTAGAAACTGTGCATCCACAATTTATATCTGACACTTCATGACATATTTTAACTAATATAAAAAATTAATTATTTTTTTCTGTGTTTTATATGTTTTTACAGTTTGCTATTTGTCTTTAATTAAATAATGGATTTTGCTATTAGTTCTATGTATTCTAGACCTTGGATACTTGGATACATTCTTGTTTTTTTTGTTGGAGGTATTCATACATATTTATTGTTTGTTTGCTTAGTTTTGGTCCTATTTTTGATAAAGATTGTTCAATTCTTAGCTCTTGGTAACTTTGTTCATTTTTTATTGATTGGACAAGTTTGTGTAGTGTTGGTTGTCCTCTCCCCGTTGTGGCTTGGAAGGCATTATGCCATCCTTCAACTGCGTTATTTGTTTTGGATTTTTGTGCAATAGTGCTATAGTAGACATTCCACCAGGAAATTTGGAATTTTGGTTGTCTGCGGTGAACTGAACGGTGCAATCTTCCTACCCAGGTGTCTTCGAAATAATCTAACAAGTGCTTAATTTTTTTCATTAGTGCGGTAGAAAGGACTGTCAATTAATATATTGTAGTAAGTTGCCACTTCTGTTGTTGGTACGTATGCTAGTGCAATAAAAAATGTTATCTGGTGAGCAAAGTTGCTGTTGGTAGAGTAGTCAATACTTAAGGTAGATTTTTGGAGGTGTCTCCATATACTTTGATTAAAGTGGTAATAACACCCTTTTATGGCAGTGTGTGGGTATATTTTTAGTATAGCTTGTATCATAGCTATTTCAAAGTCTATTATTATTCTTTGAGGATAGAGTAATCATCTGTCAATTCTTTTATTGTTGTTAATAGTTCTATGTAGGTGGGGTTTGTTTTATTTGGCAGAAATGTATAAATTAAGGGAATATTAGTTTGTTGATATTCACCATGAATGGTATAAAGTTGGTAAAACGGTTTTGGACACACTTTAAAAGTTCTGTCCATCATCCATGTTTCACAATGTTTTAATTTTTCCAGGTTATTTGTTGCAAAAATCAGAATTCTTTTATCATGGCTTTTGTTGGCATACATCAGGAATTTGTCTTCTTTATAAGTAATACTATATTCTGGTATTATTTCTATTTCTTGGAAAGTTTGGAGTGGGGGTGGAGTTGGATCAGATGCTCTTTTAGTTTTAGCTAATAATCGTTTGAGGTTGGGAACTGAGGGCAATTGTCCTGTTACATGTTCAGGTAATTTTGTTAATACATTTTTCCAAATTTCAGTGCTTGTTTGTTGGGAGCCTGTGCTTGCTTCTCTAATTGTTTCTAAAGCTTCCCTTACTTCTACTTCAGTCACATTGGGTGGATGGTTAGGCTCTCTTACATTCACAACATTGTTATCTACAGTTTTAGCTCCACCATAACATGCTGTTGAATAGAATTTGCTACATTTCCAATGTGTTTGGTTATCTTTGACTTTTTTTTGGGTGTAGGTATAACCCATGTAGCTGAGCATTAATTTTCCTTTTTGTGATGTGATAAAAGTAGTTCCTTCAGACATTTCTAGGGTGTATCTGTGAAGACATATATGTGTATTTTTAGTAAATATGCAATAGTTATATAAAAAATTCTATGTTTAATTAGTAATTTAAAAATAATACTTACAATATTGTTCTTTCTGTTTTGTTGACGGCTTTATTTCTTTTTATTGAAGTTTCACTGTTGTAATTCCTATAGTTGTGGTAGAAAATAGATTTAATTAATAATATTGTTTGATACTTTGTTATTTCTCTTTTGTTATTATTTATTTAAACTATAAGCATACTTACTTTTTCTAGTGGAAGATTTTAATTTGGTGGATGTTCTTTGATAGATGAAATTTGTTGTAGCTGAAATGGAAAATATTTGTATTAGTTATGTGTTAAATTTGTATCTTTGTAACAATATTAGACAATGTCATTTTATTTTTAGGTATAGTTTGCTACTTTATTATTTATTAGTTACTTTTCTATGTAGGAATGGATAAGGTAGCAAATAGTTTTTGTAGATTATTCTTTTTGCTGTTGCTGATAGGAAGTTTTGTTTTAATAAAAAAAGAGAACATTTATATACTTTAGGGAATAAATTAAGGATGTTGAGGATTTAATAGTCAATAAAATAAGCTTTTTCTTACTTGTGTTGTTGTATAATCGGTTGTAGTAGTTGTTGTAGAATTTCTTTGTCTCTCTCTTCAGAAAAGTAACAGTCTTCCTCGGTGTTTGGCCAAAAAACTGTAATTTTAGTTAGTTAGGTAATTGTTTTTATAGTTGTTAGTTAAGTAGTTCTGAGTTTTAATTGGTTAATGGTGTTGTATTTTAAATGTATTGGTTGAGAAAATTATTTTGAATTTGGTAGCCGTTACTTTTTAATTAGGGTATTTTATTTGTTTTTAGTTAGTGGTATATAATTACATTTGTTTTATATGTGTTTTAAGAATACATTTATATATTTTTTTATAATGTAAAAAATGTTTGTATATGCAATGTATGTTAATAAATATGTTTTATTGATTATATTCTAATTAATAAGTATGTTTATATTTATTGGTGTATAAATAATGTATTTATATATATTTTAAGTATATACTATACTTATATTTGTTTGATTAGTATTTATTTAAATGTTTTTATTAATTAAATTGTTACGTAGTTGAGAGGATTGTTTATTTAAGGTTGAATAATATTGTCGATATTTTTTGTATAAGTTATTAGGCTATTTGTAAGTCGATAATAGTGTTTTTATTTTAAGTATTTTCGATATTTTTGCGGTCGATATGTTTGTAGTCTATATAATTGTTAACAAAAATTTTTTTGACGATAATTAAATAGCGATATTTGTGTAAATACTTGTTAACCCTATCAGTGCTGCCGTCGGCCGCTGAATGTTCGGAGCACTACCTGGCTGGTGCTGCGAACAATCAACGGCCGACGCGGCCCCGCCCACTCTCTAGAACGCCGGCACTGCGCCGAAATAACGGCCGCAGTAAAAGGGTTAAAGTATATGATGACGATATTTTTGTATACGATATTTTTGTGGCGATGTTATTGTGTTTTTGTGATCGATATTTGATCTGGGAACCGATGGAGAGAACGGCAGGAAACGAACATGCTACTCCAGCGCTCGGTACCCCACACCACAATGCATCCAGAAGAAAAAGGAGCGGGGCCACCAGCATAACAAGGCCCCCACCGCCACCGGGAACTGCAGGAACAGGCGGCAGCTCAACTTCAGTGTCACCCTGAGAAAGACCGGAAACAAACGCGCTTCCCCAGCGCTCGTTACCACATAGTATTCTTTTGGCAAGAAGGAAACAAAAACCTGGCAAGCGGGACTCACCCTGACCCAACCCCAGGAACAAGGCCCCCCAACGGCCAGGATACCAGGAGACCAGTAGGAACACAGCAAGCAATGCACCTCTACCAAGCCAGACTCGGGAAGAGGAGCACGCGACCCGGAAGAAACTCGGGAGACCAAGTCCCAGCCACAAAGGGCAGGGAGGTAAAGCAGTACACCGGCTCCAACAGGGACAGTCTCCCAGCAAGCCCAGTAGGCCAGGAGAAAGCCCACGGAAACCCCACGCCCGCACAGCCAGGCAGCCGAGCGAGGGGAGAAGAGTAGCACCACCACTCTAGCCCAGCAGGAGCAGCACCAGCACACCATGCATTCTGTCGACAGACAGAAAAAAGAACAGGAGGGATGCTGGTTAAGTACTGCTTATGTACTCCCGGTGGGAGGGGCTGTATTAGGGTCCCAGGATTCCTCTTGATTTTTTCTGCCGGGCGATGGTCATCTCCACTTTGTAATGAATGGGACGAGAACATAAGGGACCTGAGGGTAATAACTGTATGGTCTCTAGGGGAACAGTATAAGATTGATTTCAGGCACTTAAAAGCCTGGGTACACGAGTGGTCAAACCACCCGCGATTTCTAATTTTATTAGGTCTTGAGGGCTGTGTAAGTAGTGAGTTTAGCATCCGGCCAATCTGATCAAAGGTGTACAATAGTTTTTCATGATTTACCATCATCTCCAGGCAATAACTGAACTCAACTGAGTTCCTACTTACTAACTGATGTAGTACACTACTGGGATCTTTTCCTGCCCACTTCATACGAATGCCGTTAGGCCTGTCTGGCGCAATATTAACCACACATAGGGGTTCTTTGACACTATTAACCCAGAAAAGCATTGAATAACTAGTAGGTTATATTCACTCATTCCAGTAGGGATAACATGCGGGATACAGCCCAACTCACTTACAGAGGAGGATATCAAGACATGGCCAGTAATAGTGTGGGCGTCTCTACCAATAAAAGAGGGAATCTGCTCACCATTGTCTGTGCATCTACATTCTAACTGGAGGAGGTCATATTAAAAAATTTAGGGAGTTCAGTGCATTGCCATAATCATTGTGGGTAAATGTGCGATACCTACTCCTTCGGCATCGGAAATCTTGAATGCAACTCAAAACACCATTGCCTGTTCAAGCTGAGTCAGGGAAATATATGGTTCATAAGTGAAAGAGACTGCACCTCTTAGTTCTCCAGATATGATCTGCATGGCCTGGCATACACAGCAAATTGCTATAATTCACATATTTCAATACCAGCTCATATGAATTTTTTATTGCGTCAAACTAAAATAAACATCATCATTGATTCTGGTGTTAAAAGGAATTTTATGTATATAAAGTATGTCGAGTCGGGTTAGTGAGTGTTGTGCACTGACAAGAACCATCTTATCATGCAGCTGTTTTTTATTGTGGCATTCTGGTGGCAAATTGACTTCTATGACAATTCTAGAGCTTTGTTTATTAAGTCTTTCTTTTACATTATTATGGTGAAGAGTCACGTTATTGAAGTGTTTTTGTCCTTTAGGGATTTTTTTGTTTTCTTCTTTTTTTTCTTTCTTTCTTTTTTATGATTGATAAATGGGTAGACTCGGGAGGAGGGCGCACAAACCATCATGCAGAACAAGCATGGATTTGAATGCTTCACCATTGTGGAAGGAGGAGGTGGGGTCCGAGGGAGGGGGAGTGGGGGAATTGAGGGGAGTAAAGGGGCTGATTTAGAGGGGTGAGGGTGGCAAGGGAGCTGCAAAAGAGAGGGGTAAAATAAGGAGCTTGAATGTTAAGAGTGACGAGGATTGTTTAATGGAAACAGACCAAGCAATTGATTCAAGGAGTACGACTGGCGGGAGTGGGTAATGGGGGCCCTAAGTAAGTATTTCGATTTATGCAGTAGAGTCAACTCCTACATAAATCAAATGCTACAAAGTAGTCAAACTATTATGACATTACTCTGTATTACGGATAGCACATACTAGAAAGTTGTGTATCTGGACAGTTACTGTCTGTGGCCTAATTGATAGGTCTAAGAGGGCCAAGTGGCCCAGGGGCTGAGAATTGCGGGTGCAGACACCATCTGCTTACAAGAAACACATATATCGGGGGCCCTGAGAAATCTGTTGAAGACCCTTGGATTCACCAACTTGTACTACACAGGGAACCACCAGGAGGCGAGTGGCAAACTTGGCTAGAAGGACTATACGTGTGGTGAAGAGTAGCCTCTTGGGCACGCTAGGGAGGTGGGCAGTGGTGGAATGTCAGGTCGTTGGGTTATGCTTTATCATATGTTCTATATATGGATATAATCTGGATTAATTGGTAGTAATGGAGTATTAGATGTGGAGCTGGCTTTGTGGCCAACTCTCCTCATAGTGTGTGGGGATCTTAATCTCCACAGGGATGCTACTCAGAATGTGGGCCGGAAATCTATGGTTTATAGGGCAGTACATCAGCTCACGAGGGATCATGAACTCATTGATACCTGGGCTAGGCTAAAGTTTCCATACCGAGGCTACACATTTTTCTCATACCCCCACAAGAAACTTGCTGGTTTGGATAATTATTTGGTTTTACCTGGGCTTGTGAGGGATGAACGTATAGAGAAATTCCCCAGGATCTTTTCGGACCACAATCTGCTGATAATAGAACGTCAGGTAATGGTTCCAACTAGGTCACTTCCAACATGGAGCTTTGATAACGGGCTGCTCTTCAATTCAGATTATATAGAATACATGAATTGGTAACTTACAGACTTTATGGCTAGAAATAGAGGGAGTGCAGCAGCAGGCACAGTCTGGGATTAATTAATAGCTGGAATGAGGGGGAGGGTCTCCGATTATAGCCTCTATAATCAGAGGACACAGGCCAACAAAATTAGAGAGCACTATAAGGAGCTGGCGGAACTCAAAGCTCTTTAGAACTTTCGGCCCATCTCCCTGCTCCCCTTCCCGGTGAAAGTCACGGAGAAGATCGTCAACCGACAGCTGACCCGCTACCTCAAAGACAACAGCATCCTGTACCCATCCCAATCCGGCTTCCGCAGCAACCACAGCACCGAGACCACCCTCATTGCCGCCACCGACGACATCAGGATCCTTATGGACAAAGGAGAAACAGCCGCCCTCATCCTCTGGACCTATCAGCAGCCTTCAACACGGTCTGCCACCGCACCCTAACAGCACGCCTCCATGACGTCGGAATCCAAGAGAAGACCCTGGCCTGGACCACATCCTTCCTTTCCGGCAGAACCCAGAGTGTCCGCCTCCCACCCTTCCGCTCCAAGACCACCAAGATGATCTGCGGCGTTCCACAGGGATCATCCCTAAGCCCGACCCTGTTCAATATCTACATGGCACCACTCGCCCACGTCGCACGACAACATAGCCTCAACATCATCTCCTACGCCGACGACACCCAGCTGATCATATCCCTCACCGAAGACCCCCACACCGCCAAAGCCAACCTCCACAGAGGAATGAAGGCCGTCACCGAATGGATGAAGGACAGCAGGCTGAAGCTGAATTCTGACAAGACGGAGGTCCTCATCCTCGGCCCCACCCCCTCAGCCTGGGAGGCTCCTGGTGGCCAACATCGCTAGGAACAGCCCCAGAACCCACCAACCACGCACGCAACCTGGGGGTCATCCTTGACTCCGCTCTCTCCATGACCAAGCAGGTCAATGCCGTCTCCGCTTCCTGCTTCAACACCCTCCGAATGCTGCGCAGGATTTTTAAATGGATCCCCTCCGACACGAGAATAACAGTCACCCAGGCCCTCGTCACCAGCAGACTGGATTACGGGAACGCCCTCTACGCAGGAACAACAACCAAGCTCCTGAGACTGCTGCAACGCATCCAGAACGCCTCGGCTCGACTGATCCTCGATATGCCCCAACGCGGCCACTTCACACCACACCTGAGAGGCCTGCTTTGGTTCTCCGTCAACAACTGATCACCTTCAAACTGCTCATCCATGCACACAAAGCCTTACACAATGCCAGACCAGCATACCTCAATGACCGACTCAGCATCTACACCCCCACCCGCAGCTTCCGCTCTACTAACCTCGCCACAGTCCCACGCATCAGGAAAACCACCACCGGCAGCAGATCCTTCTCCTACCTCACCGCCAAGACCTGGAACACTCTCCCTACAAGCCTACGACAGACCCAGGACCTGCTAGCCTTCAGAAGACTCCTCAAGACCTGGCTCTTCGATCAGTGGCAGCCCCCCTCCCACCCCCCCCCCCACGCCCCCCCAGCACCTTGAGACCCTCACGGGTATGTAGCACGCTTTACAAATGAAATGGTTGATTGATTGATTTAGATCATGGGTGATTGCAGAAGGTCAGAGGGATCAGGAGATCCTTCTAAGGATTACAGGGTTAAAGCTAGAATTGATAGTTTTTATACCAGAAAAATAGCACAGAAGTAACAAACCACAGGGCGGAGAGTTATGAGTATAGTGATAGCATATTTAACCTCCTGGCACTGCACATGCGACAGAAGGAGGTGCATCAGTGGTGTAATGAAACTTGAGGGGACCCCCTGCAAAATACACGGAGGGGGCCCTCCCTCCCCGGCCCACCACCTATCTATCCCTTTTACTGAGGGAGGCCCAGGAGGCCTCCGCACCGCGGGGGCTCCAAGGGATTTTGTAACACTACTGCTGGGAACCACCGATGGTCATTAAGTATGGGTAGTTACTTCACTTTGGTCTTATGAGGGGACAATGAGAGGGTTGGAGAGTCTTTCATTTAATCACACGAAGGAGCAGTGACGAGTCCTCCGCTACAGCGGAGGAGCGTTGCACCACTGCCAGGAGCAGCAAAGAAAGGTAAAAATAAAATGACAATAATGGAATGTTATTATCATTTTATTTTTTCCTGCTGCTGCAGCAGTGCGTAAGCGGTGGGCAGAGCTGCAGGGGAGGAGTGGTGGAACATTCCTGTGCAAAATGACTGTTTAGTCAGCCTGCTCTGGCCGCCTAGAACAGTCATGCACACTCCCCTGTTCTCCATGAAGGCTGTATTATGGCCTGCATACAGAACATGCCCACCCCTACAGCCAATGGCTGAGTGACGTGTCACGGTGCTCAGACCAATCACAATGTTGTATTGCAGCATTGTGATTGGCTTGGGTGGGTGAGAGCCTAGCTGCCTGCTACCTGTTCCGACCTGGAGCTGGACACAGGCAGGCAGGAGAGAAGACGCGGGACCCGGGGGCAACAAGGTAAGTTTTATTTATATATATATTTTTTTCAAAGCAGACTATGCCCCCCCCCCCTTACCAACCAGCTGTGCCGGCTGCTGTCCCTGCAAATAAGCTTTGTTGGACCTCCCAGACAGACAGCTTTACACCTCTGAAACATCCATCATTCCAGTCAAGAGTGGGAGACCTGGGGACTGAGGGGAGGTCTTTTCCGGTTGATACCAAGTGGCCACTTTAAGACTTCTGACTCACTAACTGAAGACAGAAGGATCAGAATTCTAGGAAACAATGAAACAGACCATGACTTGCTGGGTGCTGTGTGGTGGAGGTGGGGAAGCCAACAAATTACCAAGGAGAGGTGAGACAGATTCAAGCCGAGGGTCTTGCTCGGCTCTAAGAGCCCATGCATGAGCCGATCCCAGAATATGTTCGGAATGTGAACTATGCAACAAATATAATGTAACACTGTGCATTGCAGAAGCTTTTCAATTTAGTACATCAGATCATATAACTGCATTAAAAAACTTATTAAAAATAACCATTCTTAAACATGAAATTAAAACATTCATACCCCTCCCACCACTCGCCATGTCAACAATGCCATTAGTGAATTAAAAGGCAAGTCAGTTGTCATGCCTTGTATGTTTCCTAGATTTTCACACAGAGCAACCTCGTAGTCTATTTAAATCAGACAGAAGAAAGGTGATTGTAAGCGCACATCCCGAAATTACATATTTTAAAGTGCTCAAACACAAAATGGAAGCACAGGGATTACATAAATATTTGCCGAAGTACACACAGATTGGTCAATAAGGGAGCCAGGGAAAATCCTGAGCTTTCTGTTTACATTGTGACATTAACCTCTAAATGGGTATTTTTTCCTTCTCATGTTTCACATCAAATGTTAATGTTTTTACCTTAATTCTTATTAGATCAGTTTACAGCATGGGTGGCTGGCAGAAGCCACACGAAAGCTTGGCTCGTCTTGGGCATGAGTTTCCAAGAGGATCTCAAGCTTTTCCAGAGCCAGGCTCGAGCATTCAGTGGCTTTCCCACCTCTACCATGTAGACCCATAGGCCGGTTCTGTTTGGAGAACCTTGAACCGACTTGGAGAGTCGCCTTGAACCGACTTGGAGAGTTGGGAGCATGTCCCTTTACTAATTTCACTCTGGTTGCAGCAAGTGAGAGTTGTCTGGTATATCTACTATGAGGCCTGGGTGAAAGTTTAATTATGGCTGCCAAATTCATACAGTTTCCAAATTGTGGGTTGTGCAAAATTTCTCAAAAGTTTTCAGTATACAATTTTGTGTAATTTTTTGCACACAGGAGGCTCATTTGTGCAAGAAATGCCTCACCTGTGGACACGTTCTGATTGCACCAATCTCATGCCGATATGTTTTAAGACTTTTTATGCAAACTGCGCTCTCAAAAAAAAAAAAAATAAACCTGCAAACCACTTTTTTTAAAAGTGCAGTTTCATAGATGTAATGATTTAATTTCATGAAATTTTGCAATGAAATGTCACAATTTTTCACACTCCTCTTATTACTATAAGTTCCTCTTTTGTCTGTTACAATATTTCCCTGATAGCTGTAGGATTTTTATTAGTGACAGCTGTACTTCCAAATTCCTCTGGCCCTATGAAAAGTCCATTAATATTAATAAAAACTGAAGCTACATTCAGGGACAGCCCGCAGCCAGTGCCGTAAGGAAACTTGAGGGGCCTCCTTCTTGACTTACTCGGGATCTCTTAAGCCAGGGTCCTGCACTGAGGGGGCCTACTGGATCTCGGGGCCTCCCAAACTGCGGGGGCTGCGGCGGGGGCTTTGTTACGCCCCTGAGGTGCATAGGAGTGTGAGTGCTACTGTGGACAAGAATGGTCCTCTGGTTAGTACCCCAGAAGCCATTGTTAAGAGTTTTTAAGGGGAAACATCCTTTACAACGCAACTTTTACCACGCAGTGCCTTTACGACGCAAATTTTACAACGCAAACCATTACAATGCATTGCGCTGGGGGGCGCTCTAGGATAGGGAATAGGTTTAATTTACTATCCAACACCTTCCCTACTATCCACGGGGACTGAAGTTGGAATAGTAAATTAAACTATTCACTATCCAGCGCCCCAAAGCACTATGCGTTGTAAAGGCATGTGTTGTAAAAACAGCGTTGTAAAGGCATGCGTGGTAAAAGCATGCGTCGTAATGTCATACATCCGTTTTTAAGGGATATTGCGAAAGATTAGGTAGGAAGATCTGCCCCCGATTAGGAAGCGCTGCGTCTGATTAGGAAGATCTGCCTCCTCCATTGGGTGATGTTAAGCAGTATTTGATGCAGTGAATGGAGGGGCGTGAGACGACAAGGAGCAGGCAGGTTTGGATGCTCCCATTAAACCGGTGGAAGTGAATTTTAGCTCTTAACTCTCCGGCATCCGAAAAGGCGGCAGGGCCAGAAAAGGTAACATTGAAATTCTATTTGCATTTTATTTCATACAGGCTGATGATATGGTTGAAACCTTCCTTGAAGTTCAGTGGAGTTTTTAGCTCCAGCCTTGTAGACAGCCACTAATATGGTAGTGCTTATGAAAAAGGGGAAGCCTCCACTTAATCCCGGCTCATATAGACCCATCTTGCTGATTAATAGCGACTTGAAGATCTTTTCTAAGATACTTGTGACAAGTCTAGGCAGAGTCATAGCCAAACTGGTCTCTCCCTAACAACCAACAACAAGGGTTTATCCCGGGTAGTGGGACTACTGACCATATTATGCAAGTAACTTGCATTGTTAGATGCAGCAGGGGTATTAAAGACTCCTATGGCTATGACCCTGCTCGATGCTGAGAAAGCTTTCGACCAGGTTGCATGGAGTTATCTATGGGAGATACTTAAGAGAAAGGGGCTAGGTCCTGCCTTTATTACAGCAACCCAGACACTACATCACAACCCTACATCCAGACTGCAAATAATAGGGAGGAAATCTGATTTGATTTCAATCACAGGAGAGACAAGCACACATTTTTTATTTGTGCTTCATATCGATCCATTGTTATTCAGTTTCAAGAGGACTGCCTTAATGATGCCGGTAACCATGACCGTTTTTAACACTAAGCTGTTTGTATATGCTGATCATATAGCACTCATGACCTCGGATTCAGATAGAAAGGGAGGCTGAAATATTCAGTAAATGATCGGGTTATCATTTGAATACAGGAAAGGCCCAAATAGTTTGCAACAAATACATTCATATAGTAGCAGAGCAGAGAGTTGATAGGGCATTGTATTTGTGAGTGATTTTTGCAGCCAGAGTCGAAAATGCAATAGCGTTAAATATCATCCCTATGCCTGCAAAAGCCCGGTGCAATCTGACGTGGATTAATAACTTGCACTGAACACTTATAGGCCAGTGTAATGTAATAAGAATGCTAATATTACCAAAGGTTCTATATTTACTCAGGAAAATATCTTCAGAGATAGAGCAGAAATGGTTTAAAAAGTTGGAGGCCATGTGCAGTAACTTTATATGGCATATAAAAGGGTGAGAAGAGCTTTAAGATATTTGGGGCCAGATGTAGATAATCCGAGGTTACCGGCTCTTAAATACTGAATCATACCGATTCGGTATTTCAGAATCGGAAAACGGGATGTAGGTAAAAATTCGGTAAGAAAAACCGAGTCGGTAACATTTGGATTTCTCGTATCGGTATTTACCGAATCGGTAAATACCGATTCGGAAAATACCGATTCGGTAATACACATTCAACCCTATGGGCCTCCTATTGACAAGGGAAAATTATGTTTCATTTTTGTGGCCATGGCAGTAGTTATTCTTATCCGCATTGCCGCAGCATGGCTGAACTCGGAACCCCCGACATATCATCAATGGTTAGCTAGATTGGGTCTATGTATCACCTTGGGAGCAACATATATCGATGCAAGGGCAGTAAGGCAAGAAAGAGGGGAACCATGATTTGGGCACCGGTGGCAGATTAGATAAATAGAATTAACTCTTGATTTGTAATATAGCCAGTAATGTAATAATTACAACCAATGAACTATGGTAACTTATAATGTGAAAAGGTGGAGCTTATCAAGTAAGGAACGATTTTAAGGGCAATCAGATTGAGTGATGTGCATCTATTTGGTATTTAATATGTATTTATTGCAAACATTTTCTTTGTGTACATCTATGATTTTTTGGTTTGATCCTCCACAAATAAATAAAGTTAAATACAGATAGACGAGGTAGAGACATGGGGCCATATGTATGAAACAAAATTTTGTTTGCAAAGGCCGAAATTTGCAGAATTTCGGCGTTTGCAATAGCAATTCAGGTAAGTGGGATGTAACAGCCTCGCGAATTAAGGAATCGTAAAATAGTGATTACCTATTTTACGACTGCATTTAAGGAATCGCAAATTGTGATTCCTTAAATGCAATGTAAGAGGCACAGAAAATGTGCAATTTGGCCATAAGGAATCACAAAATACCACCACCTTGAAGTTGGTGGTAATTTGCGATTTCTTTGAAAAATGCACTTTTTTGCATTTTTCAAAGTGCCATGTGGCACACATACATGCCCTTAGAGCATGTATGTGTGCCACATGTGCACACATGTACATTTCAGGGGTGCAACAGGGTATCTTTTTGGCACCCTGGCACTCTTGAATTTGCATTGGCAATTTGCGATTCTCTAATTGAGAATCGCAAATTGCGAATATCTCCCCATTCATTCCTATGGGCCCCTAGGCCCATAGGAATGAATGAGGAGATATTCCTTAATTGAGAATCGCAATTTGCGATTCGCAATTAAGGAATATGTAGGATTCGCAAAATTATTTGCTATTGCTACATACATAGCATTTAGCGATTCTCAAATAGCGATTCGCAAAAAATCGCTATTTGAGAATCGCTAAAAAATGACTTTTTGATACCTATGGCCCGTAAACTCGTAGGTTTGTGAACAGCAATTCGTAGTACTTAGTAGTCCTATTGTAGTATTGTACTAAAAAACGTAGTTTGTGACAAGGGCCCTGTGTCTTTACTGTGAAAAAGGGGGGTCACTTCATGAAGGAATGTTCCTCGAAAGTAAGAATGCAACTCAAAACAGCAGAGCCTGTTCAAGCAGAGTCAGTGAAACTGAAAGAGGCCGCTCCTCTGAGTACCCCAAATATGGTTGCCATCACCTGGCATATACAGAAAATTGCTAGAGCTCATATTAAATGTTGTGTTGCAACTGAAATAAACATCCTCATTGATTCTGATGTTTTAAGGAATTTTCTGCTAGATTCATCAAAGACCCGTTTTGCGAGTCTAGAATAGCGATTCATAAGGAATCGCTATTACAGACTCGCAAAACGGGATTCATGTAGGAATCGCAATATTTATTGCGATTCCTACAGCTTCCTTATTTGCGATTAGCTAATTGCTAATCGCAAATAAGGAATAACTTCCCATTCATTCCTATGGGCCTACAGGCAAATAAGGATGCGAATTCAAGGGTGCCAGGGGTGTCCAAAGGACACCCTGTAGCACCCCTGATATGCAAATTTACACAGGTGTTGCGCACACACATGTCCAAAGGACATGTGTGTGTGTAACATGCAAGTGAGAAAAATGCACTAAAGTGCTTTTTTCTATTTTTTCGCTATTTACCACGAAGTCAGACTTCGTGGTAAATAGCGACCAAAAATTGCGAATTCGCAATGAAAAAATGGTTAATGAATTGCATTTAAGGAATCTCAAATAGAGATTCCTTAAATGCAATTCCTCGCAAATGTGCAAATTCTTTATTAGCGAATTTTGCATTTGGGATGATGAATCCCAAATGCACGAGCGCAATTGAGCTTGATGAATCTAGCTGTAAATGTTTATGGAGTATGCCGAGTCAGGTTAGTGCGTGTTGTACCCAGACAAAACCCTCTCTTCATGCAACAATTTTTAATGCTGGCTTCTGACGTCATCTTGACTGCTGGGCCAATTCCGGTGTTTTGTTTTTTTTAGATTTTCTTTCATATTGTTATGGTGAAGGTCAAGCTATCGATTTTCTTGTCAGCGGCGCAGAAGCTGCTTTTCTTATCAAGTAGCAAAGTTCACATCTCCAGGTTGTCTGCCTTTGATCCACCTCCAATTTCCACATTTATGCTCTCTGACTCTGCTATCTTCAGAACTCAACTAAACCACTGTCAGCACTGGAATATATTACATAGTTGGTTCACGTCTTGATTAATCATGTTGAGCTTCAAATTTGCATGTTATTAGGGTTTTTTTCTTTCAAAGATTATCATCAACAATCTCTTCGTTCCCTGGCCTCTTATGAAAGAAATGTATTGCCATTCCTACAAATAGACGTTATTGTTATTTAATTGTGTAATGCTACTCCAAAAGCACCTTAATGACGACAAAGGACATTTTATGCATTTATGTACATATAAAGCACCATCAGTCCATGTAGAAATCGAGCCATGAACTCTTTCATATTCATGCCCTAATGTATTTAACCCTAAATAATAAATGTGCTGGATATTCTGTCCGCCGTATTACAGGTGCATTGTAGCCAGTGGCATTTATAATATCGAAGAGGGGATATCCGCCACGTTTTGTCAGAGTACCCCGCCTGCCAAAATCTATAGCAGGCCCTTAATTTTCTTAATATGTTGTTTTACAACATTTTCCACACCATACAAACTGTATATGACTCACATCAAAATACCAAGTGAAAAGCCTTCAAGACAGTTATAACCTTTCCCCAAGTAAATACATAAGCATAGGGCATCCGCATCCGGCTTTATTTCTCAACACAATTACACATTAACGTTTAAGCATTATTAATTTAGTCTTCTCCATCATTTTAAGAAAAGCTAACTGACCTAACTGCATTAACATAATTATTCTCTGTGTTGTTGGAAATGTTGGAAATAGAACATAATCAGAAAACTTAAAAATTGTTAATTTACCAAATGATTCTTTATTGCTATAAACGTGTTTAAAGAAGACAGCTTGCACAGCACATGCTTATAGTCCTTTCAATCCCATATTTTGCAAACAAATGCATTAGCTACACTTGAGCTTCAATCCTACTTGTCTTTCCTGTTTGCCACCGATGTTTACAGGATATTGAAACAACTGACGCTACTTAGGCATTGTTCCATAAGTCCAACAGTGGCGGCTTCTCAGCTAAGGCAGAGGAGTGTCGACGCACTGCTTTTTTGCAGTGAAAGACAGAGAAAATAAAATGATAATAACTTGCGCTATAATCGTTTTATTTTCTTCTACTTCCGCCAACAGCTTTGCGTGAGGGGGCGGGGACAGGGGAGGAGTGGTTGCACCCTCCTAAAGAACGCAGCGACTGCTTGGACGGCCCTCTCGGGCCATACAAAACAGTCATGCACACTTCGCATGTGCTCTATGCAGGCTGCATCGCAGTCTACATGGAGAACATGCCCAGGCCTCCAGTCAGTGTCTGAGTGTCGAAAAGCAGCACTCAGACCAATCACAACGCTGCTAAGCCAGCGTTGTGATTGGCTGACTGAGAGCCTGGGTGTGCTTCCTGTGCCCGACTCCGCGAGACCAAGGTCTACAGAGCAGAGACGGGCAAGAAAGCCGCGAAAAGGTATGTTTTTTGTTAATTTTTTTCCTAGCTGCTTCCCACGCATCCTACCCCTCCTGCATCCTCCCCCCTGCCTCACGCGTCCTCCCCTGCTGCCCCGCCCCCCACCTCCAATCGTTGCTGGCCGCACCTGAAGTACAATGGTTCTCAAAGACATTTTTTTCAGTGGAGAACTAATAATACACTGCTTAACAGCAAGTTCCTTATCTTTCTGAACAAAGTACACTCTTAGAACTTAGCCATGGTAGAACTGGCAAGTTATTTTTCACCACGGGATTCAGTTCACTACAAGTTACCAAGCTGAACTGTTAGAAATGTTTTCCACCTTTTGTATTGAAGTCTACAACCATATAATTGTAGTTTGGCAAAAAAAACCTCTCACTTGAAAAGATGCTGGGTGTTCTTGTGCTGCCAATTCTGCTGGCGGCACACAACAACACCTATCCAGAAAAGGTGCACAATCCTAGGGATAGCTGTACAAAGCATTTTTCAGGTCGCAAGTGGCCTGATTTGCAAAATCCGGCCTTATGCGACCGGAAAAATACTTTTTCTGATGTACAAAATGTGATTGGGTAACAGGTTACCCAATCACAATTTGCATTTGCTGTTCGCTATTTGGAAATGGCATATTTTGGGCATCCACAAAACAGAAATACTTTACCACCATTTAAAAAGTGGTGGTAACACATTCTCAAAAGGGAAGAGAATGTTGAAAGAATAGTTTTTAAGAGCAGGCAGTGGTCCCACGGACTACTCGCTACTCTTAAAAACTGAAACTTAAAAGTTTCATTTTTTTAAAAATTTATCCCGTTTTCCTTTGAGAAAAACGGGTCCCATTAAAATAAAAAAACGTATTATTATCTTTAAAAGCAATCACAGACATCGTAGTCTTAGGATTCACTAATGAAACTCAAAAAAGTTTCATACATTAGGAGTAGCAATTTTCTAATTGTGATTCACAGGAAATCACACTTAGGAAATCTCTATTCCTAATCTACATACATCTGGCCCCAAATTCTACCGGGTATATGGAATGTGATCAAAATCCCACCAACGGCAAAAGGCTCCCATTCTCAAGTACTGTAAGCTCTTATCTCTGAGCAGTGTTAATGCTGGCCATAATAAACTAAATGAATACCCAGGGACAACAACAACAAGTACCCATTAGCTTGTCAACAGGCAGCTTCAGCTCCTGCCTGGTTGATTTACAGCCAATTACGCACTATGCTTGGTACTTTAAATAAAATGGCTGTCAAACAGACCCTTGCCTTTCAGTACATATCTAAATTACAGCACCAGTAACATGATGGAGCAAGGATTCGCAAGTAAAGCGACTTGCTTGTACTCATGAACCTCGAATAATGATAATAATATAACCAACATGTTTGTTTAACTAATTTGCATATTTTCCCTTTACACGGGGTATCCGAGTGAAGCTTGCGTATGTGTTTACTAATGTTAATACGCTTGCAACCTAAAATGGCCGCTGCTAAGCGGAAATTTAGACTGCGCATGCGTCGGTCATACCCATGTGATGTGACGTATTAGTTGTCTTGTTAGGAAATTGTTTGCACTTGCGCAGTGGAGCTAAAATGGCTGCTTTGTGTTCTCACATGCGAAAAGCTTGCATTGCTGCTTTTGCTAAGCTGTTCGTTCTGCCTAATCCTAATGCTATAGTTTATTATAAAGTAATGGGAGTAGTGTAGAGACTCATGGTATACAGTGAAGTCATTTATTCTGTGTTCTAAGACTGTTTCCTTTTACCCAGGGCTTTAAGTGGGCCAGGTCTCAAGGGGTCTGAGCACCCGCAGTTTTTTTCAGGGGGCCTCAAAACGGGTCTCTAACGGGCTCTGTTTTGAGCCCTGGCACAGGCGGTCCGTTTTTTTCCCCCATACTGCAGTGACAGCTGTCACTGCAGTCTGGAAAAAAGTGACAGGGTGCCAGAGCCCGATAGAGACCTGTTTCTAGACAGCAGGCGCACCGATGTGCGCTGCTCACACTGCTCACTTCTCAACTAGTGGGGAAGTTACGACATGACGTCATGCCAGGTAAGCTGCAGGGGAAGGGAAATCCTTAAAGAGAGTCATTTTCTCTCTGGATTTCCCTTCTCTTTTTTAAACTGCACAAGCAGCAACATTGTGTTAGGGTCACCAGGGCGTTAAGTGGAAGTGTTTTCAATATTATATGTAACAAGTCACAGTTGCAACTTATTTATCTTATACAACTAATAACCATTGACAAAGCTAATAGTGCTGACTTGTTGTAGGTATGATGTTACTTGTTGTATCTTATATCTTGATGCAATGACAGAAACAGCAAAATACATGTTGGACGGCACACTATGCTAAGCACCGATTTCGAACATAAGTGTTATAAAGCCACGCCCCTAATTACACTGGCCACACCCCTTTGAGAGACCCCCCAGTTTTTTCATCCCACTTAAAGCCCTGATTTTACCTTTCATATATCGTAAACTTTGGGCCTGAGAGACGGGAATACTCCATTTTGAAAGTCCTTTGCACACGGCACGCTATAAGAAGAGGGCTGAAATCATCTGTCATTGAATCCCAGCCAGATGGCAACTCCAGCCAAGATGCGCCTCGGAAGACGAACCCTTACCCAGCCAGAAGGAGCTGAACTGTACTGAAATTATAACATTGTATATAATGTTAAATTTACCATTGTTATGTATAAGGCATATGTCATGAGAACCTGAAATTCAAGGGGCGTATACGAAATTCAAATGAGGAGCCTGAGAAAGTTCACAATTTAAGTGGTGTGATGACCTGTCCTTTTTCTCTGTCCAATCAAAATTGGGCATCCTTACACTTGCAACATTGGGGGGTGGTACACTGACCTGGAAAATGGTATAACTAGCCTAGGTTTAGCTAGAGAAATTGTCCGACTTGTCCGAATAGCTGACCTGTCACTGACCCAACGCACTCAATAGCTGATCGAGAACAGAGGTGCTGCGGAGCACTCTGTCAGAAGACTCGCTGACCCAATCTGGGTTTTGGGACCTAAAGTGCTGGCGAAGCACTTTGCTGGGGAATTCGATAACCCAATCGGGTTCTGACTGATAGCTGCAGAGAGGGTGTAGCGCAGGCGTTGCAACTGAACTGCGGGTGCTGGTCTTAACTTTGGTGGTCCGGTTCTGATCCAAAATCTGGTTTCCTGTCCTGTCTCTGACCTGCACTTCCTGGCCTACTGGTGTTTGCAACTTTCGGGGTTTCTGTCCTTAACTGACCCGTGGCCAGGGTTGGCCTCCGCACCGTTCTAGGTAAATATAAATATGTGAGGGAAACACATTTGCGTCCTTTTTTTACCCTTCCCTTAATTTTGCTAAAGTTATAAATGCATATGTTCCTTTTCCTTTTCCCTTCCTTTGTGACAAAGTACTAAGTCGTAAATCTCGCCGTTATTAGCATGTTCCATTTCCCCCCCCTCCTTAGAGTGGATATTAAGTACCGTCCATGAATATATAGATGATCCTTTTCTTTACCTTTCCCTTAGACAACTGAAGTGGTTATTCCTGAATCATTAGCGTTTTCCATTTTCTTACCTTTCCCATAGTTACATGGTAAAATCAGATACGTCATTAAAATTGTGTTCCTTTTTCTACCCACCCTCTTGAAGCGATTAAATTGTGACATTCTAGCATGTTCCTTATTTTTCCCGTCCTTTAGGAAATACCATTTTCCAGTCTGATTTTCTGATTATTCAGTATGCTCCTTTTCTTACCTTCCCTTTAGACTTCTAAATGGTGGGCATAATATACCTTTTGCATAGTTATACACTTTTTATGATTCTGATTATTGATAGCTTGCTTGCAGTAAACTTTTGGTTGATGACAATTGATGAAGATTATATAAAGGTTTTCAAAACTTCCCGAGTCTGTGGTCATTACATCAAGTGCAATGTTATGGTATTATTGACTGCCTTTCTTTACAACTAACTCCCTGATCCATTGGGATCATAGTTATCAGTGACAAGGAGTGTAAGTCAAGGTATTGGACCTAGGAAATATAAAAATATTGATAGTTAACGCCCAGGTTACCTGTTCTAAGTGATTGTGATAAAATTGTATATGGGCCCAGGTAAGTATGTTGGTAAAGGTATAGACGGGTGACCTGCGCTCTCTATCAAACAGGCAAACGTGTCTGACTTTCTCAGCATTCTGGCTTAGAATACATCTAGATGGATCCTCTGGAAACTCAAAAGTGATTTTTTATTCTATTTCTGGGAATCAGATTAGTCAGAAGTGAGAGTATTAAACTCGAGCTGTTACTTTGTCTCATCTGGGTATTGCTTCCCATTTGCTTCAAAACTTTTTTTCTTCTGATGGTCCCTATAAACCTTTTCATCCATGACTTGTAAGGAACATCACTAAAAATGAAAATGTGGTCAATGGACTGCATAAACAGCTTTAAATAAGGTGGCAGAAACATAAAGAGAACTCACTTTTCTAGACCAGATCAAACCATATTTACATCTCTACCTTACCTCCTCATTCAAGGTGGTATGTGTAGCATCCTCCCCAGCCTGGGTAATCTGCAAAGTACTATGCAACACACTGAGCTTAGTAATACACGTCTTTATTCTTCTGTGTGTAACCGCAAACTCAAAATTCTAAACCAGCCTTCAGTGCATTCTGCTCTAACACATGTCACAGTTCTACAGAGTCCATCTGGAGCCAAAAGTGTTCAATCATTTCTAGTTCGCAAGATACTACATCTTCTCCAATATTTGTACAAAAGATTTATATAGATAGAAATATACATTCAAATATCGTCAATCAATCTTCTTAGACCTTTAATAGTTAGACCTGATCTTTTTCTGGGACGCTGGGAGGTGTTGTCACCAATGTCCAGAATCTGCATGAATGGCGTAGAAGCACCAGCAGTTGCAGATATTTCAGACCCAGTCTTTCTTTCAACTATTAGCACTGATAAACGATTGGTCAAGTGCCTGAAATGAGAAGAGTCTCAAGTATTAGACTACCCAGGGTGCTGGGCAGTCACCATGTGTCCCTTAGTAGACATCAGTTATAAAGGTTCTGCATCAAAAGGAGCATCAGATTTCTGCATTTGTTGTACGAGCACAGGATCTCCTCTTTTAAAGTCGATGTTCTCTGCATGTCATCTTTTTTCAGCATACACTTTCATCTTTTGTTTGTTAACCAAGTCCTTCACCTGAGTGTGTGTTTCATCTTTGTTTCTCTGAGGTAACTTGGTATATTCATTGCTTTCCCAAACATAAAAGTCACAGGACTTTCACTTGTGGTCAAGTAGGGTGTTAATAAGCTCTCAAGGTAGAATAAAATACAGTTTTCAAATTGAGCTTTCCAAGAGTAGCACGCTGCACTGCTTTCTTTAGCGTACTCAAAAAATGCTCAACAACACAGAGGAGTGCTCTTTTGATGCGTTATTTTCAAATGCTCCAAGAAATCTCTGAGCTTTCAAATATTGAAAGGTAGGCCATTGTAAGACTTCACTATGGCTGGAACACTCCATGTCAAAAAGATGCCATCTAGCCTTTCAATGACTTGTACTTGAGACCTTCAGTTCGTGGAAATTGTGGGTATTCATTCATAATTACGTACAGATGATGTCCATTGTCAAGTGGACCGAAAAAATAAATGGCTATTCTCTCCAATGCATGCTTCGGGAGTTTAGACATGTTCAAGGTGTGATGAATATAGTTTTTGTAGAAAGGTAGGAGCCTAAATGATAGGCCTTTAATTCCTTTTCAATCCTGTCATCAAGGTAAGGAAACCAAACTCGGTCTCAGAGAGCTAGTTTTGTGGCAACAACTCCACAATGTTCTTCATGGGCTACCCCACATATTTTCCGTCTCAGACTCTCCGGAATCAGGATTCTTGACCCATGTAATATAACTCCTTCCTGAGTTATGAACAGTTCATCCTTTCCCTTTTTGTACTTTTGATATTCACCATCACTGGCGAGTGGTCGAGTGTGTTGGTTCCATGACTGATGTGTAATTATATCCTTCAGCTTTACTATGTCACTATCATGGCTTGTGGCAGTGATAATCTGGGTTAATGAGATGGCAGCTGGAGTGTTTGATTTTACAATGAAGTTGTTAAAGGCCTATCTTGACCCTGTATAGGAACTCTGGAGAAGCAGCCAGCAGGGTTCTGATAACTTTCCTGGATGATACACAATGGTAAAATCATACTCTTGTAACTATATTCCTCATCATTCAATGCAAGGAGGCATTTTGACCTTTGGATTTACAAATATAGTCAGAACATTGAAGCCACCTTGAAACAGTTCTGCAGCCTTGATACACCAAAACGTAGTCTTTTGTATCAAAATAGACCAACGTGTAGAAAATGTTTTAATGTACCTCCAATCTTTTTCACATTCTAATTTATGATAACCTTTATTTAGATGAAGACAAGAAAATACCTTTGCACCATTTAATTGTATTATCATGTCAGCAATGTGTAGACTGGGATGTCGTTCTCATTCAATTGCCTTGTTAACTTGACGCATATCAACAAATATGCATACAGCGCATTCAATGTCCTTTTTGGGCACTACTACAATGGAAGAAACCCAGGGCGTTGAAACCCAGTGGAACACTCAATAATATCATGCTAAAGTACCTATTCCAGTTCCTTGTCAACAGCTTCTTGCAAAGGAGAATCAATTTGTCTGTCTTTGATCAGCAGGATAGCTGTCCTCATTAATATGTAACTTCTCTTTTATAGTTTAAGTTTTCCAAAATCATGAAATAATAAGGCAAACTGACTTACTATTTTGTTGTGAGCATTCATGTTGTAATTCACAGAAATTAGGGCTAGATGTAGGTAAATAGGTTTTACCGATTCCAAAATACCAAATTTTACCGATTCGGTATTTTAGAATCGGTAAATCCTATGTAGGTAATTATTCGGTAAAAATTACCGAATCGTTAAGATTCGGTAATTACCAAATCGGGCCTGGAGGCCCATATGAATGAATGTCAATTACCGAATCGGTAAATACCGATTCGGTAAAATAGGGAAATAGTCAAGGGTGGCAGGGTGTCACTTTGACACCCTGTTGCACCCCTGAATAGTGCTGGTGTGCACGCCTGGCATACATACATGCCCTAAGGGCATGTATGTCTGTCACATGGCACAGGTGTAAATGCACACATTTACATTTACACAGGAATTCCTTATTTACCACCAACCAATAGTTGGTGGTAAATAACGAATCCTTAAAGCACAAAAGCACTCTTTAAAGTGCTTCCTACATCTCATTTCATGATTCGGTAAATACCGAATCGGTAAATGATGATTCGGTAAATACCGAATCGGTAAATACCGATTCGTTATTTACCGAATCGGTAAATATACCATCTACATAGGAAAAGGCCATTACCAGTCGGTAACGGCCGATTGCGGCCGTTACCGACCGGTAAAAGCCTACCTGCATCTGGCCCTTAGTCCCATATCAGCAGCTGTGCTGAAACTGAGTAGACAGGCACTGTACAGTGTGCCTTGAAGCACATGATAGGGTGCCTGTACCTTCGTTTTCTTGTGTTTCATCGTTGCCTCAAATGAACCATGACTTTTTAAGGGATGTTGATGCGGCCCATGTATACACTATTGTAGTGTAGTTCCTATAGCCCTGATAGGCTCTGCGCATTAGAATAATATACAGTATAATTTTGACATAGGACTGAGGTCAGTATGCCTTTATCGAGTATATTAAACTTAATTATTTGTGTGTGCCAGCTAACTCAGAGGTCACTAGAAACTTCTCGAATGAACAAGAAGGGATTCGTTTCTGACAACCGCATAAACATGACAAATTTGTTACCCTTAGAATCAGAACAATATCTTCAGAGTCGTATAAACAATAAATTACAGTTTCACTCAGTCAATTGTGCATGCTTCGTTTCCACAGAGTTGCATAGAAATAGAGAGATGGGCATTTCAATAAAAGGGTTTATTGAACAGTCTTATTTCTCATGCACGAGATATGAACTGCTACAATCATAAGACAGAATGCGAAGTGTAAAACGTACAGCGTTGGCAGTAAGATAAAATAATACTGCAATAGCTTGGTCTGTAGCTATGACATATATAAAAATACACACATAAATAACACAGGCTAAAATACTCAACTGGTGCTTCTAAAATAATCCTACCCCAGTGTACCTAACCTAAGTATAGTACGATGGAAGAAGTAGGTGCTGTTTTAGCTATAGTCTAGTTTAGTTTTAGTTGTGCCAAGAATTGCCAAAAGTTTCTCTAGGTTCTAGTCTGCTCCATACCTTAGAATGAGAGAGGTTGGTATCTCTTTCCAGGACTCGATCTCTCACACCTCGCAAGGGGAGTCAAAAACACTGGAGCTGGATTCTCGGCAAGGAGAATGACAGCCTCTGGTCAGTGCTTCAGTTGGGGACTTGACTTCCTTTAGGACTTGCTGTGGCGAACCGCGTCGTGCAAGTAGGTAGTCGAACCGTACCGTGCCTTGCCATGGCAGGTGAAGGTATATTTATACCTTGAAGGTGTTTAGAAATGCCAGTATTGACGTACAAGTAAGAACGTCATGAATGAACCACTAAGGAATAGATGTTCATGCATAATAAATGAGTTCTTGGAGAAATCAATATCCAGGCAAGGGGAAGTCCTAAAGGCTTAAGAGTCTGGTTTTCCATGAACTCGTTGTGACAAAGAGGATCGGATGTATTTGACGATGCCTGTATTTGGTTAGCATGAGCAATGCCTTAATAAGGGTTGGATTTCTATACCTACATAAGGGCAATGTGAATTGTGCCTATATAAGGGCATAAATTGGGAAATCTATATACGATATCTAAATCGGTACACAACACCCACTCCACTTTCGTATGAACGACATTACTAAATCCTAAACATGTTAAACATATCTAAAATATATCTACACACGAAGTGCCAAAAACATGTTCAAACTACATTGTGAAAAAATTAAATTAGAACTGGTTGTAAGCATAAAAAAACATTGGTGCTGTACATTTCAAAGCAATGTTTCATTCTAAGCATATGTTGACATTTCAAATGCGAAACTGAATGAATCATGAAAATATACATTTATGAAATGGCTCGTAAATACAGAAGAAAAAAGGGCTGAAACCATTTCATGTCAGATTACATAAAACTATCTGTTTTGTGGACAAGGTCACATATTGTCTCTGGAAGTATTCAAAAAGAATTCTGTTCTCTATGAATAGTTCTAATATAAGCAGATTACTTGTGCCAAAAAATGAAAAATACAAATTTGGAGAAAAAAAATTAAACATAGGAAAAAAGTTCCAAAGTTAGTACCTTGTTTTGAAAAATGAAGATCAAATTCAGAGTCTCTCAGTACCTTGTGTGCCAAAATCAAAAGTCAGTGATAGGGCTTGGAGAAAACATGAATTCTTCTATTTCTGTAGACAAAAGGCATCTACCGTTGTAGGTGAAAGTTGGAATACCTTTTTTAGAAGATTAACTGCACGCCTTCAGCATTTGTCATATCAGCAATGTTCGTATCGGATGTTACGTACGTGCCTGTTGTTTCCTCTCGTACCTCATCAGTTGTAATTTGCATCTGTGAGACCTCAATGAATGCCATCATCAGAATTGGTAGCCGCTGGGGACAACACAGAGCATGGGCCGTTACAGGGTCTAGCAGAGTATCGACATCCGTAGGCATGACTAATGGGAGTGTTAGATAGATGTCTAAGACACATTCTTCACCGTAAAGCAGGCAGCATAGAACAGGTAAGATGCAATCTTGCCAGATTGGTCAGAATGACAGAAACCATGTGGTATTTAATTCTCGTAGACGAGGTAAACCCAAATTTTGGACGATGCGCTCACGACACTTCATCTCCAGCAGAGCTCTCTCCACGGTGAATTGGGTGTCGCTGGTGATTTGCCTTGCCATATCGAAGCAGTAGGAGCAAAACTGGATCCCTGCAACAAGTCCAAAAAGTAGTGGCAGTCCACCAAACAGTGTGCACGAAGTTTAGAATTATTCCGAGGACTGCTTGAAAAGGTGCTAACAGTCATGCACACACGTTCCTAAATACATGTACAATACTGCTCGTATCAGACATGTTTAAGATACGTCCCAGCAGTTCTGAGAAATGTATAGGGCAGTTTGTATTCAGAAGGGCATGTATCTCGGCAGAAGTCCTTGCGACTCGTAGATCATAGGTTTCTTAGTCAGAGGTCAGTGGCACAGTTTTTTGCAAAAGAATGGCTTTCATTCTGCTTAGAGTATCAATTCGTATAGAAGAGATGTTCAGTGAAGACCATAAAGGTGACTCCCTGGCTCTCTTGGTTTGTGGAAACAATACTTGCATACAGCAAGTGACCCTGGATGTAACAGTCACTAGATATGGGATACCTGGCAACATGCCACAGCAGCTGTGATGGTTCAACATGAGGTAACTTCCATTTAAAAGTTTTCCAATAATTGGATCAATCACTGCAGCTGGTGAGCCTTACAGGTGACAGGATAAGTTGGTAATGGAACCATCGCAAGCTCCGTGTAAATTAATACCCTGACAAAGGAGAGAAGTGCTTAGTGCGTTTTCACAGTTAGTAACGCTAAGAAACACTTCACTCCCCCCACTCCAACATCTGTGTGTGTTTGGTAAATCCCAGGATGTCTTGATGTATTCTTTACCTAACCTTTCATATTTGCCTGCTGGTATGTGTTTTAGGCAATAATGAAAATGGAAAATTGTAACAGGCAGAGTGATTTTTTCATGTATTTTCCACTCAGTAGCTGGTTTCTCTCCTACTGTGAATGGTGATTTTTCCAGTTTTTCAATGCTCAGCACCGTATAGTCTGCTCCCCTTTGTGCCAGTTTGATCTCTTTATCAGTGAGATTGAATTCTGAAAACAGTGACGTAGTGTTGATTAAACAACAAGGCACATAGCCTGCATGAAAGTTTTGTAGCGTCCAGCCTAATAGCATCATAGAACGTTCTTGAGACTGACCTTGTTGCAACATGACCAAATCTTGTTCCATGATGTCCATGGCAGAAGACACAATGCTGTTCAATGAATATATCCTGGACAGAGTCGTTAACCTATTGTCTACTACAGAGAGAGATTTCTCTAAATTAATATGATCAATTTCTCGTATTCGTTCTGCAGTCTCTGCTTGGGTAATCTTTCATATTTTGTTATATACAGCATATATACCGGCATATATGAAACGTTTTTGCCGCGGGTTTTGTTGTCTTTCCAAAAGTCAAAACCCTGTCTAGACATTTGGCCAATAAAGGCTGCAGAATAAATCTGTTTTGTATTGTTTAACATACTTTTCATTCCTGTTTTGTTCACATTTTTAAAGTAAAATGATTCTGGATTGGATATATTAAACCCTGAAAAATATGATAACTTTTTCTCAAAAGTTTTTGAGCTACCCTTCGGATGAGTAGGACAATGTTCCCATTGGTTATACATATATACATTTCTAGGCATTGCAGATTTGTGCATGAAATGATGACCTTAATGGTTATAACAATACATTTGTCCATAGTCTGATGAACCCTCTAAGTATTCATGAGTTGTGAATACTGCAGACATTTCTAGATCAGACATCATGTTATTAACAGTCTTAAAGTCCCAATCATCAGAAAAGGTACTAGATGTAACAAAGTCACTCAATGAAATCTTGAATAAGTGTGGAATCTTCAACAGCTCTGACGGGCCAAAAATGTCATATTCTGTTTTGTTCCAAACTATACCATCTTGTATAGGAAAGGCTGTGATGTTCACTGCTGACAAGTCTCTATGTTCACGATAGGATGATTTGTGTGGCTGGAGAGGTAAGTTCACTCTTTTACTTGCTGTGTCCATTTGAATATATCTTCCATTTGTCAGCATACCCAGATTCATTACCAGAGCTAATCAAAGTAGAAAGAAAAATATTCCCAAAACAACCCAAAGCTCAATCCATGGTGAAACCAGATACGTTTTTTTCAGGTGATGAAAAAAGTCAGTTGCTTGTTCTTTGAAAGTTATTTTTGCTGGCAATGTTTCTGGTTCACTGGGATTGTCAGAAAACGTATCAAAGTTAATGAAATAGCCAGAGGCAGTTCTGTCAATGGTTGGAATTGCATCTGGATTTGTTGAAATCGCTGGAACCACTTGATCACTTGTTACTTTATTTTAGACAGGTGCTTCAGGACGAACTGTTATTTGGGTCTCAAGAGGAACGAGTTCCATTGCTTAGTCCATCTTTTCTCACAGTAGAATCCTCAAAGGTGATGAGTCTTTCAGTTTGAACCTCTTGGATTGTAGCTAGAGGAGTGCGTCTGCTACATTGGTGGAGCCCACTTGGCCTACTGCTTAGTATCGGCCACATAGTGTGGTTTCATCAGGTCGATAGACACATCTGTTCTCCTTTTTACCAGCAAGGGGCGGCAGTATTACTGTTCTTGACCTGTGGGTTGCTAGGACAGGTACTGGTTGTCTGTAAGAAGGCCCAAATTCCTTCTTGTCCGCGATCTTTTCTCTGACTAGATCACCAAGCTTTGGGATCCAGACAGGCCTTGCTGGGACGGTTGCTTTTTCCCCAGGGGTGGTTGGCTTCAGGAACACGTTGATTTGTTTCGATCTTAGTTCATTTAAGTCCTGTAAAACAGCCAAACGATCTTTGATATCAAATTTCTTATTTTCCACCACTGTTCCATGACAATCAAGATCTGGAACCAACATTCTTGTCCCAAATACGACCTCATATGAAGTGACACCCCCTAGAGAACTTCTTGGCAAATTGTTAAGTGCACCTTGAACCTCAATAAGATGTTTGACCCACACATCACCCAAACCTAATATCCTAGCTGTTATAGACTGCTTTATGTCCCGTTTTTTTTCTTTCCACAACAGAATTTCCCTCAGGATGGAATGGAGAAGAGTACCGCAATTCAAAGCCCAAACTGGCCATGGCTTATTTGTACGCTCGAGAGCGAAATGCAAGGCCCTGGTCAGAGTATAGTGTGCCTATTGCGCATGTGCCAATAAAGGCTTGCAAATCTTTTATAACAGTTCGAGCGTCAGCCGAGCGCTGAGGCCACATCCAAAGGAACCTTGATTTAGTGTTTATGGGACTGCATTCGTCCACAAGGATGCCTGCACGTAGATAGTCTAATGCTGTCTAACAATGGTGTCTGTACTGGGCTGGCTACGCTGTAGTCAGGTATCTGGTGGTGTTCTGTGCTGCGATCTCTTTTGCAGTTTATGCAGTTAATGACGAAGATGTGAATAAGTGCATTCATTCCTGGCCACCAGTACATCTCTTTTAAAGTTAATATTGTTCCATAGCTCCCCTGATGTATCAAACCTCTCCCAGATGTGCTTCATAAATCAAAACTACTCTTCGTTCCATGTTTGGAATTACTCTATCCCCCACTCCAGGAATTCAAGCAACGGAACGCTGTTCGCATCAATTATATATGAGTATTTGAGTGGAAACTTTTTAGGTAATGCTGCACCGCTCCCTTTGCTTGAAGCAGTGACAGCCAGTATTATTTCACTGTCATTTTTTGGTTTTAAATGAGTGATTGCAGCTACGGAAGCCGTTTGCACAGCCCCCTTCGCGGCTTCATCAGCCAATTAATTCCCTATAACGGGAACGCCAACACGTTGATGACTCAGCGTGTGTATCACGTGAGTGTTTTGTAGTCCGTCTCGCAACTGAACTACTTGTTCCCAAAGAGTGTTATGCTGAATTGTGCCACCTTTTGCATCTTTGAAACCATTTTTAAGCCAATTCTGTAAATATTCATTGTAAGATTGAACAGAGTAAAAGGAATTGCACACTATGAGTGTGGGGAATTTGTGATCAGTATTTTCAAGTGCCATTATGAATGCTTGTAGTTCAGCTCGCTGAGCTGTACAATCTCCTAGAGATTGCGTTTTTGTGACTAGAGGTCTGAATTTGCCATCGCGCATACAACCTTTAACGATCGCGCATTCTGCACCATAAGCTTGCTTACCTCCCGTAGCGGGTTGTGCAGATCCGTCAGTATAAATTATCCATACATACTGGTCAAGATGGAGAATTTCAGTAGGCAGAGGACATTCTTGTTCATATTGCAGGAATGCTTGTGTTTTTAAATAAGGATCAAAAAGGCATTCAACATCAGTTGCAGCAAGAGGATTAACCCATTGTATCCATCTTGGATGTGAAGCTTTTGCATTTGGAATGCTAGCTTTTGTAACTGCCTCTAAGTCTGGTACAGGAGTTACGACCATTATGCGTGTCCCCTGTGCTAGGGCTCTCTCTTTTGCTACAGCTGTTTGAACTGCTGTCAGAATTTTTTCAGTAGAAGTGAATTTCATGTCTGCTTGCGTGTACAAATGTAATTTGGATGCAATTGGTACTTTTTCACCTTCGTTAAAAGTTAAGTAGGTGGATCCGCATTGACCCGGAATGATTCGGATCACTAAGTTTTGTACGTTTACGCATGTTTGTAAATGTTTGGTTGCAAACATGTCTGTTTGTAGTGAACGCAAAATTTCTATATGTTTTTGAGTCCAATTTATTGTTTTAAATTAAGGTTTGATTAATTCGTAGAGAGGTTTAACCCTTTCTGCGTAGTTTAGAATGTATGTTCTTCCAAAATTCAGGAATCCTAGAATTGACTGTCAGTTTTTCCGCGTTTTTGAAGGTTGGAGCAGCGCACACTTTTCCAAAAAGTTGGCTGCCAGGCTTTTGCCTTCACTTGATAGTTCATATCCTAGGAAAAGGACATTGAGATGGGCAATTCTTGATTTTTTTAAATTGAATTTATAACCCTCAGAGGCGAAGCCCAGTATAATGGTGTTCCAGTGCCTGTTCAGGTCATCGTCTGTCAGATAGATATAATCGACATATGACAATGCCTCGTCATCATAAGTTTGTATTAACTCTGTTACCATTGCTGAGAATAACCCTGGACTATTCTTGAATCATTGAGGTAGACAACAGAACTGACGCTGTGTCCCCATTATTGAGAAAGCAGTCAAATACCTACTTTCAGGTGCAATGTTTTGACAAAAGAAACCATTTGAAATATCTAATGTGGTTTTATATTTTTTACGCACAATGTTATTCATTAATGCTGTACTGTGTGCATTTTGCACTGCAAATGTTTTGCAAAAAGAGTTTAAGTGTCTGTAATTCAAAACTAGACTATATGTATTATCTGGTTTGGAAACAGGAAACAAAGGATTGTTCATTGATGAGGTGCATGTGTCAATCACCCCTTGGTATTCAAGTTGATCTAAGATTTCCCTGACCTGTTTTTTAGCTTCTTGCTTAACTGGATACTGCCTTTGTGCAGTTGGTTGATTTTTTTAACTGGATTTTGTGGTGAGGTATATCCTCATCCCATCCTACATGATTTTTGTATAATGCTGGGGCTTTTGCAACTGCCCATTTCCTTGCATAAGTATATTTTAAATGTACTTGAATATGGTTCGAGAAGGCTGGCATAATGATGTCTTCGCCATGTGGGCACTCTGACAAATTCTGGTGGCCAGTCCCGTTCTGCTAGAAGTATATCATAGCCCTTAGAAAGTCGCTCCCAAAAGATTGATTTCACTTTTCTTGGTATGTCTCCCTCCATCTGGTGTGTTATTTCATATAACCTATGTGGAGAACTAACCCTAGTATCTGCAGTTTCAACTTCAATGTCTACATTCAAGTCCACTGTCTCCTGAAGTTCCTTCAGGTTCTGGCGAGCTATTGTTACTCCTGCTGCGCTGTCCAACATTCTCTGAGCTCAATCTACGTTCCTGAGCTGTGTTCTCAGAATCCTCGGCATGTCTGAACTTTAGACCTGCTACCTTCTTTTTGGAGAATTGAGGTTTTGGTTTGCTTTTCTGAACGTGTTGATCGTCTTTGGACTTAACACATTCTTCCTTGTGTTCCAACCATCACCTTCTTTCAGATGTCTGTGACAATATCTGAAAGGTACGAGTGGAACGTGTATCAGTATCTTGATACCTGTCAAGTTATCTCAAATTATCGCTATTCCTGAGGTTATACCTCCTTTCAGAGGGCTCCTTTTGAGGAGACCTACCTCTGGATTGAGAATCTTTCTCTTTTGAATGTTGTTTGCTATTTTCCCACTTCTTTTTAGAAGATGTAGGATTGGTTTTACTAAAAACCTTCTCAGGACTTTCAGACAGTTGTGGTTTAACTGGTTTCCCACCCAAACTGTCTCTGCCTAATTCTTCATAGTATTTTTCTATTATTCTGGCTAGCTCTTGTGGTTGTTCTGTTACATCAAATTCCCTTAATTTCCGGCGCATTGCCACTGATGCTGCTTCTCCTTTAATATTAGATAATATTAATGTTGAGACCTGGTTAAAAAATTTCAGTAATTTCATACCTAAATTCAGAGCAGGCTCTGCCCCGTATTCATTTTAAATCTGTTTCAGGACGTCAGGTATCACCGCCATAGATGGAACACCATGTGTTTTTGTGTAGATAGCAGCAAAGACTGTGCCCTAAGTGGTACAGTCTTCCAGATGTGGTGTTATTCCCATTGGTAAACAGATTGTTAGAATTTTATGTTTCTCATAAGGGCTGGTATTAGGAAATACCGCTTTGATTTGAGTAATTTTCTGTGCCATCCAGAATGTAATTTGTTCACGTTGTGCGGGCAACTTACCCATAACTGCGTGTAAAGTCTGTGGAGTTTTTTTTGTGTATTCCCCTGGTGAGAGGTTTGTTGTGGAATAACCAATGGTGGTTGGACTGTGAGAGTCTGCTTGACATATTGGACCAATTGTCTGTAGATTTTGATTAACTCTTTGAGTTGAGCACGTAATTCTACGTCTGTCATGTCTTCAATTTCAGGATGAGGTGTGTATCCTGATAAAACCGGCCATGTTGCTCCTGGTCTACCTAGTGGACCGAGCCTGGTAATGTGATTTAAAGGTTTTAGGGTGCCTTTAAACCAGAGATTATGCTCCTGGTATGTGAGTGGAATTTCAACATCCTCAAAAGGAATATATTCCTCTGGTGGATCATCTTTGTAGAAGTGAAACAAATGTGGTACTGGATTTGGTTGTGGGAATACTATCCATGAGTAGAATACCTCTGACTGGTGAGATTCGTGTGCCTCTATCACAAAAACTGGTCTACCACCTCTTGGTGTTAGGCCTTGTTTTATAGGTTTTAGAGTGATGGCTCTCCTTAAATTTGGAGGAATGATTATTGCATTCTCATCGGTTTCATTACAACCTGTATTGTCAAGAAGTACTGCGACTGCGTCGGGTACAGTTCCGTTGTTAATGGCGTCGTCGACCATTGTTTAATGAAAGTTGCAGAGCAAGTTTCAAGGGAGCAAAGATAAGGTGCACAATATTTTGGAACACTGTATCCTTCAACATTGAACAAACCAAAAAAAGCTAATACATAGGATGTCCACACAGTTTTTGAGATCTGCCTATAGTGTAACACAGCAACAGATAGATGTGGTACCCTCACTTGTCCTATGACTCTCTTCCTAGTCTATGCAGTCTGCAACTATATTAACCCCTATGGACTAGAAAGGGGTGCATATGGTATATAGATTATTGCATCTTCAATGAATCCCTCACAGTTCTCTGATTAGGCAAAGTGATGACTGCATGGTGATGGTTTCCTAAGATGCCATGGTGGTGGTAGTAGTAGACAGTAGCAGCATGCTACCGCACTAGTCGAATACTAGTGAAAGCACCAGATCCTGCATTGAGGTTCCACTCTCTTCTAGCCAAAATAAAACTGTAGGATGAGGAATGAGGAATCATTGCAGGGAACTAATTAATTTGACATATTTAAAACTAAGTTAATGCCATTTTATATGCATGCCTTGCAAAAATATTAGACAGTCACCTGAGGAAGACTAGAGTATGACTAGTAGTACACTAGAAGAAGACTGTCAAATGACAAACCACGATAAGCATTGCTAAAGTAAAATAAATCAGAATGCTGGGCTAGTACAAGTAACAAACTGCTACGAGCTATGAAGTGGCCAGCGTAACCTTTAGTGCTTGAAGGATGATGATGCTGGCAATTATGATGGATTATGTTCCTCTAGAAAAAAATTGAATACTGTGCATAGGTGGGCAATCTAATATTTATAAAATATTGCCAGTGTGGGCTATACTTAGAACAGAAGAAGATCCTAGCCCTGCTTTGAGTTGGTGTTGATTTCATGACATAAGCCCCAGCAAGTGTGATCAATTAATCGTGTAAATTTAATTTAGTCACACCACAATAAATCACACAACCGGGTTAGGGGTTCAATGAATGGATGGGAAGGGAGATTTGAGGGAAAGGTTTAACAATGACAAACACTACAACACTAGACAAGAACACATTCATCTTGGCAGCCGACCATCATAAATCTGTTATGGAAGGAAAAGGAAATGCATGCAATTGATGATAAATCAAATTGTCTGTCTGTCCCTAGAGAGACCCAAGTTACATTGTGTTCTGTTGTCCTGGGCTTTGAAAGATAGCAAATAAAATTTAAATATATGTAGGGTTCAAATAAACAAACATAAACAACACACAAAGTTGTAATGATTGAAGAGTAAAAAATGATACTGTATTTGTCCTCTGCTTTTAGACATCGTTGTGGGATCAAGTGTAGACAGCGACCATAACCCCTTAAGTATGAGTCTTACATCACCCTGAGAGGCAACTCCAATTATGCCTAGATCTTCGAAGTGACTAAAGAACTTCTTCCCTCGAATGACAACCCCTGCTTAAAGGTGATCCTAGATTAGGCTAAACTTCAGGACCTTAATTACCAACTAGCCATAGGTCTGATGGATTTCAAGGCTATGCTTGGGGACCCAGATGAACTGGAGCTCATCTCCCTTAGACACTCTTGTCTTTTTAAACAACTGGCTGCCCATTTTAGGTAACCAAAACCACACCAACAGCACAGCCGTCGGGCACCACCGCAGACAGCTAGGTTTAATCATGAGTGTAGGCAACTTAAACAACAACAACAACTAGCATCTGCCCCTTAGATCCCACTCGCCCAAGAGAGTAAGCAATATGAGAAGGGGCTATACTAAAGTCCAAGCTAGAGCAAAATTGGAGTGGGATGAGAATAGGTGGGGGGCAATCGGCAATCTGCGAGTGTTGTGCTGCCAAAGACTCTAAACTGTTTTGGCAGATTATACCATGCGGGATCGCCAGAGGCCCCCCCCCCAACCAGCCAGCAACATAGCAATCTCCGACTGGCAAGATCATTTTAAACTTTTGTATACTAACTCCACGTCCTCAGACATAAACCCATCCCAACTTGCCCTGCCCTTGACTTATACCATGAAGCTTTTACTAATACAGAAATACTGACATCTATTAATGCAATTGTTCAGGCAAAGGCCCCCGGACCTGATGGCATTCCCAGTGACTTATTTTGATACGATAAGGAGAAGTGGTCGGCCATGATCCTGTCAAATACTATCGCAGCGGGAGCTCCAGTTCCCCCGTCATGGAAAGGTGCCGAGATGATACCGATCTTCAAAAAAGCTGATAGATCATCTCCAAGTAACTGCAGACCAATAAGCCTTATAGATTATATTCAGAAAGTGGCAAGCCAAGCACTACTGAATAAGATAAAGATCTGGATTAATGATAATACCATCCTTTCCCCCTTTCAAGCTGGTTCCCGAACCAAAATAGAGACAATTGATCCAGTTTTCCACCTAATTCTACTCTCGTGGAAGACTGGGTCACTGGCCCGGGAAGCCTATACGTGGCCTTCATTGACCTCAGAACAGCGTTTGATCTGGTCCACACATATAAATTGGTGACATGTCTAGCTGACTTTGGGATGCCACTGGAGATCTTGTCCATGATAATCCGGCTTAATGAAGCAAATTATGCGAAATTCCCCTGGGGCTACCAAGGGCAGCTCACAAGCTCTATAGCCGTTAATAGGGGAGTCCGTCAAGGATGCGTGCTAGCTCCTACACTTTTTTCATTAAATATGAATAGTTCATTCAATTCTTGCAGCAGGATCCTTTGGATGCCTCATTGCTGGGGGTGACAGAATCGTGACACTCCTGTTTGCAGATGATACCCTGCTGGTGTCTAAAACGCCTAGGGGTTTACAGAAACCACTCTTACTTTGAGGACTTCTGCGACATGCGTGGTCTTGAGATCAACACCTCTAACAACTAAGTTTCTAATAATCAACCCTCATAAATCTTACAACAGCAGACCTTCCTTGGGTGGGACATTGCTGGAGAGTGAAATAGCGCTAGATCCCTTGGGAGTATTGTCTCCTTGAAGCACTCGGAAAAAATGTCTTCTGTTTTTTCAATAAAGAGTCAATGTGTATGATTCGAGAGTAGTTGTCTTTATTCTTTATCAGTTATGTTGTATGCTTCGTATTATTTTCTTCATAATATTTTTAAGACATTTTCTTCATGTCTGCCCAATGCATTTCGGGCATCTGCCCTTCATCAGGGGGCTTATTTCTGAAAGCAACCAAGTATGGCACATATTAAGAAAATTATTTTCAAACCATAGATACATGTATTAGCATATAGTGATAAGAACAAATGGTATAATGTGGGTCAAATGTTAAATCATGAAACGGATGAGTTTTAGGCAGAGATGTGCATTAAGTGAAAGGGGTGCTAAAACATACGAAAGAAAAAGAGATAATAATCGGGAGCTTGTGTCCAGGTGAAAGCGGTCAATAGCACTCTCAAAACGTGCACGTTGTTGTGAAATTCGTAGAAAACAGTGGTGTTTAAAAGTGCCCGAATGGGGTCGAGAAACGTCTTACATGCGGTGAAAAAGTGCGTAGGCCTCACTGAGCCTAATCTGTATACTCAAAGTACGGATCCACATACGGGGAAAATTAATAGTCTGTAAGAAATAAATACAGGTGGCAACATCGTTAATCAAGTGTAACGGAACTCCCGTACTAAGAATTTCAGTCAAAATCTAGAAGCGTGGTGCGTGCGCTTACTGGAATGTATGCGGAAAACGATCATAGTCTCTGTGACGGATGGCTGTAGTTGTCACCAAGTGAACGGCGCCGAGATTCGAACGCCGATATTTTAAAGACGGCCCTAGCCGATTGGAAGATCCATGTCATGTGATTCCTGTGAACGGTATACGCATGTGGATTGGTGACAAAATGTCATGTGATGCGTGACGTGCTGGATTAGTGTGATCACTTTTTTAAAAAAACCTTTATCTATCGAGTGTAGATGAACATGCCGGACATGAAATGTTAACATGATTTAGTGACGATTTCAATCTAGAAAATAGGAAACATGTGTGCAAGTGAAAAAACAAATGGTAAAAATACCTAACAACGTGATGATACCTAAAAAAATTTGATAATGCATAAAAAAGCGAGCGTGTTTAGATTAACCACAAGAAATGGCAAAGTCAATTATATAATCAATATACAATGAGTGGTTGAATGACATCCATGAGATTAAATGTGAATTAAAGGTAACAGCTGAATTCCAAACGTTCATTTAATCCTTTAGGCTGAACAGATGACAGACGATGTATGCAAAAAAGTTCTCGTTTTAGAAGATGTTGGGCATTGTCTCGCCCCGGTAAAACTGGTACTATTTCCAAAATGCAAAATCGTAGTAGGCTGGGATTGTGATTCGCTGCGTTGAAATGGGTGGCCACTATGGATTTTAGTGTTTTTAGTTGAATATTGCTTCTGTGTTCCACTATTCTAGTCTTTATCTTTCGAGCTGTTTTACCTACATATGCGAGCCCACATGGGCACTTCAATCAATCAATCAATCAATAAAGCCATTTGTATAGCACACTACTCACCCGAGAGGGTCTCAAGGCGCTTGGGGGAGGGGGTATGCTACTGCTCGAACAGCCAGGTCTTTGAGTTGTTTCCTGAAGGCGAGATGGTCCTGGGTCAGCCGAAGGTGGATGGGGAGGGAGTTCCAAGTCTTGGCAGCCAGGTAAGAGAAGGATCTTCCTCCGGCGGTGGCTCTTCGGATGCGTGGTACGGCTGCGAGGGCGAGGCTGGTGGACAGTAGCTGGCGGGTGGGCGTGTAGAAGGTCAGGCGGTGGTTGAGGTATTTGGGGCCCAGGTCGTGGAGAGACTTGTGTGCGTGGGTGAGGAGCCGGAACGTGATCCTCTTGTCGACGGGGAGCCAGTGCAGGTTCCTCAGGTGGCTGGAGATGTGGCTGCCTCAGCATGTAAACGAGATTAATGCTATCAGAAGTTCCAGTTACATTGAGTTTGATTTTGGTACTATGCGATGGATGAGTAATTTCGTTTCCTTTGATAATGGAGTTACAATTGCCACAATTGTGGCACGGAAGTGTACCTTTGAATTCTTTAGTACTGGTGCTTGTTCTGGTGTTTAGTAGTTCCTTGATGTTTTTCGTACGTTCGTAGGCGAATCTGGGATTCAGTGTAAATATGCCTTTGAAATCTTCCTCCAAGGCAAGTAGAGGCCAGTGTTTTAAAATAACTTTTTTGATACGATGACTTCTTGTGTAATATTTAGAGACAAACACTGCCCTACGCTCGTCCTTTTCATGGGCTGGTGATAGTAATTGCTCCCGGTTTAGTTCTTGTACTCTGTTAACGGCCTGTTCCAATATGGGTTCAGGATATCCTCTGTCGTGGAATTTTTTGACGGTAATGTTTTTGTGCAATTCATAGATTTCACGAGAAGAAGCAATGCGTTTGATTCGTAATAACTGTGAAAATGGGAGATGCTTTTTAAGAGACGGTTGATGGAAACTATGGAAATGTAAGAGATTGTTCCTGTCTGTTGTTTTCTGGTAGACACTGGTTTGTTGAGTGCCTTTATGGTTGGTGACCATGACGTCCAAAAATGATAGTTGAGTTTCACTGATGGATGATGTGAATTGGATTCTATCATTGATTTTGTTGAGGTTTTGAATTGCTGTTTCTAGTGTGGTGGTGGATCCCTTCCATAGGATGAAGATGTCATCAATGTATCGTTTGTAAAGGATGAGATTGTCTTTCCATTCTGCGTTGGTCAGTATGTGTTCTGTTTTGAAGTGATGCATGAAAATATTTGCATATGTTGGAGCTGCACAATTTCCCATGGATATACCTGAGCACTGTGCAAAAAATTGATTGTCCCGTTGAAAATAACTGTGAAACAGCATGAAATGCATCAGCTCCATCAACAGGAGTTTCAATTTTTCATCCTTGTCACTGTTTATCAACACACTTTCTATTGCCTCTAACCCCAAGTTATGGGGAATTGAAGTGTACAATGATTTCACATCAATGGTGCTCATAATCATGTTAACGGTGCACGATGATTTTTGTTCCTCCAGAATGTTTAAAAAGTGCGTGGTGTCCTTGACATACTTCCGTCTCTTTTGAACCAGAGGTTGTAGATGTTTGTCAATAAATTTGGCCACAGGTTCATGAATTGAATTGATGGTTGAGACAATAGGACGAAATGGCGGAATGGTTGGATATTTGTGGATTTTAGGGATGATGTAAATGTATGGAATTGATGGATTGTGTTTGATCAAAAAATCTTTTTCTTTTGTGCTTATGTTTCCTGTGTCAATCGCGGTGTCAATGATTTTCATTAGGATTTTAACAAATTCTTTGGTAGGGTCACTTTCCATTCTCATGTACGTATCAGTGTCATTGATGTGATCATTTACGTTCTGTTCGTAAAACTCCGTGTCCATTATTATTAGGGCGCCGCCCTTGTCTGCCTGTGGTATCATGATTTCTTTGTTGTTTGCTAGAGTTTGTAGGGCCTGTTTCTCTTTTTGTGTCATGTTTCGGGATTTCGATCTTGGTGATTTGAAAATTTGAACAATGTCCTTGCTCACAACTTTTTCAAAAGCATCTAACACTTTATGGCTGATGGGTGGTTGAAACAGGGGCAAAAACAGGACCCTCAGCAGAATCCGTTGCCAAGAACACAAGTCACAGAACCTAATAATAAACTTATCCAAACAGCAAATCACGGAATTTCAGATTCAAACATTGCAAAAAGGTACCTCATTTGTCCCTACATATCACTCAAACATTTTGGAGACTCACGTCTGTGTATACAAATTTTTAAGATGCCTACGTCTCAGGCATTTTTTTTCGAATGTCATTGAAACACCGGATAAAGCGGAAACACCGAATCAAGACGTACTCATGGGCTTAAGAAATCCCAGTAGGTATCAACCACCCAAACGATACATTGATGACATCTTCATCCTATGGAAGGGATCCACCACCACACTAGAAACAGCAATTCAAAACCTCAACAAAATCTATGATAGAATCCAATTCACATCAACCATCAGTGAAACTCAACTCTCATTTTTGGACGTCATGGTCACCAACCATAAAGGCACTCTACAAACCAGCGTCTACCAGAAAACAACAGACAGGAACAATCTTTTACATTTCCATAGTTTCCATCAACCGTCTCTTAAAAAGCATCTCCCATTTTCACAGTTACTACAAATCAAACGCATTGCTTCTTCTCGTGAAATCTATGAATTGCACAAAACCATTACCATCAAAAAATTCCACGACAGAGGATATCCTGAACCCATATTGGAACAGGCCGTTAACAGAGTACAAGACCGAAACCAAGAGCATTTACTATCACCAGCCTATGAAAAGGACGAGCGCAGGGCAGTGTTTTTCTCTAAATATTCCACAAGAAGTCATCGTATCAAAAAAGTTATTTTAAAACACTGGCCTCTACTTGCCTTGGAGGAAGATTTCAAAGGCATATTTACACTGAATCCCAGATTCGCCTACGAACGTACGAAAAACATCAAGGAACTACTAAACACCAGAACAAGCACCAGTACTAAAGAATTCAAAGGTACACTTCCGTGCCACAATTGTGGCAATTGTAACTCCATTATCAAAGGAAACGAAATTACTCATCCATCGCATGGTACCAAAATCAAACTCAATGTAACTGGAACTTGTGATAGCATCAATCTCGTTTATATGCTGAAGTGCCCATGTGGGCTCGCATATGTAGGTAAAACAGCTAGAAAGATAAAGACTCGAATAGTGGAACACAAAAGCAATATTCGACTAAAAACACTAAAATCCACAGTGGCCACCCATTTCAACGCAGCGAATCACAATCCCAGCCAACTACGATTTTGCATTTTGGAAATAGTACCAGGTTTACTGGGGCGAGACAATACCCAACATCTTCTAAGACGAGAACTTTTTTGGATACATCGTCTGTCATCGGTTCAGCCTAAAGGATTAAATGAACGTTTGGAATTCAGCTGTTACCTTTAATTTGCATTTAATCTCATGGATGTCTTTCAACCACTCATTGTATATTGATTATATAATTGACTTTGCCATTTCTTGTGGTTAATCTAAACACGCTCGCATTTTTATGCATTATCACATTTTTTAGGTATCATCACGTTGTTAGGTATTTTTACCATTTGTTTTTTCACTTGCACACATGTTTCCTATTCTCTAGACTGAAATTGTCACTAAATCATGTTAACATTTCATGTCCGGCATGTTCATCTACACTCGATCGATAAAGGTTTTTTTTTAAAAGTGATCACACTAATCCAGCACGTTACATATCACATGTCATTTTGTCACCAATCCACATGCCTATACCATTCACAGGAATCACATGACATGGATCTTCTAATCGGCTAGGGCCATCTTTAAAATATTGGCGTTCGAATCTCGGCGCCGTTCACTTGGTGACAACTACAGCCATCCGTCACAGAGACTATGATCGTTTTCCGCATACATTCCGGTAAGCGCACGCGCCACTCTTCTAGATTTTGACTAAACTTCTTAGTAGGGGAGTTCCGTTACACTCGAATAACGATGTTGCCACTTGTATTCATTTCTTACAGACTATTAATTTTCCCCGTATGTGGATCCGTACTTTGAGTATACAGGTTGGGCTCACTGAGACCTACGCACTTTTTCACCGCATGTAAGACGTTTCTCGACCCCATTCGGGCACTTTTGAACACCACGGTTCACTCCAAATTTTACAACAACGTGCACGTTTTGAGAGTGCTATTGACCGCTTTCACCTGGACACAAGCTCCCGATTATTATCTTTTTTCTTTCGTTCGTCTTAGCACCCCTTTCACTTAATGCACATCTCTGCCTAAAACTCATCCGTTTCATGATGTAACATTTGACCCACATTATACCGTTTGTTCTTATCACTATATGCTAATACATGTATCTATGGTTTGAAAATAATTTCCTTAATATGTGCCATACTTGGTTACTTTCAGAAATAAGCCCCCTGATGAAGGGCAGATGCCCGAAATGCATTGGGCAGACATGATGAAAATGTCTTAAAAATATTATGAAGAAAATAATACGAAGCATACAACATAACTGATAAAGGATAAAGACAACTACTCTGGAATCATACACATTGACTCTTTATTGAAAAAACAGAAGACATTTTTTCTGAGTGCTTCAAGGAGACGTTACTCCCAAGGGATCTAGAGCTATTTCAGTTTCACACCCCCTCAGCACAGGGGGTTCACCTTGATAGCACCACCTACTTTAGGAATTACACGTGGACCAACCAACCTCCAATACCCGTGTGCGATTTCCACACTCCACTCATTGGACTTCAGACATTGCTGGAGAGGGCAAACACCTTCGAAAATTTGGGAATTATTCTTTCTGAAACCATGTTGTGGAAGCGCCAAGTGACTAAATCCAATTTAAATCTTTCTCATTTAACGTGTCTGTAAGTAAAGAGTAGTGTTCCTCACATAGTAAATCAGTCGAGGTGCCTCTACAGATCTATGAAATGAAAGTGGCAAGCGCTGTACTTTACTGGCCAGAGCTGTGGAACTTCAACAGGATGGATGATCTTTATAGGGCAGAGAAAACATTCCTAAGGAACTTAGTTCAACTCCCTTAGAGTACCCCTCTTCATCCCTTAAGGATAGACTTGGGAAAGAAGTTGATTATCGATAAGGCAAAGCTTCACCCAGTGTTATTCTGGTGGAGTCTATGGACAACCCCTGAGTTAAGCTCTTATGACAAGGCTCTGGAAGAAGTTATTTCCCTAGATAAACAGAACAAACTGGGGTGGCTAAAGAACTTAAAGCATAGCTGATATAGGGCTTGGGGATTTATGGGAGAATGGGAATCCTACATTATTCCCTTCTAAAAATTAAATAACACTGCAGTATTGGGTTTCCCAGCAAGCTGCCGTTAGGAATAGTGAGGGCCGGCTATGCAACGAATTTACAGATTTTAAGTCTGACACCCTCCTAGAACCCATTTTAGACATTATTAAAACCCCACTAGACAGGAAGCTGTACATGCAGTTCAGGTTCGGCATGTTTCCACTCAATGCCCGCACTGGTTTATGGCCAACACCAGCATATTTACATGGTCCTATCCATTCTGCCCTGCATCTCCCAAATCCCCAGCATACGTCTTATTTGCCTGCCCTGCCTACTCTCTCCCCAGGTCTACGTGGCTTATGCAAACAATTGGGTACTCTAGTCCACACTGAAGCACTGCACATATTAAGATCAGACTCTCAACAAGTCATAGCTTGCTCAGTTGCAAAATGTTTGGGCCACATGTGGGGCATAAGGAGGAAAATACTGCAAAGAGGCAAAGACTGACAACTTCATACAATATTGTACAAACCTACTGCATAAAGAAACGGTACAGTATTTCTCGTTGGAAATGCACATGTTTGCAATGCTGGCTATCCTACAGTTATGAGGCTTAACTAGTACCATGGATAACATGATTTTTAACAGCGCTGACCATGTGATTTGTGGAGAACTTGCTAGAGGGCCTTCGAATTGTAACTAATGATAAAGTTTTAATTGGCCCCATGCACAGGCCATGTTTTTATACTTTTACCTTTTTTTAACTTTGTAAAAAGTGTGTGAAATCAATTAGGAAATGTATTTAATGAACTTGCAATTGCACTTTATGTTCATCCAATCATGGGATTAGGAGTGTATGAATGTATGTGCTTATTGTAGTTTTATGGTCTGTGACCGAATAAAGTTGATGATGATACTGTATCGCAAGATTGGGAGTTGCATCTCTGCATTCCTCTTGGACTCTCCATCAATCTTGGTGCCTGGTGGATGTGGTTCGGTAAGGTAAGTGTGAGTTATATTTGCAGTACTACACAGGGCAAAGGGCCTGTAGAAGGGAAAAACAAAAATGATATTGAATAATCAAGGAGAAGAGTTAAACTGCATAGGGATTTCAACAAGAAGACTTTCAGAGGCAGCATGGTTAAATTTTATCATGTCTATTTCCGGCGGTTACCTCCAACAACAGGCAGCACTGAGCACAAGCACACAGACACAGCAACATAGCATTTTCCAAATGAAGTAAAAAAAATCAATGCACCACTGTCAGTCACACCACACTCACCACCACCACTACTACACAGACATGTAGGTCTGGTGTTGTTGTTTACCTTTATGGCACTTCAAAGTCATCATCATCCAAATCGGTTGGTTTTAGTGAATTTGAAAACTTCCATCTTCTTCTAGTGGCATTTCTTGAAGTTGTCATGCTCACACCCACGCCTTGAGTCATTCCATCATCTGTGATCCTCCTGAGTTTTACTCCGAGTATAGTGTCCAACTCCATACCAACCCGAGTGTGTCCCGACTTGTCCCAACTCAAAATGAAATGGATCAGCCTATAGTAGTACAATTTTGTTATTGAACGACAAGAATGGAAACATTGACTTGAGTCACTTTTTGTGTGTAGAGTAGGCTAGACTGATTTGTGTTTGCAAGCTTTGCATTATCTAAGTGACTGGTCGGGTCTGTATTTGAGGAGTATAACTAAAGCATAAAACAATAAAGCAAAGCAGTGTGGACAGTGTGGTGTGGAACCGGTGAAGGAATCTTGTTATCCAATCTCTCAAAAGGAAAGGAAAAAAATAACCCCAGGGGAAAATTATTGATCAGCCGTCGGTAGGCCATCAACATTGTGAATCTCAATCCTCATCACTAACATATTAAGCGTAACAAAAAAACACCCAGTCTCACGCTGCCTGTCAGCCACCACATGAATCATGTCTTCTCAAGTCTCAACACTAGAAGATGACATATAATTCACAAAGAGTTCACATAATTCACAACAAACAATAATCACTCAGCGTGCAATGCATACCATCATTTACCTGTTCTTCTGGTGTGCTCACCGTGATTCGATTGGTGGCACATGTCAGAATGCAGATCCTTCATTTGTTCACTATAAATTGAATTATATGAATGTCACATGTGGGGCAGTCCCTCTAGGCTAGGAATGGATAGATAGTCAGGGCCCAAGGTTAGAGGCAGGCACACATTTGTTTTTATTCTTCATCCAATGTCTGGCTTGAGGGAAATGGCTTTAGGGTGAGTCGGGACTTCTTCACTGCACACAGTTGCAAATCCAATCCGACAATAAAATGTGTCTAAGAGTAAGTTGGTGGGGATGGATTTGTCAACCAGACACACACAAATAATAAAGTAAATAATGTTCCTGAGCTATATTTGTTTTGTGGGGGTTTTTGGGTGTCCAAGAAAGAAAGAAATAAACTAGAAAGCCAAGTTGTCAGGGATGTAGAGCTCATCCTCAAACTCTGATATTTCACCCAGAAGTAGGACATCTAACACACTACTTCCATGAACTGAGTGTCTGTCATCTTCATGCTGTGGTTCTTCAGGTATGGTGTAATCCGGTGTATAAAGTGCTGATTTTGATCATGGTTAATCTCTCCACGTTTTGGGGTGAGAGACTGGTCCTTCTCACTGGCACCAGCAGCACTGAAAACACACTCAGCAGAGACTCTGGTTACGGGGCCAGCCAGTTAATTTATCGTCAGCCTGCTGAGCACTGGCCATTGGCGCCTTTTCCCATACCAATACAGCAATGGGTTTTGATCCAAGTAGACCTCTGTTTGGTCATCCAGATAGGCCTGGACCATCCGCTCAATGGTCATGGTTGCTCCGTCTTGCTCAACCTCTTTTGCTTTTGCCTCAGCATTGGACTTAAGCCCTGCCAGTAGAATCCATTCCTTTGCCGATTTTGGGGCTGATGCTCCTGTTCTCCTTGTTGACATTGTTCTTACTGTTGGTGGTTTTGGCTGATGTGAGCCAACCGCACTGTCCTCGGACTCTGAACTTGAAGGCTACCCTGCTGTACTTGTGCCCTGGAGGAGCAGGCCTCTACTTCCCAGCTGTTCTTTTTCTAGCTGACTGACTTGCACAGCTATCCAAGTTTTGTAGTAGGCAATATCCCCATCTGAAAAAGGAATGAAAGTGATCGGTAATGGTTTGTACCATGGCTCAACAATTGTGGCACAAATGTAATGGTTGAATGACACAAATTTTTCTTTGCACCCTTGTATTTGCAGATAAGCGAAGGATTAAGCTCTCCAACACATCATATGCTTCTTTTTTCCTCCACACCTGCGTACATTGTAGACATCTCCTTTAGCTGTTCCTGTAGCATGTGCAACAATGGGATAGCTTGGTCCATGGTACTGTCCCCCTTGCTGACTTCACATGTGAACACCTCGAAAGGAAGCAGCATCTCTGTCAGGCATTTAACTAGGCCTCATTGGTCCATCTCAATGATCATGCCTTTCACAGTTCATCCCCTCTTTGCATGACATATTCATTGATTGGTCTGTAGTGCTCAAACAGAAGTTCAAGCATGTAATAAGTCGAGTTCCAACGTGTTGGCACCTTCTGTATGAGTGCTTTAACTGGCATTCTATTATCACGTTGAATGGTCCTCTGCTGCTTCTGGGCTTTAAAAGAATGGCTGAAATGTGTGCTGATTCTTCAGCAGGTGGACAGTAAGTTGCTGACTCAAAAGTCTTGATCAATGATGTTTATGCAGTGTGCCACACACAGGACCCTGAAATAGCCACCATCTGCTTTGGCCTTAACTATATTACTGCCATTGTCCGTGGCAAAAAAAACAAAGTCAAGCCCTCTTGGTCGCAGCCATTCAAAGACCTTATTGTTACAGTCTTCCAAAATGTTTGCAGAAGTATGGGATTTCTCCATGGCGAACAAGGCTACTGTTGTATGCTTCTGAGCCCCATTAAAATTCTCGGCAGTGTCAACACCTACGATATCTTTTCTCTAACCCCCACCATAGAGATCCAGTGTGCAGTGAGGCACATGTGATCAGTGGCTTGGCAACTGGTCCACATGTCTGCAGTCAGGTGGATAGTGTGAACAGCACTCTGCTGCAAAGCTTGTACAAGCAATTCCAGCATGTCGTGATGTAGCACTGGAACAGCAACTCTGGTTAAATAGGACCAGCTGGGAAGCTCAGATTTCGGCAGATGGCTGCTCCAAATTCAAGAAAACCCACCCCTTCCACAAAAGAAAAAACATGTTAACCGCGTTGTACAAACGTGCCGTTGGGTGGTTGCATTCGGTAGGCGGGTGTGACGTTTGACTCTCTGCATTACCTACTTTTACTGAGGGGGTTGTGGTAGATATAGGTCACTGACGGGACATTGTAAATATGGCAATTGAAGGTGGTGTTGTTGGTATCTGTGTTGGTGGTATCTGTGGTGCCACATCCCTCACAGCAATTTGGTATGGGGTAATGTCAGACTCCACTGGGGCGGGGCTAACATCCATGATGACTTGCTCAACATCCTCCTCCTCTTCTACATCTACATCCATAACTCTAAGGTTTTTCATGAACCTTCCTTTTCCCTAGCCTTGTCTCGTGGCATGTCTCAGTCTCAGACTGAGGTGTGATCCAAGTGGTGTTTAGATCAGAAGGGGGGTTTGGAGAAGAAGTTGATGTTCTAACCCTCCTTTTTCTTGCTGGGGATCTGGAAGACAATGGATCTTCTGAAAGAGTGGCTTTCTCTTCTTCCTCAGCAGGAAGCTAGATCTCCGGAGCTGCCCCTACTTCGGGAGGAACCACTACTATTGGTACTTGCGGCTGTGGTTATCCACTTATCTGAGTTTCCTGCATTGATGGGGTACTACTTTGCGATAATGATAAGTACATTTCAACGTCACTGCTCAACAACGTTGCCGTGATTAGAATGGCATGACTAGAGTCAGAGTTCTTATCAAAAAAAGAATTTGAGTTTCTCAACACTAAGGCTCCCAGAACTCCGGTTATATACTGTCTACCCAAGATCCACAAAAACTCAGAACACCCCCCAGGACGACCAATAGTCTCTGGGTGTGGCTAGATTTTGGAGCCCCTAGGACATTATATTGATCACTTCATCAAGCCATTTGTCCCCGATACCGTATGCTATATTAATGTTATGTTATGTTATGTTATGTTATATTAAGTTTATATAGTGCACGGCTACTCTAGAAGAGTGTCCCGGTGCTTTCCACAGGCAGCTCGATGTAGAATAACACAACAAGAAATAACAGATACAAAGAAGAAAAGAAAAAAAAAACACCAGAAAAAGCCTAGAAATTAAAAAGCCAAGTCTTCAGGCTCTTCCTGAACTAAAGCAGATTGGAGGTGCTGCGAAGCGCCAGCGGAAGCGAGTTCCACAGCTGGGGGGCCTTGAAGCTGAAAGAGCGCCCCCCAGTGCGGGCCTTCCTCACACGCGGAACCACAGCATTAAAGAGAGATTCGGACCGCAGTGAGCGGACTGGGCGATGGAAGGCCAATCTTCGCCGCAGGTATCCAGCACCTACACCAAACAATGCTTTGTGCATCAGCGTCAGGGATTTAAACATGATCCGCTTCCGGATAGGCAGCCAGTGAAGCGTGTGCAGCAACCCAGAAGCTCGTGCTCACCTGTGCAGGCCAAAAATGGCACGGGCAGCAGAGTTTTGTGCCACCTGCAGGCGCTGGACCAAATAATCCGGAAGGCCAAGGAAAAGGGCGTTGGCATAATCCAACCTGGATCCAATGAGCGCCTGCACAGTAATCCGCCTATGCTCCACAGACAGCAGTGGTAAGAACTTGCGAAGCATCTTCAGAATACCGAAACAGGTGCCGGCCAGCCCCAGGACATGAGCTCTGAGTGAGAGCCTGTTATCCAACTTGATACCAAGGTTTTTGGCAACCTGTGATGACTGTGCAGGAGGACACATATCAGAGGGCCACCATTGCCGCCAATCAGGGTCAGTGGCACAACCAAAGAATAAGACCTCCGACTTGCTGGAGTTGGCCTTTAAACTATTCCGATCGGATACGATGTCAATGATTAACTTCATTGAAGAACACCCTTTTGATCCCACATCCAGCACCATCTGTACGCTGGATGTGGAATCACTATATACCAACATACCCCAGTTTGAGTCCTTACGTGTGATTGAGAGGATCCTTGATACACGGCCTCGCCCTCACAATGTTCCATCCAACTTCATCCTCTAACTGCTCGAAATAAGCCTAACCAGAAATTTCTTTCTCTTTGAAGGACAATTTTACGGCCAAGTCCGTGGAACCGCAATGGGGGCTATTTTTGCCCCAAATCTAGCTATCCTGTATATGGATTACCTAGAAACCTCTAACATTTTAGATACATCAAACCCTTTCCACAGTGGCATTGCCCTGTGGAAAAGGTACATTGATGATATCTTCATGCTTTAGACAGACTCAGAGGATTTACTCAACCAATTTCTACATTGGTTGAATAATAACAGTGGAGGGCTGAAGTACACTTTGACTACCAGCAAGGAATCAATACCTTCTCTTGACATAGAAATAAAGGGCGACTAACGACAAGCCTGCATCGCAAGCCGACAGAATGAAACACCCTATTGAACTATAGTAGCCACCATCCCCGTGCCCTTAGAGACTCTCTACCCTATTCACAGTTTCTGCGCATCCGTAGAAACTGTTACTTCAAACAAGATTACTTCACAGAGGCAAAAACTCTTAGTGCCAAACTTAGACAAAGGGGTTACCCACGCAAACTGGTACGCCGCTCGTTAAAGAGAGCATGGTATTGTCCCAGAGAGACCTTACTAGAACCAAAAACTAAGAAAAATCAGGATAGAATCACCTGTGTGACCACATTTTCCCCTGCATCTAATGCGATAAAAATGAGCATTTTGAAGCACTGGCCAGTACTGAACGCCGGTGTTCTTAACTTAGAACGCCCAATGTTTGCCTTCAAAAGGGCAAAAAATATAAAAGATCACTTAGTATGTGCCTCATTACCACAAACTGCTGCCAGAACAACCCTTAATGACATGTGGAACCTACCAGCCCTCACTGGCCATGCTAAATGTGGGAATTGTGTCTCATGTGAGTCAACTATTGAAGGTAAAACGTTCTCTTTTGGCACAATTAATTATGAAAGACACTACTTCACCAATTGTAATTCCACAAATGTAGTTTATGCAATTTTCTGCCCTTGCATGTTGATATATGTAGGACAAACAAGCCAGAAGATCAAACTCCGGATGGGACAACACAGAAGTATGATCCGCTGTGAAACAGCTAATGCGCCCCTTGTTGAACATTTTCTGGAGAAAGGTCACACTGAGAATGAGTTTACATGGACTGTTATTACACAGATAAAAGCCCCCCCTCGGGGAGCAGACATTTCCCAAATCCTTAACAAAGAAGAATTACATTGGATCCTGAGAACGGATAGCATACGAAAAGGCCTTAACCGAGTTGAGGATTGGACTTCTCTGTTATAATGAGACTTCACTCTTAAAAGACCCTTGTACATAATCACTCCTCTAGACTCAGAATGTAACTTATGTCTTACTATTTTTGTGGTTTATGTGTATATATAAGTCACTTTAAGCACTATAAGTCGTTTCAAGCACTATCTTCTCTCACAACCCATCACCATTTGGCTATTTAGCTCCATTCCAATATGGCCGCTCCATTATCCTCCCCCCAAGGACCCTCTCGCTTCCCACCCAGTCCTTCCTCCATCTTCACAGTTGCCGATTTCCACTAAAACAGTTTCCTGCTTGCACCGAGGCAGCGATCACCGCCAGAACCCCTTCTACCCTGCCATTGAGCAAGATTCCATGGAGTAAGTACTGTTAGGATTTGCCCCCTTTCTCCATGCACATTGATGCTGTTTTTAGATCCCACGTGCTATCTACCCCTTACTTCCTTTCGTATTTATTACATAGAATCCCTGTGCCGGAGCTCATTGACACCACGCCCACGGCCCTGGAAGCCGCCTCGCTATGTAAGTAACGCCAGGCTCCCCTGGGATCCCTTATCGTTGCCCATTCTTTGCACCAACCGACCATTCCCCCCTTTTTTCCCCCACAGCAGTCCGTAACTTTCCTGGACAGGCCGCCTATTTTCTTTCGGCCGGATAAGTGAGTATCCGTCTCAATCTTAGATGCACACAGCCCAAATTCCCCTTAAAATATTAACTCCCGGGAACTTTCTCTCGCCTACCCTAATAGAACTGCTCTATTCTGGACCGCCAGTATAAACAAGACCATCCCGTTGAACGCGTGTTTCACACGCAGGTATACTTCCTTTTTGCCCACCCCGATCTTCCTTCCCCCCACATGGCACCGCACTCGTATACTTTTATTCATTGCCCCGATAAGTTTTTAACTGTTTGCACGAGTATAGAAATTTCACGGGTTGCTATAATTGCGCCGCATGTATGTGTATTATCTAAGTAAACCTTATCTTGTACCGACTTCAAATCACAATACTTTTCGTTTCGATAAGCATGCGGTTCAAATCACATTACTTTTCGTTTCGATAAGCATGCAGTTGGATGACAAGTGTTATAGACACTAGCTCCACTTAGCAACCACCACTCACAGCCAAGTCACCCCAGATATTATAGTATATATAATTGATGTTGTGCTACACAATGTGTTAGTTTTTCATAAAAGAAAGCTGCACCTAATTCATGCCTAGCATTCTAACGCAACCTGCATATGTTTTTCCCCCTTCTTTTCCTCCCATTTAATGAATTTATGTAAATGTCATATAGGCAGAGTTCATATTGTTCTCAAGACAAACATGTTAATTGCTGTCCTGATGATGATGCCTGTATTTATGTAATGGCATAGAAACGTCGTCGACCAAGGAGCACCATATTTACTTTATAATGTCATATAATGTTATTTACAATGGTGCGTTAGAACAAAACCAAGTCTGTAACACTGAATATTAGTACAGACCGCCTTGTGCGCCTTTACATAAACTTTTTTCTTTTGTTTTGTCTTGTCTCCTGTGGGTCACAGGCTTTGCCCACTTGTATATAAGTGTTGATTCTATGAACTAGTGCAAAATATTTACACTAATAAAATCCTGTCCGGCTGGACAAAGGACATACGTACTACTTAGTGTATGCCTATCTTTTACATGATCCTGATATACTAGGGTCTACTGTCTTTTGAAACAAACTTCTGCCCAAGAACCCTAGTGCAATTCCTTTTGGGTTTCCCTTGTTTTTTATAACAGTGATTAGAATGGCTGCCTCTGAGACAGACATGGACTGGGGCCTAGGTTGGTGGGTTGGGTCCACTGATGCTGGGGTGCTGCTCCCAGCTTGCTCTCTGAGCACCGCTGCTGCAGGCGCAAGTTTTTATTTTCCCAAAAAAGGTCTTGTGCGATATACCGGTGAATGTCAGTTGGCAGCGGCACTTCACATGTTGAACAGATGTCTGTGGTCACACGTCGCGTAGTGCGCAGGCCTTCTGCCTGGCAGTACTTTGGGTGATGTTGTCACCTCCTCTTATGCACCTAAAAGCAAAGAAGCAAGAAGAACATCAGTGAAACATGGCATTGTTGTAGTACAATTACTAGTACAAACAAATATAATATCATTTAGTGAGTGGGCACACTTGTTACATCAGTTATTAAAAAAAGTAACAATACAGTGTAACCATTTGTGAGACTTTGACAGCAACATAAGCTTTCATGGTGAACTGTACAGTACACTCAGGCAGGATAGGAAAGAAGAACAACAACAACAAAAAATACAAATGTAACAGTTTGCTTTATTTTGTGCTTTGTGCAATGCATCACGTGTGATGCGGTACTCAGGGGGCTGCAGCTGATAAATGACAATGGAACAATCCCTATACTGTTATGCATGTCATATAGCAGGCATGGGGTTAATGGTCCATTGATGCCAAATCATGTTGCTTATGAAACTGAAAAACAAAATTGGAGAAAAAAACAATGAAAAAAATATAAATAAATTGAAAATATAAAAAATTATCATATTGGAAAAATTAAAACAATAAAAAAATAAAAAAAAAACAAAAAAAAAAAAACAAAATTATAAAAAGGTACAAAATAAAAATTACCCTGAATCAATTCACATCAATATTGCAAATTTATTCAAAAAACATAGAGAAAATATAGTGAACTGTGCTCCATTGTTGTTGAATAAAAAAAGAACAAATGCAATACAAGAACCAGCAAGAAGACATGGCCACAACAAAGAAGGCATGCAGGCCTATGGCAAAAGAAGTGCACACTGGCTGCCTTCATAAAATGGCTGCCAGCCACATGACCAGGCCACAACAAGAAGCAATAATCCATTGGGAACGAAGGGAAGACATGTAGGACTATGGCAATAGCACACTGACTGCCTTCAAAAAATGGCCACCAGCCACATGGTCACAATACCAAGCAGAAGGCCTAGAAAACAATGAAAACAAGCAGGCCTATGGACACAGACTTTACAAAATGGCCCCTGGCCACATAGAAAACCAAGGCAAATGCTGACCTACTATTGCAAAGCAAACAAAACCACACACTGGCCAGACAATGGAGGTATGCTAAACAACAACACATATTTAATGCAACAATGGCAACAAATGGAAATCCACAGGGCTAAAAAGGTTTGCAAGTTACAACCACACACATCCAACAAATGCATTAACACACATGAAACAAATGTGAAATACCACAAAAAAGAAAATTGTATTTAAATCCAATGCTATCCATGGCCTAAATGATGTTTAAATTCAACAGACACCACAGAAACAGTTGTTTCATGCACTCATGAGTAGCTCTGGCAGACTACTGGGCTACATAGTGAATTAACTCCATATTGCATATTGATTTCAAAACATGTTTCCTTAATAAAAGAAAACATACTTACACAAAAATAACTAGGCCCCTACTGAAACTACAGGCCATACACCACAATAAATTGAAACAAGCATTTACAATGCAACTGTTTCGCCTTTGTAAAAGTGCTAAATAGTGAAATGGTTCGGATACAGGACATAAAGAGAGTGTGCAGCCATCAACAGAAACAAGTCACATGTTAGAAGATAACACCTACAAAAAATTCACCTTGCATAATGATTGATAGATGCCAGCACAGTGTGTTAAATAAAGCATCCTATGGTGTAACTAAACCCAACGCATTTGGTAAAAAGAAATATCCTTGAACCATACAATGGAAGGCAACCAAAACGTGAAACTAGCTGTGCTACTTAAAACATGAGGGTATGGGGATTCCCACCAATCAAATAAGTCTCACTCAGTTTAATCAATACATGGAAGCATATGTGAAATGGGAGTATAGGGCCCCAAGCCTGTGGCAACATAAGCATGCCACATCCCACAACATCCGCCAATATCTGAATGTGAGGTCTAGGCCTGGAACAATAAATGTATGGGGGGCATTCAGACCAACAAATAGGTACAGGGGTGCTTCATTGCCTTTCTGATGAAGCCCATGGACCTGTACCAATGGCAGACCCAAATCAATTGAGAGTTGAGGGGACCTATGACAATACAAACTTTGCAGCACTTTAGTCCTGTACCAACTGCTGTGCGAGAGCATCCAGGTCCTGTCACTACATGCACTGCAACCCTTCCCTTCAGAGTTGTGCAAAAAGCACGGGGCCCTGTCTAGACTGGGATAAGGGGTTTCAAATGGCCACAGACAATAGTATTAGGTACCACCTAAGGCCAGTGGTAAGGACTGCATGGGTGCTCCAGCTCATGAACCAATGATGGGTACCATTGGCCTGTTCCAACAGTGCACACAAGTACAATCTGTTCTGTGCCTGTTGAACGGTACACCCAGACCCAGGTCATTTAGGGATACTGAAGCCCCAGGACATGAGCCAAGTGACTCATGGAAAACGACCACCAGCCTACATATACGCTACCTATAAAACAAGCTGGTCTGCACACTGTGGAATTGAGAATACCCAGAACCTCAGCCAATGGGCTATCCCAAAACAAGGCAAATGATTTTAAATAATTCTACTATAAAGACTAGGGTTTTCGAGATCCACAGTTTGGGAAGCACTGCCCTGGAAGACGTCTACATCTAGTTAAACACCCGCATCCCTCTGGAGTAGGGGTTTACTAACCTACTATGCAGCGCACCCCATTAATTAAAATAACCAGGCTGGGATCACAAAAAGACAAAAGAATAATAATTTTCCTTGAATAGCTAAAATTGTCAAAATTCATCGTTAGGCAACACATTGTAATGGGGCTGGGGGACATTCTTTACAAGACGTGTACTTTTAAATCCTTATTCTGCATAGATGTAGTGTAAAATGCTGAAAGTGAGCAAAGCAGATCAAGGGTTGAGAACGTCGATAAATTATGGGGAGAGGAAGGTGTGTCAAAATGATGCTCATGTGTATCACACATTAGAATTTAACATTACATTACAAAGGTACCAATGATATTGGCTTGTTGTTCTCTTAAATGTATCCTGTATGGACAAAAGGCCACAGGTTTTAAGGGAGAGTTATTTGGCATATTTAACATTGTATACTTTGCTGCTGATTTTACTGCAGTACTTATCCTTCTGCAGGAAAACTGGAATTGATTGCGAAGTATGTCACAGTGGTTACATTAGGAACGCTCTTTGGGGTAAAGGGGGGGCACAGTCTGCCGAATAAGAAATGGGATCCGTGAAAGAAGAAACAGTTCACTCTCAAGGGCGCAAACATCCCACCATTTTAAACATGTAAACACAATTACAGCGCGATGTTTGCAGCCTGCCAGTGTGGGCTGCCTCGCATTCCTTTTGGTTACTTTTTGTCGTAATCGTTTGAACTGCAACTAAAAGAAAAGGGCAACAAAGGGACACCGGAGGAACGGGTCAGGTTTACAAATAAAGCCTCAACACTCACCCTGCAAGTGACGCCCGTCACATAAGCGCCCGGATCTCGGAGTGGGAGGTGGAGGCCTCTGCGCCCGGCTCACTGATGACGCAGACCAACAGAGGAGGAGGCAGCGGTGAAGATAGAAGACGGACAAGGATTGCACAGTCTTTTGTGTATTTGTTCTTCTCTCTCTGCTTTGGCCGCCCTTTTGGAATAGAAACAAGGCAGCCTCACGGTGATACGAACATTGCTACTCAACTCAATAATCCATTAACCCGTTATTTAAAGAGTTGTTCTTCAAGTCTGTTTTTTTAAATGCATTTTACAACAAAAAATGCATATTCAAATTGCTTTGAGATGTAATGAATTTGGTAGTATATTCAATCAGACAATGAGAACTGTAGCTAACTTTCATCTTTTAAGTACGCGTTTCATTGATCTCTGGTGTGCTCTCAGACCACAGCCTTATAGCTTGGGAACGGGAACTACAACTCAATAACACGCCTAATAAACAAGTCAGGTCCCGGGCCGCGCTGTGATTGGCTGACGTCACGGGGGTGTCCCGGGCCGGCAGCCAATCACAGCGCGGCCCGGGAATGACGTCACGGGGGTGTCCCGGGCCGGCAGCCAATCGCAGCGCGGCCCGGGACAAAGGGGCGGGGCTTAAAAAAAGCACCAGAAACGCCCCCGAATCGCGTTTTCGTGAGAAAGCGCGATTGACAGCCTCTGCCTCCCAATGGCTAGCCTCCATTTATGGAGCTAGCCAATGAGAGGCAGAGGCGGTCCGAACCTCACTACTAAAAACAAAAGATTTCGATTGGGAGGGGCTTCGCCCCTCGCCAAAGTCGAAACCTAAAAAATCAATGAAAAGTACAAATAAATCTAGGTGCATGGCCCCAATCAAACAAACAACACCAGTTTTCCAACATACTTGTGAAATCTCAAATGCAAAGTCCTCAAATCCAATGATATATTATGCAACAGACGCAAAGAGGGATCCTTCCAGCTCCAAAGTCCAATGAAAAGTGACCAGGAGATGGACAAAGCACTGGGCAGATCCTCCTGGACAGATACAGAAAGCGGGAGACTCTGGGGCACTTCCTTCCTCTTGGAAAAAAAGTAAAGAAAGAAAAAGGACTCCTTGCACAAAAAGACTATAGGCAAATGTCAATTTGAGGAGTTCTTTTTTGACTCCAAATCGTAATTAGAAGAAGGTTTTGTTGCGGCTTGGGGAGAGAACCTTCTCCAGAATGCAGTCGAGGTAGATCATGCGCGTTTGGGACTGTGTTCATCACAAAACCCCTGCCGGAACTCCACTGGAACGCATGAATGACATCTTGGCAACCGCAAACTCTCACGGGACCATGTGGCCGCCTAACAAATCTTGTGGCTCTCAAGAATAGCTCAGAAATCTCGTCAGCGAATTGGGCACCCAGTACGGCCCTACCTCGCGCTCAAGAATGCATTTCGGGCATGCCATTACCAATATAACTCTGCTCCTTTGCAAAGTGCAGAGTGTATATCGGCAATATTGGGTTACTTATCCCCTATCTCATTGCAAATTATAGCGTTCTTACAAACCTGGGTACCTACAAAGGACTATGCCACACACAGAGGTTAGTAATACACGTCTTTATTCTTCTGTGTGGAACCACAAACTCATCATTCTAAACCAGCCTTCTGGGCATTCCACTGCAAACACTTATATCACAGTTCTACGGAGTCTACCTGTAGCCAAAAGGATTCCATCATTTCTAATTCACAAGAACCTAGAGTATGTAATATTTACACATCACATAAGCTTAACGAAACTCCTTTTGAGTTTGAAATTAATGCATGACTTTACTAGAAAATATAGTTCATAAACCAAGTGAAGCAGTTAAGCTTGATTAACGAGAAGATGCTAACCATAATTTCTTATGACTGTAGTGAACCTTTACATGAAAAGTAAAAATGTATCTTTATACTAGCTATGGACTAATTTATACTTCTCTTCCAAAAATCACCTATAAAGACAAAACACTTACTTTTGAAAAACCAGGAAACCTCAGAGAATTTATATAAAGTCATAAGGAAGAAAAAAAGGAAACAGAAAGAAGTGGAAGTTCATTAGTGATTCCCAAGATATTGATTCTACAATCTGTGCTTTTTATGTATTATATATTTTTTTATTAACTGATTTTGCTGGTTTATAGGTTCACACCCCTGTGTGAATACCCCTTTGTCTCCTAATCTAATCATGTCTGAAGGAGTAAGTCTTTTTGTTTTATATCCTATTATTCCTTTCCCTTTCAAATGTCACCCTGGGTTAAGTCAACTTTTGTTTCTTAAATGGTTAGTCTTCCTGTTTCTTCCAGCTTAGGCACATTTTATATTCTCTTGCATTACATCTTATATTTTCTTTCCTCATATGGTTTAGGAATATATCATTTTTCATATCCTTTACATTGTGTTTTGCTCTTGTTTTATCTTAGATGTCTCTAAATACAGGTAGTCTCATGCAAATATACTTATGTTGGAGTTCCTTTGTGCCCCGGTTCTCTTTAGGTGTTTGACCAACCTCTTTCAATTTTGAATTAATCATTATTTTTCTGGTTGGTGTACCCTGTGATCGGGTTTACATTAATCCGTGATCACCTGCTAGTGTTCTATATATTGTTTTCATGGGTTACCTTCCCTCTTGCTGATTGTTTATACAAGAATATCAATTGCCAAATTATGACAGACAGCTTAAAAAACAATGGGTGTCATGATCCTTCAAGCCAACCATCAGGTAGCACTACTTAAAGAACTTTTGTGAGCCTGCTTCCATTGTGAGCACTGATTTGGAACATGTATGTCAGGTACAGATAGGTTAATTACTAACCTTAGACACTGGATACAGCAGGGGCGATGCAGGTAGTTTAGTAACCCTATCCCCACAATGGAATTACCCGAGAGCAATCAGATACCGCTCAACAGGCAACACCACCACAGGGGAAAGGGAAAACAGGGAATGAAAAGAAACAAGAAAGATGTGGCTGTTAAACACCCTCAGGAAGGCTGGCCTACAGTTGGAAGCTGCACTCTAGCTGTCTCACCCCGTGTTCACTGTGAGAGAAGAACACACTACTTTGTAGTATCTTATACACGTGCTGTACAGATATACGTCTATATAGGGTTGTACCAGAGAAACACTGAACACTTACATTGTACATAACGTGTGTCTTTTTGTATTGCAGCCCAAATGATATTAACCTTTTCCACCCTACTGGTACTTAGCTTAGTGGTTGTCCGGAATGGGGCACTCTGAGTTCCTGGCATCAGGGCAGAATACGATGATGAGGATGACCTGTGAGTCAACACGTCGAGCTCCGGGAAGGACCAGCCACCAAACCTAATGGCAGTGTTGCTCTCCGAGCATTTCAACCGGCTCCAAGAGCACTGTTGCACAGGAAATAGTTTCGCTCTCCGAGCCTTTCAATCGGCTCCAAGCGTACTGAGGAATCGGATAGAGAACTGTAGGCGAACCTCTCCTGGACCACTCCAGGTAGAGGTTAACTAAAAATCAGCAAGGAAACAAAAAGGAAGAATCAAAGAGATGCTGTGATATAATTCTTAACGGCTACGACGCTTACTTCAGCGTGCTTCAGGCGTGTCCCATGCGTGGAACACGCTGATGTAGGGCTGCGCTCCAGTGTGGTAACACAAGGTACAGGACGCCATGATATTACCCCCGTTGTGGTGAAGGAGTTCCAGGTCTCCTGAAAGCTAGGTGACCAGAATTTTATATCTAAAAATCGGGACATTTCACGGAAATAGAAGAAGGACAGCGCTCCTCAGCAGAGAATCAGGATTCTATTACAGGACCGGAGGCTTCAGATTATGCTTCTCTTTCTTTACTGTTAAAATCACAGCAGCCAATAAACATACAGTTTAATGAAAATAAACTACAGAGGCCATGATGCTTAGCTTTAGCCACGCCTCTATGAACCCTATAAGAGTCCTGGTAACACTCCCAGCGTCCTCTTTCTTTGCTGCTCACACAGCAAGAGATAAGTGCTTGCTCCCATCATTTTTTATTCATTTAATTGCCTGTTCGTGCATTGCTTATGCTGGTTCTTCTGAATCGTTAATATCAGCTGTTCGCTGTGACCTTTGTGCTTTATTTGCATTGCTACTTATTCTGCGTGGTTTAATTGCTGATCGCGGGTGCTTCCCGCGTTTAAGGAGCCGCTTACGCGGCTGGTTATCTGTGCGTGTCACCGCGCTTACCGGAGCCCTGCTCCGACGCTCTGTGCTACAATCCCTGGTCATCTGCTAAGTGCCGATAGACGCGCCAGTACCGGACCGCTTCGCGGTCCCTTCCTCTCACCTGCGGTGTGTTCCTCGCCGGCAGGCAGCGCAAGGGGCTCTCCCTAATCACCCGTACGCGCAGTAGAGCCGCGAACCACACGGCAGGAGCGTGCAGCCTGACGCGCGCCCTTTGGGCTATATTTTGGTAGGATTTGGGCGCGCATTGGGCTGCACACGCCGATTGCCGTTTTTCCACCTCAATTCACCGCGTTTTCAGTAGATCTGGTGGTATTACGCCGTAACTGGCTAGAATAATTGTTTTCTGCCCATTTTGGAGTGAGCACACGCTCCTTGTACACTTTCCTTGGCTCAGACGCCCTCTGGGCTGCAATAATCTGATTACAGCACCTGCTGAGGGGGTCTGGTACTGGTTTTCCATAACTTGATCTGTGTGCATTGGGGCTGACCCCCCCCCTGACTCCCCTTGTGCCTACCTCTTATGAACTTTGTTCTTCCTGTATTCTTACCCAACTGTTGAGGTCATGGAGGAGTGGGTGTATTTTGATGAGGAGGCGGGGGAAGAAACTTATTAAGAGCAGCCTACTACTTCTGTGGAGGACAAAATTGTGGAGGCCCTGGATGCTTCTGTCCAGGCCTCAGTCAGCAGGGCAGTGGAGAGCGCGGTCCCTGCGACTGTGCATCAAGCATTGGCAGCTGCACTCAAACCGATAACTAAGCAGCTGGAGAACTTTGCAAAGCGACATGGCTTTACAAAGGAGAAGTCCACTAAGAAAGCGCCACCAGCTCCCAAGACTGCTTCCACTTCAGCCACTAGTGAACAATGGCCACACACTGACGCTTTAGGTTCCCTCCCATCCGCGCCTCCAAAAGACCATGCCTATTCGGCTGGAGGCAAGGCTACCAGTAAACAGCATTATGTGGGTACAGACACCACTACCACCACTGGTACTGACACCACGGATACGGATGAGGAACAGCCGCCGAAGAAGAGGGCTAAGAAGGACGCCGCTTCGGCGTCAGAACCTCCCGCTAATACCCCCTTACCTTCCATCCGTCTGAAATTGTTCACCCTAGATCGTCAGATTGGGTTCCAGCCCCGGCGGTAGCAGAGTACCTGCAACAAAATATTAGAAAGGGGTTTGACAAAGAGGTTCGGAACCGCCTCCGATCGGAATGTCCTCGCCCCGACCTTGCCCACAAGGTGGTGGAAACTCCGGAGATAGATCCTAGCCTTCTAACCTTCCTCAAGAAATTTGCTAAGGACCCTAAGAAAGGTTTAGACCGAGCCTGGCGAGGGTGCCAGGACAAGATGCTGGACTTTGTTGGCCCCCTGGCCAAAATCCTGGAAATGGCCTTGCAGGCAAAGGAATCCAGTGTGCCAATTGACCCGGACATCTTGGCCGGCTGGACCCAGCGTGCCATTTGTCTCTTAGGGAATGCTAATTGCGCGGTGTCCACGGAACGGCCCAAGTCCCTCTTAATGCGAATGGACTCTAATTTAACAGAACTTGCAAATGCAGAACCGGGACCCCTTGCTGAGGGCAATCTCTTTGGCGACCGCTTTGTGAAGGATGTTTCCAAGTACGTGGGGACCTTCAATTCTCTGGATAAAGCTCAGTCGGGCATCAAACGTGTGCTTCAGCAACACCTTTTTAACAGGGCCGGACGAGGTCGGGGACGCTCGCCAGGCCGTTTCGCCAATCAAGGTCCCCCCAGAGGTGACTTCGAACGAGGTCAGGGAGACTGGGACTCGACCAGAGGTGGCACGTTCTACCCCACTCGTCGTCCATACTCCAAAGGCAGATACCAAGGAGGAGGCAACAGGGCAGGTTTCCAGGCCCAACATTCCTCAGGTGAGCGCAATAGATTGTTTCCATTTGCCATTGGGGGGCCGCACCAGTCACTTCATTCATACTTGGAGTCTCCTGACTCAGGACGCTTGGGTTCTTCAAACAGTTCAGGGGTTTCACCTGGAGTTTTACGAGACACCGAGGCAGGGGCAGCACTCGAGGGTTCTCCATTTTTCCCAACCAGACAGGATTTGTATAGACAAAGAGATAGAAGAATTGCTTTGCAAACAGGCCATAGCCGAGTGCGAGTAAAACCCACACGGATTTTGCAGCAATATCTTCCTTGTGCAGAAGAGGGGTGGAGGTCCCAGACTAGTGTTGAATTTAAGAGATTTCAATTATTTCCTGGTCTACAACCATTTCAAGATGGAGGGGATCCATCTGCTAACGGACCTCTTACAACCGAACGATTGGATGGTGCGCTTGGATCTCAAAGACGCCTACCTTTCGATTCCCATCTACCCTCCTCACCGTCGTTTCCTACAGTTTCAGTGGAACGGACGGTGGTTCGAGTACTCGGTCCTTCCTTTCGGGCTTTCCTCGGCTCCCTGGTGCTTCACCAAGGTGATGAAGCCGGTGGTAGCACACCTGCGGGAGCAGGGAGTGCGCATGATCATATATCTCGACGACATCCTGATCATGGCTCACAGTCCAGACCTAGTATCGCGACATCTTCAGATGACCATGTCACTGCTCCAATCATTGGGGTTTGTGATCAATCAAGACAATTCGTCCTTGATCCCAGCCCAGTCAATAGACTTCCTAGGGTTTGTGATCGACTCTCTGTCAGCGCAGCTCAGCCTTCCTCGATCCAAATTGAAGGACCTGAAGAAGGAGATTGTCTCCCTTCTCAGCAAACAGATGATATCACTCAGAACGATTGCCAGAGTAGTGGGTTTGCTGGCATTGTCCGTTCAGACGATATTTCCGGGCCCTCTACATTACAGGGCATTGCAGAGACTCAAGATTCAGCATCTCCAGAGAGGTCTGGCTTATTCCGACCTTGTCCCGCTGTCCCAGGAGGTGAGGGACGAGATGCGTTGGTGGCTAAGCCACGTGGAAGCATGGAACTGCAGGGCTATTTTCGGATCCCTTCCCGAGATAGTCATCGAGTCCGACGCCAGCCTCTGGGGCTGGGGGGCACGTTGTGGAGATGTTTCCACAGGCGGAAGATGGTCTCCGCAAGAGCTAGAACTCCACATAAATTGCCTGGAGCTCCTTGCGGGCTCCTTCGCCATCAAGACTCTGTCACCGCAACGGACCTCTAGTTGCATCCTCCTTCGGATGGACAATGTATCGGCGGTTCGCTACATAAACAAGCTAGGGGGGACGAGATCCGCCATGTTGGTGGAGATAGCCAAGGATGTTTGGCATTATTGTCTCATGCATCAGATCACGATTATTGCAGAGTATATTCCGGGTCAGTCCAATGTGATAGCGGACTGGAACTCGAGGCATCTTCGGGATTACAGCGATTGGCAGCTGCTTCCCAGAGTGTTCGAGTACCTCCAGGACCTATGGGGTCCATGTCAGATCGACTTATTTGCATCCAGACTGAACCGTCAACTTCCTAGGTTCTTCAGCTGGAGACCGGATCCGGCAGCGGAAGCTACGGATGCGTTTCTACAAGACTGGTCGGGGAAGGTGAACTATGCGTTCCCTCCCTTTCTTCTGATACCAAGAGTGGCCTCTCACATTATCAAGCAGAAAGCGGAGGTGGTCCTGGTGACGCCTCTGTGGAGGTCGCAGCCCTGGTTCCCGATGTTGTTGGGGATGTGCTGCGACCTTCCCAGGATGATCCCGTGGTCGGAGAATCTCCTCCTAGGACCTCTGCAGGTGCAACATCCGTTGATCCTGGACCAGCGAATATCGCTGATGGCATGGAGGCTTTCAGGCAGCAATGGACCTTGCCTGGAGTTTCAGGAACGGCTTGTGACTTTATCAAACAGGCCTGGGCCCCTTCCACGAGAAAACGGTATTCTTCAGCCTGGAAGGGTTGGTTATGTTGGTGCGTGGAAAGGCATCTGGATCCCGTGGGGGCAGGTCTTACACACGTCATAAATTTCTTGTCGGATAAAGCAGCTGGCGGGTTGGCCTATAGATCCGTGAACAACTTCCGGTCGGCCATTTCCGCGGGACACACCCCTATTGATGGGAAACCTGTGGGTATGCACCCTTTGGTATGCAAGCTACTCAAAGGCATACGCGTCGCGAATCCTCCCAAGCCCAAATATTCGGGACTTTGGGATGTTTCTTTGGTCATTACATTTCTGGATAATTGGCCGCTAATGATTCGCTCTCAAGAAAGCAGTTATCGACTAAACTAGCCATGCTCTTATGCTTGTCAGCTTGCAGAAGATCATCAGATGTACGCGCCTTGGACGTTACAGGTAGAGTATTCACTCCGGAGGGAGTTTCTTTTACCATTACAGGTCGTACAAAGACCCTTTCCAGACAGGTTGATTATAATGCTTTTCCTACTAATCACAAATTATGTGTTGTCCAATGCTTGAAAGCTTACGAGGAATGTACTCATCCTTTAAGACCAGCTGGGGTCACGCAACTTTTGATTGCTGTTCAGAAGCCGTTTAAGCCTGTGTCCTCCGCTACTATTGCAAGATGGCTTAAATTTATCATGAAGGAAGCTGGGGTTGATGTTCAACTGTTTGGGGCTCACTCTGTACGTGGTGCCATGGCTTCAAAGTCATATTTATTGGGAGCTAACATTCAGGATATCATGCATTGTGGTGATTGGTCGTCTGAATCGATATTCAAACAGTTTTATTATAAGCCGGTGGGAGACATTACATCTGTTGTATTTGATACAGCGTTAAACTAGCATAATCTGAAGCCTCCGGTCCTGTAATAGAATCAAAAATTAGCTAGCATTCGCGCCAAGAATTTTCAATTCTATTAAGGACACGGAGGCGAGGATTATCCCACCCGGCTATGTTCAAATGCTTGATCATGATTTCCCACCCGTTATGATATGTTTAAGGCTGTTTTTATACAGGAATTACGGGTTGTTATATTTTCCTTTTCCTAGGCAAAGACAAGAAGTCCGAGTGAAGAGTCTTCCGTTGAAGAGTGACGTTGGAACGGTGTTCCCTGTTATTCCCTGGTGGAGAATATTATAGACTTTTGATGGTTGGACTTATTCTGCAAGTTCGTGCAAAGAAAGAGGACGCTGGGAGTGTTACCAGGACTCTTATAGGGTTCATAGAGGCGTGGCTAAGGCTAAGCATCATGGCCTCTGTAGTTTTTTTTCATTAAACTGTATGTTTATTGGCTGCTGTGATTTTAACAGTAAAGAAAGAGAAGCATAATCCTCGCCTCCGTGTCCTTAATAGAATTGAAAATTCTTGGCGCGAATGCTAACTAATTTTTGATTGACAAGCACCTGATTGTAGGAAGGCGGGGCTTTTATAGCCTTCGCATGATAGGCATCTGAGTCCTGTCCCTGGGAGTTATGGGAGATGAAGTCCTGCCATGTATAACTAACGTTCGTGTAGTTACTTTGCTTGCCCAGCAGGTGTACGTCTTCAGCGTCTATTCCTGGCAATGTGCTGAACTCCAATGTTCATTCACAGACTTTACAAATCATCTTGGAAATCAGATACACTCCAGATTCCATTCCGGGCTCTACTTATCAACTCATTTCCTTAAGCATTATGGTTCTTGTAGGTCTCACCCAAGCGAGAGAGCTGGAGAGGGGACTTTTGATGAGTCTTATTATACTTTGAACTCTGTATTACCGTTTCTAGCATGCTCTTGGATTCCATTGAACGCATCATCCCATTGTTCAAAAACAAGATCCGATCTTTGTTCTGCCACTGTTTGCTTCTTGGAACTTCAGTGCACCTCTTAAGGCAGGGAGTTCGAGTAGGGATTTTAACTGCTTTCACCTGCACTGTGCTGCAGCTACCTCACACCTTTTCGGAATGAGTTCCAATCATGCTGTGTGGCTGTGAACTAGTTTTTGCATTCAGAATTTGTGTTTCAACTGTCATTACTGGGATCACCTGCTTTCTATCTCCAGTTACCTCCATGTAGTATGTTAGTTATTTATATTGTAAGTACATCCTTAGATAATTGCTGTATTTAGTGTTATCACTTTAAGAGATAAGTATCCATTTGAATGTGACATGTACAATGTTCTACATTCTAGTTATGCTGTATTAGAATGTTCTATGTATTACTGGTGGTCAGTTCCTGTTGGTATTGGACCTATCCAGACGTGCTTTTATTCTTAGAATAAATCTTCACTTTACAACCAGAATTGGATTGATTCTTCCATTCGAGTTACTCCACTCCACTGCTGAACCTTTGAAGTTCTAAGTGGAGAGTGTTTTTGCTACTGTTTTTTGCAGTGTCCTGCTTTATTGTGGCTACCATGTGCAGCATTATGCTTCTTGTGTTTTCTTTGCTTGACAGACTCAACTCATATCTTGCCTATCCTTTATATCATGAATTTGTGTGTGTCCCTCTTGAGCTTCTGGCAGTGTACTCGTTGAGTTAGCAGCAATTTCTCATGCTTCCAGATTCTGACCTTATTCGGCATTTTTGTATTCTAGTTATTTTTTCCATCCTAATTTTTCCAGTCCATTCAATACTTGGTCCTCTAACTGTTTCTGTCCGGTATCTGTTTACAGGGTGACCTCTGGCTTGGTCTCGACTCTGTTTGGGTAAGAGACAGTCTTCTGTTGTCTCGCCCAGGTCCTTTGGAGTCTTACCTGCCTCAGCTTTGATGTCAGTTTCAGTCCAACAGTCCCTATGACAGCAGGCCCAAACTATGATTTTGCTGTATGGCTGTTGTTAAGAGCAATCTGCTGCTGCCTATCCAAAAGGGTATTCTCGAAGCCACTAAGAAACCTAGGGCCAGATGTAGGAAGGCCATTACGACCGGTAATAGGCTTTTGCTATGTAGGGGGCCAATTTACAGATTCGGTAAATACCGAATCGCTATGTACCGATTCGGAATTTACCGAATCATCATTTACTGATTCGGTATTTACAGAATCGGTAAATGACATGTAGGAAGCACTTTAAACAGTGCTCATGTGCTTTAAGGATTCGTTATTTACCACCAACTATTAGTTGGTGGTAAATAAGGAATACCTTAGAAAATGCAAATCAATGCATTTTCGAATGTGTCATGTGGCAGACATACATGCCCTTAGGGCATGTATGTGTGCCACATGTGTACACAAGCACTAATCAGGGGTGCAACAGGGTGTCAAAGTGACACCCTGCCACTCTTGACTCTTTCCCTATTTTACCGAATCGGTATTTACTGATTCGGTAATTGACATTCATTCCTATGGGCCTCCAGGCCCATAGGATTGAATGGCAATTACCTAATCGTTAAATACCGATTCGGTAATTACCGAATCTTAACGATTCGGTAATTTGTACCGATTTTTTATCTACATATCAATTACCGATTCGAAAATACAGAATCGGAAAAATTCGGTATTTTCGAATCGGTAATTTACAATTACCTACATCTAGCCCCTATTATCTTATACCAGTATATCCCTTATGTTGATCAAATCTTTTTCTTAACGATTCGGTAATTTTTACCGATTTTTTTATCTACATAGCAATTACCAATTCGAAAATACCGAATCTGTAAAATTCTGTATTTTTGAATCGGTAATTTACAATTACCTACATCTAGCCCCTATTATCTTATACCAGTATATCCCTTATGTTGATCAAATCTTTTTCTTGTCTGACTCCCGTCACTCTTCTTTCCCCTGCTTACAGCAATCACTTGTCTTCTGTAGTTCTGTGACCATAGTTATACATTCAATAGCCTGGTATTTACCTTACCTGTCACCTTAATAATTCCTACCTCTGGAATCACCCGCCCCTGCCAATGCTCCCTGACAATGGGTGGAAGAAATTTTCTTCTCATGTGCTTTAGACAACAAGAATGGTTTGGCAATTGTATGTCCTAAGAGCTTAAATCTATCAGTGATTTCTTAGAGAACATCCTAGAGGAAAGATGGGTTACTGTTAACCATGAAATAGATAATGTTACGAATTATATTTTAAACTTATTTGGCCCAAATAAATCGAAATCCTGTTTTGGGATAACCTTTCCTCTAAAAATGGTAAGCTCTCCTGATAAAAACTTCTTATTGAGTGGGCATTGTAATCAATTAATGATTCCCTTTTTAGACAGAAATTCTAAAGTTAGATTTGTTCCACACAAAATATACAACACTTCGTGGAGAGTTTTTGACCTAGGCCTTAAGGAATTTTCTTTTTTGCCCACCTCATAATTCTTAGGCCATCTTGGGTCCAGCACAGGAGGTTAAGTCGACCTCTTGGGAAATACGGAGGGATTTATCTGAACGTTCACACTCTCAAAAGTGGCAGTGACAACTGCAATTCATTATATTTAAGATGACCCTGAAGTGGTTGTTACGAGAGTGCATTTCTCTTTGAGAAATTGAATCTAGTGATAAGCTTTCCCTGGCACACACAGAAAAGGAGGATTGAATCCCGCTACATCACTTGGTGTCAATACCAGCTTAGATACAGGAGCAGGTAATATGGTTATGGCACAAGCTGTCTTAATGCTTCTTCCATTTTGACACCAAAACGTTCAAGTGTTTATTACCCAATGCATTTTAAACTTTATGACAAAACCTCAGCAATTTACAACTGATCAAGCAAAGATAACTTTTATGTTATTTAATTAAAGACCTAGCGGCATGACTGCCTCAATATTAAACCAAAGCCCTCTGCTGCCAAGTATTGAAAGCTTTCTACCACAATTCAAAGACGTTTACCAAGAGACAAACAAAGCCACCTGCCCATGCTGCCTTACTTTCTCTTTGACAAGGCATGGAGGACCTGGTGTCATATATAAGCTGGTTCCAACAGTCAATTGCTAAAGTAACCTGGCATCGGCCTTCAATCAGGGCATTTGTGAGAGTTTGAACGAGAATCTTTAGTGATGAATAGACCCACACACCCTACTGTAATTATTGATCTCATATTACAAAAGGATGATCATCAAACTCAGAGAAGGAAATAAAGATGTTGTATTCCAGCAAAGATATCAGTCACAGTCTCTGTGGAAGGAGTTTAACTCAAATTCCACCAATGAAGCCATTAAGTTAGAAAACTTTCATGTGAAGAAAATATAGAAGACGACTAGAAGTTTGGTGCATTTATTGCAGAAAGCACATACATTTTGTTAAAGAATATCCGAGTCTGACAGGAAACTACAAGACTCAGGTTTGAAGCGAACCCAAGTCGATATCCTGCAATATTCCAAAGTAAACCCGCATCAATAAAGACTTTGGTAGAAAGCATTGCCAACTACCAGTACAGATTCCCAGCAAGCACAAACCTTCTTTCCACATTAGGTCACACTGCTTATAGTGCTTCAGGGCGCTTTTTCAATTAAAGAGTCAATTAAAGATGTGATACACCGAAACACTAAAATGCTATCCAGCAGCCATGTAGGGATAGGTAGGGAACATCTGGTATCCGGAGAAGTATGCTGGGAATTCTATCTTTAGGAATTGTTCTGTAGCAAAGAGATTTTGAGATCATTACAGTTGACTTCATTGACACTCCCAACATTTGACATTGTACTGGGTACACCTTGGTTGCAAAAACAGAATCCTGATATTGATTGGCAAGAACTAAGGGGCTCATTAGGATGACGGGCGGACTTTGTCCGCCCGCCATCCTGTCGGAATTCGCGACCGCCCGCCATAAGGGTGGGGGTCCCGTGGGGGGTATTAGGATGTGCCCGCCACAGTGGCGGGCACATCCTGCATTTTTAGCATTGTGGCGGGCGGTGCTCTCTGCACCGCCCGCCACAATGCTAAAAATGCATTGATTCATTTGCATAAACAAAGCGGCAGGCACCGCGCGGTGCCTGGTGCTTTGTTAATGCAAATGAAGGGGGGTACCACAGGTACCCCCCGTGTGCACCCCCCACCTCTCCTTCACTCTGGGGGCCCACAGGGGGACCCCAGAGTGAAGACCGCATGCCTTTCCGTGGCGGCATCGCTGCCGCGGAAAGGCACCTACAGACGCCCATCAAAATATGGCTGGCGGTGTCTGATAGACACCGCCACCATATTTTTCCTTATCCGCCCCGGCCGCAAGGCGACCGGGGCGGAAAAGCGGCGGACGGTCTTTCCGTCCGCCGAGGTCCCCCCCGCCATACTAATATGGCGGGGGGAAATTGAGTGTGGATGTCGGGCGGATTGCCCCCGCCAGGCTGGCGGTGGCTGCCCCCAGCCTGGCAGGGGCAATCCGCCCGACATCATAATGGGCCCCAATGTATTCACTTTTCATCTCCATAGGAGCTGTTTGCCAAAGAAGAGATTAGAGTTTTCTCTCTCCTTAATGTGTTATACAGCACAGCTAGAGAAAACAACCCCAGGTACTTGGGGAATATAAGGATTTCCAAGATATTTTGCGTAAAAAAGGAGCAGACCAACTGCTCCCTCTTCGTCTTTAGTATTGCCATATTTATTTGCTCCTAGGAGCAAATATTCCATGTGGGCGCCTAAATATGCTCCCAGTACAAGAAGATAATTCCTTCAAGAATATTTATCAGCCAATCGGTATTAACTTTATCTCATTTTCTCGTAAAATCATAAAAGTACATTCAATACAAGAAAACCACGATAAAAAGTGTAGAAAGCTCTCTGGGTAAACACAGATATTCACAGTATCTGGTTACATTTCACATAAAATCGAAGGAAAAATAAATTAACATAGAGATTATAAAATACAGTGCTACATAAGCGCCACAGAAGAAATGCTAAAATATTGTCTATCTCATGCTAAAACAATCTAAAATTCTCATAAAAATACTCAACGCCAATGAAGAATACCAGATAGAAAAGTAAACACTAGGTAACATACTCTGGGGGTTGTAGAAGTTGTAAAAACAGGAACGCTGGTCTCGCCTGTCTAAAGTTCAGGGGTAGGAGAAGCGGATTGATATACTGATAACGTAGGGTATTAAATCTGGGACAGATCATAACGATGTGCAAAGTAGCATGGAGGGAAATATTGTCACAGGTACAATGCTTGTAACTCAGAAACGTTTGTCCAACCCCTGTACGAAGCAACAACTGAAACAAATTTTGTATAGATAGATTAACAACCTATGGTGGTAGCTGGTCATCTACAGCTTCAAATAGGGTTCCATCCGCATAACCGATTTGGCCAAAGAAAAATGGTGCATTGTACACTTGCTCAGAGCAGAGACCTCTCTCTCTGCTACCACCCTGGAAAGGAAGGCCTATTTCAAACAGTCACTATTCCCTTTCAAAATCTGCTCCAGATCTGAAAAGAGTTAAGGAAGACCCAATGAAGCAAAATTACTTCTAATAAATGTGATCTGGGGAATACAAGACATATTGTCCAGGTTTAAGCAGTCACAAACGGTGGCTCTATTGAGTTTTAGATCCTCCTTAAGCCAGATGGATAACCATAAGAGCAGGGGACATAAACCAATAGATTCAGAAATGTACGCCAAGCCATCCTCAGGCACATTTTCACTAGGGGTTCGCTGAGGGACTTTTAAAAGACCTATCAGAAAGATGTTCTCAGCTACCAGTAATACCCCCAGATGTTGCATCCAAAACTAGCTAGTGAAATGCATTTGGCCCTATAGACTTTAAGTATTGTCTCTACATAAGTGTGACCTAAGCATCTAGAAAACTACCTGATGCCATTTATTGCCCTTTTAAAAATCATGAAATTTTTTGGAAGCAGAAGTTGCCCTGTGAGATGGGAGTCCAATAGGATCCCCAGACAAATTGAGTGTTCAACTCTGCAGATGCAATTACCCTTTATCACACATTTTCTTGTGTTGGTATTTCTAGGGCCAATCACCATGACATGGGACTTGGTATTATTGGTCGACAGGTCGAACTCATCCAGTGAGGAGACAAACAGATCTAAGAGGTGCTGCAAACCCTTGGCCGTAAGTGCTATGAAGTTGGAATCATCCGCATATAAGAAAGAAGGCAGGGGCGACCGCCAACACTCAGTACATCTAGCCCCTGACTGGTTAAAACGTACTCCAAACCATTATTTTTTTTAAATGAAGAGAAAGGGGGCTAATATACACCCGACACACCCATCTTTTCAAACATTCTCCATTTGCCCTATATCTCACTGAGGCAGTGAGTTCCTCATATATATCACACAAGAAGGTGACAAATACACGGTTGACCCCCATAGACCCCAGCAAAGTCCAGAGCTTAGCTTAGTTGAGGCAGAGCTGAGCAGGCCCGGACTGGCCATAGCGGGCACCGGGCAATCCCTCGGTGCGCCGCAAGGGTGGGGGCCGGTTTTGGGCCCCTGGGGGCCGTTTTTGTTACAGGGCCGTTTTTGCAGCATAGCTGAAAAATCGGCCCTGTAACAAAATCGGCCGAAAACCGGCCCCGACTAAGTGCTCGGCCGATCATCTCCTACCAGGGCCGGTTGTGGTTCCCAGTCCGGCCCTGGAGCTGAGGTCCATGAAGGCCAAATGTACTGCCCCCCCCCCCCCCCCTTCGCCCTGGTGTATTTGGAGATCAACAAAAAAAGATTCTGTTTCTGTTTGAGAGTCCCTGGCATGCCGTGAATTAATATTGAATCTCTAATAAAACATTGTTATCTTTGGCCCAGAGAGTAAGGAGGTCTAAAAGCACCCGCCCAATAATTTTAATCTCACAATCCACCAAGAAGATAGGTCGATAGCAGATGAGGTATTTTCTTGTTCCTTTTTTAAAATGGTCACAATAACAGAATGCCGCCAACTAGAGGGTAGCGAGAATATTTGGGAATATTTATAAAACAATCTAAAGAAGGGAATCATTCAGTGTTCCACTTCAACTGCAGGAACCCCATTCTTAGTTCATCGCCAAACTGAGGGGTGAATTCAGACAAAGCACAGACTCTAGAGAACTTAGTGACATCACGATCAGGACTAGATACCCATTACCATTGATTTTCATGCTGTTAGCTCAGATTATATCAGCCACAATCTTTTCCAAAATCAATCTATGTGGTGTTCCAATTTAGTAAGGACACTCTGTGAGATGAATTGAATACTCTGCGTTCAAACCTAGATGCAGGCATTTTGAGTATTTTTTAGGCTCTTTGGCTAATGTAATGCACCTGCAACTTTTCAGCTATTTTTCTTTTTGCAACTTTGTTTTACAACATTCTTGTTTTTGGGAATTTCGATTTTCGAGATTGCTGTTTTTCTAAACAATTGTTTTAGATCACCAGTTATTGGACTGTAGGAGATGTTTTTTATTAAAAAAATAGATTTTGCAGGAGTTGGTGTTTTCTTTGGCTATTGGTTTCCTTGTTTGGATTATTGGAGTTCTGAAGACTATTGGTGACAGATAGTTTGACAAAATCACCATGAGTTGAAGAATGAAGACAATTACAGGTAGAAACGCCCACATTCTTTTTATTTGTTAAAAAAACCCATAAAAAATGCCAATGTAATTAGAAAGTGTTGTCAAAACAGGCAAGCAATTTTACAGGTTGTTAGTGTGTATTAGAAGTGTTGGATGTACGCAAGATTGTCCAGGTAGCATAAATTGTTAAAAAAAACATAAAAAATGTCAATGTAATTAGAAAGTGTTGTCAAAACAGGCAAGTAATTTTACAGGTTTTTATTGTGTGTTAGAAGTGTAGGATGTACACAATATTGTTCAGGTAGCCTGAAGCTCCCATCAATAGAAATTGATTAATGTTAGACAATAGTCTTTCAGACATGTCTTTACTTTTTTTTAAACATGCAGTTTCAGGCTAAATATCATCTGATTATTGTCGACATATATATTTGTGGGTATCCATATGTGGGACCTGTGCCACTGGAACCAAGCTACACCAGGCTGAATAAGGGTAAAAGTCCTCCTGGGTTGCTTGTGTTCGGTTTCAGGGAGGTCCTGGCCTGCCAGTTCAGGCTGGGCTGTTCCCATTGGAGCAGGGTCAAGACTGATTTGCATCTGGCTGAGTCCAAACGTGAGGTGGCATGGTGTGCAAATAATGACGGACTGGGAAGTGGCTGAAATTAAATCAAGCATTCCATCATCAATTCAATTCAAAGAAGTCTTTATTCGATTATTACATCATAAAAGACATGCACACAATTTACAATGGCTAAAATACATGTATTGTTTATAAAAATAGTTTACGGTAGTATTAAAAACAATCTAAGACCATATTAAATCATTTATACAGAACTTCATTTGAAAGTTATTTAAAAATTTACAATAGATCCTTAATTAAATAATCATAGTAAATTCGGGCACAATAAGTAGTTACACATTTACACACAATCAATGGAGAGCCTATGATTTTTAGGCAAAAGCCTAGGTCGAGTTAATAAACCTTGCTCTTAAGATCCAAGCACAGCCTAAGTATTTCACTACTCCAATTACAATCACGGGCGACAGATCTGTCTTTAATATCCTACTGGCAGTTGCTGCTGAACGTGTTCCCAAGCTTCTACAAACTGGACTTAACCACTTTAATCTTGGGGCAACATACAGCGGGCAGACAAAAAGAAAATGATTTACACTTTCACCCTGTCCTGAGCACATAGGACAGTGCCCAGACCCACCCTTACCCCACGTTATAGTGAACTCCCTTAATGGCAATGAACCGCATCTGTATTGGTGGAATAATTTACGGTCCAGGGGCTTGGTTATAACATCCCAGTATTTTTCAAAACAGGAGACATCCTTCATAACAACAAAAGTACCAGTGAGGTTACTAACAGTCAATCCTGCATGTCTTTTTCCTACAACCCAATCCCAATATTGTAGCTTCAACTCCTTTTTGGAGGGGAAGGTTGCAGTATCGGGGTTTAACCATAGTTCTCCTAGCCCCAAGGCACACAAGGTAGTTCTTAAGTCTTTAAACCAACCTATGTTAGAGGAGCCAGGAAGATCCCTGACCTCAATGCATGCTCTTGCATAGAGCAGGAGTTCGGGCGTTGTACAAAGGCGGCGCCAGAACGCTAATGGTCGCAATCTGGCTAGGTCCTCCACTGGTTGACACCCAAGATCATACAAGACTGGGATCCGCGGTGTTGACTGCGGGAGACCGATGCCACCCTAAGGAATTTGTTTTGGGCAACTTTCAGAGGATCGAGGTTACTGAAGCCCCAGAGCTCCGCCCCATACAACGCAGAGGGTAGAACTTTCGCTCCATAAATCTTCATTAATGGGGACAAAGGCCGGGTATAGGAGCTTTTATGTTCTTTAAGCAGGGCTCCTCCTATCTGCGCATGCTTTAATGCCAATAAGTCAACCTGTTGAGACCAACTAAGGGTCTCACTAAACGTAACTCCAAGGTAGGTAAACAATTTAGTCTGTTCCAGGGGTGTGCCCCCCATAGTAACCCTAGCTGTAATCGGGGTGGGTCCTCTTAGTACCATAAATTTTGTTTTGGACACATTCACCTCAAGCTCATGCTCGCAGCAGACCAGTTCAAACCTAGTCAGGGCCTGTTGGAGGCCCTGTCTGGTCTTGGAGATTAAAAGTGTCGTCCGCGAACATGAGCAAGGGGATTTTCATTCCAGCCAGGGACGGGGCATCAGTGGGGTGATTAGCAAAATAATTAGTAACCCCATTTATATATAGAGAAAACAGGGTAGGAGCTAAAACACACCCTTGCCTTACACCTTTAGCGACTGGAAATCTATCCGTTACCTCCCCTGGTTTACCCCAACGTACTTGGGCAAAGGTTTGAGCATGTAAATTCACCAAGAGACGTACAAAGGGAGTTGGCATACCCAGCTTCACTAAACAATCCCACAGCTTTGCCCTTGGGACAAGGTCGAATGCAGACCTTAGGTCACAAAGGCTGCGTAGAGTATACCTTTACCTAGGATGACAGTCTTCCAATAAAGAAGAATGAACCGAAAAGCCTGGTCTAAAGTACTCACATGGGACCGAAAACCAGCCTGGAGTGGTGTAAGAATGTTGAATTCACTAATCCAGTCCTGAATCCTGCCAAGAACAAGGCGGGCTGTGATTTTTTGCACCGCATCTATAAGGCTGATCGGACGGTAGTTGGAAGGAACCGACCGATCGCCTTTCTTGTAAATTGGCAGGATTTCTGCCCCAAACCAGGACTCGGGGACCTTAGCACCAGAGGCTAAAGCATTAGCCAGATTGACTATATAGGGGGCCCAGAGATCCTGATCCTGCTGAAATAAGTCAGCAGGTATGCAATCCGGGCCAGGTGCCTTACCCCTCGGAATAGACTGCAAAATATGTTTAACTTCACTACTCGTAAACTTAAGAGGATCAACCAGGGCAAGACAGGGAATGTCAACCTGGGTGCTACTGTAGTTCCTAAATTGCTCCTCAAAGTAACATACCCACTGATGTTGGCCAACCGAAGCAGGGCTTGGGCGATCTTCCTGGGATTTACCCCATTTTAAAAGATGCCGAAACTGTCGCATATTTCGAAAGCTACATGCTTCGGTTAGTGATAACCACAGTTCCTCATCCCAATTGGTCTTGGCTTTGTGCTTAGCATCTTTATATGCCTTCCTACAAGTCCTAATTTGACTATGATTTTTTTGCTTTATTACTTTAAACAAATCCCCATGGGTCCGTCGACACTCCTCATCATACCAGGTTATAATTTTCAATTTCCCCCTCCTACCCTGCTTGGAGATAGACTTCACAAACAGCTTTTTCAACTCCAAGAATAGACTAGTGTGAATATTAGTGATTTTTGCATTAATATCGTCCTGTGACCCACAACTAGATATTTCTTCCAGGGAGTTAGACACCAGGGATCTAATCTCCTTACGTGCCTCTACGTTAACAGAAATTTTTGGCCACCGTACCCTTCTCATATCGTTACTGAGTACGACTTCGTCCTGAACGGCGTTAGATCTACAGCTCTCAGACCCAAGAAAACTGTGGTCCCTTAGTTCCACCACCAGCGGATCATGATCACTTTCCGGGCGGGTCATGACCACCATATCCTCAACTGCAGCCCACAGCTTCACATCGACTAGAATATAGTCAATACGGCTACTGTGTCTGCTGTTGCTGAAGGTATGTCTACCCGTCCTATCTGATCGCACTCTACCATTTAATGCTCGCAGTCCCTGGTCCAGACACAACCCTTTAATAAAAGTTGCGGATTGTGTCCATTTCCCAATCGGGGATAACTCAAGCTGAGGAATCCCCCAGGTCATATCTTCAACCTCGGTGAGTAAGCCATCATCCAAACTCAGGGGTTCAAAACAGGAGTTAAAGTCCCCCATCACAACCGTGTACCCGTCTACTGATGCTCCTGATAAGAAGTGATCCAAAAGGCAGAGGGTTGGAGAGACCCTTCCGCCCTGGATGCCCCTAACATATATGTTAATCAAAAGAATATTAAGGCCTTTAGAAGATCTTATACTAACCATTAATATATCAGGGCTATCAATTGGAACCTCCTCCACTCTTACGCCCTCATACTGGCGAACCCAGGTAGTCAAGCCTCCCATAGCACGCCCTCTTTGTCCTTTAATTACTGGTTTGCTGTAGTTTAAATAACCCACAAGGAACACCGATGAGAGTGCCCAGGTTTCCTGGAATGACCAAACATCACCTTGTTGTATGAAGTTCACCCAGTCCGGGATACACATACGGGACTCAAGCCCAGCTATATTCCAATTACCAAACTTGGTGCCGTTTGATACCGCCAGGACAGTAGTTTTGGCCTTAGAGTGGGAGGGTACTACATCCTGTGATAGGGGAGCTACATTATCATCATATGCCCCCCTATAATTTGGAGTATCCTGTATGGGTACATCATCACTCCTTTTATCGGTTGCAGCCGCACCGTAAACTGCCAACAAAGATTCCTGGCAACCATTAAAAGTCCCTCCATAAAGGCCAATCACCTTATTGCCAACCTCTAGAGTCAATACATCCTGAACCTCAACCTTATCTGTTTCCAGTCTCACAGCCCGGTCCCCGCCGGGGAGATCAAACTTCCCATTCCCACAATGAAATGGCTTTTCATTCGATGCTTCATCATAGGAGGGAGCTTTATCTGGGGTAACAAAGATACCCGTACAATCTTGGTTGGACACTAGATCTAGGAAATGAATAAGAAGTAATTCATTAGAATCCAACCCCGAATAAGGTTCATACAGATTGTGCAACGGGATGTTCCAATACTCGTTGTGTTGGGTATAATTAGTGTGATTATTTGGTGTGGGGAAGTGGCTAGGAGGATGGCGGTGTAGAGGAAGGGAAAAAGGAATGTTAGAATTATTGGCAGGGTGGGAGAGAAAGGGTGTATAGTTAGCCAAATTCAGAGAGTGAGTGTTTCTACTAGATCTGGGATGTACAGGGGGTCTAAGCAAAGCCTCTGGATACAAATAGCTTAGATTTCGAGTTGAAACACCTCCTTCCTTATTTCCTGGATACCAATCACTTATATGTGAAACGACTCTGTGGTCCTTAAAATTAACGATCACAATGTCTCCATCTACATCTTTCGGGCGAAGGCCTACCCAATTGCACCTTCTTACCGAGATTATATCACCATTTAAATGGGCAGGGAGGGGTCTATTTGTTCTTAACCAAAAGATAACTTTGTTTTTCAGACTAACATTGTGTTCCGGATTTCCATTTACAATCGGGGGAACACCCGTTAATATGATCACAAAGTTTGCCGACTCTGAAGGTAAGTCCACTGTGGTCCTACAATTTGGGGTTGCTCTTTGACTTATACTTTTAATTTTGGGTACCCCTGGGAACATAGTTGACTTGTTCATAGGTGGAATCAATTTATTCGGAGTCGACAGTGTCTTCTCTTTAGCTGGCTTGAGTACTGTCGTCGGTTTAGATGGTATTAGGGGGGCATTAATATTGTTAGAAGTTAGGTTTCCATTACTTTTATGGGGTCTACTTGGGAACAAAGTAGTGGTACTGGGCTGGCATTTCGGTTGGGACTGGTCCTTAGAGTTCGCTGCGTCAGAATTTGTGTTCGGAACGGCAGCTGCTAAAAGGCAATCCATTTTTCCCCCCAAAATCCTAACTCTCTCCATAAGTGGGAGCATATAGGATTTTAGAAGTTGGTCGAAGAGTTCTATTGACTGTTTTTTAGACATGGGTGGCAATTCTTCGGGGAGGGATGGTAGGGAGTGGATTCCTGGTGATACCTCCCTCACGGTTGGAACGATTGAATTGATTTCGGGGTTTACCAAAAGTGGTGGAGAGCTCAAGGGGTTATGGCCTTTTCTTTTAACCCCGCCCTTTCTCCTTTTTTTTCTTGGCGGAGAGCGAAATACCCTGCGTGGATTCATGGACTTAATTTCGGTCTTACTATTGGTATGTGTCGGAATTATCTCAGTGGATGCTGCAATATCAATTGAATGATTAGAGAAAGTTGAATGGAGTTGTGGAACTATGGTCGAGGCAGCTGGGGTATTTAGGTCAATAAGACTATTAGAGACAATAGGAGGGCTGTTTATATTATCCTCGCTATTAATAGCAGAGTAGGCAGGAGTTGTATTGTGGTCGCGAAAAATACTAGGGATGTGGTCAGTACTGAATAAGTCGACATCTACGTCCAACCTACCAATACTGCCCGATTCTTGGCTAGTAATTTGATCTAGTAGGGAAGTCATTGGTTTCTTTTTAAGTTGTTCTATAGAGAGACGACGCTCAGCACGTTTCTCCGCTAGTAAGAGTTCTTTATCAATTTCTTTGTTTGCCTTCGCAAAATATTTGTCGAGAGGCCCAAGGATCGAGACCCCAGCACAGGAAGGTAGAGAACTAGACATGACTATAGGAGTCCTTAACATGTAGGGTACCCCGGAGAACGACTGACCTGGAACAACAGTAGGCAAAGTAAGAGTGTTAGAGACCGGGCCCAGCCCAGCCTCCCTCGGCCCCTGACGGCCACAGACGGTCCCGCCCTTGTCCCGGGCTTCTCCCGGGACGCTCCTGCGCGCTCCCGCGCAGCGGAACGTACTACTTGCTAAATAGAAGGGGGGGAGGGAGGAAGTGGTCGGGGGCGGGACAGGCTGACAGGGAGAGCGGACCAGGTGGAAATGGTGATTACCACAGGGGCTCCTGGGAAACTGAGTCCCTGTGGTTGCAACGCTCGCAGCCCTGTTAAGCCCTCGCCTTTCCCCAAGGTGTCAGTGACAGTAGAGTCCTTTGCCCACGATGCGGGACCCGCGGAGAGGGTCCGGCGAGTTGTAGCGGTGTTCGACGGGCAGCAAGCAGGATAGAAAGACCTCCTCACAAAGCAGCCAGTAGGTTTCAGCAGCGTCCCACGGGTTCTCAGCACGGCTGGCTTAAATCCTTCCTTCGTTCGTGGTCCGGGGCGGGTCAGGCTGACAGGGAGAGCGGACCAGGTGGAAATGGTGATTACCACAGGGGCTCCTGGGAAACTGAGTCCCTGTGGTTGCCACGCTCGCAGCCCTGTTAAGCCCTCGCCTTTCCCCAAGGTGTCAGTGACAGTAGAGTCCTTTGCCCACGATGCGGGACCCGCGGAGTGGGTCCGGCGAGTTGTAGCGGTGTTCGACGGGCAGCAAGCAGGATAGAAAGACCTCCTCACAAAGAAGCAGCCAGTAGGTTTCAGCAGCGTCCCACGGGTTCTCAGCACGGCTGGCTTAAATCCTTCCTTCGTTCGTGGTCGGGGGCGGGTCAGGCTGACAGGGAGAGCGGACCAGGTGGAAATGGTGATTACCACAAGGGCTCCTGGGAAACTGAGTCCCTGTGGTTGCAACGCTCGCAGCCCTGTTAAGCCCTCGCCTTTCCCCAAGGTGTCAGTGACAGTAGAGTCCTTTGCCCATGATGCGGGACCCGCGGAGCGGGTCTGGTGAATTGTAGCGGTGTTCGACGGGCAGCAAGCAGGATAGAAAGACCTCCTCACAAAGAAGCAGCCAGTGGGTTTCAGCAGCGTCCCCATCATCACTTTTTTGTGATCCACCCAAAGTGGGACGTGCATGCCCAGATGTGGGTCGAGTGCATCCGGTGCCACTGGAATAAATTTATACCTGGCTGATGAGCCCGATAAGGGTGAAACTGATTCTGGGTGGCTTGTGTTCCAGCTCAGTGAGGACATCGCCTGGCAGTTCGGGATGGACGTTCCCATTGGAGCAGGCTCAAGACTGATTTGCATATGGCTGGGTCCAAACTGAGGTGGCTTTTGTGCAAAATAATGATGGACTGAGATGTGGTCAGAGTAATTACCAGTCTCTGAGATTAATCAAAGGAACACTGGCATTTGCTCTTGACATCGCCTCAGCAACAGAGAATGGTTACAAGATAATGCACCGGGACCATACCAACAAACATGGAGGAAGCATTGCTATCATCCACAAGGAAAGCCTCCACTGCATCAGCCCCAAAGATGAAACCACCCCTATCATGGAACACCTCAATTTCAAACTCAAAACAGACGTCAAATCCACCATTAGAGGCACCCTAGATTACAGACCCCCAGGACCACCCCCAAGCTTCAGTAACGCCATTCCAGACTTTATCACCACTCTTGCCACTGACTCCTTTCTCTGAGACATCAATTTCCACCTTGATGACCTGAATGGCACTACCACTGCCAACTTCCCTGGAAGCATGAACAACATTGGCTGCACCCAATTAGTCTCTGGCCCCACACATAACACAGGACACACGTTTGACCCCATGTTCACAGTCAGCAAAAAAATCAAGCACAGCGATGTCACCAAACTGACCTGGACAGACCACGCCATCATCCACCTTCCTATCACCAGATGCACCCTGGCACCACCCTCAGCCGTCCAGCACCCTCCCCCAGAGCAGCTGGAACAAAGTGTCAGAGAACAAGTGGACCGACACCCTTGACACCTCCCACCCGGACACCTTACACAATCTAGAACATGCTGTCAAGAACTTCACCACCTGGATTGCCGACTGCGCGGACAGAGTCGCTCCGCTCAAGCCCAGCAAATAGGCCTGATGATACATCATGGAGTTGAGAATGGCAAAAAGCTACTGCAAGCAACTAGAAAGCAATTGGCACACCAGCAAGGAACCCGCAGACAGAGCAACCTTCAAGACAGCCCTCAACCACTACTTCCAGCTCCCAAAGAAAACGAAAAAGAATGCCCTGGCAGACCGCTTCGATGTCAGTTCCAAAAACAGCAAAGAACTCTTCAACATCGTTAGAGAGTTCTCCAACCCCTCAGCCACCAAAAACATCATCACTTCTTCCCAGGAACTTCGCAACACCCTGGCGGACTTCTTCCATTACAAGATCTCTACCATATACAAGAACTTTGTACCCAACACACCCCCTATAACCTCTTCGGCCACCTCGCTCCCACAGAAGCAAGACACAAAGGCCTACTCACCACCTATGTACTAGCTGATCACTCTGAACAGTACAGCAATCATGAACTCCATCCACTCTGGAGCACCCACTGACTCTTGTCCCCACCATATTTTCAACATCAGAAGCAAGAAGATCAGCAATGAGCTCACCACCCTCTTCAATGTCTCCATCACCACGGCCACAATCCCCAAAGAATGGAAACACGCAGAGTAAAACCCCTTCTCAAGAAACCATCTGCCGACCATAGCGAACTCAAATACTACCGTCCTATCTCCCTTGCCTTGAGAAAGCCATCAACCGCCTACTCACCAAACACCTGGAGAACAACCATCTTCTGGAAGTCTCCCAATCTGGATTCTGCACCAACCAGAGCACTGAATCCACCCTAAGCACTGCCACCAATGACATCAGAAACCTCCTTGGCTGAGGAGAAACTGCAGCCCTGATCCTCCTCGACCTTTCAGCAGCATTCAACACTGTATCTCACCACATCATGATCAAAAGATCACTTCGGAATTCAAGGAGACACCCTCAAGTGGATTGCCTCCTTCCTCGCCGGAAGAACCCAGCAAGCAGGATAGAAAGACCTCCTCACAAAGAAGCAGCCAGTAGGTTTCAGCAGCGTCCCACGGGTTCTCAGCACGGCTGGCTTAAATCCTTCCTTCGTTCGTGGTCGGGGGCGGGTCAGGCTGACAGGGAGAGCGGATCAGGTGGAAATGGTGATTACCACAGGGGCTCCTGGGAAACTGAGTCCCTGTGGTTGCAACGCTCGCAGCCCTGTTAAGCCCTCGCCTTTCCCCAAGGTGTCAGTGACAGTAGAGTCCTTTGCCCACGATGCGGGACCCGCGGAGCGGGTCCGGCGAGTTGTAGCGGTGTTCGACGGGCAGCAAGCAGGATAGAAAGACCTCCTCACAAAGAAGCAGCCAGTAGGTTTCAGCAGCGTCCCACGGGTTCTCAGCACGGCTGGCTTAAATCCTTCCTTCGTTCGTGGTCGGGGGCGGGTCAGACTGACAGGGAGAGCGGACCAGGTGGAAATGGTGATTACCACAGGGGCTCCTGGGAAACTGAGTCCCTGTGGTTGCAATGCTCGCAGCCCTGTTAAGCCCTCGCCTTTCCCCAAGGTGTCAGTGACAGTAGAGTCCTTTGCCCACGATGCGGGACCCGCGGAGCGGGTCCGGCGAGTTGTAGCGGTGTTCGATGGGCAGCAAGCAGGATAGAAAGACCTCCTCACAAAGAAGCAGCCAGTAGGTTTCAGCAGCGTCCCACGGGTTCTCAGCACGGCTGGCTTAAATCCTTCCTTCGTTCTGGTCGGGGGCGGGTCAGGCTGACAGGGAGAGCGGACCAGGTGGAAATGGTGATTACCACAGGGGCTCCTGGGAAACTGAGTCCCTGTGGTTGCAACGCTCGCAGCCCTGTTAAGCCCTCGCCTTTCCCCAAGGTGTCAGTGACAGTAGAGTCCTTTGCCCATGATGCGGGACCCGCGGAGCGGGTCTGGCGAGTTGTAGCGGTGTTCGACGGGCAGCAAGCAGGATAGAAAGACCTCCTCACAAAGAAGCAGCCAGTGGGTTTCAGCAGCGTCCCCATCATCACTTTTTTGTGATCCACCCAAAGTGGGACGTGCATGCCCAGATGTGGGTCGAGTGCATCCGGTGCCACTGGAATAAATTTATACCTGGCTGATGAGCCCGATAAGGGTGAAACTGATTCTGGGTTGCTTGTGTTCCAGCTCAGTGAGGACATCGCCTGGCAGTTCAGGATGGACGTTCCCATTGGAGCAGGCTCAAGACTGATTTGCATATGGCTGGGTCCAAACTGAGGTGGCTTTTGTGCAAAATAATGATGGACTGAGATGTGGTCAGAGTAATTACCAGTCTCTGAGATTAATCAAAGGAACACTGGCATTTGCTCTTGACATCGCCTCAGCAACAGAGAATGGTTACAAGATAATGCACCGGGACCATACCAACAAACATGGAGGAAGCATTGCTATCATCCACAAGGAAAGCCTCCACTGCATCACCCCCAAAGATGAAACCACCCCTATCATGGAACACCTCAATTTCAAACTCAAAACAGACGTCAAATCCACCATTAGAGGCACCCTAGATTACAGACCCCCAGGACCACCCCCAAGCTTCAGTAACGCCATTCCCGACTTTATCACCACTCTAGCCACTGACTCCTTTCTCTGAGACATCAATTTCCACCTTGATGACCTGAATGACACTACCACTGCCAACTTCCCTGGAAGCATGAACAACATTGGCTGCACCCAATTAGTCTCTGGCCCCACACATAACACAGGACACACGTTTGACCCCATCTTCACAGTCAGCAAAAAAATCAAGCACAGCGATGTCACCAAACTGACCTGAACAGACCACGCCATCATCCACCTTCCTATCACCAGATGCACCCTGGCACCACCCTCAGCCGTCCAGCACCCTCCCCCAGAGCAGCTGGAACAAAGTGTCAGAGAACAAGTGGACCGACACCCTTGACACCTCCCACCCGGACACCTTACACAATCTAGAACATGCTGTCAAGAACTTCACCACCTGGATTGCCGACTGCGCGGACAGAGTCGCTCCGCTCAAGCCCAGCAAATAGGCCTGATGATACATCATGGAGTTGAGAATGGCAAAAAGCTACTGCAAGCAACTAGAAAGCAATTGGCACACCAGCAAGGAACCCGCAGACAGAGCAACCTTCAAGACAGCCCTCAACCACTACTTCCAGCTCCCAAAGAAAACGAAAAAGAATGCCCTGGCAGACCGCTTCGATGTCAGTTCCAAAAACAGCAAAGAACTCTTCAACATCGTTAGAGAGTTCTCCAACCCCTCAGCCACCAAAAACATCATCACTTCTTCCCAGGAACTTCGCAACACCCTGGCGGACTTCTTCCATTACAAGATCTCTACCATATACAAGAACTTTGTACCCAACACACCCCCTATAACCTCTTCGGCCACCTCGCTCCCACAGAAGCAAGACACAAAGGCCTACTCACCACCTATGTACTAGCTGATCACTCTGAACACTACAGCAATCATGAACTCCATCCACTCTGGAGCACCCACTGACTCTTGTCCCCACCATATTTTCAACATCAGAAGCAAGAAGATCAGCAATGAGCTCACCACCCTCTTCAATGTCTCCATCACCACGGCCACAATCCCCAAAGAATGGAAACACGCAGAGTAAAACCCCTTCTCAAGAAACCATCTGCCGACCATAGCGAACTCAAATACTACCGTCCTATCTCCCTTGCATTGAGAAAGCCATCAACCGCCTACTCACCAAACACCTGGAGAACAACCATCTTCTGGAAGTCTCCCAATCTGGATTCTGCACCAACCAGAGCACTGAATCCACCCTAAGCACTGCCACCAATGACATCAGAAACCTCCTTGGCTGAGGAGAAACTGCAGCCCTGATCCTCCTCGACCTTTCAGCAGCATTCAACACTGTATCTCACCACATCATGATCAAAAGATCACTTCGGAATTCAAGGAGACACCCTCAAGTGGATTGCCTCCTTCCTCGCCGGAAGAACCCAGCAAGCAGGATAGAAAGACCTCCTCACAAAGAAGCAGCCAGTAGGTTTCAGCAGCGTCCCACGGGTTCTCAGCACGGCTGGCTTAAATCCTTCCTTCGTTCGTGGTCGGGGGCGGGTCAGGCTGACAGGGAGAGCGGATCAGGTGGAAATGGTGATTACCACAGGGGCTCCTGGGAAACTGAGTCCCTGTGGTTGCAACGCTCGCAGCCCTGTTAAGCCCTCGCCTTTCCCCAAGGTGTCAGTGACAGTAGAGTCCTTTGCCCACGATGCGGGACCCGCGGAGCGGGTCCGGCGAGTTGTAGCGGTGTTCGACGGGCAGCAAGCAGGATAGAAAGACCTCCTCACAAAGAAGCAGCCAGTAGGTTTCAGCAGCGTCCCACGGGTTCTCAGCACGGCTGGCTTAAATCCTTCCTTCGTTCGTGGTCGGGGGCGGGTCAGGCTGACAGGGAGAGCGGACCAGGTGGAAATGGTGATTACCACAGGGGCTCCTGGGAAACTGAGTCCCTGTGGTTGCAACGCTCGCAGCCCTGTTAAGCCCTCGCCTTTCCCCAAGGTGTCAGTGACAGTAGAGTCCTTTGCCCACGATGCGGGACCCGCGGAGCGGGTCCGGCGAGTTGTAGCGGTGTTCGACGGGCAGCAAGCAGGATAGAAAGACCTCCTCACAAAGAAGCAGCCAGTAGGTTTCAGCAGCGTCCCACGGGTTCTCAGCACGGCTGGCTTAAATCCTTCCTTCGTTCGTGGTCGGGGGCGGGTCAGACTGACAGGGAGAGCGGACCAGGTGGAAATGGTGATTACCACAGGGGCTCCTGGGAAACTGAGTCCCTGTGGTTGCAATGCTCGCAGCCCTGTTAAGCCCTCGCCTTTCCCCAAGGTGTCAGTGACAGTAGAGTCCTTTGCCCACGATGCGGGACCCGCGGAGCGGGTCCGGCGAGTTGTAGCGGTGTTCGATGGGCAGCAAGCAGGATAGAAAGACCTCCTCACAAAGAAGCAGCCAGTAGGTTTCAGCAGCGTCCCACGGGTTCTCAGCACGGCTGGCTTAAATCCTTCCTTCGTTCTGGTCGGGGGCGGGTCAGGCTGACAGGGAGAGCGGACCAGGTGGAAATGGTGATTACCACAGGGGCTCCTGGGAAACTGAGTCCCTGTGGTTGCAACGCTCGCAGCCCTGTTAAGCCCTCGCCTTTCCCCAAGGTGTCAGTGACAGTAGAGTCCTTTGCCCATGATGCGGGACCCGCGGAGCGGGTCTGGCGAGTTGTAGCGGTGTTCGACGGGCAGCAAGCAGGATAGAAAGACCTCCTCACAAAGAAGCAGCCAGTGGGTTTCAGCAGCGTCCCCATCATCACTTTTTTGTGATCCACCCAAAGTGGGACGTGCATGCCCAGATGTGGGTCGAGTGCATCCGGTGCCACTGGAATAAATTTATACCTGGCTGATGAGCCCGATAAGGGTGAAACTGATTCTGGGTTGCTTGTGTTCCAGCTCAGTGAGGACATCGCCTGGCAGTTCAGGATGGACGTTCCCATTGGAGCAGGCTCAAGACTGATTTGCATATGGCTGGGTCCAAACTGAGGTGGCTTTTGTGCAAAATAATGATGGACTGAGATGTGGTCAGAGTAATTACCAGTCTCTGAGATTAATCAAAGGAACACTGGCATTTGCTCTTGACATCGCCTCAGCAACAGAGAATGGTTACAAGATAATGCACCGGGACCATACCAACAAACATGGAGGAAGCATTGCTATCATCCACAAGGAAAGCCTCCACTGCATCACCCCCAAAGATGAAACCACCCCTATCATGGAACACCTCAATTTCAAACTCAAAACAGACGTCAAATCCACCATTAGAGGCACCCTAGATTACAGACCCCCAGGACCACCCCCAAGCTTCAGTAACGCCATTCCCGACTTTATCACCACTCTAGCCACTGACTCCTTTCTCTGAGACATCAATTTCCACCTTGATGACCTGAATGACACTACCACTGCCAACTTCCCGGGAAGCATGAACAACATTGGCTGCACCCAATTAGTCTCTGGCCCCACACATAACACAGGACACACGTTTGACCCCATCTTCACAGTCAGCAAAAAAATCAAGCACAGCGATGTCACCAAACTGACCTGAACAGACCACGCCATCATCCACCTTCCTATCACCAGATGCACCCTGGCACCACCCTCAGCCGTCCAGCACCCTCCCCCAGAGCAGCTGGAACAAAGTGTCAGAGAACAAGTGGACCGACACCCTTGACACCTCCCACCCGGACACCTTACACAATCTAGAACATGCTGTCAAGAACTTCACCACCTGGATTGCCGACTGCGCGGACAGAGTCGCTCCGCTCAAGCCCAGCAAATAGGCCTGATGATACATCATGGAGTTGAGAATGGCAAAAAGCTACTGCAAGCAACTAGAAAGCAATTGGCACACCAGCAAGGAACCCGCAGACAGAGCAACCTTCAAGACAGCCCTCAACCACTACTTCCAGCTCCCAAAGAAAACGAAAAAGAATGCCCTGGCAGACCGCTTCGATGTCAGTTCCAAAAACAGCAAAGAACTCTTCAACATCGTTAGAGAGTTCTCCAACCCCTCAGCCACCAAAAACATCATCACTTCTTCCCAGGAACTTCGCAACACCCTGGCGGACTTCTTCCATTACAAGATCTCTACCATATACAAGAACTTTGTACCCAACACACCCCCTATAACCTCTTCGGCCACCTCGCTCCCACAGAAGCAAGACACAAAGGCCTACTCACCACCTATGTACTAGCTGATCACTCTGAACACTACAGCAATCATGAACTCCATCCACTCTGGAGCACCCACTGACTCTTGTCCCCACCATATTTTCAACATCAGAAGCAAGAAGATCAGCAATGAGCTCACCACCCTCTTCAATGTCTCCATCACCACGGCCACAATCCCCAAAGAATGGAAACACGCAGAGTAAAACCCCTTCTCAAGAAACCATCTGCCGACCATAGCGAACTCAAATACTACCGTCCTATCTCACTTGCCTTGAGAAAGCCATCAACCGCCTACTCACCAAACACCTGGAGAACAGCCATCTTCTGGAAGTCTCCCAATCTGGATTCTGCACCAACCAGAGCACTGAATCCACCCTAAGCACTGCCACCAATGACATCAGAAACCTCCTTGGCTGAGGAGAAACTGCAGCCCTGATCCTCCTCGACCTTTCAGCAGCATTCAACACTGTATCTCACCACATCGTGATCAAAAGACTACATCACTTCGGAATTCAAGGAGACACCCTCAAGTGGATTGCCTCCTTCCTCGCCGGAAGAACCCAGCATGCAGGATAGAAAGACCTCCTCACAAAGAAGCAGCCAGTAGGTTTCAGCAGCGTCCCACGGGTTCTCAGCACGGCTGGCTTAAATCCTTCCTTCGTTCGTGGTCGGGGGCGGGTCAGGCTGACAGGGAGAGCAGATCAGGTGGAAATGGTGATTACCACAGGGGCTCCTGGGAAACTGAGTCCCTGTGGTTGCAACGCTCGCAGCCCTGTTAAGCCCTCGCCTTTCCCCAAGGTGTCAGTGACAGTAGAGTCCTTTGCCCACGATGCGGGACCCGCGGAGCGGGTCCGGCGAGTTGTAGCGGTGTTCGACGGGCAGCAAGCAGGATAGAAAGACCTCCTCACAAAGAAGCAGCCAGTAGGTTTCAGCAGCGTCCCACGGGTTCTCAGCACGGCTGGCTTAAATCCTTCCTTCGTTCGTGGTCGGGGGCGGGTCAGGCTGACAGGGAGAGCGGACCAGGTGGAAATGGTGATTACCACAGGGGCTCCTGGGAAACTGAGTCCCTGTGGTTGCAATGCTCGCAGCCCTGTTAAGCCCTCGCCTTTCCCCAAGGTGTCAGTGACAGTAGAGTCCTTTGCCCACGATGCGGGACCCGCGGAGCGGGTCCGGCGAGTTGTAGCGGTGTTCGATGGGCAGCAAGCAGGATAGAAAGACCTCCTCACAAAGAAGCAGCCAGTAGGTTTCAGCAGCGTCCCACGGGTTCTCAGCACGGCTGGCTTAAATCCTTCCTTCGTTCGTGGTCGGGGGCGGGTCAGGCTGACAGGGAGAGCGGACCAGGTGGAAATGGTGATTACCACAGGGGCTCCTGGGAAACTGAGTCCCTGTGGTTGCAACGCTCGCAGCCCTGTTAAGCCCTCGCCTTTCCCCAAGGTGTCAGTGACAGTAGAGTCCTTTGCCCATGATGCGGGACCCGCGGAGCGGGTCTGGTGAGTTGTAGCGGTGTTCGACGGGCAGCAAGCAGGATAGAAAGACCTCCTAACAAAGAAGCAGCCAGTGGGTTTCAGCAGCGTCCCCATCATCACTTTTTTGTGATCCACCCAAAGTGGGACGTGCATGCCCAGATGTGGGTCGAGTGCATCCGGTGCCACTGGAATAAATTTATACCTGGCTGATGAGCCCGATAAGGGTGAAACTGATTCTGGGTTGCTTGTGTTCCAGCTCAGTGAGGACATCGCCTGGCAGTTCAGGATGGACGTTCCCATTGGAGCAGGCTCAAGACTGATTTGCATATGGCTGGGTCCAAACTGAGGTGGCTTTTGTGCAAAATAATGATGGACTGAGATGTGGTCAGAGTAATTACCAGTCTCTGAGATTAATCAAAGGAACACTGGCATTTGCTCTTGACATTGCCTCAGCAACAGAGAATGGTTACAAGATAATGCACCGGGACCATACCAACAAACATGGAGGAAGCATTGCTATCATCCACAAGGAAAGCCTCCACTGCATCACCCCCAAAGATGAAACCACCCCTATCATGGAACACCTCAATTTCAAACTCAAAACAGACGTCAAATCCACCATTAGAGGCACCCTAGATTACAGACCCCCAGGACCACCCCCAAGCTTCAGTAACGCCATTCCCGACTTTATCACCACTCTTGCCACTGACTCCTTTCTCTGAGACATCAATTTCCACCTTGATGACCTGAATGACACTACCACTGCCAACTTCCCTGGAAGCATGAACAACATTGGCTGCACCCAATTAGTCTCTGGCCCCACACATAACACAGGACACACGTTTGACCCCATCTTCACAGTCAGCAAAAAAATCAAGCACAGCGATGTCACCAAACTGACCTGGACAGACCACGCCATCATCCACCTTCCTATCACCAGATGCACCCTGGCACCACCCTCAGCCGTCCAGCACCCTCCCCCAGAGCAGCTGGAACAAAGTGTCAGAGAACAAGTGGACCGACACCCTTGACACCTCCCACCCGGACACCTTACACAATCTAGAACATGCTGTCAAGAACTTCACCACCTGGATTGCCGACTGCGCGGACAGAGTCGCTCCGCTCAAGCCCAGCAAATAGGCCTGATGATACATCATGGAGTTGAGAATGGCAAAAAGCTACTGCAAGCAACTAGAAAGCAATTGGCACACCAGCAAGGAACCCGCAGACAGAGCAACCTTCAAGACAGCCCTCAACCACTACTTCCAGCTCCCAAAGAAAACGAAAAAGAATGCCCTGGCAGACCGCTTCGATGTCAGTTCCAAAAACAGCAAAGAACTCTTCAACATCGTTAGAGAGTTCTCCAACCCCTCAGCCACCAAAAACATCATCACTTCTTCCCAGGAACTTCGCAACACCCTGGCGGACTTCTTCCATTACAAGATCTCTACCATATACAAGAACTTTGTACCCAACACACCCCCTATAACCTCTTCGGCCACCTCGCTCCCACAGAAGCAAGACACAAAGGCCTACTCACCACCTATGTACTAGCTGATCACTCTGAACACTACAGCAATCATGAACTCCATCCACTCTTTAGCACCCACTGACTCTTGTCCCCACCATATTTTCAACATCAGAAGCAAGAAGATCAGCAATGAGCTCACCACCCTCTTCAATGTCTCCATCACCACGGCCACAATCCCCAAAGAATGGAAACACGCAGAGTAAAACCCCTTCTCAAGAAACCATCTGCCGACCATAGCGAACTCAAATACTACCGTCCTATCTCCCTTGCCTTGAGAAAGCCATCAACCGCCTACTCACCAAACACCTGGAGAACAACCATCTTCTGGAAGTCTCCCAATCTGGATTATGCACCAACCAGAGCACTGAATCCACCCTAAGCACTGCCACCAATGACATCAGAAACCTCCTTGGCTGAGGAGAAACTGCAGCCCTGATCCTCCTCGACCTTTCAGCAGCCTTCAACACTGTATCTCACCACATCATGATTAAAAGACTACATCACTTCGGAATTCAAGGAGACACCCTCAAGTGGATTGCCTCCTTCCTCGCCGGAAGAACCCAGCAAGCAGGATAGAAAGACCTCCTCACAAAGAAGCAGCCAGTAGGTTTCAGCAGCGTCCCACGGGTTCTCAGCACGGCTGGCTTAAATCCTTCCTTCGTTCGTGGTCGGGGGCGGGTCAGGCTGACAGGGAGAGCGGATCAGGTGGAAATGGTGATTACCACAGGGGCTCCTGGGAAACTGAGTCCCTGTGGTTGCAACGCTCGCAGCCCTGTTAAGCCCTCGCCTTTCCCCAAGGTGTCAGTGACAGTAGAGTCCTTTGCCCACGATGCGGGACCCGCGGAGCGGGTCCGGCGAGTTGTAGCGGTGTTCGACGGGCAGCAAGCAGGATAGAAAGACCTCCTCACAAAGAAGCAGCCAGTAGGTTTCAGCAGCGTCCCACGGGTTCTCAGCACGGCTGGCTTAAATCCTTCCTTCGTTCGTGGTCGGGGGCGGGTCAGGCTGACAGGGAGAGCGGACCAGGTGGAAATGGTGATTACCACAGGGGCTCCTGGGAAACTGAGTCCCTGTGGTTGCAATGCTCGCAGCCCTGTTAAGCCCTCGCCTTTCCCCAAGGTGTCAGTGACAGTAGAGTCCTTTGCCCACGATGCGGGACCCGCGGAGCGGGTCCGGCGAGTTGTAGCGGTGTTCGATGGGCAGCAAGCAGGATAGAAAGACCTCCTCACAAAGAAGCAGCCAGTAGGTTTCCGCAGCGTCCCACGGGTTCTCAGCACGGCTGGCTTAAATCCTTCCTTCGTTCGTGGTCGGGGGCGGGTCAGGCTGACAGGGAGAGCGGACCAGGTGGAAATGGTGATTACCACAGGGGCTCCTGGGAAACTGAGTCCCTGTGGTTGCAACGCTCGCAGCCCTGTTAAGCCCTCGCCTTTCCCCAAGGTGTCAGTGACAGAAGAGTCCTTTGCCCATGATGCGGGACCCGCGGAGCGGGTCTGGCGAGTTGTAGCGGTGTTCGACGGGCAGCAAGCAGGATAGAAAGACCTCCTCACAAAGAAGCAGCCAGTGGGTTTCAGCAGCGTCCCCATCATCACTTTTTTGTGATCCACCCAAAGTGGGACGTGCATGCCCAGATGTGGGTCGAGTGCATCCGGTGCCACTGGAATAAATTTATACCTGGCTGATGAGCCCGATAAGGGTGAAACTGATTCTGGGTTGCTTGTGTTCCAGCTCAGTGAGGACATCGCCTGGCAGTTCAGGATGGACGTTCCCATTGGAGCAGGCTCAAGACTGATTTGCATATGGCTGGGTCCAAACTGAGGTGGCTTTTGTGCAAAATAATGATGGACTGAGATGTGGTCAGAGTAATTACCAGTCTCTGAGATTAATCAAAGGAACACTGGCATTTGCTCTTGAAATCGCCTCAGCAACAGAGAATGGTTACAAGATAATGCACCGGGACCATACCAACAAACATGGAGGAAGCATTGCTATCATCCACAAGGAAAGCCTCCACGGCATCACCCCCAAAGATGAAACCACCCCTATCATGGAACACCTCAATTTCAAACTCAAAACAGACGTCAAATCCACCATTAGAGGCACCCTAGATTACAGACCCCCAGGACCACCCCCAAGCTTCAGTAACGCCATTCCCGACTTTATCACCACTCTTGCCACTGACTCCTTTCTCTGAGACATCAATTTCCACCTTGATGACCTGAATGACACTACCACTGCCAACTTCCCTGGAAGCATGAACAACATTGGCTGCACCCAATTAGTCTCTGGCCCCACACATAACACAGGACACACGTTTGACCCCATCTTCACAGTCAGCAAAAAATTCAAGCACAGCGATGTCACCAAACTGACCTGGACAGACCACGCCATCATCCACCTTCCTATCACCAGATGCACCCTGGCACCACCCTCAGCCGTCCAGCACCCTCCCCCAGAGCAGCTGGAACAAAGTGTCAGAGAACAAGTGGACCGACACCCTTGACACCTCCCACCCGGACACCTTACACAATCTAGAACATGCTGTCAAGAACTTCACCACCTGGATTGCCGACTGCGCGGACAGAGTTGCTCCGCTCAAGCCCAGCAAATAGGCCTGATGATACATCATGGAGTTGAGAATGGCAAAAAGCTACTGCAAGCAACTAGAAAGCAATTGGCACACCAGCAAGGAACCCGCAGACAGAGCAACCTTCAAGACAGCCCTCAACCACTACTTCCAGCTCCCAAAGAAAACGAAAAAGAATGCCCTGGCAGACCGCTTCGATGTCAGTTCCAAAAACAGCAAAGAACTCTTCAACATCGTTAGAGAGTTCTCCAACCCCTCAGCCACCAAAAACATCATCACTTCTTCCCAGGAACTTCGCAACACCCTGGCGGACTTCTTCCATTACAAGATCTCTACCATATACAAGAACTTTGTACCCAACACACCCCCTATAACCTCTTCGGCCACCTCGCTCCCACAGAAGCAAGACACAAAGGCCTACAAGGCCTACTCACCACCTATGTACTAGCTGATCACTCTGAACACCACAGCAATCATGAACTCCATCCACTCTGGAGCACCCACTGACTCTTGTCCCCACCATATTTTCAACATCAGAAGCAAGAAGATCAGCAATGAGCTCACCACCCTCTTCAATGTCTCCATCACCACGGCCACAATCCCCAAAGAATGGAAACACGCAGAGTAAAACCCCTTCTCAAGAAACCATCTGCCGACCATAGCGAACTCAAATACTACCGTCCTATCTCCCTTGCCTTGAGAAAGCCATCAACCGCCTACTCACCAAACACCTGGAGAACAACCATCTTCTGGAAGTCTCCCAATCTGGATTATGCACCAACCAGAGCACTGAATCCACCCTAAGCACTGCCACCAATGACATCAGAAACCTCCTTGGCTGAGGAGAAACTGCAGCCCTGATCCTCCTCGACCTTTCAGCAGCCTTCAACACTGTATCTCACCACATCATGATTAAAAGACTACATCACTTCGGAATTCAAGGAGACACCCTCAAGTGGATTGCCTCCTTCCTCGCCGGAAGAACCCAGCAAGCAGGATAGAAAGACCTCCTCACAAAGAAGCAGCCAGTAGGTTTCAGCAGCGTCCCACGGGTTCTCAGCACGGCTGGCTTAAATCCTTCCTTCGTTCGTGGTCGGGGGCGGGTCAGGCTGACAGGGAGAGCGGATCAGGTGGAAATGGTGATTACCACAGGGGCTCCTGGGAAACTGAGTCCCTGTGGTTGCAACGCTCGCAGCCCTGTTAAGCCCTCGCCTTTCCCCAAGGTGTCAGTGACAGTAGAGTCCTTTGCCCACGATGCGGGACCCGCGGAGCGGGTCCGGCGAGTTGTAGCGGTGTTCGACGGGCAGCAAGCAGGATAGAAAGACCTCCTCACAAAGAAGCAGCCAGTAGGTTTCAGCAGCGTCCCACGGGTTCTCAGCACGGCTGGCTTAAATCCTTCCTTCGTTCGTGGTCGGGGGCGGGTCAGGCTGACAGGGAGAGCGGACCAGGTGGAAATGGTGATTACCACAGGGGCTCCTGGGAAACTGAGTCCCTGTGGTTGCAATGCTCGCAGCCCTGTTAAGCCCTCGCCTTTCCCCAAGGTGTCAGTGACAGTAGAGTCCTTTGCCCACGATGCGGGACCCGCGGAGCGGGTCCGGCGAGTTGTAGCGGTGTTCGATGGGCAGCAAGCAGGATAGAAAGACCTCCTCACAAAGAAGCAGCCAGTAGGTTTCCGCAGCGTCCCACGGGTTCTCAGCACGGCTGGCTTAAATCCTTCCTTCGTTCGTGGTCGGGGGCGGGTCAGGCTGACAGGGAGAGCGGACCAGGTGGAAATGGTGATTACCACAGGGGCTCCTGGGAAACTGAGTCCCTGTGGTTGCAACGCTCGCAGCCCTGTTAAGCCCTCGCCTTTCCCCAAGGTGTCAGTGACAGAAGAGTCCTTTGCCCATGATGCGGGACCCGCGGAGCGGGTCTGGCGAGTTGTAGCGGTGTTCGACGGGCAGCAAGCAGGATAGAAAGACCTCCTCACAAAGAAGCAGCCAGTGGGTTTCAGCAGCGTCCCCATCATCACTTTTTTGTGATCCACCCAAAGTGGGACGTGCATGCCCAGATGTGGGTCGAGTGCATCCGGTGCCACTGGAATAAATTTATACCTGGCTGATGAGCCCGATAAGGGTGAAACTGATTCTGGGTTGCTTGTGTTCCAGCTCAGTGAGGACATCGCCTGGCAGTTCAGGATGGACGTTCCCATTGGAGCAGGCTCAAGACTGATTTGCATATGGCTGGGTCCAAACTGAGGTGGCTTTTGTGCAAAATAATGATGGACTGAGATGTGGTCAGAGTAATTACCAGTCTCTGAGATTAATCAAAGGAACACTGGCATTTGCTCTTGACATCGCCTCAGCAACAGAGAATGGTTACAAGATAATGCACCGGGACCATACCAACAAACATGGAGGAAGCATTGCTATCATCCACAAGGAAAGCCTCCACGGCATCACCCCCAAAGATGAAACCACCCCTATCATGGAACACCTCAATTTCAAACTCAAAACAGACGTCAAATCCACCATTAGAGGCACCCTAGATTACAGACCCCCAGGACCACCCCCAAGCTTCAGTAACGCCATTCCCGACTTTATCACCACTCTTGCCACTGACTCCTTTCTCTGAGACATAAATTTCCACCTTGATGACCTGAATGACACTACCACTGCCAACTTCCCTGGAAGCATGAACAACATTGGCTGCACCCAATTAGTCTCTGGCCCCACACATAACACAGGACACACGTTTGACCCCATCTTCACAGTCAGCAAAAAATTCAAGCACAGCGATGTCACCAAACTGACCTGGACAGACCACGCCATCATCCACCTTCCTATCACCAGATGCACCCTGGCACCACCCTCAGCCGTCCAGCACCCTCCCCCAGAGCAGCTGGAACAAAGTGTCAGAGAACAAGTGGACCGACACCCTTGACACCTCCCACCCGGACACCTTACACAATCTAGAACATGCTGTCAAGAACTTCACCACCTGGATTGCCGACTGCGCGGACAGAGTTGCTCCGCTCAAGCCCAGCAAATAGGCCTGATGATACATCATGGAGTTGAGAATGGCAAAAAGCTACTGCAAGCAACTAGAAAGCAATTGGCACACCAGCAAGGAACCCGCAGACAGAGCAACCTTCAAGACAGCCCTCAACCACTACTTCCAGCTCCCAAAGAAAACGAAAAAGAATGCCCTGGCAGACCGCTTCGATGTCAGTTCCAAAAACAGCAAAGAACTCTTCAACATCGTTAGAGAGTTCTCCAACCCCTCAGCCACCAAAAACATCATCACTTCTTCCCAGGAACTTCGCAACACCCTGGCGGACTTCTTCCATTACAAGATCTCTACCATATACAAGAACTTTGTACCCAACACACCCCCTATAACCTCTTCGGCCACCTCGCTCCCACAGAAGCAAGACACAAAGGCCTACAAGGCCTACTCACCACCTATGTACTAGCTGATCACTCTGAACACCACAGCAATCATGAACTCCATCCACTCTGGAGCACCCACTGACTCTTGTCCCCACCATATTTTCAACATCAGAAGCAAGAAGATCAGCAATGAGCTCACCACCCTCTTCAATGTCTCCATCACCACGGCCACAATCCCCAAAGAATGGAAACACGCAGAGTAAAACCCCTTCTCAAGAAACCATCTGCCGACCATAGCGAACTCAAATACTACCGTCCTATCTCCCTTGCCTTGAGAAAGCCATCAACCGCCTACTCACCAAACACCTGGAGAACAACCATCTTCTGGAAGTCTCCCAATCTGGATTCTGCACCAACCAGAGCACTGAATCCACCCTAAGCACTGCCACCAATGACACCAGAAACCTCCTTGGCTGAGGAGAAACTGCAGCCCTGATCCTCCTCGACCTTTCAGCAGCATTCAACACTGTATCTCACCACATCATGATCAAAAGACTACATCACTTCGGAATTCAAGGAGACACCCTCAAGTGGATTGCCTCCTTCCTCGCCGGAAGAACCCAGCAAGCAGGATAGAAAGACCTCCTCACAAAGAAGCAGCCAGTAGGTTTCAGCAGCGTCCCACGGGTTCTCAGCACGGCTGGCTTAAATCCTTCCTTCGTTCGTGGTCGGGGGCGGGTCAGGCTGACAGGGAGAGTGGATCAGGTGGAAATGGTGATTACCACAGGGGCTCCTGGGAAACTGAGTCCCTGTGGTTGCAACGCTCGCAGCCCTGTTAAGCCCTCGCCTTTCCCCAAGGTGTCAGTGACAGTAGAGTCCTTTGCCCACAATGCGGGACCCGCGGAGCGGGTCCGGCGAGTTGTAGCGGTGTTCGACGGGCAGCAAGCAGGATAGAAAGACCTCCTCACAAAGAAGCAGCCAGTAGGTTTCAGCAGCGTCCCACGGGTTCTCAGCACGGCTGGCTTAAATCCTTCCTTCGTTCGTGGTCGGGGGCGGGTCAGGCTGACAGGGAGAGCGGACCAGGTGGAAATGGTGATTACCACAGGGGCTCCTAGGAAACTGAGTCCCTGTGGTTGCAACGCTTGCAGCCCTGTTAAGCCCTCGCCTTTCCCCAAGGTGTCAGTGACAGTAGAGTCCTTTGCCCACGATGCGGGACCCGCGGAGCGGGTCCGGCGAGTTGTAGCGGTGTTCGACGGGCAGCAAGCAGGATAGAAAGACCTCCTCACAAAGAAGCAGCCAGTAGGTTTCAGCAGCGTCCCACGGGTTCTCAGCACGGCTGGCTTAAATCCTTCCTTCGTTCGTGGTCGGGGCGGGTCAGACTGACAGGGAGAGCGGACCAGGTGGAAATGGTGATTACCACAGGGGCTCCTGGGAAACTGAGTCCCTGTGGTTGCAATGCTCGCAGCCCTGTTAAGCCCTCGCCTTTCCCCAAGGTGTCAGTGACAGTAGAGTCCTTTGCCCACGATGCGGGACCCGCGGAGCGGGTCCGGCGAGTTGTAGCGGTGTTCGATGGGCAGCAAGCAGGATAGAAAGACCTCCTCACAAAGAAGCAGCCAGTAGGTTTCAGCAGCGTCTCACGGGTTCTCAGCACGGCTGGCTTAAATCCTTCCTTCGTTCGTGGTCGGGGCGGGTCAGGCTGACAGGGAGAGCGGACCAGGTGGAAATGGTGATTACCACAGGGGCTCCTGGGAAACTGAGTCCCTGTGGTTGCAACGCTCGCAGCCCTGTTAAGCCCTCGCCTTTCCCCAAGGTGTCAGTGACAGTAGAGTCCTTTGCCCATGATGCGGGACCCGCGGAGCGGGTCTGGCGAGTTGTAGCGGTGTTCGACGGGCAGCAAGCAGGATAGAAAGACCTCCTCACAAAGAAGCAGCCAGTAGGTTTCAGCAGCGTCCCCATCATCACTTTTTTGTGATCCACCCAAAGTGGACGTGCATGCCCAGATGTGGGTCAAGTGCATCCGGTGCCACTGGAATAAATTTATACCTGGCTGATGAGCCCGATAAGGGTGAAACTGATTCTGGGTTGCTTGTGTTCGAGCTCAGTGAGGACATCGCCTGGCAGTTCAGGATGGACGTTCCCATTGGAGCAGGCTCAAGACTGATTTGCATATGGCTGGGTCCAAACTGAGGTGGCTTTTGTGCAAAATAATGATGGACTGAGATGTGGTCAGAGTAATTACCAGTCTCTGAGATTAATCAAAGGAACACTGGCATTTGCTCTTGACATCGCCTCAGCAACAGAGAATGGTTACAAGATAATGCACCGGGACCATACCAACAAACATGGAGGAAGCATTGCTATCATCCACAAGGAAAGCCTCCACGGCATCACCCCCAAAGATGAAACCACCCCTATCATGGAACACCTCAATTTCAAACTCAAAACAGACGTCAAATCCACCATTAGAGGCACCCTAGATTACAGACCCCCAGGACCACCCCCAAGCTTCAGTAACGCCATTCCCGACTTTATCACCACTCTTGCCACTGACTCCTTTCTCTGAGACATCAATTTCCACCTTGATGACCTGAATGACACTACCACTGCCAACTTCCCTGGAAGCATGAACAACATTGGCTGCACCCAATTAGTCTCTGGCCCCACACATAACACAGGACACACGTTTGACCCCATCTTCACAGTCAGCAAAAAAATTAAGCACAGCGATGTCACCAAACTGACCTGGACAGACCACGCCATCATCCACCTTCCTATCACCAGATGCACCCTGGCACCACCCTCAGCCGCCCAGCACCCTCCCCCAGAGCAGCTGGAACAAAGTGTCAGAGAACAAGTGGACCGACACCCTTGACACCTCCCACCCGGACACCTTACACAATCTAGAACATGCTGTCAAGAACTTCACCACCTGGATTGCCGACTGCGCGGACAGAGTCGCTCCGCTCAAGCCCAGCAAATAGGCCTGATGATACATCATGGAGTTGAGAATGGCAAAAAGCTACTGCAAGCAACTAGAAAGCAATTGGAACACCAGCAAGGAACCCGCAGACAGAGCAACCTTCAAGACAGCCCTCAACCACTACTTCCAGCTCCCAAAGAAAACGAAAAAGAATGCCCTGGCAGACCGCTTCGATGTCAGTTCCAAAAACAGCAAAGAACTCTTCAACATCGTTAGAGAGTTCTCCAACCCCTCAGCCACCAAAAACATCATCACTTCTTCCCAGGAACTTCGCAACACCCTGGCGGACTTCTTCCATTACAAGATCTCTACCATATACAAGAACTTTGTACCCAACACACCCCCTATAACCTCTTCGGCCACCTCGCTCCCACAGAAGCAAGACACAAAGGCCTACTCACCACCTATGTACTAGCTGATCACTCTGAACACCACAGAAATCATGAACTCCATCCACTCAGGAGCACCCACTGACTCTTGTCCCCACCATATTTTCAACATCAGAAGCAAGAAGATCAGCAATGAGCTCACCACCCTCTTCAATGTCTCCATCACCACGGCCACAATCCCCAAAGAATGGAAACACGCAGAGTAAAACCCCTTCTCAAGAAACCATCTGCCGACCATAGCGAACTCAAATACTACCGTCCTATCTCCCTTGCCTTGAGAAAGCCATCAACCGCCTACTCACCAAACACCTGGAGAACAACCATCTTCTGGAAGTCTCCCAATCTGGATTCTGCACCAACCAGAGCACTGAATCCACCCTAAGCACTGCCACCAATGACATCAGAAACCTCCTTGGCTGAGGAGAAACTGCAGCCCTGATCCTCCTCGACCTTTCAGCAGCATTCAACACTGTATCTCACCACATCATGATCAAAAGACTACATCACTTCGGAATTCAAGGAGACACCCTCAAGTGGATTGCCTCCTTCCTCGCCGGAAGAACCCAGAGAGTCCGCCAATCACCATTCACCTTAGAATGCAAAAACATCATCTACTGCATTCCTCAAGACTAGTCCTTCAGCCTCACTCTGTTCAACACCTACAAAACCCCCTTGGCCATCATCGTCAGAGACCAAGAACAAAACATAATTTCCTATGCAGGCGACATCCAGTTCATCTTCTTGCTCTTAGAAGACCCTAACACCACGTGAGCTAACTTCTGCAGGTGTATGAGGCGCATAGCCAACTAGATGAGAAACAGCTGCTGAAACTCAACACAGATAAAATGGAAGTGCTGATCTTTGGCAACAACACCGCCCCATGGAACGACTCATGGTGGGCTCTCGGAACTAGGACCCTCACCCACACCTACAGACCATGCTCAGAATGTCAGGATTATCCTGGACAGCAAACTCACCATGACAACCCAGATTAATGTAGTTTCTTTCACCTACTTCCTCACTCTTCGCATGCTCCGGAAAATCTTTAAATGGCTCCCCATCAACACCAGACGTACGGTAACGCAAACCCTAGTCATAAGCCGCCTGGACTATGGCAACACACTCTACGCAGGAATCACCACTCACCTTCTGAAGAGACTGCAAACCATATAGAACTCCACTGACATACTCACCCTCAAATGGACCACATCACCCCTCATGTCAATAAAATCCACGGGTCCCTCATACAGAAGAGATGTCAGTTCAAGATGCTGACCCACATCTACAAAGCCTTGCACAACCAATGACCAGCCTACATCAACCACCACCTGAGCTTCCACCAATCCTCCAGACCCCTGTAATCCACCTTCCTTGCGCACATACACTGCATTTGCCGTAGCAAAGTGGAGGATGCTCCTACCTTGCAACAAAATCCTAGAACAACCTCATACATACCAATATTTTAGAAGAGGAAAGTGGGAGTTAAAAAAAAAATTGGGATAATGTATGTCTCCTATTGACTTCTATTGAGGGTGGGGCCTTAATCAGTTCTATTGTCATGTATGTGACTTGCAAGTGTGCTGCTGCAAGGTCGGATATCAGAAAAGCAAAAGATGCTTTTTTTCTTTCCTGTCAGGAGCACCGAGAAAGCGCTATGGCAGATAGAGAGAGCATGACATGACAATAAATATTGGCCACTGGCCTGCAGGAGCAGGTTACTGGCAGGGCATACTCCGAGTCACACAAGACCAGGTTTTGTCTGCAGAAGCCTGTCGAAGAATACACATTTTCCAGCTATCGCAACAAGATATTTAGATTCTATTAAGGACACAGAGGCAAGGATTTTGCTTTCTGAATGTCTTTACTGACTCACAGCAGCCAATGAGAATAAAGTAACACTTGTAAAAAACTTCATTTCCCATGAGGCTTTGAACCACGCCTCCTCAAACAACCAATAGTAACACATTTCAGTATACAAAACAGAGACACACCAGGGGGGGCGTGGCTTCGCGAGCGGCAATGGCGGTCGCAGCTTGTTAGAGCTCCCGTCGGCCCGCGCATAATCCAGCAATTTATCCTGGCCCCGAGCTCAGAACCCACGACCCAGGTGGGGCGGACATCGCTGACGGGGCCAGGGATCCATCGGTGTGATTGGCGGACGTCCAGAGTAATCCGGCACGTCGGATCAGCGGAACGGGGAGCGCGGCCTGGTACGCAGAAGAGAAGCCGGGGCCTCGAGTTTGGCGCTCCCCGGCCGGCAGGTCTCTGTATGGGTCGGCTGGCCCAGTGACTGCCCACGACTTTCGCTACCCTGGGGGCCGAGAGACAGCTGGCGACTCTTCACTGGAAGCCCTGCTGGAGGTGTGCAGCTCCGAGGTGCTGGGGTCGTATGGAATCGGCTGCGGCGGCCCTGTGATCCGAGTGCAGCCGTGGCCTTGGGCTCCGCGACCTCCGCCGCAAGAGATACCACCCACATCGGCCGGGAGTGCTGCTTCCCTCGGAGGGGGCCTCCCCTGCTGCCGGCACACGAACGGAGGTCCTGAAGGCGGTTGGATGGTGGCGGGGGGATCGAGACACCACTGACTAGCTGCACACCTTGTGCCAAACTGTGAGTACCCTCCCCCCCCTGGGCCCCGGGCACCGCAGGAGTAGAGGCCGGCGCTGGGGAACGAAGGACTGGCGTAGTGGCGCCCAGAACGTATGGCGGAGCGACCCTGATCGCAACACAAGCTGTGAGAAGCGCTAATCTTGGTGGGCAGGGGGCGGATCTCAGGGCCTGCCTTGACCCGGCTTGGGCGCGTGGCTGCACCACAGACACAATCCTCTGACCCTTACAGTGGAAAGGGGGCTGCTGTGTGGCCCTTCCGTATTAGACCTAGCGGAGGTACTTGGGGCCCTGTGCTGCCGCTCCTACATACATTATCGGCGGCCCACGTGCAGCTTGCAGCCATGACCAGGGGAGGTGGCGGCCTCACCAAGCAGGCGACGATAGACAAGTTCACAGGGCCCAGTGGGGGCCCCGGCCCATCGGGAGGTGGACAACAAGGAGGGGGGCCAGACAATGCAGCACTTATGGCGGCCATCACCCTGTCAAGAGACATGCTGGACGCCAAAATAGGTGCGGTGGGCGCAGATGTCACCCTGCTGCGCCAAGACTTGCGGAATGCAGTGGCGCGGATCACGGAGGCCGAAGCTAGGGTGTCGGTGGTGGAAGACGACGTGGGCACCCTCAAGAAGAAAATGGCGGCAATGGAAACTGCGCAACGGAGTCTAGCGCTCAGAGGGGAGGATGCTGAAGGGCGCGCACGCCGCAACAACCTCCGCTTCATTGGCTTTCCAGAACGATGTGAGAAGGGCAACATGGCACAATTTCTCAAGCAGTGGCTGGAGACCTGGCTGCCCCCCGGGGCCCTGTCCAATTGCTTCGTCATTGAACGCGCACACCGCGCACTGACACAGATGCCACCGGAGGGCGAGCGGCCTAGGGCGGTGATTGCTCGGCTTCTGAACTACCATGACCGAGACGTCATTTTGAAGGAAGCAAGGTCTAGGGAGGCTATCCTCTACGAGAATCGTAAGATAATGATCTTCCCTGACTATACGAAGCTGGTGCAGCAACAGCGCCAATCATTTACGGCCGCGAAGGCGAAGTTACGAGGTCTTAAACTCCAGTACTCCCTGCTGTACCCGGCGCGGCTGAGGGTAATCTTCCAATCACAGACGCTGTTTTTCAACACTCCTGAAGAACTCTTTAAATCGACCGATGAAACAGTGAGAATCAGGCCGAACTCTCAGCCGGGACTGAATCCGGGCTCTTCAAGGGGATCATCGCAGGAGCGGGGAGGTCAGACGACTAAGAACAGGATAAACCGGCGCTCTAAATCACGGAAGTGGTCGGCTGGGCAGTGGCAGAACCGTGGACTCTGATCATTCCGGTACAGATCATGGATGACTATGAGGACTCAGCACCCCCCTGTTATTCACTTGATGTCTCAGGTCCTGGCTACCGGCGACAGAGCTCTTGAGGCTCAGTGGTCTGTATGCATCGTTGCTGCCTCTGGATTGCTTAGTGACTGATCACTGCTTATGAGTGGGGTTGTGGGGTAGGGTTCGGGGGCTACATTTTAGGGACTATTGTGCTCCTACTGATGTGGGAGGGGATGAGGGGGAAGGGATGGGTTTGCTGTTTTCTGGGGAGTTTGGATCCACTGGCATGGCTGTTCCTGAGCCCTCTGTTTTGGGCTCGGGGTTACCCATGCCGCGACAGGTACTTCATAGTTCATTGAGGTATAGGGGGGGGAGGGGGGGATAGGGTGGCCAGGATTGAAGCCGCTGAGTTGGGACTGGGACACGTTCAGGAATGTGAGGACAAAGAATTGATGGTTGGTTTGGGGGTTGGGGGTTGGGGGGGAGGGCGGGAGCTGTTTATCATGATGTTTTGGGGTACCAGGGTGGGTGGGAGGGACTGCACGTGTTATTTGCGAGAGTGTTCCATGTAGGGCGCGATGGGTGGCATTGGCGCAGAGGGCCCGCTTGGTGGGTCCCACTTGACTATGGCTGAAACAACAAGTAGTCTCCCAGAGGAGACTTTACGAGTGATCACGTGGAATGTCAGGGGGATGCTGGACAGGATTAAACGTGGAGCGGTACTGCGCTGGGGGAAAAGAGAGGTGGCAGATGTGCTCTTGCTCCAAGAAACCCACATGATGGACTCGAAGGTACTGGGTCTGCAGAGATTTGGCTATCATCAGGTGTTTCATGCCGGGTTTTCCCGGGGTTCCAGAGGGGTGGCTGTCTTGATACATCGCAGAGTGGCCTATGTTCATGAGAAGCAGTGGGTGGACCCACAGGGTCGCTTTATTTTTGTTAAGGGCATGGTGGGCACAGAGTCGGTGGTGTTTGGGAGTGTCTATGCCCCCCCCCCCCTGCAGTGGGCCCTGGCTGAGAAACTGTTCACGGTGTGGGAAGACATACCTGAATCCCTAGCAGTGGTTGGGGGAGATTGGAATGATGTGATGGATGCGTGTGTGGATCGCCGGAGGCGCCAGGAGGTAGATGAGACCGCCCCTCCCCCCCCACCGACCAGACTGCATGCTATGACTGAGGGAATGGGCTGGATGGATAACTGGCGACACATGCACCCTACAGCACGCGAGTATACGTATGTGTCGGCAGTGCATGGCTCCTTCTCACGGTTGGATTATGTGTTTGTGCCCAGGGGATGCTTGTGCAGGGTGAGGAGCGCCGACATCTTGCCGAGGGGCCTGTCGGATCACTCCCCAGTGTCGGTTAGGGTGGAACTCCGTCGAAAACGCCAGCCGTTCAGATGGAGGATGTCCTCGTGGCATCTCCAGCAGCCTGCCTATGTGAAACACTTGCGTGAAGCGATCGACCACTATTGGCGAGAAAATCTAGTAGGTGACATTGACACTGGGGTGGTGTGGGAGGCCATGAAACCCACTATACGGGGGTGGACATCGCGTGGTATACTGCGGCCCGTAGGAGGCGTCCGGAACTGATCACGGAAGTGGCCACACGGGTGGAAACTCTAGAGCAGCAGAACCGGGAGGGGGGTGATGAAGCTGGGATGCGGTCGCTCCTTCAGGCACAGCAATCCTATGCTTCTATTTTACTTGATGAGGCCAAACAGGCGTGGCTGGCTACACGTAGCAGAATATACCAATGGGGGGACAAGTCATGTACGATGCTCCATAGACTCTGCCAGCACAACCTCCAACCGATCACGCTGCCGGGTCTCACGTCAGATGACGGAGTGGTTATTACTGACCAGGTCGAGCTGGCGGCGAGTTTTGCCACGTACTTCACAACCCAATATGCCCCGTGCGACCGGCTGTCGGCTGATGACGTGTCTAAATTTCTGGATGATAGGCCACCTAGGGCGGTGTCGGACGAGACCAGGAGGGCTCTCGATGCACCACTTACAGCAGAGGAACTGGGCGACGCCTTGGGGCAACTTAATGCCGGGAAGGCCCCTGGTCCGAGTGGCTACCCAAGCGAGTTCTATAAAAAGTTTCACGTACAACTGGGATCCCATTATCGCCGGGCACTTGAGACAGCGCGTGCGCTGGGCACGTTGCCCCCAGACTGGCGCCACGCTGAACTTGTGGTATTTCAGAAACCAGGTAGACCCCCCCGACAGACATGACTCGTATCGTCCCATTTCTTTACTTAATATTGAGGCTAAGATCCTAGGCAAGGCCCTAGCAAATCGGTTATTTCCGCACATCACAAACCTCGTACATCCGGATCAGGCCGGATTCATGCCTCACAGAGCGACACGACATAACATCCGGCGCGCACAGGCAGCGATCGATGCCATGAGCGCCACGGGAGAACAAGCGGCTCTGTTGCTGGCTGATATTACCAAAGCCTTTGACTCGGTCAGCTGGGAGTACCTGTTTGCACTTCTGCCCCGTCTCAATCTAGGCCCAGTCTTCTTGTCCTATGTCAGGCTACTATACACTGGTATTACGGCCTCGGTGCGTGTTGCGGGGGCGGTGTCGGAGACATTCCGCGTTGGACGGGGGACCCGACAGGGGTGTCCGCTCTCCCCCCTACTTGTTCGCCTTAGTCATGGAGCCCCTGGCCGCCTGGGTGCGTATAGATGAACAGATGCTGGGCTTTGTGTGGAACAGTAACCTGTCGGATAGAATCGCGCTTTATGCGGATGATGTCCTTTTCTTTCTTACTGACTTGCAGCGCTCGGGGCCGCGAGTGCTGGAAATTATGCGAATATTTGGGGAAGTCTCAGGCCTCTATCTGAACCTGTGTAAGTCTACTCTATGGGTACTGGGTGATAGCGCTGGGGCGGACCCCTGGACATCGGAATTACAGGTGGCTACTAACGGTCTGAAATATCTGGGGGTGTTCCTGTCGGAATGGGCGTGCACGGCCTGGGAACGCAATATGGTACCCGTTTGGGACCAAGTTCAGACAGATGTTAAAACTTGGTCTTGGATGCCCCTGTCTCTATTTGGCAGATCTGCAATTTTCAAGATGGTCGCACTTCCGCGCCTCCTCTACCAATTGCAGAATCATCCTTATCCGATCGCACCTCAGTGGTTTCGACAGATTAACTCGGTCCTGGGCCGCTTTTTATGGGCCGGGGCAGCAGCCAGGGTAGCACTGCGTACATGCTTCCTGTCCACTTACTGTGGAGGCCTGGCCACCTCGGATCTGCTATCCTATTACCAGGCCGCTCATCTGCTAATCCTGAACGAATGGTGGTATGGAGACGGTGGGGATCCGGCCTATGCCCTGGAACGCACATTGATGGGCGACAATACGCTCCACACAATCCTCTATTCAGCCCGATTGCGCCGGACGTTACCGAGGGTCACGAGACTTGTCTTTGCGGTATGGCGGCAGGCCTTACGCCGCATGGGTTGGTGGGGTAGGCTGACAGCCGAAACGCCACTGTGGCATAATGGTTTATTACCTGAACTATCTGCATTATCAGGTTTCGATGGCTGGGATGCGATCGGAATTTCGCAGCTGGGACATGTAATGTCCGAGACGACGCTCAAGTCCTTCCAAGCGCTCAGCACGGAATTCAATATGCCTCAGTCCCAATTTTTCGGTACTTGCAATTCAGGCACGCATTAACACCCAGCATTGCCAACCTGGACTCGCTTCCTGACTTTAGTCCGATTGAGGCGAAGGTCTTTATGGGCGATCTGGGGGATAAAAAAGTCTCTCGTATTTATCAGACGATGGTCACTCATTGCTCCTCCACCCTCATTCCCTTGAAGACAGCTTGGGAAGCTGATATCGGTCCCTTAGATGAAGATGATTGGAGGGAGGCCCTGGAATCCCCTAGGGGGGCAGCCATTGCCATACGGTTTAGATTAATCCAATTCAAGATTCTCCATAGGGCCTACTACACCCGTGAGCGTCTGTGGAAAGCAGGCCTGATTGAGTCCCCGGAATGCTTGCGATGCGGAGCTGCAGTGGGCACTTTGCTTCACACGGTGTGGTCGTGCCCTAGACTGGTTGGCTTCTGGAGGGGAGTGTGGGGCTGCCTGTCTGAGGTGCTGGGCTGGATTCTTCCCCGTACTCATCGCCTGGGCCTACTGCACATCCTGGAGGGGGTTGGTGGGAACATATACAAACGCCATTTGCTGCTCCTAGGGTTGGTGGTGGCCAAGAGAGACTTGGCGCGAGCCTGGAAGGACGTGAGGTCCCCCCCCTGAGTGCATGGAGAGCTGGAATGGACTTTTGTATGGGTCTGGAGCGACCAATATTTGAAGCACGAGGATGCCCCCGCAAGCATTTTAAAGTGTGGAAGAGATGGGCCGATTATAGGGGGTTAACATTAGACCCTCTAGAGGAGCCTGAGGAGGATCTTTAGTCCCCAGGTGCCTGGCGAGCCCTTGCATTACGTCCTGAGTGCCATGTCACGACTAAGCACTGGAGCTACTTGTATACACGTGCACGGGGTTAGGGTGGGATATAGGGGAAAAAGGGGGGGAGGGTTGGGTAGTTGGGGTTGTCAGAGGTAGGGGCGGGTATAGCTGTTTTTTTTCTCTCATATCAATGTATTTTCTTGATGTCTTGATTGGACGTGTGATCCTGTGATTTTACTGTACCAAGATGCCTGGTGGTGTTCTCCTGACTGTGGGGAGCCACATTGATTACTTGCCCAATCCTATCAATAAAATTTGTTGTGAAAAAAAAAAAACAGTGACACACCATATTGGCTTGCTCTTTCTTTGCAAACCAGTCCTTAAGTGTCAAAAAAACAAGTAACAGTTCCGACTCTCAACGCAGAGTAATAACAGCAGGTCCAGTTCTCAACGGAGAACAAGATCCAAGAATCCTGGATATAACAGTCATCCTCCAACAACGAGGCGATCCGTGCCAGGGAACAGCAGAGCACTAATTCTGTTTAGAATCGGTTCCTGAAAATAGAAACAAGTTTGAAAATAGAGAAACCCAGAAGGTTCTATATCTCAGGGTGGGCATAACATTGCTTAAATACATATCTTAAAACATGACAGTTGACTTCATACCTGTCCCAGTGGGTGGGATAATCCTCACCTCCGTGTCTTTAATAGAATCTAAAATTCTTGTTGCGAAAGCTGGAAAATGTTGCATTCTATGGCAGGACCGGAGGCTTCAGATTATGCTGGTTCAAAGCTCACCAGCAAACTACAGATGAAACATGCGTAATAGGTTTAAAATAAAACATTTAAAACATTGAATCCGAAGACCAATCTGTAGCTTTCAAGATGTCCTCTAATCTAGAACCCAACATATATGCTTTAGAGGCCATAGCATCTCTGGCGGAATGACATAACCCATCTGACCCAACGCGCCAAAGTGGCTGCTGAAACTGGTCGGAAGGGTTTTTGTATTGCTAAAAACAGTTGACCCAAGAGATCAGTTCTATGCACTTTTGTACATTCTGTATAAACTTTCAAACATTGCAAAACACATAACTTATCATTGTGTGGAACAGTGGCGGCTGGTGACATTTAAAAGTGGTGAGGTATAAAATTAATGGTGGAGCACACCGCGGCGAGCGAGCGTATCAAGCAAATCTGAATGACCTAAGGAGGGTTCGGGGGGTTCTCCCCCCTTGAAAATTTTGAAAAATGAGTGTGAAAATGGTGCATTTTCAAGCAAATTTGTCTAGACCAATGCTCACCTCCTTTTTGACTGTGAAGTGTAAAGTGCATGTGGTTATGTGATTATGTGGTTATGGCTGACGCCATTAGCACAGGTCATCTCAAAAACATTTTAGGCTCTGGCATTAATGTTTCCTGTTTTACAAATTATACACTAGATATATTCTCTTGACTCCATTAGCGCCCATCCTTGGAAAGACTGCCACATAAAGCTATCTCTCACTTGTATTGGGCAAAGTAATGGACTGAGCATAAGAAAGATGTATTCATTCTGCCAGAGATCTAGAACTAGACATTGTGCAAACTGTGAACTATAAAACAATCTGGAGAAAAAAAATCAAAGTCAACTAAATACTGGTCCACAAACATATTTCCATGCACACATTGGCACTCGAATCCCCTTTGACTAACAACAAGTCAGGCTTTACTCTTCAGGAAAGCAATGTGGTGTGCACCCTCTCTCTTGGATGACACCTTAGACTTGTTGGCAATATACGTCCTGCCTCACCCTTGTTTGTAGAATTTGACACTCTGGAACAAAAGATCCACGTGGGCTCTGTGGACATCTTAGAATTTCCCTTAACCATCTATGTGGAGTTCCCTCAAAGCCAAGATTGTCCAGTGTTGTTTTAAATCATGTTAAGTATTTAAGGGTTAAAATATTGGTTATGTTCAGGCGTGGGGATGAAGGAGGGAGTCAACAAGTATGCAGATAACACCTAGGAAATAATGAGTTTCTACTAACCAGTGACCAGTGCCAACCAGTACCAATGTCGTGATGAACAAAGAAAATACTCTCCTCTTTCATAAATAGATCAGATCACAGATAGAGAATGCCATCTGCTCTGTAAAAGACTCAGTGGAAAGCATGGAATTTATCTGGGAAACACCTTCCCCACTTTTTAAAAATGAATTCATAGATGAAAGCAAATGGCATATAGCAGTATTTACAACTACACATGAACTATAGGATGCAAATTCTATGCATAATCATACTCAATAAATCAACATTTGAAAGATCTAGCTAATCCCAAACACTGCTAGTCTTCCTATAGGCGCATACATTCTCAATAACTACAAACAGCAACAACTACACTTAAGACCAGCCTAATTTGTACTATTCATGACAGGGAACCCACAATCCAATGCACACTTTAAAGAAAATATAGTCATTGTCAAAGCCAGCAGGTTTGGCATTTGCTGTTAACCTTTTGGCTTTGGTAATGATTTTTTTGTTTGTGAATGTTTTTGTGTGAAGGCACAATTTGTATGAAAGCAAGCCTTTTCAAAAGCCAAAAGTTATATATTTTTATAGAGCACACTTTGCACCACTAATCCATGCACTACTTATTGCACAGAAGCATACACTGTGCAAGGGCAGAATGTTGTCAATCACAGTGGCTGAAGTGAGCTGACCATGTGCCTCACGCTTTAGGCTGTGGGTGGGCAGAAGCACAATGTGAATGACACTACAGTAAACCAATGGATCGAGAGGGCTGACTGATATCCCTGTATGTATGCACAGTATACATGTATTTATTAATACAAATTGTCGTCTAACGCCAGATCTTAAAATGCGACCTTGAATTAGGAAGATAATTTGTGGTTTGACTGAAATAATGCTAAAAATGAAAATTGGGGGAAGTATTATCAGCACATCTTTCCTAATGATATGTGGATATATATCTGACACAAGTTTCAAGTGAGAAGGAAACGAAGAGAGCAGCGGGACAAACAAATACAGGACATGTCAGCCTTTCAACATATTTTTGTGCCCGGCCTCAGGCGGCCTATTTTATAGGTTAAACCTGGGGCAAGAGAGACTATGGGGGAACAGGGGGCTTGCTCATTATATTTAGTGTGAGTACGGCTAGAGGAAGTGAAGACATATGCTAGGGTTCACTTGATCTGGGAGTTGTGCAATGATTCATTTAAGTACAGGGTTATTATCCACATAATTAAAATGAAGCGACTTAATGCAGATCGTTCCTCTCTGTGAATGCATCCAGCTCGGATCGCAAGCAGATGCCTTCGAAATGCTACTGAAGTCTCTAATGTATGTGAAGATTGGCAACAACAGCCTATTAAAACAAAAATCAAATTGCTGCCTTCAGTGCCAGCCTAATGAGCCCTTGTTGTCCCAGAGTAGAGATGTCAGACTCTTTTTTTAATAACTGGATATTTTGTGACCCTGCTTGCAGGCAGGTCGCTCCCCACGCTGCTGCACGGCTCTGCATGCATTGTTTTTGCCTAATCTTGTATTTTTCCCCTGTGCCAAACTTGCTTTCTTGCCCAGACTTGTTTTTATTCCCCTGTGCCTGTACTTGCTTTCTTCCCCAGACTTGTTTTTATTCCCCTGTGCCTGTACTTGGTTTCTTGCCCAGACTTGTCTTTATTCCCCTGTGCCTGTACTTGCTTTCTTGCCCAGACTTGTTTTTATTCCCCTGTGCCTGTACTTGCTTTCTTCCCCAGACTTGTTTTTATTCCCCTGTGCCTGTACTTGGTTTCTTGCCCAGACTTGTCTTTATTCACCTGTGCCTAACTTGCTCTCTTGCCCAGACTTGTTTTTATTCCTCTGTGCCTGTACTTGTTTTCTTGTCTAAACTTGTTTTTCCTTCCTGTGCCCAGTTCTCCTGTGGCCCCCGCCCGTTTTTCACACCACTGCGTCCCTGCGGCCCGCCCACCTGCAATCCCATTCGCGCCCCGCTCCCGCCTCCCAGCTGCTCCTCCCACATCCCCTCATATGGAAGTCGCTACGCGGCCGCGCTCAGCGGGGGCGCCGCAGGCACGCCGCTGGCGCACCTAAGGAAAACCCGTCTGCGCCCGTCCACGCCTGGACCGCGCCCAGCGCCAGAACCCCTGGCCCCCGCGCCCCCCACCGCACCCGACCCAGACTCAGATACGACACCGACTCCCTCCACGCTCTCAACACCGGCCGAGACCAACGCTGCAACCAGGCTGCCCGGAAACACACCAACGGACCCTTCTCCTGCCGCAGCTGCAGATTCACCTGCGACAGAACCATCAAACCACCAACAACCAGACCCAACCACCTCCGCTGCATACTCCTCAACACCCGCTCCGCACGCAAACACGCCATCGAGCTCTGGGACCTGCTCGACACCACAGGCCCGGACGTAGCCTTCCTGACCGAGATGTGGTGGAACGACTCTTCTGCACCAGACATCGCTGCAGCCATCCCAGACGGATACAAGATCACCTGCAGGGACCGCGCCAACGGCATCAGAGGAGGAATAGCCATCGTCCACAAGTCCACCCTCAAGGTCACCACCCACGCAGACGACTCCCTCAACACTGCCGTACACCTGCACTTCCAGATCCACACCGACTCCAACACCACCCTCAGAGGAACTCTCATCTACAGACCCATCGGACGCCAGGCCCGCTTCAGCGACTCCATCGCCGACCTCGCCAGCACCCACGCACTCGCCTCCACGGACTACATCCTCCTCGAGGACCTGAACTTCCACCTCGAGAACAACAACGACGCCAACTCCTCCACGCTGATCGACAACCTCGCCAACCTCGGCCTCAGACAATTCGTCACCGCGCCCACCCACGCCGCCGGCCACACGCTGGACGCCATCTTCTCCACAAGCACCCACGTCACCTTCGACCACACAACCGAACCCCACTGGACCGACCACCGCTGCATTCACTTCACCTTCAAAAAACCAACCAAGCACAATCGCACCCAACAGCTGTCTCGCCGCTGCTGGAGCAAAGTCACCGAAGATCAGCTGATCACCACCCTCTCCAAAAACCCACCCACCGACCCCATTAACCCAGACGCCGCAGCCCGCAACCTCAGACTCAGACAGTGGATCAACGACTGTGCCAACACCCTTGCCCCACTGAAGAAACCCTCCAACAACCACGCCAGCAAGAGAGCCACCTGGTTCACCGACGAGCTCCTGGCCTCCAAGCGCGCACGTCGGACACTGAAGAAGAAATGGCTACACGAACGTACACCTGACAACCACGCAGCCCTCAAGGACGCCACCTGCAGACACCACCACCTCATCAGATCAGCCAAGAGATCCTCCTTCAAAGAACGCTTGGATAACAACGCACACGACAGCAAAGAGCTCTTCTGCATTGTAAAAGAACTCTCCAACCCCAGCGCCAACACCAACGACATCCCGCCCTCACAGGAACTGTGCAACTCACATCCACGAAAGCTTCAACACCACAACCGACCCGACCACTCCAGACTCCACCCCTCTCCCGAACACCAACAGCACCAACCGCCTGACCTCCTGGTCCAAAGTCAGCGACGTCGAGACACGCAAGGTCATGAACTCCATCCACTTAGGATCACCGACAGACTCGTGCCCACACCTCATATTTAACAAGGCAGACGCAGCCATCGCACCCCGACTACGGAAGATCATCAACATCTACTTCAAAACAGCGACATTCCCGGAAAGCTGGAAGCACGCCGAAATCAACGCCCTCCTCAAAAAGCCCAAGGCGGACCCCGAGGACCTCAAGAACTTCCGGCCCATCTCCCTGCTCCCGTTCCCAGCGAAGGTCATCTAGAAAATCGTCAACATGCAACTGACCCGCCACCTCGAAGACAACAACATCCTGGACCCGTCCCAATCCGGTTTCAGATGAAACCACTGCACCGAGACAGCCCTCATCGCCGCCACAGACGACATCAGGCGCCAATTAGACAACGGCGAAACATCTGCCCTCATCCTCCTGGACCTCTCGGCCGCCTTCGACACGGTCTGCCATCGCACTCTTAAAACACGCCTCCAGGAAGCCTATATCAAAGAGAAGGCCCTCGACTGGACCACATCCTTCCTCTCCGACAGATCCCAGAGCGTCCGCCTCCCACCTTTCCGATCCGAAGTAACCAACATCATCTGCGGCATCCCCCGGGGCTCCTCCCTCAGCCCGACGCTGTTCAACATCTACATGGCCCCCCTCGCACAAGTTGCCCGCCACCACAACCTCAACATCATCTCCTACGCTGACGACACTCAGCTCATCCTCTCCCTCTCTAAGGACCCACGCACCGCCAAAACCAACATCCACGACGGAATGAAGGCCATCGCCGACTGGATGAGGAGCAGCCGTCTGAAACTGAACTTGGACAAGACGGAGGTCCTCATCCTCGGACCCAACCCCTCAGCCTGGGACGATTCCTGCTGGCCAACCACTCTGGGGACAGCACCAACACCCACCGACCACGCACGCAATCTTGGATTCATCCTCGACTCCTCCCTCTCCATGTCCAAACAGGTCAACGCCGTCTCCTCCTCCTGTTACAACACCCTCCGCATGCTCCGCAGGATCTACAAGTGGATCCCGACCGAAACAAGAAGAACGGTGACACAGGCCCTCGTCAGCAGCAGGCTGGACTATGGCAACGTTCTACGCCGGAATCCCAGCCAAACACCTAAGACGACTACAGCGCATCCAAAATGCCTCCGCCCGACTGATCATCAACGTCCCCCGCCGCAGCCACATCACCCCCCACCTGAGAAACCTACACTGGCTCCCCGTCGACAAGAGGATCACCTTCAAACTCCTCACCCACGCACACAAAGCACTCCACAACGCCGGACCAGCCTACCTAAACAGCAGACTCAGCTTCCACACCCCTCGCCGCCAGCTCTGCTCCGCCAGCCTCACCCTCGCCGCCTTCCCCCACATCCATTTGAACAACCTCAGGCGGCAGATCCTTCTCCTACCTCGCCGCCAAGGCCTGGAACACCCTTCCTACCCACCTACGGCAGACCGAAGACCTACTCGCCTTCAGAAGACTCCTCAAGACCTGGCTCTTCGAACAGTAGCGAAACTTCCACACCCCCCCCCCCCCACCTCAGTGCCTTGAGACTCTCACGGGTAAATAGCGCGCTCTACAAATAGATTGATTGATTGATTGATTGATTGTACAATGAATGCAGACGGGTCCAAGGGTCCAAGGGGGAAACCATAAGGTGAAACTACCACTCTGCATGCAAATGTAATTTAAGAGTTGACAACATCACTGAAAACCCATGCAAATGTAACCGAGGGTCAACTGGTTCTGCAGTACCTGCGGATGTGGAACCCCCACAGGGTGTCCTGGAGAAGGATCGGGAACACCAGAAGCAGAAAGGGTAAGTCCACCGATAACTCCAATAGTGTCGGAAACCAAGACTGAGTCTTCCACAAGGGTGTGACCAACACTACTGACACCACCTGTCGACAGATCTGCGCCGCCACTCCCAGTATCAGAGCAAAGGAAGGAAAAGCATAGTTCCTCTGCGGTCCCCAGTGTTGAAGGAATGCATCCGTTCCCTTCGCCATCGGGTCCGGTCTCCAACTGAAGAAAAGAGGGAGATGTGCATTAAGGCGAGAGGCAAAGAGGTCTATCAGGCAGGGACCTCGCATATTCATGATCTCTACAAATAAGGAAGCTTCCCGTCGCTGTAATCCCTCAGGAACCTGGAGTTCTAATCTGCTACTTGATTGAGTTTGCCCGGCAGGTATTCCGCTACCACACTGTTCTTGTGGTCCAGGCAAAAATGCCAAAATTCCTTCACAATGTTGGCCTGCATCCGAGTTCTCGTCCCCCCTAGACAATTGATGTACCTGACCGCTGACACATTGTCCATCCTGAGGAGGATGCAACAATTGCTCTTCTGCGGAGATATCAACTTTATGGCAAAAGAGCCTGCTAGCAGTTCCAGGCAATTGATGTGCAACTTTAACTCGTCAGCGGACCAACGTCCGCCGGTGGCAAAGTCTCCACATCGAGGGCCCCAACCCCATCGGCTGGCATCGTACTCTATTATGACATCCGGGGAGGCGCCAAAAATAGCTCATCCGTTCCCAGCCACCATGTGCTCTAACCACCACAGAAGCTCTTCTCAAGCGTCTGGGGACAGAAGAATCAGATGGTCGTAGGAAAACCTTTTTTGTAGATAATAGATCTTGAGGCGCTGTAAGGCCCTGTAGTGGAGTGGGCCTGGAAAGACGGGCTGGATGGAGGACGTCAGAAGGCCCGTAATCCTCGCTAAGACTTGTAACGAGATCATCTGTTTGGACAGGGTCGATTTGATCTCTCTCTTGATGGATCTGATTTTGTTCATGGGCAGAAGTAACAGGGCGGAGACTGAATTTATCTGAAAGCACAGGAACTCTATCTGCTGATTTGGGATGATCATAGATTTTTTAATATTCATCACAAAGTCTAACTCCTGTAACAGTAACATTGTCCACTCCAAGTGAGTGAGGAGAACGTTCCGATCTTGAGCTAGAAGCAGCATGTCGTCGAGATAGACGATCAGGCGCACTCTCATTTCTCGCAAGCGAATTACCACTGGTTTTAACAGTTTGATGAACACCCACGGCACTGAGGACAGGCTGAATGGTAGTGAGCGATTTCGGTACCATTGCCCTTTCCAGTAGAACTGAAGGAATTTCTGGTGAGAAGGGTAGATGGGAACCGTGAGATAGGCATCCTTTAGGTCCAAGCGGACCATCCAGTCTTGTTCTAACAGAAGATCTCTCAATAGATGGATCCCCTCCATCTTGAAATGCCTGTACACTACAAAAAGTTTTAATTCCCTGAGATTTAAAACTAATCTCTGGCCTCCTTCCTTCTTTTGTACCAGGAAAACGTTGCTGCAAAACCCTTTGGGGATGAAGGGCCCTACGGCAATAGCTTGCTTGGTCAAAAGCTCTTGCAATACTGAATCTATAAAAGCATGCTCTTGTAGAGAGAAAAAGGAAAGGGCGAGGAGGGGCCATCTGACACGGGGAGTCTAAGGGCCAGATGTAGGAGCCATTTACCGACCGGTAACGGCCGATTTCGTCCGTTACCGACCGGTAAATGGGTTTTCGGTATTGAGGGGCACATTTTTACAGAATCTGTAAATTTACCGATTCGGTAAATTTACCGATTCTGTAAAATACCGAATCGGTATTTTTACCGATTCGGTAAATCTCAGATGTAGGTGGGACTCTTCTGAGTCCCAAAGGCCCTACAAATTCGGTATTTTACCACCCAACCCTATTGGGTGTTAAAATACCGAATTCAGGTGTGCATGCACATGTGTGCATGCACACCTATGCCATGTGACAGACAGACATGCCCTTAGGGCATGTCTGTGTGCCACATGGCGCACATGTCAATTTTTGGGGTGCCAGAGGGTGTCAAAGTGACACCCCCTGCACCCTTGCAGTATTCGGTATTTACCGATTCGGTAATTACCGAATCGGTATTTCCCATTGATTCCTACGGGCTTCACAGCCCATAAGAATCAATAGGAAATACCGATTCGGTATTTACCGAATCGGTAAATACCGAATATTACCGAATCGGTAATTCCACATCTGGAATTACCTACATCTCCCCCTCTATTTTACCACTTCTTAAATACCGAATCGGTAAAATTCGGTATTTAAGAAGTGGTAAAATAGATTTACCTACATCTAGCCCTAAGAGCTCTACTTGATACCCCCGGACCGTGTGGAGAATCCACGCATCCGTAGTTAGACGTGTCCAGTTCACTACAAAATATAACAATCTGCCCCCGAGGGGGATCATTGGAAACAGAAGGGGACTTACTAGATGATTAGGCATTGAAGTTTTTGTATCCCCTGTTGACGCCTCTGTTGAATCGGCCACGGATGCCACAGGACCTTGAGGGGTAGAAGCCCGCTTGATTTGGCTCTTGGGTATACCTCTTGCACCTAGGGGCGAAACCTCGTTGAGGACTGGGGTTGACGTAGCAGCCAGTCAAGCTTCCCCTGCCACGACCGGTCATACCAGAGACCTGGTGGAAGACTCTCTTTAGCGAAGACTGGGACTTGTCTTACGAAGCAAAGGTAATGACAAACTTAGCAATGTCCTTGACGAAGCATTCACCAAATAATTGTCCCTCAGCCAGAGGGCCTGGTTCGGCCGCCACCAATGCCACAAGTTGGGGGTCGATTCTCAAAAGGACGGATTTACATCTCTCTGAAGAGAGGGCACAGTTAGCATTACCAAGGAGGCAAATGGCTCTCTTGGTCCACCCAGCTAGGACCTCTGGATTAATAGCAGCTCGTCCCTTGTGCCTGCAAGGCTAATTCAAGGATTTTAGCTCGAGGGCCTGCAAAGTCCAACACCTTATCTTGACACCCCCTAAGGGAGCGATCTATGCCCTTTTTTGGGTCTTTTTTGTATTTTTTCAAAATGGTGATCATCGAGGAATCAAATCAGGGGTAACAGCCACTTCATGTGCCAAGTTCAGGTGGGGACATTCCGATTGCATTCGGGCCCTAACTTACTTATCAAAACTTTTGCTAAGATGATTCTGCATATACTCTGCTACCGCCGGGGAGGGGGCCCAATCGGAGGAGCAAGGAAGAACTATGTCTGAAGGGTCAAAACAAAAGAGGGATGGTTGGACGGGGGAGGTAGAGTATTTGCGCTTCTTGGCGCGTTTGTGTGGCCTCGAGTCTTGGGAAGAGTCGTGTCTGTGTCTGTGTCAGTGGTAATGACCGGGATAGGGATTGTAGGGGCAGGGGAGTCATCGTGGGCTTGGTCTTTAGCCTTGCACAAAGAAGAATAAACTTTAACATGAGGCCAAAGCAGTCCAGCTGGTTCAGGGCTAGGGAGGGAGGAAGGAGTAGGAATACCAGAAGGAGTAGGATTACCTGCCACTAATTGTTCTAAGCGTTGAGAAAGAGGTAAAAGGGCAGATGAGAGAAACTTGTCAAGTTTGACATCTAACTTCTTGTCAATAATGTCCTCCATAGATTTGTCATAATAATACCCCTCTTCATCGGGGACATCACACGCAGCCACCTCTTCCTCGTAGACTTCACAGTCCAACATATCAGCAAATTTATATATACTTATAGAAAGTCATAAATCTCCAGAGAGAAGCTAATTTACACATCCCAGAAGCCCTCAAGCACTTGGGCGTCGGTCAGGAGCAAACCTGGGGCAGTATGGGCCACACAGGTGCCAATTATACCTCTTGCCGATTGGACTAATGGAGGGTGTAAAACCCTGACTGCCTAATCGGTCTCAGGGTTTCAAAAAATTAGAAATAGCCAAATCTGGGCTTGTGTGGGTTAATTAGTCAAGCATCCAAGTGTAAATCACCAAAAGCGCTACCTTTAACACGGCCCGGCACCGGCTCCACTTTCTGCCTGCTGCATGGTGTTCCCTGATTCAGCCCAGGAGAGGCGTCAGACCCAGTTCACACGATTGGGGCAGCACGCGTGCAGGTTCCCGAGACGCACGCAGGGTTCCTGATCGGGATCCACCATGCGTCTTGCTCCCGGAGTGGCGAGGGGGGGCAATCCCCGGCAGTGCGCCGAAGGCGGATAATGCTGAAACAGACCGCGGGAACGCTAGGGAAACACTAAGGGAAATTAATAAAAAAGACGGGCTGATACAGCGCAACATGCGCTGAGAATAAACTGCACAAAGGGGTGAGTTTGCGCACAGCGCAGCGGAAATCGCTAACTCCTTTAAAACATAAAGCATGCATTTACGGCATAACGAGGCATTAAATATTCATAAACCATTATAAGAAGTACACAGGATATAAGGCACAAAATAGTGAGGCAATTATCTTCACTTTGGAGCAGCAAAGAAAGTGGAAGTCAAGATGGCGACTCGCTGTTTTGGATTCTGTATTGTGTTACTATTGGTTGTTTGAGGAGGCGTGGTTCAAAGCCTCATGGGAAATTACGTTTTTTTTTACAAATGTTACTTTATTCTCATTGGCTGCTGTGAGCCAGTAAAGAAATTGAGAAAGTATAATCTGAAGCCTCCGGTCCTGCCATAGAATCAGGTTTTTGCATGCATAAATCAGGAGGAGGTAGACTAGGGTTGAAATCGGTAGTCTCCTACCTGAATCGGAAGGGTTTGGCATGTATGCGACCTCCTCCTTCACCTCCAGACCTCCACCTCTCTCCTAGAATTCCAGAAGGCACTCCAGACCTAGCAGTTCAACTGAACACTCCGCAGCAGCTTAACTCCTTAACTGCTGCGCGAATTCCGCCGTGGTGCAGGAGTTTTATTGAGTGGGCGGGGCTGCGTCGGCCAATGGATATGCGCAGCACTATCGAGGTAGTGCTCGCGAGAGCCGTTGGCCGACGCACGCACGTAACAGGTTAAACCCTCAGTGCCTGGATACCCTCATGGGTGATTATTCATACTTTCGAAATCTAGCTTGATTGATTGAATTTTTCATGTTTAAGACAAACAGAAAAATTAAATGTTCCCCAGCATATCATGTCAATTAAAATAAAGATATTAAAAAATACATTTATCAGTATTGTGTGTTACATCAATATAATGCACGTATTATGGAATATAAATGTCTTTTGATATGTCATCAGCGTTAAAGGTTAATGTCACTTCCTGGTACCATTCAGCCTCGAATGACAGCACTTCCTGTAATGTCACTTATGTCAACGGGTATACCAGCATTTTATTTATTTATTTAATTATTTATTTAAAATATTTATAAAGCGCGGCTGACACCTTGCAGGTTCCCTGGCGCTGGAGCATTTTAGCATTTTAGTGAAATGACATCCTTGATTATGTCGCAGACACAATGGTCTTGGGCTGAGTGGGAGGCACAGGGGATTTGATAAAGGCACTTTAAATAACGTCCCCTCCCCAACAAACGGGCTGACGGAGTTAAGTTGTAGATGATTATGGGGAGGTGCGGGAGTCGGTTCAGAAGCAAGTCAGTGATCTGATGTAACCTTCCGAAAACTGGCATGACTAAAGAAAACCTTGACTACTCCGTCCCGAAACCGAAAGAGTGTTCGTACGAGGCATGCGCGCACATGCGCAGTCGGTACCCCCTACTCCACCCGTCACCAATGTGTCATCGGCTTGATACAGCTACGGAGTTTCACAGTTCTCAGAGGGTTGGCCTAAATCCCGAGGACCTGCCCTTACGTAGGCCGCGCCTCCCTGGGCATCAACCCCAGTAGCCTCTCAGGCCCCTCCCCAGTCCCATTATAGGGCTCGCCCCTTGAGAGGCCTACCTACCATGCCCCGCCCCTTCAGTTCTTTTGCTGCTCGGTCTGGTCCTCTGCTCCTTTTGCTTGTAACCGCGCCGTGTGAGTAGGTGAGTCCCGCAGTCTGCCGGCACCATGAGCTACACAACCGAGGCGCGCGGGGACGCCAACAGCCTGGAGCACCGCATCTTTTTCAGTGAGTACGCGAGCGAGCATGCGGGAGAGGGAATCTGGAGCTGGGGCCAGACATTATACCACGCTTCATACCTGCCACCCTGCACAGTGCCACTTCCATTCATTCATTCGCTTGTCCCACAGTCCTATAAGGCTACACAGACTTTCATTCTTTCACTGAGCGCCACATGCCCTCATTTGTTTATTCAGCCAGCTCTCATAACGCCATCGCCGTACCAACACTCCTTCTATGAGCTGCACGTGCCGTGGTTCACTTATTCTTCTGCACCAGTGGAAAACTGCGCCAGCCGTACACCTCATTATGTCTGAGCCTTCATGGGTTCTTGTGAGTTTCTCTATTCCGTTGCTGGGAAGAGGACCCACTAATGTAATAGGCGAATGCTGGACCACACTTAAGTTTTCATTGCCTCTCTTTCTGGCCATCCACTGTACAGTACTGTTGCCATTCACTCGCCCTTTCAGTGCTTCCCAAACTGTGAGGCGCTATCCAATTTTGGTAAGTCGCAAAAACCCAAGCAAGAAATACTGATGTACTTAAGTTATGTATTTATCTTGTCACATTTGCTGCGCTACAAAGGCAGAAAAAGTCAATTTAAGGCTATGTCTTATGACAAATTGCTGCTTATTTTTTCAACAGGGAGGTTGGTATCTACAAACTCCTTTCATTTTGCAGTCAGAGATAATAAAGTGGATTATGTGACAATCTTGCTGGGGTACAGGCAGTTTGAAAGCAATGTAATTTTCTTCAACACACCACAAAATTAAAATACCTATAAATGAACTGTACATATTCAGCAGTTAGGAAAGGTAAAAAGGAGATTTGTTTTTGTAAATTGGAAGTATGGTGTAAACAAAAGGTTTTTAATAGGATCTAAACAAATCCAGATATGTTACTTAATGTTGTGCAAATGATAAATATTCACTGAAACCTGATTTCAACACATAATTGTGTGTTCGATATAGTTTTATCAGTGAAACTGTATGTCTGTGCAAATTTTGCGGCCATGTTAATGGAAAAGGTGGTATTTATAAATAAGTGGTCGATCCCACAATGCTGCTGTTCCATAAAAAAATCGCCCTCTCTTTTCCATTAAAGCTGGGTTGGTCGCTAAAGTTTTATATGTTCTAAAAATTGGGTGATGGTTGTAAAAAGTTTGGGAAGCACTGCACTGTAAGAATTCAGTAGGGTCACCCGCTTTTCAAATCTGCATCACCCTCATGAAATGGTTTGCCCTTAATTCACTTTTATCGGACCGCCCTCTTAAATAACTGGATTCGCCTTAATTCACAAGACACAAACGCACGCAGAGACCATCCACACACACTTGGGGCTATATTATCAAGAAAGGGTGATACATTATCGCCGCATTTATCGGCAGGAAACTGCCGCTAAAGTGGCGATAATGGGCTTGATAATATGCCCTTGTGAATTCCCATAGAAGCCCAGGTCCACACCAGAAGCTTATCGGCTACACGGTTTGTTTTTTACACCATATTGATTAGACTACTTGTCTAAATCTGTTTCTTGGCAAGCAAAAAGGGTTAAACGTTCGATATCCTGCAGGAACTCACGTTAGTATGCAGTGCAAACATCTAAAAGAAAAGCAGAGCAATCCAGCAAACTGCCTTCCTCTTTTGGTGGGCCTCCCTAGACTGGACCATGGCTGTGATGTCCAGGGGAGTGAAGGCCTCTCCTGACTCCCTAAGATGGATATACAACATCCATAATTCTGGTAAATATGGTCCAAAGCACCCCGGACTCCAGTGCCATTGCACCTTCTGCACTATTAATTCCAAGACCCTGGGTGGGGCCACATTCCATGGACCTCGCAGCCATAGTCCTGTACAAAACAGACATAATCTAGGTACATAGGGGACCTAACACCCTACAGTTCCACTTTCACGGCACCTGCTGCACTTTAATAAGCCACGCCTCTATCATGGGTCTCACAATGATGGTCCTGTGATGCGAGACCTGACAGTGGATGAACATGGTTGAGAGAGGAAGGGAAACTGCCGTAACAGTGGTGCATTGAGCCCTGAGGCAAACAAGGTACATATTTCTTCCGTCTACTGAATGGACAGTAAAATACAGCCATAATGTAAGTACATTGGCCCCAAAACCCCACAAGGCAACAGTGACACTGCATTTGCTATTCAGTCTATAGCTACAACCCTCAGAGCCATGGTCCAGTGCTGGGAGGCCTAGGACAGAAGGATACCTTTCTTGGGACTCTGAGCACTAGACCAAGGCTTTAAAGCCTAGGAAAGGATAGGCTTTTCCGGGTCCTCACAGCTCTAGGTCAAGGCTCTGAGGTACATGGGAGAAGGGACCAGTGGCAAAGTATGTGCTTAGATGCAAGTAAACGATGCTGGACAGTAAAACTCAGCAATACCTTTGGTGCACTGGCTCCTTGCCACCCATGTACCCTGGTGGTGAGGCAACAAACCGGGCCCTAACAGGGCCCCTGGTGTCTCTGTGCATGGGGGTGCGTGCGGGAGGGGCACGTTCTGCCTCCCTGTATCTTTGCACCCCCAGTTCCTGCACGGGACGGAATTTGACATGGAGCATTCCTTACCTGCAGGAACGTACAGCGGCAGTCCCATGACGGTGCCTTTCTAAGACACCGCTGCAGCACATCCGCCTGCCAAGGATTACAGTCGTAATCTGGCAGGCAAAGTGGGGACGGCTTTGGCGGTCCTACCATGAAGCACTGGTGTGGCGCTCCACAGGAGGACAGCCAAAGTCGCAATCGGGCCTTAAATATTACCTGGGAGAGAAGTGCCCAGTCACATGGTATATTCACCTAAATGCAATAAAGTGGTAAATGTATAGCATGAAAAAATGTTACTTGCTCTAACAGTTCAAAAGTTACTAAAAACCCAGCAACGTGTTGCCATGCAATGAAAGGCCCATGTCAAAGGTTCACTGGTCACCTATTGTTTTCTTATTACTATGTTTGGGTGTTGAATTGATACTAATGGGGGCAGACTGTGCTCCAACAGTGTTAACAAGCATAAAATGAAGGAAGAATTGAGTAATACTATGATCAAATATACTGCATACATTTTTTACCACATGATTTAGTGAACCCTGCCACACAATTTGGCAGTCCTCTGCTGCATAATTACAGTGGGCCTGTGCATTGCCTTTACAACAGTAGAAGTGTCACAGTCCTGGCTCTACTAATTTAATCAACTGTTTGTAATCTCCTTACTATACTACTACTAATCTCCTTGTTCCTCCTTTAGTGATTTGACCTTGTGACAGCCCTTTGAAATAACCTTACAGGGCATACCCTCAGTACAGGTTATTGGAATAGCTTTCATGCACTCATTTAAGGCTGTTCGCATCCTGGTCACTAAAGGCTCTAAGGAAGTTGCCTTGCACGGGACCCCTCGTGTGCTGCACTGCGTCCCTGTCTGCTGTCCACAAGCACCTATTTCACAGCTCATCAAGGGCTGAAAGAGAGGCGCTTGTCTTTTGAAGGGTTGAAAGTGCGCGATTTAGGGTGTCCTGCATTGCCTTTGTATGGGCAGTGTGAGACATGATCCCCAATCACAGGAGCTGATTAGCCTGGGAGAGGTCCTTTGTTCCCCGAGCATACTACTTAAGGTGTAGAGCTGTGAGGCCCCTTTCCTTGTGCATCCCACGCAGTCATGGCAATGTGGCGAGGCCCAGGGAAGTGCGTCCCTGCACTTAATATTTCCTGAGGCGCATGCACATGATTGTGTGGCCTCTACATCACAGCTGTGAGGCCCAAGGCAGGAGCTTTAGAAGTGCGAGGCCCCTTGTTGGTCGGCTGAGCGCGGGGCCCTGGGCAGCTGCCCACACTGCCCATGCCTAGCGCCAGCCCTGCCTGCCAATATTGCTGTGTCCGGTTGAGGGACAGGGTAAGAGGATTTGTCTGCATCGTGAACACTTTTAACATAATTACATTACATTTAAACATAATAAAAATTAGGTATACAACCTTTACAACGCAACTTTTACAACGACCTACCATTACCACGCATTTTTTACAACGCAGGATCCATTACAACGCATACCATTACCACGCATGTATTTACAACGCAGGTACTTTTACAACGCATACCATTACAACGTAAGTATTGGTAAGTATATTATTTTATTAAAAATATTATTTGGGTTTTTGGGTAAAGGGGTATTTTTAGGGTTCAGGGTCAGTTTTGGGTAAAGGGGTATTTTTAGGGTTCAGGGTCAGTTTTCAGTTTTTGGGTAAAGGGGTATTTTTAGGGTTCAGGGTCAGTTTTGGGTTTTTGGGTAAAGGGGTATTTTTAGGGTTCAGGGTCAGTTTTCAGTTTTTGGGTAAAGGGGTATTTTTAGGGTTCAGGGTCAGTTTTCAGTTTTTGGGTAAAGGGGTATTTTTAGGGTTTAGGGTCAGTTTTCAGTTTTTGGGTAAAGGGGTATTTTTAGGGTTTAGGGTCAGTTTTCAGTTTTTGGATAAAGGGGTATTTTTAGGGTTCAGGGTCAGTTTTGGGTTTTTGGGTAAAGGGGTATTTTTAGGGTTCAGGATTAGTTTTGGGTTTTTGGGTAAAGGTATTTTTAGGGTTTAGGGTCAGTTTTGGGTTTTTGGGTAAAGGGGTATTTTTAGGGTTCAGTGTCAGTTTTGGGTTTTTGGGTAAAAGGGTACAGGGTAAAAATTAAATATAATTAAATTTAAATTAAATTGATTAAATTGATTAAATTACATTATATTAATTTTAATTAAACTAAAAAAAATATTATATACTTACCAATACTTACGTTGTAATTGTATGCGTTGTAAAGGTATATGTGTTGTAAATACATGCGTGGTAATGGTACTTCGTTGTAATGGATCCTGCGTTGTAAAAATTGCTTGGTAATGGTAGGCGTGGTAAAAGTATGCGTTGTAACGTCATACATCCTAAAAATTACTACTTTTTTTGACAATTTGTTGTATAGCTGCGTAAATTGCTGTTCTTTTGGACACGCTGTTTTCAGGGCAGCTGTTATTCCAAGAGGAGATTCTCAGTACTGAGAAAATCCCAAACATTTAACTTCTTTTTAAGAAATTATGCCTTGAGTTTCTCAGTCGTTCCTAGTGAAATGATTCTGTTATGAACGTGTAATGTAGAATACTGTTCTCCAGGGCTGTTCCTTAATGGAAATGGGTGCTCCTAATTGCCCAAGTGTGTACATAAAGTAAGCATAAAACTAAAGAACATAAAACATAACTGAAGTGCTCAAAATAGAAGATACACACTATTTATGACAATCAATGTACACACGGAGGCAACAAACTGCATGTGCATACATCTTTTAACCAACATTGTTTTACTTTTGAAGTTAAGGCGGGACGGGTTAAATATTCTTCATAAGCTTGGAGCAAAGACCAAATCATTAGTGATGAATAACATTTGCGGTAGGATATCGTGAATAAGTATACTTTTCATTCCTAATCTTTGTACTTTGCATACCATTTCGCATTCCTTTTATATTATTATATGTGAAAATGACAAGTAGCCAAAAAGTAGTTCAAGTTACACTGCACTATGCCTCACTTTGTGTCCCTTTTCTTGTTTCATAATTTGCTCATCACTTTCGCTTAATTCCCATGGGGCTGGTATAACACCAGCTCTCAAGGTGCTGATATAGTAAACACAAGTGTTGAGAGCTTGACACAACAGTGGGAGCCAGGCACAAGTTGTAAAAAAAAGTTAGCTTTTACAAACGTAAGTTAGAGAATCATTCTTCAGTTCTGTTGAAGGGAGACTTTTCTTTAATCTTCAAGTCTACTTTTGATGGCTGATTCATATACTCTACATTGCAGATCATCAGATACAGTTTTGACTTGCACCATGGTGTGGTCTAACACTTTATAGCACAAACAGGTTACATGTAATCAAATAGTGGCCTTTCTTTAGTATCTTCATTGGCTTCTGCCTGCACTAGGCTTTTCCGTCAACCAGGCAACATGACAGCTGGCAGTACTTTGAGCACTTTCCAAGAGTTGGATAGATCTCTTAAGAAGACATGCTTTTAAGTTATTCCATTTATCAGTACAAGAAATGACTCCTAGTTTGATGCTCTTAATTCATAAATTTTTCATCATACCACAGCCATTTTGACGATTGTGCCCGGAGGGTGTTCGCATCAGAATTTCAGGAGCATTTTATAATGCACATCTGCCATTGTATAGTACTGTATCACTGTTAGTGTAGGTGCCCTTTTTCGGTCGAGCCTAGCAGCATGCATGCGCTGCCCTGCGAGGCATGCTATATCTCCTCTAGGAAAGGGAAAAGTTGGAAACCCACTAGACCCTTAGAGGCTTGAGTAAGTAACGTATAAACGGCTAACCGTGCCTACAAGGGATTCTTTTCTCTACTTATTTTCATGTTTTTATCAGTCATCAGTGGTAAGCTCTATACAGTAGCTTACAGAAAGTTATTTCCAAAGCTGGATTACTTATTTCAACGTGAACAGATCTGCAAAAAAAAAAACTGCAAACGGATGTATGCTTCTTAAAACATAAATTTATATTGCAATAATATTAAAGGGTACAAAAATGTTATATATATTAGCAAATCCTGTCGGCAAGATCCAATAGCCCACATGGAGCGAGAAAAGAACCCGGTACAGACCACAGAAGCTTATGGAATAGGGTGCGCTTATTTTCAATTGGACCACCACAGCATGATCACATTTTATATATATATATATATATATATTCACTGAAAAAAACATAGGTTTCACACCAGTTATAGTTAGGAATTAGCATTTAAACAACCTATTAAATTCACTGAAAAAACCATAGGTTTCACACCAGTTATAGTTAGCTGGAAATTTTACCCGCATAAAACCATTGAAATTCCCATGTTATAGTTAGTTGGACTCCCTATAACTTGTGCGTGCAATGCACTGCTGATGTCACATATTACATCACTCATGACATGGTCAGTGACATCACTCATGACATCACTGATTACACCATCCAGTGAATGTGTGTCTTTAAAAAAATAAATGTGTTATATATGTATATGTAAAAGTTGATGGAAGAATAAATGTTTAAATAAGTGTTTACATGGATGTTTTTTAACCGCATGCGTGCGGCGCGAATTCCCCGCCCATGCTGACTCCGCCTTGCGCGGGCGGAGTCATGACGGAACGGTTCCGTCATCAGCACAGCTCAACCGACGCTGATGACGGAACCGTTCCGTCATCAGCATCGAAGGGGTTAAAAAAAAATTTGATAGGTTAACTGGTTTATTAAGTGTATCATAGTGAATACATATATTAGAGAGTAATGTTTAAATATTTAAATATATGTATTAGTGTTTCACTTTGTGTATTAGTGGCTGCATGGGTTGGTGAGTAGCTACATGTGTATGTATATGGGTTATTAGATGTTTTTCTTAGCATCAGTATGAGTGTTTGTATGGTTTGGTGGGGGTATTACTTAGCACATAGATGCATGAATGACTGACTCTCTCTTTGTATGTGCTTTGAAGACCGCATATGTGCAGGACTGTATGGGTGGATGAGTGTGTATATGTGTGTGTTAGTGAGTGAATGACTGTCTCACTAGTGTCTTTATCAGTAACTACATATGTTTTAATCTAGTATATGTGAATATTGATGTATATAAGTGAGTATATGTCAGAGTGAGGGATTGTAAGAGTTCCTGTTTAAATTAGTATGTGTTTCTATAAGTGATTGTTTAAGAGAGTAAGTATGTGTAAGTTTCCTTAGAAGTAAGGTGGTAGTGTGTGTATAGCTGTATATGCAAATAAGTGGATGTTTAATAGTTTATTTGCATGTGTGAGTATGTGCGAGAGTATCTTTTGGATGACTGTCGGAGTGTAACAGGATGTATAGGTGTATCACTACATATGATGAGTGAGTATATGTATGAGTGACTATATAGAACTGTTGGTGAATGAGTGGATGTGTATATAGATGGTGGAATTATTGAATTGGTTGTTGTAACTGGTATGGTATCTCCATTTTTTTGAAAATTTTAGTTTCTATTATTGAATATGTGTTTCAAGGGTTACATTACAGTGAAAGGAGGTCTGTCACTGTCACAAGGATGGTGTCATCAGTGATGTCATGAGTGATGTCACTGACCATGTCATGAGTGATGTAATATGACGTCATCAGCAGTGCATTGCACGCGCAAGTTATAGTGAGTCCAACTAACTATAACGTGGGAATTTCAATGGTTTTATGCGAGTAAAATTTCCAGCTAACTATAACTGGTGTGAAACCTATGGTTTTTTCAGTAAATTTAATAGGTTTGTTTAAATGCTAATTCCTAACTATAACTGGTGTGAAACCTATGGTTTTTTTCAGTGAATTTCATAGGTTTTGTAAATGCTAATTCCTAACTATATATAGGGCCTCAAACCTATGTTTTTTTCAGTGAATTTCAAAGGCTTTTTAATAGAAAATCTCTGTAGGTGTGAAATGTAATATTTTTTATAATGAATCCTATATTGTATATTTATGTAATACTATTTTTTTAATGTATATTTTTCCCTTTTTTATTTTTTTGCCTTGGTGCGCTCCCGGTGCGCGTACCGGTGAGCGCACAGGCAAGCGCAGTGTTGCGGCGCGCACCGGAGCGCGTACCGGTGAGCGTCCCGTTAGCGCTATTGCCGCGAACGAAAACAACATCGTGACGTATCGCGTAGCCGCGTTATGCGTTTCATGACGCACGGCGTAAACGCATACGATCGCGCAACGTAAGCACTGCCGGGCGCGCCTCGGGGCGCGCCCCCGGGCACGCACCGGGGCGCGTAGCGTAAGCTCGTCGGGTCATGTGACCTGAAAATAACTCTTTTCATTGGTTGCTAACAGTTTTTTTTTTTTTTTTTTTTTTTTTAAGAAGGAATGAAATCCCCACCCATTTCCTTCACTACTTCTTTCACTTTTGTGACTGCAAGACCTCTCTTTTTGCTGTTGGCTCTTTGCTGAATTAATATCTTGCATTACCATGGCTGCTAGAGCATCCAGCAGTGAAGATGAGTCAGAGGGATTTCTGGAAGAAGAGGTTCCTCAGCCGAAAATAAAAAGAACACTTCATATGGAAGTTTTTTTCCATTCCACCTGATCAGAAAAAAGTTAATGCTCCAAAGGTGGAGTGCAGTTTTTGTAAAACTGTCCTGTCACGGGGTGACCCCAGAAAGAAGTATTCATTTGGAAACTCGACGATGATTCGACATGTCGCGAGGAGGCACCCCCAGAACTTTGCCCGGGAGAGTGTCAGGGCTCTGGCATGAGAGGCTCCCAGTGATGGGGCCTCTACTTCAACCGGAGGACAAACTGCATCAGGGAGGGAGCAATCACAAGAACAGATTCCCAACATCCAGCCTGCTTTTAATAAAGGCGTTATTAAATGCAGATATTGCGATAAGTTACTTTGCTATGGGGAACAAAGTGTTCTGCTCATGATTCGAGCATTGGATAACCATCGCTGCCGTTCCCAGCCCTAATTTTTTGTTTTTTTGCTCCTGTTGAGCAGTTTCCCATTCACTGTTTTTGTTTTTGTTCTAAAAAAAAGAAGAAGAAAAAAAGTTCTTTTCAGAACTACCTCCAATTCTCATCAAAGAGCTGTGTTCTTAAAAAATGAAAAAGAGTAAGTGAAGTGAAGTGCATTGATAAACGAGAAGAAAATGAGTGAGAAAGCACAGAAAGGGACGAGAGGAGAAGGGAAGTGAACTAGGGGGACTGAAAGAAGGTGAGTGTGGGGAAGGAGAGTGAGGAGAAGGAGAGTGAACATGGGAAATGTAGATATGCGAAGAAAATGTAGTAAAGGAACTGGGGTGTGGAAGGGTAAGAAAAGAGCAGTGGCTTAAATTATTATTTTACTGTTTCACTGGGTTTTCCCCATGGTACGCTCCCCGGTGCGCGTACCGGGCGCTCCCCCGCGAAAATCGGGGAAAACACGTTTTGGGACCCCCCTTTTATCTCGGCCCCCGCTTGACTAATCCCCCCCCCAAACTTTCAGGGAAGAAGCAGAGCGGAGCGGGCCATCTTCTTTGAGAAATTCGCGAAGGTTCGTCCACCGGCGCCAAAGTTATTCCCAATAGAATGTTGCGGATTTCCTATGGAAAACAATCCTAACTATAACTACCTACTGGCGACCGCCAGTAGGTAATATATATATGTGTATGTATGTATGTATGTATGTATGTATGTATATATGTATATGTGTATATATATATATATATATATATATATATATATATATATATATATATATATATATATATATATATATATATATATTATTATGAGATTTAGAGATATTTTTGTTGCTATAGTTGTTTCATTGTCACTAATGTGATCACAGAGTCCAAATAATATGTACAGAGTGGGCCACACAGGTGCCAATTATCCCTCTGGCCGATTGGACTAATGGACGGTGTAAACCCTGACTGCTTAATCAGTCTCAGGGTTTCCAAAAATTAGAAATAGCCAAATCTGGGCTTGCGGGGGTTAATTAGTCAAGCTTCCAAGTGTAAATCACCAAAAACGCTATCTTTAACACGGCCCAGCACAGGTTCCACTTTCTGCCTGCTGCGTGGTGTTCCCTGATTCAGCCCAGGAGAGGCGTCAGACCCAGGTCACACGATCGGGGCCGCACGCTTGCACTAACGTGTGCAGGTTCCCAAGACACACGCAGGGTTCTCGATCGGGATCTGGCATGCATCTTGCCCCCAGGGGGAGGCAATCCCCAGCAGCACGCCGAAGGCGGATAAAGCTGAAGCAGACCGTGGGAAAGCTAGCGGTCAAGAAACACAAAGGAAAATTAATAAAAAAGATGGGTTGATACAGCACAGCATGCGCTGAGAATAAACTGCACAAAGGGGTGAGTTTGTGCACAGCGCAACGGATATCACGAACTCCTTTAAAAAATAAAGCATGCATTTACGGCATCACGAGGCATTAAATATTCATAAAGCATTATAAGAAGTACACAGGATATAAAGCACAAAATAGTGAGGCACTAATCTTCACTGTGGAGCAGCAAAGAAAGTGGAAGCCAAGATGGTGCCTCACTGTTTTGTATACTGTATTGTGTTACTATTGGTTGTTTGAGGAGGCGTAGTTCAAAGCCTCAAGAAATTGAGAATAATTACAAAAAGGGGGTGGTGATGGACAGAGTATCTGAGTTAATCAGAACACTTCTACCCAATCAACAGATCAGGGCTTGATCCATCACCGTTTTTTAGCTCACTGCACCATCCCAGTTCAGAACCTGGCTATATGCAAATTAGTCTGTCCCTGGCCCAGTGCATCATGGGAACAGGGCAGACCAAACTACCAAGCCAATTCTTCACTGGAAAGGAAACAAGCTTCCGGGGACCGGTTTCTGGCATTACAGCCGTCTTCGGCCCGGCTTGCTTGAATCCTGATGGTGCAGTGAGCAAGGGACTCATGTCTGAGCATACCCTTCCACACTCATGGTGGCCAAAATAATTACAAAAAGGGGGTGGTGATGGACAGAGTATCTGAGTTAATCAGAACACTGCTACCCAGTCAACAGATCAGGGCTTGATCCATCACCGTTTTTTAGCTCACTGCACCATCCCAGTTCAGAACCTGGCTATATGCAAATTAGTCTGTCCCTGGCCCAGTGCATCATGGGAACAGGGCAGACCAAACTACCAAGCCAATTCTTCACTGGAAAGGAAACAAGCTTCCGGGGACCGGTTTCTGGCATTACAGCCGTCTTTGGCCCGGCTTGCTTGAATCCTGATGGTGCAGTGAGCAAGGGACTTTGAAATTGAGAAAGCATAATCTGAAGCCTCCGGTCCTGCCATAGAATCAGGTTTTTGCATGCATGAATCATGAGGAGGTAGACTAGGGTTGAAATCTGTAGACTCCTTCCTGAATTGGGAGGGTTTGGCATGTATGCGACCTCCCCCTTCACCTCCCGACCTCCTGCTCTCTCCTAGAATTCCAGAAGGCACTCCAGACCTAGCTGTTCAACTCAGCCCTCTGCAGCAGCTAAACTCCTTAACCGCTGCGCGAATTCTGCTGCGGTGCGGGAGTTTTATTGAGTGGGCGGGGCTGCGTCAGCCAACAGACATGCGCATCACTACCGAGGCAGTGCTCGCGATAGCCGCTGGCCAACGCGTGCATGCGACGGGTTAAACCCTCAGCACCTGGATACCCTCATGGGTGCGTTTATTTTCAATTAGACCACTACAGCATGACGCGATTCGACCGGGTCGCCCCGGTCTTGATCACGTTTTATTTATATATATATATATATTACCTACTGGCGGTCGCCAGTAGGTATATATAGTTAGGATTTTTTCTCTATGGGTTTTTTGAAAATTCTATGTCTAATAACTTTGGCGTTTGTGGACGGAATTGGCTGAAATTTTCAGGAAAATGGCACATTTTGTTTCTGAGCAGCCCTTGAAAATTTGGGGGGGGTTCGTCCAGTGGGGGCCGAGAAAAAAGGGGGGTCCCAAAACATTGAGTTTTCCATAGGGCGGTTGGCCTCACTTTTAGCCCGAACGGCTGAATGGATTTGCACGAAACTTGGCAAAATTGTAGGGACTGGTAGCCCGATGTGCCTTTTGTAGGTCTCAATATATGTGCTCCAGTGGATTTTGAGAAATTAACGTTTAAAAAAAGATATATATCTGTAACAGCGGACCGGGCAGCGCTCTGGTTCGCGGACTTTTCGCGCAACGGAGCTTTGTGAAGCGAAGCTGATTGGTTCTCCGGCGTCTGTCAACATTCCAAACAGTCCGTAGCGGCCGCCATCTTGTCTCTCGGTAGGATCGAGAGACAAGAGGAGGCCGAAGCGAAGGGGCAAATGACCATAAGGGGGCATAGTACATTGTCGCTCACCCCCTAGGTTTGATGTGGAGGTTTTAAAAGGGCCCCGCGGGGCAAAAAAAAATAAAAATAATAATAATCGAACAGCTGAATGGATTTGCACGAAACTTGGCAAAATTGTAGGGACTGGTAGCCCGATGTGCCTTTGCTAGATCTCAATATATGTGCTCCAGTGGATTTTGAGAAATTAACGTTCAAAAAAAGGTATATATCTGTAACAGCGCACCGCTTCGCGTACTTTTCGCGTTACGGAGCTTTGCGAAGCGAAGCTGATTGGCTCTCCGGTGTCTGTAAACATTCCAAACAGTCCGTAGCGGCCGCCATCTTGTCTCTCGGTAGGATCGAACAGCTGAATGGATTTGCACGAAACTTGGCAAAATTGTAGGGACTGGTAGCCCGATGTGCCTTTGCTAGGTCTCAATATATGTGCTTCAGTGCATTTTGAGAAATTAACGTTCAGAAACAAGATATATATCTGTAACAGCGCTCCGCTTCGCGGAGATAAAATTATATGTGTATTACCTAGCTGTTGCTAACACCAGTTAGCGACGGCTAGTAGAAGATAGCGACCATCTTGGGCCCCACTTTGCATGTGAGTGATATTTATCACTAATGACATGCAAAGTGGGCATGCCAAGATGTTAGCGACTGGAAACAGTCGCTAACATCGCTATATCCTATTATCAACTTTTGGAAATATTCGAGATAAGGGCGAATATCTCTAAAAGCTACCACCTGCCCTGAGCAGTTCTTAGCCATGTTATCCAATGGGAGGTGGATAACATGGCTAAGAGCATTAGCTCGGTAATGCATGAATATCGCTGAGTTTTCAGCGATATTAATGCATTGCGGTCGTTTTTTATCGTATTTCCGATAAACCTTGATAATAGCAAGGTTTATCTGCGATAATTTCTGACGGTAAAAAAATCGTTGCTAAGCATCGTTAGGGATAAATATCGCTTAACTTTGGTAATATGCCCCAACGTCTGTTAACGTTCGATTCGAAGGAAATCAGGAAGTGTTGAAAAACATTGTCTGCGCCATCTTGTCTTTTTTCAAATGCCACACTTTTGTCGTGCACGGCAGCCATTTTAGATGCCTTGACCAGACCCACTCTGTGCACGCTGTCGATCCTTAGCATGGCTCCCCACCCTCGCAAACATCTCCCCCAGGCAGTGGTCACCCCCGCTCTCTGTCTTATGCATGGGTAATAAACCTCCCCCATCTGCGCTGCTGTTCCCTGAGAATCACACCCTGTGCCCGCCCGACACCTCCCTTTCGCCCTATTCACTACCGCACCCTCTGACACTCCTTTTCCTCTGTGTCCGATTGTCCAGGCTGGTCCTAGGGTATCAGCTAGCCCTGCAGATGTAGTTTATGGCCACAGCTGTAAAGAATCACCCCTCTTCAAAGGAGTTATAGTAGATCAAGGCCCACACTCGATGAGATTCGTCACAGCAGAAGCGTTGCTATTATCTGAAAACCATCCTGTATTGTGATTGGGGAGGGGACCGAGCCTGAAGCGGAAGATTCCAGGGATGACTGTTTGTACATCAAAGTTTTTACAATTATGTGTCACATTAAAAATATATAGCACTCCGACAAAGTAGTAAGATTATAAAACTTTAATAATTTATAAATATATACAAGAAAACAAAAATAGTAATAACATATAAACATTTTTAGGGAAAAACAACGAAGTAGCGGTCGGCTGTGCGAATAGTCCCAACGCAGCACAACGTCCAGATTTCCGGCGTGGGGCGTCGCGGGGGGTGGGTCATCAGTAGCAAACTGTTGTGCGAATAGTTCCAAGGCAGCAGAACGCGTTGAAATCTAGATGACACGAAAGTGATGTCTAGTAAGTTGCCACCCAGCAAATAACGGCATGGGGCGTCGCGGGGGGTGGGTCATCAGTAGCAAACTGTTGCGCGAATAGTTCCAAGGCAGCAGAACGATGGCACCAAGGTGATGTCCAGTAAGTTGCCGCACTGGTTTTGGTATCCTACAATGCTGCTCCGAATAACGGCGTGGAGCGCCCCGGGGGAGGCGGCGTGAACGGGCCTCTCCAGGTGGAGTGTCATCTGTTGTAGTGGGGCGCCCCTTTACCGTTTCAGTTGCCATTCCGTCCGTTTTTGGTCCACTGTGTCAAAAGCCGCAATTCAGCTGAGTTGCGCCCACTCTTGCGGTGCAGCGATAGGCGGCTGTCACAGGACTCTCAAAATGGCGGCAGGCTGTTTCCTTTTTGGGCCTGGTCCACTGAAATGGCCCTGGGACACCTTGGAAATCGGACGCTTGTCTGCTAGGTCTTGGACCTCATTCTCGAAAGCGTCCCCTCCGCCTTGAGAATTCATCAAAAGTTTTGGGGGCTCCGACTCCTGCAGGCTTCTGGTGGGGAGCGGCTGCCATGATTGCTCGCGGAATGACCACGACTGAGCTACGAGATGGTGGTGCTTTCATGCTGACCCCAGCTTCAGTCTGAAACATCCAGAAACAAGGTGGGGCTTTCATCGTTTGGGGAAAAAAAAAAGTTTTCATCCTATGAAAAGTGTTGTTTTTAGGTCACATGATCAAGCCTTCCATCATTAGGAAACCAAAAGTAAAATGAACCAATGAAAAGTTTTATAAACAAGTCACATGACCTGTTATGCGGCATAGGGTGTAAAATTAGGAGAAAATACGTTGGCACGTGAGGCGGCGTCAGTAGCGGACCGATGTGCGAATAGGCCGAAGGCAACACAACGCGCCAAGATCTGGATGGCACCGAGGTGGTGTCCAGCAAGTTGCAGCACTGGTGTGGCCATCCTACAATGCTGAAAGTCGGCGTGGGGCGCCCCGTTGGCCTGTGAGTTTGCGTCAGTAGCGGACCGATGTGCGAATAGGCCGAAGGCAGCACAACGCGCCAAGATCCGGATGGCACCGAGGTGGTGTCTAGTAAGTTGTCGCACTGGTGTGGCCATCCAACAATGCTGAAAGTCGGCGTGGGGCGCCCCGTTGGCCTGTGAGTTTGCGTCAGTAGCGGACCGATGTGCGAATAGGCCGAAGGCAGCACAACGCGCCAAGATCCGGATGGCACCGAGGTGGTGTCTAGTAAGTTGCCGCACTGGTGTGGCCATCCAACAATGCTGAAAGTCGGCGTGGGGCGCCCCGTTGGCCTGTGAGTTTGCGTCAGTAGCGGACCGATGTGCGAATAGGCCGAAGGCAGCACAACGCGCCAAGATCCGGATGGCACCGAGGTGGTGTCTAGTAAGTTGTCGCACTGGTGTGGCCATCCAACAATGCTGAAAGTCGGCGTGGGGCGCCCCGTTGGCCTGTGAGTTTGCGTCAGTAGCGGACCGATGTGCGAATAGGCCGAAGGCAGCACAACGCGCCAAGATCCGGATGGCACCGAGGTGGTGTCTAGTAAGTTGCCGCACTGGTGTGGCCATCCTACAATGCTGAAAGTCGGCGTGGGGCGCCCCGTTGGCCTGTGAGTTTGCGTCAGTAGCGGACCGATGTGCGAATAGGTCGAAGGCAGCACAACGCGCCAAGATCCGGATGGCACCGAGGTGGTGTCTAGTAAGTTGTCGCACTTCTGTGGCCATCCTACAATGTTGAAAGTCGGCGTGGGGCGCCCCGTTGGCCTGTGAGATGGCGTCAGTAGCGGACCGATGTGCGAATGGGGCCAAAGGCAGCGCAACAATATTTTCTGATTTGAAGACACCACAAGGCGCTGAGATGCCAAGATCCGGATGGCACCGAGGTGGTGTCTAGCAAGTTGTGGCACTGGTGTGGCCATCGTACAATGGTAAAAGTCGGCGTGGGGCGCCCTGTTGGCCTGTGAGATTGTGTCAGTAGCGGACTGATGTGTGAATGGGGCCAAAGGCAGCGCAACAATATTTTCTACTATATTTTCGGAGTAGAAGACACCACAAGGCGCTGAGATGCCAAGATCCGGATGGCACCGAGGTGATGTGTAAGTTGCGGACGGATGTGCGAATGGGGCCAAAGGCAGCTCAACAATATTTTCTGAAGAGAATACACCACAAGGCGCTGAGATGCCAAGATCCGGATGGCACCGAGGTGATGTCTAAGTTGCGGACTGATGTGCGAATGGGGCCAAAGGCAGCGTAACAAGATTTTCTGTATGGAAGATACCACTAGGCGTTGAGATGCCAAGATTCGGATGGCACCGAGGTGATGTCTAGGAAGTTGTGCTACTGGTGTGGCCATCGTACAATGGTAAAAGTCGGCGTGGGGCGCCCTATTGGCCTGTGAGATGGTGTCAGTAGCGGACTGATGTGCGAATGGGGCCAAAGGCAGCGCAACAATATTTTCTGACTGACACCACAAGGCGCTGAGATGCCAAGATCCGGATGGCATCGAGGTGATGTCTAAGTTGCGGACTGATGTGCGAATGGGGCCAAAGGCAGCGTAACAATATTTTCTGTATGGAAGATACCACTAGGCGTTGAGATGCCAAGATTCGGATTGCACCGAGGTGATGTCTAGCAAGTTGGTGTGGTCATCCTACAATGCTGAAACTCGGCGTGGGTCACCCCATTAGCCTGTGAGATGGCGTCAGTAGCGGACCGATGTGCGAATAGGCCGAAGGCAGCACAACGCGCCAAGATCCGGATGTCACCGTGGTGGTTTCATAGTTGAGAGGCACTTCATCTGCAGTGGGGCGCCGAGATCCGGATGGCACCGAGGTGATGTCTAGCAAGTTGCTGTACTTGTGTGGTCATCCTACAATGCTGAAACTCGGCGTGGGTCGCCCCATTAGCCTGTGAGATAGCTGTTCTTTGGATTTGGGCCTGGTCCACTAAAATGGCCCTGGGACACCTAAGAACTCGAACGCTCGATTTTTTTTTTTCCTTTCCTGTACATGCAAAAAAAGGTAAATGCCCGGTATGTTACACGCTTCATCTGCCACGATGAACTCTCCAGAGGAACCGAAAAAATATATAGTTGTGGTAACTATACCATGCATCGTCATATGGAGAGGTGGCACCAATTAATTATAGTGCTGCATAAAAGAGAGATTTGGAGGAGAACCCCTGACCTGCTAGTACATTCATCAAAGAAGTGGCACTGAGAGCTTCAGAGGCAAGGGAAACGGTCCCAAATATTTAGAAGAACTTTGGAAAGATTAAAATGACATGTTTAGATTGTGGTAAATTAATTTCATGTGGGCAGATGAGTGTTACTCTAATAAATACAGCATATGAACATCATCATAGTCGATGGTTGGTAGAGACATTTTGACTATATCCTGGACCTGCCCGTCCTCGCCCAAAATGGCGCCGGAATAAATGGGACTCGTAACTCCTTGTTGTGTACTGGTTGCAGAACCTTGAAATCACGAGATACGTATGCAGTTTTGAAGCACATGGCGGGCGGGGACGAGAATTGATTGAATATTTCGACATCCCTATTGATATTAAGTTCTGATGTGTTATTGATTACTGTACTGTTGAAAATTCGAATTAACGTCACCCATGGTACTTGCCCGCAAATGTATATCTAGATAATTTTATTGTAACTGGCCCTGTCGTATTTTAATTATAAAATGTACGTCCACCGATTCCGTAACTGTTAGACACCTTAGTTTTTGCAACCTAATGGCCCGCCCGTTACGTTCCTCTACAGTGTAAATGTCTATTCATCATATACGATTACAGTTTGCTCCGTGGCAGGCCCACGTGGTTATAGGCTCGTATTTGTATAATGAAATTTTCACAAAGGTTTTTAAAAGAAAACATGGTAGTAGTGTATACATTGGTAAAGTTTTTAATAATAGTCACTGTTTTAGAATCATTAAAAGGCAAGTGAAATAAAGCAGACCAATTACATGAAGGGTAAAAGGTATAATACGAAGGAACGCAGTAAAGATAAATGGTCAAGGGCTGTTGTGTTTTCTATTCCTGCAACATAAAGTGATCGATAAGAATCTCATATTCAGGCGTATCGGCGACTAAGACAGCAGGTCGACCCTCTTTTGCTCAACGGCTCCGTCATGGGACGAAGAAACGCTCTTTTTCTCGAAAAAAGAATATATTTTACTTGCAGGACAGTTGTAAAATTTCCGGGAAAGTACATTAGCCTGGAACATTATAACATATATTTAAGAGAAAATAATGTTCGGAAGTAATTAAAAGCGTAATTTTTAGGTGATATGACCAAGGCTTTCATCATTAGAATAAGAAAACTAAAATGAACCAATGAAAAGTTTTATTAACAAGTCACATGACTTGTTATGCTTACGTTACGCGCTGCGCGCCCCGGATGACTTCCGGATGCGCTAACGCGGCGCGTCATATGACGCATTACGCGACAACGCAGGTCCAGAATATAGTCAAAATGTCTCCACCAACCAGCGGTCGGAACACAACCCCTTTCAGCAGGCTAAATAGTTCTGTTAAATGACAACAGAAAGGACAGGCAACAAGAACCATCAGTCAAAGAGGGGAGGGCTAGTTCTTCTCTACCGGGTTACATTGGGGCGCTACCGGAACTGATCGAATTGGTAGTCTACAGTGTTTCTGGATGTTTCAGACCGAAGCTGGGGTTAGCATGAGAGCAGCACCATTTCGTAGCTCCGTTGTGGCCATTCCGCAACCAATCATGGCAGCCGCTCTTTATCGTTATTTTGGGCGGGGTGGGTGGCGGAGCCGAGCTGTTTTGCAGCCATCATTGTGTGGAGTTCAGTTCATCTCACTAGTTTTGTATTTGTCATGAGGGGTTGTTCCTAATGTTTCTATTTTAGCGAGGTCAAAAAGAGATCCCATTAGTGGCCTACTGATTTTGCTCGATTCCTTTTCTTTTTTTTTTTACACGATTTTTCGTTATCTGCAAAGACTAAACAGAGTATTGCGACTCTGTGTTTGTTTGTAAATAGAGAATGAACCAAAGAGAACTAATTCTAAAACAGTAAATACTTGGATAACAATCAATCAAATGGAGAGAGAAGCAGGCACGACGGATTACAACGGGGGCAAAGGCCTGCGTTAACTACCTTTCACTATCTGCAAAGAGAGAGTACTCCTAATAGAAATGAGGGGGGGGGGCACCATTCAAAGCAGATCAGTGTGCATAAACACGAAAATGTTTTCACTTACCACGTACTTGACATTCGACAGCTTATGATATTTGCTATTAAAAAACCATTGAAATTCACTGAAAAAACCATAGGTTATAGACCATATATAGTTAGGAATTAGCATTTAAAAAACCTTATTTTACTCACACAAAACCATTGAAATTCCATATATAGTTAGTTGCACTAACTATATATCGCGCACCCGCAATCCACTGCTGATCATGTCACATATTACATCATTCATGACATGGTCAGTGACATCACTGATGACATCACTGATGACATCTCAAATGACATCACTGATGACATCTCATTTGACATCAATGACCACATCACTGATGATATCATTCATGTGACAATACAATGCATCTCCTCACATTTTAATATAACCTCTGTTTCACCCAGTGTTAAATACAGAGTATAATTTTTGAAACCATTGACACACCAATACTAGTTACTACATACGTACTCACTGATTCCTACGTCTACACACACATTCACTCATTCACCCATACAATCATTCATACATACAATCACTCATCTTTACAACACTATCATATGCACTCATACACCTATACAGACACTCACACTCTGCCACTCATCCATGGAGTTACTCACACACCTAGTCAGTCCTGTAAAGAATCAATCACACTTCCATTTTCTTGTCTATACAGTTAAACATAGAGCACCTTACATTTTCAAACATATAGTAACACATACTTACTTTCTTATACAATCATTGATACAAGTACACATTGATCTGCACAGAGTCACACACCTCCCAGCCAGCCACACACACACTCAGTCTTCCATACAAATACTTGGACAATCAATCAATAACCCATATAGTTAATTATATAGCTACTGATTAACACATGCAGTAGTTTACAGAACAACAGACATAATGATGCACAAATTAAGACAGTTTAGTCACTAACCCATGCACTCAGTGAGACACATTTAATCACTCACTCATACATTCAGTCATGCACCTACTAAATCCTTCGTCCAGACAGTTATACATCTACTCATTCTTCAATATCTAAAACATATTTAAACTTTACAGAAACACACAGTCACTGGATGATGTCATCAGTGATGTCATTTGAGATGTCATCAGTGATGTCATCAGTGATGTCACTGACCATGTCATGAATGATGTAATATGTGACATGATCAGCAGTGGATTGCGGGTGCGCGATATATAGTTAGTGCAACTAACTATATATGGAATTTCAATGGTTTTGTGTGAGTAAAATAAGGTTTTTTTAAATGCTAATTCCTAACTATATATGGTCTATAACCTATGGTTTTTTCAGTGAATTTTCAAGGTTTTGTAATAGCTAATTCCTAACTATATATGGTCTATAACCTATGGTTTTTTCAGTGAATATATATATATATATATATATATAATTTAGAGATTTTTTGTTGCTATAGTTGTTTCACTGTCACTAATGTGATCAGAGTCCAAATAATATGTACAAAAGGAAAACTGTGACTGATTATACAGAAAATAAATCCTTGAGTGAAAGAATGCACAGATGAAATAGGCGTAAATGTCGACATTTCGGTCTATATAGTGCTAGACCATCTTCAGGACTGTAAATTCAAATGTTGAATGACCCTAAGAAGGCTACATTTGTAGTTGATAGTAATTGGTGTAGTCTAATCCTTTAAAAAACCGGTTTACGGTCGAAATCACAGCTGTTGAGTAGCTGGCGGTGACACAGAACTAATCACAAGGTCTCAGGAATGTGAGGCTCACGGGGGCATTCACTCCTCCAATGGTCCACTGAAACAGGGAGTATCAAGTGTTGCATGGCTCTCCAGCTCTGTGGGCTCATTGCTGCCCTGGCTGTGGGCTGGCTCCGGTCTTCGCAGGGAACAACTTGTCCCCGCCCCTCCATCCCACTCTTTCTGCTCTGCCTCCCCATCTCTTCCAATCAGGTAGCGGGCTCCAGCCTGCGCCGACCTTGCAGCGGAGCACGTGGACCGACAGTGCTCGCAACCTCTCCCTCCCGTTTTTGCTGCCGTCTTTCCTCTATCGCTCTTCTTTTTTTTTTTTTTTTAAGTATTTGGCGCAGTGTGGAGAGGAGCTCTGAGCTCTTAAAGCACATGCCTCAGCCCCAGTGTGAAGCAACATCCTGTGGGTAAGGATAGCCTCTCTAATATAACAAAGCACATTTCAGTAGTCCATTTACAACCGCCCCTGCTTCAAAAACTTGCAGAACACTCAAGGGCCCACAATGTAGCCTGCCTAAGGGGTGAATGGCCATTGCCAGTTATTGTGGCTATAAAGAATGTCATCTCTGTACGGAACGCATTAAACAAACACCAGTTGCATATTAACCCACAGAGGAGTTGAGCCTCCTACAAATACACGAAGCGCTCTCACGTCTCCCCTTGAGATCAGCATTTAAAATGTCCGGTACTCCTTTGGAGCGCACAATTAATATGCATGCCAAAGTGGCGCTGGCCATTTTTTTTTTTCGAATGCTGCAGCTTCGTTTTATAGTGTGGAGCGTTGGGGTTGTACGCCACAAGTATTCTTCAAGGGGAGGAGACTCATCTTACACTTAGGCAGCACATGCTTTAAATCAGTCAGCAGTGCTTTTAATTGCCCCTGCAAGAGGGCGTCAGACCTTCCCTTTAAGTGCCTTGGAAGGGACTCGATGTCGTAGGAGTCAGGATTAACATAATTTGGAAGTGCACACACGACACCAACCCGTCTCACTGTCATTCATGATGTGAGCAGACCGGCCAGTTATTGCAGGTGAGTCATTAGCATGAGTCTGCTCCACCTTCCACTGCGTATGCAGATAGGTACAATTGGCTTTGGGTGCTGCTGGAAAATCAGGGGCCAGAGTCTTTGCATTTGCACTACAGTCATCATTGTCACTGTGGAAGCTTCCCTCAGACAGAACACTGAGTAGCGTGCATGCACTCTCCCACACACAGCTTTGGATAGCATTTGCAGCAAGTGTGCAAATTGCCCTCGCACAGCATGGCAAAGGTAGTAGTTCTGTAACACACAAACTGGCATAGCTGTACACTAGCCCCATACTGTGGGTAACACCACCAACCAGCCCGTTTTAATTTGTTTTTATTTTTTAGCCAATTGCACTGCAATCATGGCCCTTAGTTTTGCTATATAGATTGTAAATGTGAGCTCAAACTCAGCTTGCTTTAACAAAAAGATCAAAAGTAACAAATGATGGACAGAATGCAGAACACAGGACTCACTTCTGAGCATACCCGTCCCACTCAGGGTGACAAATGCAAAAACAACAACAGTTGATGGACGGAATGCAGAACCATGCCTGGAGTCAAGCTATCCTTGCTGATGAGGGGTGAAATCCCGAAACCGGTCATAGGGTGCTTGTTTCCAGTCCAGGGAGGTCCTGGCCTGGCAGTTCGGGCTAGACTGTTCCCATGAGGCACAGGGTCTGGACTGATATGCATATGGCTGGGTTCAAACTGGAATGACATGGTGAGCAAAAAACACAATGGATTTAGGCCCAGATCTCTACTGGGGTGAATGTATGACATTGTTCTGCATTCTGTCAATCAACTGTTGTTTTTGCATTTGTCACCCCGAGTGGGACGGGTATGCTCAGACGTGAGTCCCGTGCTCTCCATGCCACTGGAATAAAGCTATCCTGGCTGAAGAGGGGTGAAACCCTGAAACCAGTCCTAGGATGCTTGTTTCCAGTCCAGGGAGGACCTGGCTTGGCAGTTCGGGCTGGACTGTTTCCATGAGGCACAGGGTCAAGACTGATTTGCTATTGGCGGGGTTCAAACTGGAATGGCATGGTGAGCAAAAAAACGATGGATTTAGGCCCAGATCTCTGTACTGTGGTTAATGTATGACATTGTTCTGCATTCTGTCCATCAACTGTTGTTTTTGCAATTAACAAAAAGGTCAGTACTGACAGAAGAGGTAAAACATAACATGGGGGGCTGGGTAGCAGAGGTGCACAAATCTTGAATTTACTAAAACTTCTCTAAATAAAACCAATCCACCTCACCATTCGATTGTTTATAGTTCTAATGAATAGCCTCAAAGATCTACGACAATATGATAACAAATGTGCTTATGTTTTCTAGTTATTTCTCTTCTACGGTCTAAACTCGTAGAAATGGCCTTATAGAAATTGTTGTTGTTGCACCCTGGAAAATGTGCTACATGGCTAAACACCTTATATGGTCCCAAAGACGAGACCTATTGGCTATGCCAGTGCTTGTTACCATAGGGTTCTGTGCTTTTTTTTTTTATAGCATTTTTTGGGATTGCTGGTGTGTCCAGTACAATAAGGGTGCATATGAAAAAAAAGTCTTATGTTAATGTTTGTAGTGACCTCCTGTACATGGATGCACGTGCCTAAAGACTACCTTTTTATTTTGTTCAACTTTAGTGAGTGGGTATTGATTTCTGGCCAGATCAGACTGTTCTCTAGACTGTCATAGTTAGCCCGTTATATAGGTTTGATGACTTGTATGGTTGAGGATGTTGTATGTCGAAACTTACTTGTTCTATATGTATCTTGGGGAAACTGTTAATAGCCCTTTTTTTTAAGGATGATTGTATTCCCGAATTGACGTCTTATGTGAACTGTACTGAATGGATTGAACACTTTTCTAACATTTTTTATCCGGATAGGGTGCTTTTAACTCCTCTTTTAAATGATGATTTTACGTGGCCTACATCACCATTGCCAATTGGTGTCGAAGAGGTGCAGGAAGGGTTGGTAAATAGTAAAGGGGGCAAGGCACCGGGACCGGACAGCGTCCCGATTGATTTATATAAGGATGTAATGGGTTTATGGGCACCGATTCTTACAAGGATTTTTAACATCGTAGTCTTGGGGAATTTTCCAACATCATGGCCCCAATCATTAATTGTCCCATTACATAAAAAGAGTTCGCGTCCTGAAGCCTGCAATTACCTCCCAATATCACTGCTGGACTCATCTATAAAGGTGATGAGTAGGGTGCTTATAAAAAGATTGGAAAAATTGGCCTCAGATCTCAAAGTACAAACTCCAGTCCAATGCGGATTTAGAAAGGGCCTAGGCACCATTGAACAATGTGTAAATCTGGACCTACTCATTATTAAATGTACAGTAGCAAAAGAGGGTAATTTGTTTTTATGCTTCGCTGATTTGAGCAGCGCGTTTGACTTAGTGGATCACTCCCTTCTTTGGACAGGGCTGCTCGAATCTGGGGCCCCAAAAGAGATAGTGTTCTTTTTAGCACGGGTATATGAGAAATTATCCTTCAGCGTACGATATGGGCCAACTGGCGAACGCACCCTGTTTTTTGCTGTGCAAAGAGGCATCAGGCAAGGGTGCGTACTGGCCCCTCTTTTATTTTCCCTCTTTATCAATCAAATAGCTATGGTATTAAACAATATTTCGGCAGATGCACCAAAAATTGATGATACGGTTGTGTCGGTATTATTATATGCCGATGATGCTGTTTTAATTTCCCGTACCCCACTAGGCCTACAACTGCTTATTGATGAATTTACTGATTTTTATCAAGGGTAGGAAACTTTTAATTAATAAATCGAAGACCTATACCATGATATGCGGGAAGAAAATGAAATCATCGAGGCCTTTCTTTTTAGATGGCTCAAAAATACGAGCTGTTAAAACCTTCTGTTATCTAGGTATTATTTTTGAAGGTAATGGCAAATGGGTGGGTGAGCAAGAAAATATCAGATAAAAAATGACCAGGAATACTAATGACATTTTTCGCTTTGCTACTAAACTAGGGGACCGCAGAATAAAGGACATTGTGGGCATATACAATGCAAGATGCGTTTCTTCAGCTCTGTATGGAGCTGGACTATGGGGCCATTCTTCTACAGTTCAACTTCAAAAAGATGAAAACAGTTTCCTTAAACTGTTGCTGTGTGCCCCGGCCTCAGCATCCACTGATTTAATCCATCAAGAAACTGGCCTTAATTATATATCAGACTTGGCAGCCTTACGTCCCTTACTCTTATGGCGTTCCATCTGGCATAAGAGCGAAACTGAGTTCACACGGTCCATAATCAGAGATTGCCTTAAATTAGAATATTGTTCCCGCATTCCATGGTTGAGTTATATTATTCGTTGGTACAGCATATTATTTGATTTTAATATTTCTAAGGAGTCTGAATATGCAATACCTTTTTTTAAGAAAGAAATAAAAGACTTGTTTCTGTTTTATAAGAGGGAGGAGCGAACAAAACTAATCAGGACCCAAAAGACTTCCGTTTTTTTATAGGCAACTCGAACTTAAAAGTGGGTTCCAGGGGTTCCAGGCATATTTGGTGGACGTGTCAATACCTTCACATCGATTCGTATTAATACGTTTAAGGTTAGGCATTGTCCACCATCTTGTATCCTTCCCCGTAATGGGGGAAGGCTCTACCATGAAATGTCCCTGTGATGATATCTCTAAACAGAGCTGTTGCCATTTTTTATTATTTTGTCAATTTTATGTATTTATAAGAATTTTATTTGAAGCCTGTCCTTTTAAAATATAAAATTCGTTTAACAGTAGTTGCTATGAATTTATTATGTTCTCTTGAGAGCCCAGATATTTGTTTCCATGTCGCACACTATATATTGAAATGTAGAGCAGCTAGGAAATCGATAACATTGTGATATTCTGTTCTTTGTTTGGCTAAATTTGCACTTTTGCGCTTACGCATATGTCACTTTATACTGTGCTGTAATGGAATACGGCAGTGCTGCTAAGAAATGCACATTACTGTGAAAATCCTGTTTTATGGTTAAATGTGCACTTATGCACAGGTCACTTTATTCTAGGATGGGAATTTCCTCATGTACTGTAAACCTATTGTTTACTATGTTGTAAAAACCACAAAGCAATGAAATGCAGAGCAAGTGAATAACAGATATTTCTGTGTATTTCCCAGAATTTCTAATTGTAATTTTGAACCTATGCATTTAAAAAAAACTAGTGTGTGAAACAACAAGGACCCCCTGATTAGAATCAACTTCCTGGGTCAGGGCAAATGGCATATGTGAGTAAAACACCCAGGCAAATTTCCAATACCTACTAGCACATAAAAGGTGGCATTTGCCACATAACAATAAGTAATGATAGACTACTGTTTTTACACATGGAATATACTTTAATTCCTCATACACAACATGATATTTGATAAAAATCGATACATACTTATATACAAATGATAAAATATTCCAGCATTATAGCATATGCACAATTTCATATACACAACATTAATTAAAAAAGACTATTGGATGGTTTCCCGTCTACGCGTTTCGACACTAAGGTGTGTCTTCCTCAGGACCGTACCATCATAATTCTATTTTAAAAGTTGACTAGGTACATCAGGATGTCAAGGGGATAGTTTTCTTATCAACAAAACATAATCTAGTTTATAAACAGGCACACAAATTGATTTCTAGAACCTGATGTTCGACTCCGATATTTATGCCTTTACTTGGCGGTGGAGAAGAGATTTTGGTATCACGATGGAAAGTTGTATAACTCCCGCTTGTGCCTCTGTTTTCTAATAGTTTGAATACCCAAACCGCCGTGTACTGTTGAGTTAAATGTCTTCCTTTGGTTGAACCGTTTATTCCTGATCAAGCTATCCAGCGCTTGTTAATAGTTTTGGACACCGTGTGTTTATCGGTCCACTTGAACGGTAAAGGAATTGACGACACTTAATCTGTGTGACAGCAGATTTAAACGGACCGGCTGCAGCAGGTTCCCGGCGGTATCTAATGTTTCAGCAAAAATGTTGCATTCTGAGAGCTGTAGTTTTGGGTCACTTCGACTCAGCAAATAGTGTTAACACAAGTGAAAACAATTCTATGTAAAATGAGTCCAGCTCTGTTAAGATGGTATCATACAATACTACCAATATTACTTTGCATTCTGGGAACTGCAGATTTTCCCTTGCCCTTGTTAGTTTTTGTTTTCAAGTCAAGAAATCAAAATCATGTTAGAGCAGTGGGCTTCAAATTTTGGAATGCCAAGCTCCCCTGAGCAAAATACTTGGGTCAGTGATCAGGAAAGTGCTAATTGGTGTGAGGAGATCATCAGAGCACACGTATATGCGTGTTCCATAAAATTACATTGATCAGGTTATGGAACAGCAGTATTAAACGCTTGCAAAAAAACTTAAAGATAAAAAAGCCAATTGCTCAAACTTTCACAAATGTAGAGGATTTGGCCTAACGGCTAGGGCGGTCGACCTTGAATCTTGAGAACCGGGTTCCAGTCTCGCCAATGACGCTGAATGTCCTGTGATTCTGGGCAAATCGATTAATCTCCCCGTGCCTAACAAAAATGAACATGTCCTCATGTAACGAAAATGGTGCTATGTAAAGCCCTCTGATACCCGATACCGGGTCAAGTCGCGCTATATAAAACTCCGTTAAAGACCGATTGCATTGCAAATGCTTGTTCTAAACGTGTATCCATCCAGTTCGTAACAAAGTGGACCTTGTTATGCTTAATGACCGCCCCTGCCCCATCACTTATCTGCTTCGTCACTTCTCCTGCCCCGTCACTTCTCCTGCCCGGTCACTTCTCCTGCCCGGTCACTTCTCCTGCCCGGTCACTTCTCCTGCCCGGTCACTTCTCCTGCCCGGTCACTTCTCCTGCCTGGTCACTTCTCCTGCCTGGTCACTTCTCCGCCCGGTCACCTCTCCTGCCCGTCATGTCACGTGTCCATCACTTCTCCTGTCCCGTCACCTCTCCTGTCCCGTCACCTCTCCTGTCCCGGTCACCTCTCCTGTCCCGGTCACCTCTCCTGTCCCGGTCACCTCTCCTGTCCCGGTCACCTCTCCTGTCCCGATCACCTCTCCTGTCCCGGTCACCTCTCCTGTCCCGGTCACTTCTCCTGCCCGGTCACTTCTCCTGCCTGGTCACCTCTCCATCACGTCACCTACTGGTCACTTCTCCTGCCCCGTTCACTTCTCCTGCCCCGTTCACTTCTCCTGCCCCGTTCACTGCTCCTGCCCCGTTCACTGCTCCTGCCCCGTTCACTGCTCCTGCCCCGTTCACTGCTCCTGCCCCGTTACCGCTCCTGCTCATGCCTAATCACCGCTCCTGCCCGATTACTTCTCCTGCCCTGTCACCTCTCCTGCACATCACATCACCTGCCTGTCATGTCACCTGCCCATCACTTCTTGTGCCCGGTCACCTCTCCTGCCCCGTTGCCTCTCCTGCCCCGTTGCCTCTCCTGCCCCGTTGCCTCTCCTGCCCCGTTGCCTCTCCTGCCCCGTTGCCTCTCCTGCCCCGTTGCCTCTCCTGCCCGTTGCCTCTCCTGCCCGTTGCCTCTCCTGCCCGTTGCCTCTCCTGCCCCCGTTGCCTCTCCTGCCCCGTTGCCTCTCCTGCCCCCGTCGCTTCTCCTGCCCCGTCGCTTCTCCTGCCCCGTCGCTTCTCCTGCCCCGTTCACTTCTCCTGCCCCGTTCACTTCTCTTATCCGGTCACCTCTCCTGTCCCGTCACCTCTCCTGTCCCGTCACCTCTCCTGTCCCGTCACCTCTCCTGTCCCGTCACCTCTCCTGCCCGGTCGCCTCTCCTGCCCGGTCGCCTCTCCTGCCCGGTCGCTGGTCACCTCTCCTGCCCCCCTCGCCTCTCCTGCCCCCCTCGCCTCTCCTGCCCCCCTCGCCTCTCCTGCCCCCGTCGTCTCTCCTGCCCCCGTCGCCTCTCCTGCCCGTCATGTCACGTGTCCATCACCTCTCCTGTCCCGTCACCTCTCCTGTCCGGTCGCCTCTCCTGCCCGGTCGCCTCTCCTGCCCGGTCGCCTCTCCTGCCCGGTCGCCTCTCCTGCCCGGTCGCCTCTCCTGCCCGGTCGCCTCTCCTGCCCGGTCGCCTCTCCTGCCCCCGTCGCCTCTCCTGCCCCCGTCGCCTCTCCTGCCTGGTCGCCTCTCCTGCCTGGTCACCTCTCCTGCCTCGTCACATTTCCTGCCCGGTCAGCGCTCCTGCCCGATCACTTCTTCTGTCCCATCACTTCTTCTGTCCCATCACTTCTTCTGTCCCATCACTTCTTCTGTCCCATCACTTCTTCTGTCCCATCACTTCTTCTGTCCCATCACTTCTCCTGTCCCATCACTTCTCCTGTCCCATCACTTCTCCTGTCCCATCACTTCTCTTATCCGTTCACTGCCCCTATCCGTTCACTGCTCCTGCCCCGTTACCGCTCCTGCCCATGCCTAATCACCGCTCCTGCCCCGTTCACCGCTCCTGCCCCGTTCACCGCTCCTGCCCCGTTCACCGCTCCTGCCCCGTTCACTGCTCCTGCCCATGCCTAATCACTTCTCCTGCCCCGTCGCCTCTCCTGCCCATGCCTAATCACTTCTCCTGCCCCGTCGCCTCTCCTGCCCATGCCTAATCACTTCTCCTGCCCCGTCGCCTCTCCTGCCCCGTCACTTCTCCTGCTCCGGTCACCTCTCCTTCCCTATTACTTCTCCTTTCCTTTTGCCTCTTCTGTCCCGTCACTGCTCTGCACAGTATCTACTGAAAGGTATATCAGGGTTGCTTCCCCTTTGCTTTTCTATCATCCTGCCACTTCAGGCTGTTTCTGCAATAATTCTATGTTTTTGTGTAGTACAAGTAGGCTTTCTTCTTATCAAAGTGCCCCAGAACCTCACGCCTTTGTGATTGTGTAACAGGTGCCAAAAGATGCCTACCATTGGCAAGAGGTCTCTGCCCGGAGTCAAAGAGTGAACAGGAATTAAAACCTGCTGCCACTCATTCCTGCTGTTGCAGAAATTATGTTTCCTGGACAGCCAAGGAGGGCAAAAGGGGGTCCTGTAGCTCTACCACCACAATTTTCAGATTCACAAGTCTTGTAGTGACTAACAGAAGCAGATGCTCGCTTCGCTAATGGATCTTCTTGGGGGAGTTTGAAAGGGGACTTTAAACTCACAAAGGTGCCAAGTAAATGTGGGAATAACATACCTTGCTAATAAGAGTGGAAGTAGTCACGTATTTTCCCATTGGTACTTATTAAATATGGTTACAGTCATGAAATTTATAGAGTGCACTTTCACCCGAAGGTATCATGGCGCTAATACTCTGGGGAGAGCAGACATTATGTGTCAGAGCCAAACACTTTACTGAATAGCCAAGTTTTAAGTGAGCATGGCTGGCGCATTGTCATTCGAAAGGGGCTAATCGGCCTCAATCGGAATGACAATGGGCCTGCCTCCGTCTGTGCGAGCTCAGGGAGGGGCTGCTGCAGCCTCTGGAGTTCACAGAGAAGTGGGAGCAGCCCCTGGAATCTAATGGGGAAAAAAGTGATCGTTTTTAAGGAGGACTATTCTTGCCGTCCCTGGATGCTTTTTTGAGAGTAAGAAGTAGGGGAACGGACTGGAATAATTTTTAGAAGAAGCGGACAGAAACGTAGGACGTTAAATTAATCTGTCACATTTGACAAAACCACGCAGCCGCAGTTGCAGGTCCTTGTGATTTCGTTTCATTAAGTCGGCTCAGTTGCGAGTTGTTTGAATGTTCCCAGTGTCCATCAAGGACACAGATCAATAGATACTGTTTCACACTGTGACGTCTGTCAATTTGTGAAGGCGGTCGGTTGCGCTCTGACATGAACTCATTCTAATGTCCACATCTGTCTGGGCTCCAGGTTAACCCCGGACTATTATGTCTCTTGTGCTGGGTGCCTCTAGATATATGGGCCTGGTTGTATGGTTGTGTCCGCATGTTTTGCCGTGCATCTGACTTTGCTAGAATGCAAGGGCACAGATCTATGGGCTTTGTTAAGCCTTCTTTTAAGGTTCTTTTTAGATCCTGCTAAATCTGCCTCATTTTGAGCACAGGCCTATTATTGTCATTATTGGCTTATTTCATATGTCGCTTGTAATGTGCCTGACGAGTGGAGATACTGGAACTTCGTACTGACCGGGTCCTTGCCGCCGATTGGAACGAAATAAAAGCTAATATTCTGTTAGATGGTAAACTCTCGGTGGCCAATAAATGTCAGATCATGGTTACCCTTAATGAGAGTTTGTATAGTCCGACGTTGGAAGTTGTCAGGTTCTTCTGTTTGGCCCTGTTGCAATTACCGTATGCCGGTTGGGAAATCTTACCTGCTTTAAGATCCCAGCAGTGATGTCATGTATGCCCACAGGTGCCCCTAGTTACAAGTGTCCCAAATGTTCTTGTCCTATTTTAAACATTGTTGCCAAGCACCGCTCAAACAGGAATGGGTATTTGCGCAATTTCAGCAGTTGAACCGAGTGTACGGAGGTGAAATGACATGACATTGATTTCCTCAGAGCATCAGGTTTGATAACAAATATCAGAGGTTGTACTGCCTGGTAGCACCCATTGCAAATATAAATATATATATATTTTAATTTCGTCACGTAGAGTAAGCGGTACCTGAGGAAGTTGGAAACAGTGGTGTTTTTTTCCAGCTGAAAATCTGCCTGCCATTATTTATTTTTTGCCTTCAATTGTCTCTGTACTTTCTCGCGTTATCTCATATTGCCCTAATCCGTCATCTCAAATCTGTCCTACAATACATGTGTAAAATGTAACTTTCCCCTAAATTTTTTTGTCTGAAATAAAAATAGTAAGTTACCATCCCTGCTGTGCCATTGATTACAAAATATTGTTGTCTGAGGTCGAGTGATTACCCCTCGTGTGCCTATAAAAAGTGCACATTTTCTTGATCAACCATGCCTTTCTCCACTGATCTTCATCTAGTTTGTCAAGAGCTGTCTCCCCGGTTTAAGACCGCAGTTGGTTTAATTTAGTTAATTATGTATGTGTGTGACTACAGTGGAGGTATACCTGCTGGGGCTTTACAGATACCCACTCAAGCAGAAAGTGGGAACCAAATTCATTGACCTAGCCTTGGCATTAGCCAAGAGACGATGACAATGGCCTGGACACAGTGCTTAATTTGAACCAGTGGTTTCCAACAGCACACGTATGACAGTCTACCACATGGTGGCGCAGCTCATCTGATTTAGAGATGAGCAGGACAACTGTTTATGAATGCAATATACATTTAAAAATTACTAATACCTAGTTCCCCAACCATTCATTTAATTTTGGGGACCTCAAATCTGAACTGTAGTACTTACAGGCATAAGAGTTGTTTTGGAATAGACATTGACCGCGCTGACTGACAATGGGTGGAGAAAGCTGAACTGGCCTTCTGGCCAGGGCACTGGCACTTATTATTTTCTAAATTAAGCACTCCCTGGACATACAGCACCGGACCCATGGTAGGGACTTGGATGAAATATGTGACTCAATAGGCTGGAGCAGAGGGAATGGTTTGGCTTGGAGAGGAGTCCCAGGGGCTGAGACGTGTCCCATTGCGACATTGTGGAAAGAGATCCTTGATATCTGGGAACACCCGGAGAGGTAATCTGCAGGTAGCCTAGGGGGTGGGGAGAATATAGGAGCGGAGGGTGAGACTCTGTCTCAAGAGTAGCAGGCAGGCAGATGGGGGGGAATCCTGATTAGGTTATTCGACCTAGAAAATGCACCTCTTAGGGGAAATAGTGCTGTCTTGGAAGAAGTAGTAGACACAGGAAGCTGCTTCCCCTCTGGACCACTCGCATCCCCCTATTGAGCATAGAGCAGATATCAGGCACGTGGAAGTTGAGGAGACTATAAGGACCTCCACCGCCCCTCCCCCCGCACCAGCCCCACCTTATCCATCCCTCAGTCGTTTCTAACAAGAGATCTCTACAATGGTTTTATTAGGTTTACATAGTTCAGAATTATGAATGATGTTATAGGCTATCCCTCAGGTATATTTCACTGCTGAGGCTAGCTCCTCTAGACGATGCGGACGCTTTGCGACTGGCTGATATAGAGAATCTGTACACAAGCCTGACTATAAACATATTGAAATAGGCTTGACAGATCATGAATGTGATGGAATTGTTTATAGTGATTGATAATTCTGTATGCCAAGAATTGCAGACTTAATATTGCTGTAATAGATCTCTTATCTGTCAGTTATTGACCTGATGGAAAGGAGACAATTGTGATATTACAGGTGCATTTATCCTACTGTTGCAAGTGTTCAATGCCAATATATATATTTTTTTTAAAGTGTATGTGTGGGTGAAGATATATATCCACTGTCGTGGTTTCTACCAGCAGGCGCCAAACCACAGGTGGTGCAGAAAAGAGGGCCACCGCTAGCACCTTTTTAATAATAGCCGCAAACTCCTTTGATAGAAAAGAGAATCTACACTCAAACTGTGAAAATCCATCTCTACATTCCTCAAACCATACTGCGATCAAGCAATTCTGAGATGCGTTTCGTCTTGGACAGCCTTTTTCAATTGGGGTTAATCGTCATCTTTGTTCACTCGAAATACACGCTTTATGTAGAGCTAAACAAAATACTTATACGTTATTCACGCTCAGCTGTTTATAATTATTTAACTGCTATTCACTTTTAAATGCAACTATTATCAGAATATTTTGGAATTCAATTAAATCTCAATGCATAAATACACCACAATAAGATAGTTGCTCCATTGGATCCAAATCACAGGTAAAAAACGAATTGCGTTACATTAACCTATTAGATCAATCCACTAAATTCCTTAGCTGTAGAGTTGACTCGGCAAGTTCAGTGTTATGCGTGACGAAAGCAGTTTTTAGGTCTCGCCTACGCAGCACGTATATGCTGCATAGGACAAAGACCTCTTGAAATCGACACTGCTTTGCAGGCAAAAACGTGCACCCATTGCATTGCTTTGAATGGCAACGTGTTTGGCAATTCCCTTGCCGGAGCGAGCTTTCAAACCATGTGTTTGTAGTTAACTCGCTAGCGCAAGGGAAACCGGCGCAGGCCCCCTCCTCTCTCCCCTCCCCCTGCTACCTCTTGTCAAACTTGTTGGCTATCACTTTCGCTGCCCCTTTCTGACTTACCTTCCATTATACTAAAGCATTCTGATGGCACGAGGAGCACTTGTAAGGGCTAAACACGGCAGGATACAAAGATTGTGTATGACTTGAGCACTGCAGAGTACGCGGGTGGGTGTGTTTGAGGACTTAGCAATGCTGGGTACGAGGTTCAGGCTTCCAGCCGGGATACGTCTTTCAGGGCACTGTGTTTATGTTTGACAGCTGAGCATTGAAATATAAAGGAACTCTTCAAAACGGCTGACATTAGACGCCTCTGATGGCTGTGCACTGCATAGAGCAGGAGCCAATAAGTGCTGAGTGCTTTGGTCATGTTTCAGAACTCCGCACTAAGACAGGGGTCAAGCCTGAGGATTGACACAGGTCATGTGTGGAGGCGCAGCACCACGTTATACACTGGTATTAAGTTAAGACAAATCTTCCAGAATGGAGCGGGAGATACGATGACGATATGAGTCGTATTTTGAGGGCTGAGAACTGAGCACAGAGGTAGAGTGTGATGGTTCAGCATGGGAGGCATGCGTGTGAGGGAAGAACATGCAGGGCACAAGAGCAGGGTGTTAAGACTCAGTACGTCGGCGCTCACACAACCCCTAGGATGAGCACTGTAGGGCAAAGGGACCTGAGAATTGCAGGGGGCATATGTGAGGGCTCAGCACTGCATGCATGAGGAACGAGCACTACACAGGGCGAACACTACATCAGAGAGATATATGTGAGGGCTGAGGACTGCGAGCTGAAGGGGTCTTGTGTGCGTGCTGGTAACTCTAGGGCAGAGGGGTCCCACGTGAGGTCTCAGCAATATAGGGTACAGGGGGCGGCTTGCGTGGTAGAGGAGCACTCCTGGATGAAAAGAACTCTGAGGAGCAGTGTGCACGAGGTTTCGGACTTACGTGCGAGTTGAACACTTCAGATTACGCGTCTTGTGTGAGGACTGAGAACAATGATTGCTATGTGAGTCCTGTGTGAGGACAGCAGAGTACATGGATCTCTTTTAAGGGCCTCAAAATGCAGGATACGTGGTCCATTGTGCGACGGCTGAGTACTTTGTGCTACATGGAATTTGTTCGGAAACAGCAGATATTTTGGTCTCTTTCCTGCGCTGCGAATTCCTCTCCGGCAAGGGGGGCGAGAAAACTGCATTTGAACTAAACGGTGATAAGACAGATAGTTTTGTGTGTTGGAGCAAACACCATTTGGTTTAATGAAGGCCGGCCAAACGAGTTATCTCTGGCTTCTGCTTTTCTATCCAGCAAATTCTCTGCAAAAGTTTCAACTGGCTACCCCTTCATTGCATGAAAATTATCACCCAAGTATTAATTACAAGTCAGGTGGACCATGGAATACCTTGTACCCTAGTATTGGTGACTATCTGGTCACTCCTTACAAAACCATTTAAAAACACTCCCTCCAGACTGGTCTGACGTCTACCTTCAAGATCTGCGTCATCTCCTATTCAAAAAATGTTTGGTTAGTTGCCCATTTGAAAGCACATGGTCTTTACATTCTTGTGACATGCTCATAGAGATCTTTACACCGGGCCCCCAATACTTTCTCAGTAGAACTCATTTTTATAAACCAACTAGGGTCCTCACGCTTTCTCTTTTTTTTCTTTTTTTTTAAACTCTCGCTCGCTTTTATTTTTAACCACAACGTATTTTTTGTGCCCGAATTTGAGGCAGATCATTTTCTTATTTAGTAACCTGGCACCGAAACAAGTTTCCCATCTGTGTGCGCATTCATTCTAATTATGAGCATTTCATAAGTACTGAAAACCTGGTTGTTTCCGATATGTTCCCAGCATGCTTTTCCTTTTATCCCTTCATTTGCCTTTCTGGTGAGCAATTATATTATTGCGCAGAGATACTTCCTTGGGAGTGAGTTGGCTCATTTAACATGACTTGGGGTGTGTTGCAAATGCCATCTACCAAGCAGGTGGCAGCATGTTTTATGAAAATGTGATCTAGCAGTTCATTATCTGCAACCTATATTTAAAGTAGAAAAAATGCACTCCTTTTAAACAGTGCATAGAAAATCTCAAGGCTTTTGCTAAGGTGCCACAAAATTATGCTTACTCAATGTGCATAGCATCTTGATTACCTAATGCTGATAGTGTGGGGTGGAGGATGCATAGAAGGCAGAACTAGATCAGTGACAAAGATTTATGGATGGGGCACCTAATGGGGATTTTTAGTTAGTCTTCACCTTCTACTTGATATGTTCCTCTATCATTCACCCACCAATTTGTCAACAGTAAAAAGAATATCTGGCCTGGTATGTCTCTTGCTTTCTCCGTCCTTCAACCTGCTTCCCTACTGTATTTCGCTAGCTGCTCCAGGGAAAAGTGAGTTATGGATTGGAGGCAACTGTGCATGTACAACCCTTCCTTCTCGTCATATAGAGATCATTTTTTTTGATCCAATATGTAGTCTGGGATGTTATATAGCCTCCCTTATTTGGGAGCCCCAAGTTACTAGGTGGGGTCTTTAGATCTTTATTGCAATGTCTGTTGCCGCCTTTTGACTGGCTGGCTTTCATAGCTTCTTCATCATTAAATAATTGAACTTTGTGTTTGTGTGTGTGTATAGAGTCTCTCCACAAATTGAGCAATGGTTTCGCCAACCTTTTCGCATCCTTGACTGGAAATGTCTTTCGTAATCAATGTTTGGTACTGGATTGAACTTGAAATTCAGCGTTTCTTTAATCTGATAGTATGCAACAGATTAATCAGTTCACTGCATTTTCTTTGACTTCTTTCACACAGAAAAGATTTTTGAGATCCTTGCTGATCTTTCTGTTATCAGTATCTTCAAGTGCATCAATGAAATGATCAATTGTCGCTATCCACGCAGTCCATCTATTGCCAGTATTTTGCCTTTTGGCTGTGTCGAAAGATGATGGCGGTGTCAGGAATGTGGCAGCATGGTAACTGGTTATGGGAGTGGCTAACATAGAGGGTGGAGCTCTGCTACTGTCAGCTGTCTACTTGAGCCTGCGTCATTCGCTTTATTTCTGAGGCCTTGTGATGGACCGGCCTCAGAGTAGTCTTGGACAATCTGGGAAACTGTGACCTCCTCCTTGGTCCCCATCGGGCCCCTTCACTTGATGGACACCTCTGGAGTTGTTCTGAGCTGTCACCTAGCAGATTTGGTGGTGGCCACTTCAGGTATCGGATAGCTCAGTAAGCACAACCCTCTTTCTTCTTCTTGCGTCACCTCACCTGGTGCTGAGGTTGTAGAGCCCCGCTTATCGAAGCTCTGGTAAGTGCAGTGATAATATTACTCTTTCTTACTTATCCTGTCAACCAGCACTTCTATGTATTTCATTAGTATTTGACTGCTGCAGTGTTTTAGCACTTTTTACTATATCAATCCGTAACCGCCTTTTGCAGTATTGCTCTGTATAATGTACAACTTTATATTGCTTGGCAGTGCGGTACCTTTATGTATGGTCTGACAAACAGGTTCTCTATCCTCGACATGCAGATTCATCACAAAGCTTCTGTTGTCTTTATGCACTTTACAGCAACTGAAGATGTGCTTTGACTCCACATACACAAAGTGTTGATTCTGTACGTTGACAGTGACATATGTAGCATGTACGAGCTATTTGCTTGGACCACATCAAAATCTTTGAGAGAGCGCAGTCGTTCTTGAGGTTACTTATTTATTTTGGAGTTTTATGTAGTGCAAACACCTGTGCTTGTGACAGAGTGATTTACAATAATAATAAAAGTAAGTATGATACAAAATGAAGGTAATATACAAAACATGGTATAGGTCATGTAGACAATCTTTATAAATTTACAAAGGCAAATGGTAAGACGTGAGATAAGAGCACATAATCGTAATTACTACTAGAATGCCGATAAGGTCTGGTAGTCGTCATTAAAGGTGTAATCTAGAATTCAGAGGTATGGACAGGAGTGTGAATGGCACAGTCACGAGAACTTCGAGCATGAAGAGAGGGGTATGTCCTCCATATGGGATAAAATTGTTGGATAGAAGAATTTTTACTTAATTCCTAATGATATGAGGATGAGTTACATCTGATCTCTGGAGTGAGAGCGTTCCAGGTTTTGGGGGCAATGAGCGTCAATGATTGTAGGTTTTCTTTTTGTTGAATTTGTGTGGTTTAAGTCATAGGGAGCTATGCTTCTTGAAGATCTTTTTCTGCCTGATAGCCAGTTTCTGGGTCAGATAATAGCTGGTGTTGTGGTGCAGCACTTTATGGGTTATACAGGCAATTTTGTAATGATCCTGTCCTCTTAAGATAGGGATTTCAGTGATTGGATGTCAGGGGTGATCACTTTTTTAGAACTAGCAATGAGCCGAGCTGCAGCGTTAAAATTAGCCTTCAGTGGTGCAAGTGTAATTTCAGGGAAGCCCAGAAGGGTAGCAGTACCATAGTGTAATTTCTGTATCACAAATGCTTAAACAACTATTTTGGGATCTGCTGTGGGGTTTTAGTTTCCTTAGAACGTGTAGTTGATGGTTATTCCTAGGGATTTAGCAGAGTCAATATATGTGGGGTACAGTTCAAGGCCGTAAAATGTGGGAGTCAGTCTTTAATACTAGGGTTGATTGGTGAGATAAATAAGAATTCTGTTTTGAGGGCGTTAGGTTTGAGCTGGTTACGAGTCAACCAATTGTGCATTTTTGTCAAGGTGTTATTGAGGATGTAGATGTCATCAGGAAAGGAGATTTATTATTATTATTTTTTGTGTGGAGCAGAGTATCCTCCTCATTCATACATGTGGTAGGAGATATGAACGAGCTTGAGGAGTTCGGTTAGGGGCACCATATAAAGGCTAAATAGTGTTGGGGAGAGAGAGAAAGAGAAGACCCTTGGGGAACACCAAGGAACACAGGGGACCGATTGGATAGATCATGATTAATTAGAATGTACTGGGATCTGCTTTGAAGGAATGATGAGAACCATTTTAACACTGTACAGAAGAGGCCCATCCTGAGTTCTAGTATGTTAAAGGGTTTCATGACCAAGTAGGATTAGTAGGCAAGATTCATTTTGATCCAACGTGCGAAGAACACAGTTCATAATGTGGACTAGGGCTGTTTTGATGCAGTGGCCTGGTCAGGAACCAGTTTGACATTGATTGAGGAGTTGGAATTGCTCAGTGTGATGTGAAGCTGTAGGTGCACACATTTTATAAAAGTTTATCCAAAGTTGAGATGTTGGAGATAGGGCAGTAGTTATTGAGGTCAGACTGGTCACAGTTGGGCTTTTTTAAGATGGGATTAACCTGGCTGCTTTTTAGGCAGTCTGGTACGGAACCTTGGTTAATTGAGGCATTGATGATCCTAGTCCATAGGGGGAGTTGGAGAGAAATGGACTCGTGAAGGAGTTTGGAGGGTAGGGGGTCTTTGAAGTAGTTTGATTATTTAAGATGTCACTCTCCTTGAAGGTTGTAAAGGTGGACCAGGTGGTGGTGTTCCTAAGTGAGGGGGGGTTCTCGGGCATTTTTCCACATTGGGCGTGGAGTGGAGAGAAGGTTGGATTTGGAGGGTAAGAGTTTAAAAGCGTTCTGTATATCGGTGGAGATTACCGAGGGTTTCTCAGTAGAGGATGCAAACATTTCACAGTTGGGTAGGGAGATGTCTTAAGGGGGATTGCTTTTCCTGATCATTTGGTTTTTAAATCATTTTGAAACAGTTTTTTAGGGCAACTGGTTACTGTATCGAGTTAGTTTTGAAAGAACTCTGCTTTAGTGATCCTGATTTGCCTATTCTAGGCTCACCGTCTTTTTCATAGAAGTTTACGGTTGGACAAAGGTATGTCTCCATGCTCTTACTACAAGTCTAAGGCATCGGCATTCCTCATTAAGGTCGCAGTTGAACCAGGGATTGGATCTTTTGAATGGTAGACTCTTTAGTTGTTTTGGGGCTATGGTATCCATGATTTTTTTACATGGAATTGAGGTAGTGATCCGTGAGATCATTAATGTCGTACAAGTGGGAGGGTGCTAGCAGGATGCCGTTACTATGAGCTGACGACATGAGTGGGTTAATGTGGCAGCTGTCTGACCCAACGTTTTGCTTTCACTGGTTGACCTCTAGAAATAATTGCTCCTTCAGAAATTGAGGTTAAGCAGTGGTGGTCAGATAAGTCGCACGGTAGGATAGAATCAATTGGGATGGTATTGTCTTTTGATTAAGTCTAAGGTTGCTCTTTTGTTGTGGGTCGGGCTGTTGTAGGCTTGGATAAGGTTGCGGTCCTGGAGGAAGGATTTAAAACTAATCATGAGCGGGTTACTGGATTGTTCCAGTGAATGTTCAAGTTGCCAATACAAATCTGGTTGTTGTCCTCTTTGTTGTTAGAGGCGATAATTTCCATTATCTGTTCAATTAATGTGTAGTTCTCTCTGGGAGGGTGGTTAAACTTATGTAGAGAGCATGTTGAGTTGTCATCAGTGATAATGTTGATCCTGCGGTATTTGCAGGAGGGAAATGATAGAAAAATGTTTGTTTCATGGATCTGTATGTGCAGGCTAGGCCATACCTGAGCAATCAAGTCTAATGATGTCATGACTAGGTCGGACTAGTATGTCAAGAATTGGGGATGAGGAATCATTTACCCAGGTTTCCGTGAGTATAACGATGTCAAGGTCAGAGTTAAGTAGAAGATTGGCTATGACGGCTGGGTGTTTCACAGCTGAACGACAATTTAGTATAGAGCATTTAATGGAAGTTTTTGTGGTAATCCTAGATGTATGTGAAATAGGTACTTGTTTGAGATTTGCATTATTAATGTATCTATAGCTGGGGTGGGATTCCCTGAGACCGCAAGTGATGGTAGTCTCTATTTCTCTAGCAGGTATTGCATGATCAGCTGAAGCACAGTTGTAGGTGGCTAGGAGGGAGAGGGTATCCTTGATTGATAGCTGTCTGACTATTCTGTTGGGTCGGGAGGAGTGGTTGAGATTCAATTCATGATTCCAGATAGGTTGTGTGAACCTGGTATAGGGAAGGTTAGAAGCAGAGTAGTGACTGTGAGTTAAGGACAACTTGTATTCAAGATTGGAGACAATATGTGCTAGTTTGAGGATGTTATCCCTAAGCAGCTGCAGTTCAGATATAATAGGGCAGTAAGTATAGCAATTATCTAATGGGCTCCTGGCTAGTGGGAGAACTATGGTACATAGAGCTAGCTGAGTCACGAGGGGGGGGAGATAAACATTGGTAGTGTCACCAGTCGGAGTCTTGGTGATGAATGGTTGAAAGGGGGCAGTGGAAATGCTGAGCCAGTTGGAGGGAGAGTTGATACAGAGGTCTAAAGATGGTTGGGAAGTAGTGATGTTGGATAGTTTTTGTTGTGGGGCAGTGACCGCAATCCCAATGGGGGAGGGGGTGTTTTGGATTGCATTGATACCCATGACTGTATGGGTGTCTGCCAGGGAACAGAGGTAGGAAGAGGGGTAAATTGAGGTGGGAGGAATAGGGATGTCACACGTGAGGATTCAGTGTGGAGGTGTGAGTGAGAGGGCGAAGCGGTGGCCGAGTCTAGTTTGTTCTTAAGGCAGCAGAGGAGGTCAGCGAAGAGTTCCAAGTTGCGATCTGACCATTGACCGAGCACAGTGCTGTTGATTTAGATGGGGATTGTGACATCTACATTGTACAAAAGTGAGTGTGATAGTGAGTTTATGGCCTTAACAAATTTTCTTGACGTTGGGAGGTGTTGAGTGAGGAAATTAGGATTTTTCAACATTGAGCATGCTGATTTGCATTGAAAATGAGGTCGTTCAGTAAAGTACCCTTGTTGTAGCAGACATAGGAGTCGGAGATAAGGGTTTCTTTATTTAGTATAAGGATTCTGTGTTTGAGTTTTCTTGTGGCGTTTTTGGCTAGGTTGTGAGGGTAGTTTATTATGAATGAGTTGTTCCCTGCAGGGGATAACAGAGCGTTCAACTTGCTGGCATGTGGAGGGTCTATGAAGGGTGATGCAAGCAGGTGAGAGCGCAAGATAGCAGATGGGAGCATCTTCCAAGATGACTGCCCTTTTGGGAGCAGGAGTGTAGGCAATAGCTAGGAGAGGCAGTCTGTATTTCCAGATGGGTGTTGCAAGTTGTATATCTATTTCAGTGGCCGATTTGAATGCAAGGATCGAGGAGCCATCTTGGATGGTAAAAGAGAATGATAACCTTTGAGGGGTTAAAGCCAGTGCGCTGGATAGAGAATTTAAAGTGATCATCCAGGTTATAAATATCTGATGTCCATGCCAGCAGGAACCATAACTTCTGGCAAATTCCTGAGAGACTTGAGGCAGGTGTGGAGTAAAAAATACAGAGGGGGCTCATAAAGACAAGCAGCCTCATAACTTCTCTCAAGATGTAGGCGGGAGACTGCGAGTCGATAAGTGACAAGAAGCTGTATAAAAAAAAATGCAGTGCGAGGCTTTGCTGGCGGAACCAGAGACAGATGGCGCTGCCTGGAAATCGGTAGGGGCCTTACATAGGGAAGCCTCTGGTTTGGGGTTCAGGTGGCTGAGTGGAATCATCTGGTGGCACAGTTTGTGAGCCAGAGAGCTGAGCGCTGTACTAATAGCAAGCGTAACGGTGCGATCACGGAGTATCTCTGAACCAGAGCCTGTTCGCGAGCGCAATGCTTTGGTAACGACGCATTGGGAGCTGCAATCCTGCGGCTCACTAGGATCTACTAGGTCAGTTGCGGGTACTCGCCTCAAGCTTGTAGACGAGCTGGTAGGTTCGAGGGAGTCGTAAGAATCAAGGAGTCTGTGTGGCAAGGAAGCTGGCACTTCTAGACCTGCAGACCATTCTGGTTGTGCAGCAATGAAAGTGCACTAGTCGTTCCTACTGTAGGGCAGCAGAGACCAACTAAAGCAGGTATATTCATTGAAAAGTGATCCAAAGTCAGGAAGCCTATTCGGGATTAGACCTTCCTGTGGCCATCTTGACCTGGAGAATGGGCGTTCTCCCCAGCCTGAATACCCGCCAAAGACCTTAGTATTACACGTTTATTGTGCTGCGTATAACTGCAAACCCAACATTCTAAAACCTTCCTTCCTGAAATCCTACGTCATAGCTCTACATAGTCCGTTAGGAGTCAAAAGTGTTCCGTCATAAAACTTGCAAGACACTACACATTGCACTTGTGTAATTTAACAAGGCAAATAGAAGTTCATCGCTTGGAAGTAGAGATTAAATCTGGTCCAGTAGCTAACAAAGTCACTGAAAAGGTTTATTTTTTTTTCCTAACTCTAAGAAAATGCTCCATATTTAAGATGTTAACACACCTGTGTCCTTTAAAGGGAAAAGCACTGTGCAGGTTTCCGAAAATTGGTGTAGCTTAATTATGCATCAATCAGGAAAAGTTGCAAATTTCCCACTCTTAAGATTAATACTATTGAAACTGGTGGCTGGTGATTTGAGTGTGTGAATTATTGCACAGTTCACAAATAAGTTCCCCTGTTCAGTACTTAACATTGAAGAGGACAGGTTAGACCACTGATACTCTACGACCTGTTGGGCCGCATGCGGCCCTCCCGACCTTTACGTGCGACACCCTGGTCAACCGCAGCACTAGGCTGCTGTTTACTCGACTCCGCACTAACCTCAAAAAGATGTGAAATAGTTCGTCAAGCATTTGTTTAGAGGTTTAAGTGAAGTAAAGAAAGGAAGTAACTAGGGTGTTCTGCACCTCTTAACTTTAGCCCCACATTTTTTAACACATCTTGCAACAGAAGTGTAAACACTTTATAAAGTGTATTCTAAATTCAAATAGTATATTTCATTAAGATACAGAACCGTTTCTCCTTAGTACATCAGATTATATAAGTGCGTTGAGGTATTTTTTTGGTTAAAGTTGCTCGTTTTCAAACATGAATTTAAAAACATCAATTCATCCTTCCACCCTGACAACAATGCTAATATTGAAGTAAGAGTTAAATCCGTTGTTATGTATACCTCTCAAGTGGCATGGGTTTCTATTATACATGAACATTATAATTTATCAAATCAAACACAGGAGAGAATTTTGTAAAGCGCACATCCAGAAGGCATATTTTGAGGTCATCCTATATGTGATCATGAAGAAAAAGGAGGGAAAGTAATACCAGTTGCCTAGGATCACACAATTTGGTAAAGTGGGAAAGCTGGGATTAATTCCAGGTTTTCTGGTTTAACATGCAGTTCATCACTAGATATATATTCTCTGCTTCCCCCTATACCCACTGTATCACAGACACTGCCCGCCAACCCTCCTGCCCCATCACCCCCCCCCTGCTGTCAATAATGTGGCTCTCGGTCACATCACAGACCAAACATGTTGCACCTTGGGAAAATGTTTGCAAGTAGCCATGGGTTAGGCCAACAGACTCTTAAACTGCTTCAGTAAATATTGGAGCACTTTGTCAGCAAAACCTTTAAATTTGCGTCCGTGTTGATGTAGTATAAATTGGGGGAAATCCTCTTGAAGTAGTGTGTCAAGAGTTAAGAGTGTCTAGATTTTAAATGACTGGTATTAGGAAAGAAATCTCATTTTGAATTCTCCAAAAACTTAAATAACAAGAAATATTGCTCTTTCTTTCAGAAAACAAAAAAGGACTGTACCTTTCTCCATTTCATGACATTCCCCTATATGCCGGCGAGGACAAGGTAAGGCACTGCTTTGACAAAGAATCATGAGGTCTTTAACTGACATTGTGCATTTAACTCTATATCCCATCCATTTGTTAGGTATGGCTCAAGTTACTGCACTAAGGCCAATCGAGTTCTCATATGTTCCACTTGAGGCTAAATAATAGAGGTAGAGAACTAAAAAGTCAGGGATTCCGAGATGGTGGCATGCATCAGTCATGAGTAAATTGATTGAATGTTTTTTTTGGGGTAGGCTTTAATGGTGCCTTAGTGACATTCATGCTTGATCTTTCATTGGTGAGGACTGTAGACATGTTAAGCGGATTTTAGGAATTACAATGCATTACATTTTGATTTGTAGGACTCATTGGTCTAAGTGGGCCAGACCAATTGATTGCGATCTTGCCAATTCAAATATATATATATATATATATATATATATATATATATATATATACGGGTCTGCCACTTTTTATCACAAACGCAACCGTTCTTGGACTGTTAATGCGGACCTTGAGGTGTCTATGACTGGCAAAAGTCTGACCGGAGGTGGGGTGCCTGGTGGTGTCTCCTATACTGTGAAGCTGAGGGAGGGACAGAGAGCTAAGGAAGAAACACGCCTTCTTGCCAGGGTGCCTGCTTCTTGAATGATCTATCCATGTATGTAATTGGTTACTCCACAAATCTAAAGGCTGTTTGGAAGCTAGCATACATCTTTAATGGAGATGCACAAGGTGTATTCTTTTTATGATGTAAGGGTTATAGGAACTGAGGTTTGGAAGGCATTCTTCTAAGAGAAGGTTTTAAAAAATTGAGTTTTTTAGATTCTGATCCTTTATTACTAATCTATGTTGAATACACTTTTTATCTTAAAAAGTAAATCTCTTTGCACTTTGACGCAGCAGCCCCTCTCATAACATGTGTAATACAATTTCTCAATAATGACTTGCATATCTACAGTGGTTTTCGTTGCAGGCCAAGTTCTCGTAGCTCTATAATTAATCACCACTTCTCCACTGCATCAATTAAGATTAATATATGTGACGGTCAGGTTAGACGCCCAGACATCTACAGTGATCACGTTCACCAATTGATCTTTCGTAACTGAAAAGGGGACGTTTCCCACCGATTACACATTACAGACTCCACCCCCACACTCACTGACCCTGCCCTCACTGCAGTCATTATCACCATTCCCATACATTTTAATGCATTTGATGCACTGGTAGTACTGCACTTTGCACTGCTGTGTATCCATCTCTCTGCCTAGCGCTCCATACCGTCTGATGACGTGCCTAGGATATCGCATGCAGATACAAAGGACGTTATTCATGTAAGTTACTGCTCAGCAGCATCCCATCCTTCCTATAGTAATCGAAATAACCTAACTTCTCAAACCTTTTAATATACATTTAAAATTTAAAGATGCTATTTTTAACATCCGACAGTTCTAAAATCACGTGGTTTGTTTTAATAGTGCAACCTTTAGTTACCATCTGTATACCCCCAAAAAAATCCCATTTCCTCATGTTCGCTTTCCCCTACGATCTTTTAACATGTTCTTTCTAGTAAAATCCTGTTGTGCTTTTTGCTTTGGGAAAGGAACATGCATTTGGCAGTTACACTTAATAGTGTGACTGTGATCTCTGAATCTAAATACAGATGTTGTTTATATGACTGATTTATTGTAGTACCTACTGCCACACATATTACAATCCTAAACATGGTTTTTCAATCTTGTCTTTCTTGGGAAAGAGTTATTGGATCTCAGGATGCTTGCTGATTTTGAAATACTTCATGCCCCCAAACCATTCCAAAATAACCGCTCTTGTGTGCTCAGAGCATGCAGGCATACAGGGGTGTCTTATGGCCGTTGGGGTCATTGTCCACATTAAGTTCGCATGAGCTCTGCTGCCATGATGTTGCTTTTGCGCATGTTACTACATGAATTTATTTTACAAGACTTTGTTTGTGCCTTTCACATGAGAACTGTCTGCTTTCTGCGTTCTCTGCCTGTTCCTGGATTTTAGTCTGAACGTGGAGTGCAATGTCGATAAACAATGCCCCTTGTTGTTCGTTTCTGGTCAGTCCCTAGCACCTAGACAAAACATGTTAACACAGCTGCGTTTTCTGAAGACTTATGTTTTGATATTACGGGATGGCATGTTGGTTTAACACACACTTGGAAACTGACCTTTCCAGGGAGAAGAGCTATGCTGTTGCTGTGATGTAAAACTCTCATCAAGGCACTAAGGTATGGGGGTCTGCTGATAGCCCATAGATCTTCCTTCATATAATAAAACTTCTTATTTCCAAGGAGAGGGTGGTTAGGCCTTCTAGATCTTTATCCACTGTCTGTATACGATGACATCCCCTTTCATAGTCTATGGACTAGCTACAATGCTAACTGTTTTAGGTTTATGCGTTTCGCAGCTGGTAGTAGCTCGTATACTGCACTATAGAGTACCATAGTTAAAATAAACATTTTAAACTAGAACAGTGACTCGGTCTATTCTTATTGTGGACAAGTACGAGTGAGTGAGCAAAAGGGTACGTCTTGCTACCGTGATTCCTGAGAGAGTCAGGAGTGTTGTGTTCTGGGTTTTCTAATCATTTGTAGCTTTGTGATTATGTAGGAGAACGAATGAGACACTATAGCTACTCGGTTTGGGGATTTTGGGTACTGAGTCTGTAGGAAGGCTTAGCCCCTACACACAGAGGTCCTATTTTCTTGCGCATAGTTCTGTGTATGCGCAGAATCCTTGCAACAGGGAACAATCTTGGAATGTTTTTTAAAGTATTAAAAAAAGATTCCAAGATGGATGAAATGCATGAGCATGGACCCATCTTGGATTTAAAAAATATATATCTTTTTTAAATGGCCACCAATGCTTGTACCTGCTCTTTTTATGTACTCTTGACTATCTTGGAGTGAGTTTTTTTTATTTTTACTTTATTCTTAATTTACCCTTCTATGCAAATAGATATGAGCATCCCAGTAGATAGATGTGTGCAGGTGCTGGGTCCTAGTCAAAAAAGTTAAAAGAAAAAACGTTTTTAAGAAAGCCAGGAGGTGGGAGAGAGGATTATGGCGTGTGAGTTCACTGCCAACAATGAGGAGAACAGGGATCCAGAGTTGCTCGCATAGAGAAAGTGGACCAAAGCATGCAGCCTGTAGCTACGTGCCATGCCCTTGCAATAGCGGAAAACACAAACCACATTGGGAACCGTGCAGTGAGCAAGGCAATGGATGCGCTCCTATGTAGTTCTAAATGCAAATAGAAAAATAATTCCTTCACATCATCAAGGAAGGCAACCAGTCCTATGATAATCAGCAGGATAAAGCAGAAATTACCCTCGAACTGTGAAGAACAGCTCTGGTCAATCTCTTTTTGCAGTGTACCCAGCTCTGTGAGGTCCTGATGACCGAGCGAAGCTCACCAAATTAAGCCGCTAAACCTACTACTGTAGGCTTGCACTGGCCCTCTCAGTATAGTAGCACCGTGCCCCAATAACTGCTGACCCGTGAACAGAAATGCTGGATTAGAAAGAAGGGGTTATTTAGTTACTTGCATGTTGGAAGTGTCCTTCTCTGAACAACAAAACAGACGCATCAAAACGATATGACCAGATATGAACAGTGATGCCACCATGACTGTGCAATACCACCTTGGCACAGGGCTTCTTAACTGCCCAAGATCAGCATTTCGCCAGTGTGACAATTTAATTGCTTACAAAGAATTCAACTGCTGAAGTTTGCTTACTAGTTAGATTACTCCGAGCAAAAAGGTCTGTTATGCAACAAGAATCCAGGCCAACATTAATTGTGGGTTTCTAAAGCGCTAGAATCGACTCCCGAAGGAGTATCTCTTCGCTGTAGACCGCTGGGGAACCCGTCCTGGCTTTCCCTGTGAGATGGTCCCTACTGGGTATCTCCAAGGTGAAACCAGGCATCCCCGGCGTATGTGGGGGGCCGTTGTGGAGATGAGGCAAGCTAATGCCCAGAGTTGCCGAGTGTGATCCCTGGTTAGAGTAGGCACCGAGGCGAGAATTATCGAGTCCGCTGACCCTGGTCCACGACCCTGCCGCGTCGGGGATAGAACCCTGGTCCCGGGCCGTCCTCTGCTTCCGGGTCTGCTGCCTCTAACCAGTGAGCCACACCACTCCACATTGCGATGAGATTCATAGCTCTTACGTTTAAATAACACTTATGGCTCACAATGTTTGACGACATCGAGCCCTTTTGACTCTCAGAAAGGCAGGGATATGTCTAACAGCAGGTGGTGTGGTACCGAATCCAATACGGTCTTTACCAGCCCTGCACTGGGGCTACTCTTCTTGCTTACATTTGGGCCCATGTCACATTTGCTATGCCGCTGCATAAAATGGCATCGAGCACAAGTGACCACAGAACAGGTTTTTTGTTAAATTGGGACTCAAAACTGGGGCAGAGCCAATAATGTCTGCAAAAGTCATACTGACGGGTTATTTTTAATTGAAATCACATTGCACGCACTTAGCAGCTAAGTTATAGTTTGCTTATGTGAACCACTCCTCTGCTTGTACTGCTTGAAACACCTTCTCATTAATCGACATTTAACTGAACACAGGACCGTGGCGACAGCAAGATTTCTAACACAACCTTCAGATAAAGAGCCACTTACCTTAACCCATGGGACATTTGGATGCACCGTGGAGCCTTTTGCAATCTTTTACAATCTGACTGGTGCAGCAGTATCAAAAAATGGTGGATCGACGTGGTCAGGTGATTATTTGAGTTAATGCGGACCCTGAAATACGAGAACTGCAAAACAGTGCTTAATTTGAGCCAGTGGTTTCCGGTGCTCTGCACTTGCAATTAATTTTCAACACCAGCACGTATGACAGTCTGCCACTTGATGAAGCGGTTTGTCTGCTTTCGAGATGAACACAACAATAGTTGTTTATTAATTAATTATACATTAAGAGTGACAAATACCTGCCAACCAAGACATTCTTCTAGCCTTACAGACATGGATTAGTCTGAATTGTCACACTTGCAGGAGTGTGATGATTAGTAAATGTTTTAATACTGTCATTGGTGTGCTGACGGGCGATGAGTTGTATAGCCGTTCTCCAGTAATCTTTTTATGGGGTGGTTCCATGTGGTCCAGCCTGACTGAAATAAAATTGGGTGTTCTTCTGTAGGCGTCCTAAAATGCCTTCAGTGTTCATTAGACACGCATTGGCAAAGCCAGTAGGTCTGAGTTTAATGTGCTGACGCGAGAAAACCACATTTGTGTATGCATGGATTAGCACATTAAGGCCAGACGTGTTCACTTTGGTACACATACACGCGCACACATAGCAAGTTACAAAAATACACCTGTATATACAACCCAAAAGGCAAAGGGACTTTATATGAATACGCATAAACCATGAAGCAGGACAAGGGAACAAATAACGGCACACTCCACAAATGCAGTGCATGCACTGTAGAGTTACACACCTTCAACATGAAGGCATGGGAGTGTTGCTGCTACACAACCCATTCAGGAGCAACAGGATGAAACCAGACAAGCCTGCTCTGAGAAAATACATAAGGAAAATCTGTGACCTACGTGATTTGACACAAAATACATGTATTGCTGTGTATCAGAAAAGTATTTAACCCCGCCTTAAATACCAGGTTGTTATGGTTGACATACAGACTATCAGGCTGCTGGTCTACCCCTGAAATCTGTGGAACTGCGTACTAGAAAAGTCATACAAACTGTTCCTCAATCACTTTGACTACAAACGACCCCAGAATAATCAGTTATTTTAGTGTGAGTGTAGAGCATGGTCTCAGTAAAGAGAACTCCTATGATTGGTCCCTTACCTCTACAAGCGCACCATGCTCCTGAGTAGCTGTCCAATGAAATAATTGAGAACAATGTTTTCTTTAAAAAGTGATGATGCGCTCTGGGGTGGATGCCCATAACCTCATTCACTGCAAGCATAGCGACTTGTTCCTTTCCAACAGTAAAACCCTCACCCTCCCGGCTCATATTTTGAGGTGCTGATGGAGAATATAGACTGCTGTAGGGAGGGATAGATAGCCCTGTCCAAGTGGGTTAGCATTTTAATGATCTGTAAATCCCCCTCCCTCTCTTTTCAAGAATTTAAATGTAATCTCTGAAGGCTACGAATGTCTCCAGGTTTCCCTCAGCGCCCCACTTTATCTGGCGCTCTGAAGTGGCATCAGCTATATGTAACGGTTACAGCCCACCAGTAAATAAACAAATTTCCTATGTGGGCCACTTACACCCTCAATAGTTTCACTCCTGCTTAGGTCATAAATCAATGAATCAGGGGCTTGTAAAGCGTGCTACTCACCCGTGAGGGTCTCAAGGCGCTGGGAAGGGGGGAGGCAGCTCCGGCTCAATCGAAGAGCAAGGTCTTGAGGTCCTTCCTGAAGATGTGCAGGTTAGGGGAACTTCTGATGCTGACTGGGAGCTCGTTCCAGGTTTTGGCTGCGATGCAGGAGAAAGCCCTTCCTCCTGTTCTGCTTCTGTGGAAGCGGGGTGTCTCCTCTAGGGCGAGGTCAGTTGATCGGAGGGTTCTTTTGGGTGCGTGGAAGTAGACTCTATTGTTGAGGTCTTTGGGTCCAATGTTGTGGAGGGATTTGTATGCGTGAGTGAGAAGCTTATAGGTTATTCTCTTCTCGACCGGGAGCCAGTGTAGGTCTCGAAGGTGTTGCGACATGTTCATGCTGAGGGGTCCCGAGGACGAGTCTGGCCGCGGCATTCTGGATGGTTTGGAGCTTGTGTAGAAGGGTCCTGTTGATGCCGGCGTGGAGGGCTTTTCCTTTGTCTAGTCTGCTGGTTATGAGTGCGTGGGTGACTATTTTTCTGTGTTCGGGGGGATCCATTTGAAGGTCTTTTGGAGGATGTGATGGCAGTTGGTGGAGGCGACTGAGTTTATCTGGCGTGTCATGGTGAGAGAGGAGTCGAGGATAATGCCGAGGTTCCGATCTTCCGATCTTGGTCTGTCGGAGGACTCCCACATGTTGTCCCAGGCGGAGGTGAGGGTCCCAGGTTGAGGACCTCGGTTTTTTCCGAGTTGAGCTTCAGGCAGCTGTCTTTCATCCATGCGTCCTAGTAAGCACACCGCAGTGACTGATGCTACGAACACACTGAAAGTGAGCCATCTCTTGGCTTTGCTACTGATTGTTAATTCTAGACTATAACTTGAAACTGACAGCCGGCAAAGGGTGTATTGCATTTGTTATTGTAGTGATAATATTGTTGGTCTTGTGTATAGCGGTAAGTGTCACTGTCTAACTTGGCGGAACAGTTTGTTACTTGGTATATATGCCCATGAAACCACAGAGCACAAAATATATCACGGTGCAATCAGGTGCCTAGGCCCTCATGCCAAATAAGCGTTCTTGTGACTTTGTATCTGAGTGGCCATCATCTGCTGACTAAAAGGGCATGTCCTGTATTGGGCATCTAGCAGTCATAAAAATCTAGACAATCCGGATGCCACCCTCTTTGGGAAACTTACAGAAATCAAATGTTTGGGCGTATGCAACATTTGACTTCTATTATGTCTTGGCCCAATATTATTAAAAAAACCATGAGTAAAGCTGTTTAATTCTTCTTGGATTGCAGTTTACAACACCACACCCATTGATAATGTAGAATTTCGCGCTGTTAGACTTAATATGTTCAGAGATTCTTTTATTTTTGCTGTTTTTCCCCTCGCACCAAAAATGTGTGGTTTTGGCACTATATAAGGCGTGCTATTTCTGCAGGAAGAGTATCTGTCGAAGTGTGCTGTAGTCTTACAGAAATGTTGTATCAATCCAAACTTTTTTTAGATTATATAAAACAACCTGCACTGAAGTGAGATGGTTATCAAGGAGCCCCCCCCCTTCTCAAATTAACTTTTTTTTATATTTGTGGAGAGGATGTGGCCTTATGGCTAGAGCGGCCGACCTCGACGCTGGGGAACCAGATTCAAGTCTCGGCAGGGACATTTAACATCCTGTGATTCTGGGCAAATCACTTAATCTCCCCGTGCCTGACAAAAACATGAATGTGTCCATCTAACAAAACTGGTGCTCGTGTAAAGCGCTCTGATACCTGAAACCTTCGTTCAAGTTCGTGCTACATAAAACTCCAGAAGAAAATAAAAATACTAGCCATGAACCAAAGAAAGTCGTTCAAGAGGGGGGGGAGGGGGTATGCTAAAAACTGGACTTAAGATGTGTGCATGAGAAATAAGCTTCTATCATACGGTTAAAGACTAGAGCAATCTAAACGTGTGTTTGTTTACAAAATATTGACTATTCTTTACAAGTGTCCGCGCGCTATCTGCTTCGCGCTGACCTTTAAGTCTAAATTGACTTTTTCCTGTAATGCACATGGAGCGGCATCTTCTAGGATAAGATTAGCACTTTAAGTATCCAGTACCATGTGAGTGCTATAATAGGGAAGATGCATCAGACGGCCTGTAAATCCGTTAATCGTCGACGAAGGAAGCAAACATTTCCTGGTACGATAAAGGCAGTGACAGGTGAAAATAAATGAGAATTCAGCCGCCGAAAAGTGCGCAGAGTAGCAGCAACTGAGGACTGGGATAGGGCGAAGGGGGGCAGGGAACCAGGGTAGAAGACCGGCACTAGAGGAAAAGAGCTGGCGGAAGCGTCTGCGCCCCGGAATAGAACTTAATCCTCGTGGCGAGTAGCAGGTGCCCCGTTTACAGAGGGCAGGGAACAGTGCCCAGGCCTGCTTGGGGAAATACGTAATGGAACTACCGGATGTTAAACCCTTACTGTTAATGTAGTTCAGGCTGTTGCGAAGACTTGATATTCAGTCAGGCTGGAGAAATAAAAGACGTCTTTTGATGCAGCCAAGGACGTGTTGATGAGACCTTAGTTACGCATGGTTTAAGACCAGTAATGGTCCGGAAAGCTCGTGCACCTCTTTTGATGGAAGCACACTGGAGTGGTGAGACCAGAAGCTGGCATGGCGCAATGCTTGCCAACACGGATAATTCCCAGTAGAGCTCAATGCCCCCGGTTATTAAGCATAGGCTCAGCCCTCCATCTTGTAGCGGTACTCCTTCATAACAAAGTAAGAACAAATTGAGGGGGACCCCTTACTTATCCAATTCGGGACAAGGGGAAATGAAATGCAACAAAAACCAATAACGTCCCTGTGTGATGCAATGATCAACCAACTAACCTGTCATTATGGGTGCGGCAACACAATAAGAAACTCTCTACAGTGTCATGTCTCTAATACATTCAATAGGAACAGTGCATAACTGAAATCAAAATTAACAAAAATAACATGACTGTCAAACAAAAACAGTGAAGATGATTTATACAAATTTATTATATTCATACATTTTGCTATTTGTCCAATATACAATTTATTACATCACAAAGATAAAAACGATAAACATGTATAATGTTAGGCTAAAACCAACTGTCGACGCAGCGTTTCGGTTAACTTGAAGATGAAACCTTCTTCAGGACAGTTCTAAATGTTAAGAAAACACATAATTAATAACAGCAACATTTGGAATATAGTGATTTGATTGATTTGTGATTTATAAAGCGCACGATTGCCCATGGGCGTCTTGGCGCTGAGTAGACATAGGAGACCAGCTAGCTTGCTGATTAAAAGTTTACAAGCCTGCAGTGAACAGCCAGGTTTTTATCTCGTTCCTAAATGAGAGTAACGAAGGGCTGTTTTTATAGTGAGCATCTATTTACATGCTCTGCCAGTTGGATGGAAGTTAAGGTGTAGATTGCGGTTTGTAAGTATATTTGGTGGGTTAAGGAACAGAGGCTTATGCTTCTCTTGTGTGTGCAGCCATGACCGACGAAGTTAAAGGGAGCATGGCTAAATGGGACTTGTTGGCCAATCTTGCAACAGGATTATGTAAAAAAAAAATTTACCCATGTCAAACCATCTTCATGCAGCTATGTAGCGATGTGCTCACTCAATCAACTACTGACTCATTCTAACACACAAACACACACTGGTGCACACACACAATCACTGACTCTCCCGAAATAAATAAGGACCTTTAAAAATGACCGGTCTGTTGGCTTTGTCCCGATTTGTTTTTCGTGCTGCAGATATGGTTGTAGATTAAATTAAAACCTGACTATATGTACCTTTCATTGAACCAGATTATAGCTAGACTTGCTGCACAACTATTCAGAGCTGGAATGTTCTAAGGGCGGACGCTGTAGCCAGCAGGCTGCATGCCAAGTTCTCTTTTAGTGCACTTAATTTACAGGGTGTGTTTGATGGCATCTCGTTAGCTGGATCAACCTCTTCCACAGCATAAATTCAACCTAGTGGACAAGGCCTCTGTTTTTGAGAGGAGTTGTCTAGCCTACCTATTGGCTCTTGGAATAGAAGTGAGTTGGGGTAGGTGAGTCCTCAATATACCAGGGCCCTGTTGAGGCCTTACCTTCCTCCTGGAAAAAGACAATGTCTTGGGCTTGGCTAGGAGGAAGCTTGCCACCCATTCTGTGACCGAATCAGGGGTGTTGCAACATGGATGTTCTAATCCCCGCCAGTTGAAGAGCCTCTCTTACCATGTCTGCACATAAAAAGCAAAAGCCCACCCTAGAGAACAGAACTTTTGGCACTTGGTGGTTTCAGCCCTGGTAGGGTTAGTTTAAGGGTCTGGCTGGGGGCGAGGGCTGGCCTGCTGGAAGAGTGAACCTCTAGTCTTACCCCGGGATTTTTCCACTGATAGACTGAAATAATTTTCTAGGTAGGGGTATGTCTGGTTGGGGCCACAGGTGCCCTAACCAGGTGAACGGGATCGGGATAGTCCCTGGTCATAGACTGATGCACCTGGTTGTACTGGTGCATTTTGTTGGCTGCATGAGCCTGTCTGCCTGGAAAGCACATATGTTGTCCATTAATTTAGGATTTCTATGCTTACTCTGTGAAAACACATAGTATAACCGTTGTAACACGTCAGATTGCTGAAAATGATCCAGTTGACCATATGCAAGAGAAAACTGAGTAACTTGGGCCGTGACCTATTTGTTTGAAGTAAAAGCTACGGCCCGAGAGAGATGCCATAAAGATCTGTGTCGATCCTGTTGATTGGTGCACGCTGCTTGGTTTGAGCACCACCGTATTGTGGTGGTGGTGGTGTAAAATGTGATGGTGCAGGTGAGACACCTATGCCGGGGCTTGCTGTTCGAGAATTGCGTTCCTGCTGCAGTTCCGTGGGGTGGGGTGGTGACCAGCAACGTTTCCGATGTTGTTGGTGCCTAGCTTGGCTTGAGTCTTTTATGACCCAGGATATACCAACAGACATCGGGCAGGAGGAGCTCTTATCCGGCACAGTTCTCGACCATTCTCCTCTGGAAACCAATCCTGTTTATTGTTCAGAGTGTCCTGCTGTCGCATGCTACGGCGATCAGGCTTTGTCAAGGCACACCGTGCCCCTAGAGGTGGATTGGACTTTGGTATGTTATCTTTAACTGTGCGTGAGTACAGGAGTTGCCTAACAGTAGAGATTGTGCAAGGTAAACAGCTTCGCCCTATCGACGCCTTCTCTGATAAATGATAAGGTGCGTGCGTGCAGGAGGTATTCAAGAGATCAGCACCCCTGGAACGCAGTGCCTGGGGCCCACCAAACATGTGCTGCTGCTTTTCAGGTGCTTAAATACAACGGCATATCGCTGGTAGTATCCATCAGTATGGGTGCATAGAATGGAACTGTTATATTCCAATACTTTGTTTATGGTTATTTAAAACCTTTACAATGTAAAACAGCAAGTGCACGTAGCAAAACAGGTGCGATTTCATGCAGGTTAAGGGGAAGTCGAATTCATATATCTTAAACCAATAACCACATAGGTGAGCTACACAAGAGTATCTAGTGTGAATGTCTAGTATAAGAAAGGCAGGGCACTGTCTCATTCGTACGAGTTGAGCAAAAATCGATTTTATGCTTCTAAAAACGGCGTGAGAGCAGAAATATGAAGTACGCTGCAAAGTTTGCTTTCACGTAACTGTGTTGCCACGAAGATCGTCTAATACAGTGGAGGACGCGTTGTGTGTTTAAGCGCAGCAGGTCTTTTGCTAAAGAACATATGTGCAGTGCTTAATTTGAACCGGCGTTTTCCGGTGGGGACCATCAGCAACTCATTTTCCTGCATCGGACATTAACGAGAGCGTAAGAGGTAACAAGCATTTACAATGCAATGGTTTCGCCTTTGGAAAAGTTAGAGCTATTGGCATTGTAAATGACAAATTTTGTATTTATGTGTTGGTTTTGAAAACAGATAAATAAATGGCATTGTCATTTACATTGCCATTAGCTTAATCTCCCGCAAATGTGAGACCTATTGTACCCTCCGCACTAACCTCGTGTTCAAAAAGGCTTTTAAAAATCTACTTCTGGGCTTATATGAATGAACGGAGAGCCAGTGATTTATCTAATGGCTCTCTAACTAAAGAATTTTACCGGTTTAAAATAGAGCCCTGCTTCGAGCCCTTTTTGAATGAAGTAAATCCTCCCTGAGGTATAAAAATCCAACCTCATAGAATGATATAATGCTCAAGCATGTATCTTGCCTTCTTTATAGACACTCGTCTTATATGTGAGGCAGCAAAACCAATACATTCTAATTGGAATAAAAATGTTCATGTTTTTACGTTTAGCCGGTTTAATTCCGTTTGGAATAGGGGGCATTGTAAGCCTTGTTTAGTGCTGTAAGGGGCCATGTAAACTCAAGGCCTGACAGAGACCAACTCGTGTAACATAAGGATTGATTGTTTATGGACATATAATAAAAGTGTGAGAGGGAAATTTAAAAGAATGTGAAGGGAATTGATGGCTACGCCGGCTTTAACACGTGATGAAATCATAGTGAAAATACGAGAGAATCTGAACTAGGCACTTTGGGAAGGAATCAAAGCCTATTTTGCCTTTTGTGTTTGGATTACCTCAGCTTGCAATTTTGCCCTGAAGAAGTCCCATGTGAATTAGGACGAAACTGCATAGGCTATTTTTCTGGATCTATTGTCCTGTTTTGACTAGCCACTAGTAGAGGGTTAAATAAAGACAAAAAAGAAATACCAAGGAGGTGAAAGTTTCATTTCAAATAGAATGTATTGGTTTTGCTGTCTCACATATTAGATGAGTGTCTAAAAAGGATGCAAGATACATGCTTGAGCATTATATAATTCTATGAGGTTGGATTTTTATACCTTAGGGTACTGTGCTCCTCTACCTGTGTAGTTGTACTACGGGTAGAATGTTCTAAATTAAAAAGAGACAAACATACCAGCCATTATAAGCTTGGAGCTACTCCACTGTCTTCAGTGGAGCTCTCAACACTCCAATGTGCTAAATAGAAATATAGACGTGATGGTACTGGCTACACAGAGACCCTACCTGTTTGGCCCTCAGAAGTGCTGGTAGTCTCCCATTAAAAATATTGTAGCTGGGAGTCCCTTTCAAATTAAATATGAGGCGGCATTCAGTACCAGACAGGACCTGCCCATTTCAAGCATTGCCAACACATATGTCAGGCTAGATTAGTTGCAGTCACATTCAAGTGTTTCCAATCACAAAGGGACTGAATGGGAGGCAGAGGTTATCCGTGAAAGGGTTAAATCCTTGGACTCTGCTGCCATTTTGTAGCCAGCTCTCCTTCTGCAGGTGTGCCCAGCGAGATGGAGCAGGACAAGCCGGGACCTGGCAAACAAAATGGCTTCCCGTTCTGGGTGTTAGCTTTGGTTACCAGAGCCAGACAATGGCGCCAGTGGCGTGGAAGGAACAAAATGGCCGCCCCCAGCTGTGCCGTTCACAGTCAGTTGATCTCGGTGCAGCTCCAAAGGCACTGGCCTGTTGTGGCCTGAGACAGGATGATGGATGATCTACACACGGAGCCCAGGTCCGAAGAAAGGCAGATGTTCAGTTCAGAGTTGTTAAAATGCTAATGTGGGCAGGCCAACAAAAGACTAATGGGTTAAAAAAAAGTTAGAGAAGTAAACACGGTTAAAAAAAGTTAGAGAAGTAAACACACACCTCACATCTTAAACATGTGAAACCGTGTTTTTGTTCCCTTGGATTACTCAATCATTTGATGTTCAGAAGTGAGTGAGACAATTTAGCAAAGCTTCTCACTTGAATACAAAAGAAGCAACTGTTAGCATACAACATGCTGTAATTATTCCCTGTGCGTGAGGAGGCAAACGAGGCCAATTGGGGAGTGGGGGCTCTCTGAAATGGGGTATAGAGAGGCAGCCGAAATAACTCCCAGTCCTTCCATTTAGCAGTTCTTCCGCGTGACACTAGAACACACCAGAGAGAACTTTCTTCCTCCTGAACTTTAAAGTTTCAACTGGTAGCTAGCTTCGTTGCTGGACGAGTAAAAACTTAACAACGTGGCTAATGAGGATTTTCCGTATAACCGCGGCGGCTTATCCAGGGCATTAGCGCCAGCTCATCTCTCCCCTCAGCAGTTCGGATAAAAAGGCACCTTTTCAGCTGTTAATTGCTTGTGCTGTTCTAAATATACACAATCAACCTTGGGTAAATATTACACTTTCTGCGCCATTGTTAAACACTCCGGGAGCACACCATTAATCTGGACGCGGGAGGGGCGTGTGCTTACCCTCTTATAGGAACAGGTAAAAGGTGTGCTCAGCGAGTGGAGACCTGAATTCAGCTCGCCTTTGTTTTTTCCCCGAGCTACTGGGGAAGAGGTAACTCTCCGACGCCCACTACCCCCCTCCCTTTCCACCTGGAATACAAAAATCAAGGGACTGAAATATGACACGAGCAATCACCTGGGATCCTGCCTGTGCCCCGGCACGGTAGTGAAATAATCTCTCTCTTCCGGAGGTGCTTTAAAGACAGACAACAGCACCAACACACGCAAAGACTTACCCTGCTAGGCGCTGGACAGTAGCAGCACGGGGCAGGTCGAAAAGGACATGAGACGGGGGGAACAGAGACAACACCATGGAAAGACGTACGGCTGACGGCAAGACGTAGCACAGAGACACGCAAAGACTTAGCATTAGCACAAAAACAACGTAAACATGCCGAAACAGACACAGACCGGGCGAAACATGAGGCAAGATAGACGTACAAAGGTAATAGATATTTGAAACAAAATGCTGCTTACCTGATCGGATTGCAAATACACAGAACTTCCTGGGAACTTAAAATTCGCAGTCCACTCCAACAGAAGACCCTCCGAAAAAGCGAAAAAGATGACCAAAAAAACCCCCCAAAAAAACACGCCCACCGCGGCATGACGTAGGGAAAGGGGTGGGATGAGTAAAAATCGCGGGAACGCCCACGAATCTGCTCCGGCAATGACTGGCAGATCTGTCTTCCAATGGCTAGCCTCCATTTATGGAGCTAGCCAATGGAAGACAGAGGCGGGATTAAGCTCCATACTGTTTACAAAAGTTTTCGCCTGCACGATACTGCTTGCGCAGTAAACGCCAGGCGAAACCTAAAAAGACACAAAACGGAAGGACTGGGGAAGAGAGACCGAAGAACGGTCACACTGGGGGAAAGTAGGAACTGCAAGAGTGAGATAGGCTCCGGCACTCCTTCTACAACTTAAGCCCTGGGTACGCGAATATAAGAGTTATAGAGAGGGTTGAACCGGTAGGTAAAACAGGGAGGGGGATTTGTTGTGGACAAACTGGTACTAACGCTAAATCGGGGACAGCAGTACGTAACTTACTAAGCGATTTACATCCCGGTTAAAGGGTGCAATACATGAAAGCAGTATGATTGTTTGCTCCAGTTGATTGTTGCCTCAACAATTTTTATAGTCTTCAGGGCCTTTGAAGATTTTGTTGGCCCTCACCAACCACCTCTCGTGTTCCACCTCAGTCTGAAACCGTTTTCTCATCAGAAAGTTGTCCCTGTGTTCTACAAAAAGAGTGACCGGAAGAGGGAGATTGAGGCGATGGACAAAGGAGTGGTGGGCAGGGGTGAAACATAGATGCAGAGGAGTAGCTGGCCAAGGGAATGTAGGGATCTGTCCGTGATGAAAGCGAGGGACTGAGATTTTCAGCATATGATAAATTGGAAGAGACGAGGAGAAGCGGTAAAGAAGGACGGAACTTGGGAAGGGATGGATGGATGGATCGAAGGCAAAGTTGTGCCACTTAAGGAGGGCATCTTGGGGTTGAAGAAAATTAGAGGGAGAGCGAAAACCAGAGGTTGAACAGAGGACGAACTGGGTCGAATCGGACAAAAGGAAGACTGGACCAATGAAGAGTCTTGATGGAGTGAGAAGGCAGTTAAAAATGATGGATGTGCAAAATAGAGGATAAAGAAGGTAGGTGTGAACAATGGAGTAATGAGCGATGGAGACATTCTAGGTGTAGGTTCACTTAGACAGGCATGTGTAGATACTAGCTGTCTTTTCAGTAAGTGGTCAGAACATAAATGCTGACTTTTTAAATGCAAGATGTGCACGGTGGAGAAGGCGAAAGGATTGCATATACAAGGCCCGAAAGAAAGAAGGCATTTTATTAGTTGAACCAGGAAATATGTTTTCATTTTATGTAGTGGTTTAATTTCGTTGATAAGACAGACCATGGAAAAGATCATAAGTATATATCCAAACACATTCACTGCAGTATGTCTTACTCACATTCCTGTTCATAAAATGTCCATGTTTGTCAAATCTTCCTGACCCTGCATGCTTCGGTGGGGAGATGCATGCTAAATGCCGATTGTTACTCCCTTAGAATAGGGTGAGACATAATATGCTCTGCTTTTTTACTCCCTTTACTCTGTATTGTGTGACAATATGGGATTAGGGCTCTTACAGACCTGGGGCATTCTGGCGTATTATATAGTTAATAACAAGATAGTTGTTTACCAGAGGAAGACCAACATCAAGCTTTGGCATTTCTCTCAGTAATGCAGGTGTATTTAGGGGTGAGAGGATGGGCGAACTCAGTCGGTGAGTACAGATATCCAGGTATTCCGATTGATTGTACCCTGTAATGGGACCCACTCATTATTTAAGTGGAGCTTGTCCCAAGTATTAGAAGATGCGTTACAATTCTCTGCTGACGAAGTGGTGTTCTAATTTAAGCACGCAGAAAGGCAAAGGTCATTCCAGTACATCAGACATAACTTCGTTAGTGATACTTATTCACGTACAGAGATACGGACGGCATATGAGTTAGTGTTGTGGTTAGGTGGGATATAATTTGAAGGACAGAAGAATGTTCTAGCAGCGCCACCAACCGCCTTGGTTAATAGCATGTTGGGAAGAGGACTGGTTTAGACTGGAGGCAGAGGAGTGAATGAGAGACTAGGCCTGACTTCAAAGACGGTGTAATCAATGGACAGACGTTCAACAAAAATACTTGTGGAATATCTGGAAGGCACCAAACTATAGCTATTCACACTGGCGTTTTTTTTTTAACTAAGATTATGGCACTTTGATCGAACTTTTTTATAAACTGCAAACTTTGAAATCGCCCTAAAAGTGATGGGTGTAGGCTGCCTTTATTTTGGGAAAGCCTCTGGCACTGTTTCGCACCAGACTCTTTGGCAAGTCAAAGTAGTAGTTGATGTGAAAGAGAAACTTACTAAGGGATTTTGGGTTGGTGGGATTTACTCATGAAATAGACGTGAAAACATGATTGGAGAAGGCTCTTTGATTCGTTGGTGATCTTGACTGAGGAGCCTACAGTAATTGCCTTTTTTTTTTTTGCGGACCTCTGTCACAAACTTGGGAAATGCATCAGATATCGGTTTGGCCTTGCTGACCAATTACAGCTATGCTTGAAATGTAAGAACCAATCTAAATGACGATTGCACCACTAGTGTTGGACAGTAATAGCGAACCATACAGTAGATGAACACTGAGCTATTGCGCTCATAATGATGTGTGGGGTTCCGGTCATCTCTACTTCAGTCATTGGGCTAGAGGCTTCAAGGAATGCCCTTGTAATGACTGCACACTTCCAGCGCTCCAGTCGACTCATGCCAAACACCCAAGCTGCTGCTATTCACCCTATAAGGAATGCCTTTCACTGTCTCTGGGCTGTATGGTGCCGTTGCTGTTTTATGTACATGTTCTACCATCAGAGAGGTAGAAAAATGACATTTAAACTGCCCAAGCAGTTAAAAAATAACATTTTGCGCCATTCAAACCAGATGTTTGGTGCAACATTTCTCCAGTTCTCTCTATTTAGCCCCTCTCCACTCTTTTGTTAATACAAATCTGAGACTGAGTCTCTGGATGACACTATTGATTGGGGTGCAACACAGGACCATGAAGCCCATGCGGCACAGAGGGAATCCCAACGTTTGGGGCCCTCCATTCAGCATCAGTCAAAGGCCAATGTATATCTGTAAGATATGGAAGACTCGGGGGCCAATCACCCCCTTCTACAGGGGGCCCCATTTGTTTTGTTACGCCACTGCATTGACTAAGGACTCATCCCCTAGTCACCAGCATAAAATAAATCTGAACACCAAGGACTGTGTATAGAAATAAGAGTGAAAGTGGAAAAAATAACTAAAGAGAAGGGGGACCCCCGGCAAGATAGAGGCAGGTAGGCAGGGGAAATATAGAACACCAAAAGCAAAGGAATACCTGCCAAGTAATTTCCGACAAAGCCGTACTAAAGGGTCCTTCTACTGATCCGTTAACACCGGAGCGAACAAGGGCTGAATAAAATGATCACATCAAGAAATACAAATATATAATAATTTTATTATAGAAAAAAAAATTCAATTCATAAACAAACATAATAAATATCAGACCACGCCATGTTTTTAAAAAAAGACAAATCAATAAATCAGGTCCCACACACCAAATTCATACATCACAATCATACCATCATGCATTCCAAAATTTAACATAACTCATACATCAATCACACATAATATCCTTTAGCAGGGCTTTGTCTGAAATTACTTGGCAGGTATTCCTTTGCTTATGGTGAAAGTGAAAAAATGTCATGTCAGTGGCACAAATGCTGGTAGATGAGGTGGTTGGACTCTAGTCTGTCCCCTGCACACGACGCCAGCTACTGTAATATGGCAGGCTTCCACTCCTTGATTCTTACAGTGTGTGCCACCTTTCAGAGTAGGTGACGTGGCTAGAACGGTGCTGATGTGTACCGTGCTTTAAGACTGGTAAGGTTTCTAGGCAGCATAAATCTCATGTCCATTACGCTCTAGTATGTGTTCTGCTGGTGGGTAAGGTAGCTGGGTGACCGAACCCTAGTTCATGGCATTCTTCTGCTTCCTCCAGGCTGTAAAGTTTCAGTTCAATCTGAAGACAGTCACCCTGTTCCCATAAAATGTATGATACTGTTAACAGTATTTTAACATTAGTAATTTACTTGGTCAAACGGGTAAACCAAATATATTCCTGTATTGTTGATCACAGAATTAAAATCGACATCAACAAGTTGGCTCAGCTCCAGCGCTCCCCAAGAATAATTCCCCCCCCCCCCCGCTAATTTGGTCCCCAAGAATAACACCGCCCTCTAATTTGTAACCTCATTAGAACCCGAGACACTATTTGTTCTCTTCCTTTGTCCGAAGTACCCTACAACTATTACAATTTAAAGCAGTAGCAGAAACCGCATTGTAGTTCAGCTCGTTCTTTGTATGATAATCTGAATGATTGGTAACCAGGTTAGCAAAAAAAGCCGTTTAACATACAAGTCATTCAGGGTCAGTAACTTGAGACACAAATCTTAGTCGGTACTCCAGGGGAAGAAGGGTTGGTTACCAAACAACCCCACCACAATCCACTTATGTAGATAGCATATAAACAAACCACCCTCCCCGAGCACTCAAATATCAAAGAGTGAGCTTAGTCCATATGTTTATTCTTCTTCCAATCCGTATATAATCTTCAATTGGTACAGTTCATATAATCCATGAAGCTAACGTTTGTATTATTCATCCAGCATAAAGCAATTCGAAAGCAACAGCAGCCAACACGTGTTTGTCGTGCTCTAATCAAGCACTTACACTTCTACAGGGCTGATATATTTCTCCAATGGCCAATATATCCTTCATATATATTAACTTTCACACCAAAATATAGTTTCTGTTCTTTCAAATGGTAAACTTTACCCCATTTGTGCGTCCATTTATATCAGTTCATATTCTTCTTCATAGAACAAATAAACAAATTTCCATCCTGACACCAGGCCACATGGCATCTCAAGGTAATAACAAATCTACCCACTATAGAGAGATAGGACCATCACCAATTAGATCACAGATCGAGACGAAAGCCCAGCAGATGGTTGCCAACTCAAACCAGGCAGAGGTTAATGTGGACACCCTGGCACAGAAAACCCTAAATGTCACAAAGGTCCATGGACTACAGGAGGCTATTATCCAACAAACCCTAACTTCCACAAATCACGATGACCAGAAAATACTGTTGTACCCTGAATGTCTCCCCCAGGGCAAGTGGGGTATCCTTAACCGCAGCAATCTTCTAAAACTTTGTGCCAATACTCCAGGTCTAGAAACCATAAAAACAGACATTAAGTGTCTCCTTCCTTTCCCCAGGACCAGGCGAAATCAATGAGACAACAGAGCTGCTTTTCACTAACTTAGCCATGGCTGAGGCCTTGAAAAAGAAACAAGAAGCCACTGGAAAACTGGGGCATACAAATCATGACCCAGCCTGTGCTAAAATACCCAATGCTCCTGAAAAACAGTAACTTGAAGGAACAAACAGTTTCTCAGGAACAGAACACTCAAAAAAGGCACCTAAGAACGATTTGCTTTACTTACTGCCATCAGCAGTGTCCATTCTTCACGGGACTATAAGCTGCACATAATTAAATTTAACAAGTGACAGCTCAATTAAAGTAACAACAAATCTGGTTCAAGGCATTCGGTCTTGCTCAATCAAGGGGAATACCAGTGAAGACTGGTCTTGGGTGTCAAGGGCCTTAAATTCCAATTCCTAACACCTGCCCCCCTGCAAGCCAGGAGACCAAACTGCTTCTGCTAAAAGATGGCCCAGCCAAGCATAGTAACTCGACGGCCAGGACGCAAAGCTTAACCATCATGACCTGGAACGTCGCAGGGATTTCAAAGCTTGTTCAAAACCCAGCGACATTGGCTTATTTAGAAGGAGACGTGTGCAACTAAATCAATACCAATAAGAGGCTACGCGGAATACTACAAACCAGCTATTAAGGACAATATATTTGAAGACCATCTGGAGGGATTTCTATATACATCAAGCACTCCCTGAAAATACAAGTTACAGAAATAGAAACAAAGTCAATTATGTTTCTGGCAGGCACCATGAAAGGCCTATCGACAACTAATGGTCCTCTCCCAATACTCTTAATTAACATTTATCACAATCCTCATGGGCAGGGTGCCAAGGACAAGCTGATACAGCTGATAAGGCAGATAGAAAATCTTCTCCTACAGTTCGCTCCTATGGAATCAATTATCCTTGGGGAGTTTAACATACATAACATAGGGGTCTCTGCAGCACAAAGCAACCATTCTATGGCTACAGACGTCTTCAACGCCCTAATGCACTCTTATCATCTGCTAACAGCCCACTCTCTGCTTTTGAGGAACGCACCGGGGGCACTCTGCCCTCCCACATATGACAATAGATTACATCCTATTAAGCGGACGGACACAAAATCTCATGGTAAACTATACAGTAGACCAACGAAACGAAAGCGATCACGCCGCCCTAACAATCACGTTAAATCTCACAGTAGACACTCGCCACATTCTACGATGCATCGGGGCATCGAATGGAGAACTGTTTATACTTTCAAGAAGAATCAAATGGGGGCCAGTGCCAATTAACAAGTTTGAGAAATGGAAAAAAATATGGGCTGGCAGTCAACAAAGCAAAAACAGGGGCGCCATAGACGAATGGGATCGGTCTGCCTGCAAATTAGTTTCACTGCTCCAAGGAGGCACAAGAAGCAGGAACCCTCCGTATCCAACACACTTTTGGATGCGACCCAGCAATTAAAGAGAGTGCCAAACAATTAAATGCCAAACAATTAAATGCCAAACGTAGGGCCTACCAGAAAACTGGCTCCGCATCTGCCAAAAGTCTACTTAAAGAAGCCGCAAAAATCCACTCGAAGGTCTGGGCCGTGAAACGCGAATGCATTGAGGCGAAATGGCTGAGGATCTTCGACTTACTGAGACCCTGTAAGTCCCAAGAGTTCTGGCGTTACCTAAACACTCTACCCCAAGGAGACAACCACAGAGAGAACTCCCTTGACGCTGGCACCTGGACCGCTCATGTGAAAACATTGTACAAAGAGGATGGAAGCATAATTTTGCCGAATAAAGACCTTAACGAGGGTGGAGAACTAGACACCATTGCCCATACCTCAAAAATTTTGGATCACCAAGCACCTCCAGGAAAAACTTGAGTTCATACAACCTTAAAAAAGATCAGAGACAATGGGGCACCGGGACTCAACGGCCTGCCTGGCTCCCTCTTCAGGGCTGACACAGATTTCTGGATGGACAACTTGACCAAGTTATATGCTGAATGTCGGTTCTTGGGGGACGTTCCAGATTCCTTGAGAGGGTCGCTATTGCACCCAATACACAAGAAAGGGCCAAAATCTAACCCACAAAACTATCGCATGATTGCCTTGCTCGACATTGAGGGCAAGACCTATGCAAGTACCCTTCTTGTGGAACTTTCAAACTGGGTCAGTACTGAAGGCCTCCTGCCCTTTTTTCAAACCGGGTTTAGACCTGGAGCATCAACTGTGGACAATATACACCGCGGACCTGGGTCAAGCCCTGATTGGAGCCACATCAGCGACACCTAGGATTGGGCGCACTAAGATTCAACTAATGCAATACACCAACAACCTGGTACTCCTAGACTATACTAAAATAGGCTTACAAAAAGCACTTACGGCCCTGGCAAATTATAATGCGAAAAATATACTGGTTGCCAACCCATCGAAATCAAAAACCATAATCTTTGGGCAATACCCTAAGAAAAAACGGGTAAAATGGAGGCTAGGTCAGCTGACACTGGATTGCACACAACACTACAACTACTTGGGAGTTTGGTTCAGTGAATCAGGTCGCCCAAGAGTCCATCTCGACAAAATATGTACGAAAGGGAAAAGCATCACTTACGCCCTCTGCAAGCTATATGCCACTCTACACCCCCCCCCCCCCCCAACAACGGCTATCCAGAGTCTTGAGGGTGAAACTAGTACCATCACTTAATTTCGCGCAACAGGAATTTCCAAGGAAACTAGCGCGAGACCTAGAAATAATCCACTGCTTAGCCTTCAAAAAGTTATTCCACCTACCCGCATGCACCAGGAATAACCTAGTGCGGTTAGAATTTAACCTGAACCAATAAAAGCTGGAAGAGATGACCTCTCTGAGCAAATACTACTATCTTACCATGGCGGCACCAGAAAATACAATGACGTCTATTATAAAAAATATCTTTCTGGAACACGGCAATTCCTGGTCAACCACCCTTTCCGCCGCCAAAGACGTTCTGAAACTTGCAATAGAAAACTGGGACCCCAAGATAATCAAGTATACTGCTATCAAAAGTACAATAAAAAAACAAGTCCGCCTTTGCTCTCTCACCTCAGACTTTAAATCATTTGAATCAAGAGGCTTTCATGAGTCCCAAAGCCTCCCACATACAGAATACAACCCCAAACTTCATCTCACGCAGGCGGTGGGGAGACCAGCTCTACATAGGATTGTAGCGTTTAGATTACATCCTCTCCCGCTTAAAGAATTGTACCCCTCCGGGTCGAAAAAAATGGCGATCATGGAGTGTCGGCTCTGCAAATACAAACGTGAGACCTTGGCCCATATCCTATTTTGCTGCCCGGCCTTGCACCTAGATCGCAGTCTTTATCTTTGGCCCATCTTGCTACAACGGGGGACTAGAACGGTAAAGGAGGCTTTTCATCAACTGTACACATTAGACACAGTGAAACATATGGCTATGTTTGGTAAATTTGTACAACAGACTTATGAAGCTGATGGTCCCTCCCAGCTAAGCAATTGGGCAAGTACCTGCACTGAGCTTCTATATCGTCTGGAACTAACGGCCTAGCTCAATGAGAGCATGCACAACTGTTGGCCGAGCTCAAAAAAGCTTTCTTGGACTTAATGACCATTGAATTTTAGATTTTATTCACAATGTTTATGATTTTAAATAATTTAACTTTTAAAAATGGAATGTTCTTTTTCTAGTTCGTTGTTTTGTTTTATTGTAATGGTTTTGAGTAACCACACACATAAATTTATTAATTCATAAAATAAGCTACTAGATGTAGTAATTCCACCTCTTATTAGGTCTGATTATACACAGCTCTAGCTGTATGACAGGCCTTTTCATCAGTTAAAAAAGTACTTTAAGAAGTCCAGAGTGGGCTTTGGGCCAGGCCCCTTCAGCTTACGTTTACATATGATTTTTATGACTTGACATTGCTTGGATGAGCTGTTTTTCAAGGCCATGGAATTTTGAGGTTGGCTACATTGCTCCAATTGTGTTCCGATTGGGTTTAGGTAATAGGACAGGTCATCCTTTTGTTAGTCTGCAGAAGTGATATGACTTGTAGCTAAAAGCCAGTGTATCCTGTGATGTTTTTACTTTGCTGATGCAACATTTTAATTGCTGATTTAAAAAAATGTTTGTTTAGGAAGTGCAACTGTGTGGATGCTTGAGAATGTCGATATGACACTGTGCTGTACACTAACCACCCAGGCGTGTTCATTTATTTCACTTTACTGTCTTGATAACATGTTGTTTGATTTACTTCTTACAAAGACGTGCATGCACATAGGCTTTCATAAACCCGCATCTAAAGTGCTATAGCTGTGACAAAAATATGTAATGTGCAATAGTTTGCTGGAAATGCCTTAAAGTTCATCACTTACAACGCAACCTCATAAACCAATCAACTTTCATAACACTCATTTGAGGGTCCAACCTAACTCTTTTAATGCAGTCAATTCGGAAAAGGTACCTAATCCAACCTTTCATATTGCTGTAGTTGCTTCCTTGTATATATTGCCTCCAGCTGTCCACGAAACATCCCAGGTTTCCAAACTATCTTAAAATATTTCACCTAAGAAAAAGCCAGACTTATTGACTTTTACCAATACATATATTGATTTATTTGCATCCACCCACATGGGTAGGTGATACTACTTAATGGTGAGGGCAAGCAGAGGAATGCATGGAGCTAGCGTTCAGTGGAGGAGAGTTGGTATAATGTCCGTCCGGTTCTCCAGAGCTTGTGAAACACAGGTGTCCGGCTGGGCAATACTTGTAACAAGTAATGCCCCAGAACAGTTTCTGAATAATAAAGCAAGGTCACTAAATTGCCGAATACATTTAGAAAGGCTTATTCATGGAAAATGTTGAGTATAACCTCGATACATTGCATACATGAACAAACACATGTATTGTTGAGTTTCTCTTCTTACTTTATGAGCACCGAAGTCCTGTACTTTTATTAAGGTCAATGGTTTTCTCAGGCAGTTGGGGGCTTTCCTATGCTGCTGCATTTGTTAAACAACACATGTTTGTTCAAGTTTGTAGTTCAATATGAAAAAAATAGGGGTAAATGCTGGTCACAGTTGGACCCTTTGCCTGCTAGGCCAAACATTAGGGATAGGAATGCATGATGAAGCCAAGTGGATCTTTCAGGTTGGATTCCAAAGTAGGATCGACAGTCATCAAAGGGTGCTCGCCGGCATATCACGTTTTTGAGGAAGTAGACTGTCTAATTTTTAATGCAACATTGCAGCGATACTTTGTGGTGGATGTCTGGCAACTGACCGGGCAGTAGATCAGTATGGGAAGTCCAGACAACTACAAGTTGCGCTGCCACAGTTATTCAGGACTGCCACCATGGGGAGAGATCACCATGGCTAGACCCGTCTAAAGATAGTTCTGGCTCAGAACAGCTTCTTGAGCTCTCCCTTCTGTACCAGGCTGATCCTGGCTTACTACTGGGCCTTTCTGTCATGGAGTGATGTGAAGAGAGCATGATCAACACGATCGTTAGTGTGATGCATTCTTGTGGGGCTGAGCAACGACTGATTTAGTCTTGGGCAGCACCTTATCCTCAGGCTGCCAGTCCTCATGGGAGCATTAAGAACAGCTGGCCCTTTATTTCTGGTACTGAACAAGACAGATTCTACTCTAAAAGTGGTGCTTTCACTTTCAGGTTGTCCAACAGAAATTCGTTTTCTCAGTTCTGGAGTAGGGTCCCCAGGGCTTTAAGTGGGACTGGTCCCCCCTGGGGCCTCAGACTAAACCGTAATTAAAAAGTCATTGAACCTGGTCCCCATTGGGCCCTCTATACGTGTCCATAACTTTGGCAAAAACACTGAGCAATGACTGTAAAACCCCTTTAGATATACCATGTCCGCAATGAAGTTCCTGTTCACATGTCATGTTTTACTTAATATTGCTTCCTAAGAGTATTTGCTTTATCAAGAAAGTTGTTTTTGTAGTTTATTGTTGTATAGCGAGTACTGTGAACTGAGTCGTCCCTAGGTAATACATGAGAAAACAAAACCAGAAATTATGCAACACAATGGGAAATGTACATGTACGTTAGACACTAAATGTGATATTTTGCACATATTAGTGGATTGCTTAAAATTATTTTATAAAATTTTAATATGTATGTAATGTATTTTTATATTGTGCTTTTATGGGTACTGTGGTACCCGAATAAAGATTGACTGACTGACTGACTGACTGGATACCAGTGTTAATGTTAACTATTGATGAAATTATCCATGATATTAGAGTATATATAAAAACGCTACGTTTTTATGTTTAAAGACCTGTGGTCTAAATAAACATTCTTTTGACAAAAAAAAACTGCGTCGACTCTTGGTGTCTGTGTGAGTTCAGTTTGTGAGTGGGTGTTTATAATAGGTCACAATTCAGAGTTCTGAATTTGAGGTTGATAGCAGTGTGGTTTATGTCAGCAGGTCCTAAATGTATTCACAATACATGCTTATTGATTCCTTGGCCTCTGCTGACCGGAGAGTGCAGTGGTCTTGTGTGCCAATTGAAATTGAATCTATGTAAACGTGTGTCAACGTGGAACAAAGCTTTTGAAATATTGACAGGGCGAAAGTGAAATAAAATGCAGTGCGAACAAGTGACTTGGTGCACTGTGTGTGTAGTGAGGTTTTGAGATGGAGCCACAAGGACATTTAGGAGAGAGTTAGAGGGTACTAAAGACGAAAGAGCGGAGATGTGAGATATGCAGATGGAGAATGTCAGAAAGAAGTGGTGAGAAAAACTGCATAAGTGACTTAACAGAGCCTGCAGAGGAAAGGAATGTAAAGGCAGTAACAGTGACTGAAATGCCATCAAGACTACTACCCTTCTGCAGAACATTTTGTTTAATTCACGATCTCATATTTTCAGAACTGATACACATTCAATTCTAATTATTCACAGCAAAATCGTTAATAATAATTTATCTGATACTGTTAACGATCATTGGCAAAGCAAATAGGTTTGATATGTTTTTTTTACATGTCCATTACTGTGTGATGTTACTGGATGAAGTAACAGATGTTCTCGACCAAGTTGCACTGCTCAAACTAAAGCAATCTATAAAAATCCAATCTAGATCCTCCTTCAAATTAGACGTTACGGAGACCCAACTTCTCCCTGGCACACCTCACACTCCTAGAATACAAACGGCTCGCCTACAAGAAATACATCTTTAGAGAAAAAGCCATCTTTAGAGAAAAAGCCATCTTCATACGCAATCGACTGGACCATGCGAAGAACAGACCAAGAGAGCTCTTAAATATCATGAACAACAAACTATCCTTCTCTCCCAACATTGTACAACGGTCACCAATGAACGCTGTGTAGAACTACCTAACTTCCTCACTGATAGGCTAATAGGAGCCGGTGTCCCACACGTGAACACAGGCTCCCATTGAAGAAAGAGGTGGCTGGGGAAAATTGTACACCCTGTGGCAGGCACCCCATGGTGCCTGCCACATACTGTGCATGATTTGGAAGAGGGGACCCATGGGTACCAAAGACCGATTCAGACAGCCTTTTTGTTCTGGGCAAACAGAATCGGAAAGGCTGTCCAAATCGGACATTGGATTCGCTTGCTCGGAAACAGAGTCCATAGAGCTGTACGAATCTGCTCCGAAAAAGCTTGCTGTGTTCGAATGCCTTTCGGAACCAATTCGGACAGCCCTACCGGTTTCCAGGCATCGTACTTGGTTGTTCGGAAGTGTGTCCGATTTGGCCAGAAACAAGGGCTCCAATCTGATTTGGAAAACCTGAATCCTATTCGGAGCCCTTCCGAACATCGTAATCGGCCCCTAAGTGTCTATTGCCTTAGAAGTGGCATCATTACAGGCAGTAGAGTAAAGCAACAGTATTTCCAAAGGATTAACTTCTCTCCAGGTAGTACTTTGTTTCTCAAAGGGAAAGGGGTGTAATTTCAAAATGTGGCCTCTGGTTTAGCCCTTCAATATAT